>NC_057845.1:6075000-7325000 GCF_910594005.1 Cervus elaphus | reverse complement strand
TTGTTATAACTTAATGTTTACATTTCATTTACAGCTGCAAAGATCTTTAATGTCATGATTATGAGAATGATATTAAAGAAGAATATCACTGCATGCCACTGCAGAACAGTAACAAAAAATTTGACCTAACGTATTTTAATACTACACATATTTTAACTAACTAACTTGTGATACTTTTAGTAACTTTATACTATTTTCATGATGATATCAAGTGAAAGAACAGGAAATAGAGAAAATAATATATAATCAAGAAATTAGTTTAAAAATAGTTTTCTTTCATAGAAGCTTGGTGTCTATCACTGTTTTTACCACAAAAGGTCAAATTTTGAAAGAAGGGATGGATTATTTATATATTTTGAACTGCAATGATAAATAAAATTGCATAAAATATAAAATATATAAATCATTTTTATTTGTTACCATGGATATGTTACTCAAAATTGTTAAAGTTGAATTTTTTATTGTTGTTGAAATAAATTCTAAATATTATTTGATTAAAATCAAGGAAATAAAAATTCAACAATTATATATGAGTAACTATTTTTCATTTCAATTCATATTTATTTCTCTTTTTTAAATGCTTTTGTTCATGAAATAAATATTTAATAAATAAGAAAGTATATTAAAATAATCATTTAAAGTGGATCAGTGCTTACACCTAATTGAGATTAAATAAATTAAACTAAAACTGTATTTGCTGTTTCAAATTAAGAGATTTAAAGAAATTGGGGAGACCTGATAAAGTCAGAATTTTGTAATTATAAATGTACTAAAGGGGGTTCCCTAGTGGCTCAGTGGTAAAGAATTCTCCTGTCAATGACGGAGACCCAGGCTCAGTCTCTGGGTTGGGAAAATCCCCTGGAGAACAAAACGGCAATCCACTCCAGTATTCTTGCCTGGGAAATTACATGGACAGAAGAACCTGGTGGTTTACAGTCCATGGGGTTGCAAAAAGTCAGACATGACTTAGCAACTAAACAGTAAAAATGTACTAAAATTCTTAGGTACTAATTTTTTTGAACAAATGGACCCAGCATAATCTTGTCCCAATGGTTGAAATCATGTGAAGCAAGTGAACTTACGGAGCCAAATATTAGATTCACAAAGAAGAATTTTAATAGAAGCTAGAGAATTAATATCCTCTGTAGTCCAGTGGACAACAGTAGCCGTATCTATAACTACGACGTCAGAGCCAAATCCATAGCCTCCATGGCCACAGCCACAGCCAGTCCGTGGAAGCTGCCACATCCTCAAGCACAGCCATAGCCCAGGCCTCCGTAGAAGCTGCCACAGAAGCTCATGGTGTGGGGGCTAAAGTCTTGGTTTGCTATTGAATGTGTGTTTCCTGAGTATGGATTTAAAGACCTGTGCTGAAGTTTTTACACCCTAACTTACTGACATCGTAAATCATCCAGAACTACCTCATTTTCATTCTTCAGAAAATATTTTATGAAACAAATATTATTGGCTATTTGTTTTGTTTGATTCTCATGGAGTCATCTCCCATCATAATAAAATTTTTAAATTAATTTTTTAGCTCAATTGGAATTCTCTGATTAAATTGTCTCTATAATAAATATTATTTGCAATTTCAGAGACTGCTCTGATTTAAGGGCTGGCATAACACACACATAAACTCCACCTCATTTAGGCTTCTGAGAGTCTTTACAGTCCAGTCAACTGGCTGACAACTCATGAAGATAATACTCCTTAGCTGTGAGTGCTCTCTCTATTTTTCCATAATAGTGACTATGTCTTCTCATCTGAAGTAATCACGGCTCTCACTAATTGTACTCCTAAATCCATGTCTCATTTAAAATTATAATCACTTAGATGTCAAATATCTAAAAATAATGAAATACAGACGAGTTCTACTGATTGTGTGTAGTTTGAAGCGACCATAGGATCAATCTTGTTTAAAGTGTCCAATGTAGACTTTTTCTTAATTTTTAACAGACAATATTAAAACCTTGATGCCTTCGTAAAGAAGGCATTTCCAAGCCTGAGAAGAGCTAGAAAGAAGAGTGAGAAAATAAAACAAATAAATGTTTCTTGCCCCCTATATTTATATCTAGTCAAAATTGATTGTGACCCCATTAAATGAATGTTGACACTCCTTTTGCAATGATTTCCTCAAAAATTTCAGACTAGTCTCTGGAATTCAGGATTATGATACCATGCTGAAAATAAGTGGTTCTATCGATCTTCTTTTGCAGAAAGTAGAGAAACAAAATTGTAAAGAACGTGAGTCTACAATAGTGATTTCTTTCAGAGATTAATAACGGATGTCTTTAATATTATGAATTTTTTTTTTAATTTAGACACATTTTTAAAATTTATCACCATCAAAGAATGAAGAAATTAAATAACTATTTGTTAAGAGTTTATACATGATGTCAACGGGATGTTTGATATTCCACTGTCTGATACCAACGTGTTTCATTTTTGAGAACGTGCTACTTAATGACTAGAAACATATTTAAAGTTCTTTGAAGAGAGATTACCACAGGGCTTCAAGTTAATTATGGTGACTTAACGAGTCATTGTTTTATTCTGCAGCCTCAATTTTGGATTTTATTAAGCAAGATCAATATTACAATTACCACCGCCCCCCCCCCCCCAAAAAAAAAAGAATTTCTCTGCAGTCCAGTGGTTAGGGCTTCTGCTTCCACTATAGAGGACATGGGGGACACAGGTTCCATCCCTGGTGCAGGAAATAAAATCCTGCATGTTATGCTGTGCAACCTATATATAGTTTTGTTTAATCTCTAAGTCTTGTCAACTTTTTTTGCAATCCCATGGATTGTATCTTCCCGACCCAGGGATCAAACTTGCATCTACTTCACTGACCAGCAGATTGTTTACCACTGAGCCACCACGGAGGCCATATACATATATATATAGAGTATATATATATATATATTCTATGTATATCAATCAGTTGATCAAAACATTAATATTAGTACTGGTTCCACCTCAGACAGAAATAATACATAGAAAACAAATTAATCTGATTTTTCAAAAGTTTTCTTAGTACCAAATGAGATAGAAATCAAGTGCTCTGCACTCACTTCTAAACTGTACACTGTATGGATGAAGTCAACAAATTCTTCAAAATAAAACATTTACTAAAACTGACCCAAAAGAAAATAATGACCTTTAAGATTATATCTCTTAAGAAAATAGAATTTGTAGGAAAAAAAATAGACTCTCCCAAAGAAAACTGCAGGTCTACCTTACTTTAATGATTAATGTCAACAACTATTTAAATAATTCTGATCAGTGAAAGAACTGATATTAATTTTACATTAACTATTTCATAAAATTAACCCAAATGTAATTATATATAAATATATAATACTATTATATATGAAAATTGGAAAACAAAATGGAAAAATACCTTTCAAAAAACAAAATCTATAAATTCACTATGAAATTATACATTAAAAATTAGAAAATAAAATGCATAAATACCATTTACAATATTATCAGAAAACATAAGACTTAGAGATAATTTCAAGGAGATATGCAAGACCTAGTCCTTGTAGTTACAAATTGATGATGAAATAAACTAATAAAAATATATGTATATATATGACATGTATATGGAATAAATTAAAGATAAATATTTTATGTGTTTTGATAATATACAAAATTATCAGAACACATAAACTGTATTGTAAGTTAGATGTTTTTGTTTTTTTTGTTTTAGACAGAAAACATTGACTATAAAATAAACATTGTGCAATGGACTTAATCAACAGTAAGTCACAGACTGGAAGAAATAAAGCATAGATATAGATGACATAGATGATATAGATATAGATTAGATGCAGATATTAGAGATAGAGATGAATATATTCATCATAAGTAAAGATCTCCTACAACTCATATGCTCAAAGATAAAACACCAAAAACCTGGACACAATGAAACAGAGATATACAAATGTCCAACAAGCAAATGAAGTGTTTGACATTGTTAGTTATCTGAGTTATCAGGAAAATGCAAATTAAAACCAGATTTATATACTGATCCACTAGAAGTGCTAAAATGAAAGAAACAGTTATAGTTTTTTCACTCAATGGATTATGATCTATATTAACTATGACTTACATGAAATCTCCTATCTGATTAATTTTTAATGTTTCTAACTGATTTTTGACTTTCAATTCATTTCCCAGTGTAATTTCTCAATTTGATTCCCAAGAAATTAAGTCTAAGGTTTCCGTGCAGTGTACCATACTTCAAAAGACTCTGTTAACATGCTTTAAAAAGGTACCTGCATGTGTGTTCAGTTGTGTCCAACTCTTTGTGACCCCAAGGACTATAGTCCACCAGGAAGATGAAAATAGCAAAGATTTGGGGAAAGAAAATCAGTCAAAATTTCTGGCACATGAGCAGATCAGTAGTCCTCACCCTATAAATAATTCATGCATCAGATAGTCAAAAGGCAACAGGGTGTGTAGATAGGATGGATACACTCTGATTCAGTGATTCAGTTTAAAGCTCTCACATAGCTCCGTGATATCAATTTACCTTAGGTGATTCAGATTTTTTTGTTTGTTTGTTTAATGCATGCATGCATGCTGTCATTCAGTCATGCCTGACTCTTTGAGACAGCATGGACTATAACCCACCAGGCTCCTCTCTCCATGGAATTTTTCAGGCAAGAATACTGCAGTGGGTTGCCATTGCCTTCCCCAGGGGATTGGGCCTGTGTCTCCTGTGTCTCCTGAACTCACATCTGTTGCCTCTCCTTCATTGGCAGGCAGATTCTTTACCACTGTACCACCTGGTAAGCCCCCACGTGATTCAGAATACTATGGATATAATCAGAGGCTAAGTGACCAAAGAAATTAACATCAGGACTTTATAAGCAGGATCTCAATCTAGGGCTATTAGCAGCCAAAATCTTTGCCATAAACTGGAATTCACATGGATATAAATTTTGATTAAGAACTTAAAAAGTCATATTTGCTGTCTAATAAGTATTTTCAGTGATGACTGATGAGACCACTTAGGTCTGGAAATCTGGATTCTGACTCAAATACAGATTAGAGAAGAAAAATAGCAAACCAGGAAAGATCAGCCATTTCTCCCTCTCAAACTTAATCTGCGCTATTTGTATTTCACTGATTTAATAATTGGTATAAATGAGGACTTTAGGAAATGAAAGAGTTGCCTTCATTTCAAACACTATAAAACAAAGCAAATTTATTAAGATAAATAACTAAAGTTAAGACCATATTGTGATGCCATCTTAAACACATGAATTGACAAATGATTATAGAGATGTCTCCCAGGGTAAAAATTCACTAAAGAAATTTCAGATGGAAAATCATTATCTTGAGAGTGCAAGGAGAAATAACTGGTGTGGCAAAATAGCCAATACTTATAAAATAAGTCCAATTTGCTTTTGAACAGCTGTACGTATGCAGACAGCTCTTAAATCTTATGCCAACAAGTTTGTAAGCTTGCAATTCATCCTTTCTGCTTGTTACAAGCTGGAAGAAGAATTGAAAGGATGAAACACTTGAAAAGTTCAATTTTGTTGTTGGATCATTCTCCCAAGGATCTTAGGCCCTAAGTAGAAACCAGGGGTCCAGCACCTTCCATAACTGACTGGCAGAATTCATATCCACAGCCACCATAACCAAAGTCATATCCATACACTGTTCTCAAAAGCTACCACATCCACAGTCATTAGATTAGCAACATCCCTGGCCAAAGATGCCAGAGCCCAGTGTCATTTATCGCATTGTGTAGAGTTGCAGTTTGATGTTGAAAGACATTTAAATGTCTTCAGTGGTGTGACATGTCTAAGGCACTGTAAGTATATTTATACCAAAGTCATAACATACATGAAAAAAATCTCAGTAGTTAAGTCATGCATTAAGACTAGGTTTATTTTGATAGCTTAATCAATATTTCCCAATTAGTGCTATTAGGTTTTATTTCTGTTTGCCACTTATTCATCTTCAGGTCAGATTTGATACTTCTGATGTCTTCAAGGGCTTCATGATACCCTGCTTTTAAATGTGCGCTCGGTTGCTCAGTTGTGTCCAACTCTTTGCAACCCCATGGACTGTAGCACACCAGGTTCCTCTGTCCGTGAAATGTTCCAAGCAAGAATACTGGAGTGGGTTGTCATTTCCTTCTCTAGAGTATGCTCCCAACCGAGGGATCGCACTCATGTCTCTTGAGTCCCCTGCATTGGTAGGTAAATTCTTTACCACTGCACCAGCTGGGAAGCCCTATGCTTTCAAATAATAGTGAATATGTTTTTCTGGTGAAATATCTTCAGCATGTTTTAAAAAGAAGATGGCAAGAATACCACGCTGGGGAGGTGGGAGGGGGGATCGGGATGGGGAATAAGTGTAAATCTATGGCTGATTCATGTCAATGTATGACAAAACCCACTGAAATGTTGTGAAGTAATTAGCCTCCAACTAATAAAAAAATTAAAAAAAAAAAAAGAATACCACACTGATGATGTCTTGAATTTATGTATTGTGGAGGGTTTGTAGTCACCACATGAATGATATTATCATTTTGTTTTTAGGAAAAAAAATCTATAGCTCTGTTTAAACCTTTTTTTTTATTATCATTATTTTTTCATTTATTTTTATTAGTTGGAGGCTAATTTATTTACAATATTGTAGTGGGTTTTGCCATACATGGACACGAATCAGCCATGGATTTACATATGTACATTATTTTAAGCTCCATCTCTACTTCTCTTCTGTCATTGATTACATCATGTTATGCTGTAGATATTTGATGGCAGGTCAACCTCCCCTAGTGCCAGATAAGATCTGGTAGAGTCTATATTGGATTGATCCTTTTATCCATTGGATGCTTAGCACATAAAGTCTGTGTTTAATAAATGTTTTTGAGTGAACGAATGTACCTTCATTTGAGTCAGTTATATACACAAATCTCCATCATCATGACAGTGTATTTGGCACTCCAAAAGACAATAAGGTTCTGCTTTTTTTACCCAGAAGTTGACTAATGCTCCCTTTGGAAAAGTCAAACTTTCTTTCTTTGGCATTCCAAGGAAACAGATCTTCATTTAAACTTAAGAGTATCTCTCCTCTTTCCTACTCTTTAAACCGCAAGCTAATTTAGTAGAGAGAAAAAACCCCAGAAAGAATTTTCCTTAATCTGTTAAGTGAAAGTATTAGTCAGTCTTGTCTGACTCTTCGTGACCCCATAGACTGTAGCCCACCAAGCTCCTCTGTCTACGGAATTCTCTAGGCAAGAATACTGGAGTGAGTTGCCATTCCTTCTCTAGGGGATCTTTCTGAACCAGATATCAAACTCAGGTCTCCTGTATTGCGAACAGATTCCTTACCATCTGAGCTACCAGGGAAGCCCTTAGATCTGCTAAGAATTCACCAAAAATGGAATAACTTTAGTAATACAATTTTCCCATTTACCATTATTTTACACTAAAAAAGAGGCATCATCTGATTTTGTAAAAGAGTAATAAATATCATTATAACTTCTATTATGAAGATCTGAAATGCTTAAAAGTATTAATTTATAGCTTAAAAAAAAGAAGTACCAGTAAACAAAATGCAAATATTCCTTGGAATATCTCAATTCAGTTGCTTGAGAGGCTCACGGCCATGGAAGCAATCTTGGAAAAAGATCCCACTCCAGAAAGGAAATTTACTTTTCTGATTGGACAATTTATTTTTAATCAGTTGGCGGGGGGTGAAGGGAGATGAGAATTTATGGCTTTGTAACAAGCTTTATCAGAAACTTACTATAAAAATGGAAGTAATGACCATATATGAATAACTGAATGATTCAGAGATGAACCTCAGTTTTGCCAATGAAATCCATTATTTCACTGTGGATGCCATTGGCACTGCAGTTTGCTATCCCTATTTCTTGTGGAGTATCCCATTGGAGTCATGAAGGCTTGTTATAAAATCCAAAAAGAACATGTTTGAAAATCTTTCAGACTGAAGGATCTAGAAGCTGACCTTTCTATTTCTGAAGTCCCAAAACATTAATTGATTTTTCCAGTGCAAGTCAGATCTGCACATCTTGGGGCCAGAGCAAGAACCAAGACTTCTACAACATGAACAAAGTCATAGGCCAGGCAGTGGGAGCTCTCATAACCACAGCCGGAACCCACGTCCACACCATTATGGTCAAAGCCCAGGCCTCCATAACAGTTTAGAGTGACAAGGCTGTGGGCCTGGTTGAAATTCCTGTGTGACAATACCCACAAAAAAAAGTCTATACCCTCTCAGAGATAGATGTGGCAAACCATGCTGCTCTACTTCAAGAGACTCAGCTGTACATATGCATGTATCCATTCTCTGTTTGTGTTTGATTTTCTGCAGTTTGAAGGTGATATGCCTAGGTGTGGGGGGTTTGCTGATTATTAATTTTACCTTTTCAAACTTTTCATTGATATTTTCAAAATTATCTGGGTGAATAATTTGGTGTGTGAATAATGTTGGGAATTTCAGCCATCATTGCTTCAAATTTTTTTTCTTTATTTTATTATTTCTTCTCCTAAATTGCTATAATTATGTGCATATTACACACTTTCATATTGCCCCACAGTTCTTGGATGTTTTCTTATTTTTTCTCTTTACATTTCTTTTTGTCTGATTTATACAGATCTATCTTCAAGTTCAAAGGCATTCTTTGTTTCTGTTGTTGTTTTCTATTTCTAACATTTCTTTTTGTTTCTATTTTGGAGTTTCCATCTCTGCTTACATTGCTCATCCATATTTGCCACTGGAGTACTTAACACTTTTATTATTACAGGGCTTCCCTGGTGGCTCAGAGGTTAAGGCGTCTGCCTGCAGTGTGGAAGACCTGGGTTCAATCCCTGGGTTGGGAAGATCCCCTGGAGAAGGAAATGGCAACCCACTCCAGTATTCTTGCCGGCAGAATCCCATGGGTGGAGGAACCTGGTAGGCTACAGTCCACGGGGTCACATAGAGTCGGACACGACTGAGAGACTTCACTTTCACTTTCATAGAAATTTCATGTTTATTTATCTATGTCATATTTAAGCCTAGTTCAGATTATTGTTTTCTTCAAAATTTGTTCTTTCTTGCATGTAGGTATGCCTTGAATATTTTTGTTGAAAGTCAGTGATGATGTTGTTGTTGTTGCTTAGTCAATAAGCTGTGTCCCACTGTTTTGACACCAAGAACTGTAGCCCGCCAGGCTCCACTGTCCATGGGATTTTCCAGGCAAAAACACTGGAATAGGTTGCCATTTCCTCCTGACCCAGGGTTTAACCCACTGTGCCTGCATTGGCAGGTGTATTCTTTACCACTACGCCATCAGGCTTCCCTCATGGCTCAGTTGAAGAATACGCCTGCATTGAGGGAGACCTGGGTCGGGAAGATCCCTTGGAGGAGGGCATAGCAAACCCACTCCAGTATCCTTGCCCGGAGAATCCTCGTGGAGAGAGGGGCCTGGGGGGCCACAGTCTGTGGGGTTGCAAAGAGTCAGACACGACTAAGCACCTTTCACTGAAGCCAGCAGGGAAGCCTCCAGTCGTGAAGCATTAGTCAGTAAAAACTGAATTGATATAAATAGGATTTTAGTGTAAGGATTTACATTTATCTTGCTAGGGATTTGGCTTTTTAAATATTTTCTGTAGTTACAGGTGCCAGCAGTTTCAAGGCTTCAGATTCCTCCAGCATTCTTTTCTGTTTTCAACCCTCTAGAGCTTAGTTTTCCTAAGCCCGTCCTCAGAGAGAATCTGTATACCACATGTCTTTCAGTTTGAATACACTTTAATTTGTTACACTAAAGCCCTTCACTGTAGTAGTTTGCTGATAAAATGTGGGGAAGGGGACCATTCTACAGTCTTCTGATTAAATATCAATTTTTTACAGGGACTGGTCTTAATGTTATGAGCTTAAAATTTTCTACAGGTTCTACAGGTACATAGCTTCCCTTCCACTTCTCCCTACTCTCTTCCTTGACTGCTGCATTCATCATCTGTTTCCATGGAACCCTTCTTATTTATTCTCCTTACTCTACTTTGCTGCTGCTGCTCCTAAGTTGCTTCAGTCGTGTCTGACTCTGTGTGACCCCATAGACGGCAGCCCACCAGGCTCCCCCATCCCTGGGATTCTCTAGGCAAGAATACTGGAGTGGGTTGCCATTTCCTTCTCCGTACTCTACTTTAGGTAAAACAAAAAATCTGGAAGAAGCTAGAGTTGTACGAATTTTCTTCTCTTATCTGGGGTAGCTTCAGAATTAAACTCTGGCAAAGTTTTTAATTTTGAAGTGTTTTTTTCTCTCTCTTGAAGGTTAGACCATTTTCATCCAGAAGACTCTGGGCGTATTTTACTATGGTTACTCTTCCCTCCCACTTCCAGAATCAAAAAGGGATCCTTCTTGTTTTCACAGTGGAAACCTGATGGGGTTTTTAGAGGGAAACCCAAAAATGGTATGAGGACTTCCTCATACTGTTCCCCCAAATAGTTTCTCACTTATGTTTGTCTATATTCAGCCTCTAGGAATTCACAAAAGCATTATCATTGAAGTGTTCCCATCAGTGTATGATTCCAGCAGCTTCTGCTCCAGGTAAGTAGATTTTGGTAGCTGACTCTTTCTTAATGTACATGTCTTTTTAATTGTGGGTAGTAGTTTTCCCAGTGACTGTATCTATCTGAAGAATCTAAGAAAATTCAATGAGTCTCAGTTTGTCCAAAGTCTTCCAAGCTCTTTATTTGCCAGAACTGAAACTGGATGTCTTGTATATCATCTTTTTAATATATGCACAGGATATTTTTCAAGCAGGTAACTTGAGGGTCATATGACTATCTAGTGGAATAAAATTTTATCTGAATAATGGATTAGGGTCTAGTATTTTAAAATAATAAAACTGAAGAAGTATGATGATGCTCTTTTCATGAATGTAGAAAACTACAAATACTACTTATTGCCTGTTTGCAAATTAATAATGTTGGGGGGTCTAAGTTAGCCATCTCAGTATTTATTTTATTCACTAATAATGAATATCTTGCTTTTTCACATATTCTTTTGAAACCAAGTTTACCATTCTGTTGGTTCCCTGCTAATATATGAAATAAAATTTTATGCAATCTTACTATTTCTTTTTTTAAAAACTTATGATTTTTAAACTTTGTAGAACCTATGCTTTCATGGTGTCAGATTGTAAAAGGCTTTCTGATATGATCCAAAGGATTACTAATTTTATGGTGTGCTTACTGAATTTGCATTACTCATGGCTGGATACCATTTCTCATGCTAATAAGCACATCATGTTTCTTTCAACCTTCTTACTTGCCAAGGATGAAATATATCTTTCAATATGTAACTTGGGACTCATATCTTTTTAATGCAGATGTCTTCTTTTATTTGAAGCATAGTCAATTTACAATATTGTGATAGTTTCATGTAAACAGCACAGTGATTCAGTTTTATTAAAAAATATGAAGAATTTTCACCCAACTTTAAGGTTAAAAAGTATTACATATAAAATAACAACTATCCTATGTATTTTTCTCTCCTCAAAATTGCACAATATTTACTCCTTCTTGAAATAATGAATTTCCGCTTGCTCATTTTAGATCTCCCAGTAGTTACCATTTTCTTTAGAATGTAGTAGAAAAAGAGCAATGTACCCACTAAATTGAATGGAATATAAAAGTGAGAGAAATATAGTCATGTCTCAACATATTTCATTCCAAATGGGGATATAAATGAAGAATAAAATTAACTTTAATGGGTATAAGCATGTATATGTTTAATGATAAAAGTATAGGTAAAATATACTCAAAAGTAGAGTATATAGAACCTATGTATAACACATAGGTTATGATAAAGAAAATACTTGCAGTTAATTGAAGGAACAGAATTTGACCAGTGTTTTGAGAAGTATAGACACTGAGAAGAAAAAAAAAATCTTTTAAAAGAAAGAAAACAGTAAACGGTAATGAAGAAATACTAAGACACTCAAGGAAGTTTATACTTAATACAAAATATATTTTCCCAGTAAACTTTAACTTTATTTATTTAGATCTGGAAGTTCTAGAGAACAATAACAAAAAATATATAAAATAAGAAAAAAAAAATTTTAATTTTAATGACATTATAATTCAAATATGTAAGATATTTTATTATTAATTCTGGAAGAATTAATAAAAAGGGAGCATTTTTTTTTCTGTGTAAGCTAAGGACATTTTTTTTATTAATCAACAGAGAATATGCACTGGAGACCCCTCTTTAAGAACAGTTTGACAACAATGACGTGGTAGAACATTTTCCTGATTGGGCAATCCAGGAGGGTGTGTGAGGCATGAAATCCTGAATATTTTCACTAGCATTTATTCAAGAGCACACATTCTTCATCATTAGGCTTGCTTGTGACAAAGATTCTTTTCTTCATGAAACTATTTCCAGGCTCTTCTGAGCTCCCTTCTGAGCAAAGCCTCAGCATTAACCTATAAGAACTGCAGCTCTCAGCCTTCCAGCAAAGTCTGCCTGAGAAAACTCAGTGCTGCTGAGAGAAGCTGGTTTGTTCCAATCAGAAGCTGACTGTAAATCTATTGCTGATTCATGTCAATGTATGACAAAACTCACTGAAAAAATAAATAAATAAATAAAACAAACAAACAAAAAAAAGAAGCTGACTGTAGGCCCCTGACCATCCTTACTTGGAAGCACTTACTTTAAAAAGTTGTGATTTCTGGGACTTCCTGGTGGTCCAGTGGTTAAACCTTTGCCTTCCAACACAGGGGATGCAGGTTTGATTCCTACTCAGGGGGCTAAGATCCCCCATGCCTTGTGGCCAAAAAATGAAAACATAAACAACAGAAGAAATATTGTAACAAATTCAACAAAGACGAGTCCACTCAATGGTCCACTTCAAAAAAATCTTAAGGAAAATAAAAGATGATTGTAAATCCCTTCTCTATCCCTTTTAGAGACAGGACTCTAAACCTATGACTGTCTCCTCAAAGACCTGGGAGTCATTTCTCTGAATTGTAAACCTTCAAACTTTTACATTGTCTCCAGTCCCTATAGGAGGCTAAGGGCCTAACTTACACTGAGTGCCCTGCTATACCTTGCAAAACTACTCCTTGCCCTGAAGATTTGAAAAGTTGTTTTTCCTTCAGATAGGCACCGATGAACAAACCCAGATGGCCTAGTCACATTAACCAATTCTGTTTTCCTCCTTTTTGTAATTTTCCACTGCTCTGACTCTGCGCAAGACCATGTTTGTTCCTCCTTCTTATGCCCTCATTCTCACTCTGAAACACCCTGTTGTTTCCGCATAGATTGGAATTCAGCTCAGTTCAGTGAAGCTCTTTCCCCTACCTGAACGGTACTGAATAGTCTTTCTTACTACATCTAATTAGTGCCCAGCTTTGTTTTCCAGTTTTATTTTCTTTTGGTTTGGTCTTTGTTTTGTCACTGGTACCAAATATTAATAACTAGCTACACACCAAAGATAAGTCAAATATGAGACGATGCAGAAGACCGTGCAAATGAACACATGACTGTGCATAGCTTCTAAGGTCCTAGGAGATCAGCAAGTTCTACTGATGTACTCAACTGGATGCAGAGTTCCAGAGAATAGCAAAGAGAGATAAAAAGGCCTTCTTAAATGAGCAATGCAAAGAAATAGAGGAAAATAAGAGAATGGAAAAGACTAGAGATATCTTTCAAAAAATTGGAAATATCAAGGGAACATTTCAAGCAAAGATGGGCACAGTAAAGGACAGAAAGTGTAAAGACCTAACAGAAGCAGAAGATATTAAGAAGAGGTGGCAGGAACATAGAGAAAAACTATACTAGAAAGATCTTAATGACCCAGATAACCACACTGGTGTGACAACTCACCTAGAGCCACGCATCCTCGAGTGTGAAGGCAAGTGGGTCTTAGGAAGCATTATTATGAATAAAGCTAGTGGAGGTGATCGAATTCTAGCTGAGCTGTTTCAAATCCTAAAAGATGATGCTGTTAAAATGCTGCACTCAATATGTCAGTAAATTTGGAACTTAGTGGTGGCCACAGGACTGGAAAACGCCAGTTTTCATTCCAATCCCAAAGAGAGGCAGTGCCAAAAATGTTCAAGCTACCATAAAGTCTCACTCATTTCACATACTAGTAAGCTTATGCTCAAAATTCCTCAAGCTAAGTTCAGCAGTATATGAACCAAGAACTTCCAGATGTACAAGTTGGGTTTAGAAAAGGCAGCGAAACCAGAGATCAAGTTGCCATCATTCATTGGATCATAGAGAAAGCAAATAAATTCCAGAAAAAAAAATATCTGCTTCATTGATTGCACTAAATAAATACCTGATTAAAAACAATATCAGTTGGCTGTAACTTTATTATTAAAGGTAGCTCATGTAGTAACATGATTGAAGTCAATTTTCCCCTTGAGTTTATTTGATTATTATGTCTAAGACCCAGTCTTTATATAGAAAAACAGGCTTTACATTAAAAGCTGATGACTATACCTATTTCTACATTTAAAATGTCATCCTGAAATCCCTTGTATCAGGCAGCTCATTTATGTCATTGTCTGAGAATTTGAATTTGTCAAATATTTCCTTCACTCTGTCTAAAATAGAGTTTCAATATGTGCCAGATACCATGTTTCCTTTCTTAAATTCAATAAACTAGCATGCAAATTTAAAAAATTAGCATGCATAATTATATAATTTTAAAACAGGGGAGATAATTTATTCAGAGAAAACAACAAATATTTGCCCATTCTTCTGTTTCCTTTTTCTGTGAAGCAATATTCTAACTTCCAGCATATTGTGTTGGTCAAATTCTATTCAATTATATTCAAGTCCAACTTTCTTTTCACTACTACCCTTCAAGAAGTATCCATCATGTATAGAAGAATTATCCTATTGTTTCTAAAGCTTCAATTTGTATCTGTATTCAAAGCTTGTTCTTACACCTTTCAGCTAATCATTCCTACACTTCCTACTCCAATGGAATATATTCTCCTTATAGTTTTTCAATATTCCATACCACAGTCATCTATTGAATTACTCTCTTTTTGTATCACTGAGTCCCTATCATATAAAAGGTAATTTACTATACTTTTAGACAAGAGGATAAGTGAGAAAAAAATAAATGATGACTTCATGGTCCTAGAAAACTTACCCTTGAATTAGAGTTCCAAGAGGTGTAAGCATGCATGCATGTGTGTGTGTGTTTCTACATGTGTATGTGTTGCATGTAGGTACAAACCTAAATATATAGAAGCACAAAATTAGAGGAAGTTAAAATTACTTGAGAAGTTTTTTTTTTTTTTTTTTCAGAGAAAGAAAATCTCTAATGGGCTGGATTGTGCTGTAAAAGAAGCTTTGGAAAAGGTTTAATTCAGGCTGCATCACAAATAATTTATAAGAATTTAATAGGGAAGGGAAGAGGGGATGTCCTCAAGAGGCAAAGGTTTAACCAGTACTGAAAGACTAAGCAAGAACTGCATGTAGGCAAGACAGAAAATTTCTGCCAGGAGTAACTGAAGATCAAGAAGCATGCTGTTGCCAGATCCATAAGGATCTTTGCATAGTCCCTGTTGTTTATCAATAGTCAAATATTCTAAGGTTTTATGCAAGGTATTACCACAACAAAATGACTTTTTTGGAATAATTATTTGATGGCAAGACGAATTGCTTGTAAAGACCAGAAAATTTTGTATATTTGTGGTCTTTTATATTTCCATATGAATCATAAAAGTTCTTTTTTTCTCTTTTGTAAAAACAACATTGATTTTTGATAAGGATTTCATTTAATCTGTAGATCACTTTGGGTAGTATGGATATATTAAAATATTACATTTTTCCAATCCATTAATGCAACTTATCAACACATTTGTTTGTGTCTCCTTTAATTTTTTTCATCCTTGTTTTGTAGATTTGAGTATACAAGTCTTTTACCTTCTTGGCTAAGTTTATTTTAAAATATGTTTTTTTACTTTAAAGCCCATTTCTTTGTATTTCAATCACAAAAATGCATTCCTAGAAATCTTTAAATATATCTAATTAGGGAACACTTACTTATCAAGTTGAAACTTTTCATATGCTATATTCCATCTAATTATCCAATATCAACTATTGAGTTTTAGTTTTTCTTTAATTTTAAATTTAAGAAAATTTTAACTTAATGTATTCATTTACATGTTCAGAATGTATAGTCTACCGTGGCATTTATTATGTATTTGATCAATTAGCATGAGAGAGTCTTAACCTTTTTGTCAGGTAAACTGTTTTCTCCTCTGATTATTTAGTTTGATGTGATCTATGTATCCAGGTTCTTTAAGTCATGTACTGTTTTTCCATGATAGAACTTTTACTTGTGGCAAAATGTTTCTATACTTTTGCATGGAAAAGTGCAGACATGGATAATATAATGAACTCATAGAAGAATGTCATTCATCAATAACTGTAATCAATTCATTGCCAATTATCTTTTTTTATATATAGGATATATATATATATATATATATATATATATATATATATATATCTGCTAATGTCCTATATATGCCCTAATGTAATATATGCTATAATCCATATATATATATATATCCTAATGCCTTGTTTTTATAATTTTGAAAAAAATCCAGATATCATCTCATTTTAGCTAAAGGCATATGTGTGTGTGTGTGTGTGTGTGTCTGTCTGTGTATAACATGGAAGCATACAGAACATAAGGATATATTAAAATAATGGAAGCAGTTATAGTTGCATTTTTATCTTTCTTACTTACTGGTAAAACAAATTTTCATTGGCAGTGTCACCTTTTAGATTCTACCGCAACGCTACATAAATGCTTGCTACTGAATTGGTTGAAAAACTTCAATTCTCTATGGAATTGGTGAGTATCATTCCTGTGATCATTTATAACTTCTCTAAGGTATCAAAAAGAATCATTACTGACACACTAACTTTCTTCCTTAAAATCATCGCTGAATTACTTGAGAGAACAGATTATCGAATACGAAAACAAAAGAGGCTGACAAATTGAGTGAATGATAGGTCAGGAGCAACATTGACTGGGATCAAAGGCTAAGAAGAGAGAACGAAGTCAAACGTGAAGCAGACGCTCATAGCCCCTCATGACTGAAGGCAAAAGACTGAGAGCAAGATCTGGGAAGTAATCCCTGTCAAATTTTATAAAAGGAGAAAGTAGTATCAATTCAGTGGGCTTCCCTGGTAGCTCAGCTGGGAAAGAATCCACCTGCAATGCCAGAGACCTGGGTTCAATCCCTGGGTTGGAAAGATCCTCTGGAGGAAGGCATGGCAACCCACTCCAGTGTTCTTGCCTAGAGCATCCTCATGGACAAAGGAGCCTGGCGGGCTACAGTCCGTGGGGTCGCAGAGAGTCGGACACGGATGAGTGACTATGCGCAGGCACACACAGCATTAACTGAACATCTGAAAAGCCTTAAGAATTCTTCTGACATAACAGAGATGGTGTGTATTATTCAATATACCATAAAGCCTTTGACCTCTAAGAAAACACTGCATCAAAGTACCCTGCATCAAAGTACCCTGAAGACAGAGCAATTGTTCCTATTTGCCTGGTTTTCGCACCGTTTAGTAATTCAACAATATCTGATGTCACCAAGAAGGGGATCCCACACCTTACAGCACTGAAGATTCTTAGTAAGGTGTATAATGATACTGAAAATAAAACATGGCTCTTTGAATTTTGAGGGAGGATGTATATCCATTGAGATTCACAAATCTAAAATGATTTGGCTCTGTGGCATTTCCAATCAAATGGAAACATGAACCAAGCCAAACCTGTATCCCAGGAGCCTTTACATTCCTGTGGAAGGAATTATCATCTGAAAGCATCAGTGAGTGTAATGAACTAGGGAACATAGTAGGAAAGAAATAATTCCATTTGGAAAAAAATTTTGATATAAAAACATTATTAAGATATTATAACACTTGATTTTGTTCTTTGGTTTTTTTGTTTGTTTGTTTTTTTTAAGAAGATGTGTTCCATATATATATTGGAGTGGGGGTTTTTTTGTTTTTGTTTTCATTTATTTTTATTAGTGGAGGCTAATTACTTTACAATATTGTACTGGTTTTTGCCATACATTGACAAGAATCAGCCATAGTTTTACATGTGTTGAACTCAATTATGTCAAAATGAATGAAAACAAATACACCCAAGTTTTTATGCTTAGGAAGAATGTTTATTAGAAACTATGTAAAAATTATCACACGATAAATTAGGAAAGAAGCTACATGTCAGGAATGTTCCTAGAATGAGAATGTCTGACTTGAGTGATCAAACTCTGGTCCAGATTCATACATCTCCATTGACTCAAGGTGTCAGTCTGTGTTGCAATAGCTTCTTCAATGGCTTCTCAAAAATGTCAGTGCTCATTTTGAAGCAAATAGTAGAACTAATCTATTTTAAAAGTATTAAGAAAATAGTTGGTGAGTAACTGGAAACATTTTTAGAAAAATCCAGAGGACAAATATCTTCCATAGAAAGAGGGATGGAAGTAGCCACAGCCATAACCTCTATGGCCTCCCAGGCCATAACTGGAGCCATAGCCATAGCCCAGGCCTCTGAAGCCACCGAGGCTGTAGCCAAGGCCACCATAGTAGTTGCCAGAGTAGAAGCTCATTGTGTCCGGGCTTGAGGATTCGGCTGGATGTTGAAGGTGACTTTCCTGAGAATGAATATCACTAGTTACACCCGGACTTTTATACTCCCTCCATGTGGGTGTGGTAAACCACAACCCACAAGTGTTATTCTCTTTGAAAACCTGTGTTCAGTGAAAAACAAAACTATTAAGCCATACCTTTCTTTATGAAGGATAATTCCAGAGATGCACAAATATGTTTTTCCTTTGAATTGAATGCTCTTCTTTAGAAACAAGCTGTGGGTTAATCATTATTTTCATGTTTTCAAAGCTTATGTTTTTACATATTTCTATACTTTATATCACAATGATCAGGGTCCCTGATTTTAGACAACTTTTGATCTTGGTCAATGCTATCTCCATTTTGCTTCAGCCATGTTCTCTTCAATGATAGTTTTCTTTACTATTTATGATTTTAAAAAAGGGTAAAAATGTTAAATAATTCATAAATGATTAAGAACACCTATTTTTAGAAAGGAGGTATGCACAAGTATGTGACTTTCCTTTTTTGTTGCATACTTGTACGATAACCTTTTGTGCTATGCTAATTTGTTTCAGTCGTGTCCGACTTTGTGACCCTATGGGCTGTAGCCTGCTAATCTCCTTGGTCCATTCCAGGCAAGAATACTAGAGTGGGTTGCCATGTCCTCCTCCAGAGGATCTTCCCAACCCAGGGATGGAACCCACATCTCTTACATCTCCAGCATTGGCATCTGCGTTCTTTACCATTAGCACCACCTAAGCATTTTCATACCTAAAAGGATAATTTTCAAGTCCTGGTATAAAATAATTTAAGCCTGCTTTCTCAAGTTTCTTGCCACTACAACTGACAATAAACCTCCAATCTACCTAAATGAGTCCTCTCAGATTGTCTCTTGAAACTTCAATTGCCTTTCTCACTTTAAGCTTGTTTTTCTTTCTTTCTATTTTTTTTATTATAGTTGATTTATGATGTTTGTTAGTTTCTGCAGTTCAGCAAAGTGAACCAGCCACATGTATACATATATCCCCCTACTCTAAGGCTTTTGTCAGACATCCTTTCTCATTCTAAAGTAACTCCCTTTCCTCCTAGCTTCCTTCAACACTTCTAGTTCACAAATACCTACAAACACAAATCTATTCTTTTACCTTGACACTGTCTCTTATAAATTTCCATTTTTCAACTGGTTACTGGAACTGCTTTATAAGCACTTCACAGGTATGACCTGACACCTAACACAATACCTCATAAAAGGAAAAAAATACGTTATTTGTTGATTCTTTAAATTTTTTTTCCTAAAATGCCAACTCATATTGTATGAACTTTCCATAAATAGAGAAGTATTTATATGAAGGCTTACTTTGCATTTCAAATTGAAAAAAGAATCACAACTAAATATATTCAGTAATATCATATCTGATTTTATTATGAGAAAGAAGGGCTTCCCAGGTGGCTTAGTGGTAAAGAATCCATCTTCAATGCAACAGATACAGGTTCAGTCCCTGGGTCAGGAAGGTCCCCTGGAGAAGGAACTGCAACCCAGTCCAGTATTCTTGCCTGGGAAGTTCAACTGATAGAGGAACCTGGGGAGCTACAGTCCATGGGGTCCCAAAGAGTCAGGCATGACTTAGAGACTAAACAAATGACTAAACAATGACAAAAATGAGACAGAGACAATAATATGCCTTTGGACAGGGAGGTGATAGATGTTAAATTAAATATATAAATGGCAGCTCGATGAACTTTAAGATTCAAAACTTAATTGTACTTGCAATCACGTATGTGCTTGTCTCTTTATGTTGGATGTCTGTTGGACTGTATGGGACTGACAGTCCCACAGTCGTGTCCAGCTCTTTGTGACCCCATGGACTGTAGCATGTCAGGCTCCTCTCTCCATGGAGTTTTCCTGGCAAGGATACTGGAGTGGACTGCCAATCCCTCCTCCATGGGATCTTCCCAACCCATGGATCAAACCTGCATCCTTGTATCTCCTGCACTAACAGCTAGATGCTTTATCACTAGCACCAGCTGGGAATAACCTGGTTGCACATATGTGTATGTGTTCTTTGGTGAAGTGAGTGAAGACATATGTGTGCTTTCCCTTATAAATACCATCAAGAGGTATATGGAGGAATAAAATGATGGATAGTCACACTGATTTCAAGGATATTTACAGGAATTAACTGTTAAGGTGGCTGCAATGTCATGCAAGTACGAATTTTGTAGAAATATAAAATGAGCTACATCTAAGAGGATGTCTGCAAGAATTCTACAAAGTGAGAAGAGAGAAGGCGTTTCCAACAAGGAAAATGGTCTTAGCTTATGATCAGGTACAATGGTAAGCAAAGGCAAAGTGTGTCCTCAGTGAGCAAAACATTGTGGTTGGAGAGCAGAGTTTAATATAAATAATAAAAAAATAAAATAACTGATGGTTGGGAAGCATATTAAGTTACCTGCAGGGAAGACCATACGTTATATTCTATAGTTTTGTTCAGGGCTATGGGCTCAGAGAAGTGATGCTTTAGAATATATAATTTCTCTGAAATGTAGATTGTATGATGAATTCTTGAAAGCAAGAGGACTACTTAAGAAGCTCTCACAATATCCTATCATAAAGGTATGAAAGGTATGAAACAAGCAAAAGGGACTAGAAAGCATGAGCATAAGAGATATTATTACAAAACAGTCATATTTAAGCAGATGCTTAGAGACAAAGGGCTTCCCTGGGGGCTCAGATGGTAAAGTCTCTGCAATACGGGAGACTCAGGTTCAAGCCCTGGGTCAGGAAGATCCCCTGGAGAAGGAAATGCCAACCCACTCCAGTACTCTTGCCTGGAACGTCCCATGGACAGAGGAGCCTGGTGGGCTATAGTCCATGGGGTCGCAAAGAGGCGGACACAACTGAGAGACTTCACTTTAGAGACAAATGTGAAACTTACAAGCCACAGTTATTATTGTTGCTTATTTAAATATAATATGCTGCCCCCTTTAAGTTAACCTTATCAAAAGTTAGACAAATAACTTTTGTTTAATTTTTGTATCAGGCTCTAAGATTCCTCAATATCTTTATCTAAAATACATGGTTTAAGTAATTAGGATGAAATCCATTTCCTTGGAATTTTAGTCAATCAACAACCAATGGGGGAGGAAATATATTTTGTAAATACTATCTGAGAATGAGAACACATCAAGGTAACCTAATGGTAATAATAAAAGAAAAACTCTGAAAAAAATAAATATTTTGGTGCTAAAACCGAATTTAAAAAGTCACTTTGACTCCTTTACTTTGAATTTGAGATGCAATTATCTGCTGTGCGCAAAGTATATTTTGAGGTGTTTCTTTGAAATTACAAATAATTTATAAGCAAAGTCATACAAAAATATAATTAGATGAAAACATCAATCATTCCATTGTGTCAACAAGGTATTTTCATTTGGCAAACAAAGTGGCAGTGTAGATGCAAATATTCTGAGATCAAAGCTGCTTTTTTTTTTTTTTAACTCATATGTGTATCTACTCCTCTGTTCATAAGATCGTGAGCAGCAACTGTATTCAGGTCTCCAACCTTGGAAACGTGAACTCAACTTGCAGTCCTCTTTTTTTAATCATCCCTCATATGATGTCTGCATGAAATCTTGAAATATAGTTCCTCAAACTTCTTTCCTTTCTATGGCAAAACCTATATATGGGACAGTGTTTGAGTTGGGACTTCTTGAAACTTGTGCCAAGATCACAATACTTTATCTGAATTTCAAATACTTTCTTTTAAACATTTTTTTTCTGTCAGTAATTTTTAAATTTGTGGCAATATGAAATAAAATTATTTTAATTATTTAAAGATGTCCACATATCTTATTCACTTTAATAATCCAGCAAAGACCCTGAAGCTCCAATTCCTTCTTTATGCTATGGGAAATGCTTTTCTTCTCTTTCTCCATGACAATGAACATGCTGTTTTCTTCTTTAACTCTATGTTTCTCTAATTTATTTAAAATAACATTTTAGTTATTATGAGTTATTATGTTATATGAGTCTTCTCATAAAATTTATTTCTGAAATTATTTGTTATTGTTGTTCAGTTGCTAGGTTGTGTCTGATTCTTTGTGACCCCATGGACTACAGCACATCAGGCTTCTCCGTTTCCCTGTAGCCCAGAATTTGCTCAGATTCATGTCCATTGAGTCAGTGACGCTCTCCAACCATCTCCTCCTCTGTCACCCTTTTCTCCGCGTGCCCTCAATCTTTCCCAGTATCAGGGTCTTTTCCAATGAATTGGCTCTTCACATCAGGTGGCCAAAATACTGAAACTTCAGCATCAGTCCTTCCAATGAATATTCAGGGTCGATTTCCTTTAGGTTGGCTGATTGAATCTCCTTGCTATCTAAGGGACTCTCGAGAGTCCTCTCCCTCACCACAATTTGAAAACATCATTTCCTTGGCACTAAGCCTTCTGAAATTATGGTGATGGACAGAAATTTAAATACAGAAGTATAGTAATACAATATAGACAATTCCCACCAATCATTCATTTACTTTAATGAATTATCAAGTCAAGGTCAATTGTATTTCAAACTGAGCCTCACGTGCTTCTTTCACTGATGCATCGTTTTGAGATGCCTTGCTTTGGGGGTCCATAAATATTTCAACATATGCCTTGTAGATGCAAAGATGCTCTCTTTAAAACAAAGTATTAGTTGTGTGATTTTTAAATTATTATTTATTTCCTGGAATTTAAGCCCCATTAATTAAAACTTCCTGTTAGGTTGAATTTAATGCTGTGTAAGTGACAGCTAATGATGGAACTGAAGATTCTCATTTCTAGCTTGAATCAATGAAACTCATCCTCCAAATCATTCCTCCAGTCACTAAATCATAAAAAGTCAGCACAACTGTTAGTTTATGCATACATTACTGAAGTATATTCATATGATTCACTGGAAATCTGAGAAAATGTGTGCAACTTATCTAATTAAATGAGAGTTATATTGGGAATTGTATCATGTAAAGTTTAAAGACTAGGGATCTCAAGACCTTAAATATGAGAATATAAGATAAAAATTAATAACTCAGTCTTAGGTTTGAAGGAAGCCCCCCCCACACACACACACATCTATAGTAAAATTCTTCTCAAGATTTAAATGAGGAACAGATTCCACTACTCAACCTGAGTTAGAAAAAGTATAGAAACATTGATTCAAGCCTCAATTATTTTTTAATTTATAAAAAATGTAGTGTAAAACTTGAAACATTAGTTACATATTAAAGTGTGAAAATAACGACTAAAGTCTGAACTTAGAAAAAGAAAACCCCAGGCTCTGGGTGTTTTGTTGTTGCTGTTTGCTTGTTTGTTTAATTTATTTACAATTGGAGGGTTCTTTCTCTACAATGTTGTGCTGGTTTCTGCCACGCAACATGAACCAGCCATAAGCACACACATATCCCCTCCCTCATGAACACCCCTCCCAGGACATCACTGGCACATCCTGAGCTCCGTGTTACAGAACAGCTTCCCACTAGCTGCTTTTCTGACACATAGCAGTGTATATAGCCCAGCTGAAGCTTCTGGAGTGGGCAGTGTGTATACGTTTGGGTACAAGGGAGGATGAGAGGGGGAGAAGATTTAAACGATGTAGACCACTGTCGTTATGTTCCTAGGCGGTGCCTGGTGGTAGGTGTATTGAACAAAGTCTGAGCAAAAAGCATGGGCAATTCTCCCTTACAAAGCTCATAAAAGTAGCAGCTTTTAAAGAGTACATATGCTCAAAAATATTATTTTCCTGGTATACTGAGGATAAAGTAATTAGTGTATTAAACCAGTAACTTTGTAAGAAAAGTGCTATTCTTAAGAACTAGGTTGTGTCTAAATATTTTGCTTCTGTAGAATGTCAAATCAAAAAGGGAATAATATCTGAGCAAGTTATCACATGAGGTATAGAAGTTACTGGGCTTCCTTTGTGTCTCAGCTGGTAAAGAATCTGCCTACAATGCAGGAGACCTGGGTTCGATCCCTGGGTTGGGAAGATCCCCTTCCAGAGAGAAGCAAAAGTCTGCCCACTCCAGTATTCTGGCCTGGAGAATTCCATGGACTGTACTTGGACTTGCAACGAGTCAGGCGTGACTGATCAACTTTCACTTTCACATAGAAGTTACTGGCTAAAAGTTAGTAAGATCATTTCTAAGGAAGTAAATGGAGCTTCCCTGGTGGCTCAGTGGTAAAGAATTCATCTGCAAGGCATGAGATGCAAGAGACATGCGTTCAATCAGTGGGTCGAAAGATCCCCTGCAAAAGGCAATGGCAACCCACTTCAGCATTCTTGCTTGGGAAATCTCATGAACAGAGGAGCCTGGTGGGCGACAGTCCATGAGGTCACAAGAATCAGACACAACTTAGCAACTAAACCACGACCACAATCACGGAAGTGTAAATAACTGTATGGAAAAAATATCCCAACACAGTATATTAATCAAACGTGCCAAGCTTATGAGTAAAAAGTGCATTTACATTGATAAAAATAATGAAACAAGGTTCCAAATGTTCATAAATTTTATTGGAAAATACCCCCAGAAGTATCACAGAAGGGATAAAAAAGAAACTTCATGTCAGTAACACAGCAGGTGCGAAGATAAGCTGTCTAGGTGATGAATTCTGGATCAGGGAAACAGACCGCTGTAGGAGGACAGTGTTTTCAGTAAAATCCAGAGGACAAGTATCTTCCATAGAAAGAGGGACTGAAGTAGCCACAGCTGTAACCTCTATGGCCTCCCAGGCCATAACTGGAGCCATAGCCATAGACCAGTCCTCTGAAACCACCGAGGCCATAGCCAAGGCCACTGTAGCAGTTATCATAGTAGTAGCTCATTGTGTCAGGGCCTGAAGATCGGGCTGGATGTCGAAGGTGACTCTCCTGAGAATGAATATCACCAGCTGCACCTGGACTTTTATACTTCTTCATTGTGGGTGTGGTAAACCACAACACACAAGTGTCATTATCTTTGAAAATCCATCTTTGTTGAAAAACAGTACTATTAACTCATAGCTTTCTTATGAAGGAGGAATACCAAAGATGCATGAAATGTTTTCTTTTTTTTTTTGAAAACATTTTAATTTTTATTTTCCTTTCATATCAATCACTTACACTCCTACAGTTAAAATATAAGGTCCTTTGCAATAGATAGATTGTTTCTGATTTCCTGAGGTCTTTGTCCTTACCAGACAATATCTTCTTCATGTTTTCTTAGATACAATTTCCATCTGCTTTACATATCACATTTTCTATCTCTTCTTCTCTTGGGCTTTTAATAAACCAGGGTATCAAGTATTAAATGACCGTGAATGATTGAAATGAATCCAAAATTTAAAGATTGCTTATTTATGGAAAAAGTGAAATATATTCATCTTCTTTGTTTCCATTTTCTGTGTTAGTACATTTAAATCCCTCTAATTTGTAAAGACAAACTCCATAGATGAGTATTTGTGTCACAGTTTAAATAATACTATTGTGTTAGTTTCCTAGGACTGCTGTGAAACGGTACCACACATTTTTTTGGATAACTGTTTCATTTCACTTAAAATAAGAGAAATTTATGTTATCACAATTCTAAAAGCTAGAAGTCTAAAATCAAGATATGTATAGGGTTATGCTCCCTATAAATGCTCTGAGGAAAAATTATTCTTTGGCTCTTCCTAGCTTCTGGTGGTTCTTGGTAAGTCTTAGCATTTCTTATCTTGTTGCTTCATCATTCCAGTCTCTGCCTCAGTCATCAGTGGCCTTCCTCTCTCCTTATGTGTCTCTCCTCTGTCTTCTAATAAGAACATCAGCAATTGGATCTAAGGTCCACCCTAACCCAGTATAATCTCATCATAACTAGGTTACATCTGTGAAGACCCTCTTTCTAAACAAGCTCACATTCACAGGTACCCAGGTTACACTTCACAATTTCTTTTTACGAGACATAATTCAACTTGTTAGCCCTGACTTTTTGATGAAACATACATTGAGGGCAAAAGGAGAGGAGAGCGACAGAGGATGAGATGGTTGGATGGCATCGTTGATTCAATGGACATGAACTTGGGCAAACTCTGAGAGACAGTGACAGATAGGCAGCCCTTGTATGCAGCAGTCCATGGGGTCTCAAAAGAGTCAGACAAACAGCAACAACAACGTCTTTTGTCAGATTGTATTTTGAAAATTTAGCTAAACTGAGAAGAGTTTTCAAGAAATCTCCTTCCTATATAGTTCTAGATTGAAAAGTGAAAGTGGAAGTCACTCAGTTGTGTCCGACTCTTTGTGGCCCCGTGGACTATCCAGTTCATGGAATTCTCCAGGCCGGAATACCAGAGTGGGTAGCCTTTCCCTTCTCCAGGGGATCTTCCCAACCCAGGGATCAAACCCACATCTCCCATGTTGCAGGCAGATTCTTTACCAGCTGAGCCACAAGGGAAGCCCAAGTTCTAGGTTAGCTAGGGCTGAAAGGAACATTTTGCATGAGATTTGGAAGGCAGGAAATGAAACAAATCTTAATTTCTCTGCCCTGACTTTGTGAGACAGGGAAACCACAGGGAGGTTGAGTGAGAGGAATGCCCTTCTTCTTCTCGGACTCTGGGACAAGACTATGGTAGCCCATTCTCCTTGAATCAAGACCTTCCCAGTTATGGTCAGGGCTCTGGGTGTCTTTCACAAGGGTCTTCCACTTCCCACTGCCAGAGCAAATAAGGGATTTGAAAAGATTTTCACAGTGAGAACCTGGTAGTTTTCCTGTGGATAAAGCCCATAAAAGTGTGGGCCCCTCTAAGACCTAAGCCCCTTCTAGCTTCTCACTCTTATACAAATTCATACTCAGCCTCTAGCAATTTGCCACAGTTACAATTTGAGTATTTGTAAGAGTTTATGACTTCAGAGGCTCCCATTAGTAAGCAAATCTCTATCGTGACTCTGGATTCTCCCATTTCTTCAGAGTTTAGGGTGGTTTGTCCTGCAAACTCAGTTTTCTACTAGATTCTAGGATAGACATTGGTTTTTAATTTGTGAAACTTTTTCTTGTTGGAAAGACCAGACTGACAATTATCAAGCTCTGACCATGTCAGACTAAAACAAAAAGCCCTAATTTTTTATTTAATAGAAAATAGAACAATTATGTAGAGAAGACTTCAAAGTTTAGATTGCACACAGAAAAGATTACAAGTGAAATGAGGATTCATTCAAACAATGAATTTTATTGAATAACTTGAATATGAAAGTTATTTCATTGTGCTTTGAAAAAAGTAGATGATTAAAGGGAAAAATATAAAATGGCCACTCATGGACTTAGAAAGAAAGCCTTCCTTTCAGCTGTGGTCTCAAAATGTATGTGTCTGGGGTATCTATGGTTTTCTGAGTATTGTAGCCTGGGGGTAGGGGTGGGGCGGAGGGACAGATTGAGCCGCAGGAGGGAGTATAGAGAAAGGAAAAATAAAAGGTAGTGATATTAAAGATATTCAAGAACAGTTTAAAAGAGCTTCAGATTTCCTGGGCTAGCTTCATTCATCAAAGAATTATGGAGAAGGTGGGGCACACTGGACATGAAGAATGCATAAAATTCAATAAAACATTAAAGGGAAAGGCAAACTAGAAGGATGCAGTGACTTTAGTTAAAGCTCTGAGTCAAGATTCAACCACATGTATCCTGGACATGTACATGTAGATCAGTGTAGGAGGAGCAGAGTTTATATACAAGCTAAGTATATTTGGGAAGTACACAGATTACAACACAAGAAGGGTCTAGACAGAGAAAGATAAATATTTTATGATCTCACTTATATGCAGAATCTAAAAGAGCAGAAGTCGTAAAGAAAGGGGAGAGTGATGGTTTCCAGGGACTGGGAGCTGGAGCAAATAGGGAAATGCTGTTCAAAGCTACCCACTTCCACTTACAAGATGAATAAGTTCTGGGATTTAGTGCTATAGTTAATGGCTATAGTTAATAATACTGTCACATACTTGAGAGTTGCTATAAGAGTAAATCTTAACTGGCCTCCCCACACACAAAACAGTGACAATTATATGAGGTGGTGGAAGAGTTAAACTAACCCTATTGTGGTAATCATTTCACAGTATATATGTGCATTAAATCACCATGCTGTATGTTGTATTCCTTAAGCACATGGATTGTATGCTGATCATATGTCAATAAATCTGGAAACAATTTAAAATGAAAAGTTTGGGACTTGGGTTTAAAAGTTTGTTGTTTATGGAGCAACCCTCTAATTTTTGGCCAAGGAAGTACTATAAAGAAGTGAAATTGCAAATATACTTGGTTTTTGGTTCAAGTTGGGTGGTGTAGGGAGATCTGGAGAGTAAAGAGATGACTTAGACGATAGACCACTAATCATAGTGTAATCAAATATGATAAGAACTGGACTTAGGTTTTAGTGACAGGGATGGCCAAAGTGGCAAAGGATGGATATAAGGTGGAACTAATATTAAGTCGCTTCAGTCGTGTCCCACCCTGTGCGAACCTATGCACTGTAGCCCACCAGGCTCCTCTGTCCATGGGACTTCCCAGGTAAGAACACAGGAGAAGGTTACTATGCCTGCTTCCAGGGGCTCTTCCTGACCCACGAATCGAATCCATGTGTCTTATGGCTTCTGCTTTGGAAGGGAGGTTCTTTACCACTAGCACCACCAGATGAATATAAAGCACCTGATATTAAAGAAGCAGTACTCACATGGGTCACTGAATAAAAAGAGAAACATTACCAGGCTACAATTTTCGATTCTTCATATCATTTTAACTTTTAAGTGAATATAAGCTGATAGAAATTGATTTGTTGTTAAAAGTAAAAAGCATTATGACCAGTGCTTGCTTCTTAATAAAATGAATGAAATACTTCATGTGTGTGTTTAGTGCATATTTGAGATAAAAGCTTTGGAGAGTAATAAAAAATCAAAAATATGTTTTTGAAAAAAATCTAGAGTAGAAGTCACCAAAAGGCAACTTTAGAGCTTCAGTTATTTAGAGATAAATTAATATTTTACCTTAAGTCAGTTTTTGGAAGGCTACCATGAATCCAATTACCAATATTCTCCTCAAATTCCGAAGGGACATTTTGAGATGTTTGCTAGTGAACAAAATGAATACAAAAGTAATAACTGCAAACTATAAAGCAAATTGTATTTCCCTACATCACATTTACCTTTGCTATTTGAGTAATATAATTAGCATACTTGATAGTAGCATCAGATCATTCCTCAGTATAGCAAAATTATATTAACTAATAATCATGAAATAGTTATAATGACCAGAAACAAAGCACATAATGAAAATATTATTTTATTAAAATGCATATGTAAATTATAAAAATTATTCTCTATTAACAAAGTGAATTTAAACAAAGATAAAATACCTGTAAATATTTGTTTTTAGCAAATGAAAATAATGTACTGTGTAGTCTTGCAATGTTTCATTGTTTTGAATTTATGACACTGCACACACACACACACACACACACACACGACTCTAACGGGGCTATGTTACTACAGACTCTCTTTCTTCCTCCTATCCTCCCCCTTTCTTCCTTGCTTCCTTCTTTTCTTCCTTTCTCTCTTCTCTCTCTCTGTTTCTTTATTATTGGAGAAGCAATATGTCTGCTTATCTGTGTGGTTTTCTAAATTTAGTTTTTCTTTGCTATTTTTTCCTCAAAGTCTACAAAATATGGAAAAGTCAAATCTTTTTGTCAGTCAGTTAAAACTCTCTGTAAGCTGTGTTCTTTTCAATAAGTCAATATTTCTCCTCAAATGACAATCACTCCATCACCTCAAGAATACTGTATTCTCTTCTTTGTGCCCATGATAGTGTCATTCTCTTCTCATCTCACATTCCTTTACTAACTAGCTACAATGTTTTTAATTCAGATGAAACACAGTCTTCTTTGTTATAAATTTGCTTTTATTGATTCATCTTCCCCTGTTCTTTAAATCTTCTGCTTTATTCCCCATGCCACACAGTGAAACATTTTGTTATGGCCATAAAATATAAAAATAGTATGGCAAAAAGAATAATTATATAAATAACTTATCTTCATATATTATCACCTTGGGGCCAATCATATTTCCTCTATACCTCTGCCCTTTTTCTTGTTATCAGCTGTGTAATTTTTAAACAACTCCCAGTAATCATATCATTTTATCTATAAATATCATCATGTGAATCTCTAAATAATAGGGACTTTTAAAAAGCATAGTCATTTTGAAAATTTTTATTTTTGAACTGAAATATCAGATTTTTCAGGTAAAGTTGCATGCTAAATTTATTGAGATTGATTGAAAAGTAAAATCTTTAATGAGAATTCTTATGATTCAACATTCTAAGCATTCCTTATTTCATAAGATCATCAGAAGAAATGAGAATAAACTTTACCCTAGGAAGATTTTTCTCTTAAGCACAGTGTTGGAAGTATCTGTGAGATTCATTGCAGACTTATGAAGGCCCATGGGATTCACCTAGTTTGCTGAGAGTTTTATTAGTAAACCTCTTTACGCAGGACTCAAAGGTGAAGGCTAATATACAAGGAAACAAAAACTCCTGCAAAAATCAATCATCCATCTCTGGAATAGTATTCTGATCAAGTGTAAATGAAAAACCAAGACAAATACTGAACTGAAATTGGAAAAGGAGCTAGGAACATTAATTTAGAGTCAATTTCTAAGTTCTAAGTGAGTTTAAAGTGAGAGTCTATTTCAAAATGCTGATTTGTATGTGCTATAATACTGAGCTAAGTAAAAATCCTAACTGTGGTGAATTCTCAGGTTTTTCTCTTTCATAGAACGTCCACATTTATTAATAAATTATACAAGAAGGGCACTAAAACAAAAAGATTTGGGATAGTGAGCTACAAATCAAGGACACTGCTTTCTTTATGAGCTCAGAAAAATAACACCTTCTGGGTAAGTATAGAACACAAAAATAACTTCTTCCTACAGGGCTGAAAGTCTCCTCACTTCTGATTAAATAAAAGAGAGAATAGACATTCCATCAAACTTCACATATTTACATATTGTTGATGAAAGACATCTCTTCATAAGTATTCAGAATGTCTGGATATATTTGGTTGTATAGGATTCCATATTTTAAAAAACAGAAGCATCAATTTAGCAAAATAAATCATCTACATGAGTTATACTTTAGTTAACAGTAAGGATTATTTCTAAGGAAGCATGAATACAAAGTAAACATGTTCCATGGGAAAATATATTTCATTGCAATAATATTCCTAAAATTTTAGAAAAAATAAGTACTTAGAGTTTTGAAATGATTGAAGGAAAGGAAGCTTGATATTTAATGTTCACCAAAAAAGTGAGTTTATTTATTCAAAAAAGTGAGTTATTTATTCAAAAAGCAAGTTCAGAAATATCACAGAATGAAAAAGAGTACGAAATAGATCATTTTGCAGAGCAGTTGACTACATCTTGGTAGAGCATTCAAATCATCCATCAGAGATACGGACATTTGCCAATCTGAAAATTTGCAAGTGCATGGTGGTAACATCTTTGAGGTATTAGATAATGAAAATTGGATAAACATTGAGTTCCCAAATAATGATCAAGTCTTTCAGAAGAATCTAGATGATGAATATCTTCCATAGAAGGTGGGGCAGAAGTAGCTAAAGCCATAACCACCATAACATCCAAGGCCACAGCTGGAACCAAAGCCATAGCCCAGGCCATCCAAACCACCAAGGCCACAGCCAAGGCCGCCGTGGTAGTTGCTATAGTAGTAGTTCATTGTGCCGGAGGTTGAAGGTTTGGTTGGATGTTGAAGGTGAGTTTCCTGAGAATGAAGATCATTAACTGCATCCAGACTTTTGTATCCCCTCCGTAAGGGTGTGGTAAACCACAAAACACAAATGCCATTCTCTTTGAAAATGTATACTTGATGAAAAATGGTACTATTAGGTCATACTTTTCTTATTAAACATAGTTCTAAAGATTCATGAAGACATTTTTCCTTTGAACATACTTTAGTTTTCATAACTCAAGGTTAATATTTGCTTTAATTATGTTCATCTTCAAAGCAGATTTTTTCATGTATTTCTATATTAAAATTAAATGCACACACTTTCTTCCATGAAACAGATAATTCCTGGCATTTTTCTGGAATTTTTAATACTGCCAAATGATATTTCTTTTTTCTATCTTAGATTTTGTTTTTATCTTTCCCAAATACCTTTTTCTTTAATTATTCAGTAATTGAATTAGAAATTTGTTAAATTTAATTATGAAAAATAAAGCCCAGGTTTGTTATCAATCAGATAACAAAGACATCATCTATTTAGAAAAATTTGGACAAGTTATGATTATCCTCCTTTCTGCATATTTTGTGTCACAAACTTTTAACCATCTCTACACTTGCAAATACCAAATTCTATAAGAGAACTGACCTGTCCTCACACAAAACAGCATGACTTTCTCCTCCTCCCTGACAAAAAAAAAATAAATAAATCCTTCTGACCACATGTGATATGCCGATGTTTCCAGTAACTGGAAGTTGGCATCTTTGTTATATATATTTTTTCTCACATGTACTTATTCTCTTGAAAAAAAACAAAAAACAAAAAACAAAATCTGTCTCTTGTCCCTGTGCCATTTTTACCCATTCTAGCCCAGAATCCCACTATTTTACTGTTATTTTTTAATTAATTTATTTATTTTAATTGGAGGCTAATTATTTTACAATATTGTGGTGGTTTTTGCCATACATCCACTTGAATCAGCCAGGGTGTACAGGTGTCCCCCCACCCTGAGCCCCCTCCCACGTCCCTCCCCACCCCAACCCTCTGGGTTCTCCCAGAGCGCGAGCTTTGAGAGCCCTGCTTCGGGCACGGAACTTGCACAGGTCATCTATTTTACATATGGTAATACGCATGTTTCAATCCCCTGGCTTCCTATTAGCATGGTATTTCTTCTCCCCTTCACACTGCCACCTAGTGGTCAGATTTCTTTACCATTATTTTCCTTTTCATTTCTTTTCCTTTTTCACCCACTGCAGTGTCAACGTCTGTTTGTTGACAAGCAAACACTGACGGAGTCAAGGGTGACATCAAGGAGGAACATCAGCGAAAGGAGAAGAAAGTAAGTAGGACTAAGCAGGGGAGTCATGAGACCATAATGCAGACCCTACAAACTCCCTGCTGCCCAGGGGGAACACTTCAGCAAAGATTGCTTTCAGAGGAGACCCAAGTTAAGCAGAAACGCTGTGCCTAGTCATTGATTGGCAGCTGCCCTATGAACAGAGCGGCTCTAGCTCAAGGGTTGAGGTAGAACCTGACCACACTAACGTCTTGTTCTCTGGGTAGCGACTCCTCCTGGAGGAAAGATTTAAGAGGTTGATCTCCATGTTTGGAGATTATAAACAATTTGAAGGCATGGACCCTAACAGTACCATGGAGGCTAAACATAAAATAATATATTATAAAATAATATGTAATAATTTTAATATATATGTTTTAGAAATACTATTATAAAAACCTTAAAATGCTTTATTAGAAGATGACAGGTATGTCATAGAATATTTCAAATTTTATTTTTCAAAGGGATGATAACTTATATAATTTTCTTTAAACAAATTCTTACTGAATGTCTGTTATATGAAAATGTATTTCTATGCATTTGATCAGAGAGATGATGAGTTGGAGATATATAAGGACCTAATTCCTAGCCTCAGAAATGTACCTTTTAATTATGCTGTGCTGTCATAGTTGTGTGTATACGTGTTTGTGGTTTGTGTGTATGTGGAGGATATGTTTCTGTGTGGCAAATGTGCTGTGTATATTTGTTGTATTTGAATAATATGAAACAATTAAATAACAGTAAGATGCGGGTTTGATCCTTAGGTCAGGGAGATACCCTGGAGAAGGAAATGGCAACCCACTCCAGTATTCTTGCCTGAAAAACCCCATAGATAGAGGAGTCTGGCAGGCTACAGTTCACTGGGTCGCAAAAGAGCTGGACACAACTTAATGACTAAACCACACCACCAAAATAAGGGGAAGTGATATTTACTACAAAGTAAAAATTTAGAGTGGGTTATATTGATCTGCAAATAACTTCTTTAAAAGGTAAATTTGGGGTAGGCTCTTCAGGGACAGAAATTATTCAATAGAAAGAGAAGAAAAGAGGAGACACCATCATGATACAGGGCACAGAGGTGAGACCAAGTAAGCTGTACCTTCAAAGAACAGAGGAATGTGGATGTAACAGAGGGTTTACAGAAGGATAACTGAAGGTTATAAAGACATTGGATCTCATCAGGAGGGGATATCATTGATCTTTAGGCTGAGACTTTTATATTCAATTATGTCCTATTTTTATCCAAGGCAATGACATAACTGAAGCAATATTTCAGAAGTTTTTTTATTTTTTTTGGTATTCAGAGTAGATTATGTGGGAAGAACTTTGGGGCAAGATCATTCCAGTAGCTATCATATTATACTGATTTTGATTTTTAAAAAGGGATGGAAATACAGGAAGAGAAAAAGATATCATATATTAAGACATATACATGGAATCTAGAAAAATGGTACTGATGAACGTATTTGCAGGGCAAGAATAGAGATGCAGACATAGAGAACGGACTTGTGGACATATCACGGCAAGGAGAGAGTGGGATGAATTAAGATGGTATCACTGAAATATATATATTACCATATGTAAAATGGCTAGTGGGAATTTGCTGTGTAGCAAAGGGAGCTAAGCCTGGGGCTCTGTGACCACCTAGAAGGAGGAGACGGGAGTGGGAGGAGGCTTAAGAGGGAGGGGCTTTATGTATACTTACAGCTGATTCACATTGGTGTACAACAGAAACCAACCAACATTGAAAAGCAATTATCCTTCAATTAAAAAAAAAAAAAGGATGAAAATAGGTTTGTGGTAAAATGAGTGCCAGAACATGATGGATATAAAGTATAGTAAGAGAAATCAAGAACAGGTATTAGGAAAGAAAAAGAAGAAAAAGAAAAGAAAAAAAATCACCTGATTGCATAATCTTTGCTATCCAAATATATTTTAACCTTTATAAAGTTGCTATTATATATCATAGGCAAGCAACATCAATCCATAGAATTTCTCTTGGTTATTTTTTAAAATCTTCATATTTTAAGCTCTTAATAAATAGTTTAATACATATGCTGAACTCCATTGCACTTGGCATCTACTGAATTCATAATCACATGTAGGAGAAAGAAATTTGAAAAAATTAGCAAAACTGGCTTGGAGTTTAACAGTATTTCATAATATAAGGCATTGAAAGATTGCTTTAAGTAATAAGAAATGCTGTGGTAAATAAATACTTTGGCCCCAAATCTAGTTTTGGATAGTCCTTATTAACGCCAAGTTCAAAAACTTGTTCTTGTGTAAACACAGTCCTGTTCTTACCACTTCTTCCCTCAAAAATCCATACAGTATGAAGAGAAAAAAATCTCTTTACATAATGTTTGAGATGTGCCAAAATATGTTTTCACACTGACCCTCAAGCTTCACTTTACATTATTACCACATTTTCTTTATCCACATGAAATGTACTTGTTGATCTTTTTATCACTGTATATTTTAATTGTGAACTAAGATGAAAATACCCTTCAGTAATGTCATTTTATGCTGAAGTAGTTGCTTTAGAGTTTATTGAAAAGGTAAAGCTTTGGTTGAAAACAGTAAGAGGAACTGTCTTAACTTTCCCAATTACATGAAAGCAATTAGCAAGAACTGTGACTTTAATAGCTATTTTCTAGTTATCTTTGAGCCCAGTGATAGAAGTTTATGTGAGAAATCCCTTGAGTATCACCAAGTCCTGTATGGTTCAACCAGCTAAATGGGGCTTCCATGAATGTGTGTTCTTGTGATAGTGGGGATATTCGGAGGTGAAAACAGGGGTATGAGGAAGGTGATATTGGAGCCAGGAGGCAATAACCAATTTCACGATTGATTGCAGAAGGCCAAAGACAGGAATTAGAATTCCTGTCAAGGGTTAAGAGAGGAACAATGTCAGGAGCCATCCAAAGCAAAAGCATTTATTCCAAATCCATGTCTATAAATGAGGAAAAAGAAGAATCAAATATGAAAAAGTAAACTGATATAAGTTGCAGTGCTGAAATAACCACGGAAGAGAGGGCACAGGGAAGTCTCAGGCTTCCTCCTCTTTCATTGGAGAAGATGCTATGAGAGCCTAACAACTTTGACTTCTAAAAACACAGTGGCATTTAGGTACTATAGAAAGAGGGAAAGATGCAGAAGTTGCCTTTTTCTTACACAACTAAGAAAAATAACAATAACTGTGGGATACATGCACAGCAATGGAAACAGTGAGAGACTTTAGTTTTTTGGGCACCAAAATCACTGCAGATGATAATAGCAGCCTTGAAATTATTTTTTTTAATTTTTAAAATTTTTTTCCATTTATTTTTATTAGTTGGAGGCTAATTACTTTACAATATTGTAGTGGTTTTTGCCATACATTGACATGAATCAGCCATGGATCTACATGTGTTCCCCATCCCGATCCCCTCTCCCACCTCCCTCTCCATCCCATCCCTCTGGGTTTTCCCAGTGCACCAGCCCCGAGCACTTGTCTCATGCATCCAACCTGGGCTGGTGATCTGTTTCACCCTTGATAGTATACTTGTTTCGATGCTGTTCTCTCTGAACATCCCACCCTCGCCTTCTCCCACAGAGTCGCAAAGTCTGTTCTGTACATCTGTGCCTCTTTTTCTGTTTTGCATATAAGGTTATCATTACTATTTTCTTAAATTCCATATATATGCCTTAGTATACTGTACTGGTCTTTATCTTTCTGGCTCACTTCACTCTGTATAATGGGCTCCAGTTTCATCCATCTCATTAGAACTGATTCAAATGAATTCTTTTTAATGGCTGAGTAATATTCCATGGTGTATATGTACCATAGCTTCCTTATCCATTCGTCTGCTGAAGGGCATCTAGGTTGCTTCCGTGTCCTGGCTATTATAAACAGTGCTGCAATGAACATTGGGGTACATGTGTCTTTTAGCTCTGGTTTCCTCAGTGTGTATGCCCAGGAGTAGGATTGCTGGGTCATATGGCAGTTCTATTTCCAGTTCTTTAAGAAATCTCCACACTGTTCTCCCTACTGGCTGTAATAGTTTGCATTCCCACCAACAGTGTAAGAGGGTTCCCTTTTCTCCACACCCTCTCCAGCATTTATTGCTTGTAGACTTTTGGGTAGCAGCCATCCTGACTGGCGTGAAATGGTACCTCGTTGTGGTTTTGATTGCATTTCTCTGATAATGAGTGATGTTGAGCATCTTTTCATGTGTTTGTTAGCCATCTGTATGTCTTCTTTGGAGAAATGTCTGTTTAGATCTTTGTCCTATTTTTTGATTGGGTCATTGATTTTTCTGGAATTGAGCTTCGGGAGTTGCTTCTTTATTTTTGAGATTAATCCTTTGTCTGTTTCTTCATTTGCTATTATTTTCTCCCATTCTGAAGGCTGTCTTTTCACCTTGCTTATAGTTTCCTTTGTTGTGCAAAAGCTTTTAAGTTTAATTAGGTCCCATTTGTTTATTTTTGCTTTTATTTCCAGTATTCTGGGAGGTGGGTCATAGAGGATCTTGCTGTTGTTTATGTCAGAGCCTGTTTTTCCTATGATCTCCTCTAGGAGTGTTATAGTTTCTGGTCTTACATTTAGATCTTTCATCCATTTTGAGTTTATTTTTGTGTATGGTGTTAGAAAGTGTTCTAGTTTCATTCTTTTACAAGTGGTTGACCAGTTTTCCCAGCACCACTTGTTAAAGAGGTTGTCTTTTTTCCATTGTATATTCTTGCCTCCTTTGTCGAAGATAAGGTGTCTGTAGGTATGTGGATTTATCTCTGGGCTTTCTATTTTGTTCCATTGATCTATATTTCTGTCTTTGTGCCAGTACCATACTGTCTTGATGACTGTGGCTTTGTAGTAAAGCCTGAAGTCAGGCAGGTTGATTCCTCCAGTTCCATTCTTCTTTCTCAAGATTACTTTGGCTATTCGAGGTTTTTTGTATTTCCATACAAATTGTGAAATTATTTGTTCTAGTTCTGTGAAGAATACCGTTGGTAGCTTGATAGGGATTGCATTGAATCTATAGATTGCTTTGGGTAGTATAGTCATTTTCACAATATTAATTCTTTCAATCCATGAACACAGTATATTTCTCCATCTATTTGTGTCCTATTTGATTTCTTTAATCAGTGTTTTATAGTTTTCTATGTATAGGTCTTTTGTTTCTTTAGGTAGATATACTCCTAAGTATTTTATTCTTTTTGTTGCAATGGTGAATGGTATTGTTTCCTTAATTTCTCTTTCTGTTTTCTCATTGTTAGTGTATAGGAATGCAAGGGATTTCTGTGTATTAATTTTATATCCTGCAACTTTACTATGTTCATTGATTAGCTCTAGTAATTTTCTAGTAGAGTCTTTAGGGTTTTCTATGTAGAGGATCATGTCATCTGCAAACAGTGAGAGTTTCACTTCTTCTTTTCCTATCTGGATTCCTTTTACTTCTTTTTCTGGTCTGATTACTGTGGCCAAAACTTCCAAAACTTTATTGAATAGTAGTGGTGAGAGTGGACACCTTTGTCTTGTTCCTGATTTTAGGGGAAAAGCTTTCAATTTTTTCACCATTGAGGATAATGTTTGCTGTGGGTTTGTCACATATAGCTTTTATTATGTTGAGGTATGTTCCTTCTATTCCTGTTTTCTGGAAAGTTTTTATCATAAATGGATGTTGAATTTTGTCAAAGGCTTTCTCTGAATCTATTGAGATAATCATATGGTTTTTATCTTTCAATTTGTTAATGTGGTATATTACATTGATTGATTTTGGATATTAAAGAATCCTTGCATTCCTGGGATAAAGCCCACTTGGTCATGATGTATGATCTTTTTAATATGTTGTTGGATTTGCAGCCTTGAAATTAAATGATGCTTGCTCCTTGGAAGAAAAGCTATGACCAACTCAGACAGCATATTAAAAAGCAGACAAATTACTTTACCAACAAAGGTCCGTCTAGTCAAAGCTATGGTTTTTCCAGTAGTCATGTATGGATGTGGGAGTTGGACTATAAAGAAAGCTGAGTGCTGAAGAATTGATGCTTTTGAACTGTGGTGTTGAAGGAGACTCTTGAGAGTCCCTTGGATGGCACGGAGATCCAACCAGTCCATCCTAAAGGAAATCAATCCTGAATATTCATTGGAAGGACTGATGCTGAAGCTGAAACTCCAATTCTTTGAACACCTGATGCGAAGAACCGACTCATTGGAAAAGACCCTGATGCTGGGAAAGATTGAAGGTGCGAGGAGAAGGGGACAACAGAGGATGAGATGGTTGGATGACATCACCGACACAATGGTGATGGTGGATGGTGGATGGTGATGGACAGGGAGGCCCGGGGTGCTGCAGTGCATGGGGTCGCAAAGAGTCGGACACGACTGAGCGACTGAACTGAAGTGATATGCACAACAAACACACAAAAATAACAAAGCATCTTTTTTTTTCTTCTTACATACTGGAGATTTTGAAAAACCCAATATTGTACCTAATTCAGAATGGATATCACCAATTGTAAAGAAAGAGAGAAAGAATAAGAAAGAAAGAGAGAAAGAAAGGAAGGGAGGAAGGGAACAAGGAAAGATAAGAAAAATAAATAAATAAAGTCTTCCTTAAAAAAAGAGGAAGAAGCCTGACTTTAGCCTTTGCTGGTTTCTGTGGTGTCAGTATTCTCATCAAGGTCTCTTTCAATCAAACAAACATGAAGTTGAAGAGTGATGCTCAAAATCACTCTTGTGAGCCAGTATGAGACAGCTCCAGCCCACCAATAAAAGCTGCATATACTGGAGATTTTGAATGTATTTGTAATTATGAATGTCTAAGCTATTTAGTTCCATTGAGTGTTATATAATAATGAAAGGATTTTCTTATTTTAATTCATGGCAAATAAACAATATGTGGTCTTAAAAATTCTGACTTTTATATCTAAGGAAACATTGGCATGAATTAAGGACTTTTGTTCTTTCACAGAGAAAAATATGTGTGTATGTATGTCTGTGTGTGTCTGTGTGTATATATATACAGATATATATAATTATAGACATATATAATTTAATCTATATAATCTTTAAAAAAAAAACTCACCCTATTTTCAAAAATTTATTTTTGAAACATAAAATTCAAGTGTTTATCCATTAAGGCTGCCTATCATAGAATACCATATATTGGATTACTTATAAACAACAAACATTTCTCACAGTTCTAGAGACTAGAAATCCAAGATCAAGTTTCCAGAAGATCCAGTGTCTGGTAAAGACCCATTTCATCATTCATGGATTATTGTCTTTTTGTGCCCTCACATGGAAGAAGGAGTGAGGGAGCTCTCTGGGATCTCTTTTATGAAGGCACTAATCTCATTCCTGAAAGCTCTTCCCTCATGACCTAATCACCTCCCAAAGGCCCTGCCTCCAAATGCTATCACATTGGGGATTATGCTTCAACATAGGAATTCTGCGGGGACATAAATACTCAAGTTCTAGCAGTGCACTACAATAGATGAAAAGAAATGAAGTCAAGTAGTATAAGTTCATGGAAAATTTATTAAAATGTATCTCCAGAAATGTCACAGAAAGTATAAGGAAGGTGGTGGCATATGATGTATGTATGTTTATATGTATTCTATATGTATATATATTCTATTACATGGCAATATCCAGTTTGAGTAGCAAAACTCTTATCAGAGAGATTGGTCCCTACTGAAACTAATGTGCCCTTTACATGGTGATATCTTCTTGCTGGCCCAAGGGAAGCTCTCAAGAATGTCGTTGGTCATGTTTGTGTCTTATTTGTGCTCAGTTGCCCAGTGGTGTCTGACTCTTTGTGGTCCCATAGACTGTAACCCACTAAGCTCCTCTGTGTATTGAATTTTCCAGGCAAGAATACTGGTGTGGGTTTCCATTTCCTTCTCCAAGGGATCTTCCTGACCCAAGGATCTAACCATGTCTCTTGCATTTCCTATTTTGGTTGGCAGATTCTTTACCATCAGCACCATGTGGGAAGACCTCAAGAATACCACTGGTCATGTTGGAAGACCAAAAAAGTAACATATCACAGAAAATACTGGAATAACCTGAATTCTGAAGTGATGGTCATCTTTTTCAGTAGGACCTTGAGAACCAATATCTTCAATGGAAAGAAAACAAGATTTTAGATTTCCATAACCAAAATTTACTAGGTAATATGCCCCAGAATATCCCCAAAGGAATCAAGAAGGAAGTTCAATTCAATAACACGGGTGGAACAAAGGTAGCCAGCTTGGGTTATGAGATTTTAGATCAAGGAAACAAATCTTCTCAGATTCAGAGGATTAGTCCACATTTCGATGTGAACTCTTCAGCAGCAACTCAGGAAAAGCTCTTGAAGATGTCACTAATGATAGTGAAAGAAGGAACAGAATCCCTTGATGACAGCAATATTAAAGCTGTGAATTTTCACACACTGGCCTGTGTTCTCAGAAGAATATAGATGACGAGTATCTGCCATAGAAAGAGGGGCAGAAGTAGCCACAGCCATAACCACCATAGCCTCGAAGACCATAGGTGGAGCCATAGCCATAGCCCAGGCCACCAAAGCCACCAAGGCCACATCCAAGGCCACCATGGTAGTTGCCGTAGTAGTAGCTCATTGTGTCAGGGCTTGAGGATTTGGTTGGATGTCAAAAGTGACTCTCCTTAGAATGGATGTTACCAGCTGCATCAGACATTTATACTCCTTCATTGTGGGTGTGGTCCCCTCCATGGATATTTTGCATTCCTATTTCTTTTCACAACTGTGCAAAACAGCCCAATTATATCTTTGCCTTTTGATTTTAAAAGTTTTGGTGCTACTGATGCATGATTTCATTTACATATTTGCTTCATCTGCACATCTTGCAGCTGGAGTCTTTTAATAAAAGGTAATTACTATCAAGACTTTAAAGTGTATGGCTGTGCTTAACATTACCTAACTAGATGACTGGGTACAATCTACCCTCTTCTTGCATCATATCTAAGTTTTCTAGTTTTTGGCTCTTATTTTCTTCCTTTCAAAAGAGCCAGAGCTCTCCTCCTAGACTAAAAATGTATGTTTTTCTGTTTACTTTTGAAATGAGTTTTAAAGTGTTAGAACACATTGATTAGTGCCCAGTATATGGAGCCACACAGGTCTTTCATTCAAATCTTGGTTCTATCCATTAGACATTGTGTAGACTTGCATTTCTCAATCTCTTAAAAATACCAGTTTTCACATATGTGCAAAGAGAATAATAATTCCCATCTCTGGCTTTGACCTTTGCAGCAAATTTCCCTAAAGATAGAGCAACAATCCTTGTGTGTTTTACTTCTCTCTCAGCTCACCAAATTAGTAACTATGTGAAAGGAATGTATAACTATGGAAGATTCCCTTCTTGTATACCTTTGAAGATGCTTAAATGTGTACAGGTTGAGGCAACAAGGAAAAGAAGATATGTAAGAGTTCTTATCTGTAAAATGAAAGGGCAATGCCTCTTTCATTATGTGACAAATCTATACTCAATTAGTTCTGAAATATTTGAATCATGGTAAAATTATGTCAGTTCAAGGAGGAAAACTATCTTGGGGACTTCTCTGGTGGTCTAGTGGTTGAGACTTCCCTTTCCAATGCAGAGGATTTGATTCCTGGTCAGGGAGCTGAGATTCCACATGTCTGATAGCCTCATGGTCAGAAAACAAAAGAAATAAAGTCAATAAAGACTTTAAAAATGGTCCACATCAAAAAACTAAAAAAGAAGTAATGACATCTTATATGAAAGCTTTATTTAAGTCTTTTATAAGAAATCATGCCAGGCTTCCCAAGTGCCACTAGTGGTAAATAACATGCCTGCCAGTGCAGGAGATGCAGGAAACATGGGTTTTATCTGTGGGTAGGGAAGATACCATGGAGGAGGAAATAGCAACCCACTCTAGTATCTTCACCTGGAAATTTCCATGGACAGAGGAGCTTGATGGGCTACAGTCCACCACCATTGCACAGAATCAAATATGACTGAGCAACTAAGTGCAGGCATAAACAATCATTACTAAGAAATATAATTCAAAATGAAGCATAATGTTTATTGCAAAAATGCTAGCAAAACTTAAGTGAAAAAATTCCACTTAGAGGAATAAATAAACCAACTTTTCTATGTCAATAAAGCAATTTTATTGGAAACATGCACAGATATTTTTCTCTATGGAATAAGAAATTTAGAAGAGTGTTAATACTGTGGCAATGTTATAAGAAGTTTTCACTGGGGGTGAAATTTTAAAGAGAAACAGGCCCTCCTGTTCCAGCCTGGTCCTGTGTATATAGCATGACTGCTTCATTAGTGGTCCACACTAGGCTATCAGGAGAGCAATCACAATAAAGAGGTCAAGATGAACACATTATTTTGATGACACTGAAGAAACAGAAGAAGAAAAGGAGTATAATAATAAAGACCGAAAGGACTGAGAGATTGATACATTTAGAATGCAATGTAAAGAAATTATTCCATAGAAAGAAAATAGTTAGTGGCCATAGCCTAAATCATTCAAATCTACCTATTTCACACTCAAGCCACCAATATATCAAGAGCCATCATAACCTAGCCTGGCATAGTTGTTACCATGGTAGCTCACAGAGGCTAGAGATCAGTTTAAACAATGAAAGTACACCTTAAGAGTTCAGAGTTCAAAGGACACTATCTACAGAGGAATGTCGATATTTCATCCTTGAGAGGAGTAGCCAACATTACCCAGTTATTTTTATTAATTTCTCAAGAAAAATGCATAAAAACTATCTAACTACTTTATGACTTTAAGTTTGGTTTAAATTTTATTACAGCTTATTTTGATGCTTTTTATAATTTCATAATCAGTCCCAGATACTTTCTAATTCCTGCTACTGCTGTACCCTTCTTAATTGACCTTGAAAAAGTACTTACTTTATTTCTGTTTTCTTATCTCTATGTTCATAATATATTTTCTTCTGAAAGACTAAATCGTTAAGAATTTAATTAAGTAAAATGAATTCTCAATAATTAGAAGTTATGGGGAATGCAATATGTATATGAGTTTTCTCTGGTTGTATGCAGCATCAATTAGCTTGACCTTGATAACAATTATTCCCAAAAAAAGCTTCAAAAACTATGGAGAGATAGTGAGGGCAGGACTCTTCATAAAGGGATAAGACAAGTGAAAAATCTGCATTAGTCAAAGTGGCTAAAATAACAAATTATGTAACAGTGTTTTTGTACAGTTAGTACCAGAGTTTGCTGTTCTGTGCAATTTATAGAAGAGAAATTATGGAGATCTAAGTCATAGTAGTGAAAGTCAGGGAAAGTAACTGAACTGTAGTTTTAAGATGTCTTCCAAGTCCCATACCTAAAATTAGAGTACCTGTCAAGGATGTGAGAAGCACAAGGTTTTTTTCAAGAAAGTGTCCCAGTTAAATTATTATAAGAACAATTTCTAAAGAATTCTAAGGAAATTAATCCCAGAGGAAAAATAAGTATAAAATATATTGCTTATACATTGCAAAACTTACATAAAACATGTTCCACTTAATATGTGGACAAGAAACTAGATTTTCAATGACAGTAAATAAACTTATAGGAAATATGACCAGGACTATTATCATAAATAAGGAAGTTAGTACCATGTTAATCAGCCACAATTAGGACAAAAATCAGTCCTTTATCTAGAAACTAGTTTCAAGGTAAGTGGTTTTTATTTTTTGTGGTCAAAGATGGGCTCCAAATGAAGTAGTCAAAATTTATGTTGTTTTTAGTCTGACTCTTTGTGACCTCATACTGTAGCATGTCAGGCTCCCCTCTCCTTCACTATCTCCCAGAGTTTGCTCAGTCTCATGTCCATTGAGTCGGTAATGCCATCCAACCGTCTCATCCTCTGTCGTCCCTTTCTCCTCCTGCCTTCAATCTTTCCCAGCATCAGGGTCTATTCCAATGAGTCAGCTCTTCGCATCAGGTGGCCAAAGTATTGGAGCTTCACCTTCAGCATCAGTCCTTCCAATGAATATGCAGGATTGATTTCCTTTAGGATGGACTGGCTGGATCTCCTTGCAGTCCAAGGGACTCTCTCAAGAGCCTTCTCCAACACCACAATTTGAAAGCATCAGTTCTTCAATGCTCAGCCTTCTTTATGGTCCAACTCTCACATCCCTACATGACTACTGGAAAAGCCATAGTTCAGTTCAGTTCAGTTCAGTCGCTCAGTTGTGTCTGACTCTTTGCAACCCCATGAATCGCACCACTCCAGGCCTCCCTGTCCATCACCAACTCCCGGAGTTTACTCAAACTCATTCCCATCGAGTCGGTGATGCCATCCAACCATAGTTAAATAAGCCCAAAATGAAAATAACATTGAGAAGACTGAAATAGTTGGTAGAAAAAATAATTTTGTGCTAATTATATAAAAGATTTGGTCTTCTTAATATAAGGGTTTTAATAGAATAGAAGGGACAAATATCTTTCATAGAAAAAACGACAGTGGAAGCTGAAGCCATATCCATGATGGCTATTAATCCACAGTTAGGGGCAGAGACAGAGACAGAGCTCAGACTGCTATAGTAGATTTGTAATGCCACCACCAGCACAGTTTTTCATATTCTCTCACAAGTGGGAGTAGTCAATCCCATATCCAGAAATTCTTGTTGAATTGCAATAAGGTCAAAGTATCAATATTTTAAAAGCTCCCAGAAGATTCCAGAATATAATGAGTTGATAACTAACAAATCAATGATATGACAGAGACCCCAACTGGATTCCATCAGTTTTCCAGCAAATATTTAGAGTTCTCTTTATGCCAGTTTTCTATGCTCAGAGGCAAAGCTTAAAATAACAAATAAAATGCCTGACCTTATTAGGATTACATTCTAGGAAGATGGCAATAAATACATGATGTAATAGAGATATGTGTTTCAAGAAAGGAATTACATACAGAAAGGATATGGCACTAACATAAAATGATCAAGAAAAGTCCATTTGGATAGATATTTGAACACAAGATGAAGTAAAGGAGATACATTTGTTAAGTGTTTAAGCCAAAGAACAAGCTGTGTGTGTGTTCTAACTAGCTTCAGTCATGTCTGACTCTTTGTGATCCTATGGACCATGGCCCATCAGGTTCTTCTGTCCAAGGGATTCTCTAGGCAAGAATACTGGAGTGGGTTGTCATGCCCTTCTCCAGGGGACCTTCCCCATCCAGGGATGGAACCGGCCTCTCTTAGGTCTCCTACACTGGCAGGCAAGTTCTTTACCACTAGCACCACCTGGGAAGCCCCAAAAGAAATTCTCATCTAAATGTTCTAAGGTGGGAATTATTTTGCATGATGAAGTAGTGAGAAAGTTACTGTGACTAGATTAAAGCTATCAGTGAAGCTAACAGTAAGGGAAAGGATGTTGAGAGAGAAATTCAGAAAGTTAGGCAGTGGTGAGATTAAGCAGGCAGGGCCTTCTGGGGCTTGTTCTCAGCCTTTTGGCTAAGATCAAGCATAGTATGGGAGCTCTCCAGGTGGTATTGGGATAAAGAATCCACCTTCCAATGCAGGAGATGCAAGAGGCATAAGCTCAATCCCTAGATCGGGAAGATTCCTTGGAGTAGAAAACCAATTCAGTATTCTTGCCTGAAAATTTCTATGGACAGAGGAGCCTAGCAGGCTACAGTCCATAGGGTCACAAAAAGTCAGACACAGTAGAGCACAGTGCAATGATTTTTAATGGAATTTTAGGTGTAATGGAGGAGTTTCCCTTGTGGCTCAGACAGTGAAGAAACTGTCTGCAATGTCAGAGACAGGGTTCAATTCCTGGGTCAGGAAGATCCCCTGGAGCAGGGAAGGGCTGCCCAAAGCTATTGAAAATGTTTAAGACAAAAAGGTGATCTGATTGACATCTTGCTACTGTTTGATGTATGAATTATAAGTGCTCAGCAATGGAACCTGAGAGTCCAATGTTGTTGCACTAATTTAGGCAAGAAAAAGTAGTAGATTCTAACAAGGACTTGCTGTTGGATAGGACACAGAAGATAGGTATAAGGAAAAAAGGGGTCAAATATTGGTTTGAGGCTTAGGAAGTTTGTTGAATGCCTTTGGCATTATATTTAAAAGGAAGTCTAAATGGAGGGCAGAATGTAAAAACATCAAGAGTTATGATGTACTGTGTAACCCAGTGTTCATTGCAGCACTATTTACAGTAGCCAGGACATGGAAGTAAGCAAAATGTCCAATGACAGATGAGTGGATAAAGATGTGATCACATTCTGTACACATATATGGAATATGTGTAATATGGAATATATGTAATGAGGAATATTACTCTGCCATAAAAAGGAATGAAATTGAGTCATTTGTAAAGATGTGGATGAACCTAGAGTCTGTCCCACAGAGTGAAGTCAGAAAAACAAGTATCAAATATTAACACACATATGTGGAATCTAGAAAAATGGTACAGATGAACCCATTTGCAGAGCAGAAATAGAAATGCAGACATAGAGAATGGGCTTGTGGACACAGCAGGGCAAAGAGAGATGGGACAAATTGGAAGGTAGGTTTGATGCATATACACTACAACGTGTAAAATAGACAGCTAGTGGGAAACTTCTGTATAGCACACAGAGCTTAGCTCCGGTGCCTGAGATGACCTAGGTGGGTTGATGTTGGTGGTGGTAGGGGGTGGGTGGTCAGAGGTCCAAGAGGGAGACAATATATGTATGCATATAGCTGATTCATTCTCTTGTACAGCATAAACTAACATAACATGATAAAGCAATTATACTCCAAATAAAAAAATGTTGTGATGGGCATATATGAGATGTCTATTTAAAATGTTGAACAGATAATAGGATATGCCACACTGAACTGGAGGGAAAAGGTTAGGAGAGAATTATTAAAATTATGTTTACAACATGATATCACATGTGGTAATGGGCGAGAAATTAGATGGATAAGAGTTCAGCTCTGGGGACTTCTGGCATGTAAAGGTAGGAAACAGAAAAAGAATCCAGCAAAGGAGACTGAGATAAGGTGAATAATGCAATAGGAGGTAAATATGGGGAGTGTGGTGATCAGGAGATAAAGGAAGAAGGTCTTTCAATAAGGAGTAATGAGTAAGTTTAGTGTAATTGGTGTTGAAGAATGGTTGAAAGATAAGAGACTTAATTGGAGTAGAGGAGCTGGCATCCATTGCCCAAATGGAAGGACAGCTTTAAACATGTTAGGGTTGTAGTGTGTAGAAGGCATATTCTTAAAGGATGACTGTGGTAGACAGAATTATAAAGACATACCATCAGTGTTTTTTATCTCCTGATTGTTTAATTGAAGATGAATCTAGGGACTTCTGTGATAGGAACTTGGCAGACATAGGTGAAAGTGAAGTTGCTCAGTTGTTTCCAACTCTTTGTGACCCCATGGACTGTAGCCTACCAGGCTCCTCCTTCCATGGAATTTTCCAGGCAAGAATACTGGACTGGGTTGCCACATCCTTCTCCAAGGGATCCTCCGGACCCAGGGATTGAATCCGGGTCTCCCACATTGCAGGCAGACAGTTTATCATCTGAACCACCAGGGGAAGCCCTTGCAGACAGAGTTAGAGGGTAAAAGAATCTACCTGCAATGTGAGAGACCTGTGTTTGATCCCTGGGTTGGGACGATCCCCTGGAGAAGGAAATGGCCACTCACTCCAGTATTCTTGCCTGGAGAATTTCATGGACAGAGGAGCCTAGTGGACTACAGTCCACAGGATCACAAAGAGTCAACACAACTAAGCACAGCAAAATGACTGAGTAAAGTCATCTCTCTCATATTTAAGAGGATATTTAAACATGTTTTTAAAGCATTCTATTAGTTTTCATTCTATTTAATCTTCAAAGCAAACCTGTGGCTATGGTGCAAAATGATAGCTATATATTCAAAGAGGACTTTCTACATTTAAATTTTTAAAATAGGTTTTATGACATCAAGTAGAACCACTCTCTTGCTAAATATTTTTAAATCTCATATGACACCTATATTATTTTATTTATATTAAATAAATCACATAAAATCTACTCATAGAAAATGATGTAAAGTCATGAAACCTCTTTACAAAACTGGTGAAAATGTATCAATATTCTAATTTCCTTTAATGGTCAATTAGCAGTTTCTAGAGCATAATTTCATATTGTCAAATTTTTTCAAATGTAGGAAATGGATATGTAAATGACAAAGCATGCAAACCAAGAGAGTTTGCAAAAACAGAGGATCCATGCATGACATTCACATTTATTAGGCAGAGACAAATAGCTTTAATAATGGGAACATTTATGAAATTGTTTATTCCTTTGCCTTTAGCTTTCTCAAATGAACAGTAAAAGAATTTAAAAGATGCTTTAAATTTCTTAAGTTCTCTTTTCATTAATATTAAGAAAATCTAGAAGTATGATACCTGAAATGGGAAATTTGTGGGAAGAATGGTTCTAATTGTTATACTAATGAAATTGCTAAGCATGTTAACAATCTAAAACACCAAGGACCTTGGTGTGGAAGTTGAAGCAGGAGTGTGTTTTAATCTAGTGTTAGGCAGGATGATTCTGCAATGATTCTTCAACTAATCAAACATGTTGTTGTTTAGTTGCAAAGTAATGTCTGACTCTTTTGTGACCCCATGGACTATAGCCCACTAGGCTCTTCTATCCAAAGGAATTCCCAGGGAAGAATATTGAAGTGGGTTACCATTTCCTTCCCCCAGGAGATCTTCCCAACCCAGGGATCAAACATGTGTCTCCTGCCTTGGCTTGTAACTAGCAGGAAATTTTTAAAACAATAGAGTAGATCAGGTATATGGAGACAAACCTATTTTACTAGAATTATTACCATCTTTCTTCCTACCCCTCAAGTCCTGAAAAGACTAACATATTTTTAATTATCTAAATTTTTCTAAGAGATCAAAGAGTGGGACAACTAAAAAGAAGCATTGTAATTATTTATTCCAATTTAAAAGTTTTGCAAATCTTATAAGTGGCATCCTTGTGTGAGAGCACATGTCTTGTTCAAAAGCCCAAGACATGCCTTTATCTGATGGTTTCATGTTGAAATTTAAAGGGTAAGTTGAGAAATCCTTTTGGAAATTGAAAATGTATAATTTTGATGGGACATAATATATATTTTGTTAATTCTATAAATAGACATTTGGAGAAAACCTGACATAAGTTTTTGGGAAGAGGAGGTTTGTCTGAGGTAAGAAGAAAGACATGTGAGAAGAAAGTATGTGAGAAGTGTTAGTTGCTCAGTTGTCTCTGCCTCTTTGTGACCCACCGGGCTCCTCTGTCCATGGGATTTTCCAGACAAGAATACTGAAGTGGGTAGCCATTCCCTTCTCAAGGATTCAATCCCAATCCAGGGATTAAACCAGATTCTTTACCATCTGAGCCATCAGGGAAGCTCTGGAGAAAAGTATATATAATTCACAAAGGCTGAAATCTCTTTGGTGATAAAAATTTGGGGAAAGATCTTGATTTGTATAATTAATTTGAGCAACTAGTGAAAAATCACAAATCGGTTCTCTGAAATCAATTATAAACTGCCTTGGGCTAATACCTCTGCTTTTGTTGATGAGACTGTTTGGCTATACATGTTTATGAGAAGCTATAAATTAAACCTCAAGCTCTCTAATGGGCAGTTATAAATGACTGTCTAATTGTCAGTTTAAACACAATACATTCTAAATCAAAGTCATCATTTTCTCTTCTTAAATCTCTTTCAGTTATAGGAAGAGTTGCATAGAATAGTGGAAAGAATTTGAAGACCAAAACCAAAAGTCTTATGTTGAATTTGTTGTTATTGTTGTTCAGTAGCTAAGTCATGTCCGACTCTTTGCAACACTATGGACTGCAGCACACCAGGCTCCCCTGTCCTTCACTATCTTCCAGAGTTTGTTCAAATTCACATCCATTGACTCGGTGATGCTATCTAGCCACCTTATCCTCTGCCACCCCCTTCTCCTTTTGCCTTCAATGTTAAACATAGAGTATTGATCACTATTCTTGGTTAAAATTTGCCTCCCCAAAGACATATTCAAGATGTAACTTGCTCCTTCGTACCTGTGGATGTGATTTTATTTGAAAATTGGTTCTCTTGCAGATTTAATCAAGTTGACATAAAGTCAAGATCATTAGAAGGTGAAAGTGAAGTCTCTCAGTCGTGTCCGATTCTTTGTGACCCCATGGACTGTAGCCTACCAGGCTCCTCTGTCCACGGGATTTTCCAGGCAAGGGTACTGGAGTAGGTTGCCATTTCCTTTTCCAGGGGATCTTCCCAGCCCAGGGATCGAACCCAGGTTTCCTGCATTGCAGGCAAATGCTTTACCATCTGAGCCACCAGGGAAACAAGATGATTAGAGTGGGCCCTAATTAAATATGATTGTTCAGTTTGACTGATGTCTGTATCAGAAGGGGAAATTTGGACACAGAGACAGACATTCGCAAAAGATGTAAAAACCCAGAGGGAAAACAACATGTGATGATGCAAGGAGAGACTGGAGTTACTCATCTGCAAACAAGGAATGCTGATGATCGCCAGAACATCACTGGAAGCCAGGAAGAGGCCAGGAAGGATGTTCCTGCTGGTTTCAGAGGGAGTGTGGGCTTGCTGACACCTTGATTTTGGACTTCTAATTTCCTGAACTGTGAAACAATAAATTTCTCTTGTTTTAATACTCTCAGTTGGTGGCACATTTTTACAGCAGCCCTAGGAAATTAACACAATCTCCTACTGTGTCTTATGCACCATAATATACTAATGTGTTTACATGCATATGTGTGCGGTAGAGGGTAAATTTATTTTTAAAGTTTAAAAAAAAATAAAAACCATCATCCAATTTAATTAATTAAATATGTATCAATGATGTAAGGGGTTTCCTTACTTACTAGCACCAATAAGGTGCTAGTGGTAAAAAACCTACCTGCCAATGCAAGAGATGTAAAAGATATAAGAGACATGGCTTTAATCCCTGGGTGGGGAAGATCCCCTTTAGGAGGGCAACCCACTTCGGTATTCTTGCCTGGGAAATCCCATGGACAGAGGAGCCTGGCAGGCTACAGTCCATGGGGTCACAAAGAGTCAGACAGGACTGAGTGACCAAGCACATGTATCAGTGAAGTAAAGAAATTTGCCTTATATCATACGGCAATTTGCCTTAGTCTGTCAAAGTCTGAAAGTCCCTGTAGTCACACCTATGGTTTTTCCAGCAGTCATGTATGGATGTGAGAGTTGGACTATAAAGAAAGCTGAGTGCCAAAGAATTGATGGTTTTGAAGAGTGATGTTGGAGAAGACTCTTGAGAGTTCCTTGGACTGCAAGGAGATCCAACCAGTCACTCTTAAATGAAATCAGTCCTGAATATTCACTGGAAAGACTGATGCTGAAACTGAAGCTACAATACTTTGGCCCCCTGATGTGAAGAACCAACTCACTGGAAAAGACCCTGATACTGGGAAAGGCTGAAGGCAGAAGGAGAGGAGGACAACAGAGGATGAGACGGTTGGATGGCATCACCGACTCAACAGACATGAGTTTGACCAAGCTCTGAGAGCTGGTGATGGACAGGGAAGTCTGGTTTGCTGCCGTCCATGGGGTCCCAAAGAGTTGGACATGACTGAGTGATTGAACTGAGCTGATCTGATACAATTAGTCAGTAAGAGAGAGAGAATATTATCTGTCTCTTTGCTCACAAACTCATATTTTCCCCAATATTCTAACTACTTTTTAGAGTTTTTTAGACTTTTTATACTTTTAAAGAGAAACTTTTTATACTTTACTATGTTGCAGTATTATGAATATTAAATGATAAAAAATAAAACACTTATTAAAATATTTCACAAATAGTAGGTCAAATTTTTAATTACCTCCCCTCTTTCTCACTAATCAGTTCTTTAATGCAGCAGCTATTATTGAGCTAGGTACAGTTCTAGAAGCCTGTTGATTCTAGGTTCAGAGCAGCTTAAACTCAAAAGCCCTTTCAAAGGGCTTCCCTTTAGTCTTTGGTTTTCCTTTAGTTCAATAATCTTTCAACTAACTCTATATAAATAGTCATGTAAATAAAGACCAATAACCTCTCTCATTACTCTTGAATTGTGATTTATGAGAAAGAAAAGAAAAAAAACAGTCACATATTAAAAACAGTCTGGGAAAATCTGTCAAGTCAGCGTTCTGCCTTCCTGCCTAACTCTGAGTTATTCAGGTGGTCAGAGCAGCATCTGGATTTTGTCTGAATTGAAAGAAGAACGAACAGCAGGCTTGCATTATGACCTAAAGTCCCAAAGCATCATGCTGTTTTTCTTTTTCAATAGAAGCCAAATAATCGACATTCTTCATAGCACAGGGGTGCTATGGGTGGTGGTGGTGTAGTAACTATGAGTGGACTGCCATGTCCTTCCCCGGGTATCTTCCTCACTCAGGGAACAAACCCACGTTCCTGCATTGCAGGTGGATTCTTTACCACTGAGCCACAAGGGAAGCCATATATATATATATACATATATATGTGTATATATATACATATACATGTGTGTACATCATGTATATAATGTATATAATATATATATGTGTACATCAAAGGTGTGTTTTCCAGGTATGAATTTTATTATCTGCCCAGAGACTTGTACATACCACAGAAAAGGATGTGACAACAAAAACAGATTTGCATAATCCTCATTCCATGGCCTCAATGACATGATAGAAAATCTCATTAATCTTTGTTGTTGCTGTTTTAATTTAATTTTTATTTTATATTAGAGTATAGATAACTTACAATGTTGTGTTAGTTTTAGGTGTACAGCAAAGTGATTCTATTATATATATATATAAATATATATATATCTCTCTCCATTCTTTTCTCAGACTCTTTTCCCATGTAGGCTATTACAGAGTATTGAGTAAAGTTCCCTGTGCTATACAGTAGGTCCTTGTCAAGTATTGATTTTATATACAGTAGTGTGTTTATGTTAATCCCAAACTTCTAATTTATCCCTCTTCTCTACCTTTCCCTTTTGGTAACCATAAGTTTGTTTTCAAAGTCTGTGAGTCTATTTCTGTTCTGTAAGTAACAGAAAGAAAATTTCATTAATCTTTTTGTCTTCTTAATTTAGGACTGCTGTGACAGATTCCAGTGAAATACTGTGTGTCTTTTATTGACAATGAATGTGGCATCATCAAAGACTATACATGAGATGACTGCCCTCTATAAAAGTATCTAGCCAGGTGTAACATCTCATGGCTATTCAAAATAATGGGTACATCCTTCATTGGATGAAGTCAATATCATGGAAAATTTCCCTTTTTTTTTTTTTTTTTGGTTCACAGCATTCTCCTTTATTTGGTACAGGCAAATTTGATTTCAGAGATGTTAAGCTGTGACCACAAACAAACTATATTTATTGGAAATAAAGAATATAGGAATAGAAGCATAGACCTACAGGGCTGGAATGGATGTCAGTATTGCTTTATATTAGATTATCAAGTATAGTGAAATATAAAGTGGCTCTGCTGCTGCTAAGTCGCTCCAGTCGTGTCCAACTCTGTGTGACCCCAGAGACGGCAGCCCACCAGGCTCCTCCTTCCCTGGGATTCTCCAGGCAAGAACACTGAAGTGGGTTGCCATTTCCTTTTCCAATGCATGAAAGGGAAAAGGGAAAGTGAAGTCTCTCAGCCGTGTCCGACTCTTAGCGACCCCATGGACTGCAGCCTACCAGGCTCCTCCATCCATGGGAGTTTCCAGGCAAGAGTACTGGAGTGGGTTGCCATTGCCTTCTCCATTCCCTTTTTTAAGACTGAAAAAATGTGGGTGATGCTTGTTCAAAATCCCCAAGTATGCCACTTTTCCACTTCACTGTGCTTCGATAAGATTTTGAACAACTTGCTTTTTCCCTACTAAAATTGACTTGCCTAAACACTTGACCATAATCAACTTACTGCTTTTCTTTTTATAAAAGAAATAGTTGTATTATTTTTCACAGCACACTTAACAGTAGTTTCCCAAAGGACTGACAGTGAGTTTAGCATTAAATGTCCATTCAATTTATTTCATTGATTGGGATCATGTGAGAATTCAGCATAGATTCTTTTTTGGCACTTGATCTTGACTTTCCAAAATCATCAGCAAAGAAAATATGATGAAAACAACTGTTCTAATTCAAGACTCTTTAGGAAAATGTAACTCTGTCCATTTACCTTCGTGTAGTATTTCTTTGGGACTTTTCAAATTTGTTTTGTGTCAAAGGAAATACAAACCAGTGGGAAAACAATCAACGTTATTAGGATAATTAGATTTTCTCTGGTAGCTGTCAACTTATTGGACCACAATTTCAAGACTAAATTTACAATACATCACCAACAAGACAAGGATTTTAATTATTTAGTAGCTACTAATTATTAGTACTAGAAAGATAACACAAAACAACAGTTTCATTACTGATGAGCCAACAGAAATCATTTTTACATTCAAAACACAAACTGTGAATTTAAATTATGCATCAGTTATTTCACAAATGAAATGAATGTTCTTTGTTCCTTAAATGGTAGAAGTGTCAATATTATAAAGCTTCATCTAACTAAGACATGTGTAACTAAGCTTTTAGAAGTATAACCTTTTAATCCTTTAATGTGAAATGTCCTAAAATGACACAAATTATATCTCTTCCTTCAGGAACTATCAGACACAGAATTAACCAATGTGAAACACATATGATAAAGAGCAAATTTCTGTGACCTACTGGGAAATATAGATTTCAGATTTTTCATTTTTAAAAGCAACAAAATTTCATTTGAAAGAAATATTTAGCATGAATTTTTTAAACATTCTGTATTTTTCTGAAGAAGCTAAACCAAAAGGCTTTTTGCAAAATAATTTATTCACAAAAGTTAGTATTTTAAAACACTTTCACATGCATATCTTTCTTTGTTCCTATCAATGATCCTCTCATTTTTGCTGAGAAATATTATTTTCTTCTTTTATAAATGTACTTTGCTTTTGGAAGTAGAATTTTACAACTGTATAATTTATGAAAGTCTAAGGTTTTCTAAAATTTACATAAGCAAATAAAGAGATTTAGTGTGATTCATATCACTCCACCCAAAATTCAAATTATCCAAAGGAAATATATAAAAAAATCAACTTTTAAGAATCAAAGTATTATAGTTAAGGATATAGTTTGGCTTCTAAAGAGGATTTGGAAATCAATTTTCAATCCTTTGACCATTTTTCAGCAAGTACTTTAGCTCTGTTTTTGAAGGTTTAATTAGGTAACTTATTTGGATCACAAAATTCTATTATTAATAATTTTTTTATTTTAATAAATATTCATTAAGCACCTCTCTGCATTTGGTGTTATATTAGCACAAGGAGGTTCATATAGACTTTGTCATCAAAGCCTGTTCTATAACAGAAATGTTAATTTTTCAGGCCACCAATTCACAATTAATATGAAGGACACTAAGAAAAATATTCCATATTTCTCTAATCCAGCAAGCAATCACGGGACAACTCATTTTAGATCCAAATTAGCTGTCTTAATAAAATAGAGACAATTGTATTTCACAGCAATTTGAAACACTTAACTATTAAAGAACAGGCGTACATTTTTTCAGCATTTGAAGGTTAAGATCATTGTATTTGAAATAAAACAATCAGGAGTAACATGAAGACTATTTGAAGAATGAGAAATTATTTTGCCAGTTTTATTTTCAATTTTATTTTAGCAAATAAATAAATAAGACTAAATTATTTGCAAGTTCACCTAGAACCCAGTTTCCCCAATAAGCATGTGTAAGGAGATCCAACCAGTCCATCGTAAACCAAATCAGTCCTGAATATTCATTGGAAGGACTGATGCTGAAGCTGAAACTCCAATACTTTGGCCATCTGATATGAAGAACCGACTCATTGGAAAAGACCCTGATGCTAGGAAAGATTGAAGGCAGGAGGAGAAGGGGACGATAGAGGATGAGATGGTTGGATGGCATCACCAACTCGATGGACGTGAGTTTGAGCAAGCTCCAGGATTTGGTGATGGACAGGGAAGCCTGGTGTGCTGTAGTCCATGGGGTCGCAAAGAGTCGGACACGACTGAGCAGCTGAACTGAATTGAACTGATGTTAGAATTAAGTATGAGATCAGATCCTCCAAAAGCTCACCCAAAAACCCTCTTGTGGGAAAAGGCAGTTGAACAATAAACCATAATATAAACTGAACACTGATACTTTCATCTTTATTAAGAACTTGTTTGAAATATGCACATCAGACATGAGGAGAAATTTCAGTTTATTATTTTCTCTTTAAATGTAATTGTCATATAAGAGCTTCCCAGATCTTCCATTTGTACCGAGTCCTTGTAGTAATTTACAGAGAACATGCTCTTGAGAGTGCAAAACATCTGAAAGCTACCACAAAACACTGTTCATTGGGAAGAGGGTGGGGATAGAAAGTGATATCAAGCTTTGCTATAAGAAATTGAAGAGACCTTGGATGCCTCCTGAAACAGTGATTTTCCAAGAAAGTTTTGACTAATAGAAAGTTTGAGAATCAAACAAACCTACTAAAAACAAATTATCTAAGAGTTCACCTGAGCAAACTGAATTGGTACACACACTCTAGGAGTTTTCTATTCAGACAATCCCCAGGTTTACTTTTGAGAAAATAATACATTTTGAGAAGTAAAACCCTACCTCTATAGGTAGGAAAACAGGAAAGCCAATTAAGTAAATTAATTTGTCCAGGAAGAAGTGTAGATTCATATACATATATTAGCATATAGATGAAATGCAAAATGTGTTTAGGATATCAAATGGACCTGATTATATAAAGGATGTTCGGTTCAGTTCAGTTGAGTCACTCAGTCCTGTCTAATTATTTGCGACCCAATGGACTGCAGCACACCAGGCCTGCCTGTCCATCACGAAATCCGGGAGCTTGCTCAAACTCGTCCATCCAGTTGGTGATGCCATCCAACCATCTCATCCTCTTGTTGTCACATTCTGCTCCACCTTCTATGTTTCCCAGCATCAGGGTCTTTTCCAAGGAGTAAGTTCTTTGCATCAGGTGACCAAAGTATTGGAGGTTCAGCTTCAACATCAGTCCTTCCAATGAATATTCAGGACTGATTTCCTTTAGGATGGGCTGAATGGATCTCCTTGCAGTTTAAGGGATTCTCAAGTGTCTTCTCCAACACCACAGTTCAAAAACATCAATTCTTTAGCACTCAGCTTTCTTTATAGTCCAACTCCCACATTTTTACATGACTACTGGAAAAACCACAGCATTGACTGATGGACATTTGTTGGCAAAGTAATGTTTCTGCTTTTTAATATGGTGCCTAGGTTAGTCACAGATTTTCTTCCAAAGAGCAAGCGTCTTTTAATTTCATGGCTGCAGTCACCATCTTCAGTGATTTTGAAGGGCCAAAAAATAAAGTCTCTCACTGTTTCCATCATTTCCCCATCTATTTGCCATGAAGTAATGGGAACAGGTGCCATAATCTTTGTTTTTTGAATGTTGAGTTATAAGCCAACTTTTTCACTCTCCTTTTAGACTTTCATCAAGAGACTCTTTAGTTCTTCTTCACTTTCTGCCATAAGTATGATGTCATCTGCATATCTGAGGTTACTGATATTTCTCCTAGCAATCTGGATTTCAGCTTGTGCTTCATCCAGGCCAGCATTTCTTATGATATACTCTGCATAAAACTGAAATAAACAGGCTGACAATATATAGCCTTGATGTACTCCTTTCCCAATTATTACCAGTCTGTTGTTCCATGTCCAGTTCTAACTGTTGCTCTTGACCGGCATACAAATTTCTCAGGAGGAAGGTCAGGTGGTCTGGTAGTCCCATTTCTTTAAGGATTTTCCATATTTTCTGTGATCTGCACAGTCAAAAGCTTTGGCCTAATCAATAAAGTGGAAGTAGATGTTTTTCTGGTATTTTCCTGCTTTTTCGATGATCCGAAGGCTGTTGGCAATTTGATCGCCAGTTCCTCTGCCTTTTCTAAATCCAACTTGACCATCTGGAATTCCATGTTTCACATACTGTTGAAGCCTGGCTTGGAAGATTTTTAGCATTTTGAACCTCTGGAATTCCATGTTTCACATACTGTTGAAGCCTGGCTTGGAGGATTTTAGCATTACTTTCCTAGTGTGTGAGATGAGTACAATTGTGCAGTAGTTTGAGCATTCTTTGGCATTGCCTTTCTTGGGGATTGGAATGAAAACTGACCTTTTCCAGTCCTGTGGCCACTGCTGAGTTTTCCAAATTTGCTGGCATATTGAGAGCAGCACTTTCACAGCATCATCTTTTAGGATTTGAAATAGCTCAGCTGGAATTCCATCACCTCCACTGGCTTTGTTCCTAGTGATGCTTCCTAAAGCCCACTTGACTTCACATTCCAGGATGTCTGGCTCTAGGTGGGTGGGCACACCATTGTGATTATCTGGGTTGTGAAGATCTTTTTTGTACAGGTCTTCTGTGTGTTCTTGCCCCCTCTTCTTAATATCTTCTGCTTATGTTAGGTCCATACCATTACTGTCCTTTATTGAGCCCATCTTTGCATGAAATGTCTCCTTGATATCTCTAATTTTCTTGAAGAAATCTCTAGTATTTTCCATTCTATTTTTTTTCCCTTTATTTCTTTGCACTGATCATTGAAGGCTTTCTTATCTCTCCTTGCTATTCTTTGGAACTCTGCATTCAAATGGGTATATCTTTCCTTTTCTCCTTTGCTTTTGGCTTCTCTTCTTTTCAGAGCTATTTGTAAGGCCTCCTCAGACAGCCATTTTGCTTTTTGGCATTTCTTTTTCTTAGGGATGGTCTTGCTCCCTGTCTTCTGTACAATGTCACAAACCTCCATCCATGGTTCATCAGTCATTCTTTCTATCAGATCTAGTCCCATATATCTATTTCTCACTTCCACTGTATAAGAGTAAGGGATTTGACTTAGGTCATACATGAATGGTCTAGTAGTTTTCTCTACTTTTTCAATTTAAGTCTGAATTTGGCAATAAGGAGTTCATGATCAGAGCCACAGTCAGCTCCCAGTCTTGTTTTTGCTGACTGTATAGAGCTTTTCCATCTTTGGTTGCAAAGAATATAATTCATCTGATTTCAGTGTTAACCATCTGGTGATGTCCATGTGTAGAGTCTTCTTTGTGTTGTTGGAAGAGGGTGTTTGCTATGACCAGTGCATTCTAGTTAAATGTCCTAGCTAAAATGATCTAAATGTGCTTAATAGCCTCATACATGCATGCTAAGTTGCTTCAGTCATGTCTGACTCTTTTCAACTCTATGGATTGTAGCCCACCAGGCTCCCCTGTCCATGGGGATTCCCCAGGCAAGAATACTGGAGTGGGTGGCCATTTCCTTCACCAGGGTTCTTCCCAATCCAGGGATCAAACTCGCATCTCTTATGTCTCCTATGCAGGCTCTTTACCACTGGTGCCACCTGGGCAGAGCTTCCAGTGGCCCTGTAATTACATAACCTCAGGTTGCTTTTCTTTTTAATTTGTATTTCACAGTAGAAAGTATTCCTTTCTACTGACCATTGGCAAAACCCAAGAAATTTTATCCTTGATGATCAGGGCATGGTCACAGACTCATTAGTCAAATGATTTCCAGATAGTTAAATAGAAAAAAATAAAAACAAAAACCTTCATTTTCTATTTTGGTTTTCATTATTTAGTTTGTTGAACTTTCCATGGCATTTGCCCTCCTAACCAAGGCCAACTTATCAGGGGAAAAGACCTAACCTGAACTTTACTCCCACTCTTGCCCACTTCAATCTCCCTGCCTAGACTAAGAGGGGGAAAATACAGAGTCTTCAGGGTCAGAACTGCAATTAAACTTTTGGGTAACTCTATGGCCAATGAAGACAGTAAGGGGTGTATACTAAAGAAATATTATAATGTTAGTTTTGAGACACAAGTCCACTGAAATACTGAGATTTAATTATAAGATTATAGAATGATTCCTTTCCCCTAAATGTTATCATCACACCAATAAGGGTCCAGTATAATAGTGGATTACAGCAGAAAGAGCTACAAGACATAGACTCTCTCTGAAGGGTATTTAGAAATTCCAAAGCCAAGAGGAAAACAACCTACCTGCCCTTATCTGCCCCGCCTACAACAAATACCTAACTCAGTCCAACCCATAATCAGGTTAATACAAATTCTCACACTAAAGACCTCTGACCTCAATTACCAGTACCCAATAAATATATCTGACTTTCAACAACAAAAAACTACAAGGCATGCTGAAAGGTAAGAAGAAACACACTTAGAGAAAATCAATCATTAAAATGAGTCAGATATAATAAAGATATTGGAATTAATAGGCTGAGAATTTAACAATCTAGAGATATGATATTATGCTTTTTCCGTTTATTCTATTAATATATTGACTTCTGTTCATGATTTTCTAATGGTAAGGTTTTCTTGCATTCTTCAAATAAAGCTTGGTTGTAATATATTCTCTATTCCATGTCTTACTAGGTTAAATTTTCTTATATATTCTTAAGAACATGTGCAAAAGAGAAATACTGGCCTGTACTCCCTCATAATGATAATATATTTTTTATTTTGAAATATTGTTGATTTCAAAATTCATAACAATATTCCCTCTTTCCTTGTTCTCTGGAACAATGTTTAGAATTCACCAGTGGAATTGTCTGGCCTTAAATTGGTATTTTGGGGAGATTTTTAATCATAGGTTTAATTTCTATATGAGAGAACTATTCATATTTTTTTCCTCTTGGGTCAAGTTTTATAAATTTAACTTATTACTATAATATATATTGAGTTCAATATAAACGATTTTGCTTTTATTTTAGATCTTTTATTTTATAAGGTATTTTGAATATACCCAAAAGAAGAAAAAATAAATACTTCAAAAAACATTATAGATTTAACAATTGTTAATATTTTGATATAATTCTTTCATGTTTATTTTCTCAAGAGTGCTAAAATAATTTACTGAAAGTTAAAGCTTTTCCCTATTATTTTCTTTGAAATTAACATGATAATTTTCAAGAAAAAATGAATTAAAAAAATAAACTAAAATGTGATTGTCATCACAGGACCTCTTCAACCTTTAGACATAGAATTTCTTTGTATGGCTGGTGAAGAAAAAGATGCATATTGACTATAATGATGGGGAAGAGAGTGATAAAGGAGAAGAAAAGGAAAAGAAGGAGAAGAAAGAGGTAAGGGGAAGAAGAAAAGAAAATGAAGAAAGAAAAAGATAATTATGAAACAAAATATATTGGTAAATTTCTTAGCTATAAGAAGAAAATGTTGCCATGGTTGATGATTGAGCTAATGCAATTTAATGTGATTAAAAAATTAAAATTTAAAACACGTTTAAGTGACTTCCTTGGTCATCAAGTGACTCAGCCTCTGAGATCCCAATGCAGGGGGCCCAGATTCAGTTCCTGGTCAGGAATTAGAGCCTACAACTAAGAGTTCCCATACCACAGCTAAGGAATCCACTTCCCACAAGGAAGATCAAAGATCCTATGTGCTGCAACTATGACCCGGTGCAAGCAAATAAATAAATATTAAAATAAAACACATTTACTATGCCAGAAAAAGTTTATTGTTAGACAGTAGAAAGGCAAAGGCTTGCAAGATTAGAATGACTCTTCATCCTATAGAGCAGAAGAATCCCTCAGAACATCACTAATCAAACACCAACATCTAGTTCATCAAGTTTTCTTCACATGAATGTCAAAAGCCAGGAGGTCCAAATAACAGGTTCATCATCAAGACAGGATAAATGAAGCATGCAGGCAATGGAAAAAAGTTTTCTAGATGAATCAGAGTCTCACAGAAGGCCAAGTCCACAAACTGTAAATCTTCAAATTCTTATTCAGTAGAAGCCAGAAGACCAGCATCTTCTATAGTAACATGGGCGGTAGCAGCCGTATCCGTAGCCTCCGTAACCACAGCCGTAGCCCAGCCTGCGGAAGCCGCCACATCCATAGCCATAGCCATAGCCACATCCCAGGCCTCCAAAGCCTTTGTAGCCGTAGCCCAGGCCTTTGCAGGAGGTGCCGTAGTAGCTCATGGTATCAGGATGGTGTTCGACTTGCTGCTGCAGATCGGCTTTCTGACTGTGACCACACAGGAGCATTTATACAATATATGCTGGTGGGTGTGGAAAGCCACACCTCTAAATAGCACCCAACAGAACACACTATTTGAAAACTGTCTTAACTATCTGGCTTCCTAACTTGGAACCATTCTTTCCACTTGTTTGAGCCACTCCTTATTTAAAAGCTATGTGACACATGTTATTTCCTGCTTTATTTGAATTCCTAGTGAAAATTATTTCACTGCTAATAAAATACTATTGTGTTTATATCTGCTTATTTGTTTGGGTTTCTGAGTTTCAAACTCCATAAACAAACGTCTATAGCTTTCAGTCTTCAAACTGCATCACATGAGATTGCATTTACCCTGTAATTGTCGCCTTCCCTTTGCCATTCCATGACTGTTGACTCCTTTCTAAGCCATGGGTGTTATTTTTCTTCTCCCAAGAATTCTCATTAATTGAACCATAATTTTTCCCTGAAATACCCGCCCAATGAAAAATTACAATCAACTGACATATGTCTTAAAACAAAGCCTTAAAGTCATCTGAGAACCACATTTAGCAGTGCAATGCTATTTAATTTTTAAAAGAGCCACAGATTGATGTCAAAGGAATTTCTCAAGCATCATGTTTCATGCAGAGTAAATGTGCTTGGCAGATACCACTGAAAATTGCTTAAGAAGAGTTCCTCCTAAGTTGTTATATAGAATAGGGAACCCAGGTCTGTGCTCTGTGATGACCTAGAAGGGTGGAATTGGGCTGGGAGGAAGGAACACTCAAGAAGGAGGGGATACGTGTACACAAATGGTTGGTTCACTTCATTGTACAGCAGAAACTAACACAACCCTATAAAGCAATTATCCTCCAATTAAAAAAATAAAAAACAAGCAATAAAAAGGAGCTCCTCTTAATCACTATAAGTGGCTCCCAACCCACAGTAAGAACAATATTCTTATTCCAGATTCTAAATTCCATATTATCATAAATGTCATATTATCATAAGATGGTAACATTTCAGAATTCAGAAAAAACTTGAGGCACCATTTATTCGTGTCTTTTACTACTTTTTTTAACCCATGAGGAAACTGAAACTAAGATGAACAGAATTATGCAACAACAATGATCTTTAGTGATAGTTGAGGACTAAAATCTTAGTTCATCAGGTAAATTTGAAATTTCCACATTACAGGTTAAGCAGTTTTACTCTCCCATAGCGTGTAGCTACCTTATATTTTGGTTTATTCCCACTATCATTAGAAATAAATGCAAGTGACCTAAAACCAATTAGCCTTGTATATTCAACTATGTAGTCCCACTTTCTTAAAAAGCACAAAATAGCTGAGTATTCAAAAAGAGTATTGATGATTTTTGAACTTCATTTATACTTATTATGCAAGTTTCCCTACCAATTAAGAATGCAATGTGATTAGGTACTCTATATCAGGTGCCATATATATGTGTGTGTGTGTGTGTGTGTGTGTGTGTGTATAGATAAATAGACAGATGGAGCTTTGCAAACTACAAATTGAAGAGAATTATCAGTGATAAAGAATTGCTCTGTTTTAATCTACTTTAGTTAGAAGAATTTAGTTTCAATACTACTAGTCATTTTGCCTTATCTTCAGTAACAGAGGTTCTCATAAGATTTAATGTGGGGATTACATTCTATCTACTTCTGCTTTGACTCCTTAAAGGGAAGCAAAGCTCCAGCCATAAGTTTTGTTTGTACATGAAGCACCAAATTATCTGCTACCTCTCCTCATTATCAGCCAATGCTACCTCCTACCTAGAACAGCAAGGACCAGACTCCCATTCATTCTATGACACTTGCTTTTCTTCCTGTAGAAAGACACTCTTTTCAGTCTTTTATTTGTCTGAGATACTACTGCACATACATCTTGAGATTTTGGCACACATGAATGATAAGGACTCCTTTATTTCTTAGAACAATTCTTTATTTTCTCTTTCATCTACATATACATTTAAACTATGTTCACCTAAAAGTCAGTCTTATTTCATGGTTTTGAAACAGCTGTGAGAAAAACAAACACACTATAATGGGTAAAGAGAAAATCCAATTCCCTCAAAATGTCTTTCAACTCAACAGACTCTGGATGTCCGCCAATTTGTCAAGGTTAAAATACATAAACTTTCTTGTTCCCATCATTGTACCTTCAATAGTTGCAAAGTACGTGCAGGAAGTTGTGGACAGTGTGAAAACTGCCACAGAACATTTTCTATGGCTATTCAGTAAAAGGAGTTTTCTGGGAGAGCTCTCCATGAAGAGTACACGTGTAAACAACACACTGACGGGGAAACAATCAGACAGGGTCCTTCTAGGCCGTGTGTGTCATCTGTATTTTTATTTTAAAAGTAAACAATGATTAGAAGACAATATTTAATAGGTAGCGGGTTTCCCAGGTGGCTCAGTGGTAAAGAATCTGCCTGCCAAGCAAGAGATGCAGGTTGGATCCTTGGGTTGGAAAGATCCCCTGGAGAAGTAAATGGCAGCCCAGCCCAGTATTGTTGCCTGGGAAATCACATGGACAGAGGAGCCTGGTGGGCAACAGTCCATGGCATCTCAAAAAGAGTCAGACATGACTAAGTGACTAAACAACAACAACAACGAGCAATTGATCAGGTCCAGGCACTATCTGAAATTCTTTATATGTATTGGACTCAAACTCATAACCATTCTTTCTGGTACTATTACTATCCTGCTTAATTATCTGCATAAAGTCATGGAACTAATTGATAACTGAGAGTAGTTTCAAAGCCAGTTTCCTGGCTCCAGAACCTGTGTTTTTTAATGTGCTATGTGGTCTGGCAACACACTCCAATATTCTTGCCTGGGAAATTCCGTGGATAGAGGAGCCTGGTGGGCTACAGTCCATGGGGTCATAAAGAGTCAGACACAAATGAGTGACTTTCACTTTACTTCATGTGGTCCAAACAGGATACCGTCTCTATTATCAGGTCAGGGCAAAGTTGTTTGGTTTTCAGAAAAAGGACAACTCCAGAGAAAAGTATTGAATTTTAAACAAGAATTACTTAAACTACTTAAGAAAAATAGAATTACTTTTTAAAGAAATTAAAAACAAATGTTTTATTAATAAATATTTTGTTCTAAATCTACTTACATTAATAAAACAAATCATGCTACTCATAATTTAACCTTTCTTAATTCTATAGAAACCCCATCCTGAGTATTAATTAATGTAATATTGGTATTTAGAAATATCTAAGGAAGTTGTTGGGCTTCTCTGGTGGCTCAGACGGTAAAGAATCTGCCTGCAAAGCAGGAGACCTGGCTTCAATCCCTGGGTCAGAAAGATTCCCTGGCAAAGGGAGTGGCTATCCACTTTAGTATTCTCATCCAGAGAATTCCATGGACAGAGGAACCTGGCAGGCTATGGTCATGGGGTCACAAAGAGCCGGACATGACTGAGCAACTAACACTTTCACTTTTTTTCACACAAGAAAGTTATTAGCTATTGGAGGCAGCCTGAACAACCTTTTAAGGGTATATCCATTCAGCAAATATTTACCTAGTGATTACTATATTTGAGGCACTAATATATTCAGGGCAAAAAAGGAAAGCTAGCCTACGAACTTCATGGAGACTACATTCTAGCATAGGATGAGATATTAAATCATTGGTATACAAGTTCACTTCAGTTCAGTTCAGTCACTCAGTCGTGTCCGACTCTTTGCGACCCCATGAACTGCAGCATGCCAGGCCTGCCTGTCCATCACCAATACCCAGAGTCCACCCAAACCCATGTCCATTGAGTCAGTAATGCCATCCAACCATCTCATCCTCTGTTGTCCCCTTCTCCTCCTGCCCTCAGTCTTTCCCAGCATCGGGGTCTTTTCCAATGAGTCAGCTCTTCGCATCAGGTAGCCAAAGTATTGGGGTTTCAGCTTCAACATCAGTCCTTCCAATGAACACCCAGGACTGATCTCCTTTAAGATGGACTGGATGGATCTCCTTGCAGTCCAAGGGACTCTCAAGAGTCTTCGCCAACACCACAGTTCAAAAGCATCAATTCTCAAGTGCTCAGCTTTCTTTATAGTCCAACTCTCACTTCCATACATGACCGCTGGAAAAACCATAGCCTTGAATAGACGGACCTTTGTTGACAAAGTAATGTCTTTGCTTTTTAAAATGCTGTCTATGTTCGTCATAACTTTCCTTCCAAGGAGTAATCATCTTTTAGTATACAAGTAACATATAACAAAAAGATTTTCTGTGAAAAAATAAAAAATAAAATAGAGAGTTCTATTTGGAGGTCTGGTTAGTGGCCTTGCCAGTGGTATAATTTGAAAGATAATCATGGGATATTGATTTGTTGGAAGACTGAGCCACTGTCCTTTAGCTAAACATCTACAGATCACTGTGTGATTCCATATTTGTATTTCTACTCCATTCCCTCGAGAACATCTTGCTTTTTCATTGTTATTTCTTGGTATTTTCAAATGATTTGACATAAACACAATACTTTGTTTCTGTTAATCAGAAACTTCACCTACTGCTTCATCTTTCTGCACTTGAAAATTGTGTGCTTATCTATGTTTTCTATTTTAATGTGATATTTTTGATAGTTTTTGTTATTTTCTCCTTTATTGATCTCTTCAAAATGTCAGTGGGGTTTATACTAAAAACACACTTCTCTCTTTGGTTTCTTATTGCATCTCATGAAATTGTAAATTGTTCCTCTAGAAACATTTACTGAATGCCCAATATGGCTCAGACACAGGTTATACATTTTGTGTACATCAGTAAACAAGTTACCTTCACTCTCTGCTGCAAAGAATACCAGTTGTAACTTTCCAATTGTCACCTCTTTGGTTATTCTTTTTCCCCTCATAAAATCCACAGTATTTTAGGAACTTCTATGTCTATGAATAGGTTAATATTATAAGGAGTTTCATGTCTTAGCACTGGCTGAAAAAATTATTTCTCACATACATACACACTATATTTAAAGAAAAAAATTATATTAATAAACACAAGTAGTGAAATATATTGGGCTTCATAGGTGGCTCAGTGGTAAAGAATCCACCTTCAAATGCAGAAGACACAGGTTCAATCCCTGGTCCTGAAAGATCCCCTGGAGAGGGAAATGGCAACCCACTCCAGTATTCTTGCCTGGGACAGAGGAATTTGCTGGGCTATATTCCATGGGGTCTCAAAAGGGTCAGACATGACTTAGTGACTAAGCAAAAGAAAGTGAAATATATTAGTAAATCAGTTATTTTGGATTTATCTGCAGCTGAGAAAAAAAAAAAAGCCATCACCTCGAAAAACTCTGAGGCTTATATGACAAATGTGTTGCCTCTCATCTAAACTGAATGCTTAGCTCTGCCCATGAAACTGTCTTTATTGGACCTTTCCCCCATGACAACAGTCATGCCCAGCATCTTTCTTTCTTTCAGAGCACCTTCTCACTCTCCTCTTCTCTTCCTCTGGTTCATTCCCACTTGATTTCACTGAGCAAACTGCCACCATCAGGCAGCAACTCTGGCACCTCCTCACTTTCTTTCTCTTCAGCACACTTACTTGCTTTGAAAATTATTTCAAATTCAGTATGTGAAAAAAATTTATAAATAAAGACAAAAAATATCGGTCATCTCCCCTTGCACCCACCATGTGCTTAATTTTCCCCCTTTTCCTTACTTGTTTTATCCTAGCACACAGCTTCAAAAATCACCAGCTATCTAAGTCAGAAACTGAATTTATACCTAAGTCAAGCTTCTTTTTCTGCTTCCTCCAAATTCAAGTTATTTTCATTCTTTCATTCAATAAATAATAGAGAACATTTACCTACTTACTTTGGCAAAACAGCAGTAAAAAGAAAAATCCCTCTACCCCAGCGGGCTAATGTTTTACTGGGGGAGATAGACTATAAACAAATACAGACCTCACTGAATCATTCATCAAATATTTACTGAATGGCTACTTTGTGCTCAATAATTTATTTTTAGGCACTGGGATTATTTCACAGTGGTAAATAAAGCTGACAAAAGCTCTGTATTCCTGAAGGTTACATTTTATTGGGGAAGAGGGCAAATGACTAATCAAGCAGGCTGTGAATCAAAACAATATGCTCCATAATGACATAAGAACAAAATATAAAGCAGAGGGGGAGACAGGCAATGGGCTATGACCAACAGGGGACTTGAAATTGTATATAGATTGGTAGGGAAGGCTCACCCTAAATAAGGATCTTTTAAGTGAAGACTGAAAAGATGAGGGACTTCCCTGGTGGTCCAATGGTTAAGACTTCACCTTCCAAAGACGTGGTTGCTAGTTTGATCCCTGATCAGGGGGCTAAGATCCCACATGCCTCATGGCCAAAAAGACAAACCAAAACAAAACAAAAAGAAGCAGAAACAATATTGTGATAAATTCAATAAAGATTTTTTTTAATGGTCCATATCAAGGAAAAAAAAGAAAACACTTCAAAAAAAGGACTATGAAGATGAGAATATGAGGCATGTAGCTACCTGAAGGAAGACTGTGGCAGGCAGGTGAAACTAAAAGCACCCTTAAGAGCTCTGTTTAAGAAGTCGTTTTACACAAATACCTAAGGAGGTCATAGCAGGGCTTCGTGTTTGCTATGAGTCAGGCAGGAAGTGGTTGTTCAGGGTCCTATGAGACCATCCCTTGGTTAGGCAGAATGTGAAGATGGACCCCGAAACCATCCCCCGTGCTGGTGCACACACCCTGCACTGCTCCAGCGCCACCAATATAGTGGGTCTTACACCTGTGATGAGGGGCTTCCCCGTGGCTCAGTGGTAAAGAATCCACCTTTGAATGCAGGAGTTCAAGGAGATGCAGGTTTGACCCCTGAGATGGGACGATCCCCTGGAGGTGGAAATGGCAACCCCCTCCAGTATTCTTGTCTAGAAAACCCCATAGACAGAGGAGCCCGGCAGGCTACAGTCTATGGGGTCACAAAGAGTCAGGCAAAACTGAGCGACCAACACCCTCACTTTTTATGTTCAGACTACCTGCCCAGTAATCACTCATTATTTAGGGGCTGAGCATGCACCCCTGTGATTCGGCTATTTCATATGACAAGGTTAAGAAATGGAGATCATCTGGATGGCCCTAATCTAGTCACAGGAGCCCTATAAAAGTAGAGTTGGAAAAAAAAAAAAGTAGAGTTGGCTCTAGAGGAATAAGTCATAGGCTCAGATTTGACTAGGATTTGACATGTCTTTGCTGGCTTGAAGGTGGAGGGGGCCATGTGGCAAGGCATGTAAGTGACATCCAGTTATTGAGAGTAGCCCCCAGCTGACAGTCAGTATGGAAATGCAGCTCAATCATACAAACATAGGAGCTAGTTGACACTAGTATGAGCTTGGGAGCATTCTTCTCCAGATCCCCCAGACAAGCACTCAGCCCAGCCAATGCCCTATTTCAGAGCAGAGAACTTAGTGACACCTTGACTGACTTCTGATCCGCAAAAATGAGAATAAAGAAATAGTGCTGTTTTAACTTGATATGTTTATGCTGGCTTGTTAAGCAACCATAGAAAACTAATACAGTAACTTTAACATTTTTATCCTGAAAGCTCTTCACACCCAAATAACTAAAATTAAATCATAGCTATAGTCCTAAACTTCATCATATAAATTTTGTCACACATAAATTCAGAAGGGATTCAAGAAGAATTTAATATCATGGTAAATTTGAAATATTATGTATATTATTATAAATCTCAAAAGTAAATGTATTAGAGGCTGAGCTTTATGATGTTTTAACATGGGTACAAAAATCAGTGATCAATGCAAAGAAATAGAGGAAAATAATAGAATGGGAAAGACTAGAGGTCTCTTCAAGAAAATTAGAGATACAAAGGGAATATTTCATGCAAAGATGGGCACAATAAAGGACAGAAATGGTATGGACCTAACAGATGCAGAAGATATTAAGAAAAGGTGGCAAGAATATACAGAAGAACTATACAAAAAAGATCATCATGACGCAGATAACCACAATGGTGTGATCTCTCACCCAGAGCCAGACAACCTGGAAAGCGAAGTCAAGTGGGACTTAGGAAGCAGCAGTGTGAACAAAGCTAGTGGAGGTGATGGAATTCCAGTTGAGCTCTTTCAAATCCTAAAAGATGATGCTGTACTCAATGTGCCAGCAAATTTGGAAAACTCCGTAGTGGCCACAGGACTGGAAAAGGTCAGTTTTCATTCCAATCCCAAAGAAAGGCAGTGCCAAAGATTGTTCAAACTACCACACAATTGCATTCATCTCACAAACTAGCAAGTAATGCTCAAAATCCTTCAAGCCATGCTTCAATGGTATGTGAACCAAGAACTTCCAGATGATCAAGCTAGATTTAGAAAAGGCAGAGGAACCAGTGATCAAGTTGTCAACATCCATTGGATCATCAAAAAAGCAAGAAAATACTAGAAAAACATCTACTTCCACTTTATTGATTATGCCAAAGCCTTTGGCTGTGTGGACTACAACAAACTGTAGAAAATTCTTAAAGAGATGGGAATACCAGACCACCTTATCTGGCTCCTGAGAAGTGTATATGCAGGTCAAGAAGCAACAGTTAGAACTGGACATGGTATAATAGACTGGTTCCAAATTGGGAAAGGAGTACATCAAGGCTGTATAATGCACCCTGCTTATTTAATTTATATGCAGAGTACATGTAAAATGCTGGCCTGGATGAAGCACAAGCTGGAATCAAGAATGCTGGGAGAAATATCAATAACCTAAGATAGACAGATGACACCACCCTTATGGCAGAAAGCGAAGAAGAACTAAGGAGCCTCTTGATGAAAGTGAAAAAGTAGAGTGAAAAAGCTGGCTTAAAACTCAACATTCAAAAAATGAAGATCATGACATCCGGCCCCATCACATCATGGCAAATGGATGGGGAAACACTGGAGACAGTGAGATACTTTATTTTGGGGGGGCTCCAAAATCACTGCAGTTAAATCACTGAAGTTAAAAGATGCCTGCTCCTTGGAAGAAAAGCTATGACCACCCTAGATAGCATATTGAAAAGCAGAGACATTACTTTGCAGACAAAGGTCCATCTAATCAAAGCTGTGGTTTTTCCAGTGGTCATGTATGGATGTGAGAATTGGACTATAAAGAAAACTGTGCGCCAAAGAACTGATACGTTTGAACTGTGATGTTGAAGAAAACTCTTGAGAGTCCCTTGGACTGCAAGAAGATCCAACCAGTCCATCCTAAAGGAAATCAGTCCTGAATGCTCATTGGAAGGACTGATGCTGAAGCTGAAACTCCAATACTTTGGTCATCTGATGCGAAGAGCTGACTCATTTGAAAAGACCCTGATGCTGGGGAAAATTGAGGGCAGGAGGAGAAGGGGACAACAGAGGATGAGATGGTTGGATGGCATCACGGATTCAATGGACATAAGTTTGAGGAAGCTGCAGGAGTTGGTGATGGACAGGGAGGCCTGGCGTGCTGCATTCCATGGGGCTGCAAAGAGTCAGTCACAACTGAGCAACTGAACTGAACTGAACAAAACCAGTACTGCCTTAATGCCACATTCCATCTGTCAAATTTCAAAAAGAACACTGTTCCTTATCCAAAGAAAGTTTTCTTCTCTACATGTATCAGTAAACAAAAGTTAAACAATTTACAATTTAGTTCTGGTTATGTCACTTAATGTGACATTTGATATTATGTTGAAATTTATTTTGAAAACTAAGATAAAAATGACAATGTAATTCAAAAAGCTATTGCAATATTAATGAAGAAAACACACAAGAAAGTGAACTGAAAATAATACAACATCCTTTACTAAATAAAAATATCCTTTTTTTTTTAATTTAAAAAGATGGTAACGACAACCCTATATGCAAAACAGAAAAAGAGACACAGATGTACAGAACAGACTCTTGGACTCTGTGGGAAAAGGTGAGGGTGGGATGTTCTGAGAGAATAGCATTGAAACAAGTATACTATCAAGGGTGAAACAGATCACCAGCCCAGGTTGGATGCATGAGACAAGTGCTCAGGGCTGGTGCACTGGGAAGACCCAGAGGGATGGGATGGAGAGGGAGGCGGGAAGGGGGATCGGGATGGGGAACACATATAAATCCATGGCTGATTCATGTCAATGTATGGCAAAAACCACTACAATATTGTAAAGTAATTAGCCTCCAACTAATAAAAATAAATGGAAAAAAATAAATCAAAGTTAAATAAATAAATAAATAAAAATATCCTTAAAGTAATATTTCAGTTAAGGAGAATCCAGTGAAAGCCTAAAGCAATATATTTCTGATTAAAATCTATGACCATCAAAATAACACCTTTCTGATACAGCTGGTTCTAGAATTTTAACCTTCTTTAGACATATAATGGTATAAACCAGGTCACTGATTCTGCTAAGTTATCTCTCTTCAATTTCATATTCCCTCTTGTAGCCATTCCTAGGTAACATATACCATTATTTTTAACATGATACCATGATGGTTATCACCTATGACATTGGAAGAACTTCCCAGACAATCTAACTCCACCTTCCAATTTCTAGTTTCTAAATGAATGTCTACTGGAATTGTTGAATAAAAGTACATGTCTACTGGAGAAACCTGCATCTAGATATGGTTATGGGGAAACAAGCTGTCAAAAGTAATTCAATTCAGTTCAGTTCAGTCACTCAGTCGTGTCCGACTCTTTGTGACCTCATGAATCACAGCACGCCAGGCCTCCCTGTCCATCACCAACTCCAGGAGTTTACTCAAACCCATGTCCATCGAGTTGGTGATGCCATCCAACCAGCTCATCCTCTGTCGTCCCCTTCTCCTGTCAAAAGTAATCAGGCTAACACAAATGCTATGCACCGACACATTGTAAATCCTCTCTTCTTGTTTATTTCCTTAATACTAATATCAGGCAATATCATTTTGGGGGATCTTTTACTGACAACACAGCTTGATTAAATGTTCCACCTATGGCATCTAATCACTCCCAAATATATAAATCTTTCTTAAAACTTAACACAGAGAATTGTAACTATATATTTATTATCTGAATTTCCATCTGACTTGTAAATTCATGAAGTTCCCAGGAACCTACTTTATGTCTTTCTACCTCTGGTACTTAGTACAGATTGAGCACATAGTGATGATAATGACTCTTGGGTGGATAGTTGAATAAATGCATGATTACATCTGTCATGGGAGTTTCCAGTATGGCATCACCAAGTACCGTAAAACTTATTAAGGTGAATGTTCTTGTTGACACAATTAGCAGACTTTTTTCTTAAATGTCCAAGTCTAGCTCATCTAAAAATGTTTTGAATTGTAGACTAACATATAATTATTTTATACAGTTCATAGAAACTTTGGTGGCCCCTTGAACTTGTATTGCATGTAATATGCTGTGTCTTATGTCTAATATTTGTCACCAGTGCCTGTTCCTACTATTTTATGAGTCAGCAGCTGAAGGCAGGCATTATCAACATTTTTTCTTAAGCAGAAATACTGATTTATGTCATGACCATCCCATGTTCTCGAAAGAAATTAAATGTAGCATTTTCAGGGTTTTCATACTTTTCTCTGGATTTCCTGTACCCTGTCTTTGGTTGGTTTGGTTTATAGAATCCAAAGCTAAGAATGCTACTGTCATAAATTAATATACAAGTAGGTTGACTTATTTTGCAGTTATAGATTGAATGCAGTAGTCTTTCAAGAGATGTCATTCATTCAAAAATATCTTAAAAGAACTTCCTTTCTGACAATTGAAAAGTAAACTGCTTCAGAGTGATAATAGAGTGCCATCCAATCTCCATTTTTGCAGAGTTTTCTTATCATTGAAGCAGGTTGAATAAAAGGTGAAGGCAAAATCTGGAGACACAAAGAATAGAGAAACACAACAGCCTAGGACAATGCAGGCAGTTCTGGAAGTCTAGGAGCAGAAATGATGCTTAATACACACACACACACACACACACACACACACACACATTCACGCACACCATACACTGGAACTCTGGCTCTACAAACCAAATTACATAAGTGTAATAGGAGGAGAGGGGGCAACAGAGGATGAGATGGTTGGATGGCATCACCGACTCAGTAGACAAGAGTTTGAGCAAACTCAAGGAGATAGTGAAGGGCAGGGGATCCTGGAGCTCTGCAGTTCATGGGATCATGGCAGAGTCGGACACAACTTAGCAACTAAACAACAACACATTTGTCTGATTATCAAGGGAGTAAACCCAAGGTTAGACATTTTAAGGGGCAAAATTCTACAGTATGACAGGTGTCTCTTTGGGCACTCCATATAAGAACTTGCTGAGTCATGTATCCAATCACAGTTTAGAGCAATGGGTATCTGACAGCAAGGATGATAACTTAGCTTACCAATTGCTGTGTGATTCTGAAGGTCGTTTGCACATCTTCAATTATTGTTTAGGGGCTTCCTAGGTGGCACAGTGGTAAAGAATCCACCTACCAATGCAGAAGCCCCAAGAGATGTGGTTTCAATCCCCGGGTCGGGAGAGTAGGATATGGCAACTCACTCCAGTATTCTTGCCTGGAAAATGCCACAGATAGAGAAGTCTGGCAGGCTATGCCCCACGGGGTCACAAAGAGTCAGACACAACTGAGCACACATGCGTCTAACTATTTAAATGAAGCCAAAAAAAAAAAAAAGACAGCCTCAGTAGGAGAAATCCATTAAGAACACAGATTCCAACCATACAACAGAGTTGGGTCCTGCTTGGAAACAGTAAAAGACAGCAGGACGTTGAGTACCATCCTGGCAAATGGTGTAGTAACTTTGCATAATGATCCCACTGTGAAGATATGAGGCTGGTAAGAGCAGCAGCAGCTGTGTCCATATACTTTTAACAAAATGTGAAAAGAATTGCTGGACAGTCCCTCTACCTTCATGGTCACACAGAATTGCAGGCACAGCACCACCACTGGAGCTTCCGTGATGAACACACACACACACACACTGCCCACAGACTCACGCATAAATTCACGCTCAATGCCCATACTTACAGACATCATATTTATGAGGGACAGACAACCAGGACACATTTAAAATACCAGACAAAGCAAATTTAATGAAAATAAATTTTCACGGATCTCACATGAACAATTCAGAATGAGAGCTCTGCCAAAATTTATGTCCAAAGGGTGACTCGTTACCCAAACTGTAACTTCATCCACCCCTCCCCCATGGCCCAAATTAGAATTGCAAGTTCAGGTGATTTTTATCCCATCTGTCCTGGTAAACTGAAATCTGAAGATCTATCAAAGTGACCTGGGATTGGCTCATCATAATTTCATCAGAGAGAAGCACCAATGGAATGAAGTGTCCAGACAGCAGAATCTAGAAGAGGAAAATTGGCTGATGGGTCTCAGTCACGTGCAACGTCGAGAGCAGGGTTTCTCAGTAGAAGCTAGAGGACCAGTATCTTCCATAGTAACATGGGCGGTAGCAGCCATATCCATAGCCACCATAGCCAGCACCATAGCCGCAGCCCAGACCTCGGAGGGACCCGTAGCCACAGCCGTAGTTCCAGCCCAGACCACCAAGGCCATAGCCCAGGCCACCATAGTAGTTGCCGCAGTAATAGCTCATCTTGTCAAGTGTTGAAGATGTAGAAGAGAGCAAAGCCTTTGCTTGCAGAATATGAACTGCCCTGTTCCCTTGAGGCCTTTTATACACCGGTGTAGTAGGTGTGGCAAACCAAAAGCCATTGTGCCTTGCATTTTAACAGCTAATTTGCATGAAAACATCATTAACATTGTGTTCATTTAGAGGAGAGGCACCCACACCCATTAATGCTGGAATTCCTTTACTGCTGCCTCTTAAATTCCTGAAGGTATACCATATACTTTCAGTAATAAAAAAAAAAAAATTAGTCTGTAACCAAGCTTCATGAGTTTGCATAACTTGAGAGCCATAAATATTATTTAATCCTGCTTTGAAATAAGAGCATCATTCCTCTGCAGATGTGAAGCACAGATTCATAGAAACTCCAGGCCTCAATGGATCATATCATTTAATCATCAACATTTTCTTTACCTTAGCTTTTGCAGAGAAACCAAGGGTCTAGATAAATACTGCTTTTGCTTTGTTTTAGTTTTTTGACAGAATTGATATTGATATTTGACTTCAAATAATGTTTTTAGCCAACTTTTTGGAAAAGACCCTGATGCTGAGAAAGATTGAGGGCAAAGAGAGAAGAAAACAACAGAGGATGAGATGGTTAGACAGCATCATTGACTCAATGGACATGAACTTGAGCACACTCTGGGAGATAGTGGAGGACTGGGAAGCCTGACATGCTGCAGTCCGTGCAGTTGCAAAGAGTCAGACATGACTTAGTGACTGACAACATGGCATAGTCACTGACAAATACTGACAACAACAACAATATTTTTAGGTTAATTCGTTGTATGGTTTTATACGGTTATATGGTATTAACTTTTATGTGCATCAACATTTCTTAATCATGAGATATCTCAAATATATTTTCTAGTAAAAACTAAGTATGTATATAACTTGGGTGTGTGTACAACACTTCTGTATGCCATAGTGTAACACATGCATTATTTGAGGTATGTAGAATAAAATATTTATATTGAAAAGTGTATTTTAGTACACATGCATGCATACTCAGTCACTTTGGTTGTGTCCAACTCTTTGTGGCCCTATGGATTGTAGCCCACCAGGCTTCTCTGTCCATGGGATTTCCCAGGCAAGAATATTGGAGTAGGTTACCATGCTCTCCTCAAGGGGATCTTCCCAACCCAGAGAGCAAACCCTCATCTCCTGTGGCTCCTGCATTGCAGGCAGAGTCTTTACCATTGAGCCACCTTAGAAACCCATATTTTAGCATACTAATATCTAAAACGGAGCTTGCCAGATGGTGCTAGTGGTAAAGAACCCGCCTGCCATGGAGCAGACCTAAGAGACACAGGTTCAATCCCCAGGTTAGGAAGATCCTCTGGAAAAGGAAACAGCAGCCCATTCCAGTATTCTTGCCCAGAAAATTCCATGGACAGAGGATCCTGGTGGGCTGCAGTCCACAGGATCACAAAGAGTTGGTCATGACTGAAGTATACTTTGCTGTTGTTGTTGTTTGTTGCTAAGTTGTGTCCAAATCTTTTGCAACCCTGTGGACTGTAGCCTGCCATGGTCTTCTGTCCATGGAATTTTCCAGGCAAGAATATTGGAGTGGGTTTCCATTTCCTTTTCCAGGGTATCTTCTTGACCCAGGGATTGAACCTGCATCTCCTCTATTGGCAGGCAGATTCTTTACCAATGAACCACCAGGAAGAACTAGAATCATTACGGATGAGACAAATACTATGTTTGGAACAATAAAATGATAATACCTTATATAATATCACAAAATTCTATAGGTTATACATACATCTTACAACATACCAAACCATTAAAAATTGTGAATATTATTGTCACCAAAAAAAGTATATGAACACAGCATTTTAAATGTAGTTGGAAGAAATGTATAGACTGCCAGTAAACAACTCAAGGCACATACAATTAGTAAAACCTAGTTAAGTGACTTCATAGACTACATATCTTGTAGCCTAGTGTGAGACAGTCAAATTTCTAAATTATTGAAATACTAAAGAATTTCTTTATCAAAAAGCATCAATTTTACTATTGCTAGTTTCCCTTCACCCATAGACAAAAGGACGATAGTAATTCTACATATGTTAAGAGTCAACTTTTGTAATTATGTAATTACTTACAGAAAGAGCTAAAAAAATAACCATTTGAAAGCCCAAATCATGATTATTAAAGGAAATTCATCTCATTTTCTGACAAGATTCATGCTAGAGTCTTATTGTAGTAATAACTCTAATCAGTAAGGGAAGTATTGACTAGTTTCCCAAGCATACGGTATAAAGCTAACCTACCAGAGTCAAAGTACTCACTTTGATATGATTTGACAGGGACTATCAAACTTTATTAAGGTTCTCCAGTATGTCATAGTTACATTGAGGGATACAAGTATTCTTCAAGTCAAAGGCGACATTAATGTGGGACTTCACATAATTCTAGTAACATTGGGATGATTAAATATACTGTATAATGAATTTATTAAGTTATCTTAGTCTTACATCATTAAACATTTAGTTTATGTAACTCCCTATGTTCTGATTCTTGACCCAGAACACAGTCTTTTGATTATGTTCAGTCTTACCATTCCTTAGAAGAAAAGAGTAAGCTGATTATATTGGGTTTAAGTCCTTTGGTCATGAAGACTGATATCTCAGGGTAAATTAACAAATTGGCTTCTCATTATGATTTCATTCCCCATATAAAATAGAAATGATGTGGAGATAAAATGGGTTAGGGGTATATCCATTTCCCTGTAACAGAAATTTGTCTTTGTAAATTAATAAAATGATCAGATTATGTAGGTTAACTATGAGGAGAATTCTCAAATCAAGCACACTCAATTATTACATTTCCTGCAAGAATTATTTCTTTTCCTATCTTAATGAGTTGGCTTTATGTTTTATAGATGATCCACTTGAACTTGTTAATGTTCATTGGCCCCTGAGAAATGGATTTATTCTCAGTGTACTGATTGAACCAAACCATCTAACTGAGCCTGTAAATGGAAGAACTAGATTTTGGAAAAGGATAAAAATATCAGAGCAATTAATGTTTTTCTAGGAAACTTCTGGTGATTTGACTTTTTTTATTGGATGATTCCCTGTGCTTCCCTCTGGCCTCTGTGATCTAAGCAGAATCAATTAAAAATGAAATTACTTTATCAACATATACCTGGGACTAAACCCTACATTTATTGTGCTCCAGTAAACATATTTACCTAGCACATTATTCTGAGAGTATGTTTTAATAGGCAGAAACTTTTAGTACAGAAGGCAGTATCTCAAGCAGGCCTGAGAGAACTGCTCCAAAGAGAGGGGAAGATCCAGGTTATACAGAAGTTTTGTAACAAAAAGTATGTAGTCTGAACTTCAAAAAATTGTTGTTAATTAAAGAAAACCAAATAACCCAAGTTAAGGAATTTAGCACATTTCTATGTATGGGAAGTTGCAAGAGTCGGCTCACTGAAATAATTCCTTTCATTTATATCTCAGCCAGCCTAACACTAACCCTTATGGCAGAAAATGAAGAAGAACTAAAGAGCTTCTTGACAAAAGTGAAAGAGAAGAGTGAAAAAGTTGGTTTAAAGCTTGACATTCAGAAAACTAAGATCATGGCATCCAGTCCCATCACTTCATGGCAGATAGATGGGGAAACAGTAGAAAGAGTGGCTAACTTTATTTTGGGGGGCTTTAAAATCACTGCAGATGATGACTGCAGCCATGAAATTAACAGACACTTACTCCTCGGAAGGAAAGTTATGACCAATATAGACAGTATATTAAAAAGCAGAGACATTACTTTGTCAACAAAGGTCCGTCTAGTCAAGGCTATGGTTTTTTCAGGAGTCATGTATGGATGTAAAAGTTGGTCTATAAAGAAACTGAGCACTGAAGCATTGATGCTTTTGAACGGTGGTGTTGGAGAAGACTCTTGAGAGTCCCTTCGACTGCAAGGAGATCCAACCAGTCTATCCTAGAGGAGATCAGTCCTGGGTGTTTATTGGAAGGGCTGATGTTGAAGCTGAAACTCCAATACTTTGGCCAACTGATGCAAAGAGCTGACTCATTTGAAAAGACCCTGATGCTGGGAAAGATTGAGGGCTGGAGGAGAAAGGGACAACAGAGGATGAGACGGTTGGATGGCATTACTGACTCAATGGACATGGGTTTAGGTGGACTCCAGGAGTTGGTGATGGACAGGGAGGCCTGGAGTGCTGCAGTTCATGGGGTCACAAAGAGTCAGACACAACTGAGCAACTAAACTGAACTGAACTGAACCCAGGGCCAGCATCCTGTGTTTTTCACATCCTGAGCTCCCTTGGGGCTAGCTCACCTAGGGAGTGGCTGCAATCTGCTGGCTGCCAAATTGTAGGTATTCTTCTCCTTTCTGACTGCCCTTAGGGCTCACCAGGTCATATTGGAGGGCTGCAATCACTGATGATGGTGACCTCCTTGTTTACTGATATAGTATGAAATATTCCATTTCTCAGTTTCCTACTCTTGGTGTGAAATTTGACCAATTTTTTACCCAGCCCATTTTCAATTCAGTTATTAAGCAATATCCTGGGCTACCCTAAACAGATGAGCAAGAAGGCATATATGATCTATTACTGCAATGGTCCTTGTGCGCACCTCTCTCCTGTAGTTCACTGCCTCAGCTTCTATGGCAACTACAGATTATTTCTGCTCCTATTAGTAGGAGCTTCTCCTTCGATATATTAGTAGGTTAAATAATATATTTTATTTTATAATCGATGTCTTCATTTAATTCATAAAGATTTTGTCTCTCTTTACCATTTTTTAATCCCATAAACTATCCATCAGGACTGCCAAGGTTTTTATTTTAAATGTTTGAAATTTCTGCTTTATATTCCACTACTTTTTAGATGACTTTTATACTGCAACCAAGACAATCTCTCCTAAGTCTGTATCCTAGCAGCCTAAGATGGTTCTCATATAAACAGTAATATAAAAGTAAAACACAAACTGAATTGACATCATGAGTGCAGTTATTAATTGTAAGTTTTATTTATATCTTTCCTCTCAGACCAAAAAACAGATTGATCCAAAGTCTACAGCACTGTAATATTATGAATGCTATCCTCATATTCTTAAATAAAGGAAAAGAACCCTATAATAGAAAATAATGACTTTCACAAATTTCTACTGTTAACACAGCTAATTGTTGAACTACATGGCTTTCTACTCAACCAAAATATAGAATTCCTGAATCCTGGTATTCCTCCAGGAATTTCATTTAGAATCAGAGGGATAAAACAGTTTTCTGAACTTAGAGAAATAAAATTTATACAGGATCCTTCAATGTTTTGCTCATGTTTTTTATGTAGAATTCTCTAACAAATATCCTGGGATAAATTCAAAGTAAGCAGACTTAAAACATCTGGACTGTGGCTTTTTCCAGCCACAAGAGGATTAAATAACCGATGCATTCTTTGTATACTGCTCATGGGGTTCTCGTGGCGAGAATACTGGAGTGGTGTGCCATTCTTTCCTCCAGTGGACCGCGTTTTGTCAGGGAATCCTGGTGTGCTGCAGTCCATGGGGTTGCAAAGAGTCAGAGACAGCCGAGTGACTGAACAACAAAATGTTCTTTGTGGTTATGCCGTCTGTCATTATTGAGGATTCTGATAAGGATCAGTTTTCTGATGTTTATTCTCATAATCATGGAAAATAAAATCTGACTTGAAAGAGTTTGCATTCTCACATGACATTCTCTTTACTATGTAGTTATCATTTACTTCACTGTACACTATATTATGAATACTCATGGAAATATGTTTTCTCAGATCTGAAGATCAGACACAATATCATTGGAGAAGCAGGTTTACTTTTATCCTATGTAAGTGAAATTATATAATTTAATTTCTAGACAGCTACCAAGAATATAGAACTAAAGTCATGGATCATTCCTAGAGAGCTAATCAACCCAAAGACTTCAAAATGTATACAACACATGTAATAAGCATAAGATTTCAGCCTAAGATTAAGATTGCAAAACAACAGTAAGAGTGTATTCACATATATTTTTATCATGGTTGTATTATAATAAAAAACAAAAATGGGGAAACAATATAAATATAAAACAACAGAGAAATAGTGCTCTAATTAAAAAAAAAAAAAACACATATATTTACAAGGCATTTTAAAGCCATGAGAAATCTCTAGTGGTAAAATGTTTATTAACCAAAGCAGTATAAAAAAATCACTATATGAATTCAATGATTTAATTATGTAAAATATCATAAAGTTAAAAAAAGAAAAATAATGGGACAAGGGTTAATAATCCTACCTCACAGGATTGTTATGAGAAGAAAACGATTGAGAGAGAGGAAATTAGTACAGAAGTTCTTACTGCACAAACACTCATGGTGTTGGCTTCTATTATTTTGAAAAATGTAAGGGAATGCATTTTAGGAATTTAAGAAATCAGCAAATTAAAATGGACTGGGATGGGTGAATTTAACTCAGATGACCATTATATCTACTACTGTGGGCAAGAATTCCTTAGAAGAAATGGAGTAGCTTTTATAGTCAACAAAAGAGTCCAAAATGCAGTACTTGGATGGCAGTCTCAAAAATGACGAAATGATCTCTGTTCGTTTCCAAGGCAAATCATTCAATATCACGATAATCCAAGTCTACACCCTGGCCAGTAGTGCTGAAGAAGCTGAAGTTGAACGGTTCTATGAAGTCCTAGAACTAACACCCAAAAAAAGATGTCCTTTTCATTATAAGGGACTGGAATGCAAAAGTAGGAAGTCAAGAAACACCTGGAGTAACAGGCAAATTTGACCTTGGAGTACAAAATGAAGCAGGTCAAAGGTTAACAGATTTTGCCAAGAGAATGAACTGGTCATAGCAAACACCCTCTTCCAACAACACAAGAGAAGATTCTACACATGGATATCACCAGATGGTCAATATCAAAACCAGATTGATTATATTCTTTGCAGCCAAAGACAGAAAAGATCTATACAGTCAGCAAAAATAAGACCGGGAGCTGACTGTGGCTCAAATCATGAACTCCTTATTGCCAAATTCAAACTTAAATTGAAGAAAGTGGAGAAAACCACTAGACCATTCAGGTATGACCTAAATCAAATCCCTTATAGTTATACAGTGGAAGTGAGAAATAGTTTTAAGGGATTAGATCTGATAGAGTGCCTGATGAACTATGGGCAGAGGTTCATGATATTGTACAGGAGACAGTGATCAAGACCATCCCCAAGAAAAAGAAATGCAAAAAGGCAAAATGGTTGCCTGAAGAGGCCTTACAAATAGCTGTGAAAAGAAGAGAAGTGAAAGTCAAAGGAGAAAAGGAAAGATATAGCCATTTGAATGCAGAGTTCCAAAGAATAGCAAAGAGAAATAAGAAAGCCTTCCTCAGTGATCAATGCAAAGAAATAGAGGAAAACAATAGAATGGGAAAGACTAGAGATCTCTTCAAGAAAATTAGAGATACCAAGAGAACATTTCATGCATAGACAGGCACAATAAAGGACCGAAATGGTATGGACTTAATAGAAGCAGAAGATATTAAGAAGAGGTGGCAAGAATATACAGAACTATACAAAAAATATCTTCATGACTCAGATAATCACGATGGTATGATCATTTGCCTACAGCCAGACATTCTGGAATGTGAAGTCAAGTGGGCCTTAGGAAGCATCATTATGAACAAAGCTAGTGGAGGTGATGGAATTCCAGTTGAGCTATTTTAAATTCTGAAAGATGATGCTGTGAAAGTGCTGCACTCAATATGCCAGCAAATTTGGAAAATTCAGCAGTGGCCACAGGACTGGAAAAAGGCAGTTTTCATTGCAAATTCAAAGAAAGGCAATGCCAAAGAATGCTCAAACTACTGCATAATTGCACTTATTTCACATACTAGCAAAGTGTTGCTCAAAATTCTCCAAACCAGACTTCGACAGTACATGAACATCAACTTCCATATGTTCAACCTGGATTTAGAAAAGCAGAGGAAACAGATCAAATTGCCAACATCTTTTGGATCATCGAAAAGCAGGAGAGTTCCAAAAAAAATCTACTTCTTCTTTATTGACTATGCCAAAGCCTTTGACTGTGTGGACTACAACAAACTGTGGAAAATTCTTCAAGAGATGGGAATACCAGACCTGTCTCCTGAGAAACATGCATGGAGATCAAGAAGCAACAGTTAGAACTGGACATGGAACAACAGACTGGTTCCAAATCGGGAAAGGAGTACATCAAGGCTGTATATTGTCATCCTTCTTATTTCACTTATATTCAGATTACATTCTGTGAAATCCTGGGCTGGATGAAGGACAAGCTGGAATCAAGATTGCCGGGAGAAATACCAATAACCACAGATACGCAAATAACACCACCCTTAAGGCAGAAAGCAAAGAAAAACTAAGGAGCCTCTTGATGAAAGTGAAAGAGGAGAGTGAAAATGTTGGCTTAAAACCAACATTCAGAAAACTAAGATCATGAACTGAACTGAAGGGAATGCTTCTCTTAAAACATATAAAACATACATATCATCAGTAAGTTTGGTGCATTAAAAATCATTCACCTAAATGTCTTAATTGATGGAAGAAGAAAATGATATTCCCTTACCAGAGTAAAAGTAATATTCTCCCAGATAATTCTCTCAGCTGGATGCATGCACAGCGTGAGAGGATGTTATTTAAGCAGCTGTTATATGATGAGTTCCGATGGAATATTTGCTTAGAGAACAAACTAGTTAGCAAGGAGGAGGGAAATGGGGGAGGAGCAAGATAAGGGTAGGTGGATTAAAAGGTAAAAACAACTGTGTATAAAATAAATAAGCTACCACCATATATTGCACAGCAAAGGGAATACAACTGATACTTTATAACTTTAAATGGAGTATAATCTATAAAGTCACTGAATCACTATGTTGTACACTTTTAACTAATACATTTGATTGGCCAAAAAGTCCATTCAAGTTTTTCCATAACATGAACTTTTTGACCAACCCAATAATATTTTTTGGAAATCAACCGTGTTTCAAAAAATTTCACTAAGCAGATCAAGAACACAAGACCCTCCCAGGGTTCTGAGCTGCCAGGATATTTAAAGGTGAGCAGACAATGAGTTGTAGTAGACCAATGAAGATGTCAATAGTCTCCCAATGAGATCTGAGGTTAGCCCTCCAACATGAAATAACACAAAATTAGTAAACTGTGGTAGCTTTAAATTCATTCATTCTCACATTTAATCATTCCACAGATATATATTGTTCGTGAACTATAGAGTCTTGAATGAAGCTTGGGGGATAATTTTATGGAAAACAAATCAGGGGTCCCTGTCCTCAAGGAGCATGCATTCCTCTAGGTGAGAACAAATACAAATAGACTAGATGATGATGAATTCTATGCAGGAAAAGGGTGTACAGAAGGGGCTTAGAGTGTGCAGCCAGGAAGTTGAAGTTTTCAGTAGATAGGGAAGCCTCAGAGAGAAGAAAATTTTGAGACAACTGTCAGAGAATATGAGGAAGCAAAATGTGCCAATGTTTGACAGAAGAGCTCTCCAGTTGGAAGGCACAGCAAGCTCTAAGACACTGATGTGGTCCGGAATACAGAGGGGTACCATGGGGAGAAGGGTGTTGGGAGGGGAAAAAGTGGAGGTGTTTTTAGGGGCCTCTGGAGGAATCTGGCTTTTACCCTGAATGAGACAACAGACAGCAGAGTGTTTACAGCCGAGAAGTATATGATCTTACACGATTTATACCCCTTTTATCATCAGTTTCTGTCTCATAAGATAGTAGAGCACCAGGTGGCGCTGGTGGTAAAGAGCCTGTCTGCCAACGCAGGAGAGGTAAGAGGTGCAGGGTTGATCCCTGGAGCAGGGCATGGCAATCTACTCCAGTATTCTTGCCTGGAGAATCCCCGGACAGAGATGCCTGGAAGGCTATGATCCATAGCGTCGTAAAGAGTTGGACATGATTGAAGCAGCTTAGCAGCAGTAGTGACGCAAGAAATTTTGAAATGGTTTCAGCTTTTTGTGCTTGAGCAACCAAGAACTTAATGCATTGGATGTCTATGTTTACATATTTTGTCTCCACAGTGAGCTATCTTAGAAGGGACACCACTCCAATGCAATAATATTTTACATATCCAAAAGCAGTCAAGACCTTTATGAAATATGTTCCATAACAGAAAATACATTTTACTTGTAGTTGCAGAAAACAAACATCTGGAAACAAAATGTGGGTCATTACTTTGGAGTGTCAAGCTAGTATTAAAATAAATGTTAATAAACCTTGGGCACTTACTCTATTCTAGGTACTACACTTAGTCTTTTGTATACAAATGTCATTTAACCCTCAACTCTCTGAGGCGGGATGCGTATTGAGCTTTCCACATTTTGTGAAAGATGAGGTTGATGGTTGAATAGTAAATTTTTCAAAATTACATAAACAGATAAGTGGTAGAGTTGGGACAGGAATCTAGTTGGTCTGAATCTAGATTTTCATTCTCCATCACTCCATTCTATCACTTATAAGGATAGAGAAAAATAAATCCAATGAAGAAGCATTGACCTTGACAATAATGACAAACATCATACATACCTTACTCCTCTCTGTTAAACTATGTTACTTCCTTTCCACTATTTTTAATTTTGTGAACTTCTACTCATCAGTCTCATTTTACTACGAAAATAAATAAGGTGCATATAAGTAAATCAGTTAAATTCTATACAAGAAATAGGAGATGAGACTAGAAAAATTAGGTGAAAAATTTGTGGATGACTTATATGCCCTGCTAAGATGCTGAAGCAAACGTCCCATCAGAAAATCTTTCTTGCCCACGCAGCAGAGCGTATGCGTCGTGTCTCACCCTGCCGCTGCCTGCCCAAGCCACTAAGTCTGTCCCTGCACGTGTAGCCCTGGGCCTATTGCACCTCCTGTTACTACTGTATTTACCTCCCGTCTCCCACGTTCTGATTTGGGGGTTCACGGCATGTGGGATCCTACTTCCCTGAACCAGGAATCAAACTCTCGCCCCCTGCATTGGCGTCTCAGCCATTCCCTGGACCATCAGGGAAGTCCCCGGATGAACTCTTGGCCTGCTCCGTGCTAAGTCGCTTCAGTCATGTCCAAGTCTTTGCGACCCCATGGACTGCAGCTCACTAGGCTCCTCTAGCCATGGGATACTCCAGGCAAGAATACTGGAGTGGGTTGCCATGCTCTCCTCCAGGGGATCTTCCTGACCTAGGGATTGAACCCTCATCTCTTACATCTCCTGCATTGAGGCAGATTCTTTACGACTAGCGCCACTAGGGGAGCTATTGAATGAACTTGAAATGAATAAAGTTCTAAGTAATTTATGATATTTATGTTTTTGGTATGTTATGTTATACAAGAAGAATGAAAAACTGAAAATGATAATAATAGAAATCTCAAAAATAACTGTTAAATATCATGCTTGGAATGTGTTGCCTCAAATCATGCTCCCTGCCACTGACTGCTGGGTTATGATTTCACACTGCTTAATTAATTCATTCAGAAGTTACTTATTGAGCTCCTATTTTGTGTAAGACACTGATGTTTTAGAATCAGTGATACAGTGGGAAAAAAATAAAGAAGCCATTTTCATGGATCTTACGTACCCTGCTCTGTGAAACAGTTTGAAAAGCTGTGAGTGAGGTGTAAGATGGGCTTTAGAAAGAACTTTAGAGAAGAAGAAGAATTAAATATGAAAAGACAGACAAGAGTCTATTACAATAGTCCAAATGCAAAAAACCCATTAATCTTCAGTTCCATAGTGATTCCGATGTTAAAAGTATGATCATTTCAGATTAAACCTATCTTACTCTATCCTACTCTCTGAAGTCTGAGTCAATTCATGTTGAATGTCTTCCTGTTATTTTAGCTCATGATATTTTCTATTTATTTCCTGTTACTTCCTCTTAAAACCCCTGTCACTTCTTTACTTTCACTCACACATACACACATAGAACCCATCTTCATCTTAACTTTCTTCCTACTCAACCTTCAGATGTCACTTCTTCCAGAAAGGCTTAGGCCTTCCCATGATATATGATCACAAGATATCTTACTATTCTCAGAATAAGAAATATCAAACTGTATTATAACTGTCAAATGGATTGACATAGATTGTACATACAAGAGAAGAGAGACCATCTCCATCTTTTATATCTTCATCTCTATGGTACCAGGTGATAACTTATACCTAGCAAAAATCCATTCCATAAATACTTGTGTCACTAAACCAAACTGGTATAGAAACACCAACAATAACATTGGTCATGAAAATGCAAGTAAAAAAAAAAACACTAAAGCAAAATGATTGTAATCAAAAAATATAAATAAAGCCATCTTTGTAAGATCATTTAATAGCTATTTTCAAAAACAGGAATTTCATCTCATAGGTAATTTTAATTGGGAACGTGTGGAATTACTAAAACAGTACAACTTCAAAAAGGAAAAAAGTAAACACTTGGAGAGACTTCTTGCTCAATCCGGATCCTGTGGATTGTGTTCCAAAGCAATGCAACTGTAGCCCTGGATTGCTTATTTTTTGGTAAATGATGGGATGATGAACACTGGAAAAAGAGCTAGCACTTCTCAGAAGGTGAACCCAATAGCTGAGTGGATCCAAGAGTCCCTCAGTAGCATCTGAAGCATAGACATCTGCCACCACAAGAAGGAAGACAGAGACTGTAACCATGCCGCTCAGAGTCACAGTTGTGAATCACCATAGATGGCCATGTCAGCCAGCGCCGTATCTATAGCCCAAACCACTGTCATAGTAACCTAATAGAACGTGGTGTCAGGAGTGGAGGGCTAATTTTAAGAACAGAGTTAATTCCCTGAGTTTGAATATCATCTGCACATGACCATTTATATGCTCAGTAGTGGTTGCAGCAAAACACAGACACGCCTAGTCTCCTTACTTTATGGCCTGAATAACTCATCATTTCTAAATTCTTTCCTTCCTTAAACAATTCAGCGTGGCACATTGTAACATCCTGACATCTTAAAATGACACCTCTCTATTGTATTTATTTTGCTTATATTTTTGTCTCATATAAGAAACAATGAGCTACTTCAGGGCAAGATCCTATATTACTCATCCTTCTACCCCATTGTCTCACAGGTGGTTTGACACAAACTGATACTTAAATGTTTGCTGATTGAATTAATAGATGGATGTTTGGAGGAGTAAATCAATTTGCATAAATTGCTAATTTCTCAGAATGCTTTTGGGCAAAGATAATTTACACTGGATAACCCCAGTTCCAGCCCAGGGTCTGGAAGATCCCCTGGAGAAGGGCATGGCAACCCATTCCAGTATTTTTGCCTGGAGAATTCCATGGACTGAGAAGCCTGGAGGCTATAGTTCATGGGGGTCCCAAAGTCAGGCACGACTGAGTGAATAACACTTTCACTTTCAACTCATACTAACAAGTTTCTACAGTAAAATTCTACCAGTTCAATCATGCCTACAATGAAATTATTTTCCCTGATTAAAAGTCATAGTCACTTAGATGCCAAATTTTAATCCATCACCAACTTTCACATCATCACATGTAACCTGCTAACCCTATTTTGAGCACTTTGTTAATAATATTTGAGATAGAATCAGTTCACAGTTTACAGCACATGTTTTATTGGAAGTTCAAGGGAAGACATTCAAAGGATAATCTGACAGCTTTGTCTTAGGACAAAAATAGTTACACAATCAATTCATTAATCTCCCTTCTTATACATTTTAATAGGTATTGACTAGTTGGCCTGAATTCTACCTATGTGAACTAATCTTTCCAGAAGGTTAACGCTTGATCACAGACCTAAATGGTCAATATCTTTACACAGTAGTGATATCTATTTAGGAATCCAGTAATGCTGACAATACCATGTCAGTCAAAAGCATCTTTGTTATTGCTGTGAGTATTTTATGGTAATATTTCATGTGGATAATAACATGTTTAGATAAAAGCATTACCTCATGCTCCCAGAACTTGTTCTAGGAGGAAATTAAGAAGCAGGTATTTGTGCAGCAACATCTGAACAGCTTTGACACTTCAGTAAGCATTAAGTATAATTATAGACAAATAACCAGAGAAATAGCGTTCAACAGGTTTTTTAATAAAAATAAAGCAACTTTTTAAAAATAAATAAAACATATTTTTCACTATTTTAAAGTGACTAATAAATGACAAAAAAGAAGTGTCCAGGATCAATGTAAATATGATTATCATCACATATTTGTTCAATCTTTTCACCCTAGTCTATTTTCTGTTAGCTTCTTAAATATTCCTTCTGATTCTAACATGCTGGTCAGAGCACAGATTTCTCTTCAACCTAGTTACTATATTTACATCGCCAAATTTTACTAAGTATAGTTCTGTTCTGCAAAGAACTTTCCCTCCAGAGGCATCCATGCTATGCAGCTTTGCTGGAATTTATCACTGAGCACTTTCAGCCTGCCATTGTCATTAGCAACCTCAATGACAAGGCAGCTCATTCTGGCCAGAAAAACAGTCTTTTGTTTTAAGAAGTAGGACATATGAGACATCAGACATACATGTGCATTATGCTGTTTGTAAATATAGAATCTGCAGCATAGCTTTTTATACACTCCACAAAACTCTAACTCTGTGGTATTCTCCCACTGGTAATATATCGATATCAAATCCAAACTTATCTTATCAGTTGGCACAGAAGTGATGCTAGTGTAGCTGACATGCCAGTTACAATGAATCTCACTATTCAGCTGATTTTTAACTTATTAACAACATTTGTCAACATCCAGAATTTTAGGGAAACTCACATTTAGGGGCAGTAGTGTGGTGCTTCCGAGGTGGAACTAGTCGTAAAGAACCCGCTTGCCAATGCAGGAGACATAAGAGACGTGGGTTTGACTCCTTGGTAGGGAAGATCCCCTGAAGAAGGAAATGGCAACCCACTCTAGTATTCTTGCCTGGAGAATCCCATGGACAGGGGAGGCTGGTGGGCTGCAGTCCATGGGGTCACAAAGAGTCAGGCACAACAGAAAGTGACGTAGCACACACAGTTTGTATCTTACCTCATTAAAGTGCCAAAAATCCAAAGTGACAAACTTGGCCTCAATTCAGCATATCAAACAATTGAGGTGCAAAAAGATTGATTAATTGGTCAAAAATCACATAAGCAGTAAATAGAACAGTGATGGTTCAAATTCACACATGCCCAGTTATATGATTTCAACTTTGCTTTCTTTTGTTTTATATTTTTATTACCAATGATATTGCTTCTTCTACCCCTGGAGAAATTAAGAATTGATAGATTGAGGTTTTCCCCAACACACTTCTTTGGACCAGACATGATCATAACATGTCTGGAAATTTACTCCACTAGTCATTTATGAAGATGGAAATGGGAACAACTGCTATATAATTTTCCAAAGTGAAAGTGAAGTCGCTCAGTCATGTCCGACCGCATGAACTGTAGCCTACCAGGCTCCTCAGTCCATGGAATTTTCCAGGCAAGAATACTGGAGTGGGTTGCCACTTCCTTCTCCAGGGGTTCTTCCCAACCCAGGGATCGAACCCTGGTCTCCCGCATTGCAGGCAGCCGCTTTACCGTCTGAGCCACCAGGGAAGCCCAGGCACACTAAAAATCAGTCTTAGATAAGGGAGTGCCACTCTAAGTGTGGACGAAAAAGCAAGCAGGCCAGATAAAAAACCATGAGACACATCCCATTTTGTTCTAATCCTCTTAGAGTTGAAGAACAATAGCCAAAAGAATGTGAAGTAGAAAGGATGAATTATAGCCACGGAGAAGCTCAACATTAAATGATGTGACAGAGCTACAGTCTGACAGAAGAAGGTCCAAAGGTCAAAAATCAGGATGAGGGGGTGGGTGGAAATGGAGCTACCATTTTGGACAACTGGTTTTGCTATGACTAAATAAGATTTCAAGTTTATCGTGATTAGGGATGAGAAAGTGTGAAAGTCTGTGAAAATGAGAAAGTGCTAGTCGTTCAGTCATGTCTGACTCTCTGTGACCCCATAGACTGTAACCCACCAGGCTCCTCTGTCCATGGCAATCTCCAGGCAAGAATACTGGAGTGGATTGCCATCCCCTTCTCCAGAGGACCTTCCTGACCCAGGAATTGAACCCGGGTCTCCTGCATTGCAGGCAGATTCCTTACTATCTGAGCCACAAGGGAAGCCCAGTGTCAATTACTGCAGTACCATGCAGAACTTGCTTCTTAGCAATGCATGTTCTGTGGAAAACAACTTTTGTCCATGCATTGTTTTTAGCTGCATCATCATCAGCAATAGCCATCACCCTCATTATATATCCATATAGAAATACTTATGTATATAACTTTTTGTTTTCTTTGCATTTATGTAGGAGACAGATCTCAGTTATAGAAACCTTGTTGATGATTAGAAATAAGCAAGGCAAAACAAGACATTTAAAGAATTCAGAATTACAGTATATATTTCTTGAACAATCGTGTTGTTTGTATATCTATGCCGCGTTATATGCTACTTCCTCTGCCAGGAAAGACTTCTCATCTTGTTTCTGTCTGGATGCCTCATTATTGTCATGGATTTCTCAGTCCTACCTCTGGATAATTTGCCTTATCATCATCAGCTGGTCTGTGTCTTTTATGCTCCCATGATGCCCCTGTGGCCAACTCTCTTGAAACTTCTGCCTATAATGTAGAATCAACTGTCTACTTCACAAGGCCTCAAGCTCCTTCAGAGTAGGAATTAGGTCTTATTTCTCTCTCTTTTTTTTTTTTTTCTTTATGATAGGTGTCCAGTTTATACAACATATGTGAATTAATGAATTAATAAATCCTATAGAGGTAGACCTAAAATAAATAGCTACAAAATAAATATTAAGTCCTATAGGAAAGAAAGTTCAGGCTTCTTTGGATGATAAGTGCGGAGATAATCTAGGTCTGCCTGACATGACTAAGTAGGTTGTGTGGGAGGCAGACAAGGAAACTCAGATGATGCACTGTTCAAGTTGAGAGTTAACAGTTGATTTAGATACAGGCTGGCAGACAGATGGAAGAGGCATTATCACAGATGGCATGAGTTATCCACAGATAAGAAAGTGTCAGAATGCATGTCACGATCAGCAAAGTATAAGAAGGAAACACAAGATAAAATGGCTATTGGCATATGACAGAATAGCTGGAAATGGCATTAGACACTAATGTATCATGAAAGAATTTCATGTCTTGCTCATGAGATTAGATTTTGTGTTTTTAGTGACGGAGCCAAAGACCAAGGATGGATTTCCAGCTCCCTTACAGGTAGCCTGATGAGAAGCACCATGAAAGCAAGATAATCAAGTTAGGAAAATCATCTAATGGAAACCAAGGAAAGAGGTGGTCATCAGTGCCAAATGCTGCAAAACAGAGAGGACAAACATAAGACATGTCAAAGATACTGAGTATTTAATAGGCTTTTGGTAACCCAAGTAATGGTTGGAGACAAAGTTTAATGAAAGTAGGAGACAGGTTAGAGTGGATTGAAGACAGAATGAGAAGCACCAGAGCAAACCATTTAAAAATCTTAGATGTCAAAGAAATTGAGAAAAAGCCAGTGAGGGCTGATGTGGTGTTGAGACAGGCTTTTTAATTTCACAAGACTTGAGCATGTTTTGAGACTAAAAGGAAGGTGTCAGTAGGAAAAAAGAAGCTGAAAATATAGTAGACAGAGGGGATAATTTATCAAGCTAGGTGTTGAGGGAGAAATGGCATTAAAAGCAAAGTGGAAGAATGATTTTTTGGACAGGAGGGAGGACATGGTTTCCCTGGAGACTTAGATAAAAGGCTAAAAGGCAGGTGCAAATGTAGGTAAGTGTGTGGGAAGGGAGTTGATAGAACGTCCCCCGATAGATTCTCTTTTCTCCATGAAATAAAGCCCAAGAGTTACAGACAGAGGAGGGAAGAGGCAGAAGTAAGCTCTGAATAAGAGGTTTTTGTGATACTTGTGAACGGTTGGCACTGAAGCGGTGAAAGTAAGAAATAAAGAGACCTGAGGACAACTGAGAGGATTATCAAGCAGCTCTGAGGACTCAGCCAAAATGAGGATGCTGAAAATTCATGATGGCACCACTCCATACATTCTGGGATTTTCTCCAGCAGCTGTTCGGAGCCCGTGTTTGGAATAGAGGAGACTGGAATTAACACAGATGAGAGTTTAGAGGGCAGAGGGCTAGGAGGAGAAAAGAGCTGCTGAGAAGAGTGTGATGGATAAAATGTACAATAATGGCAGGAGCCTCTGTCATTTATTGTCCAAACTAGTACCCTTGAATGTTAAAGGTGGCATTATTAATAATCATGTCAGGACACTGGATATAAACCATAGAACATATAGGAAATTAAGTGAATAACATAATAAGCTTTTTAAAAGGAAGGTGTTTAAGGAAAAACTGATTTTGTTTGTGTACTTAAAGGGGCACAGCTGCAATAGACCTGTGAGGACCTGAGAGAATAAAAATGTAAAGATATTGCATTTCATTTTCAGAAAAGGAGCATTTTCTAATCTTGACATGTGTGGATCTGGGAATTGTTTTTGAAGTAGAACAGAGATGCTGGGGACCAAGGAATTTTGAGTCAGAAATGCTTAAATTAGTTGTCTACATAATTCAATATTCTAAATATAAGACTATAGTACTCGCTGTCATAGTCTTTGAAGCTTTTGACTTAGAGGTTATGATGGTGGTATAATAACAGATATCAGAAAGTATGGAGAGTTGTTGGATCAAAACATTAAGGAATCAGGGACCTAGAAGGGAAATCTGATGGTACCCAGTGAAAGAAAAGTCATCTTGGTTTCCTGCCAGGAGGCCAATCCAGAGATGCCAGCTTTGACCATCTGCTAAGTACAGAAAACACAAAGGCAAACAGCCAAGTGAGATTTCTCTAACCTCTTCCTTAAACTTGATTCAGTATGTGAGTCAAAAAAAAAAAAAAAAAACCTGAAACAGCTAGTACACAACTAAAAAGGCTAGCTGGAAAAGTAGAAAATAAAATCCTTATCATCCTCTATCTTTCTTTTCTACCCTAGGCTGCTAATCTAATTTGTTACTAAGCTGTTTCATCTAAATCACTGTTTCTATATTTGCCCTTGGTTTTTTGCTTACCTGTAAAATGAAGAAGATACTCAAATACACTTTATAGGGTTTTACAAGATAGTAAATAAGTTTATATATGTTAATCACCTAGAGATATGTACAGTATTTTGTAGGTGATAGCATTCATCATCACCACTATTGTCATCAGATCAACATCATGTCATTAGAAGCTCAGTGCAGAGTCTAAAAGTCTTTACTTCTCACTAACCTAAAATTTTGCATCTGCTACACACATTGGGAAGTGTGTTTGAATACCAAAAGTCAGTGTAGAAAGGTCTAGAAGATAAGGCAGAAGCAGGAAAATAGATTACCAGGAGGCAGAGAAGAGACTGGGGAGCACTGCAGGCTAAGATGACTGAGACGTTCGCTCTACAAGTGGATACAGATGAAGCTTCTGTGTAGACGAATCCCTCACCACTGTGCAAAGGCTTTTAGGTGAAACTTGCACCGGATCAGCACCAGTGACAGCCCAGAAAGTTGCAGTGTGGTGAAGTATATTCTTATTCTCTCTCCTCTGTAAAAGGATTATATATTTCCAGTTCCAATACTCAACATTCAGAAAACTAAGATCATGGCATCTGGTCCCATTACTTCTTGGCAAATAGATGGGGAAACAGTGGAAACAGTGACAGACTTTATTTTGAGGGGGGGCTCCAAAATCATAGCAGATGGTGACTGCAGCCTTGAAATTAAAAGACGCTTGCTTCTTGGAAGAGAAGTTATGACCAACCTAGACAGCATATTAAAAAGCAGAGACATTACTTTGTCAACAAAGGTCCATCTAGTCAAAGCTATTGTTTTTCCAGTGGTCATGTATGGGTGTAAGAGTTGGACTGTAAAGAAAGCTGAGCGCCAAAGAATTGATGCTTTTGAACTGTGGTGTTGGAGAAGACTCTTGAGAGTCCCTTGGACTGCAAGGAGATCCAACCAGTCCATCCTAAAAGAAATCAGTGCTGAATATTCATTGGAAAGACTGATGCTGAAGCTGAAACTCCAATACTCTGGCCACCTGATGTGAAGAACTTAATCATTTGAAAAGACCCTGATGCTGGGAAAGATTGAAGGCAGGAGGAGAAGGGGACAACAGAGGATGAGATGGTTGGATGGCATCACCGACTCAATGGACATGAGTTTCGGTAAACTCAGGGAGTTCATGATGGACAGGGAGGCCTGGCGTGCTGCAGTCCATGGGGTCTCAAAGAAATGGACATGACTGAGCGACTGAACTGAACTGAACTGAATTCCACCGATATCAGGTTTGCTGTATGATGCATTTGGTCAAGGACTACGTGTGTATTATATTACTTTAGTCATGTCCAACTCTTTGCCACCCCACGGACTGTAGCCCGCCAGGCTCCTTTGTCCGTGGGATTCTCCAGGCAAGAATACTGGAGTAGATTGCCATGCTCTCCTCCAGGGAATCTTCCTTACAGAGGGATCAAAACTGTGTCACTTATATCTCCTGGGCTGGCAGGCAGGTATGAGACCCTGTGATTTACATCACATGTGAACACTCTATTTTAGAGAAATTACAAGTTTTGCCAGTGATTCTGTTTTTCTTTCCTCTTTCCAACAAAAAATGTTCTCAAGAGGTGTCCTTGCTTCTGCTTAGATTCCTGAATGAGAAAACGTGAGCAAGTAGACTCAAAGCTGTAGACCCAAACTTGGAAAGGGAGAGAAATTATGATTTGTTTTTGTAATGTGCTGTGATGTTGAAATTTTCACCTTGGCAAAGCTGACTACTAATGGAAACTGTTACAAGAAATCGCATGTTCATCTGTAAAAAGAAGAAACTGCGTGATTGGATTCAGCTGAAGGCTGTGGGCAAAGGGGAAAGTTATCAGTGAAGGATGAAAAAATAGAGACCTGTGCTGGGTAGTGTGAAATATTTAGTCAAATTATTGTTTGCAATAATTTGGAAGACAGAAAATAAATTTGTGTCTTCAGAGGAAGAGGTCATGGAGCAGAATGTGTTACGGGTCTGTTTTTCAGATTAATCAACTTCTTTGCAGTGTTTCAGAAATACAAGGAAAATAGTCAATAACAATTTTCTAGAAATGACATGAATTATTAAGAATTAAATTAGAAAAAACTATATTGTTAACTTCATGTTTGCTTCATCAAATAAAATTCCTTATTTTCTACACTACTATTTCTTATGAAATGGGGAGGAGAGAATATATGGACCATATACATTTTAGCATCTAAATATTTGGACCATATACGCTTTAGCATCTAAATATTTTTGAACTTAAAATTCCCAAGGAAAATAAACATAAGAAAGTAAGTATATGAGTGAAAACTGACATCCATTTTGCTGAATTCAGAACATATCTACTGAGAAACTGGTATAGAATCAGTAGCCATGACCTCACTGAGGTTCTTCCTGGAGTGGTATGTGTTTTAATTTTAATTCAAATAAACAGTTAAGGCTGATTTAGGACTACTTTGTCTTAAATGATATACTTTAGAATTAGTAAAATAGTATAGATTTATTTTAGAAAAATGAAAAATAAGCAAGAAAGAAAGCCTCTACAAATTGACATCATCTTACAATATTCAATACTGGTAGTATGATGTTTATCCTTTGTATATTAAAAAAACTTATTTTAACAAATTTGAAATTATTTAAAATCTTTGAAAGTTATGACACAGCCTTTTTATTGGGTCACCTGTTTGGTATTATTTACATGATATTTACTGATAGAATCAATCTTTTCTAAATTATCATATTAGTGATGGTATAGAATTTCCAAACTATTTCATGTTTGGAATATGAAATACATGGTTCATGTATTTTCATGTTTTGAAATCAGTTCTATATTGTGGAACATCATTATGTCTCAGGCCATAAGGAATATCCCTCTGGGAATAAAGACCTACTGTCATGATACTGGGCCATGTTTTTCTGCTTCATTTAAACAGATGAACATCTGTGACAGTTTTCTGTTGTTGATTACCCTGCTACCTCAAGATGTGTTTGTCCTTCTCCCAAAAGATAGAAGACTGAAAGAAGACAATGTAACACCTGCAGACTAACTTTCTTTTTCTATTAGAGAATTTTTTAAATGCCTCTTCGAATACCAAATGGAACAAGAGTGTTGAAATTGGATGTCAACAAGGGCAGGCAGCATCTGTTCTAAGAGAAGGTAATGAGAAGGGTCTGAGAAATGCCCATTTATTTTTTAGGATATTCACTCATTAAACTTACAGAGACTCAGCTGCACAGGAGGAAAGTCTTTCTGTTGAAAGACTAACTAGTGAGAGATACATCCTGTTCCTAGACACATTTGGAAGAGCCAGTCTTCATGCAGAATTCTGGGTGTAAAGACCAAACTAGCTAAATATTGATGACAAATAATGTATTAAAGAAAAAAAATAAAAACTTTGACTTCCCCCCTCTTATTCTAGGAATCACACCTCATAACCATTGAAGAAAGCAATCATTATATTACATCTCAAGAAATGTCAAAGATTGCCTGATTTTTCTTTACAAAAATGAGATGATTATGTACATTATTATTACTCAACTTGCTTTTGCACTTAAAATGTAATGCGATTTTCTTTTTAAATAGAAATCTATCTCATCACTTTTAAATGTACATAGAAGAGAAACTTTTTCTTCCACCTGTGTCAGAGTAACTAGTATTAGATTTGCCTTCCTATTATATTAAACTGAACAAAATATCTGAAACAACTGGTTTCAGAAATTTTACACTGTACAAGAAATAGTCCAGGATCACGCTGCCTTAAGAAAAGTAAATGAACTATTTAAGCCCTACTTTAGCCTTTTGCCTATTAAAAAATATATATATCTCAGGCCAACAGTTCAAGGAAGAGCAGAGAAGAGATCTGGGAAGAGAAGAGATCCAGGAGATCATGAGGTTAATATTGTGCTGAGTAAAGAAACATCAAGTTTCAAAGTTGAGTGAGAATAATAAAGAAAGGTAAGCCTTGCAGGGAAAGAACTTAGATATTTTCATAGAGTGCTCTTGTGTCTGCTTTATTGAACCCCTAGACATGCAAGCATATAGTGAAATCCCTTGAAGAAGGGCTAAGAACAACTATACATCTGTAGCTGAATAATCCCCAGAGATCCTACAAGGTTGGGAGATACATGAGTTCCAAAGTAGCCCCTAAAAGGAAAATGCTTTAGTAGTTGGATAAACTAGCACTGAAGACTCTATTAAGTCTATGAAGTAATGAAAAAAATCAAGGGATATACAAGTGATTTAATTGCCTACCAAAACCAACGTCCACACTATGTAAAGAAAGGCAACAAAAAGCACCTTCACAGCAACATATCATTAATATTTTATGGTGTGTATTTTAAAAATTACTAGACAAGGAAAGAAGCAGAAAAACAATGTGATTAGGAAACAAATAAGTCAATAAAAAAAGTAAGAAATCACAGAGATAATGGAATGAGCATAAGATCTTAAGAGATGTCCTAAATGTGTTCAAGAACATAAAGAAATACATAAATAAAAGACAATAACTGAAAAATAAAAAATGGAAAATCAGCATCTCAAAAATAAAATGTGTGAGATTTGAGAAGTCAATGGGTGGTGTTTAAAATCAACTTTAACCAAGAAAACTCACTGCTAAGAGAAAATATTTGCAAAATACACACCTGATACACCAAATATCCTTCGCCTCACCTGACTCTTGTTCCAGCACCCCCGGCAGTGGCTATTCTATCTGGCCTCCACCCACTTTCTCACATGTGTAATATGAGAACGGCTCACTTTTTTGCCCCAGTGGTTATGCCTCTCATCTCCAGACCAGGAGGTATCCTATCACTGTTGAGCTGTGAGGTGGTGAAGCATCTCCCAGTACCTATGGATGTGTATCTGAAAGTACAGAAGAGTTAATGCCCCCTGGATCAAATCTAAATTAGATTTGATCACATCTCATAAGACAGATTCATTCAATTTGTAGCTTACATCTATTTTCTTACAATTGTCTTGAATAGCTGGAGTCAAACCTTGGACAGAACTACTGAAAAAAGTATTGCCTCTGAGAATTATGAGCTTTTGAAAAATGAGAATTGCTGTGGTAATAAGGCCCCAGAGTTTGTGTTGGGTGTTTCACACCCAACAATTTATATGGTAGCATATAAATGTTCAGGGCAGGGGATAATATTCAGATTTAGAATCCTCCACCTGCTTCTCTGGTGAACTACTGAATCTGCACCTCTAGACACCATGTGTTCCAAACAGCTTCAGAATTACACGTGGTAGCTGTGTCCATGGCAGTAGCTACTGTTCTGGATATGGCTGTCTCATGGTCTGTGGATACATGTCTGCTTGTGGTTCTGCCTGCTGTGGATAAGGGTCGTTTCTATATGGATGTTTCTTGTAACTAGAATATAACTGCAATATATCTTTTCTTCTAAAATCATCATTCCAAAGTCACTCTGGTTTCAATGTTTCATAGTCACACCAGATCCCACCAAATTGAGACCAATAAGAGCCACTGGGAAATTGATTGTCCTGAAATTCCTGTTTGTAACTGAGGGGCCTGAGTTACTCCATAATGTTCCTGAAAGACTGAAGATCTCAATTTGACCATGATTCAAATACAAACCCACTACTAGTCTATGTTTCTATATTGGGATTATTTTCCAGTTAAATATATTTTATTGGCCGTAAATAATTTGTGTGTCTTTTATGTCAGAGATGATATTGACTATATTTTTGTCTTCTGTCTGTGCCGTCCTCAGAGATTAGCAGGGATAATTCTTAGCTGTCCATTTCAAGTGTGTGTGTATCTCTGGCTTCCACTTTGATCAGTCAGTACCCATGACATATTGAAAGTTGCATATCTGGAACTACACCCCAAACATAATAGCTCCTTATTGGCTGAAACTTGTGGTCTTAATTCATTCTACTTAAGGGTTTGTTGGAAGCATTTGTTGCCATGATCCTAGGTCTATCCATTTCTTTCTTTCCATATTAATCGTCACTCAGATACTCATGAACACATGCACACACATACACACAACAGACAAATGTCTCAGAAAAAAATCTTGGGAAAATAGTAATGATGAAAAAAGTAAGTTGGAAGAAGAGAAACAGGAGTCTCAATATTTTGTTGCTGTTGTTATTCAGTAACTAAATCACATCCACTCTTTGTGATCTCATGGACTGCAGCACACCAGGCTTCCCTGTCCTTCACTACCTCCCAAAGTTTGCTCAAATTAATGTCCATTGAGTCGGTAATACTATCTAACCATCTCATCCTCTGCTTCCCTCTTCTTTTGTTTTCAATCTTTCCCAGGATCAGGGTCTTTTCCAATGAGTTGTCTCTTCACATCAGGTGGCCAAAGTGTTGGAGCTTCAGTTTCAGGCTCAGTCTCAATATTTAGGAATATAAATAACCTGGAGACTGGCTAACTGGTCCTGAATATAGATGATGCCATAGATAATTTAAAAAAATAGACAAACATCAGAGAGTTTGTGAAGGTAAAATCTATATGACCTTAGACATCAATTAGCAAAGGAGAAGAAATGAACATCTAGTTGCCATTCCCTTCTCCAGGGGATCTTCCTGATCCAGGGATTGAAGCTAGTTGTCTTCACTGCAGGCAGACTATTTACCATCTAAGCCACTAGGGATATTTCTGAGGTTATTAATATTTCTCCTGGCAATCTTGATTCCAGCTTGTGCTTCCTCCAGCCCAGCATTTCTCATGATGTACTCTGCATATAAGTTAAATAAACAGGGTGACAATATACAGCCTTGATGTACTCCTTTTCCTATTTGGAACCAGTCTGTTGTTCCATGTCCAGTTCTAACTGTTGCTTCCCAACCTGCATACAGATTTCTCAAGAGGTAGATCAGGTGGTCTGGTAGTCCCATCTCTTTCAGAATTTTCCACAGTTTGCTGTGATTGACACAATTGAAGGCTTTGGCATAGTCAATAAAGCAAAAATAGATGTTTTTTTCTGGAACTCTCTTGCTTTTTTGATGATCAAGTGGATATTGACAATTTGATCTCTCCTCTGCCTTTTCTAAAACCAGCTTGAACATCTGGAAGTTCATGATTCATATATTGTTGAAGCCTGGCTTGAAGAATTTTGAGCATTACTTTACTAACATGTGAGATGAATGCAATTGTGCAGTAGTTTGAGGATTATTTGGCATTGGAGCAAATTCTTTGGCTCTTGATGAAAGTGAAAGAGGAGAGTGAAAAAGTTGGCTGAAAACTCAACATTCAGAAAACTAAGATCATGGCATCTGGTCCCATCACTTCATGGCAAATAGATGAGAAAACAGTGGAAACAATGGCAGACTTAATTTTGGGGGGCTCCAAAATCACAGCAGATGGTGATTGAAGCCATGAAATTAAAAGATGCTTGCTCCTTGGAAGAAAAGCTATGACCACTCTAGAGAGTATATTAAAAAGCAGAGACATTACTTTGCCGACAAAGGTCCATCTGATCAAGGCTATGGTTTTTCCAGTAGTCATGTATGGATGTGAGAGTTGGACTGTAAAGAAAACTGAGCACTGAAGAATTGACACTTTTGAATTGTGGTGTTGGAGAAGACTCTTGAGAGTCCCTTGGACTGCAAGGAGATCCATCCTAGAGGAGATCAGTCCTGAATATTCATTGAAAGGACTGATGCTGAAGCTGAAACTCCAATACTTTGGCCACCTGATATGAAGAGCTGACTCATTTGAAAAGACCCTGATGCTGGGAAAGATTGAGGGCAGGAGGAGAAGGGGACAAGAGTGGATGAGATGGTTGGACTGCATCACCGACTCAATGGACAAGAGTTTGAGTAAACTCCAGGAGTTGATGATGGACACGGGGGCCTGGCATGCCGCAGTCCATGGGGTCACAAAGAGTCGTACACGACTGAGCGACTGAACTGAACTGAAGCCACCAGGGAAGTCAAAACATCTAGGAGAGATAATTTCTAAAGTATTTACTTTTACTTAGCACTTAGAATTGTAGAGGATCAAAGTAGTATATACAGTTGCATATTTGAAAGACTTGTATTGCAAAACTAGTGTTGCAAAACTAGACTAGGATCTCCGATGTGTTCTGTGTCTTTCTAAAGACACTAAATGAGTTGGAGGGAGGATGATAATGACAAAAAACATTCTCAACATAAGAGCTCTTTCAGATATATGACACCATCTGAAACAAGCATGAATCCCTTCCTGGATGTATCTAAATCCAGGAAGCATCACCCACTACTAGAATTATTTGGGAGGGAAATTAAAAACTCAAGGAGAAGGATGAAATTAACTGATCTTACATATCCAATCCCATCCCACCCTATTCTAGGAGACTACAAATTGGAAATGAATTTGAGTTTTGGAGCCTGAGTAAAAATGTTGATGTTGATACCAGGAATAATACATAACTGCAAACATGTATGTTGCTATATCTGGGAAGAGAGGCCAGTTACAATATGCTTTGGCTTTATAAATCCAATCTTCATATGGTCTATAAAAAGACTATAGGAACTAGATCAAGATTCAACCACCTGTGGCTAAATTGATTTATTGTTCCTAGAATCCCTTGAAACTTGAAAGAAATTTCAGTCTTGAAAAGAAGAGTAAAAAGAGATGGATGAATAGAATGCTTGCTATTCTTGAAGAAATATAATCATTTCCTAAGAATTAGATGATTAGTAATCTCATTCACCAAACACTTAACTTTTAATGAAAGATATTTCATTATATACTCAGAGCAGAGAGCTTGAAGGACCTCTCAGTTTTAATTGTTAAGAATAAAGTTACCATTAACCACTGTGTGCAGGGGTTTTTTGGTGGACTTTCCAGTTCCTTCGGGTTGATACCAAGGAGTGAAATTGCTGGACCAAATACTATTTTGCTTTACAAAGTGTGAGAAAGACAAAACATTCACAAGCTACAAAGATCAAAATATTACTATAATTTTTATACATAAAGTTGTTTGGGAAATAGAAAGGGAAAAGAAGACAGGCCAGGACTAAGAGGAAGTAGAAAGAAGGGTCAGTAAAAATAATCTTTCTGAAAAAAGACAAACTTGTAGCTGAAATAGGAAGAATGAATAGGAGTTGATCACAGAAAAGGAAAATTACTTTTGAGGCAGGAGAGGAGAATTATATTTCAGAAAATGTCCAAATGCTAGAATCTTATTGCAGTAGCTATCATCTATCCTGGAGAAGCTATAGTTACTGGTTGGGCTTAAGAAATAAATTCACAGATATGATTAGGCAGTATTCTAAGATGATCCCCAATGATATACACCATTGTCAGGTCTCTTTCCCTTCAGTGTAAGAAGGACCTGTAACTTGCCTCTAACCTTGGCAAAGGTGATGGGATGTCACTCCTGTGATTATAATTATATGAGTCCTGCAAAGAAAATTCAATATAGATAAATCTGAATTTCAGATATAAATAATGACTTTTATTTTTTTTCATGTAAAATCTGGGCCATACTTGCAAATCTAGAAACACTGGTTAACTTACACAAAAAAGATATTTTGAATTATCACAGAATTGTTTGTTAATTGGCTGTACCCCAATACACAATAAAGAATTTTAAAAAATAAAAAGAGAAGATATTTTGCAGATGTCCTGGCTGATACCTTGCCTGCAATATTGTGAGATGTTGAGCTGAGATCCCAGTTAGGCTGTGCTTAGACTTCTGATCCACTATGACCCTGCAATCCTAAATAGGTGTTGTTCCGAGCTAATTTTGTGGTAATAATTTACAACAGGCTTCCCCTACTGTTCTCTAATATATCTGGAAAGAGGTGTAGTTGACTTGATGACCAGGATGTCATACCTGCATAGAAGCAGAAACTAGGAGATTCCAAGGATGGGTCACTTTGGAGTGAAAGTAAGGGAGGGCATGGGAAGCCAGACTTGATGGGAGGAGCATGTGAACAAAACATTGAAACACATTTTATTTAGAACCCTAAGTGACATGGAAAATAACGAGAAACTCCTAAACATGGGTGAATTTTATAACAAGGTAATTTCAAAATGAAATGGATTGTCGTAAAGAAAACAATAAGCCCCTTATGACAGCAAGCGTTCATGTCTTCGATGATTAGAAAGGAGCACTTTATGTAGCATAACAAAGAACAAATATTTGATTTTTGGAATGTATTCGCTGTGATCTTTTAGTAAATTTCCTAACCTCCTGTTATTAATATCTCAATTTCTTCTATGCATATCCATTGGGATCAAATAGATAAAAATGTCTGAAGGAAATTTGTGATTTACAAAATATACAACTGCTATTATAAAGGATATTATTTTTTGTTGATGCTGTGGTTTGAACTAAATGACAACATAAACTTATAAAATTTTATTGAGCAATGGTTCTAGGGATAATATATTATCAAAATATTTTATTCGAGGGTTTTTGAATTCATAGGAACTCTGCAACAAAAATGTTAAGGCCTTTCTGTATTGAGCAGCATTGTGTTCCAAAGGAATTCCCTATAAGTAAACTAGTAAAAGTAGTTAGTCAAATTGGCTGTAATAGATGCTTTCAGAACATAAAATCCCCTACCTTTCCCAGAGCCTTGCTGCTTGAAATATGTTTTTCTAATCATGTGTTCAGATGAATAGATCATTGATGGAAACTTTCCTTATTGATTTATACTTGGCCAAAACAGTGCCTGCTTGACAATAATCAGACACTATTTGATATGAAGCAGATGCATAGCTATGAATTTTATATGAAGCACATACCTAGCTATGATATGACAAGTCCTATAATTGTCAGTTGAGAGCAGTGATTTGCACATATTAAATAAATATTTATTGCCTAAATGACAAAAATGATGGTGTACTCTGGCCCTCTCCAACAGTATATACAGATTTCAGAGTAGTAGGTGACATTTAAATTTCAGAAACATCCTTCTGTATCTCATTTGAAACTTCACCTTCTGCTACGTGTTTCAACTATCATGGAAATTCCTATGATGACTGTGGGTATGGTTTCAGCTAAGGTGTGGGTATGAAAAAATAATAGCTATGGCTTCTTTATATTTTATTTTTAAAATATGATTAATAAATTATAGTTAAGAATATTAATAAATGAACAGACTAAAGATGAGAAATCACCACAAGAAACTTCGTTGAGAGGCATCTAAGATACCATGATTGAGACCATATTAGTCAGCACTCATTGGGGTCAGACGTGTACTTTGTATGAAGCTAGTCCATCCTTGTCTCTGTTTTCTGGTCACAGGGATTCTTCCGGGGGACAATCAGAGTGAGATGCAGCTCAGCGCCTCGCTGAGATAAACCTTAAAATGAGATCTTTGCTCCGGGAACTCCGGATTGGCAGGAGCATTGTGTGTGTGCTCAAGTCGCTTCAATCATGGCTGACTCTTTGCAACCCCACAGACCGTAGCCCACCAGGATCCTCTGTCCATGGATTTTCCAGGCACGAATACCAGGGCATTAAAGAGCTGCATATAAAGATTTTTATTTGTGAGTGAAAATGTTAAGTCTGAATACATGATGTAGTGGTGAAATTATATCTGTCTAGAGGCATACATTTAAATGTGGACTATCAGAAAAGAGAAAATGGCAGGGAAAAATAGAATATTTGATAGCAGTAGTGTTACTATTTCTGCCAGTGACCTGAGTGAAACATTGAATTTTTTTTTTTAAATGGAACTTTCATAAGATCAATGTAGAGCATAGTCATTCTTGGTGCTACACATAAGAATAATTTTACACAGGTGTTCACGGAAAAGAAATCACTAGATATACCTTATCTGTTTTGCTTCATCCATAAAGATGCCACAAAGTCAGTTTCTCTCTTTCTGTCACTGTCTCTTCCAACTCCTTGTCATATACATAGACACACACAAAAGAAAATGCAAATGATGGAGAGAAATGAATGTATATGATAGATACTGCATATTCTGAAACTTATTAGCTTTATTGTGAAGCTAAATTGTAAATTTTCCCACATGCAAATTGTTAATGCATGCGTGTGTGCTAAGTCACTTCAGTCGTGTCTAACTATGTGACCCCATGGATTGTAGGCTTCTCTGCCCATGGGATTCTCCAGGCAAGAATACTGGAGTGGGTTGCCGTGCCCTTTGCCAGGGGATCTTCCCAACCCAGGGATCAGACCCATGTCTCATGTCTCCTGCATTGGCAGGTGGATTTCTTTACCACTAGCACCACCTGGGAAAACCCAAATTGTTAATATCAGCTGTAAAAAAAAAAAAAAAAAAAGGTGAGAATAACAAAGTATCACAGATTATTTTTCTCCTAATTGTTGGAAAATCCAACCAATCAATGTAGTTATGATTCACAGTAGTCAAAGATTAGATTTTGTCAAATTTAGACACACAATAGCAATATTTGTATAACATTTCAAGAGTGAAAGTTCCATTTCTTTTATGGAAAAAATTGCATTGATATGATCAAAATATATTTACTAATAATGTGTCTTTAAGAAGAATATAGTAACATTTTGCCAAAATAATGTATTTAAATATTTTGTTAATAAAAGCATACCTGCATGACACATAGACAGAAAGTAAAACATTTTAAATGAATAAAACATTGTTTCATTTATCAATTTGATTTTATTAAAATCCTGTTCCCTTATTTGAATTTCTTATCAAGGCAGATGATATCAGAAAAATAAATATTTCGTGTCCTCATATTTATTCAAATATTATTACCTCTGATAATAAGGTGAGAGCTTATTAAAATGAAGAGGAACCCCTAGATTATCTTTATGCTTTACTTTAATCTTCACTTTATTCTATAACGTCATCACCACTACGTAAGTAGGACATCACTGTTTGGGCTAAAATAAGGGTTAGAACTATGTTATGGAAGGGTGCAAAATTTTAGGAGGTCAAGAATTATTTGTGATCAACTGTAAGTCAAATGAAACAATTGAAAATGCTCCCTGTTTATGTAGTATCTGGTTACAGAATGTTAAAGTGAAGACTTCTTATGAAAGATAGTTTTATAAGTGTGACTATACCATCTTATTAAAAGACTTCAGTTGGTTACAGCAAACCTCCATAATACCTTAAGGCATTATGCTCCAGTCTTGAAACAACACACTAATTATATTAGTCATAAAATTAGCCCACCTACACCTCCGGCATAAAAAGGCTGTCTGCAAAGGGAAATGTCCAGACTAAAGGAATTTACCCTCCTTGCTTACCCAAAGTGGAACAGGCAACACCATATCTGGCTACTGCGGGAACTACTGTGGGGGCCGCGGGCACAGAAGCTGTGGCTCTGGAGGCCTGGGTGGTGTCTGTGGCTCCCGCCAGGCCGTGGCTTCCGCAGGCTGGGCTGGGACTCTGGCTATGGCCCTCGCCACGTCTGCGGCTCTGGCTATGGCTCTGGCTACTACTACTGAGGTTGCCATGAAAGACGCTCATCCCGTACACCTGGACATCAGGATTCACCAATTCTGAATCCTTCATGTTCTGTGCCTTTCCCTTGGGTCATGATAACCCTGTATCACGGAAGTTTAGTGAAGCCTATTGTTAACCTACCATGTAAGCTATACATTCCTTGAATTTACTTCATTAAATGAGATAAAGTGAAATTTGCCCAAATTCAGAATTCTTTCCTGTTGCTATCTATTAATCTAACGGGTCTAATGTGTCATTTAACACCACTGTTACCTAATCAATTTTTTGCCCAAATGATCTGTCCATTGATATTATAGGATATTATAGTCCCATATTTTTATTGTATTATTGTCAATTTTCCTTTTATGTCTTTTGATATTTGCTGCATACATTTAGTTGCTCCTATATTAGTTGCATATATAGTAAGCAATGATATATCCTCTTACATCGATTATATTATCAAGAAATAATGGCTCCTTTTTGTCTTGCCTGATGAGTATTTATACTCCAGCCTTTTATTTTCATTTGCATGAGATACATTTTTCCATCCCTCACTTTCAGTTTCTGTGAGTCTTTAGCTCTGAAGTGATTCTCTTATAAGCAGCATGTAGGCGGGTCTTGAGGTTTTTTGTTTGTATGGTCTTATCCATTCAGCCATCCTACATCTTTTATTGGAACATTTAATCCATTGATATTTAAAATTATTATTAATAAGTATGTACTTATTGTCATTTTGCTACTTGTTCTCTGGTTTTTTGTGGCTCTTCTCTGTACTTTTCTTCTATAAATTTCTTCCCTTATAGTTTATAATTTTCATTAGTGATATATTTGCGTTCTCTTGTGTCTAGTTTTTGTGTGTATATTGTAGGTTTTTGATTTGTGGTTACCATGGGATTCATATATGTTGACCTATAACTATATGTACTTGTTTTAAACTGGTAGTCATTTAATTCAAAGACATTTTAAGGATCTACATTTTTGCTTACTCTCCTCCCACATGTATTGTGTTTCCATCATATTTTATATCTTCATGTTTATCTGTTAACTGTTTATTGTTTTTATAGTCTATTTTACAAATTTTTGTCTTTTAATCTTTGTTGTAACTTATTTAACTGTTTGATCCATACCCTTACTATATATTTGCCTTTACTAGAGAGAATTTTCTTTTCCTACAAATTCTTACTTCTCATTGTAACCTTTTCTTTTCCATTTAGAGCTGACCTTTTAATGTTTGTTTTAGGGTTAGTTTGTTAATAGTATTGATGAACTCGTGAAGATTTTGCTTGTCTGAGAAGTTCTTTATCTCTGCTTTAATTCTGAATAATGATCTTGCTGGGTAGAGTGTGCTAGGTTGTAAGTTTTCCCTTTCAGCACTTTAAATATGTCATGACACTCAGTTCTGTCTACAAAGTTTCTGCAGAAAAAATCAGAAACTGACAGCTTACAGTCTCCCTTGTGTATCACACTTTGTTTTTGCCTTGCCATCTTTAGAATTCCCTCTTTATCATTAACTTTTGCCATTTAATTATGATATGTCTTCATGTGGGTCTCTGTGAGTTCATTTTGTTTGGGACTCTGTGCTTCCTGTGCCTGGATATCTGTTTCTTCATGCTTATGTTTCAGTCATAATTTCATCAAATTAATTTGATCCCCCTTTTCTTTCTCTTTTCCTTCTGGGATCCACATTATGCATAGATTAGTATGCTTGATTTATTGTTTTAATTTTTAAATTGTTTTCTTATTTTCTGTTTTGACTAGGTTATTCCACTTTTTCCGTCTTCCAAATCATTTATATGTTCTTCTGTATCATTTAGTCTGCTGTTATATCTTTCTACTGTGTTTCTCATTTCAGTTATTGTATTCATCAGCTCTCACTGATTCTTTTTTATATTTTATAATTCCTCATTAAAATTATCACTATTTGCATGCATTATTTTTGCTAGTTCAGATTCTATTCTTATTACTAATACTTTAAAATATATCTGTGAATCATTTATCTCTGTTATTTGTGATTTTTCTTCTGTTTTTTTTTGTTGTTGTTGTTGTTGTTGTTTCATTTGAAACAAATTCCCCTGTTTTCTGATTTTGCTTAACTCTCTCTGACTGTATGGAATTAGGTGAAATAATTACCCTTCAAAGTCTTGAAGGTGTGTCTTTGTGTAGATATGTCAGTTTATAGTTTGTGTGTGCCCAGGGGCTTTGGTGGGAGAGCTGGATATGAAGTGAGTACAGGTCATGTCTTTCCCCAGTGTGTGCCAGCAGCTATCATCCTAATAGGAGGTGGGGCTAGAGATAAAGGGTCTAGAGCCAGGGCAAGGGGCAAGCAGAGGCTTCTACTACATGCAAAGTCCTACACCAGTCTATGGGGGCAGGATCGGGTTCCAAAGCCCCAAGAGTCAGATCTGAACTGAGTCCATGCCCTCTAAGTGCCACCCCAGCATTGGCATACATTTGCTCAAAAAGAGAACAAAACTGGAATAAGAGGGGCCAGAGCAGACCCCCAGGATGGGCAGGAGCTCACTTTGCGGTGGTCCTAGCATACAAGTCAGAGTTCTGATCTACCACCTTGAGAGTGCCAGCAATGTCTGCTCCCATCCGGTTCAGATGCAGGATTGGGTCCAAGCCAGCTCTGTTCCCTTCAGTGGCACATGCTTCTCAGCAGTGGCAGCCTTCGCCCTGCTGGGGAACTGCCAGTCAGAGCCTGGGGGGACTGGATCAGGCACCTTGTGTGGGCTGGAGAGCATACTGCATTGGTCATGGGAAATAAGCCACAGTCCTAGGCACTCTCAGTCCTGTTTCATGAGTAAGCAAGAGCATGCACCATCTTCACAAGCAGAGACCAGTTTTCTCACAACCTCACTGCCAGTCCCCCTGGCCTTCAAACCAGCCAGATGAACTCATTTTCCCAGTACCAAACGCCAGTGCTGGGTGCCCAGTGTGTGGTTCAAATTGGTTGGTCCTCAGGAAAAATCTATGAACCTGTGGTAACCACTCTACTTCTGTGTTCCCTCAAGAGACACAGGTCCTGAACTAATTGCTTTGTTACCTACCCAACCCCTGTGGGTCATTCTTTACAGCCTTAATTGTATAAGATTCTTCCTGGCAGTCTCCAGTTGATTCCATTGAGAATCATTCACATGTAGATCTGCTCTTGCTATGTTCCCAGGATGAGTCAGGGTCCTCTGTTCTACCATCTTGATCTCTTCCTTGAGTATGAATGATTTTAGTCTACCCAAGCCACTGCCTGATTATGAAACACAACAGATCTCTTTCCAAAATGCAAACAGATTGACCAACCCTTTCAAAGTTTCAGTGAAAACAGACCATAAATTCTGTATTTTCTTGTAGAAAAATGAGAATGACAGAAAGCCATTCTCAGAGAAAAAGTGTACAGCTTCAATATATGAGTTCAAGTACATGTTCTCAGTAAAGAAAAGAAAAAGCAATAATATAAAATTAAAACAAAAAGTTACATCTATCCAGAGACACATTCAAATAGTAAGTATCAATAAAGAATAAGATACTAAAATAACAGCATGCAGTTGTAAGAAGAGGGGTACTACTTTCCCAAATCTTTAACCAAACTAGATATACCAAAGATATGGCTTTGGTTAGAGCAAGGTAGTTCACAGTAGTCCTTGGATATGCTTCAGTTCAGTCACTCAGTCGTGTCTGATTCTTTGCAATCCCATGGACTGCAGCACACCAGGCCTCCCTGTCCATCACCAACTCCTGGAGTTTACTGAAACTCAGATCCATGGAGTCGGTGATGCCATCCAACCATCTCATCCTCTGTCGTCCCCTTCTCCTCCCACCTTCAATCTTTCCCAGCATCATGGTTTTTTCAAATGAGTCAGTTCTTCACATCAGGTGGCCAAAGTACTGGAGTTTCAGCTTCAACATCAGTCCTTCCAATAAATATTTAGGACTGATTTCCTTTAGGATGGACTGGTTTGATCTCTTTGCAGTCCAAGAGACTCAAGAGTCTTCTCCAACACCACAGTTCAAAAGCATCAGTTCTTCAGTGCTTAGGTTTCTTTATAGTCCAACACTCACATCCATACATGACCACTGGAAAAACCATAGCCTTGACTAGATGGGCCTTTGTTGACAAAGTAATATCCCTTCTTTTCAATATGCTGTCTAGTTTGGTCATAGTTTTTCTTCCAAGGATCAAGTGTTTTTTAATTTCATGGCTGCAGTCACCATCTGCAGTGATTTTGGAGCCCAAAAAAGTAAAGTCTGTCACTGTTTCCATTATTTCCCTGTCTGTTTGCCATGAAACACACTTATTAGAAGAGTAATAGTTGAATATACCTATTCATCCATACACAAACACACATATACACACATATTCACAGGAAACCCACATAGTTATACACAAAAGCATAGTAGTGTGAAAAATTTATTACCTTTAATGAATAATGAATTTAGACATTTTCCCAAATGAAAATGATTAAAATTATTTTCATTCAATTATGTAAGAGTAATAAAAGATCAAATGAGTATTTTTTTAAATTGTGAGAATCTCAGGCAATTCAATCAAAAAAAGGTCTGATGTTGCATGGTAGTTTAAGATTTAGTAGCAACTGTTTAAACACAAGAACATATTTATAATAATTAATGCAGGAGGTAAAAATGGTGCCTCATAAGTTCATGTCCTGAATAGATGAGCAATCTAGAATTTCTCAGAAGAAGCCAGAAGACCATTATCTTCCATAGTAGCATGGATGATAGCAGTTATATCCATAGCTACTATAGCCACAACCATATTCACATCCCAAGCTGCCATAACCATAGCCAAGGCCACCATAGTAGTTGCTCTAGTAGTTCATGATGTGATAAGAAGAAGGCTCAATTGAAGAGCAGATTCTGTTTCAAGAGTTTTAAATGTATAATCTGCATAGCACCATGTGTACCAACTAAATGGTTTAAGGGGCAACCCCAGCCACTGTTGCACTCACATTCCAAACTAACTGGCATTAAAACTATCTCAAGGATTTCTCCTAACCAGTGTATCCAAAACAAGACATCTATGCTCTGTGTCAGGATGCATGTATGAAATCATACTCTAATGAGAGGTTCTTCTCCTAATTCAGTGGCTTGTTTATTTCTGGTTCCAAATTTAACTGTGTTACTAACTACCATGAGATAATATAACCCACGCATAGCATACCTGTTGAAAACCTTGTTGTTTTTCAGTCATTAAGTCATGGCCAACTCTTTGCGGCCCCATGGACTGCAGCACGCCAGACTTCCCTGTACTTTACTATTTCCTGGAGGTGGCTCAAACTCATGCCTATTGAGTCGGTGATGCCATCCAACCATCTCATCCTCTGTTACCCTCTTCTCCTCCTGCACTCAGTCTTTCCCAGCATTAGGGTCTTTTCCAATGAGTCGGTTCTTTGCAACAGGTGGCCGAAATAGTAGAGCTTCAGCTTCAGCATCAGTCCTTCCAATGAATATTCAGGGCTGCTTTCCTTTAGGATGGACTGGTTTGATCTCCTGGTTGTCCAAGGGATTCTAAGAGCTCTTTCCAGCAGAACAATTTGAAAGGTTGAAAATCTTAGTTTCCTTTAATAATATTCTCTTTCTGTCTGCCCATGTGCAGTCTTAGAAGTATAAGGATGGCTTTAAAGGGGAAGAGAAGGGTGGAGAGTTTGTGGCAGGAAAGACATGGTGTCAGAATTCACTTGTTTAACATTGAATAACAATGATAAGGGTTTTATCATTTTTTGAAGAACAATGCTATACACTACACTTTGGCTTATACTTCACACAGACATGTATTTATAATTTTACAATGGACAGAAAATGAGCATAGAGAAGCTAAAGTTAAACCCTATTAACTATAGATATACAGAAAAGGAGGAGCATTTATCCTATCAGAAATCTGAGTTTAAAAAAGATTCCCAAAACTCTCAATGATTTACAGACTAACGTGCTCCCCGATATGTTGCACTGAAAAGGGCACATGTCTTCCAGTGTTCTTGCCAAAAAATGTAACCTCAGCTGAGGTATGAGAAAACTTCAGACAAACCCAATTTGTGAAATATTCAGAAAATATGTGACTCTTCATAGAATTTACAAGGAAAGCAAGAGGAACTGTCACTAATTGGGAAAGACTAAAAATATACACAACAGAAAATGAGAACTGCGACCTAGAACAACAACAACAACAACAGACACCAATAGACAAAAATAGTAAAGCAAAAATCCATACTAACAGCATCATACAAAGTAAATTTAACTGGATGAACGTTCTATGATTATGAAAGAGGTTAACATGAAGAGACACTGAGTAATGATTATATGTGAATTTTTTGTGTGCTTTTGGCAACATTCAGTAAATCTAAATGCATTATTTCAATACACGAAGTTCAAAATAAAAAGTACTCTTCCATTTCATTAAATTGATCATTTATGACTTCTTCATATATCAAACATTATTAAGAACTATTAAGAACTATATTAAGTTTATACTGGACACTGATACAGCACTGGGGTTTAGAGCAGGGAACATGGGAGGCAAGGTTATGTGGTTTATATTCTAGATCAACCCAGGTTAGGAAATTCAAGACAGGCAAATATTAAAAAAGTGATTGAGACAGTTTCTGATAGCAGTGAGTATATATAAATATTTCATCAAGGTGGATTAAGGGCAATTACAAGAGTTATTGGTGAAAGATTACTTTAAACTAGGTAATCAGATACTATCTCTCTGAGAGAACCAAGAGAAAAGGTAAGCTAATCCTTCTGTAAGTCAGAGAACTCCAGGGCAGAGAGTTTATGGTAGAAACAAACTAGCTCCATCTGGAGAGCTGAAAAGCCACTAAGATCTGTGAATTGTAATGAAGAGGAAGGATGTTACCAGATGAGAACAAGGACATGATCGTGGTTGTGATACATTGGATTAGGTTTGCTAGATAGCAAATGAAAATGCAAGTCAACCATTAAACTTGAATGTCAGATAAACAAATTATTTAAGCATAAGAATTCCCCTTGCAATGTTTGGGAAACTCAACTTTCTGTATTTAATATCTGTGTTTTAATATTCTGAAATTCAAATGCAACTGCATGTCTAGCACTTTCTCTAGCAATCCTGATGTGGGAAGAGATTGAAAGAGTAGGTTAAAGGAGGTTCATGACTTGATTTGTGCCATACATGCTTTGAGATGTAGAAAAATAAGTAAATAAAACAGGCTAACTAGCATATAGAATCATGAATGTATATATGTCTTGTTAAATTTCTAGTGAATATTAATCTATGGAGATATCAATGTTAATTTGCAGATATATAGAATAATATTGGAGATATATATGAAAAATATATATGAAGTAATACATTGAAAGTGAAATTAAGACTGATTGGAGCAAAAAATGCATTCTAAGTGTACCAACTAAACAGAATTTAGGTAGAGACTAAGGACAATACATGGGACAAACACGTCACTGGGCACTCCAACATTTCAGGACAAAGCCTGAGTAGATTAAAGATAGGATACTTCTTCAAATTATTTTCCCATTTGGGTTATTACAGAATACTGAGATGAATTCCCTGTGCTATACAGTAGGCCCATGTTGGTTAAAAAGAATACATACATGTATATGTATAGCTGAATCACTTTGTATACCTGAAACTAACACAACATTATTAATCAACTATATTCTAATATAAAATCAAAAGTTAATAAAAGAGGATACTGAGAAGAAGCAGCTGCTGAGGCTAGAATGAACCAACGGTGTGTATACAGGGTAAAGCGAAATGTTGGAACATTTTAGAACTGAAAAGAGAAGCTGGTGGACCTAAATGTATTCAGAGGCTGAGTAAAATGATAACTTGACCTGTGGATTTGACAAGACTGAGGTCTTGAGGTCTTGATCTCTGCATCTCAGTAGAGTAGCTGAGGCCAAAGGCCAAAAAAGATGATTGAAAAGGTAAAGAAATATTAAAATGCTTCAGTGGAAATACACTTGTGATTTTTTTTTTATGAAGCAGAATATAACAATGGGGATTACTTGAAGGTTATGCAGAGTAAAATAAAGCTTGTTTTCTTTTTAATTTTGGAATATGCTTGAGAATTGAGTATACTCAGAATGACACATCAGAAAAGAATGGGCAAAATTCAGTGATGCTGTACAAAGCTCTTACTGCTATGATCAGTTCAGTTCAGTCGCTCAGTCGTGTCTGACTCTTTGCGACCCCATGAACCGCAGCACTCCAGGCCTCCCTGTCCATCACCAACTCCCGGAGTTTACACAAACTCATGTCCATTGAATCGGTGATACCATCTAACTATCTCATCCTCTGTTGTCCCCTTCTCTTCCTGCCTTCAATCTTTCCCAGCATCAGGGTCTTTTCAAATGATTCAGTTCTTCTTATCAGGTTGCCAAAACATTGGAGTTTCAGCTTCAACATCAGTCCTTCAAATGAACACCCAGGACTGGTTTCCTTTAGGATGGACTATTTGGATCTTCTTGCAGTCCAAGGGACTCTCAAGAGTCTTCTCCAACATCACAGTTCAAAAGCATCAATTCTTCAGCACTCAGCTTTCTTTATAGTCCAACTCACATCGATACATGACCACTGGAAAAACCATAGCCTTGACTAGACAGACCTTTGTTGACAAAGTAATGTCTCTGCTTTTTAATATGCTGTCTAGGTTGGTCATAACTTTCCTTCCAAGGAGTAAGTGTCTTTTAATTTCATGGCTTCAGTCACCATCTGCAGTGATTTTGGAGTCCAGAAAAATAGTCAGCCACTGTTTCAACTGTTTCCCCATCTATTTGCTATGAAGTGATGGGGCCAGATGCCATGATCTTAGTTTTCTGAATGTTGAGCTTTAAGACAACTTTTTCACTCTCCTCTTTCACTTTCATCAAGAGGCTCTTTAGTTCTTCTTCACTCTCTGCCATAAGGGTGGTGTCATCTGCATATCTGAGGTTATTGATATTTCTCCCAGCAGTCTTGATTCCAGCTTGTGCTTCATTCAGCCCTGTGTTTCTCATGATGTACTCTGCATATAAGTTAAATAAGCAGGGTGACAATATACAGCCTTGACGTACTCCTTTTCCTATTTGGAACCAGTCTGTTGTTCCATGTCCAGTTCTAACTGTTGCTTCTTGACCAGCATACAGGTTTCTCAAGAGGCAGGTCAGGTGGTCTGGTATTCCTATCTCTTTCAGAATTTTCCACAGTTTATTGTGATCCACACAGTCAAAGGCTTTGGCATAGTTGGTAAAGCAGAATAGATGTTTTTCTGGAACTCTCTTCCTTTTTCAATGATCCAGTGAGTGTTGGCAATTTGATCTCTGGTTCCTCTGCCTTTTCTAAAACCAGCTTGAACATATGGATGTTCCCCGTTCACGTATTGCTAAAGCCTGGCTTGGAGAATTTTGAGCATTACTGAGATCAGAGAGGACAACTTAGTCCTTCTAGAAAAGGAAATTCACTCCTGAAATTAAATATCAGGAGAAAAAACTTAGTAAATGTTGTAATTTGGAACTTGTTTTGCACACACACACAAAATGTATTCTCATCCTTTTTAATCAAATACAAAAAACAAGTTAATTACAGGTTTTATTTTCATTTTTGATTAACTGGTGAAATTCACATTTATCAAAATTAGACAATGTTCTAAGACTTAAATATTCTTGAGGAAGAATAATCATCATGTTGTTTCAATTAGCTTTTATTAAAAACATTGTTTGATTGACTCTGAACTATGAGAGCTGAACCTACTATTATTTTCTGTATGAGAAATTTGCATATGATGCAGTGAAGAAGTCCTCTGCTTATAATATCTCGATCCAGTGATAGCTAACTAAATGTCACAATAGCATGTTTACTTTAAAAAACTGCACCTAACATGAAACACACATAGAAAGTACATTCAAAAATACATAATGACTAAACAGATGAATGTGTTTGTCTGATCATTAGCAAGACAACATTTTTCTGTTTCATTAATATATGATTTTATTTTGACATGTTTGAAATAGCTATGATGTTAAATGAATCAGGTGATTTGAAAAATCTCTACCCATACTCTAATACTCTCCAGAGAGAGTTGATTAAAATGTAGAGGATGTCTAACTTCTCAAACCACCTTCATTGCAATGCAAACCAGCCCCAAATTCCACTCTCTAAACCCTGTCTAAATCTAGGTAAAGAGATGTATAAAAATATTTTGAATAACAATTATCATAGAATATCGGAAATCCAAGTGGATGTATAAATAATGCTGCTTTCCCACTTGCACTTTGCTAAAGATGCAGAAATACAGTTTTAAACTATACCACTCCTACTTGGGCTACCCAAAATGTTGAGTTGTCACACCGATTTGAATGAATATATGGGGCTTCCCAGGTGGCTCGGTGGTAGAATGCAGGAGACATGGAAGACATGGGTTCAGTACCCGAATTGGGAAGATCTTTTGGAGTAGGAAATAACAACCTACTCCAGTATTCTTGCCTGAAAAATCCCATGGACAGAGGAGCCTATCGAGCTACAGTCCATGGGTTCACCAAGAGTTGAACACTACTGAGCACACATTCTCACAGTTGGAATTCAAGCATTAGGCAAAAGAGCTCTGCATTCCAGGTTACAAAGCTTACTAATCGAATGTTTTGAGAAAGAAACAGTTTTCTATCTAACTATCATTATTAGCACAAAACACGGTGCAAATCCTATTGGATACTTATTTAGAATATTAACTAATCATTGTATACACAATTAGGAAATACAGAAATTGGATTCCAGAGAATGACTTCTATTTTCACATTCTTCAATGGAAGCTGAACATAAATGAAAGTTAGACTCATTGATATAAGTAAGAAAGTAGAAGGCATTTTGTTCAGAACTGCTTGGCTTGAAATTTTATTTCAAGTAAGTTTATTAAAATCATTGTCATTATTATGTCATGAAAGACATAATACTGCTTAAATATATAAGGACACTAAATACCTGAGGAAAGTAATAATTTTGATGAACAAAGAAGAAAATGTATGAAACGATAGAAATATTATTCTTTGTGAAAGGTTATAAAATAATAAAATTATTTGAAAAGTCCTAACAAAGTCTTATTTCTTGACATAAAGGATGGTTCTAGAAGCTTAAAATGAACACATATAATACTTTGGAGTAGGACTGTGTAGGTGTGAGTGTGTGTCTCCTCTCATCCAAACACTCAATTAAACAAGAGGAATCCAAACTGGGATGTCAACATAGCAATCCTGCTGAATTTCTCTGTTGTTTCATGCTATGGTTCTGAATAACAAACTAATTAGAGTGGTCATAAAGTTAGCCAGTGGCATGAAGGTGTGGTTGGTCACACCCACACTGAGGGCGTATAAAAGGCCCTCTGCAGGGAGAACTCTCCACACTCAAGTGACACTTCTACTCTCCTTCTCTACCCGAGAACAACCTCAACAACCTCAACAACCAACAGCATGTGTGGCTACTACGGAAACTACTATGGCGGCCTGGGCTGTGGAAGCTACGGCTATGGAGGTCTGGGCTGTGGCTATGGCTCCTGCTATGGGTCTGGCTTCCGCAGGCTGGGCTGTGGCTACGGCTGTGGCTATGGCTATGGTGCCCGCTCTCTCTGTGGAAGTGGCTACGGCTATGGTGCCCGCTCTCTCTGTGGAAGTGGCTACGGCTATGGCGCCCGCTCTCTCTGCGGAAGTGGCTACGGCTATGGCGCCCGCTCTCTCTGTGGAAGTGGCTACGGATGCGGCTATGGCTCTGGCGTTGGCTACTACTATTGAGGACGCTGTAGAAGACTCTCATCCTCTACACCTGGATACCAGGATTCACCAGCTCTGAAGTCCTCATGTTCTGTGCCTTTCCCCTGGATGATAATTAGGCTGCATCATGGGAGTTTAGTGTGGTTTATTGTGGACCTACCATCTAACCTATACATTTCCCAGAACTTACCTCATTAGGTGGATAAAGTGAAATTTGCCTGTGAACTCAACAGTTCTTCTTTCATTAGAATGATGATATCATAGTAACTTGATGCTTTCATCCTGGAGCTTGTTTGTTTTTTGATCTAATAAAATTAATCAATCCAAAGAGCAATCCTGGTTTTCAAGTCAGTTATTTGACCTACACACTTTTCTTGGGCTGAATTCCATTCTGTGTGATTGTGTAACTGAGGGGCTGAACACTGACAGTTGGTGGGAGGCATTTGTAAGCTGACTACTAGAGGCCATTCTCCGCTTTAGGAGGCTGCCTGTAGTTCCTTACATGTTTGCTTGTCTATTCAAAGCCCAGAATGGTGGGAAAACACTCCAGTAAGATGGGCACTATGGTGGTGGTGGTTTAGTCGCTAAATCCTGTCCGACTCTTGAGACCCCATGAACCCTCTGTTCATGGGATTCTCCAAGCAAAAATACTGGAGTGGGTTGCCATTTCCTTCTCCAGGGGATCTTCCTGACCTAGGAGTTGAACCCAGGTCTCCTGCACTGCAGGCAGATTCTTTACCAGCTGAGGTATGAGGGAAACCCAAGATGGGCACTATAATCCCATACAATTTTATGTAACATAATCACATAAACAATCAAATGTTTCATCACTTTTTCTGTATAATATTAGTTAGAAGTAATTCACATATCTTGTCTATACTCAAGAGGAGGGCATCACACCAGGCCATTGACATCAAGAGGAAGAAATCATAGTGGCATCTTAATTGTTTACCTAGCACTGATATCAATGCTATGCATCCTTTTTATTGGGAATCAAGCAGTTTCCCTCATTTGCAGTGCTCTGGAATAATTTATAGGACATCAAATCATTTTATCTCTGAAAATTTGGTAGAATTTCCATGCATAATTATCTAGATCTAGAATATTTTGTAGGGTATTTCTATAATGATTTTCTCTGTTTCTCCTAAGGAAATCAGTCTATAACTCCTCAGTGTAAATGTATCAGTTCTGGTACTCTATATTCCCCTAGGAAATTATTCATTGTGTCTGGGTTTCAAATGTACATCCACAAAGATCTGAAAAGTAGATTCATATCATTTTTTAAACTTATTTATGTGTTTATTTTTCATTATTTCTAATTTTGTATAGACTTTTTCTTTTTCTCTTTTTCTCTTTCTCCCTTTGATCAAATTAGCAAATGATTTATAAATGCCAATCTTTTCAAATAGTAATATTTTGAGGCATATTAAAAGCCAATTGATTTTTTTTCTGTTTTCTACTTCATTAATTTCTGCTTAGCTGTTTATTACCTCCTTCTTTGCACTTCCTTTGGTTTACTTATTTTTATTTAAGACTCCCTTAACCAAGATATTAATTGTTTATGTTATTTCTTTCATCTTTCACTGACAAAAGTGGTTAGTGTTGTAAATTTTTCTCCAATTAGTGTGTGAATATTTTTCATCAATTTTCTTAATTAATATCCCCACTACCATTATTTATTTTGAAATTCTGTGGTCTCAGATTATATTTATTCTTTCACCTGAGGGATGCTTAATCAAAGATTTACTCACTAGGTGAACAGGATTTTCTGTCCCTTGTTTTCACTAACAACCTCTAGCTTCATAGCAAAGCAGTCTAAAAATGTTTTCTGAAGCATCTCTATATTAAAAATGGACAAATTATTTTCCTTTTAATCAATTTTTATATATCTTCTGTGCAAACTTGAGAAGAAGGTTTTTCTCTACTATAAGTATATAGATGGACATATATCCATAAAATCTACCTTATAAATTAAATTGTAGGTGCCCTCTTGTTTCACTGATTTTTTTCTACTAGATATGCTTGTTCTGAGAGTGGTATATTAAAGCTTTTCATTATTGATATGTTTCTATCTACATCTTCTAGATAGATAGATATATAGATAGTTATGAATTCTGTGTTCTGGTACAATTAATAAAATACCCGTGAATATAACATATACCTTTTTAGGCATTGTTTCAGAGAATATGTTTGAGGAAAGCTCCTGGATTATTATCTTTTTCTTAAGTTAACAATAAAAATGGTGTTTAAATATTTAATGAAATTTACCTTTGAAGTCATCTAAACCTAGAGTTTATTTTGTGGAAAGCTGTTTTGAATAATGTATTCATTTTCTTTAATAGATAAAATGCTATTCAGATTTACTCATTAATTTTGATAATATTTTAATTAAAAGAAACTTTCTGTTTCATCCATGTTGTGGAATTTACTGGCATAACATCCTTTGTACTTATCCACTATTATTTTTAGAGTCTGTTAGATTTAAAAGGTGTTGATTCTATTATTTTCAGATTGGTAATTTGTGTTATCTCTCCTATATTATTGATCAATTTGTCCAGAATTTATCAGTTTGGCCTACCAAACTTGTGTATTATTTTCTTTATGGCATGTCCTTTTCTGTTGAATTGTTTCTACTTGTGTCTATTTTTCCTTCATCCTTCTTACTTTATAGTTAATTTTATGTTACTTTCTAGCTGTTTAAATAAACTTAGAACATTAATTTAAAATGTCCTTTTTTTGTAACATAATATTTTAAAATTATAAATTATATAAAATTATATAAATTTAAATCATATATATATTTATAAATTTATAAATATTTATAAATATATAAATTTTAAATTTTCATATTATATATAAATATATATAATTTTAAAATTTTATAAATATTTATAAATATATAAATATAAATTTATAAATTTATATATATAATTATATATATTATATAAAATTAAAATTATATAATTATATACTATATAAATTATATAATTAAAAAATAATAAAAATAAAATTATAAATTTCCCTCTAATCACTTCTTCATTGGTAAGCCATACATTGGTACATTGCAGTTCTTTATTAATCAATTTTAAATGTTTTCCAATATCCATGTGATTCCTTTTTTCTTAATATATTATTTGAAGGGAGTTTTTCTGAATCCCAAAAGACTTTGCCCTAGGTACCCAAGACTCTCCTATCCCATCCAAGGGTCATCTTGGTAGTGAGGGAGGTAGGTGGGAATCTCACTATGCCACTACTCCACCAAGAAACACACAGAGCCTGAGCCAGTGAAATTCCTTCTGCTCTTTCAAGCATCAGGAACCAGTGGGTCAACCAGTGGTCAAGATAAACCAAAGACACAAAAATAACACTGCAGCAATTCTGAACTTTATGAATCATAGCTCACAGAACCCGTGTGCTAAACCTGAACAAGAGGACTGCCAACTTAAAAAAAGGGAGGGAGAGAGATTTAAGTAGAACCAAGATACTCTAACAAACAAAATTTCTCTTATACCATCATGCCAAGAATCAACAAAATGACAACTTCAATGGAAAAAGATAGTCAACTGACCCTAACACTAAGTTAGTCAAATTATCTGACACAGATTTTAGAGAAGCTATCATAAAAATGTTTCAATAATTAAATTCTCTTGAAACAAACACAGACAAATGCACATATATATACATATGCATACATATATGTGCACATGTATACATATATATAGTGCAAACAGCTACCATTAGAAAGCTGGAGTACATATATCAATATCAGACTAACTAGACTTTAAAACAAAGAATTTTAATAGTGATAAAGATGGACCCTTTTTATGACAAATAGGGTAATCAATCAAGAAGATATAACAATTTAAAATTCATATGTACCTAACAACAGAGCTCCAAAATTCATAAATCAAGAATGGACAGGACTGAAAGGAGACTGCAATAAAAATAGATGGTTGCTCTAATATCCTATTTTGAATATTAAATAAAATAACTATATAGAAGATTATAATATAAATGGTTGAAGAAAATTATGAACCAACTAGACCTAACTATCAAAAGAATACCCAACTACAAGAGAACACAGATTTCTCTTGGATTTCTTTCAAGTACACATATATAATATATAATATTCTCCAAGACAGACCATGTGTGTGGAGTGTGTGTGTGTGTGTGTGTGTGTGTGTGTTAGTCACTCAGTCATGTCCATCAGGCTGTAGCCCACCAGGCTCCTCTGTCCATGGAATTCTTCAGGCAAGAATACTGCGGTGGACTGCCATTTCCTCCTCCAGGAGTCTTCCCCTCTCAAGAATTAAACCCGAGTCTTCTGCATTGCAGGCAGATCCTTTACTGTCTGAGCTGCCAGGGAAGCCCCAAGACAGACCTTTTGTAAAGCCAAAAAGAGCCAATGAGTTTTAAAAAAACAAAAGCATGTGTAGTTCCATGCGTAACCTGTCTTCAACTGATGAAGCAAGGCATACCTACACAATTCTTCCCTCTAAATGCTTCTAAAAATATGCATTTGGGACAGTTTAAGATTTTAGCAGTCTCATACTTTGACCCCCTATTCAGAAAGTAACTGTGAATAGACAGTTATGAGTATGTCATTTAAGTTACTCCAAATTTTAACATTAGTTACTAAAAACATATTTAGAACTCACTAATTTATATTTTTGTCATTGTTGATATTATTATTTACATCTAATAAATGGCAAAAATTAACTAAATTTACAATAACAGGTTTGCTGAACATTACCCAGACTACCAGGATCAAGGATACACTTTTCAGCCTGTATTCTGCCTCTGGCCTATGTTTGAATGGTTTCAGCCTACTAAAGCCATTGCCTTGTTATGAAAAAATAACAGGTCTCTTCACAAAAAACATGCAGAAGCTGACCCCCTGAAAATCTCACTGAAACAGACCTCAAATTCTATATTTTACTGTGACAAGGTAAAATGAAATGAATGAAATAAAGCCCTTTGTTGCAGATACAATGCATAAGATGAGTTCAAGCACATAGTTGTCAATGAGAAAAAGGCTAGTAATAATACAAAATTGAGAAGAAAAATTACACCTCCCAGAACATATCTTAAAATAGTATCAAGAAAGAATGAAATTCTTTTTTTATTATTATTTTTATATTTTTCATTTATTTTTATTAGTTGGAGCTAATTAGTTTATAATATTGTAGTGGGTTTTGTCATACATTGACATGAATCAGTCATGGTTTTACATGTATTCCCCATCCCGATCCCCCCTCCCACCTCCCTCTCTACCCGCTCCCTCTGGGTCTTGCCAGTGCACCAGGCCCAAGCACTTGTCTCATGCATCCAACCTGGGCTGGTGATCTGTTTCACGCTAGATAATATACATGTTTCGATGCTGATCTCTTGAAACATCCCACCCTCGTCTTCTCCCACAGAGTCCAAAAGTCTGTTCTGTACATCTGTGTTTCTTTTTCTGTTTTGCATATAGGGTAATCATTACCATCTTTCTAAATCCCATGTATATGTGTTAGTATGCTGTAATGTTCTTTATCTTTCTGGCTTACTTCATTCTGTATAATGGGCTCCAGTTTCATCCATCTCATTAGAACTGGTTCAAATGAATTCTTTTTAATGGCTGAGTAATATTCCATGGAGTATATGTACCACAGCTTCCTTATCCATTCGTCTGCTGATGGGCATCTAGGTTGCTTCCATGTCCTGGCTATTATAAACAGTGCTGCGATGAACATTGGGGTGCACGTGTCTCTTTCAGATCTACTTTCCTCAGTGTGTATGCCCAGAAGTGGGATTGCTGGGTCACATGGCAGTTCTATTTCCAGTTTTTTAAGGAATCTCCACACTGTTCTCCATAGTGACTGTACTAGTTTGCATTCCCACCAACAGTGTAAGAGGGTTCCCTTTTCTCCACACCCTCTCCAGCATTTATTGCTTGTAGACTTTTGGATAGCAGCCATCCTGACTGGCATGTAATGGTACCTCATTGTGGTTTTGATTTGCATTTCTCTGAGAATGAGTGATGTGGAGCATCTTTTCATGTGTTTGTTAGCCATCTGTATGTCTTCTTTGGAGAAATGTCTGTTTAGTTCTTTGGCCCATTTTTTGATTGGGTCATTTATTTTTCTGGAATTGAGCTGTAAGAGTTGCTTGTATATTTTTGAGATTAATCCTTTGTTGCTTCATTTGCTATTATTTTCTCCCAATCTGAGGGCTGTCTTTTCACCTTGCTTATAGTTTCCTTTGTTGTGCAAAAGCTTTTAAGTTTCATTAGGTCCCATTTGTTTATTTTTGCTTTTATTTCCAATATTCTGGGAGGTGGGTCATAGAGGATCCTGCTGTGATTCATGTCGGAGAGTGTTTTGCCTATGTTCTCCTCTAGGAGTTTTATAGTTTCTGGTCTTACATTTAGATCTTTAATCCATTTTGAGTTTATTTTTGTGTATGGTGTTAGAAAGTGTTCTAGTTTCATTCTTTTACAAGTGGTTGACCAGTTTTCCCAGCACCACTTGTTAAAGAGGTTGTCTTTTTTCCATTGTATATCCTTGCCTCCTTTGTCGAAGATAAGGTGTCCATAGGTTCGTGGATTTATCTCTGGGCTTTCTATTCTGTTCCATTGATCTATATTTCTGTCTTTGTGCCAGTACCATACTGTCTTGATGACTGTGGCTTTGTAGTAGAGTCTGAAGTCAGGCAGGTTGATTCCTCCAGTTCTATTCTTCTTTATCAATATTACTTTGGCTATTTGAGGTTTTTTGTATTTCCATACAAACTGTGAAATTATTTGTTCTAGTTCTGTGAAGAATACCGTTGGTAGCTTGATAGGGATTGCATTGAATCTATAGATTGCTTTCGGTAGTATAGCCATTTTGACAATATTGATTCTTCCAATCCATGAACACGGTATGTTTCTCCATCTATTTGTGTCCTCTTTGATTTCTTTCATCAGTGTTTTATAGCTTTCTATGTATAGGTCTTTTGTTTCTTTAGGTAGGTATACTCCTAAGTATTTTATTCTTTTTGTTGCAATGGTGAATGGTATTTTTCCTTAATTTCTCTTTCTGTTTTCTCATTGTTAGTGTATAGGAATGCAAGGGATTTCTGTGTGTTAATTTTATATCCTGCAACTTTACTATATTCGTTGATTAGCTCTAGTAATTTTCTGGTAGAGTCTTTAGGGTTTTCTATATAGAGGATCATGTCATCTGCAAACAGTGAGAGTTTCACTTCTTCTTTTCCTATCTGGATTCCTTTAACTTCTTTTTTTGCTCTGATTGCTGTGGCCAAAACTTCCAACACTATGTTGAATAGTAGTGGTGAGAGTGGGCACCCTTGTCTTGTTCCTGATCTCAGGGGAAATGCTTTCAACTTTTCACCATTGAGGGTAATGCTTGCTGTGGGTTTGTCATATATAGCTTTTATTATGTTGAGGTATGTTCCTTCTATGCCTGCTTTCTGGAGAGTTTTAATCATAAATGGGTGCTGAATTTTGTCAAAGGCTTTCTCTGCATCTACTGAGATAAGCATATGGTTTTTATCTTTCCATTTGTTAATGTGGTGTATTACATTGATTGATTTGCAGATATTAAAGGATCCTTGCATTCCTGGGATAAAGCCCACTTGGTCATGGTGTATGATTTTTTTAATATGTTGTTGGATTCTGTTTGCTATAATTTTGTTAAGGATTTTTGCATCTATGTTCATCAGTGATATTGGCCTGTAGTTTTCTCTTTTGTGGCATCTTTGTCTGGTTTTGGAATTAGGGTGATGGTGGCCTCATAGAATGAGTTTGGAAGTTTACCTTCTTCTGCAATTTTCTGGAAGAGTTTGAGTAAGGTAGATGTTAGCGCTTCTCTAAATTTTTGGTAGAATTCAGCTGTGAAGCCATCTGGTCCTGGGCTTTTGTTTGCTAGAAGATTTCTGATTACAGTTTCAATTTCCTTGCTTGTGATGGGTCTGTTAAGATCTTCTATTTCTTCCTGGTTCAGTTTTGGAAAGTTATACTTTTCTAAGAATTTGTCCATTTCTTCCAAGTTGTCCATTTTATTGGCATAGAGCTGCTGGTAGTAGTCTCTTATGATCCTTTGTATTTCAGTGTTGTCTGTTGTGATTTCTCCAATTTCATTTCTAATTTTGTTAATTTGGTTATTCTCCTTTTGTTTCTTAATGAGTCTTGCTAATGGTTTGTCAGTTTTGTTTATTTTTCAAAAAACCAGCTTTAGCTTTGTTGATTTTTGCTATGGTCTCTTTAGTTTCTTTTGCATTTATTTCTGCCCTAATTTTTAAGATTTCTTTCCTTCTACTAACTCTGGGGTTCTTCATTTCTTCCTTCTCTAGTTGCTTTAGGTGTAGAGTTAGGTTATTTATTTGACTTTTTTCTTGTTTCTTGAGGTAAGCCTGTAATGCTATGAACCTTCCCCTTAACACTGCTTTTACAGTGTCCCATAGGTTTTGGGTTGTTGTGTTTTCATTTTCATTCAGTCTTATGCATATTTTGATTTCTTTTCTTCTATGATTTGTTGGTTATTCAGAAGCATGTTATTTAGCCTCCATATGTTGGAATTTTTAACAATTTCTTTCCTGTAATTGAGATCTAATCTTACTGCACTGTGGTCAGAAAGATGACTGGAATGATTTCAATTTTTTTGAATTATCCAAGACTAGATTTATGGCCCAGGATGTGATCTATTCTGGAGAAGGTTGCATGTGGACTTGAGAAAAATGTGAAGTTGATTGTTTTGGGGTGAAATGTCCTATAGATATCAATTAGGTCTAGCTGGTCCATTGTGTCATTTAAGGTTTGTGTTTCCGTGTTAATTTTCTGTTTAGTTGATCTATCCATAGATGTGAGTGGGGTATTAAAGTCTCTCACTATTTTTGTGTTACTATTAATTTCCTCTTTCATACTCGTTAGCGTTTCCCTTACATATTGCGGTGCTCCTATGTTGGGTGCATATATATTTATAATTGTTATATCTTCTTCTTGGATTGATCCTTTCATCATTATGTAGTGTCCTTCTTTGTCTCTTTTCACAGCCTTTGTTTGAAAGTCTATTTTATCTGATATGAGTATTGCGACTCCTGCTTTCTTTTTGTCTCCGTTTGCATAAAATATTTTTTTCCAGCCTTTCACTTTCAGTCTGTAGGTGTCCCTTGCTTGGAGGTGGGTCTCTTGTAGACAGCATATATAGGGGTCTTGTTTTTGTATCCATTCAGCCAGTCTTTGTCTTTTGGTTGGGGCATTCAACCCATTTACATTTAAGGTAATTATTGATAGATATGGTCCCGTTGCCATTTACTTTGTGTTTTGGGTTCACGTTCATACAACCTCTCTGTGTTTCCTGTCTAGAGAAGATCCTTTAGCATTTGTTGAAGAGCTGGTTTGGTGGTGCTGAATTCTGTCAGCTTTTGCTTGTCTGTAAAGCTTTTGAATTCTCCTTCATATCTGAATGAGATCCTTGCTGGGTACAGTAATCTAGGTTGTAGGTTATTCTCTTTCATTACTTTAAGTATGTCCTGCCATTCCCTTCTGGCCTGGAGGGTTTCTATTGATAGATCAGCTGTTATCCTTATGGGAATCCCTTTGTGTGTTATTTGTTGTTTCTCCCTTACTGCTATTAATATTTGTTCTTTGTGTTTGATCTTTGTTAATTTGATTAATATGTGTCTTGGGGTGTTTCGCCTTGGGTTTATCCTGTTTGGGACTCTCTGGGTTTCTTGGACTTGGGTGGCTATTTCCTTCCCCATTTTCGGGAAGTTTTCAGCTATTATCTCCTTGAGTATTTTCTCATGGCCTTTCTTTTTGTCTTCTTCTGGGACTCCTATGACTCGAATGTTGGGGCATTTCACATTGTCCCAGAGGTCCCTGAGGTTGTCCTCATTTCTTTTGATTCTTTTTTCTTTTTTCCTCTCTGCTTCATTTATTTCCACCATTTTATCTTCTACCTCACTTATCCTATCTTCTGTCTCCATTATTCTACTCTTGGTTCCTTCCAGAGTGTTTTTTATCTCATTTATTGCATTATACATTTTTAATTCACTCTTTTTTATTTCTTCTAGGTCTTCATTAAACATTTCTTACATCTTCTCAATCTTTGTCTCCAGGCTATTTATCTGTAACTCCATTTTGTTTTCAAGATTTTTGATCATTTTTATTATCATTATTCTAAATTCTTTTTCAGGTAGATTCCCTATCTCCTTCTCTTTTTTTCAAAAGACATGCAGAGGCTGACCCCTTGAAAATTTCACTGAAACAGACCTCAAATTCTATATTTTACTGTGACAAGGTAAAATGAAATGAATGAAATAAAGCCCTTTGTTGCAGATACAATGCATAAGATGAGTTCAAGCACATAGTTGTCAATGAGAAAAAGGCTAGTAATAATACAAAATTGAGAAGAAAAATTACATCTCCCAGAACATATCTTAAAATAGTATCAAGAAAGAATGAAATTCTTAAGAATCAGCATGAAGTGGTGAAAATAGAGCTATCACTTTGCCTATATCTTTAGTGAAATTTTATTTGATCAAAGATAAGACTTTGATGATATCAAAGTACATAACAGAAGCCCTTGGATATGCTCACGAAAACATATATTAGAAAAGTAGTGGTTGAATATAACCATCCATGCACCAAAATTGTCTACTGTAGATAGTGAAAGTGTCAACAATCTCATATATTCACACACTCACATACAATCTGAAGAAAGCTAGATTAATGAATACACATGAAAATGAAAAGGTGTGAAAACAGAGTACCTTTAAAGAAAAATGAATTTAGATATATTTTACCAAAAGCAATTACTCAAAAACTGTTTATATTCAATCATACAATACTAACATGGATTACATGAATGACTTTCTAAATTTTGGATTCAGGCAATTTAATCATAAAAGGTCTAATGTTGTATGGTAGCCTAAGATTCAGTAGTCAATATTTGAATATCTCTCCTTATTATATATAATGCAGAAAGTACACATTGTGCCTTATAAGATCATGTTTTGAATAGACAAGCAATTTAGAATTTCTTAGAAGAAGCCAGAAGACCAGTATCTTCCATAGCAGCATGGACATTAGCAGTATATACACAGCCACCATAGGCACATCCAGCGCCACATCCCAGGCCACCGTAGCCAGAGCCTAGGCCACCATAATAGTTGTTGTAGACACTCATGATGTGAGGAGAAGGCTCAGTTGAAGAACAAATTTTGTTTCAAGAGTTTTAAGTTGATAATCTGCACAGCACCTTATATAACAACTAAGTGGTATGTGGGGCAACCACAGTCACTGTTGCACTCATATTCCAAGCTCATTGGCATTAAAACCATCTCAAGAATTCTTCATAACCAATGTATCCAAAACAAGACAACTGTGCTGTGTGTCAAAATGCCTATCATGAAATTATATGCTTTTAACAGAAGATTTTTTTCTAATTCAATGGCTTGTTTATTTCAGGTTTCAAGTTCTAACTATGTTGCTAGACATCATGAGATCAAGTAACCAACACAGATTCAACATGTTAAAAATTAGTTTCATTTAATAATACCCTCCTTCTATCTGCATACATGCAGTCTTGGGAACAAAATATGGCTTCAAAGTGGTAGGAACAGTGGAAAAGTATGGCTTCACAGTGGTAAGAACAATGGAAAAGTTGTGGAGGAGACTTGGAAAAAGACATACAGAAGATGTAGAAAAGACATAGTTCATTTATAAATCCTTGAATGATTAATATATTTTATTACTTTTTGTGGAGCAATGTTATTCACTTTGATTTATACTTCATATGAAAAAGGCCATGGTAGAGTCCCTGAAGTTTAAAGCCATGAACCATAATTATATAGAAATAGAAATACTTATTCTATCATTACTTTAAGATCAAAATTCTATTCCAGAGATTTTTAAAAATTTACTGATATTATGAAACTCCTCCTATGACCCAGCATAATACCCAATCTCTTCTGGTATCTTGGCTAAAACATATAACTTCAACTTTGTTATGAGAAAACAGACAAACTCAAATTTAGGAATAAACTGCAAAACATTTGGCTCTTTGAATCTGTCAGTGTTATAAAAGAAAGATTGAAAAGCTCTCACCAATTGGAGGAGACTAAAGAGATAAGATGACCAAAAGCCATGTAGGAACTTGGACTGGATCCTGGAGCAGAAAAAGGACATTAATGGTAAAAATGTGAAATTCAAGTAAAATGTGTAGATTACTTAAGAATATTGTACCAGGTTAATTTCCTAATTTTGTACTTGGTTATTAAAGATATTAGCATAGGTATAACTGGGTAAAGGGTATTTTTTTTTCTACTTTTGATAACTAAAATTATTTCAAAATAGAAAAGCAACAAAAATTTTAGATGTCCCTGATTATATTGATTTGAAAATTTGTTGATTCTTTTGTACATAAAGCTCTTGAGGATCAATTGTATGTTAGGGATTGTTATGAGCACAATGAATGGTGCAATGAACAGTACAGACAAGATCCATTTTGTGTTGAATCTTACACTCTGAACTGAACATCAGCAGAAAATATAGGCAGATATTTGAAAGCAAATTCTTTAGGTGAATGAGATCATTTCTGATAAGGTTAAGTCTATTTAAAGAATGAGTCAAGGCAAGGAATAAGGTAAATCTAAGGACTATTGTTGAGAGATTATTTCAGACTAGATGGTCAGTTCAGTTCAGTTCAGTTGCTCAGTCATGTCTGACTCTATGACCCCATGGACTGCAGCACACCAGGCCTCCCTGTCCATCACCAACTCCCGGAGTTTATTGAAACTCATGTCCACTGAATCGGTGAAGCCATCCAACTATCTCATCCTCTGTCGTCCCCTTCTCCTCCTGCCTTCAATCTTTCCCATCATCAGAGTCTTTTCAAATGAGTCAGCTCTTCCCATCAGGTGGCCAAACTATTGGAGTTTCAGCTTCAGCATCAGTCCTTTCAATGAATATTCAGGACTGATCTCCTTTAGGATGGACTGGTTGGATCTCCTTGCAGTCCAAGGGACTCTCAAGAGTCTTCTCCAACACCACAGTTCAAAAGCATCAACTCTTCAGTGCTCAACTTTCTTTATAGTCCAACTCTCACATCCATACATGACTACTAGAAAAACCAGTCAGGGAAATTCCATTAGAAAGATCCAATTGAAGAGAAGATTCTAGCCTTTTGCTATTATCTGCAGAGGATCAGCGGAGAAGGCAATGGCACCCCACTCCAGTACTCTTGCCTGGGAAATCCCATGGACAGAGGAGCCTGGTAGCCTGCAGTCCATGGGGTTGCGAAGAGTCGGACAAGACTGAGCAACTTCGTTTCACTTTTCACTTTTATGCATTGGAGAAGGAAGTGGCAACCCATTCCAGTGTTCTTGCCTGGAGAATCCCAGGGATGGGGTAGCACAGAGTCGGTCACAACTGAAGTGACTTAGCAGCAGAGGATCAGTGACCCAAAGTTGGAAACAAACTTGGTACATCTAAACAGAAGAAAGGTTATTGACTTACGTATGGAGAAGAGTGTTTCAAGGAGCTCTCATAGGTGTACTTGAGACTAAAACAGGGCAGATCATAAAGGCTGTGCTTTCTATGGTTTGGGTTTGCAGATACAGCAAATACAGACACTGGACATCCAGATACACTTTATTTTCAGATAAATGATTTTTTGTACATATACATATGCCTTGCAATACCTGAGAAATTCAATATTCTGAGATTTAATAATTTGAAATTCAAATTTAAGTGGTGCCTGGTATAGCATAGCGACCTTAATGCAGAAAGACATGAATGGATAAACCATTGAGAGAGGTCTAACCTGACTTAGGTCTTACATGCTTTTAAATGTAGCAAAAAAACAGAGGAGTTTTGAGGGTATGAGGAATCAGGAACTCATTTTCATTCTGATAAATTATGATGATCATTAACAATCAAAGGAGATGTCAAGGGATCATTTGACTATATAGCAGAACTGAAAATGTCAATTGAGATTAATTGGCTAAAGTAAGATTTCCAGTTATGCATGCAAAGAGAATTTAAATAGAAACTATAAGAGGAGCAAACAGCTAGCTGAAAACCTTCACATTTGAGAAAAAAAGTCTGAAAAAGTAAAAAGAGAAAGGATATGGAGAAGGAGCAATTGGGTATACTGCAATTGAACCAAATGTGAGTGGTAGGGTGTAAGCAAGAGTTGGAGTGTATCTTAGGAATGAAAAGGGAAGTTGGTGAACTTGAGTGCTACTCAGAGACAGTAAAAAGAGGTGGACCAAGACAAAAGGGATAAAGAGAGAATAGAAAACAACCATCGAAATATTGATTTATGTGAAATTTTGCCATGAAGTACAAGAAAATGGGATATTAGCAGGAAAGGACAGAGGAGAGAAAGAGGGCTTTTTATCTGTTTTTGATTTGGGGATGTACTTAAGAACAGAATGTAGTTCAGAAAATGACACCAGAAAAAAAAAAATTTAAGAGGAATCTCATAGAGTACAATGCTCTCTGTTGTGACTAGAGAGAAAGGAACTCAGTGCTCTTAAAGAAACAAATTAAATCCAGGAATTAAACTCTATGAAGAAACAACATAGTAAATGTTATTATCAGGGACATTATTTTGTTCAAAATAACAATGTCTTTTGTAACTACTTTAATCAAATACCTCCCCTAAAAAAAAGTTAATTGCATTTCTAAAAAATTGAGAGGCAATTTTAGTCATACCAATTTCAGATTATGTTTTAAGAACTTAGATAGCCTAGAGGAAGACTGATCATCATTCTATTTTAATGCGTTTTTTCCTGGAAACTTATTTTGTTATCTCTTGATCGACTCTGCATTGTCATAGTTGAGGTGACATTAATTGTCTGTACAGGAAATCTGAAAATGATATAGTAAAGATGTTTTGTAATCCCAGTATCTCAACCCAGCAAAGGGTAAACAAAAGTCACAATACTATGTCTATTTTATAAAAGTGAACTTGCCAAGTAAACACATGGAAACAACATTCAAAAACACATGTTGAATGAATGATAATTGTGTTTGGCTTGACTCTTAGTATAAAAACACTCCGTTTTACTAAGAAGCATTTTCTGACTCATTAAAATGTACTTCTCAAGAATTAGAATTTTTTTTAAAACCTAATGGTTTTATTCTTTTCATCTCCAGAGGAGATTTTACTAAAATACATGGTGTGTCCAACATCTTATACTCTCTGTCCTTGCCTAAATTTATGAGAGGATTATAAAAATAATATTTTGACTCAGAAATATCCTTCAGTTCAGTTCAGTTCAGTCGCTCAGTCGTGTCTGACTCTTTGTGACCCCATGAATTGCAGCACACCAGCCCTCCCTGTCCATCACCAACTCCCGGAGTTTACGCAAACTCATGTCTATTGAGTCGGTGATGCCATCCAGCCATCTCATCCTCTGTTGTCCCCTTCTCCTCCTGCCCCCAATCCCTCCCAGCATCAGGGTCTTTTCCAATGAGTCAACTCTTCACATGAGGTGGCCAAAGTATTGGAGTTTCAGCTTCAGCATCAGTCCTTCCAATGAACACCCAGGACTGATCTCCTTCAGGATGGACTGGTTGGATCTCCTTGCAGTCCATCGGACTCTCAAGAGTCTCCTCCAACACCACAGCTCAAAAGCATCAATTTTTTGGCGCTCAGCTTTCTTCACAGTCCAACTGTCACATCCATACATGACTCCTGGAAAAACCATAGCCTTGACTAGACAGACCTTTGTTGGCAAAGTAATGTCTCTGCTTTTTAATATGCTATTTAGATTGGTCATAACTTTCCTTCCAAGGAGTAAGCATCTTTTAATTTAGAATAATAGAAATCCACTGATAGATTACACATAGATGATGGATCATGTTACCTCCCAATGTGCATCCTCTTAAGGGTACAAAGTACAGTTTAACTATAAAAAGAAACTTTCCTCACTTTCCTTGTGCTTCCCAATGGGAGGAATTGTCACACTAATTTTAACTAAGTGAGCAATAACACTAGGAATATGCAAGAGAACTCAGTATGACTGTTTCAAAACAAATTTAATAATTGAATATGTTGATAAGGGACTTGGTTTAGCACATTAATAAACATAAATGCATGTTAGTCTATTGGATATTTTCTTAGAATATAAAGCTAATATTAATGAACAGACTAATTTTTATAACTATATATTCAATTTAGAAAAACAAGTGGAGCAATCAGATTTCAAGAAATAACTCCTATTTTGCAGTCCTTCAATAGAAATTGAGCATAAATGTGAATTAGTCATTGGCATAGGCAGAAAAATATAACACATTTTGCTCAGACTTGGCTTACTGGAAATTTTAACTGGTTGGATTATGATCTACATCATGGGAATAAAAGATACATATGGTTTCAATATAGGAAAGAAACTGAATCCCTGAAGAAGATAACTTGGATCAAGAGGATAAGAATCTTTGAGTAAAAAGGAGTTGTTAGTCTTATGAAAAATTTTTTAAAGTTTAGTGAAACAAACTGAGGTCAAGAGCAAATAAGATTAAGACCAACAATTATCTTTCTTACTATACTGAAGGTGCTAGGTGGTTAAAATAAAACATGATTTGGGACGGGACTGTGTAGGTGTGAGTCTGCGTCTCCTCATTCAAGTCCTTAATTGGATAAGAGGAATCCAAACTGGGATAGCAACATAGCAATCCTGCTGAATTTCTCTGAGGTTTCATCTTTGATTGTAAACAATAAACTAATTAGATAAGTCATAAAGTTAGCCAGTGGCATGAAGGTGTGGTTGGTCACACCCACACTGAGGGCGTATAAAAGGCCCTCTGCAGGGAGAACTCTCCACACTCAAGTAACACTTCTACTCTCCTTCTCTACCCGAGAACAACCTCAACAACCAACAGCATGTGTGGCTACTACGGAAACTACTATGGCGGCCTGGGCTGTGGAAGCTACGGCTACGGAGGCCTGGGCTGTGGCTATGGCTCCTGCTATGGGTCTGGCTTCCGTAGGCTGGGCTGTGGCTACGGCTGTGGCTACGGCTATGGCGCCCGCTCTCTCTGTGGAAGTGGCTACGGCTATGGCGCCCGCTCTCTCTGCGGCTCTGGCTACGGATGCGGCTCTGGCTATGGCTCTGGCTTTGGCTACTACTATTGAGGACACCACGGAAGACTCTCATCCTCTACACCTGGACATCAGGATTCACCAATTCTGAATGAACCCCATACATTCTTCATCCTGCTAAAGCCTTGCCTTCTGGTGCCCTCTGCATCTGATACGCCAACCCTTCCCTTTCTGAATTTAATGTCTAAAGAGTGGAAGAATGTGAAATTCATTTGAGAACTCTAGTCATGATCTCTCATTAGAATGATGCCATCACAGAAACTCTCTTTTGACCTTCATGCAGAAGGCTTTTCTCTATTTTCCTAATAAACCTGTTCAATATGGAATCATAAACCTGTTTCTTTTTTTTTTTTTTTTTTCATTTTAAATGCATTATTTGTCATTTGGGGCTTCCCTGGGTGGCTCAGTGGTTACGAACTCACCTGCCAATACAGGAGACAAAGGTTCAATCCTTGGATCAGGAGGATTCCCCTGGTGAGAGAAGTGGCAACCCACTCCAGTATTCTTGCATTGGAAATCCCATGGAGCTTGGTGGGCTACAGTTCAGAGAATCACAAAAAGAGTCAGACACAACTTAGCAACTAAGCAACAACAAAAGAATTTGTCCTTTTGGTTTTCTTTTTCCTTTTTTGAATTAAAGAAAAGAATCTTCTTTAGAGAATAGCTTCTTTTAGTATTTCTACTTTAGTTGCTCTACCAAATCCTTCACTTGTAACATAAGAAAGTAGAGGTCTTAAAGCCCTCAGTGTTCTGCTCTGGTAAAGCAGTGATCTCTGCTTTCTGGTCCATCATGAGGATTAAAGAAATTTACATCTGCCAATGTAGGTAAGCGTTGCCTGGATACAGTGTGTATTCCAAGCAAATTATTCCAAACTCTTCATCTATGTGGAGTCCTTTAGAAAATACAATGCTGATATATAGTTATCAAATTCTAATTTCAGTTTTAGGTATATTTAAACAAAAAGTGTTTCCTGTGCTAGCCCAGCACAAGAAGTAAAGAAATTTTAACCTACCCTGCCTTCACCAAACTTTTAAATGCCTTGAACTATAGTTTTTGGTTTTGTTTTTTTTTTTAAGTGACACCTTTTCTAACAACCACTGTGTATTTCAGTTTAGAGTCATTTAATAATATCTGATACTCTTATTATCTGACACATATTAATGTATTTTACTTATCCCCTCTTTGTTACCCAAAGTTTGCACACTTTTTGCATTTTGTTATTTAAAATTCTTTTCCATTTTTTTTTTACCCTCTATGCTCAGGTTCACACTTTCAGGCAGGAAATTTAGACATTGAAAAATGAATCACTGCAGATTTTAGTACTCCAAGAATAATATTTTTCTAGATATAAATTCATTTCTCCCAGAATTTAATTTAAAAAATTTTAAATTCCTCAATTAATTATAGGAAGTAATATTATGAGTACCTAAAACTGCCCACCTAGATTGATTTGGCAGTTTTTAATATTTTGCAAGTTTTGTTTCCTCTGTCTGTCTTTCTCTTTCTTCCTCTATCTCTCTCTTTCTCTGTATCTCTCTTCCTACACACACACACACACACACACATTCGTGTACTCAAACACCCAAACATTATACATGAAACATATGAAAATATACTGCAAACTTCATGACACTTCATTCTTAAATGAATATAATAAGATATGTGCTAAGTCTCTGCAGTTGTGACCAACTCTTTGCAACCCATAGACTGCAGCCGCCAGACTCCATGGGATTTGCCAGGCAAGAAAACTGGAATGGGTTGCCATTTCCTTATCCAATGGTAAGATATGGCTCCCCACATAACCAAAATTCCATTATCACAAAAAGAAATATAGTTCTGATACCATTCTATTATCTAATTCTTAATCTTCCCAACCCAAGGATCAGACCTGAATCTATGGCATCCTCTTCATTGGCAGATGGGTTCTTTACCATTAGCACCACATGGGAAGCCCATATAATTCATAATCTAGGTTTAATTTTTCCAATTTTTGTAGCTTTATTTTTGATACAGAATCCAATTTGCACAAATCATCATACTTTGCAACTTATGGTCTGTTGTAATCTAACATTTCATAAAATCTAGAGTATTTCCACAGGCTTTCATGATTTCATGTTGTTAATACACAAATACATTTTTTAACATTCTGAGACAATCATTCACTGATGATCATCACTGACTCAAGAGAGATGAATTTGAGTAAACTCCGGGAGTGGTGATGGACAGGGGGTCTGGCATCTTGTGGTCCATGGGGTCGCGAAGTCAGACACGACTGAGTGAATGAACTGAACTGAACTGAGACTATGTCACCATCAGTTTTTCTATGATTGTATCAATTATAATAATCATATATTTCTTAAACCAATATTTCCAAGACTAAAATTAAGATCATTACACATGTCAAAAATTAAGCTTATAGTTCAATCAAGTATAGAGTGTGTATAATGTAGAATACCCTCAGCTAACTAGCAACTCTCACAAGAGATCATGCCTGCTTCCAGTCCCCAGTGATTGATCAGAGTGGTGGTATAACATGCCTTGTTCAATCCCAGTAACTGTTCGGACATCCCCATCCACAGTCCCACAGATGGTTTCCTGAGGTTTCCACTGAGTGCTATGTCAACTCAGCTTTATCTTCTATCGAAATCTGCTTTTTTCTCTTTCTTTTCACAACATTCACTCAAGAACAGATTGCTCCAATAAAGCTTTTACAGAAAAATAATCTACTTAAGGTCATGTAGTACATTCAGTTGTCATGCTGTCTAGTATTTCCCATAATCTTAACTTTTTTGTAGATTATAGGAATTTTTTTTTTCTTTTAAAGCATGCTTCAGTTTAGCTTTAAAGTTTCCTTGTGATTAGAACAAGATTATGAATTCTGTCAAAATAGTGAATAGGTTTGCTTTTTATTATATCTATTTTTAGGCACTTATTGATTTGCTTCATTACTTATGATAACTTTGCAACTTGATCAGTTGTAAATATTAGATTCTTCTGCTCAAAAGTTACTTTTATTATTTATTTTTTGCAATTAAGAAGTATTTTGGTAGAGATGTTTTGTGACTGTATAAATATTCCATTCATATGCCAAAGTTTACCACATCTTATCATTTATTTTCCTTTCTTGCCTAATTATTTATTATGATGGATTGGAAATGTTGACTTTTCTGATTTTCATTGTATTTTTTTCAAATACATTAACTGGTATTCTACTGAAAACAAGTTTTTCTTTTTACTCGATTGTTCATTTACATGGGTTTAAATTCATGAATTTCTATTATAAACAATCCATTATTATTATAATAGGGATAGCAATTCCCAGACTGTCTCATCAGTTAGAAAGTACATATAATTACGTTGCACTAAGATTTAGGTTGTGCCTATGACATTGTGCAAATGCTGCAACTTCTTTGAGCTTGGCATTCTTACATAAAAATTGCAAACTATTCTAGGATTTTTGTGAGAGCTAAGTGTGTTAAAATATGTAAAGCACTTAGATCATGCTTGGAATTTAATAAATGCTTTGTATGTGTTATCATTTACTATTGTATGCACTGTTTATTTTGTCCTTTTTTCCCTCTGTCTTTGATTATCTAAGAATATTCTCTTTATCTCATCTGCTGTTATTCATAGAATTCTACATTCAAACTTTGAATAACTTTTTAATTATTGTGTTAATAAAGTAATATTAACTAAAGTTGTTAACTATTTACTATAGGGCAATCACTGTGCAAAATACCTTATGTGCATTATCTCACATTATTCTCAGAACCACCGTAAGATGTGGTAAAACTCTGCATTTACAACATTCAAAAAGGAAGGATATAAAGTAACTTACTCAAGTGGCAGCTCTTATAACTAAACTTTTTTTCTGTTTGTATGTAGATATAAAATATTCTTTTCTGGTCTAGATATTTTCCCTAGAAAAGGCAAAGGAGCACTCATAATTTCCTTTCATTTTTGAGTGTAAATTCAGGGTATAAACTTGAAACCATGGAAAAAATATTTTATAATTTAAACACAGAATTTTTAAAATGTACAAAATACTAATGTAAAAGATAAAGAAAAGTCCAGTCTTTTTCAGGTCTAGTGTTCCAGAATTTCAAACTATTTGCTGTTGGTCAACAGTCTCATGAAGCTCAGTGATAACATTTGGCTTTCAGCAGTAAGCAATCTCTCACATGAAAATGAGATAAATCCTTAAAGGAAAATAATGGATTGGGGGAGGAAGTAATATTAATAGAAGGAGAAGTTCAAGGTTAAGGTTCAATACTATGATCTGTTGAATGTCAATATTAAGTAAGGCAAAATTATTGTTTTATTGGAGCAGGTCAGAGTTTGTCAATAAAAATGGTATTTACTGCCATAAAGATTAGTTACAAAGGGCAATTTAAAGATGTCATGGGTAAGGATTTGAGGATGAGACAATTGATTCTGTTAATGACCCACTAACTGGCTCAGATGTGGTGAAACAAAGCATATCTCCTCAATGCTTGTGAAGTCATCCTTAAAACCTATAGTCAACAGATTACTCATATTGGTCCTGAAAAATTAGCCAATAGCATGAGTGTTTGTGGTGATCACACCCACACTGAGGGCATATAAAATGTCCTCTGCAGGGAGGACTGTCCACACTCAAGTGACACTTCTACTCTCCTTCTCTACCCAAGAACAACCTCAACAACCAACACCATGTGTGGCTACTACGGAAACTACTATGGCGGCCTGGGCTATGGAAGCTACGGCTACGGAGGCCTGGGCTGTGGCTATGGCTCCTGCTATGGGTCTGGCTTCCGCAGGCTGGGCTGTGGCTACGGCTATGGTGCCCGCTCTCTCTGCGGAAGTGGCTACGGCTGTGGCGCCCGCTCTCTCTGCGGAAGTGGCTACGGCTATGGCGCCCGCACTCTCTGTGGCTGTGGTTACGGATGCGGCTCTGGCTCTGGCTCTGGCTTTGGCTACTACTATTGAGGATGTCGTAGAAGACTCTCACCCTCCAATTCACGAGTTCTGGACCCCAAAAGTTCTCTGCCTCACCCTCAGATGATGCTCATTGTACATAATACTACAGACTTCTGATATGATTTGCTAAAGGCCTGATATATGTATCTGATGCCACTTGATATCTGGAAGAATATGAAATTCACCTTATGAGCTGATGTTCTTCTTCACATTGAGATGATTTTGGTATAGATTCATTTTAATAATTTTATCCTAAATTTGTTTCTATTTTCCTAATAAATTTTGAACTAATAAACAGGGAGAAGAAAGCTTGTTTCATTTTTGTCTATTTATTATGCACAATCTGCCTTTTATTTTTTGGTTGTTATCAGGGTAACAATTACTTTTCTTTGGGAAATATTTTCCTCAATCATTATTTATTTTTGCTGTACTGATTTCTATATTTGTAACTTCAGAAAAGTCTGTTATGCTAATGATGAGAAAACAGAAAGAGAAATTAAGGAAACAATTCCACTCACCATTGTGGCAAAAAGAATAAAATACCTAGGAATAAATCCATCTAAAGAAACAAAAGACCTATATATTGAAAACTATAAAACATTGATGAAAGAAATCAAAGATGACACAAATAGATGGAGAAATACACTATTTTCATGGATTGGAAGAATCAATATAGTGAAAATGAGTATACTACGCAAAGCAATCTGTAGATTCAATGCAATCCCTATCAAGCTACCAATGGTATTTTTCACAGAAGTAGAACGAATAATTTCACAATTTATATGGAAATACAAAGACCTCGAATAGCCAAAGCAATCTTGAGAAAGAAGAATGGAACTGGAGAAATCAACCTGCCTGAATTCAGACTATACTACAAAGCTACAGTCATCAAGAAAGTATGGTATTGGCACAAAGACAGAAATATAGATCAATGGAACAAAACAGAAAGCCCAGCGATAAATCAACACATCTATGGACACCTTATCTTTGACAAAGGAGGCAAGAATATACAATGCAGAAAACAGTCTCTTTAACAAGTGGTCCTGGGAAAACTGGTCAACCACTTGTAAAAGAATGAAACTAGAACACTTTCTAACACTATACATAAAAGTAAACTCAAAATGGATTAAAGATCTAAATGTAATACCAGAAACTATAAAACTCCTAGAGGAAAACATAGGCAACACTCTCTGATATAAATCACAGCAAGATCCTCTAGGACCCACCTTGCAGAGTAATGGAAATAAAAACAAAAATAAACAAATGGGATCTATTAAACTTAAAAGCTTTTGCACAATGAAAGAAACTATAAGCAAGGTGAAAAGACAGCCTTCAGATTGGGAGAAAATAATAGCAAACAAAGCAACTGACAAAGAATTAATCTGAAAAATATACAAGCAAGTCATGCAGCTCAATACCAGAAAAATATATGATCCAATCAAAAAGTGGGCCAAAGAACTAAACAGACATTTCTCCAAAGAAGACATACAGATGGCTAACAAACACATGAAAAGATGCTCAACATCACTCATTATCAGAGAAATGCAAATCAAAACCTCGATGAGGTACCATTTCACACCAGTCAGAATGGCTGCTATCAAAAAGTCTACAAACAATAAATGCAGGAGAGGGTGTGGAGAAAAAGGAACCCTCTTGCACTGTTGGTGGGAATGCAAACTAGTACAGCCAATAGGGAGAACAGTGTGGAGACTCCTTAAAAAACTGGAAATAGATCTGCCTTATGACACAGCAATACCACTGCTGGACATACACACTGAGGAAACCAGAATTGAAAGAGACACATGTATCCCAATGTAAATTAATTATATATATATATAAAGTCTGTGGTGACCTAGAAGAGTGAGATGGGGGGGGGGGGTGAGGAAAGCTCAAGATAATGGGGATATATATGTACTTATGGCTGATTCACATTGTTGTACAGCAGAAACCAACATACCATTGTAAAACAATTATCCTCCAATTAAAAATAACTTGAAAAAAAATGTGAATTTTGTAAATCTCAGTTTCTTGTATGGTAAGAGAAGGAATTTTTTTTCTTATGATGAATTTAGCTCTTCATATTTTTTTGCTCTATAGATGGATATAGTCTTTCAGTTGGTACTTCAGGATGCCTCCAGTCTCAAGAGAAATCTGGCATGTTGGACTGAAGTTGACATTCTTCTATGTGACCAGAGAGCAGAGTGTACTCAAGAATTTTCCTTTATAGGGCTTAGGTAGGATATTTAGGGGGCTTCCCTGGTAGCTCAACTGGTAAAGAATCCACGTGCAATGCAGGAGACCCTGGTTCAACTCCTGGTCAGGAAGATCCCATGGAGAAGGGATAGGCTACCCACTCCAGTATTTTTGGGCTTTCCTGGTAGCTCAGACAGAAAGAATCCACCTGCAATGTGGGAGACCTGGTTTCTATCCCTAGGTTGGGAAGATCCCCTGGAAGAGGGCATGACAACCCACTCCAGTATTTTTGCCTGGAGAATCCCCATGGACAGTGGAACCAGCTGGACTACAGCCCATGGGGTCACAAAGAGTCAAACAGGACTGAGTGACTAAGCACAGCACAGAAGAATAGGATGATGTATTTCAGGAGCTTGCCAACCCACAATGCAGAAAATCCTATACTAATTCTCTCCAGTGGAACCCAAATGGAGTCCCAGTCATCACTTAGCTGCTCAATGATTTTATCAACCATTTAGATGAGGAAAGGAAAATTGTACTTAGGAATGGAAAGGAAAGTAACATGGTTCAGGTTGCCTAATTGCCCTATTCAAATGATTTAGAATCTGCCACAGATACGGGTTCAGGCCAATATTTCAGAAAGTTTATTGACACTAATTTTCATGAGCTCATCACATATAGAAAATATTGCAACCTTGTTGTTTTCAGTCATCCAGTCTTGTCCAACTCTCTGTAACCCTATGGACTGCAGCACACCAGGCCTCTCTGTCCCTCATAAGCTCCCAAAATTTGCCCAGGTTCATGTCCATTGCATCAGTGATGCCACCCAGCCATTTAATCCGTTGAGCTCTCTTCTCCTTCTGCCCTCAGTCTTTCCCAGAGACAGGGACTTTTCCAATGAGTCAGTTGTTTGCATCAGATGACCAAAATACTGGCATTTCAGCTTCAGCATCAGTACTTCCAGTGAGTATTCAGGGTTGATTTCCCTTAAGATTGACTGGCTTGATCTTGCTGTCCAATGGGCTCTCAAGAGTCTTCTCCAACACCACAGTTTGAAGGCATCATAGCTGAAAGTATAAAATCCTACTGTCAGGTTTCATGTTTCTTCTTTGTCTTTAATATATATAACAAGTCCAATCACGAATTTGGGACAGAAATTGTATGAATCTTTTGGGACTAATCTATTGCTAAAAGAAAACAACCACAATATAAATAAATAACAATCTCTCAAAATTTATAACAAAATTCAGAGAATGTCAACATAGTATTCAAATGTCCAGGATACTATACAAAATCATATTAACATACAAAGTACTGACCACTGTGATTTGTTCTCAAGGGAAATGACCACTGAGAGATGCTGTGGCGTATAGACTAAAACGGTCCCCAATTTTTATCACCTACTGGTATTCACATCTTTGCATTTTCCTTTCCCCTTAAATATAACAAACTCATGATGTGCTTCTAACCAATAGAGCACTGAAAAAAGAATAGAAGTTCTTCCATGCTTAGGTCATGTAGATCATGGTTGTTGTTCAGTGGTTAAGTCATGTCTGATTCTTTGTGACCCTATGGACTGAAGCCAGCCAGGCTTCCTTGTCTTTCACTGTCTCCCAGAGATTGCTCAAACTCATTTCCATTGAGTTGGTGATGCCATCCAACCATCTCATCCTCTGTTACCCTCTTCTCTTCCTGCCCTCAGTCTTTCCCAGCATCAGGATCTTTTCCAATAAGTCAGCTCTTCATATCAGGTGCCAAAGTATTGGAGCTTCAGCTTCAGCATGAGTCTTCTCTAATACCACATTTCAAAAGCATTAATTCTGGGCACTCAGCCTTCTTTATGGTAAAACTCACACAGTCGTACATGACTATTGGAAAAACCATAGCTTTGACTAAGGACATTTGTTGGCAAAGTGATGTCTCTACTTTTTTAATACACTATCTGCATTTGTCAACTATTCTTCCAAGGAGCAAGCATTTTTCATGACTGCAGTCACTGTCTGCAAGTGATTTTGGAGAAAAAGAAAATAAAATCTCTGACTGTTTCCAATTTTTTCCCATCTACTGGCCATAAAGTGATGGGTTGGATGCCATGATCTTAGTTTTTTAAATGCTGAGTTTTAAACCAGATGATGTAGATCATAATGTCCAATTTTTTTTTTTTTTTGGCATACTTCATTCTTTGAAGGTGTTGATTATGCAAACAGTTACATTGTGAACTCCCAATGAAAGGACCCATTTGGGAAGGAATTGAAAGTGGTCTCTAGTCAATAGCCAACAAGGAACAACAGGCAACCCTCAGTCCAACAATCTGCGAGTAACTGAGCCATCGCAACAAACATGTGGGATTAGAAATGTATCTTCTCCAGGCAATCCTTCAGATGATACCACAGATCTTGCTGGCATAGTGACTGTAGCCTCTTGAAAAATTCTTAATAGAGGACTCTGCTAAGTTGTGTCTAGAGTAGAGACCAACAGAAAATAAGTGACATAACATGTGGTTGTTAAGCTGTTAAGTTTTTGCTAATAACATTATATAACCATTACAGACACCATCTCCAAAATTATTGAACTAAGACATTTAAGCCACTATTATCACCATAATCCATGAGGTAAAGATAAACACTCTTGAACTAAATGCGAGAAAATTATAACTTCAACAGAGAAACAGAAATGTAGAAAATAATGAATGGCAATTTTGTAAACAAAAAGCACAATATCTGAATTTTAAAATACTATTGAATTAGTTCAATTGCAGAATTGAGATGTCAGAGGAGTCAGACAACTTGATGATAAATGAATAGAAATTGTTGAATTTTCAGAGCTAACAAAATACACCTTTAAATACAAGTGGAGTCTCAGAAATGTGTGGAATGTACCAAAAATTCTAACATTTATGGCATTGGAATCTCAAAAGGAGGGAGAAAGTATTTTGGTGCAGAAATCATATTTGAAAAAATAATGGTTGAAAATTTCCCAGATTTGATAGAAAGTCATAGATTTATAGTAAAGAAGCTATAACTCTCAATCAGAATAAACTCAAAGGAAGTTATCTCCAAGTACATCATAATCAAGATTCTATTAACAAATAAAAAGGGAAAATTCTTAAAAGCTACTGGAGATAAACCACATATTATTTATGGAGAATAATGATTCAAATTACTGTTGGATTTCTTATCTGACATAATGAAGTCCAGAGGACAGTGGAAAACATGCCTAAAAGTGTTTATAAAAAATAATCCAACATTCTATTCCCAATAATATCTTTCAGGAATTAAGGTGAAATAAAAAGTTTTTCAGATGAAGAAAAACTGAGAAGTTGTGTCCAGGAGAAATTTTCTAAACAAAGGCAATATTTTCAGGTTAAAGGAAAATAATAGCAAACTGACACTTGGTACTTCAGAAATAAAGGGAAGACATATAAATTAGCAAACATTTGGGTGAAAAAATAATTATTTTTCTCCTCTTAAGTTCTTTAAAGTACATAGGATTGCTGAAAGCAAAAACTTGTAATAATGAGTGAAGAGACTTGAAGGTAGGCCAATATAATATACATCAGTGTAACAAGAAGAAACAATGGTGAAGGGGATTACAAACTTTTAAGACTTATGCTTTTTAGTTTAAGTAGCAAAATAGTAGCCCTAAAGAATACTGTCAAAGATTAGTTATATAAGCTATAATCCCTATACTAACCTCTAAAACTTACAAAGGTATACCAAATGGTAAAGAATCTGCTTGCAATTCAAGAAAACTGGGTTCAATCCCTGGGTTGGAATATCCCCTGGAAAAGGGAATGGCCACCCACTCCAGTATTCTTCCCTGGAGAATTCCATGAACAGAGGAGCCTAGAATATGGGCTTGCAAAGAGTGGACACAACTGAGCAATTAACTTTCACTTTCAGCCAAAAAGCACTAGATAAATTAAAATCTGATATTAAATATATTCAAAGAATACAAAATAAGACAGAGAAGTGGAAACTGAGAAATAGAAACCAGAAACAGTTAGTAAAATTATAGAACTAATTCCAGTCATGTCAACAATTAAATTACATGTAAATATGTAAATACACAATTAAAAGACAGATCTTCAAATTGACAAAACCAGATCCAGCCATATATTGTGTATAAGAAATCATTTCAAATGTGTGTGTTTGTGTACATGTGTGTCTTTGTGTGTGTTTAAGGGAGATTTTCTGGAAATATTAAAAATATTTCAAGCTAAATAAAAATGAAAATAGAAGGTATCAAAATTTGTTAAATGAAATAAAGTAGTGTTTAAAGAGAAATTTATAGCAACCTATTTTACACTGAAAAAAGAAGAAAGCTCTAAATTAGTAATTTAAGCTTTCTCTAAAATAATTACTAAAGAAGCACCCATAAGGAAAGGAAGGAAATAATGCAGGTGATTACTGGATCAATATATTTTGAAATGAGAAATAGAGAAAATAAATGGAAGTAAAAACTGATTCCATGAAAAGTTCGATTAAATCGGTAAACCTCTAGCAGGACTGAAAAAGAAAAAAAAAAAAAAAAAGAAGATATTTTAACAACAGTAAGAATTAAATACTCTGAAGACCTTACAATAACCAAGATAAGAAACAAAAACAACAACAAAAAAATACATCATGCTCATAAATTTAATAACTTAGATAAAATTGACCTGTTCCTTAAAAGGCAGAACATTTCAAAGCTAGCTCAAAAGGAAATAGATCATCTAAATGGCCACATAACTAATGGAAAAATATACTTTCTGATTAAAGTCATTCTAATAAAGAAAACTCCTGGTTTATGTAATTTCACCTGTAAATCCCATCAAACATGTAAGGAAGAAATAATACCAACCTTTTGGACTCTCTCCAGAAAAAAAGTAGAAAGAGTTAATAAGAAAAAAAAAAAAAAAAAAAACTGGAGGGAACAGGTCTTCACTCACTCTATAAAATCAGTGTTTCACTGATACTAAATCTGAGAATTAGATTTCAGCAGAGTTCTCATCAATCACTAACTGATAATGTGGCTCACTGCATCTATACTGCTCATACAAATAATACAGTCATTTGCTGAACTTGTGTTTTCCTTCTAGGGGTCTGGAATTTTGCAGGCACCATTTTGACATTATACAGGAGGCAGTGATCAAGACTATCCCTAAGAAAAAGAAATGCAAAAAGGCAAAATGGTTATCTGAGAAGGTCTTAAAAATATCTGTGAAAAGAAGAGAAGCAAAAGGCAAAGGAGAAGAGGAAAGATATACCCATCTGAATACAGAGCCCCAAAGAATAGCAAGGAGAGATAAGAAAGCCTTCCTCAGTAATCAGTGCAAAAAATAGAGGAAAACAATAGAATGGGAAAGACTAGAGATCTCTTCAAGAAAATTAGAGATACCAAGGGAACTTTTCATGCAAAGATGGGCACAGTATGGTGTGTGTTAGGTATGAACCCAACAGAAGCAGAATATATTAAGAAGAGGTGGCAAGAATACACAGAAGAACTGTACAAAGAAGATCTTCATGACCCAGATAATCATGATGGTGTGATCACTCACCTAGAGCCAGACATCCTGGAATGTGAAGTCAAGTGGGCCTTAGGAAATATCACTATGAAAAAAGCTGGTGGAGGTGATGGAATTCCAGTTGAGCTATTTCAAATCCTGAAAGATGATGCTGTGAAAGTACTACACTCAATATGTCAGCAAATTTGGAAAACTCAGCAGTGGCCACAGGACTGGAAAAGTCAGTTTTCATCCCAATCCCAAAGAAAGGCAATGCCAAAGAATGTTCAAACTACCACACAATTGCATTCATCTCACATGTCAGCAAAGTAATGCTTAAAATTCTCCAAGTCCGGCTACATCAGTACGTGAACTGTGAACTTCCAGATGTTCAAGCTGGTTTTAGAAAAGTCAGAGAAACCAGAGATCAAATTGCCAACATCTGTTGGATCATCAGACAAGCAAGAGAGTTTCAGAAAAACATCTACTTATGCTTCATTGACTGTGCCAAAGCCTTTGACTGTAGATCGCAGCAAACTGTGGAAAATTCTGAAAGAGACGGGAATACCAGACCACCTGACCTGCCTCCTGAGAAATCTGTATGCAGGTCAGGAAGTAACAGTTAGAACAGGATATGAAACAACAGACTGGTTCAAAATTGGGAAAGGAGTACATCAAGACTGTATATTGTCACCCTGCTTATTTAACTTACATGCAGAATACATCATGAAAAATTCTGGACTGGATGAAGCAGAAGCTAGAATCAAGATTGCCGGGAGAAATATCAATAACCTCAGATATGACACCACCCTTACGGCAAAAAGCCAAGAATAATTAAAGAGCCTCTTGATGAAAGTGAAAGAGGAGACTGAAAAAGTTGGCTTAAAACTCAACATTCAGAAAACTAAGATCATGGCATCTGGCCCCATCACTCCATGGCAAATCCGTGGGGAAACAGTGACAGACTTTATTTTTTGGAGCTCCAAAATCTCGGCAGATCATGACCATAGCCATGAAATTAAAAGATGTGTGCTCCTTGGAAGAAAAATTATGACCAACCTAGACAGCATTATAAAAACGCAGAGACATTTCTTTGCTGACAAAGGTCCGTCTAGTCAGAGCTTTGGTTTTTCCAGTAGTCATGTATGGATGTTAGAGTTGGAATGTAAAGAGAGCTGAGTGCCGAAAAATTGATGCTTTTGAACTGTGGTGTTGGAGAAGAGTCTTGATAGCAAGGAGATCCAGCCAGTCCATCCTAAAGGAAATCAGCCCTGAATATTCATTGGAAGGACTGATGCTAAAGCAGAAGGCAAAAAAAAAAAAAAAAAAAAAAGCAGAAGGCCGCCTGATGCGACGAGGTGACTCATTTGAAAAGACTCTGATGCTGGGAAAGATTGAAGGGAGGAGGAGAAGGGGACTACAGAGGATAAGATGATTGGATGGCATAACTGACTCAATGGACTTGAGTTTGAGTAAACTCTGGGAGTTGAGAATGGACAGGGAGGCCTGTTGTGCTACAGTCCATGGGGTCACAATGAGTCAGACATAATTGAGTGACAGAAGTGAACTTTTGATCTATGCCCAGTTAAAAACCTGGGCATAAAAGTCATATATAGAATGGTTTATTTCTATTTTTAGGAGAAGGTTAATTTCTGTATGGATCCTCATGGATAGAAAGAGCTCACAAATTAGCACACAAGTTAAGCACACAAATACCTCCTGAATCTTCCTGGTTCTCTTTCCTATTTGGTCCAGCTGTGTACCCTTACTACTTTGCTATAATAAACCTTGCCCATGGGCACAATTATATGCTTAATCCCATGAGCCCTTCTAGCAAATCTCCATAATGCAAGTGGCCTTGTGGACCCCCAACACTCTGATCTTCTGGAAAAGGCAAAAGTATAAGAATTTAGAACCAGGAGTTACTTACAGGGTTTAGGAGTGTGGGGAAGGACTGACTGCAAAGGGATTTTTAAAAAGCATGAGGGATTTTATTGGGAGAGTGATGGCGCCTTTGTGGTTGTGGTGGTTGTACCACAAGATCATGCATTTTTCAAAATTACAGAGCTCAAGAGTGAATCACAGAACCAAATGAGCAAATTTCTGTCTGCGTAATTGAAAAATAAAGCATAGGAAGAAAATTTGGGAAAGTGTGAAACTTTGCAGTCGATGGTTTCTGAAGGTAAAATATGCAGAATATTTACTATATGCTAAGCAACAATTAAACTGATTGACATTATCTCATTTAGTCTGAGAATTCCCAGCAGCAAAAACATGATCCCCTCTTTAACAAAAGAGGAAATTTACAGTGTTAAAATAATTTTCAAAAATCACAAACCTAGAACTGGCAGAGCAACTGAGGTTGAAATATCAAGAGACTATATGTCATAAACAGGTAACACAACATTTTTTTGAATCAAGGTAGTTAATAATTACAAATTTTTTTTAAATTCTATTATATGTAATAAGTAGCAAGAAAACCAAGATTTTTATTTCAGAATAACCAGATTTATTGAAAACAGTCTAAAGCAGAATGCATGAAAATGATCAATGTATCCCAATGATTGCTTCACTCTGGTAAAGGGAAATAAGTGATTCACAAGGTGGATATCACATTCTCTCACTTCTCAGGAGGTAAAGCATGGGAATAAATGACTGTGGGTTTTAGATCCAGATGGGAGTAACCAGATTGCAGGTAACCGGCAAATCACATCAGGAGTCTATGGTATAAAGTTTTTCTCAACCTACAGTGGGCATTTAGCATTGTAGCCTGAATGTGTTCTTCTTGCTTACAAATTAATCCTTGACCCATTTGATCTCAGAACCAGTTGTTGACCTTCCTAAGCTCTGCCCTATGACATGGGGAGTTGATCCCTGTGGGTGCTGGGAGCCAACACACGAGATCCCACCCGTGACAAGGTCATGAGGAGAAAACCTGACAGGCAAGGTGGATCAGGTTTTCAGGGATTCCGAAAAGCTGCCCCCGGCGCTCACCTTAAAGATGATATCTGTCTTTTTGATGCTTGCTTCAATAGACTCCTCCCTAATTTCTGTGACACAGGCAGAAGGCCTTCCCCGATCTCTTTCCAAATAAGAGTCAATTTAGAACTTTAATCAATAAGTTTCCCAGGTGGTGGTATCTTATGAGATTATCCAGGATGAAAGGAGTGTTTCAACTTAAACTCCTTTGCTGGTATTTAGTTTGTTTGGCAAATGCATTTATGCCCTTGGTACTAATATGCATGATTGCTCACAATACCCTAATCATAAAATAACGTAAAGAACCTGATCATGTAAAGGCCCTAATAGACATAGAGCCCTTTGGGGGGTGAGGAAGCCCTATTAGAAAACACAAGAAAAATTATTCTAAAAGTGGTTATTGGGTTAACGTTTGCTTGCTATGTTTTTGCTCTTAATGTGCTAAGGTTGTGTTATGGAAACCATTGTTAACATAGTTATAGATCTAGAAAAATAAGAGCTTAGCCCTAGTGTGGTACCAATGAGACAGTTGTTAACTGTTAGCCAGGAGTGCTAGGCAGAGGCTGCCTCACTGAAGCCACAGAGTCTGTGTGGGGTAAACCTCTTAGATAAATTCAACTGACAACTTCTGCAGAAGAATTTGACTTTTATGTTAACAAGGTTATGCTTCTACTATGTTGTGACATGCTGTACTGTTGCCCTATGAGACTATAACTTTTCTGTTAAGATCACCACAGAAACAGAAAATAGGTTTACATTCACCTGACTTGCATAAAATGTCAATAGGCCCCAAGGCCAGAAGGTAATGTACAAGACCCTCATAAACAAAGAAGTATGCAGAAAACACCGTGGTTTCATGAAGGACAAGCTGATGTAATGTTAAGCTATCTTTCCCTTAGAAATGTACTAACTTAGGGTATTAAAGCTACGATAAAAAATAAAGCATTGCCAGACTCTGCTGGACACCCCCAGTCTGGTCTTTCTCTCTTTCTCCCTCTCTCTCTCTCTCTTTTTCTCTCTCTCTTTCTCTCTCTCTCCCTCGCCGACGCAATTCATCCTGAGGGTACCCCTGGATCCTGCCGGGGCTGGACCCCGGTAAGTGGGCTTTTGTTTTCAAGCTCCCATATTCACTGCCTTCTGACTGGATGTAGCCCATCTGAGGTGAGAAATTGGAAGGCAGGAGAAAGCCAGGATGTTTCTTCACTCTCTCTGCCTCCAGCTCCTACTTGCAGGCCCACTTTGCTTCCAGAGGGAAACCTTGGAGCCCTGAACTCCAGGAATACCATCTCCTCCCTTCATCCCATCATTACTTTTGCCAATATATGAGGGCCTCAGGTACAGTGGCTCAGCTGGTAAAGAATCTGCCTGCAATGCAGGAGACCTGGGTTCAATACCTGGGTTGGGAAGATCCTCTGGAGAAGGGAAAGGCTACCAACTCCAGTATTCTGTCCTGGGGAATTTCATGGACTGTATAGTTCATGGGATCCCAAAGAGTTGGACAAGACTGAATGACTTTCACTTTCACTTTTTCAGGCACAGAAGATTGAATTAATGACACAGTTCTTGGTACAAGATATTCACTGATCAATGTCTTATCTTGTGTTTTTCAATAATAATAATAATAATTTAAAACAGTTAAACAATTATTATTTAAATAATAACTTAAAATAATTTAAATAATTTAAAATGATAAGTATTTAAAATAATACTTTTTTAAAAGTATCCTTTTATTTCCATATCCATTTTTCATTTGCCTCCTCTCAAAAACTCACCATCCCAATGCATTTAAGGCTCCCTTTTGTTTGTATTCTTGCAAAATATGAATTGATTTATGATCAGGTGGCTCAGTGGTAAAGAATCTGCCTATCAAGGCAGGAGATGCAAGAGATGTGAGTTGGATCCTTGGGTCAGGGAGATCCCCTGGAGAAGGTAATGGTAACCCACTCCAGTATTCTTGCCTAGGAAATCCCATGGAGGAGGAGCTTGGTGGGCTATAGATCATGGGGTTGCAAAGAGTTGGACATGACTGAGCACAACAGCACAGCACAGTGTAGACACAGGATATGGGATTCATGTCTGTTGAATCATGATGTTATATGTGTCTGAGATAAAAACATCCCGTGGTGTCCTCAGTAAAAGTAGCTGCGACATCAATAGCCATACCACAGAGAGAGTGGGAGCCATAGCCACAGATTAGGCCCCCAGAGCAACAAATTCCACAGCCACGGCCCCCATAGCAGTTTCTATAGTAGACACACATGGTGTTGGTTGTTAAGATTGCCCTGAAGTAGAAAAGGATGTGGAAGTGTCCTTTCAGTCTAAACAACATCCCTGCAGAAGGCCTTTTATATGCCATCAAGGTGGGTGTGAACCACCACACGTATCATGCCATTGGCTTACTTTATGACTAATCTAACTAGTTTTGTGTTTCTCAACCATAAGATAAAGCCTCAGAGGTATTAAGGAAGCTTGTTTTATTTGGCTACTTGGGACTCTTCTGAAACAATTCAGTGCCAATAATAGAGGCGATGGTTGTACATATAAATTCCTTCATTATACTATGTCTTTTTTTTAACTTCGATAAACATGCATCATTTCAAGAAGTAGCATTTGCAAGAGGCCAATTTTGACTCTCTCTTGGCACAAAATAAAATCTATATTCTTCTCCTTATCTTTCTATAACCAAAAGTATTCATTTTTAACCAATGAGTTTTGCTTCTATTTTGCTTCAAAACAATTTTTCCTTTTTAGGACTTTAGTTGTTTCTTCTCTGAAAGTATACAGCATAGAAAATCCCAACTGTCACTCATCTCTGTGATGCAATTAACAAAGAGCCAGCTTTTTAAATTTTTCTATAAAAATGTTGAGCCAACAGTATCTTTTGGATTTTTACATTAACAAATTATTGTTTTATTTTTATATGCCTAATTCTTCTTCATATCACTAAATATGGGTTTTCCTATGAATTCCAATTTCTGTTCAGACCCTACCACCTGAAAGAATGGTAATACTGTAATGGATCCCATTTTATTGAAACTTCTTGCAATTGTCATCTTCAATATATACCATTTTTTAAACTTTTAAGACATATATGAACTACTGTCAGTTGTGTGCTTATAAGCTTTAGTATATGAAACATCAATGTTTCACAAGGCAAGACTTTTTCTCCTTTTTTTGGTAATCTCTTTCTAGTCAACAGAGAGATTTGGTCAAATTTGGAGATACACAATAATCAGCTAATATTCTGACTAACTGAATTTTTTTCTTCAGATGTTTGATTTTATCAATGTCTTAGACGAAGATAAGTTCATTTGTAAAGACACACAACATTAAATAGGTAATCTATTTTTATCAAATCCATGGAACTCTCTTAAATAATCATTGAAACATCATTTTATGTCATTTTTTTTTTCACTATGATAATTCAGGCTACTAGGAGGCACAGCAAAGTCAAGAGAATCTTGTTATTGTCCAAAAACAATAAGATATGATGTCTTTGGGAGGATGCAGGACTAATGTGTGATTATGGACACATCTGTAATCAATGACCAAGGTGTTGACATTTCATTCATAATCTAGATATTATAAATTTCTTCATATGATTTACAAGCATAGAGGAATTGATTATGCAGCAATGAAGAGATTTCAGGACAGGAAACCACCTGCATTTCAGCTAACCTTCCTCTGGAATTCAGAACATAATAGTTTCGTAATTCATTCAACTTATCTGCTTTGGTAAGTAATTTAAATTAATATAAAACTAGACTTTTAATATAATAGAACAATATTTTCCTAAAATAATCAGATCAAATGCAATTATTTATTCATTTACCATGCATTTTAAAATGTATTTCTCTTTATTTTTACTTATAAGTGTATATCTATAAACTAGACCCCTTATTATGCTTAATATTGAAGTCTTTCCTTCATGTAGATAATAACTGTTAGAAAATCATAATGGTATCAAATAATTTAAATTTTTCCCTACAGAAAATGTCAGTTGCTTCAAATTATCATCCCTAGATTCCATCAATTGGTTATCATACAATTGAGGATTATATTTTAAAGACCACTTGTTAAAATTATGTGAAAGCCATTTAATTTTGAGAGATAAGTCTTACATATTGCATAAATTCATGGACCAGAAGGGGATATGACTAAATATTAGTTAACAAAGTAATCATTCAGCAAATAGTTTCATAATTGGTTAAAATGATTGTGGGAGATATTGTCTGCCATATAACTCAGTATTCCCAATATAAACAGTTATGAAACAAATTCTCTTAGGATTTGTTTTCAGAAATTATTCATCTCTTAGAAGGAACTGATGTTTACTTTTCTGGTCAGACAATGAGTGCATTATGTGTCATAGCATTCCTCTTAATTAATAAACAATATTTTTATAGTAGTTTTAAGTTCACAGCAAAACTGAGCAGATGGGACAGAGAATCCCCATGAATTCAGTTTCTACATACACACAGCACTTTCCCCTCTGTCAACATGTGACACTATAGTAGTGTTCTTGTTACAAACTAAACCTACACTGACACATTAATATCACTTGAAGTTTGTGGTTTAAATCAGGGTCCATTCTTTATGTTATGATTCTATGGGTTTTGACAAATGTATAATGGCATGCATCCATCATTTTAGTTACAGGTAAAATACTTTTACCAACCAAGCCAAATAGTTGTAAAATCCACTGTTTCTTGAGATGTAGGAATATAAATCATCTAATTGTTACTTAATATTAAACAAAAATTCCAAAATTTAAGAATAAAGTAACTAAGAAAGACAAATTCTCATACTTAAAGAGAAAAAAAAAGCTCTGTTGAGGGATTTTATCTTCCCAGATATCTTACTCCATTCTTGGGAGATCAACAGTTTCAAACTGTGAACCTGTCAACATGAAGTGAGGCATATCCCTCACCTTAAACTAAATAGAGCAGTTGAACTCACTCACGTCTGGGATTTAGAAATCTCATTTCAAAAAAAAAGATAATTGAAAAGTTCCCAAATGTATGAATCACAAAAATTATTGGAAAGGCAAATAATTGCAATTAAAACTGTGAAGCCACACAAAAACCAAGAAAAGAAATAACTCAGGACAGATAAGAACATAGAAATGCTATGCAATAGCTCTAAATAAAAATGTGTCATGAGTTTCTGAAATGGTGTCTTCTTCAAAAAAACAAAATTTTAAAATATAGTAAGATTTGTTAAAGTTAGGAGGAAGCAGGCCAGGGTAGATTTGACTTTGTTTCCTTCTTGAACTGAACAAGCATAAGAAATACTTCTTGCGGAAGTGTGCTAGAATCAAAGATTAGAAGCAGCAATTATGCATCGATGATCTTCCAAAAAAACTTCACACAGATTAAAGTTTTGGTATAAAAGTACTTGGAATATATAGTATTTCCAGGCAATGCTTAGCTAAACTGGCAAATATCACTTTACCGCAATAACCTGATATAATATATGCAATGATTGCTTAACCAGAACTGAAAACAGACATCTACAAAACTGACATTGATGTCAGAACTGAAGGATTTGGTAGAGCAACTGAAGTAGAAATAGAAAAACAAAGAAAAAAAAAGATATTCCTAAATAAGACAATTTTTTTAATTCAATCAGGGAAAAACCAAAACTGTGAACATCACACTTTAAATGAAAAGAAACCAAGGTTTATTTTTCCAGATTAAACAAGTTTATTAGGAAAAGAGAGAAATGGCTTCAGCATGAAAACATAAAGGCAGAAATCTGTGACCGCCATTATAATAGGGGATCATACGGGAATTCTCAGGATGAATTTCAATTCCTCTACTTAAGAGTTAAATGCATAAAGGGAAGCGTGGCTGTATCAGATGTAGAGGGCATTAAAAGGCACGTCTTCAGCAAGGTTCTGTACACGTGGGGTTCAGAATTGGTGAATCCTGGAGTCCAGGTGTAGAGGGTGAGAGTCTTCCATGGCGTCCTCAATAGTAGTAGCCAGAGCCGCATCCGTAGCCACTTCCACAGAGAGAGCGGGCGCCATAGCCGTAGCCACTTCCACGGAGAGAGCGGGCGCCATAGCCGTAGCCACAGCCGTAGCCACAGCCCAGCCTGCGGAAGCCAGACCCATAGCAGGAGCCATAGCCACAGCCCAGGCCTCCGTAGCCGTAGCTTCCACAGCCCAGGCCGCCATAGTAGTTTCCGTAGTAGCCACACATGCTGTTGGTTGTTGAGGTTGTTCTTGGGTAGAGAAGGAGAGTAGAAGTGTCACTTGAGTGTGGAGAGTTCTCCCTGCAGAGGGCCTTTTATACGCCCTCAGTGTGGGTGTGACCAACCACACCTTCATGCCATTGGCTAACTTTATGACCACTCTAATTAGTTTGTTTTTGCTCAACCACAGGATAAAACCTCAAAGTAATTTAGGAAGCTTGTTTTGTTGGCCTGTTTGGGCTCCTCTAATCCAACTGAGGTCTTGAATGAAAGGAGACACCTACATTGCCTGCCCCAAACTATATGTCCACTTTAACCTCCTCGAACCTTCCTTTATGTCAAAAATGACTATACCGGTAAGACCTCAGTCTTATTTGCTCTTGGTTCCAATTAGTTTCACTGATTTTTTAAATATTTCATAAGCCTAACAATCCTTTGACCCATGTGTTTATCTTTCTTCTCTTGATTCGAATTAATTATCTTCTTCAGATATTCAGTTCTCTTTCTATACTGAAACCATAATGTATCTTTCAACCCCAGGATGTTGATATTAACCCAACCAATTAAAACTTCCAAAAAACCAAGTCAGACCAAAATGGCATTATGCTTTTCTACTTACACCAATCAGCCTAATTCTCACTTGCATTCAATTTTTACTGAAGGACTACAAACTTAAATTACTCCTTGGAATCCAGTTTCCCCACTTTTTCTTATCAGTAACAGATTAGATTCTGTATCAATATTTGAGTTATATTCTAAGTAAGTATAAAAAAGGCTAAACAACATATATTTATGTATACCAGTGGATTAGACACCGGTCTGTTCCTTCATCAAGATATCTGATCATTATTCTCTTTGTCACCAGTCACACTGAGTTCTCTTTTATAGCCCTAGTATTACTGCTGTCTTAATTCAAGTTAGTGTGTTTCTCCACCTCATTGGTTGGCACCAGAAAAGTGTAAATAGTTTTACATCACAGTTAAAATGTAACTTGTGCCTTCTCTTAAAGAAGGCACATGGGGAGGTGTCATTATCTACCCATCCATGTGAAATCTATCAGTAGATTTTTACTTTTCTAATGGTATTTCTGAGTAAAAACAGTTTTACATATATTCTCAAAACTTTAGAAAGGGAGAGAGAATACATGATTTTGAATACACCCTTAATTTCAGCCAGTTCTCCTCTAGAACACAAGAATGAAGCCATAAGATTTCAAAATCTTTCTAATACATCTATCTTGAGTATATCTGATGAGTCAAAAATTGCTTTTTAGTGAAACAGAATGCTTTAATACTAAAGATATGATCAAACACATTCATCTAATCAAAAAATAAACATACACTTCTGAGTGTCCTTTCCATGTGTGTGTTTGGTAGGGTCATTGTAAAATAGATAGAGTGTTATGACTTTTTTTCACCATTTGCTGGGTGAAGATATTAGACCTACAAAACATCTTCACTATATCATTTTCAAATTTCCCATAGAGAAATAAAAGTACCATCTATATTACAATGCAGAATCAATCAAGTGATAAATTAAAACACGTTTCCAGGAAAAAACTAATTTAAATAGCCTAATGATCATTCTTCCTCTAGGCTATCAAAGTTCTTAGAACATCACCTGAAATTGGTATGACTAAATTGCCTCTCAAAAAAAAAAAAAAGCTATAATTAACTGCTATTTCTTCTTGGAGGGGGAGGAGCATTTGATTAAAATAGTCATAAAAGGTATTATTATCTTGATAGCAACATTTAATAGGTGACAGTGGTTAATGGATTTAAATGTCAGGGACTCTACCATGACTTTTGATCATTTACAAAATGATAGATGCAGATATATGTAAGTATAAATTAAATGAATAATATTGCTTCACAAATATAATAGAACATATTAGGTACTCAAGGATTTAGAATTAAACCCTGCCATTGGCTTTCCTGGCGGCTCAGATGGTAAAGAATCTGCCTGAAATGCAGGAGGCCCAGGTTTAATCCCTGGATTGGGAAGATCCCCTGGAGAAAAATGGCTTCCCACTCCAGTATCCTTGCCTGGAGAATTTCATAGACAGAGGAGCCTGGCAGGCTGCAGTCCATGGGGTTGCAAAGCGTCAGACATGACAAGCTACTGACACAGCATTGTCTTCTCTATGTCTTCTCCTTATCTTCTCCACAAACTTTCCCTAGTCTCCTACCACTTTGAAGCCACAATTTTATTCCCAAGACTCCATATATGCAGATAGAATGGAAGGTATTATTAAAATAAGATTTTTCAACAGATAGAATCTGTATGGATTATATGATCACATGCTGATAGTAACAGTTTAAATTTGCAATTTGGAATCAATAAACCATCAAATTAGGAGAAGAATCTCTCATTTAAGGCATTTGATTTACTGATAGGTGTCATGACACATAGCAGAGTTGTTTTGGCTTGGGTATATTGGTCATGAGGAATCTTTGAGATTGTCTCAATGCCATTTAGTTTGAAGTATGAGTCCAACAATGCCTGTGGTTTGCCTCATATACCAGTCAACTGGTATTGGTTTGCTGTACCCTCTCCTAGAGTATCTTCTAGGATATCTTCCCCACTCAAGGATCAGACCCACCTCTCTTATGTTTCAGGCATTGGCAGGTGGGTTCTTTACCACTAGCACCACCTGGGAAGCCCATTGTAATAGATTTTAAACACAAAACTTTTGAAACTAAATCTGCTCTTCAATTAAGCCTTTTTCTCCTCACATCATGAGCTTCTATAGCAACTACTATGGTGGCCGTGGCAGCCTGGGGTATGGCTATGGAAGTGACTACAGTGGCTGTGGATACACCTGCTACCATCCATGATGCTATGGAAGATACTTGGTTTTCTGGATTCTTCTGAAAGATTCTAGGGTGCTCATCTGTTCAGGATATTCTATTATAAGTAGAGGCATCATATATACATCCAGCATTAATTATACTAAGGATGTTCTTGTCTATAAAGCAATGACAACCAAATCTAAGCCACCATGTAACATCAGACTTTTTTTTATTGGATTGCCAGTTTCCAATAATTTAAAAAACATTCATTTGTTCTATGTTATTATTATGTGTATGCATCCTAAGTCGCTTCAGTCATATCTGACTCTTTGCAATCCTATAGATTGTAGCCGGCCAGGCTCCTCTGTCCATGGTTCTCTCCAGGCAAGGATAGTGGAATGGGTTGTCATGCCCTCCTCCAGGGAAATCTTCCTAACCCAGGAATTGAACCAGTGTCTCTTATATCTTCTGCATTGTCAGATGCCGTCTTTACCACTAGCACCAACTGGGAAGCCCATTATTATACGATTGAATACAATCTTGTGTGTGTGTGTGTTGGTTGCTCAGCCATGTCTAACTCTTTGCAACCCCATGGATTGTACTTGTCTGGCTTCTCTGTCCGTAAGATCCCACTTCCATTTAAAAAAATATCTAAATTTATTTTCCATTAAAGGTATTCTGTTTTTCACACCTACAATGTTTTCATGCATATTTATTGATGTGGATTTCCTGTGATTGTGTGTATGTGTGAGAGTTTGCATGTTGTCTGTGAGATAGCTTTCACTATTTTTAGTTGACAATATATATGTGTGGATGAAAAGCTACATCCAATCAGTGCTTTTCTACTATGAGTTTTTGTGAGCATATTCAGGGGCTACTGTTATCTACCTTGATTACCCCAAAACTTCATCTTCGGAACATCCAAACTTTGGTTAAAGACACTGGCAAAGTAGTATCTCTCTTGTTGCCACTTCATGTTATTTCTTTAGTATCTCATTCTTTCCTTTTTTAAAATAACTTTGTGTATTTATTTTTGACTGTGCTGGGTCTTTGTTGCTGCACTGGCTACTCTCTAGCTGTGGCTAGTCTTCCCTGCAGTGATAAATTCGCAATAATAATAGTGAACATGGCGGTCTCCGTTAGTCTCTTTGCAGTGGCTTCTCTTAATCGTGAAGCACAGTCTACAGGGCAGTAGTTGAAGCACATGGACTTAGTAGTTGCAGTTCCCGGGCTCTAGAGCACAGGCTCTATAGTTGTGGCACATGAACCTAGCTGCTCCGTGGCATGTGGGATCCTCCCAGACCAGGAATTGAACCCGTTTCTCTTGCACTGGCAAGCAGATTCTTTACCACTGAGCCACCAGGGAAGCTCTCCTTCTTTCTTTATATTTTGTACTTGAATATGCCTCTGGGAAGATCTCATCTTTCTTCCAAAGTTTATATTATTGCTAGTTCTTTTCCTCATTGACATCATGTACTTGAACTCATCCTGTTTAGGTTAGCACATGGATGTTGTGAGCTATGATTCATAACATTCAGAGTTATTGCAAAGTTATTTTGGTCTGTTTAGTTTATGTTGTGTGGCAGGTGGTTCCATTGGTCCCTGCCATTGCTGCCTGAAAGTACAGAAAGAACTCCACCGGTCCATATACTGTGTGTCTTTTGGCAGAGGAGTAAGTAGCATAGTGAGATTTATTTTCAACTCCAGTGTTTTTCCCCAAAGCAATAACCTAACAAGAGATATATTACACACCTGAGTATTTTACTTATGTGCTAAAAACAGAAACCATCTTTAAGAAAAATGCACATATATTGGTCTAGCTATCTATCAAGGAGAGATAGAGAGATTCACAGTAATAATAATGAACAACTTTAACTTATCACTCTCAGAACAGACAGATAAAATAGTAAAAAAAAAAAAAAACTGATTGAAAAGAAAGAAGACCTAAAAATTTAATTAACAAGGTAGCTTCTATGGATGTATATTCATCTATATACTGATGATGGAAAATAAAGCTTTTTCTCAAGCTTCCACAGAAAATACCAAAAATTGATTGTAAAGAAAGTTAGTACATTTTAAATATAAAAATACTTCAGAAAACATTTTCTGACTGCTATGCAGAGAGAAATTTGCAGTGCTATTTCTACTTGGAGAGTAAATTATTGATTAAAAACTCTCAGAAGAGAAATATAATCTGAGATTATAGAATTTCAACATAAATAATGATAATGATAATAGTAACTAGCAGAATCTGCAAGAAAATTTCTAGTAGTAATTAGAAAAAAATCCAGAGTACTAAACACTATGGAAAAAAGTACTAAACACTATGAAAAAAGTGTACTATAAAATGTTTCAAAGTACTGAACACTATCAAGAAAAAAGCATATGCAAAATAAGAATAAAAGAATGAAACAAGGAGTTTTAAAAATAATATGCATCTTTATGCATATAAATTTGAAAACTTAGATACAATGGATAATTTCCAAGTGGAATACAAAATACCAAACTTGACACCATTACATTCAGAAATTATAAAGAAACTGAGTATCATGGAAGAAACAAGCAAAAAATAAGCATTATGTAAATACTACACAAATTATGACCTACCTAGACAGCATGTTAAAAAGCAGAAACATTACTTTGCAACAAAGGCCTGTGTAGTCAAAGTGTAGTCAATGGTTTTCCCAGTAGTCATGTATGGATGTGAGAGTTGGACTATAAAGAAAGCTGAAAGCCGAAGAATTGATGCTTTTGAACTGTGGTGCTGGAGAAGACTCTTGACAGTCACTTGGACTGCAAGGAGATCTAAGCAGTCCATTCTAAATGAAATCATCCCTGAATATTCATTGGAAGGACTGATGCTGAAGCTGAAACGCCAATGCTTTGGCCACCTGATGCGAAGAACTGACTCATTAAGAAAGAGCCTGATGCTGGGAAAGATTGAAGGCAGGAGGAGAAGGGGATGACAGAGGATGAGATGGTTGGATGGTATCACCAACTCAATGGACATGAGTTTGAGTAAACTCTGGGAGTTGGCGATGGACAGGGAGGCCTGGCATGCTGCAGTCCATGGGGTCACAAAGAGTCGGACACAACTGAGCGACTGAACTGACTGACACAAATTATTCTAGATTCAGATAATTACTTGGGGCAAATTCTACCAAATCTTCAGAGATAAAATAACTTTATATTCTATAAATTGTTTGACAGCACTGAAAATTAAGGAAATTTCCATTGATATCAGTGATAGACAGACTATTAAGTTGCCTACAAATGTACCTTTTGCTATCAATGCCTTAGTCATGCCCTCCTCTTGAGAATGGACAGGACTTGTTATTTACTTCTAACAATGAAATATAACAAACAACTTAATAAAATGCATGTAATCATGTGTGTGTGTTTCTGACACATAAAATTGTATGGCATTGCAGAACCCATCTTGCTAGAGTAACTTTCTCATCTTTCCAAGCCTTGAGAAGGCACACAGCCATATTTGGAACCAATATGGCAAGGAGGAGGCTCAGACAGTGAAGAATCTGCCTGAAATGCAGGAGATCTGGGTTTAATCCCTGGGTTGAGAAGATCCCCTGGAGGAGGGTATGGCAACCCACTCCAATATTCTTGCCTGGAGAATCCCCACGGACAGACGAGCCTGTTGGGCTACAGTCCATGGGGTGACAAAGAGTCAGACATGACTGAGTGACTAAGCATAAAACACAACACATATGGCAGGGAGCTACAGCCAGCCTCCTGAAGCCAAGGCTGGCCTCCAACAGCCAGGCGGCAAAGGCCTCCCACCAAGAGTCAATGTTGAGCCCCTCAGCTGTACAAACACAAGGAATAAAATTCTGCCCAAAAGTGTCTGTAAGTAATATTGGATATCAAATAACTGACATAAAAACCAGAATTGCTGTTTGCATCGGACAAGTTTATTAGGTTAAGACAAAGACAGCATGGAAGGCATCAAGTCAGTTACTATGGTATCACCGTCTTGATGAAACTCTGAGGTCAAGGTGGATTTCACTTTATATCTCTTACTGATGTAAATTCAGAGAATTTAGGTTAGAAGGTAGGCTAGGAATAGTCCACACTAAACTTCCTTGCTGTGGGATAACCATCACCCAGGGGAAAGGCACAGAACATGAGGGCTTCAGAGCTGGTGAATCCTGGTGTCCAGGTGTAGAGGGTGAGAGTCTTCCATGGCGTCCTCAATAGTAGTAGCCAAAGCCAGAGCCATAGCCAGAGCCGCATCCGTAGCCACTTCCACAGAGAGAGCGGGCGCCATAGCCGCATCCGTAGCCACTTCCACAGAGAGAGCGGGCGCCATAGCCGTAGCCACAGCCGTAGCCACAGCCCAGCCTGCGGAAGCCAGACCCATAGCAGGAGCCATAGCCACAGCCCAGGCCTCCGTAGCCGTAGCTTCCACAGCCCAGGCCGCCATAGTAGTTTCCGTAGTAGCCACACATGCTGTTGGTTGTTGAGGTTGTTCTCGGGTAGAGAAGGAGAGTAGAAGTGTCGCTTGAGTGTGGAGAGTTCTCCCTGCAGAGGGCCTTTTATACGCCCTCAGTGTGGGTGTGACCAACCACACCTTCATGCCACTGGCTAGCTTTATGACTGATCTAATTAGTTTGTTGTTCACAACCAAAGATGAAACCTCAGAGAAAGTCAACAGCTTTGCTGTGTTGACATCTCAGTTTGGATTCCTTTTATTTAATTGAACATTTAAATTAGAGGAGACATAAGACACCTACATAGTCTTACCCCAGATTACATGTTCATTTTAACTTCTCAGAACCATTCCTTATATCATAAAAAGAAGATATGTTAGTTATTGGATCCCTAGGATCCAATTGGATCACTAGGGTTGTTATTTTGTAACATTTTATACAAAAAAAAAATTCCTTTGAATCTTAAATTGTGATTTAAATTATTGCTTTTTCTCAGGAATTCAGTGTCTTTTCTAAGCAAAATCATAATGGATCTTTCATGTCCACAAAGTTGACTAATTTTGGTAAGCCATCATTTTATAAGTTATTTTTTTTTAAAAATACTACAAGTAACCTGTAGTTTTGTGTTTCTGATTTTAATATATAGAATACATTATTTTTTTACCACACAATATTCCTAATTACAACATTTACTAGATTTTTTTCTCCTATTATTTATTTTCAGGAATTAATTTGCTTCTCCCTAATTGAGTTGCCCTCTGTGATCATATCAGTGTGAGCTTTGCACAGCATCACTTTTTTCTCCCATTCTTTTCTGGTGTGTTCTGGATATACTCAATTCTCAAATATATTCCAAAAAATAAAGCAAGTCTTATTTCACCCTTAATACCCTTCAAAGTAATCTTTATTGCCATATTCTGCTTATACATATGACAGCAAAATATCATATGTATACTTCTGTGGAAGCATTTTAGTATCTCTTTAACACTTCAATCATAATTTTTGGTCTTTGGCCTCCACTACTCTACTGAAATGCTCCTGCAGAGATAAGACTTCCCTGGTGGTCCAGTGGTTAAGACTCAATGCTTCCACTGCAGAGGGTATGGGTCCCATCCCTGGTAGGGAAACTTAGATCCCATATGCCATGTGGCATGGCCAAATACAAAATAAGCAAACAAAAATCACTGAGTCTTGTCAAATACAGAGGTCAAGTGTTCATTTTCCCCAGCTTCTGAGTACATTTAGATCCACCAACCTCTTTTTTTATTCCTAAAAACTCCAACCTTTAGCTTCACCCTATGCACACAGCTTTGGTTCATTTCCCACCTCAGCAGCTGCTGCTTCTCAGTATCCTCTCTTTAATCTGCTCAGATTTTGTCCTCAAATCTTAGAGTTCCCAGAGATGTGTTCAAACCACTCATATAATCTCTAGTCTCTACCTAAACCCTGTTTAATTGGAGTACTTTGGATGTATTCTTTTGTTCAATCAATTTCAATTCCATTTTCAGTCTTATTACTTCATATATCATTTTCATATATATTTCCAATGTTATTCCATATATCTTCAAATTAACACTGCTATTTTCATAGATGAATAGTGATTAGAAATTTAAGACAAATTGCATTCATCATTCTCTACACTCCCCAGCCAATTTCTTCTCCATCTTATAGCACACATGGCACAAATTAGACCTAATTCTCCTTTACCAAAATCCTGTAAGTGTTCCACATTGGGATTGCTAGATACCAGACATGCAATTAGATTTCAATTTCAAAATAATGAATTTCAAATCTGAAATTCAGAATATTGAAGTTCCCAAAGATTGCAAGAGGGATACTTATACTAAAAATAATTTGTTTATGTGACATTCAGATTTAACTGATTTGCTTGCACTTTTATGTGCTACACCTGGATACATCTTGGGAAACATAGCTGACATAATCCAACATGTAAAAGCTATGACCACATCCATCAGTTCATCTGGTAACCCCTTTCTTCTCAATTAAAAATTCACACTTCTATGAGTGGCTTTTCAGTCCTTCAAACAGACCCACTTTGTTTCCACTTTAGGTTTTCTGCTCTCCAGTTCTTAAAGTAACAGTCAGAATGACTTTGCATTCTCTCTTTTCCTGTAGAAACTTTTTCTGAGTACTCAGTTTGAAGACATCCCTTACAAATAAGTCTTTAAATTCCCCATAACTGACAGTGGTTTAGTGTTTACATAAACCATCACTATCAGAAATTAACTCATTCATTTCTTATATCTTTGTCTGTCTTGAATTTCCTGATCTGGGTTAATCTAGATTATATGCTCCATAAAAATATTGACTTTATCTGGTATGTTCACTGCTCCATCCTTAATAGTGTCCAGTATATGACTGGTACTTAACAAAGTTTGATGCATGAAAGAAGTCATAACTGATCAAAGAAATGAAATGGAAAGAGTACTTTTATATTCCTTTTGAACTTCTTAATTGAAATAATTTTAGATTTATAAAAAGTTACTTAAACTTACAAAAAAAAAATCTCATATATCCATTACTCAATGTCCCCTAATATCTTTTATAACCATAATGCAATTATCAAGCCAAATAAATTAATTTTGTACAAAACTCTTAACTATAGATTCTTACTTCATCATTTGTTTCATTAACATCTTTTTTTTTTTTTTTTTAGGTTCCAGGATCCAATTCACATTGTCTTTGCTCCCAAATATGTTCAGTCTTTTCCAATAAGTGAGAGGTACTCCATCTTTCCTTCAGTTTCATGTCCTTTAAAGTTTTAAAGAGTTGGATATTTAGTAGTTCAATTCAGTTCAGTTGCTCAGTAGTGTCCGTCTCTGTGATCCCATGGACTACAGCCTGAGAGGCCTCCCTGTCCATCACCAACTCCCAAGCTTGCTCAAACTCATGTCCATCAAGTCGGTGATGCCATCCAACCATCTCATCCTCTGTCGTCCCCTTCTCCTCCTGCCCTCAATCTTTCCCAGCATCAGGGTCTTTTCCAATGAGTCAGTTCTTCACATCAGGTGGCCAAAGTATTGGAGCTTCAGCTTCAGCGTCAGTCCTTCCAATGACTATACAGGACTCATTTCCTTTAGGATGGACTGATTTGATCTTGAATTCCAAGGAACTCTCAAGAGTCTTCTCCAACACCACAGTTCAAAAGCATCAGCTCTTCGGCACTCAGCTTTCTTTATAGTTCAACTCTCACATCCATACGTGACTACTGGAAAAACCATAGCTTTGACTAGACAGATCTTTGTTGGCAAAGTGATGTCTCTGCTTTTTAATATGCTATCTAGGTTGGCCATAGCTTTTCTTCCAAGGAGCAAGTGTCTTTTAATTTCATGGCTGCTGTCACCATCTGCAGTGATTTTGGAGCCCAAAATAAAGTCTGTCACTGTTTCCATTGTTTTCCCATCTATTTTCATGAAGTGATGGGACTGGATGCCATGATCTTAGTTTTCTGAATGTTGAGTTTTCAGCCAACTTTTTCACTCTACTCTTTCACTTTCATCAAGAGGCTCTTTAGTTCTTCTTCACTTTTTGCCATAAGAGTGTCATATTTAGTAGAATATTTCCCAATTTGGTTTTGTCTGAAGTTTCCTCATACCTATGCTGAGGTTGTACATTTCAGCAGAATACCAAAAGAGATGTGCCTTTTTCAGTATATCAGGAGACACACCACATCCATAAATCTTTGAGAGTTTCTGGGATCATTTTTAAACTCTAATTTCTAATGGAATAAGTCCTTCTCTAATCCTTCCCTGTATCTCCAGGGTAAATGAGGTTAACCTTCATGGTCTTGCCTTGGTTTTGTGTCATGTATAAAATTATTGATACTCATTTATGCCAAGTATAAACCAAAGTGTAGTATATAACATTGCTTCTCAATAGAAGTTATAATACAGTTATTCAATGTGTACAAGTGAACTGTGCCACCCCATCATCTGTCCTACAAAAATACCATCCTTCTCTTCCCCTTCAAAGCCACCCTTTTGTTTCCAGGTCTACATATATGCAGGTAGAAGGTTTTAATTTAGTTCTTAAATTAAAATAAACTTTTCAACAAGCTGAAACTTCATGGGTTAAATGAACTCATGGAGCTAGTAACAATTTAAATTTGGAATCTAGAGTAAACATCAAGCCACAAATCTCTCTCCCTAAAGGCATACAATATATTGATAGGCATCATGACACACACTACAGATGTCTTGGCTTGGATGCGTTGTTTATGAGGAATTCTTGAGATAGTTTTAATGCCAGTTTAGCTTGATATGTGAGTCCAGCAATGCCTGTGGTTTACTGCACGTGGCACTCATTTGGTAAATAAGGTACTGTGCAGATTATAAACTTAAAACTCGTGACACTGAATCTTCTCTTCAACTGAATCTTCTCCGCACACCATGATCTTCTACAGCAACTATTATGGTGATTTGGGTTATGGCTTTGGCGACCTGAGATGTAGATATGGATATGGCTATGGTAGCTATAGACATATCTGTTATCATCCATGCTGCTATGGAAGACACTGCTCTTCTGGTTTCTTCTGAGAAATTCTAGATGCTCATCTTTTCAGGATGTTCTCTTATGAGGATCCATGTATACCTCCCACATTTTTTATATTAAGGATGATCATGTCTGTTAAAAAATGAGTACCAAATATAAGCTATTATGTAACATCAGAATTTTCTATTGAATTGCCAGTTTCCAACAATTTATAAAAATATTCATCTATCTTACTACTATATGATTCAATGCAAATTTTTTGTTGTTCAGTCACTAAGGTCTGACTCATTGAGACCCATGGACTGCAGGAAGTCAGGCTTCTCTGTCCTTCACTATCTCCCAGAGCTTGCTCAAACTCATGTACTTAGAGTCAGTGATGCCATTCAACCATCTCATCCTCTGCCACCCCCTCTCCTACCCTCAGTCTTTTACAGCATCAGAGTCTTTTCTATGAGTCACCCTTCATATCAGGTGGCCAAAAGACTGGAGCTTCAGCTTCAGCATCAGTCCTTCCAATGAATATTCAGGGTTGATTTCCTTTATAATTGACTGGTTTGATCTCCTTGTAGTCCAAGAAACTCTCAAGCGTTTTCTCCAGCACTGCAGTTCAAAAGTATCAATTTTTCAGCACTCAGTCTTCCTTATGGTCCAGCACTCACAACCATAAGTGACTACTGGAAAAGCCCTAGCTTTGCCTATAACGGACCTTTGTTGGCAAAGTGATGTTTCTGCTTGTTAATATGCTATCTAGGTTTGTCATAGTTTTTCTTCCAAGAAGTATGTTTCTTTTAACTTTGCGGCTACTGTCACTATCAGCAGTGATTTTGGAACCCAAGAACTTAAAATCTGTCACTGCTTCCACTTTTTACCTATTTATTTGCCATGAAGGAATGGGACCAGATTCCATGATCTCAGTTTTTTTAATGTTGAGCTTTAATCCAGCTTTTTCGTTTTCCTATTTCACCCTCATCAAGAGGCTCTTTAGTTTCTCTTCCCTTTCTGCCATTAGCGTAGTATCATCTGAATCTGAGGTTGTTGATATTTCTCCCAGCAATCTTGATTCCAGTTTGTGATTCATCTAGCCTGGCATTTTGCATGATATATTTTGCATATAAGTTAAATAAGCAGGGAGACAATATACAACTTTGATGTACTCCTTCCTCAATTTTCAACCAGTCCACTGTTCCATGTCCAATTCTATCTGTTGCTTCTTGACCTGTATACACGTCTCTCAGAAGATCAGTCTTAACCACTTCCCTTTGGGAAAATGTCTAAACTGATTTTTTTGTTCAAATATCTCCGTTTTCCCTACCTACAATATTTGACGTATATTATTTATGTAGATTTATTTGATTGTGTGTTTTGTGTGAGGTGTTGGGCCCTTTCACTATCTATAGTACAAGATAATTTTTTTTATTATTAAAATCATCTTGATTTTTTTAAAACTTTTTTATAAAAAAAAGGATAGCCACTCTGTTTCAGTTAGCTCAAAGTTCTTGTGGAGTATGATTAATAATTTTCAGAGTTTTTGCAGCTATATTTGCAGTCTGTTTGACTCATCTTGTGTCACTGGCTGTCTCTCTGCTCCCTGACATTGCTGCCTGAAAGTGCAGAAGCAATTTCATCAGCCAAGTCTCTGTCTTTTGGTGGAGTAGGAGAATAGCAATATTCCCCATATATCTTCCTTACTGTCAAGATGTGTTTACAGAGGACAGGAGACTGTCAGGTACATGAGGACAGAGTCTTCCTTAATTTGGAAATGATTCCCTTTAAATAACTAGAGGTATGGCTTACCACTGAATAATAAATATTTATGTAAAAAGAAGAGGACATTTAAACATCAGTGTTCCAAACCTCTTTAAAAAGCAAATAGGAAGGGAAAATTTTAATATAAATACTTTTAAGTATAATATAAGGAGAATAAAGGTAAAATGAAGACACAGGAAAACTAATTCAACATAAAATGGATAAACTATAAAGAAAATCAATAATTCCTCAAGCTGGTAGTTTGAACAGATCTGTCAAAATGACGAATTCTAGAGTTTGATCAAGAATATAGGTGAGAGATTACAAATTACGAGTGTGAAGAATGAAAGAATAAACATTTTTTAAGATCCCACAAGCTCCAAACATAATGGATAACATGAAAGACATTAGTTCAGTAATTTCACAACACAGTTGAAATGGAAAAATTTCCTTTAAACACACCAATTACCAAAACCAACTCCAGTAAATCTGAGTCAGTCAGTTCAGTTGCTCAGTCGTGTCTGACTCTTTGCAAACCCGTGGACTGCAGCAAACCAGGCTTTCCTGTCCATCACGAACTCCCAAAACTTGCTCAAACTCATGTCCATAGAGTCAGTGATGCCATTCAACCATCTCATCCTCTGTCGTCCCCTTCTCCTGCCTTCAATCTTTCCCAGCACCAGGGATTTTTCCAATGAGTCAGTTCTTTGCATCAGGTGGCCAAAAGTATTGGAGTTTCAGCTTCAGCATCAGTCCTTCCAATGAATATTCAGGGTTGATTTCCTTTAGGATTGACTGGTTGGATCTCCTTGCAGTCCTACGGACTCTCAGGAGTCTTCTCCAACACCACAGTTCAAAAGCATCAGTTCTTTGGTGCTCAACTTTCTTTAGAGTCCAACTCTCACATACATACATCGGTTCAGTTCAGTTCAGTTGCTCAGTTGTATCCGACTCTTTGCAACCCCAAGGACTGCAGCATGCCAGGCTTCCCTGTCCATCACCAACTCCCAGAGGCTACTCAAACTCAAAGTCCATTGAGTTGGTGATGCCATCCAACCATCTAATCCTCTGTTGTCCCCTTCTCCGTCCGCCTTCAATCTTTCCCAGCATCAGGGTCTTTTCAAAAGAGTCAGTTCTTCACATCAGGTGGCCAAATTATTGGAGTTTCAGCTTCAACATCAGTCCTTCCAGTGAACATCCAGGACTGATCTCCTTTAGGATGGACTGGTTGGATCTCTTTGCAGTCCAAGATACTCTCAAGAGTCTTCTCCAACACCACAGTTCAAAAGCATCAATTCTTTGGCACTGAGCTTTCTTTACATTCCAACTCTCACATCCATACACGACTACTGGAAAGATCAAACCTTTGACTAGATGGACCTTTGTTGGCAAAGTAATGTCTCTGTTTTTTAATATGCTGTCTAGGTTGGTCATAACTTTTCTTCCAAGGAGCAAATGTCTTTTAATTTCATGGCTGCAATCACAATCTGCAGTGATTTTGGAGTCCAAGAAAATTAAGTCTGTCACTGTTTCCATTGTTTCTCCATCTATTTGCTATGGAATGATGGGACCAGATGTCATGATCTTAATTTTTTGAATGTCAAGTTTTCAGCCAGCTTTTTCACTCTCCTCTTTCACTTTTATCCAGAGGTTCTTTAGTTCCTCTTCGTTTTCTGCCATAGGAGTGATGTCATCTGCATTTCTGAAGTTATTGATATTTCTCCTGGCAATCCTGATTCCAGCTTGTGCTTCATCCAGTCCAGCGTTTCTCATGATGTACTCTGTATACAAGTTAAATAAGCAGCATGACAATAAACAGCCTTGATATACTTCCTTTCCAATTTGGAGACAGTCTGCTGATGTCTAGCTCTAACTGTTGCTTCTTGGCCTGCATACAGGTTTGAGTAGCACTTTATCTAATAAAGAAAATGAATGCATAGTTAAAAAACAAATTTCCCCTAAATAAACTTTAGGCATAGATATCTTCAGTGGTAAATTCTATTAAATATTTACACAGCATATTTATGAGTACCTTAAGAAAATTACTTGCTTGTTTTGCTTTAAGAAAATTACAGAGACTGGGAACTTGACTTCAAATATTTTTCTCTAAAAGCACTAGTAAGCAATAGATATTTTTAACTTATGAGTATTTTATTTAATACATGAAAAACACAAAAACTATCTTTATGAAGAATCATTTATATTTATCTATCTAACTATATCTAGGAGAAGCAGATAAAAACACACTAATAATGGATGACTTTCCTCAGAACAAGACAGATAAAGTAGAAATAATAAGTAAAGCCTAAACAATATAATCAATTAGGTAAAGCTTATAATATACTGATCTTTGCATCCCATAATATAAAGTGAATCTTCTTTTCCAACGCCCACGGAACAAACACCATAATTGATCATATATTTAATATTATGTTACACAGAATTAGCATCTTTTGTAGGGTAGAAATACAAGCAAGAATACTTCTTTACCTCATGCAACAAAACTCATAATTACTGGGAAGACGAAAGAATAGGAAATCCCTTTAAAAATAAAATCAAGCAATAGGGAAAACAATGAGATTTTTACAACCTAGAAAATAAGAAATCTTCTATTAGGAAAACTTGGGGGGTAAAAGATGAAATATGAATGAAATTATAGATTTTTAAATAATGAAAATGATCCATAATAGTCTTTGAGAAATATTTAAAGCAGTGTTTAAAGAAAACTTCATAGCACCAAACACCTTTATCACTAAAAATAAAAGAAAAATCAATATTTCAGCCAGAACACCTCATAAAGGAGAAATAAAAAAACCAGAAAAGGAAAAAATAGATCAAAAAACAGAAAGTAATGAGAATAAGAAGTGACTTAAATAACCAGCCAAAGTGCTGTTATTGGAAAGAATTAACAGAATTATAAACTACTTTCTAACTTGAAGAAAAAAGAGAGAAATCACATACAAAATAAATAGCAAAAGAAAAATGAACATTAAAATGGAAGAAATTTGAAACACCATATGAAACTACTTTTCAGAACTTTGTAAATCTGGAAAAAAAGGTGAAATGGATAATTTCCTAGCAAAATACAAATTACCAAAATGGACACTGTGAATTTTAGAGATCAAAAATGTACCAATTTCCTTGGAAGGAAAAGAGGATATTATTAACAAAATAGCCTACATAAAAGCCAGAGTCAGATGAAATCTCAGAATTCTATCAAATTTTCAAGCACAAGAAAATCTTAATACTGTAAGAATTGTTAAAGAGCACTGAAAGTGAACAACTTCCTAATTTCTTGTATGAAAAATGTGTAGCATTGAGTCTGTGGTAGGTAACTTGCCCCTTTGATTCCTACCTTTTGATGTAAATATTTTTGTGTGATCCTCTCCCTGTGAGTATGAGACCTGTGACTTATTTGTAGACAGTAAAATATGGCAAGTATATATTATTATGTGTGATTATGTGATTGTGTTACACAAGACTGTGTTACCTCTCTTGCTGGAGTCTTCTTCCTCCTTGCTGACTTTGAGTAAACAAGCAGCCCATGTTTGGAAATTTACTTGGGAAGGGAATATGGGCAGTCTTTTGTGGCCAAGAATAGCTTCTAGAAGACATCCTGCAAGGGGCTCTGGTCAACAGCCAGTAAGAAAATAAGTCTTTCATTTCTACAGCTAAAAGCAACTGCCAACAGCAACGTGAACTTGGAAGTGGATCCTACCCCAGCTAAGCCAGCATCTTTAATTAGGACATTATGAGATGTTGAAGCTTTTCAGCCCATATCTGAAATAGTGTTTTTATCTTAATATTATAGTCCCCCATGCCTGCCAAATATTTTTACAATCTATTGCTAGTTTGAGATGCAATTCATTATTAAATTATTCTTAATATTATATCTCTTGTACCTTTAAAATGGACAGAAGTGATACCTGGCTTTGTGTTAAGAGTTTTCCAACATAACTTACCTTATTCCCTCAGAAACAGAGGAGGAAACTGAAGTCTACAGAAAGTAAGTTACTTTCTTAAGACAACTTATATTTGAACTGATAATGAAACTAACCTAAGAATAATAAGAGAAAAATAGCTCCCCAAGAAAGTAATTGTTGGCTTTCTTAAAAACTGAAACACAAACACTATCAGAAATACTGAAAATCAAATAACTGCCATAGTGACCAGGGTTTCTGTTTAGACTGAACAAGTTTATTAGGTCAACAGAGAAGCAAGCTCCAGCGTGAATGTCAAGGCAATTTCTTGACACCATCATCCTAACAAAAGCAGAAATCTGAGGTCGCATGTGAATTTCACCATCTCCCATTTAATGGAGTAAATTCAGGGAATTTGTAGGTTACATGGTCGGGCAACAACAGACCGTACTAGATTGCCATGATACAAGATAATCATCATCCAGGGAAAGACACAGAATATATAGGGTTCAGAACTGGTGAATCTTGATGTCCAGGTGCAGAGGGGGAGACTCTTCCACGGCATTCTCAATAGTAGTAGCCAAAGCCAGAGCCATAGCCAGAGTCGCACCCATAGCCACAGCCAAGGCCTCCGTAGCTACAGCTTCCGTAGCCATGGCCCCCATAGTAGTTTTCATAGTAGCCACACATGATATTAGTGTTGAGGCGTTGCGTGGACAAAGAAGGAGCATAGGTGACTTCAGTCCGGACTACTTCCCTGTAGAGGGCCTTTTCTATATACTTAGTGTGGATAAGAATCACTACACAAGTCATAATGCTATTGGCTAATTTGCAGGACCAGTTTGAGTGATTTGCTGATTCCTGGCTTTTAGTCATGGCCTCAGCGGGCTTGAGGATCTTTGCTAATGTTTAGTCACACCTGAATCATTTGTGAGCCATTAGTAAGAAAAAACTGTCTCATATTCAAAACTCTATTCATATAAGATCTTCAAATTATCCATTTCTAACCAATATTTACGACAATAAATAGCATTTTGAGTAAATATTCTAACCTTTCCCAGACAATCAATGATTATATATTCTTTTGATGGCATTCAATACATCATGATAAGCAACCTTAACCTTGAGTTTTTCTATCTGCTGCTCCAAACTTTTTTTTTTCCCTTAGAAATTCTCCTTATTTTCATGTAAGAGATGGCTTACTATGAAAAAGCCAAAAGGTATCACTCAGCTTCATGTGACGATTGACAAAACCCAATACTGTAGTTACGGTAGCTTGAAATTCCGGGTCACCAGGTCTGAGAAAACTGGACTTCTCTTTCTCACTTACATTAATATTTCTTCTTATGACTCTATACTTTAAATTCTATATTTTAAATGGTTTCCATAGTTTTAAAGTCATATCTTGAATCTATCACCAGAAAACAAAAAATTATGTGATTTCACTTATAAAGTTGCATTTTCATGAAAGGGTTTTCTTCAAATATAAACATATTTGTAATATTTGTGTTTTGATTCAAAGGTGAATATAGATATTTTATTTTATTTAAAACAATGATACTGGCAGAGGTAACTTTCATGATGTTAGTAGGCTAGGGGTTCTTGGTAAACTTGCTTAGACTATGAGAAACATTAATTATGACATATATATTTTTGTATACAATGAATAATCTGAGCTGAGTGATTAAGTAAAGTTCAGTTCAGTTCAGTCACTCAGTCATGTCCAACTCTTTGTGACCCCGTGGATTAAGTAAAAAAGCCCTCTAAACTTGTGTTCTTAGAAAGATGACTTCACAGATGTCAGCAGAGCCTAATAGATAAAACTAAAACTTTTGGAATCAGCTCTCCAGATTGAAATATTATTTCCATCACTTATAGCTGGGTGACCTGGAGGAGGAAATGGCAACCCACTCCAGTATTCTTGCCCAGAAAATGCCATGGACAGAGGAACCTGGCAGGCTACATTCTATGGGTCTGCAAAGACCCACAACTAACACTTATAGTTGAGTGACCACTGTAACTGTATGCCTCTGTTTTCCATTTGCAAATGGGATGATAAGTAATACCTACCCCACACAGCAATTTTGAGAATCGACTTAGCTGATATGTATCAAGCATTCAGAACAGTGTCTGGCACATTGTAGGCACTAGGTTAACACTGGCTACTACTTCTTTCATCTGATAATGGTGTTCATAGAAATGTTGAGTTGATAAAGAGAAGTCAACTATAGTTAAGTCCTCCTTTTGTGTCATTGAAGCTGAAGGGAAGGGAAACCATGTATTAAGACTATGCATCTGAAAGTGGAAATCACACTATGAATGAGCAAGTCCCATGAGTTACTCAACAAACATATCATAGGCAAGTAGAGAATGCAGCAGTTGGTACCTACCTACGTGGATCTGAGTACAGACTCACTGATTTCCCTAGCACAACAAAAGACCTTTCTGGCTGTAGAGCTACAAAGATGTAACACTAAATAGTAGGTAACTGACTGATCAGAAGAGTTTTTGGTTATGGCCATGCAAAGTGGCAATTTCCACTCTACCATCCACAGATATTAGCATGAGACAGATTAAGACACTCCTTTTCAATTAATAACATACCAGTGCACATTGAAGTCCACCTCAGAAGGCACAGAAGGAATGGCAAAACCTTTAACAAAATTGAGTTTAATCCTAACAACTAGAATGTCATTGAATTTCATTGAGTTTACTTGGAAGAACCAAGAATAAGTGTTTTGACAGCCAGTATAAATAGCGGGCTTACCCGATGGTTCAGCAGGTAAAGAATTGCTTGTAATGCAGGAGACACAGGAGATGCAAACTCAGTCCCTGGTTCAGGAAGATTCCCTGGAGGAGAAAATGACAACACGCTCCAGTATTTTTGCCTGGAAAATCCTATGAACGGAGGAGCCTGGCAAGCTATAGTACAAAGGGTCACAAAGCATCAGACACTACTGAGTATGAGCACAGATAATGGATAAACATCGAGTCAAAATAGAATTCGGTAAAACATGAGAAATGAAATATATTTGTGCACTTGCAAAGTTGTATTCTGCAAAAAATGTTATCTGAATTATGCATTTAAAATAAAACGTATTTTTTCTACAAAGAAATACTGTGCAATATCACACACCTCATACCAGGCGGCTCAGCTGGTAAAGAAACCACCTGCAATGTGGAACACCTGGGTTCAGTCCCTGGGTTGGGAAGATCCCCTGGAGAAGGGAAAGACTACCCACTCCAGTATTTTGGCCTGGAGAATTCCATGGACTGTATAGTCCATGATGTCGCAAACAGTCGGACGTGACTGAGCAACTGTCACTTTGACTTTAGCGTTTCTATTTCTTCAAAACTCAAGAAAATGACTTCCTCTACTGCAGTGGGTAGGTGAACTTGAAGGTACTAATAACCTCAAAACAATTTTAATCAATTTCAGTTTGCATAGTTTCTGTGATTTCATATAATTTCATGACAAAATTTAAATTTGAGCCCTTAAGGAGAAAGGGCTTTCAAATCAAGTTAAATATTTGTCATTCAAAGCACATGATTTGATTGTGCAAACCTTGTTGACACAACAGCAGTGTAAACTTGCCTGTGAAGGCTTCACTATGCCTAATGAAATAAAGGATTTACGAGAACTTCTTGTTGGTATTGTTTGTGGTTAAGGCAGAATAATCTGTCTTGAAGACAGAGCTACCTGTGACTTGCCACACCTACTACTGAGGAAATGTAGAAGATGATGTGAAGATGGTGATGTTAAAACTCAGGAAACCATCTACCTCTTCTACACTGGCACCGTCTATTCCTGCCACCATGATCTACTATGGCAACTACTATGGGGCTGCCAATATGACAGGTTTAGCTGTAGCTATCAAGGATATGGTGACTACGGATATGACTGCTGTTGCCCATCTTACTATGGAAGATATTTGTCACAAAGACTCTACTGAAAAACTCTAGATCCACCAAACCTCCCTTATTTGTCCTCTTGTGAAATATGGATTCTGCTGTTGGGCTTACTCATCTCATCCTGTCTTTTCAAAATAGCAACAATCTAAATCAAAATCTAAACCATCATGAAAATAATTCAGATCTCATCTTTCCATGGTTCCATCATGCAAGATCATAAAGATTTTTTTTCTTAAATGCAATGAAAAGTTTCCTTTTGTTCTCTAAGTATTTCTTTTAATAAATTTAATCTCTTTGCAAACATGATACACTTTCACATCATTGCATATGGATGACTGTAACATAAAAACTTGTATTTACTATCCCAAGAGATTGACTGACCCAAAGCTTACCTCCATCCTTTATTTCCTAGTTTTTGTCCCTCTACATATTTCTCATGTTTAAAGCTGAATTTCTATGTGACATAGTTAATTGCTTCCTCATCAATAAATTCAACTTCCTTTTAACTCACAAACAAAATGGCTCAAAACACACATGAAGTCTGGTAGCTGCATGGGGTTGTCTGTCGCTGTTTCCCTAGAACACAGAGGACCACAACCACATTTTAAGTGGTGCTTCTGTGAGTTTTCCAGGTGTCTGTTTTCTATTTGCTGGTATATTCTCAGTTGCTTGATGTCATTCATATAGAATTTGTGTCAAGCTTGAAATTGAAAATATAAAGTCCTGAGGCAGCCCTAAGAACCTGGATGTCCTTCTAATAAATCTCTTTATCATAAAGCTTCAATACTTTGGCCACCTGATGTGAAGAGCTGAATCACTGGAAAAGACCATGATGCTGGGAAAGATTGAGGGCAGGAGGCAAAAGGGGTGACAGAGGATGAGATGGTTGGATGACATCATCGACTCAATGCACATGAGTTTGAGCAAACTTCTTGAGATAGTGAAGGACAAACAGGGAAGCCTGGCATGCTGCAGTCCATGGGGTCACATAGAGCCAGACATGGCTGAGCGACTGAGCAAGTTTATCATAGACCATTTTGATTATAAAGTCCATTTCACATGTTCAGCCATTCATTCATTCATTCATTCAATACTCAGCTCCTAACATATGCCAAACATGCTGCTGTGTTGGGAGAGAGCATTTTGTAAAAGATTACTTTGTAAAAATAATTTTTGTAAAATGTTTTGTAAAATATTTTTATTGTGACACTACTAAATTTTATTTGGGTATAACATTTATAAAATCCTGACATCCATGTAATATTAAAGTGTGAATGTAGAATATTCTAATTCATTTTAAAGTTTTTGCTAAATGAACAGTTTTAATGGGTTTTGACCCCATTTGTAAAAAGAAAACTTCTCAATTAATTTGTAAAAACACACTGCTGAAATTAAAGAGGGTATTAAATTATTAGCCAAATTTAAAAAACAAATTGCATAACTAGATAGTGGAACTAAAATTTATTAAAAAGTAAAAATGATTTGGTTGATGTAACTTATTTTCAAACTTTTAAAATAAATTGAATATGAAAATAAATTTCAAATCTATGTTTTCACAAAATTTTAAACAAAAATTTCCTAATGTCCTATACCACGATCTATCATAATATAAATTATTTCTCTTATAAACAAGTCTGTATGTTTTGTACTTAATGAGTATTTGTTGGTTATTAATGCATATAAAAGTTTGGAGATAAATTGTTATATTCAAATTTGAGATTCAACCTCAAAATATTGGCTGGTATGGTTTTCTTGCATGCGTGCTCAGTCGCTTCAGTAATGTCTGACTCTTTACGACCCTATGGACTGTAGCCCCCGTCCATGGGGTTCTCCAGGCAAGAGTACTAGATTGAGTTGCCATGCCCTCCTTCAGGGGATCTTCTCACCCAGAAATGGAGCTCACGTCTCCTGCATTACAGGTGAATTCTTTACCGCTGAACCACTAGGGAAGTCCCATGGTTTTCTCACCTAAAATTTAAAGAATTCCTGCTCTAGACCAGGAATTCTCAAAGTGTGATCTTTTGACCCCTGTGGGAACTGAAGACAAATTCAAGGGGTCCGTAAGACTCAAAATATTTTCACATGTTTGTTCATTTTTTAATCTAATAAACTCATGAATATATAGAGACATTTTTCAGATATATGTTATAATAGAACATATGCTACCACAACTGATTCAAATACAGAGGCAAATATGAGATACCCATGCCACACATTTCTTCTGCTGTTATTTCAAGAAACCTTTTCTTAAAAAACTCAAGGACTATTTTAAAATCAAGTTAAGGATTTGGGAACCTAAAAGGTGAAATATGGGGGAAAACCCAGCATTAATACTTTGATTTCTTTTTTAAAAAATGATTAATTGCATAATATAATGGTATGCTCACATGAAATGAATCAAGTCATGGTAACAATTAAATAAAACTCTCAAGATAAAAAATGATACATGATTTTATGTTAACATTTGAATGTAGTAAATATTTTATTTACTGACTAATTTATTGACAATAATAAGTAGAAAATATTATTTGGTCTGAAGAGTCATTTACCTGAAAGAAAGAATTACATAATTTAAAAGATAATTTACTTCAGGTACCTCCTCACTTTATCACTTCACTGCTCAAATAGACATTCTCTGGGTTCCATCATTGCATATGAAAAAATTTATTAAAATTGAGCCAAAGGGCTTAAAATTGACAACATTTCAAAGAACCTGAGTATGGACTTTAAAACTGAGTGAGAAAATCTCCAAATTACAAAGGAGTCTCTAAAATTAAGGACATGTGACAGGATTATTGGAGACCAGACAGACAGTTTATAATATATGCTGTAAGGCCCTATCCTTACTTATTCAAACAAGTGTTTCAGGAAGTTTTGTTTTTATTTTTATTTTTTTTTAATATGGAATGATTCATGAATGTGCATGTCATGCTTGTACAGGAGCTATGCTAATCTCTGTATCGTTCCATTTTTTTTTTTTTTAGTATATATGCTGCTGAAGCTTTGAAGTTTTATTATTATGAAGCTTTACTATTCAAGTTTTCTGAAATATGATATAGAAAGTGTATAAAATTCCATGTGCAGATGGTGACTCTCAAATTGAGGAAAATAACTCCCTGCTATACAAATGAAACTTTTGTCTCTGATACCAGGCAATCGTCACGGTGGTCTGGGGTGTGGCTCTGGCTCTGGCCATAGGGATGGGGGTACCATACCTGGTTAATCACCAGAATGTGTATGTGCGTAGTCGCTAAGTCACGTCTGACTCTTTGCGACTCCATGGACTGTAGCCAGCCAGGTTCCTCTGTCCACGGGATTTCCCAGGCAAGAATACTGGAGTGGGTTGCATTTCCTTCTTCAGGGAAACTTCCCAATCCAGAGAATGAACCTGTGTCTCCTGTGTCTCTTGCATTATGGCAGATTCTTTACCCTTTGAGTCACTGGGAGGCCAGTCGCAAGAATAATTATATAATAATTATAATAATTCTATAATAATTCTATCATTTATGGGTTAACCTGGAAAACAAGAAGTTCAAATCTGATGCACTTCTTAGCTGATGAAAATAGCCCGGAACATGTTAAAAATTATAGATGTTTTATCTTTGACACCAATAAATTTGTTTTCTACTGTTGATCATTATCTCTCATACGCAACAATTTTAAGTTAACTTTTAATGAACTTATTTTCTCATATTCAGTATTATTTTGCTATGTTTACATTAATCTGCATGTCTCTGTGGGAAACTGCATTTGGATATTCCCTTTGTTTGCTTTTTTTTCTGAGACAATCATTTTCTGAAAGAGTACGACTATGTCCATCAGTTCTTTATAACAACATGAGTATAAAACCTGTGTTTATAGGCAGCATTATTATTCAAATGTAAACACATTAAATGCCATCTCACACAATAATAGCCCTATTTTCTATGACATATGCAGGAAGTATCTATCTTTGGCTTGTTTTTCAAAAATTCTGCAGTTAGGTTGTATCTTCAGGTTTGTGCCTTAGGGTATATGCAAATGGCTTACTCTGCCTCTCCTATTTCTCGCTCTTCCTCTGAATTTAACAGAAAAAGAATACAATGCATGCCTTCATCTTTGCTAGGTCTGTTCACATTTTAGTAATGAGATCTACCAGAAAAAGCCCCTGGCTCCCTTCTTGGTAAACATTGTTTCAGAAGGCTAGATCACCACCTTTCACTTGCATTAGAGATATTCATGTTGTTCTTTCACTTCCAATTTGAATGAAACAAAATGACTTTTCTGAATTATCCTAGCTCTCTTCCCCAGGCAAGTGAGGAAAGGAAATCTGCATTAATAAGACATCAGTGAGGAGCAGAACATCTGAATATTCCAGGCATCATCCAGACAGTATTCTCAGATATCAACACATATGGCTAGAAGCACACCAGATATTTCAAAAAATTTATTATTCCTTGCAGAACTTTCAACAGTATAACACTTTACATTATAAGAAGCCCTATTTCATTGTCTCAGCAACTGATTTAAAGAATTCTCCTCCAATTTTTCCTGTGGGATGGTGGATTTTTCTCAAAGGACTTTGCATAACTGACACATGATCAAGTAATGAATAATAAAAAAGATATTATTCCCTACAATATCACAAGCAAGGGATTGAAATGCTATAGCTAGAAGAGTGGCTAGTACATAGTAAGTACCTAATAAATATTTTGAACAAATAAAGACACTGAATAATGTCAAAAAATGTCTCCCTGGAATTTCATATTTTACTTTAACAGACGATGAGAAAGTAGGAATATAAACTATCTCCAGAGTCTTGATGTGCAAATAATGTTATTTCACCCACGAAGTATTGCTCATCTCATTGGGTGCTCTCAGTAGCGTACTCAGAATGGAACACAGCTTTATCATAAGAGGAAAAGAGACATTCTCAACCCTCATTCAGCTGTGCTACGGCTGCAAAGAGACTGAAGACAAGAATTATATGACTCTGAATACACAGGTAGGGTAGATCAAAACTATTTTTTAATCTATAATGGACTAGACGTATGAATTCACCTATGTAAATCTATGCTACTTTTCAAAAGGTCCTATTTGCATATCATCTTGGAGCTCAGTTTCCATGGAATAGATCACTGTGTCTTCCCCATTCAGCCTTTCCAAGCCAACCTCTTTTGCTTCCCCGTCTAGTTTCCAGGCAAAGTCAGCAAGAATGAATGCCTCCAACACTGAATTTAAGTGTTCATTTTAAAGTCTAACCTGACGCATAGCCTCTACTAAGAGAGAACCAGTTTTTTCACAAGTGAGAAGTGTTTTTTGTCTCCATCACTCACTCTCCTTATAGTTGCCTTCAGAACAGAATTCAATATGCACACAAGTAATTATGTGCTCCCTTTGCTGAAACCCAGCAGCCTTGGGAGGACACCTCACTCCAGATCCCTAGGACAACTGTAAGAGCAATAGAATCCTGAGGAAGACAGAGCAGTGTGGGGGAGATGGATGGAGGAGTCCTCAGACCTCTACTTGGGCTGATGAAAGAGGAACCCTACTTTGGAACAAATTTGACAGACTGTGATAGAAAACAGCAAAAAAAATCCTGCCCAATCTCTGCAGAAATATCAATCTTAATAGTTCTACTGAGGTGTAATTGATATGCAAAAAAACTGCATATGCTTAAAGGACTGTGTACCCTTTGATGAATTTTGACATATGACTAAACCTGTGACTCTGTCATTACAATCAAGGTAATAAACATGAGATCTACGCTTTTTTTTTTTAGTTGGAGGCTACTTACTTTACAATATTGTAGTGGGTTTTGTCATACATTGACATGAATCAGCCATGGTTTTACATGTATTCCCCATCCCAATCCCCCCTCCGACCTCCCTCTCTACCCGCTCCCTCTGGGTCTACACTTTTAACAAACTTCTAAGTACACAAGACAGTATTGCTAACTACAGGTACAATGTATTATAGCACCTCCATTCCACTCTATTTCTATCAACTGGTTATTTTAGATGCCTCTTATAAGAATCATGCTCTATGTGTCCTTCTGTGACTGGCTTGTTTCACTTAGCAATTAAATGTCCTCCAGATTCAACCATGTTGTCACAAAGGCAGAATTTACTTCTTTTTTAATGTGTAAGTATTCTTAGGCATTCAGTCATGTCTGACTCTTTGTGATCCTTTGGACTGTAGCCCTCCAGTCTCCTCTGTCCATGGGATTTTTCAGGCAAGATTACTGGGGTGGGTTGCCATTTCCTTCTCCAGGAGATCTTCCTGACCCAGGGACCAAACCCATGTCTCCTGTGACCCTACATGGCAAATGGATTCTTTACCCACTGAGCCATCAGGGAAGCCCTTCTTTTTTAGGGCTGACTAATATTCCACTGTGTATCTATACTGCATTGTCTTAATACACTCATCCATCAATAGACATTTGGATTTCTTATGTGGCATTACTATTGTGAATAATGCTGCTTTAAACATGGGAGTGCAGATATATTTTCCAGATCCTAATTTCAATTCTTTTGACTATATACCTGGTTATATGCCCAAAGTGGGGTTGTTGGATTATTTATTAGTTCTGTTTTTATGTTTTTGAACAACTGTCATACTACAGCATTTTATATTACCAAAAACAGTGTACAAAGCTTCCAATATCTCCACATTTTTTGGTTCTAGTGGTAAAGAATCTGCCTGCCAATACAGGTGATGTAAGAGACACGGGTTTGATCCCTGGGTCAGGAAGATCCCCATGAGGAGGACATGGCAACCCACTCTAGTATTCTTACCTGGAGAATCCCATGGATAGAGGAGTCTGGTGGGCTACAATCCATAGAGTTGCAAAGAGTCAGACATAACTGAAGCAACTTAGCATGCAGCACACAAGAACAGCAAATACATAAGCCAATGTTTCATTCTATAAAAAGATTGTACATTTTCCTAAAAATAAAAAAAAAGAAGCATAATTTCAGATAAAAGTACAGGTGCTTTTATAGTAGCATTTAAACATGCAATGTGTCAGTATATCCATTATGAAACATTGAAGGAATATTTCCCTTGGGGAGAGAAATTATATAAAAAATACATAAGCATTTTGGCAGAATTTTTACTTTAGTTAAATTATTTGCCTGTGCACTTATAAACCCTAATGAGGGGTCAGCATTCTGTAGAAATTCCATAAAACCTGGTCTAGGAATTTTCACTAAGTATCCTGCTTTGATGCAGATTTGAAAATTTAGCAAAGATTTATTACTAGAGTCTTATGATTTTACTTTAAGAAGCCTAACCTGAAGGAAAAATAAAATCTAGCCTATGAGAGCTTCTTTGATAAAACCAAATTAGCTTAAGGAAATTTTATTATGCAAGTTACATAATTTGGACTTTGGGGGCATTAGTGGTAAAGAACCTGCTTGCCAATGCAGGAGTTGCAAGAGACTCGAGTTTGATCCCTAAGTTGGAAAGATCTGCAGGAGGAGGGCATGGCAACCTACTCCTGTATCCATACCTGGAGAATCCTATGGACAGAGGAGCCTGGCAGGCTACGGTCATAGGGGAGCAAAGAGTCAGAAACAACTGAAGCGACTTAGCACACACACATATTATGTAAATTGGTGTGAATTGCCAGCTCAGCACCTTCCTATGATTTGGCTTACCTGCCACTGAAGGTGTATAAAAGGCCCTGGGAAAAGTTGACATTCAGACTGAGGACACTGGATCCTTGATTTTCCACTGAACCTTCAACTTCTGACACCTTTGCTACTACACCAACTACTTTGGTGGGCAAGGCTGTGACTGTGGCTATGGCTAAGGCAGGTGTGGCTCTGACAGGTGTCACCCACCTTGCTGAGCAGATACTGGTCCTATGGATTTTACTGAGAAACTTCTAGAGACATTCTAGGACTCCTGTGTTCCCTGACTCCACTTTCTGAGTTCTTTTTAGGAAATAGAGATTATTTCATTTCCAGGCTATTAGGAAGGAAAGAATCCTTGAAATTTTGCTGTATCATCTCACTTGACTAATCATCTGAAATATCTTGCATTATAATACAAAATATTTCTCCTGTTACTGTATTACAAGTATTACCCTGAATATGAGAAGAGACTACTCATTGGAAAAGACTCTGAGTCTGGGCAAGATCAAAGGCAAAAGGAGAAGAGGGTGGCAGAGGATGAGATGGTTAGATAGCATCACCAACTCAATGGACATGAATTTGAGCAAACTCCGGGAGCCAGTGGTGGTGGCTCAGATGGTAAAGAATCTGCCTGCAATGCAGGAGACCCAGGTTCCACCCCTGGGTCAGGAATATTGCGGGGAGCCGGCCTGACTGCTCAGGCCCCTTCTCGGCCCTGAGAGAGATCAAAAGGTCCCTCTCTGTCCCGCCACCCCTGATTTGTTAAAGTGCAAATTGGCCTTTCTCACCTCCCTCAAGGAAATCGCTGCAGCCACCATTTGCCTATTTTCCTGACTCTGATAAGATTATCGGGCTCCTGTGAATGGCTTATGTCTAGGTAGTCTTTACCTGATTGTAAGATGCTGGTGCCATGCTCTGCTGGAGTTAAGATAAAACTCCTAAAACTAGTATCTGTAGTTCTGCACGTATACAAGTCTTTGATCTAAAATTTGGTGAATCCTGTTAGTATATATATGTATGTTACGCCTCAATAAAGTCGTCAGAATCAGTCACAAGCTGACTCCGTCCCTCTCAACCCCATCTTTCTTAGTCTTTTATTTCTCAGGTGCTCTGGTGATTGCGTCCTCGACCTGTTCATCTAGCCGGCAGGCCCGGCAGAATATCCCCTGGAGAAGGAAATGGCAGCCCACTCTAATATTCTTGCCTGGAGAATCCCTTGGACAGAGGAACTTAGTGGGCTACAGCCCATGCAGTTGCAAAAGAGTTGGACACAATTGAGTGACTAATGCTTTTGTTTTCATTTTCCAGGAGATAGTGAAGGACAGGGAAGCCTGGAGTGCAGTCCATGGAATCACAAAGAGTTGGACACGATTTAGCAACTGAACAACAAACACAAAAATCCTTCATGCAGGAAAAAATATTATTCCCATTTTCAATAAAATCTTCTGTATTGACAACATTGTGTGTTTAACATGACTTTTTAAATATCTGTTTCATGCACCAGTGTGAGAGTGTTATTGTGACAGAAACACTGTCTTCCTTCATATCTTAAGAAGTCAAAACCTAAGAATAAGTTATTTCTAAATGAAACTTGCTTTTAATAAAACTGTACTCACTGCAACCATTTACACATTATCATATTAAAACAGTAGCCCACAGGCTAAGATTTGAAATAATGTGTAAACTCCACAACAGTACTCTTACACCCTGTCACCACATTCTGTGTACTTGTGTGTTTGGCTATTTCCTTCTTTATATATCTGGATATTTAGGACTGTGCTTCTTGGTGGTAGGCTTGGACTTTCCACTTCACAGTCTTTAAATTATCCTCTATGTCCCATCTCTGGGTGATGGTAGCACAGAGTAGGTCTGCACATTATTTCTGTCATTGAGGAACTCTAGAAAGTACCACCCCATGACCACATCAGCACAGCAGGCATTAGAAATTAAATCACTGCTTTTGCAGAACAGTAGTTTTGAATTTTATATTTTCAAATTCTCTGTTGAAGCTATCAAACTTAATTTTATATTGAATGCAACCTTTCTTCAAACTCTATCAAGAAAAAAAATCAGAATAATATAATTTCAGCATTAGTCTGTTGAAGACTCATTTTGATTTGACATTTGGTTTCATTTCAACCTTCATTTAAAATTATAAACTTTTCCCCAAATTACCGGTAAGGCAAAGCCATTTTAACAATATGAAATATCAACATGTTGTGTGATGCAGATATTATTAAGACTAATACAGAATTGCAAAATTAAATTTATTCTAAAAACTGGGTCATAAGATTCAATAAGAACATTATGGTTTGCCATAAAGTACTAGAAGTCAGGTCTCACTTTCTCAGTATGACAAATGTTTTAATTCATGTATCCCTCTAGTATAATGGAGTTTTCTCAAATGGCTTTCCAAAAATATTACAGTGATGATGTTATGAAAGAAAAATCAAATAATAAGAACACACAGCACCACTGATGGAATTTACATGGTTCCAGCACCAAAGGCAGTGCCTGGCAGTTATAAGAAATCAAGTTCTTTTCATTTCTAGATTTTTTAAATGAATAAACAGAAAATAAATGAATCAATGGATAAGACTGGTGATTCTTTGTTAATCCTTTATGTGACTTTAAAGTTGTTTTAAAATTGAAAGTTTAATTTTAAAATTAAGAGCATGTGAAAAAAAATGGCTATTCAAATGTATATCTCTCTCCAGAGCCTCAACACTCAAATAATTCTATTTTATCGAATTGGTATCATTCATATCCTTCCCAGGGAAACCTCGGAGGGAAAGGTGAATTCAGTAGCTATGGGAGAGAAGAGGGTTTTCACTCCACCATCTTACCTCACCTTCCGAAGGCCATGAAAACCTGGAAGACAAGTGCAAAATATCAAATCTCTCTCTGATGATTCTGATGAGAGAATTGTATTATGTGTTTAAAATTGTCTAATAAAATAACAAAATATAAAATAAGCTAAAATTACTTTTTATACCTAGACTGAAAATGTTATCAGTTCTCTCTTATGCTCATGATACCCTTTTTAAGTGATACTGTGCATGCACCATTGCTTCAGTAGACTTCAGCCAATTGGACAAATACTACCTCTCCATTTTAGTTCACATTTAGATATAACCAGGGGCTTCCCAGGTGGCTGGTAAAGAATCTCCTTGCCAATGCAGGAGATACAAGAGACGCAGGTTTGATCTCTGGGTAGGGAAGATCCCCTGGAGGAGGAAATGACAATCTACTCCAGTATTCTTGTCTGAAGAATCCCATGACAGAGGAGCCTAGTGGGCTGCAGTCCATGGGGTCACAAAGTCAGACATGACTGAGTGACTGAGCTTGCACACATGCACAGATATAACCAATGTTGGCAAGAAAAACAAAACCCAGCTGAGTTATAAAGAGTAAACATTCAATTAAACATGGAAACATGAAAGCATGCTCTCCTATAAACAAGAAATATTTCTCTGTATGCAGCAAGACCATCCAGTGGATTCCTAAGCATAACATCTGTCTTATGATACAAGAGGACCCTCTACTACTGATAAGTTGGCCTGTACATGCATCTTTCAGAGACAACCCAGAAAAGTAAAAAGACACCCTAAGAACCTCACAGTGATGAAGAGGAAGATTAAAGAGAAAACAACTCCACCAGGATCATTAAACTGAGACTTCCTCATTTTCCATATGTCAATAGGATTTAATCACACTGTGCAGATGAATGCATAAAATGCCATCAATTTCTATGAATAAATAGATTAAAAGCTTTCTGGATGTGGAACCATGATAAATTAATGAAAAATAGTATATAAAATAAATGCTAATATCATGAGTAAGTGTCAACTGCATGAAATATGATCAAACATACATTGAAAAAAATTAAAATCATATTGAAAGAAAGGTGTATTAATAGTAGCAGAGAAATATATTTGTAGTTAGTCAATTAGTCAATGCCATTAGTCAATGAAAAACATTTTGGTGTGAAAAACCTTTTGCTCTAACTGAAAACAGTTCTTAAAATTTATAGACATATGGCTTCAAGTAACTTTCCATTTCCAACTATCTACTGCATACCTGATTATGTACTGGAAGTTAATATTCTTCAAATGGAAATGGGGGAAAAACCACAATAAGGTCTTATATGTTTCATGGAATTATATAGAGACTTATCCAAGATATTAAATATATATTTTATGTAGGTGACATCCAGTAGTCACGCACTGATGTGAGTTGAACCATAAAGAAGGCTGAGTGCTAAAGAATTGATGCTTTCAAACTGTGGTGCTGGAGAAGACTCTTGAGAGTCCCTTAGACTGCAAAGAGATCAACCAATCAGTCTTAAAGGAAATCAACTCTGAACATTCATTGGGAGGACTGATACCAAAGCTGAAACTCCACTATTTTGACCACCTAATGTGAAGAGCCAACTCACTGGAAAAGACCCTGATGCTGGGAAAGGTTGAAGGCAAAAGAAGAAGGGGACAAAAGGATGAGATGGTGAGATAGCATCACCAACTCAATGGACATGAATTTGAGCAAACTCCAGTGACTAAACACACAGCACATCAGGGATAGTGAACGACAAGGAAACCTGGTTTGCTGCAGTCCTTGGGATCTCAAAGAGGCAAGCATGAGTCAAGGACTGAACAACAAATGTAGGCCACATAGAATGGACAAAACTGTTCAAAATAGAATAGAATCTTCCCTTGATACAAGTGACTAGATCGCAAGAACCCTGGCATCGTTATCAAGTAGTCATGGCTTGGGGAACTTACGTCACGTAATGAAAGAAATAGAGATTCATGAGAAGCTCTATTGTAAATTAACCTGAAATATGAGGTCAACAGTGTCTGTGGTTAATCCCATCTATTACTTATTTTGTATAAAATGTCCTTTACAGATGGTGACATTCAAAGTCAGGAAATTCATTTTCTGTTCCTCAATGAAACCTTCCACTAATAACAACCATCTTAGCAGCAACTACTATGGCAGTCTGGGCTACAGGTACAATGGTCTGAAATTGAATGATAAAACTTTAAAAATAATTTTAGAACTTCTAACAATAATGAATCTAGGTAACTATAATCAAGTGTAAAAATTAGTAGATAAAAGTTAATGAGGAAGATTGTAACATGAACCCAACTAGCAATGCCAACATTACTAAATTTGAAAAAACAAGACAACCATACCATGTGCCTCTTAATATTATAAAAAAGAAAGTACACAAAGCACCTATAAAGTATTTTTTATCAAAAATAAGAAGGAGATGACCAGTATTATATCAACACTTTACTTTCACCTGCCAAGACACAGATGGTATAAGGAATAGAGGAATATGTGAAAAGAAAAACCAGGAAGACATCAGCCACATACAAAACTTAAGAATTTTATAAGACTTTATATTGAATATACCATATTCAAAAGCTATGGTTTAAAAAAGAACTGGAGACTTTTATATATTTCAGGAGAGTTTGGAGACATTATTAGACTTAAATTTAATGTGAGTCCCAACATGAAAAACTGACTATAAAAATAAATTTGTGAACCAATCAAGGAAATCTGAGCATGAAATTAAGATTAGAGGATACTAAGAAATCTTTTTTAAAAAATTTCATCTCTGTGATGATAGTATTATGTTAATAGACATACTTTTAAACTCATTTGTGATGGAGCTATACCCTGAAATATTTATAAGAAAAAAATGATACATTGTCTTGGATTGGTTTTTAAATATTCGGCAAAAATAACAATAACTACAAAAGGCACACAGGGAAAGAAGGAACTGATGGTGAAATATCAAGTTATTAAGTCCTGAGAATGTGTTTATAATGCTTCAAAATACTATTCTATTTGCTTTTAAGCCTGCATGAAATTTACTTGTTAAGGTAAATAATAAATATGGAAAAACTTACCTAACTCTAGTAAAATAAGCTCTATTGGTAAGAAAGCTACTTTTCACTTTGTAGAAGATTCTCACATAACAAGTGCAGAATTAATGACAAAATTTTAAATATCAACATTTTAGAACCTTGTCACCACTTAAACTGGAGAATAGTCACATATTTTAAGCTAAATAAAGAAAGGGTGAGTGAGGGTTTTCAAATGAGGTTAAGGAAAGCATATGGAAGGCACACGATTTGATCAAAGAAAATCTGACTCAATAGCAAAGTCATCTTGCTTATGACTGTCTAATGAGACAAAGATTCAGGAAGTGTACTAACGTAAATTAGTAGGGTACATGTGGTCAACAAGCCCTGTGATGTGTCCACCCACATGGAGGGTGCATACAGAAGGACACATGCAGATGGCGATACTCAGACCGTCGAGACAGATTCCCTGCTCTTCAACCAAATCCTCCACTCCTGAAGCCATGTGCTACTACGGCAACTACTATGGCGGCCTGAGTTATGGCTACAGTGGCCTGGGCTGCGGTTACGGGCGTGGCTACGGTAGTCTAGGCTGCGGCTATGTTGGCCGAGGCTGTGGCTGTGGTGGCCGAGGCTGTGGCTACGGCACGTATGGGGATGGCTGCTACCATCCATCCTGTTGCAGAAGATACTGGTCATACGGGTTCTACTGAGAAAACTCCAGAGAAACTCAACTGATTGGTCCACTTAGGCTTCCTGAATCTGTATTCCTACGAATAAATCCATTTTCTATTCTAAACGTTTACAACATCCTAAACTGTCTTTAAAAAAAAAAAGAGAGAGAGATCTTTTTCTGAAAGCCTCATCTAGAGTAACTGAAATCCTCTGAAAAGTTCCACAATTTTTTTTACACTTTTCCTTTGATACCATATTGTCTTTAAATTTTCTTACAATATTGATGAACACCTCAGGTGAGAAGTGTTTAAATTAATTTTAATAAACCTCTATATCTTTGAATATATTAATTTATTGTGCTTAGGTTTATTTTTCCTCATTGTGTATGTGTATGTGTGTGTGTGTTTTGGTGTATCGGCAAATGAGATGATGTGAGGGTTAGTTTTATGTGCCAACTTGACTAGGCTAAGGGATGTCCAAATAGCTGGTAAAACATCATTTCTAGGTGTCTGTGAGGGTGTTTCTGGAAGAGATTTGAATTAGTAGACATCCTTCACCAACATGGATGAGTGTTATCCAATCCACTGAGGACTTGACTAGAACAAAAAGGTAGACAAAGGACAATTTTGTTGAATCCACTTGCCAGTGTAGGAGACACAAGAGATGTGGGTTCAATCCCTGGGTCAGGAAGATCCCCTGAAGTAGGAAAAGCAACCTACTTGAGTAATCTTGCCTGAAAAATCCCATAGACAGAGGAGGCTGATGGGCTACAGTATATGAGGTCACAAAGAGTTGGACACAACTGAGTGAGTGCACACACCCATACACACGCACACATGCTTTAGCTAGGGTGTTCATTTTCTAAATTTTAATTATTTTCATTGCTCTTTGACAGCAGCATTCCTCATTCTCAGTCTATTTTCTTATAAAATAGGAGTCTATTTTAGTCTCTGAGTCTATTTTCCTATAAGAACAACTCTGGTTTCATTCTCTCCGTTCTTCACTTCAGTGTAAGTCCTTGAGTAGGTATGGGTGAGTTTACTATTTTGTATGAAACTTCTATTTTATTTATGAATCTATTCTCTGTTCATTAGTTCAAATATCTCACATAGACTATAACCACTTTATTTTATAGTTACTATTTTATTAGTTTATAATATATTTTATATTCATGGTTTGTAACTATAAAAGGGGTATAACCTTTAAAAATTGTGAATCATTATATTATATACTTGCAAGTTATATATTGTATAAGTTATACAATATAATAATTGAATGACAATTCAATTTAGAAAATTAAAAATAAAAGATCCTGTACCATGCATTTGGTGACATTCAATCTGAGGAACAGATTCCCTCTTCCTGACTGAACCTTTCATTTCTGTCACCAAGAGTCATAATGGCAACCTCTATGGTGCTTTACCTCTGCTTATGGGCCATTCATACTACAGCAGAGTATTCTTGTCTTTTGGGTTCTCTCTAGGTCCTTCCTGAGTAATTTGATCCACTGGACTCCTTCTCTCGTGTTCTGTAACTGAACCTCCACAGTCACATCAGACAGCTACACTGCTGACTACTGGGAAAAAAGTAATACAGATTCAACATGCACCATTTTGATTAACCAAAACCAAAAGAGTGTCTTCAAATTTATAGAAAAATGTTACTTTTATCTTGTGTGTGTATGTGTGTTAGTCACTCAGTTGTGTCCAACTCTTTGCGACCCCATGGACTGTAGGCCCCTCTGTCCATGGGATTCTCCAGGCAAGAACACTGGAGTGGTTAGCCATTCTCTTCTCCAGGGGTACTTTCTGACCCAGGGATCAAACTCTGGTCTCCTGCATTGGCAGGCAGTCTTTACCATCTGAGCCACTAGGGAAGTCCTACTTTTAGTATATGTGCTGCCGAAGCGAGCACAGGGAAGTCCTACTTTTATCTTGTATTAAAATCATTTTTTTCACCAATATTATATTTATATTAATTTCCACTCCATCACTTCCCCCTTTTTAAATGTATATGTGTGTGCAGCATGGTGGCTCCGTGGATAAAAGAATCTACCTGCAATGTAGGAGACACAGGAGACACGGGTTTGATCCCTGGGTCAGGAAGGTCCCCTGGAGAAGGGCATGGCAACCCACTCCAGTATTCTTGCCTGGAGAATTCCATGGACAGAGGAGCCTCAAGGGCTATAGTCCATGGGTCACACAGAGTCAGGCACAATAGAAGCAACTGAGCAGGAGTCCAAGTATGTGAAAGAGAGGAAAAGAGACAGAGAAGAATAGAGACATGAGGGAAAAACAGGGAAAAGAGCCAAAGGACACACACTGACTTGGGATGTCTCCTAAGGCTTTGATGTACCGGAAAACTCAAAGATCTGAGCATCAGTTCTTTTTATCTGAGGCCATACACAACCCAGGCTTCACGTGATTCAGCAGCCACAGCTATATCTGAGGTTGCTACTGATTTACATTCACATGTTAAATTTTAAATGAAACTTTTGCTCACCAAAATAGCCCTTTTTCCTATCACCACATCTAAAACCCTTGCCTTGGTCTATTTCTTGATACCTTAGTTTTGGCTGAATTGAGGTAAACTGTCCTCCGAAAAGAAATAACTTGCTCTTCTCACCTCACATGCTTCTATTTATTCTCCACATGTCATTCACAAAATAGTTCACAAAGCATCGTGTGTCTGATGGCTGCTGACTCATTGCCTGAAGGGTGATGTTCAAATACTCCAGGAAGCGTCTGCCCACGGCTCACCATCTCAGCTGGACAGTCTTCAATGCACTGAATCACTGCCTCTCTCTTACACTGCTGATCCACAGTTTTGTGGTTCCACAGTTTCCCTTTGAAATCCCAAAACTGAATGTGTCCACTTATTCTGCTTTTTTTTTTTCTCTTAAGAAGACTAATGACACTGGGAAATGGTGAAAGACAAAACACAAACAAAAACAAGATTTTATGACATATGATGTCAGACAAGCAAAAGATGATTTTGATTAAATAGATTTTTCATTACATTTTTTAAAGAAATTAATATATTTTACCCCAAAACTGTTTAGGCATCATTATATATGAAAAGTAAATACTACCATTACAAGTCTAATTGACTAACATAGATGTTAAGCATTATTTTTAAACCTGAAAATTTGTCATAATTATTTGAAGAAATGTGCAGTGTTCCAATAAAGTCAGGGATACATTTTACCCAATGAAGAAAATAAGGATTATTTTTCAATTTCAAAAGAAAGAAGACTTTTTTTTTCTTTTCTCTGGAAGTGTGGCTAACGTCCTTCTGCCATTTCTAGAGTCTCATGGATGGGAAAGCAAGTGACAAAAGGAGACACTGGAACAATTGCTGTTGTTCAGTCACTAAATCAGATCTGATTCATTGTGACCCTGTGGATTGCAGCATGACAGACTCCTGGGTCCTCCACTATCTCCTGGGGTTTGCCCAAATTCATTTCTGAGTTGGTGATGCTATCCAACCATGGCATCCTCTTCTGCCCTCATCTCCTTTTGTTGGTCAACCTTTCCCAGCATCAGAGTCTTTACCAATGAGTTGACTCTTCACATCAGGTGGCCAAAGTATTGGAGCTTCAGCAACAATCCTTCCAATGAATATTCAGGGTTGATATCCTTTAGAATTGACTGTTTTGTTCTCCTTGCAGTTAAGGGACTCTGAAGAGCTTCTCCAGCACCACAGTTGGAAAGCATCAGTAATGCAGTGTCTTAAAAATGGTTGACACATAGTTGTTAACAAATAATAACAGTTGAATGGTTGAAAGAGGCTGAAAACCTATTTCTCTCAGAGTTTCCATATTTAAATTAGAAGAAATTTTCCATTAACCTGAAGCTAAACAGAAGTAGAAAAGCCCTTACCAAAATATCAGGAACCTCATTTTAGGTTAGTCTTTGTTTAGGTTTAACCAGTCAGATTTTTCCTAATAGCCAAGGGCCAAAAAAAAAAAAAAAAAATCCCTATGGTGAAATATCAATATAATATCATTCTGGATCCTCTACAATTTTTTAATCAAATGTTGGGTTCATGAAATGCTATAAAACAACACAAAAGAATCAATCAACAACATAAGGTAATCAGAAGGTGAGCCATATATTGGATTTTGAAACAAGAAATTTAAAAACTGTCATAATTAATTCACACAAAAAATAACATAAAGTTGCAAAATTTATGGTAAATAGAACAGACTTACCAAAGAATCCATTTGAAATACTAGATCTTTAAAAAAGGAAATTCATGCTCTTAAGAACTCAATAGACTCGTTACTGGAAATCTGAGTTAGTAAACTAAACGATGAGTTGATGAAAGCTATTCAACTAAAGTAAGACAGAAAATACGTGACGTTAAATACAGAATAGTGTATAAAGGACATGTCAAACCTCATAGAACAGTAAAACTTTAATGCAACTGATATTTTTCAGAAGAGGAAAAGATAAAGCAGAGCTGTCTTTGAAGAGAAAGCAATCACTACTTTACAAAACCAATGAACCATACCACTTGACATATTCTAAAAGCTCTGCACTACTGAGAGGGGAAAATGTAATTAAAAAACATAATAAAAATCACAGACTGAAAACCACAATCACAGGAAACAAACCAATCTGATCACATGAACCACAGCCTTGTCTAACTCAATTAAACTATGAGCCATGCCATGTAGGGCCACCCAAGATGGACAGATCGTGGTGGAGAGTTCTGACAAAATATGGCCCACTGGAGAAGTGAATGGAAAACTGCTTCAGTATTCTTGCCTTGAGAACCACATGATGAGTATGAAAAGGCAAAAAGATGGGACGCTGAAACATGAACTCCTCACACTGGTAGGTGCCTGATATGCTACTGAAGAAATAACTCCAGAAAGAAATAATAGATGGAGCCAAACCAAAAACAACCAGTTTTTGGATGTGATTGGTTATGGAAGTAAAGTCCGATGCTGTAAAGAGCAATATTGCCTAGGAACCTGGAATGTTAGGTCCATGAATCAAGGCAAATTGGAAGTGGTCAAACAGGAGATGGCAAGAGTGAACATCGACATTTTAGAAATCAGCACATTAAAATAGACCGGAATGGGTGAATTTAACTCAGATGACCATTATATCTACTACCGTGAGCAAGAATCCCTTAGAAGAAATGGAGTAGCTATCATAGTCAACAAAAGAGCCTGAAATGCAGTACTTGGATGCAATCTCAAAAACGACAGAAAGATCTCTGTTCATTTCCAAGGCAAACCATTCAATATCACGGTAATCCAAGTTTATGTCCCGACCACTAATACTGAAGAAGCTAAAATTGAATGGTTCTGTGAAGACCTACAAGACCTTCTAGAACTAACACCCAAAAAAGATGTCCTTTTCATTTTACAGGACTAGAATGCAAAAGTACAAAGTCAAGAAATACCTGGAGTAACAGACAAATTTGGCCTTGGAGTACAGAGTGAAGCAAGGCAAAGGCTAATAGAGTTTTGCCAAGAGAATGCACTGGTCACAGCAAACAGCCTCTTCCAACAACACAAGACAGGACTCTACACATGGACATCACCAGATGGTAAATACCGAAGTCAGATTGATTATATTCTCTGCAGCCAAAGATGGAGAAGATCTATACAGTCAGGAAAAACAAGACCAGAAGCTGACTGTGGCACAGGACATGAACTCCTTATTGACAAATTCAGGCTTAAATTGAAGAAAGTAGGTAAAATCACTAGACCATTCAGGTATGACCTAAATCAAATCCCTTATGATTAAACCATGGAAGTGACAAAGAGCTTCAAGGGATTAGATCTGATAGACAGAGTGCCTGAAGGACTATGGATGGAAGTTCGAGACATTGTACAGGATGCAGAGATCAAGACCATCCCCAAAAGAAATGCAAAATAGCTGTCTGAGGAGGCCTTACAAATAGCTTAGAAAAGAAGAGAAGCAAAAAGCAAAGGAGAAAAGGAAAGATTTTGAATGCAGAGTTCCAAAGAAAAATAAGAAGAGATAAGAAAACTTTTCTCAGTGTTCAGTGCTAAGAAATAGAGAAAAACAACTGAATGGGAAAGCCTAGAGATGTCTTCAAGAAAATTAGAGATATCAAGGGAACATTTCATGCAGACATGGGCACAATTAAGGACAGAAATGATATGGACCTAACAGAAGCAAAATATATTAAGAAGAGGTGGCAAGAACACACAGAAGAACTATACAAAAAAGATCTGCATGACTCAGATAATCACGATGGTGTGATTACCAAACTAGGGTCAGACATCCTGGAAAGCAAAGTCAAGTGGGTCTTAGGAAGCATCACTATGAATAAAGATAGTGGAGGTGACAGAATTCCAGTTGAGCTATTTCAAATCTTAAAAGATGATGCTGTGAAAGTGCTGCACTCAATATGCCAGCAAATTTGGAAACCTCAGCAGTGGCCACAGAATTGAAAAAGGTCAATTTTCATTCTAATCCCAAAGAAAGGCAATGCCAAAGAATGCTCAAACTACCACACTATTGCACTCATCTCACATGCTAATAAAGTAACGCTCAAAATTCTCCAAGCCAGGCTTCAACAGTACATGAACCGTGAACTTCCAGATGGTCAAACTGGATTTAGAAAAGGCAGAGGAACCAGAGATCAAATTGTCAGCATCCACTGGATCATCTAAAAAGCAAGAGAGCTCCAGAAAAATATCTATTTCTGCTTTATTGACTATGCCAAAGCCTTTGACTTTGTGGACCACAACAAACTCTGTAAAATTCTTAAAGAGATGAGAATGCCAGACCACCTGACCTGCCTGTTGAGAAATCTGTATTCAGGTCAGGAAGCAATAGTTGGAACTGGACATGGAACAATAGACTGGTTCTAAATAGGGAAGGAGTATGTCAAGGCTGTATATTGTCACCCTGCTTATTTAACTTATATGCAGAGTACATCATGCGAAATGCTGAACTGGATGAAGCACAAACTGAAATCAAGATTGCTGGAAGAAATATCAGTGACCTCAGATATGAAGATGACATCACCCTTATGGCAGAAAGCAAAGACAACTAAAGAGCCTTTTGATGAAACTGAAAGAGGAGAGTAAAAACGTTGGCTTAAAACTCATCATTCAGAAAACTAAGATCATGGCATCTGGTCCCATCACTTCATGGCAAATAGATGGGGAAACAGTGGAAACAGTGGCAGACTTTATCTTTTTTGGGCTCCAAAATCACTGCAGCCATGAAATTAAAAGAAGTTTGCTCCTTGGAAGAAAAGTTATGACCAACCTAGACAGCATATTAAAAAGCAGAGACATTGCCAACAAATGTCTGTCTAGTCAAAGCTTTGGTTTTTCCAGTGGTCATGTATGGATGTGAGAGTTGGACTATAAAGAAAGTTTAGCACTGAAGAATTGATGTTTTTGAACTGTGGTGCTGGAGAAGGTTCATGTGAGTCCCTTGGACTGCAAGGAGATCCAACCAGTCCATCCTAAAGAAAATCAGTTTTGAATATTCTTTGGAAGGACTGATGCTGAAGCTGAAACTCCAAAACTTTCGCCACCTGATGCAAAGAACTGACTCATTGGAAAGGCCCTGATGCTGGGAAAGATTGAAAGTAGAAGGAGAAGGGAACAACAGAGGATGAGATGGTTAGATGGCATCACCGACTCAATGGACATGAGTTTGAGTAAACTCTGGGAGTTGGTGATGGACAGGGAGGCCTCACATGCTGCAGTGCATGGGGTTGCAAAAAGTTGGACACGACTGAGCTACTGAACTGAACTGAATTGAATAAAAATCACATAATAAAATCACATAACCCAAGAGCTGAAATTTAAACATAATGCCAAAATCAGTATAGTTAGAGAAATAGACATATTACCCATAAAACATATCAGTAATTTCAGAATCCTCATCAGAAACAAAGGAAGTGATGATATTTCGAGGAAGGATGGATTACAAATAACTATACCTTCATGCAGTATAAAGTATCTTATAAAAAAATAAAAATAAAAGTCCCTTGACCATAAATAGTAAGAAAATTTATTTATTTTCTGGTATTAATTGTAAGAAAGCAATAAAGTTGTTTAGGCAGAATAGGAAAGACCCAGACAAAAACATCAACACAAACAAAATAAAACTAATAGAAAAATAATTAAATGCTGATTGTACATAAATATTTATAGTTTCTTTTGAGATTTAAATATATAGAAAATGAGATATATGACAAGTATACTATAAAAGACTGCATATAAAAATAACTGATTCTAAACCCTAGGTTTACTGCTGCTGTTGTTGTTCAGTCGTTCTGTCGTGTCCGTCTCCTGTTGACCCCATGAACTGCAGCACGCCAGGCTTCCCTGTCCTTCCCCATCTCCCAGAGCTTGCTCAAACTCATGTCCATTGAGTCAGTGATGCCATCCAACCATCTCATCCTCTGTCATCCCCTTCTCCTCCGGCCTTCAATCTTTCCCAGCATCATGAGTCAGTTCTTCACATCAGGTGGCCAAAGTATTGGAGTTTCAGCTTCCACATCAGTCCTTCCAATGAATATTCAGGATTGATTTCCTTTAGGATTGACTGGTTTGATCTCCTTGCAGTCCAAGGGACTCTCAATAGTCTTATATTTCAAAAGAAAGTTAATATGTCAATAAACCTGAAAAAGAGGAAAAATGCAAAGTGCTTTGAGAAGCAGTGAAAAATCTGCAGTTTAAAAGATGGAAATTTGGAAAACTATTTGGTGGTCTCTTTCATAACACAGCAATTCCAGTTATAGTTATAAATCAAATCAGTATACTTATTTTGGTAGATAAATTAGGGCCAGACAAACCTGTTCTGTAAAGAGTGTGTGCTTGCATGTTGTTTCAGTAGTGCCTGACTCTTCGTGACCCCATGGACTGTAACCCACCAGGCTCCTCTGTTCATGGGATTCTCCAGACAAGAATACTGGAGTGGGTTGCTTTGCCCTCTTCCAAAGGATCTTTCCCACCCAGGGACTGAACCTGTGTTTCTTACATCTCCTGCATTGGCAGGAGGGTTCTTTACACTAGCATCACCCAAAGTAAAATATTTCAGATTTTGTGGGCTGTATGATCTGTATCTCCACTATTCAACTCTGTCACTGCAGTAAGAAAACAGCCACAGACCATACATCAATGAACAGATATGGATATTCTCCAATAAAACATTACCAAAGCAGATGGTGATGAGACTTTGTGGCTCCCTGGATTAGATCATTATTCAGCAGAATGTGTTCTTTTCCCTCTCACGTCAGAGGTTACCTGCCAGTATCACTCAGTCTGGCTTTACTATGAGCCAAGTGTATGTTCCTGACCCTTGCCTTTGGGTTTAACAGTGCTATTTACATTGGTAGTGTGCTGTTAGAGACATGCCTTGAATATGAGCATATGAACACATGGCTGAACTTTCTTCATGCTCTGCCTTTTTCCTTGGAGAAGAGGCTCCCAGAAGTTGCAAGTCCAAGGAGAATGAAGGAGGAATGCAGAAGCCTTGAAACCAACACACAATTTGAGTCAAATCCACATGATGTTGGCCAAATCCCAGCCAATCTACTAACACATTACGTTTGTTTGTATGTTTAGTCACTAAGTCATGTGTGATTCTTTTGTTACCCAATGGACTGTAACTCACCTGGCTCTTCTGTCCGTGGGATTTCCCAGCAAGAATACTGGAAATGGGTTGCCAGTTCCTTCTCCAGGGGATCTTCTTAACCCAGGAATCAAAACCACATCTCCTGCATTGGCAAGCAGATTCTTTACTACTGAGCCACTAGGGAAACCCTAAAAACACACTAATAGCACAAGTTGGAATAAAGATTGATGGGAGAAATATCAATAACCTCAGATATGCAGATAACACCACCCTTACGGCAGAAAGTGAAGAAGAACTAAACAGCCTCTTCATGAAAGTGAAAGAGGAGAGAGAAAGTGAAAGATGTTGGCTTAAAGCTCAACATCCAGAAAACAAAGATCATGGTATCCAGTCCCATCACTTCATGGCAAATAGATGGAGAAACAGTGGAAACAGTGGCAGACTTTATTTTGGGGGGCTCCAAAATTACTGCAGATGGTGACTGCAGCCATGAAACTAAAAGACACTTACTCCTTGGAAGAAAAGTTATGACCAACCTAGATAGCATATTAAAAAGCAAAGACATTATTTTGCCAACAAAGGTCTTTCTAGTCAAGGCTATGGTGTTTCCAGTAGTCATGTATGCATGTGAGACTTGGACTATAAAGAAAGCTGAGTGCCGAAGAATTGATGCTTTTGAACTGTGGTGTTGGAGAAGACTCTTGAGAGTCCCTTGGACTGCAAGGAGATCCAACCAGTCCATCCTAAAGGAGATCAGTCCTGGGTGTTCATTGGAAGGACTGATGCTGAAGCTGAAGCTCCAATACTTTGGCCACCTGATGCGAAGAGCTGACTCATTTGAAAAGACCCTGATGCTGGGAAAGATTGAAGGCAGGAGGAGAAGGGGATGACAGAGGATAAGACGGTGGGATGGCATCACCAACTCAATGGACATGGGTTTGAGTAAACTCTGAGAGTTGGTGATGGACAGGGAAGCGTGGAGTGCTGCGGTCCATGGGGTCACAAAGAGTTGGACACGACTGAGTGACTGAACTGAACTGAACTGAAGACATAAATGTTAATGTTATATGACACTAAGATTTGAGGGATTTTTTTTTTAAAAGCAAATTATCACAGCAATAACTAGCAAGTCTTAGATTCATGCATAAATGTACCAAGAGACATGTACAAGATTGTTTGTAGCATTACTCTTTGTAAAAAGTTGTTAAAGATTCAAAACAAATGACCATCAAGAGTAGAGATAAAGGAATTGGGGTATATTTGTACATTGACATTTTATACAGTAGTGAGAATTGACACAGAAACAAATGTATGCATAAAGAAAAAAGATTATGTGAATCAAAAGCAGTCAGATTGAAAGTCTTATTTGTGTGACTTCATTTGCATAAGTTTCAAAAACTGGCAAAATGAATTCATGGTTTTAGATATTAGGAATAGTTACACTTAGGGGCTGGTACTGAATGAAAAGGTGTATAAGGAGAGTCATTGGAGATATTAGTGTTGTATGATTTTTAACTGCTGATTAAACAGTTATGCTTTGAATATTTATTGACTTCTACCCTTATGATTTATGTTATGAATTCGATGTTATAAAATATACATGATTAGAGGTCTTCTTATTAAAGAGCTTAAAAATGAGTTGCCAGTCCATGGAAAATAGATGGATTTTGTAGAAAACATCATCTAGTAGCAAGGCGTGGTTTCATCTGAGAATAGACAGAGAATTTAGCAGAATTCTGGCATCATACAATTTCCCTTTCAAGGTGCCCACTCACCCCTTAAAAACAATATAAAATTTCAGATTGTATAATGTATAATTATATATAATTAGAAAATAATTGCAATAATTTAAATAATGTAAATGATAATAAATGTTATATATTTTAATAAATATAGACATTTCAAGAAATCCACATTTGAGTAGAACAAATATTCAAATAAAACAGCTTACAGGAATGCTTGTGTGTGGCATCTCGTGTAATTTGGTGATATTTATCAACTGACCAAACCTAGAGTGAGCAAAGGCTTTGAAATAAGCAAATGCTTCTTTAAAAAAAAAAAAAAAACAGACTACTTGGTATAGATTTACAGAAAAATTTAGCAGAAGGTAAGAGAGTTCCCATTTATATCCATCTATGCCTACCTTCAGTATCTGCTGTTATTAAAGTATTGCATTAGTGTAATACATTTGTTAGAATTGGGGAGCCAACATTGATACACAATTATTAACTAAAGAGTGTAGTGTACTAGGGTACAATGTGTTGTACATTCTGCGAGTTTTGACAAGTGTATAATAACATGTATTCACTATTACTGTATTATATAGTAGCTTCACTGTCCTAACAATCCCAGTACTCTACGTATTCATCCATCTTTCGCTACCTTCACTACTGGCAATCACTGATCTTTTTATGAGCTCCATAGTTTTGCCTTTTTCAGAATGCTGTATAGTTGACTCATGCAGTACATGGTCTGTACAGATTGTCTTAGTAATATGCATTTTATGTTCCCCTATGTCCTCTCATGGCTTGATATCTCATTTCATTTATTGCTAAATAACATCCATTGTATGGATGTAATAATATCCATTGTATGGATGTAGTACACTTTGTTTATCCATTCACCTGTTAAAGGACTTCTGGGCTGCTTATGTGTTTTGCCATTATAAATAAAGACACTGTAAACATCCATGTGCAAGTTTTTGAGTGGGCATATATTTTACAATCAGTTGAGTAAATACCAAAGAATATAATTGCTAGGTTGCATGACATGAATATGTTTAGTTTTACAAGAAAATGCTAAACTGTCTTCCAAAGTAGCTGTACCATTTTGCAGTCCCACCAGCAATGAATGAGACTTCCTGGTGCTTCACATTCCTACCAGAATTTGGTGGCATCAGTGTTGTGGATTTTGCCCATTATAATAGGTGTGTAGTAGTTGTATTAGTAATCCTAACATTGTAGCAAAGTAAATTTGGTTATGAAGCCTCCTTCATTTCACCTTATGAATCAAAAGACTCCAAAAGTTTTATAGTGAGAATTTATGTGAAATATGTGATAAACACTGCTTATGGTTTTCCCCACCCACTACTGAAGGTGTGTAAAAGGTCCTATGCATATGGCCACGTTCAACCCAAGGCATCGCTTCCGTGTTTTCTCAACTGACCCACCTGCTCCTGACACTGAGTTTCGGAAGCAATTACAGTGGTGACCTGGGTTATAGCTATGGCCACCTGGGCTGTGGCTCTGACTATGGCTTTGGTGGGTCTGGATACAGCTGCTGCCACCCATCTTGCTATGGAAGATTCTGGTTCTATGGCTTCCACTGAGGAGCATCTACTGCTACTCAAACTATTGGACTCCTCCTCTTGTGATTCACTGAGTCTCTTCCAGCGATCTTCATATTGAATTCTAGTCTCTCTTCAGATAAAGACCAATCAATCTTAGCCTAAAGTAATGGTAGGGGTGGGGAGAGTCTGGGTTCAGTCTGTCACGTTCCACCTTGGTTGATTAAAATCATTTCCACTGTGTTATGACTTGCAGACGTGTTTTAAGCTATGCTTCCATTTTACTTCTGTGTACAGATTAATTCATGAGTAAAGAAATTTAGGGCTTTCCTGGTGGCTCAGATGGTAAAGAATCTGCCTGCAATGCATGAGACCTGGGCTCAGTCCCTGGGTTGGGAAGATCCCCTCGAGAAGGGAATGGCAACCCATTCCAGTCTTACCTGAAAAATCCCATGGACAGAGGAGCCTGGTGGGCTGCAGTCCGTGGAGTCACAAAGAATCAGACACGACTGAGCAACTTTTGCTATCACTAGAGAAATTTAACTTCATTTAAAAATCAGCATCTTCATTGCCACTCTTGCTTTATTTTCATTTACTTTTCTTCATCCCCATTAGTTTTAGGTGATTCGGACTGAAGTCACTGTGTTATTTGTATTCCCAAAGTGATGAATAGTCAAATGACATGATCATCATTTTTCTTAGGTTGCTATAATATAGCTGTGCACATTCTTGTGTATCTACAGCCACTACTATTATCAATATCTTGATTACACTGAAACTTTATCATCATAAGCTAAAATGGCAGCTAATAATTATCTTAATTGTTTAATAACCCTTTTTCCGATGGTAACCTAATTTTCCCTGACGCTGTTCTGTATCTCTGTTGTCGGTTTTTTCCTGACGCTGCGTTTTTGGATTGAACAATTCAATGGTGTGCTTCTGTGTGAACTGGTTTGTTTGTTCCACTTCAAGTGTTACTCCACGGAGGCTGCCTTTCCCACAGATCCAACATTAGAAGTAATTCCATCTGATGAGATTTCAGTAAAAAATAGCCTTTAAATGAAATTCATTTTTTTAAGTTTGAATTTCATTACATTTCAAATTTTCACATAAAATAAGAATATATCAAAATGACTTCAGTCATTTTTTTCTGAAAAGATGAATATTTCTCTAATTTTTCTCTAATAGTCTTTTTCAATTGCAAAATCCTCACAGCCTGACTGTGGCAAAATATTATACAAGAATACAAAAGATTAAATCACATAGTTTAACACATGGAAAAAAATGGTCGCTAAGTGTAAGAATGGTATAATCATTTTATAAATATTTCAAATGAATGAATTAATTAATGAGACTAACAATTATGCAAAGTTCTCGTTCTATTTCCATACTCTTTTCTTTAAAAATATGACAAATTCATTTGCTTGAGTATATTTATCAGTCCACCACCAGAATTTCAGTGGCTTTTTATTTTATGGCATTTTTGTCAATTTATGCATTCTCTGCAGAATGAAATACCTGAGAGAGCTATGGGTTTCTAAGCAGTAAGATTTGTGTTGCTGCAGCAGTCTCTCTCATCAAATCGACAATGAGATGGTTCAGTTCACTTCAGTTCAGTCGCTCATCCGTGTCCAGCTCTTTGCGACCCCATGGACTGCAGCTCACCAGGCCTCCCTGTCCATCACCAACTCCCCAAGTTTACTCAGACTCATGTCCATTGAGTTGGTGATGTCATCCAACCATCTCATCCTCTGTCATCCCCTTCTCCTGCCTTCAATCTTTCACAGCATCAGGGTCTTTTCAAACACATCAATTCTTCACATCAGGTGGCCAAAATATTGGAGTTTTAGCTTCAGCATCACTCCTTCCAATGAACACTCAGGACTGACCTCCTTTAGGATGGACTGATTGGATACATGCACCTATAAAAACACATAGAATGTAATATTAACAGGGTCCAGTGGAAAACTGGTCTTACAATCCATGGAATTCTCCAGGCCAGAATACTGGAGTAGGTAGCCTTTCCATTCTCCAGGGGATCTTCCCAACCCAGGGATCAACATCAGGTCTCCCACATTGCAGGCAGAGTCTTTACCAGCTGAGCCACAAGGGAAGCCCAAGAATACTAGAGTGGGTAGCTTATCCCTTCTCCAGAACATCTTCCTGACCCAGGAATTGAACCGGGGTCTCCTGCATTGCAGGTGGATACTTTACCAAGTGAGCTATGAGGGAAGCCCTTACAATCCCCACTTGAAGGCATAGGACAGCTTGATTGGGGACCCCATTTTCACCAGAAAGTGTTATCAAGCAGACATGAGTATTAAACTTTTACTCTACCCACTAACAACAAGAAACAGTGTGAGTTAGCACTTCACTTTTACCAGGGTGGTTTCAGTGAGTTCAAAAGGAAGTGAAACAGACATGCACACCAAGCCCTTGCTACCTCACAAGTGAACTGCTTGCTCTAAAAAAAGAATTGAAATAGGATCCAAGTCTTATAATATCAAAAGTATTCAGACTACAGATTCATGCATCACACTAGAAATTAGGAAAAAAATCACAATCTGAGTGGGAAAAGGCAAACAAAGGAACATCAGGATCAATACAGATATTGGGATTATCTGAGAAAGATTTTAATGCAGCCATCATAAAATTGCTTCAGGAAGTGATTACAAGCTCTCTTGAAACAAATGTAAAAGTAGAAAATCTTAGGAAACAAACATTTTTAAAAGAATCAAAAGAAAAATTTAGAACTGGAAAATACAATCACCAAAATAAAAAAAGCACTGAGTTTAATAGTAGAGTGGAGATGACAGATGAGAGAATCAGTGGACTTGAGAACAGGCCAATAGAATTTACTCAACAGGGAGAAAAGAGACCAAATAAATCATTCAAACAGAGCATTGTGGACTTGTTCTCATAAGGAAGTCAAATTCTACTCTTAGTGAATTAAATAATATAAAGAAAAGAAATATATAAGCAACAAATTGCTTGGTTGAATTGATAAACTCACCTAAACACAAAAATGATAAAAACTTAAATGTTAATGGAAAATTCTATCTATATGAATTTATAGAACAAAAAGTCTACATGTGAATAAATAGGCATACTGTCCATCATAAGCAAGCATTAGCAAAGTATAATACAGGAGAAGTGTTTGCATAAAATTTTTTAATCAAAAAAGATAATTATCCATTTTGGGCTTCATTAAATTTTCCCATTCAAAAATCCATACTCATGCATAAACTATTTAAAATTCTACATTATATATTTCACAGTTAGATAAAAATAAACATCCCCAAAAATATGCCAGAAGAACTTTTCATGAAAATTAATCACAAGCTCTAAACAAAAACAGAATGAGCAAGAGCTTTCTAAATAGACTAAGAATTGTTTATTAAAGGCCCCTGATTTGGCTGGGGGAATCCTGACATAATTGTAAATTATTCTCCTTTATGAAAAAATCTTTTTCCAACAAAGAGTAGATTCAAAAAGATTTTAAAGCAAATTAGTATGAAATAAGGTCCGAACTTCCTGTGGCTTGCCCTGTCTTCTACTATGTGGGAATATATTATATAAAAGCCTGTTTGCACATGCTGACTTTTGAACTCAGAAAACTGATTCTTAGCTTCTTAACTAAAACCACCATTCACCAGAATGAGCCAGCATTCATACAGCAACCCAATTGGTGTCCTGGACTGTGGCTTTGAGGCCCTGGGTTCTGGCTAAGGCTGTGGCTTCTTTTTGTTGTTCAGCCACTCCATCATGTCTGACTCTTTGCAACCCCATGAACTGCAGCACGCCAGGCCTCCCTGTCCTTCACCATCTCCTATAGCTTGCTCTAACTCATGCCCATTGAGTTGGTGATGCCATCCAACCATCTTGTCTTCTGTCGTCCCTTTCTCCTCCTGCCTTCAATCTTTCCCAGTATCAACTGGCCAAAGTATTGGAGCTTCAGTTTCAGCATCAGTCCTTCCAATGAGTATTCAGGACTGATTTCCTTTAGAATTGACTGGTTTGATATCCTTATTGTCCCGTGAACTCTCTAGAGTCTTCTCCAACACCACAGTACAACAGCATCAATCCTTTGGCACTTGGCCTTCTTTATGGTCCAACTCTCACATCCATACATGATTCCTGGAAAAGCCATAGCTTTGACTAGATGGACCTTTGTAGGCAAGTAATGCCTCTGCTTTTTAATATGCTGTCTAGGTTTGTTATAGCTTTTCTTCTAAGGAGCAAGCATTTTTTAATTTCATGGCTGCAGTCACTGTTTGCAGTGATTTTGGATCCCAGGAAAATACAGTCTGTCACTGTATCCATTGTTCCCCTGTCTATTTGCCATGAAGTAACGGGACCTGATGCCATGATCTTCACTTTTTGAATGTTGAGTTTTAAGCCAACTTTTTCACTCTCCTCTTTCCTCTTTATCAAGAAGCTTTTTAGTTCCTCTTCACTTGCTGCCATAGGGTCGTGTCACCGGCATATCTGTGGTTATTGATATTTCTCCCAGCAATCTTGGGAGAAGGAAATGGCAACCCACTGCAGCATTCTTGCCTAGAGAATCCCGTGGACAAAGGAGCCTGGTGGGCTTCTGTCCATAGGGTCTCACAGAGTCAGACACGACTGAAGCCACTTAGCATGCATGCATGCCGGCAATCTTGATTCCAGCTTGTGCTTCATTCAGCCCAGCATTTAGCATCATGTTCTCTGCATAGAAGCTGAAAAAGCAGAGTGACAATATACAGCCTTGATGTAACCCCTTTCCCAATTTTGAACCAGTCTGTTGTTCCATGTCAGGTTACAGCTATATGGGTATAAATACAGTTGCTGCCACCTGCCTCACTGTAGCAGGCACTGGACCTGAGATTCCAGTGAAAAACTCCTATGGCCACTCACACTATTGATCTCCTCTGTGTGGTTTTTTTTTATTTTTTAACTTTTTCACTAAGGATCTTCTATTCCCTCTTTCAAAAATGGAAATTTCATCCTAGGCTACTTGAAAAAAAATAAAACAAAACATGCAACAAAATTAGATCATCTTGATCTAATATGTTTCAACTAAGTTGACGCAAATCCTTTGGAATAGCTCACAATTTATAGTAATTCTAAACTTTGATATCATGTTGTCATTACACTTCATTTGTTTACTATAATATCTCTATGTCATTTTCAATAAATCCTGTATTTGATTGTAAACACTACTGTCTTTAATTTATTCTCATTTATTTCAATCTTATGTGTGGATACCATATGTGTTCAATTGTGAGTATAAAAAAGAGAGGAAGAAAGAATATAAAGCAGGAAGGGAGCAACAGAGGGACAAAGGAGGAGGGAGGGAGGGAAACATAGAGGGACGGAAATCATTATATAGATTTTCTCCTGAAGGGATTATGTGTCTAAGCTGTTCTTTCTTTCTGAACTCATAAAAACCTGTGCATTCTAAGTTCATATGTATCTGTGTAACCAAGTGGCCTAAAGCCTATGTATGTATATTAGCATCCATAACCTACCGGGCTAAAGTCTGAGCCTCACATTCTGTGTTATTGTTTCCCAGTGCAGCTTAATAACTTGATTCTCATGGGGACATTCTGTGACCCTCTTTTTTACTGTCTCTTCTTGGTACCAAGCAGGCTACATCTGTACACTGATGTCACTTGTCTCTTCTACCTACAATTTTGGCTTTTCTTCTTTAGGTCATCAGTTGAAGAGTCCAGATCACATTCCATTTAACTACTTCCTGTCCAGATGTGATTTACTAACCAAGGGTCACTTTTATTATAGACAATGTTGCTTTTTATGTGGTTGACAGTTATCACTTTATCAGGTTACCAGGAGAATAAAATCAGCTAATTAAACATAATTGTGATGTATCAGGGAAAAGGGGTTTGTACATTATTTTTGCTTTATACCTCACAAAGAGTTCACAGAGAGTTTATACCTCACAAAGAGTTCACAAAGAGTTGAATTAATATCCCCCCCAAAAGAAAAGAATAACTAAAAACAATCAATAGTATATAAAAAGGTGTTCAGCTATATTAGGTGTCAGAAAGTACAAAGTGAATTCACTGTACACCTGCCAGAATAGCTAAAAGTAAAAGACAGGTACCATGACCTGTTGGTAAAACTTTTGACCATCAGCTTGTGGAATTACCAAAAGACACTACCACTTTGGAAAGCTCTTTAATAGATTATTTACAAACTGAACAATTTAATACTTTACAAAAGTGCAATTCCAATAATGAATGGAGAACTATATCAAGTTTAATGACAAGAAAACTCAAATTTTATGATGTGAATTCTTGCTAAATGCTAGAGATTTTTAAATTAGTTGCTTTGTGAAAGGTCAAAGTTGGCCTGGTCACTCCATAAATTATATAGAAAGACAAGGGACAAGAATAGCTAAGAAAATGTTTTAGAAGGGTAAAATTACAAAAATTGCAAGGTCATGTTACTTCTAGAGGTTAACTGAATGGGCAAGAGGAATCCTGGGTCCAGAGAGGAGAGTTAGATCTCATGCCTGTACTTGAATATCAGCTGAGTCTTCATCAGTATGCAAATTTTGGACAGAGGATTTTGACAACAGTGTGACATACAAATTCATAAAGTTATATATCCACCCAAGAGATTTAGTTCAAAAAATAAGCAAATGACAAATTACACAGTTCATTGGTAAAAACCCAGACCAAGGCAAGAATATTGAATAATAACAGTTTAAGGTGAAAGAAGAGATGCCATTAAAGCAACACAAGAGTTTACAAGCAGCCATTCTTATGAATAATCACTGAAAACTCATATCTAGGGGAAACAATTACTTGCTCCTTGAAAAACAGACAATTTGACAGTGTTTTAAAAATTTTCATTAATTTATCCATGAATCCACATACCAACATAAGGATATTCATAAATTCTAACCACACATGTTATTGCAAGATGAAAAGTTTATCAACAAAAATAATAATTATTAAGGGCATGCAAAAAAATGAGCTTTCCACACAAATTTGTCATAGACCTGAAACTAACAAAAACATTGTAAGTAGGGCACTGCAAATATAACTAGACTGCTTGCTAAAATCACCTACTTTGCTTGTGAGCATTCTGACATAACATCAAAGGATTCTTAGTTAGGAGGGTTTATTTCTGCCTAATAAACTATAAATTCTGAAATTTTAAAAACAAATTATAGTTTGAAGTTGAGGAACCTGATTCCTCCAGCTCCTATTTTCAAGAGTAATCTTGAGAGTCTATTCAAAGTCTTTTGTGTTTTCATAAAAATTGTAAAAATTTTTTGTCCTAATCCCATAAAAAATGCTATTGGTAATTTGGTAGGAATTGCAATGAATCTATAGATTGATTTGGATGGCATATTCATTTTCACAATATTGATTCTTCCAATTCAAGAACATGGTATGTCTCTCTATCTGTTTGTGTCATGAAAGAGAGGTCCAAGGAGGAGGGGATATATATGTATATCTGGAAATCAACCCTGAATTTCATTGGAATGACTGATGCTGAAGCTGAAACTCCACTACTTTGACCACCTGATGCGAAGTGTTGACTCACTGGAAAAGACCTGATGCTGGGAAAGATTGAAGGCAGGAGGAGAAGGGGATGACAGAGGATGTGATAGTAGGATGGCATCACTGACTCAATGGTCATGAGTTTGAGCAAGCTCTTGGAGATGGGGAAGGACAGGGAAGCCTGGTGTGCTGCAGACCATGGGGTCACAAAGAGTTGGACACAACTGAACGACTGAACAACAACAATCATCAAGTAAGAAACACAATACTTAGTGGCCTCCTCATATTTTTATGACAACATAATCCTGCTCTGGACGTGCAATCTGTTATCCATTTGGAAAGTAATAGAATGGCTACCACTTTTGTGTGAATGAAGTGCAAGGGGAAGCATCAAACTGGTCACAGGCTGCATAGAGGCTGCTGTGTTTTGATACAGAGCAACAGACTCAGTGTTGCCCACAAAATATAAGGATGGTGTTTTGAAGTTTTCCCAGGTCTGTAGAGGTGAATCACAGCACAGGATTTTAGAATTTGGGAGTAAATCTATGCTGTCCTCTGCAGATTACTGTTATCTTTTGAAGAAACAGCTTCTGGCTCATCAATGGACTTTTTTTTTTTCTTTTACATTTATTTTTTCCAGCTTTACTGAGATATAATTGGCATATAACTTTTTTAGAAGTTTAAGGTGCACAAAATAATGACTATATATATATATACATACATATATATATATATATATATGTAAAATGAAAGTGCTAGTCACTCAGTTGTGGCTGACTCTTTGTCACCCCATGGACTGTAGCTCGCTGATCTCCTCTGTCCTTGAGATTCTCCAGGCAAGAATACTGGAGTGGGTAGCCATTCCCTTCTCCAGGGGATCTTCTCAACCCAGAGATTGAATGTAGGCCTCCTGCATCTCAGGCAGATTCTTTACTGTCTGAGCCTCCTAGACCAGGTGGCTTAGACAGTAAATAATATATATTGCATTCTTTGTATATAATAAATGTATTCTTTGTATATATGATATATATGATTATCACTGATTTATATATATATATATGATTACCACTAGTTTAAAAATATATATATAGCTAAATAATTATCACTAGTTAATATCCATAACTTCACATAATTGCAACTTTTTTTCTTAAGAAGTAGATCTTTCCTTTGAAATCTACACTTTTAGCAGATTTTCAAATATACAACACAGTAAAGATCACTAAGTTCCCTTTGTTGTACATTATATCTGTAGGGTACAGAGTTAAAGAAGGCAAGGTTCAGACAAAGAACGAGACTGTCACTTTACAGGAACAGACCACCTTTTATGAGGCGAGAAGGGGCAGCAGTCAGATGAGTGAGCTGCTGCACCAACCCAAGAAAAGAGTGAGTATATATAGGCATGTATGTGGAAAGTTACTGTCTTAAGGGGGCCTGTTCTTCTCCAAGGATGTGGAAATAGTTATCTCTTAAACGGCTGGGGCAAGGAATTTTGGAGATCAGCCAGAGGCTGGACTGGCTGGGAGCTGCGCATAATAAACCTTAATGTCCATGTTTTCTTTGGGTGAGAGAGTTCTTTGCTTTGCATAGAATGGTGGGGAGGACCTGGAGGGGAGTTTAACTCCAGGCTGTTTTGAGCCATGTAACTTTCCTTCAATATCCCCAGAACTTATTTTATAACTGGAAACTTGTACCTTTTGACCATCTCCACCCATTTCCTCCACCCCACACCCCTCCATGTCTGACAACCACCAATTTATTCTGCTTCCATGAGTTCAATTTTTTTTTTTAATTCTTGTCCATGGGCCACCAAATTACCATGTGACTTGAACTGACCATTATGAACTAGTACTGACTTGCTCTCTAAGTCACATATTTGAGTATACACAGCAGCTCTTCCATTATCAAGTGAAAGTGGTGTATATGAGACTAGGCTTGAGGAAGTCCAGGAAGCACAGATAAATTATACAAGAAGCTGGTTTGAAATATGGAGAACAGTGTGGAGACTCCTTTAAAAAAAAAAAAAAAAACTGGGAATAGAACAGCTATACAACCCAGCAATCCCACTGCTGGGCATACACCCCAAGGAAACCAGAATTGAAAGAGATACATGTGCCCCAATGTTCATTGCAGCACTGTATACAATAGCTAGGACATGGAAACAGACTGGTTTCAAATCAGGAAAGGAGTATGTCAAGGCTATATTGTGTTACCCTGCTTATTTAATTTATATGCAGAGTACATCATGTGAAATGCTGGACTGGATGAAGCACAAACTGGAATCAAGATTGCCAGGAGAAATATCAATAACCTCAGATATGCAGATGACACCACCCTTATGGCAGAAAGTGAAAAAGAGCCTCTTGATGAAAATGCCTCTTGATAAAAGAACCTCTTGATGAAAGTGAAAGAGGAGAGTGAAAAAGTTGGCTTAAAACTCAACAATCAGAAAACTAAGATCACGGCATCTGGTCCTATCACTTCATGACAAATAGATGGGGAAATAATGGAAACAGTGACAGATTTTATTTTCTTGGGCTCCAAAATCACTGCAGATGGTGACTGCAGACTTGAAATTAAAAGACGCTTGCTCCTTGGAAGAAAAGTTATGACCAACCTAGACAGCATATTAAAAAGCAGAGACATTATTTTTCCAACAAATGTCTGTCTAGTCAAGGCTATGGTTTTTCCAGCTGTCATGTATAGATGTGAGTGCTGGACTATAAAGAAACCTGAGCGCTGAAGAATTGATGCGTTTGAACTGTGGTGTTGGAGAAGACTCTTGGATTGCAAGGAGATCCAACCAGTCCCTCCTAAAGGAAATCAGTCTTTGGAAGGACTGATGCTGAAGCTGAAACTCCAATACTTTGGCCACCTGATGTGAAGAACAGACTCATTTGTATAGACCCTGATGATGGGAAAGATTGAAGGTGGGAGGAGAAGGGGACGACAGAGGATCAGATGGTTGGATGGCATCACCGACTCAATGGACATGAGTTTGAGTAGCCTCTGGGAATGGGTGATGGACCGGGAAGCCTGGGGCTGCAGAATGAGACTGAGCAACTGAACTGAACTGGAAGCAATCTAGACATCTGTCAGCAGATGAATGGATAAGGAAGTTGTGGTACATATACACAATGGAGTATTACTCAATTATAAGAAAAGGAATGATACATTTGAGTTTGTTCTAATGAAGTGGATGAACCTGGAGCCATTAAACAGAGTGAAATAAGTCAGAAAGAGAAACACAAATACTGTATATTAATGCATGTATATGGAATTTAGAAAGATGGTAATGACAGTCTTACATGTAGGGCAGTGAAAGAGACACAGATGTAAAGAACAGACTTCTGGACTCTGTGGGAGAAGGCAAGGGTGCGATGACTTGAGAGAATAGCATTGAAGCATGTATGTTTCCATATGTAAAATAGATGGCTAGGGCAAGTTTGGTGCATGAAGCAGGGCACCCAAAGTCAGTGCTCTGGGATGACCCAGAAGGATAGGGATGGGAGGGAGGTGGGAAGTAGGGACACATATACCTGTGACTGATTCATGTTGAAGTATGGCAAAAACCATCACAATATTTTAAGGTAATTATCCTCCAATTAAAATTAATTAATTAATTAATTTAAAAAAAAAAAAAGAAACTGGCTTGAGTCTCATGGCTTCTACTCTACCGAATGTCTCCTTTTCTCAACACCCGTTGATGGATCTATGCTGATTTCCCAATGAAGAAAGAAAAAAATCAGATTTTTTTCTTGGCTTAAAGATGGTTCTGACAATACCCTGGCACACCTAAAAGTGAGTGACTGGAGTTCAATAGCCCTAATCAGTTATGGCCCTAGAGAACAGAGGTGAAAGAAAATTCACAGTGGTTTTCAACCTCCTGAGAAACAATAAAATCCAAATTTAACTTAAGTCTATATACAGGGCATGCTACGTACAAAGACAGGATCCTTTTAGGAAAAATAAATATTCAGGCAGCCTATCAAATTTGAGCCTCAAAGAGGTCTACTCTATGTTCCTATGAACTTGGAATCAAATTAGGCTATCAATACACTTCCTGTATGTGAAGAATGTGTACATTCTGGTGCAGGTACAGATAATCAACTAGACAACCTTTTTAGAAACAGAAAAAACAAAAAAATTGCACAGGCAAAAAAGTGGCATTGCTCTCAAAAGAATAGAGCAATACTAATCCCACAGAGCAAAATGTGATTGAAGTGGGTGTTAGGTTGTACAGAAAAAAAAAAAAAAATAGTATTTGCTTCTAAGATTTATATAGATAACATCACAGCTGTGTTGATTAGATTTTAAATCTGCATATGAAATGAAGGTTATTATTAGCAAAATCATTGCAGGAAGAAGGCATTTGCCTTCTCCGTGTGATGTCATGGGGCATGGTCACAAAGGTTAAATTCAACATCAGAGTGAGCAAGGTCAATGAATTCAGCATTTTTAAAATTTAAAGCATATCAACAGTTTGGGAGGATCTTAACATAGCAAGAAAATAATCTCTAATGAGTATGAAGAGTTCTTTTTTATCTAAAGAAATGTGATTAATAAGATATTCAAATACAAGTTGGTTTATATGATGAGGATGTCAGAAGTGCCTGCGATTTGCCACATCTACACTTAGACTGCATAAAATATTCTTAGTGTTTAATGTTCTCAGGTCAGTTCAGTTAAGTTCAGTTGCTCAGTAATGTCCGACTCTTTGCGACCCCGTGGACTGCAACATGCCAGGCCTCCCTGTCCATCACCAACTCCCGGAGGCTCCTCAAGCTCAACGTCCATTGAGTCGGTGATGTCATCCAACTTCTCCCCTTCTCCTCGCTTCTTCAATCTTTCCCAGTATCAGGGTCTTTTCAAATGAGTCAGTTTTTCGCATCAGATGGCCAAAGTAGTGGAGTTTCAGCTACAGTCCTTCCAAAGAATATTCAGAACTTATTTGCTGGTTGGATCTCCTTGCAATCCAAGGGACTCTCAAGAGTCTTCTCCAACACCACAGTTCAAAAGCATCAATTCTTCGGTGCTCGGCTTTCTTTGTAGTCCAACTCTCACATCCATACATGACCACTGGAAAAACCAAAGCTTTTGACTAGACAGACATTTGTTGGCAAATATCTCTGCTTTTTAATATGGTGTCTAGGTTGGTCATAACTTTTCTTCCAAGGAGCAAGTGTCTTTTAATTTCATGGCTTCAATCACCATCTACAGTGATTGTGGAGCCCAAGAAAATAAAGTCTGCCACTGTTTCCACTGTTTCCCCATCTATTTGCCATGAAGTGATGGAACCAGATGCCATGATCTTAGTTTCCTGAATGTTCAGTTTTAAGCCAACATTTTCACTCTTCTCTTTCACTTTCATCAAGAGGCTCTTTAGTTCCTCTTCACTTTCTGCCATAAGGGTGATGTCATCTGCATATCTGAGGTTATTGATATTTCTCCTGGCAATCTTGATTCCAGCTTGTGCTTCATCCAGTCCAGCATTTCACATGATGTACTCTACATATAAGTTAAATAAGCAAGGTGACAAAATACAGCTTTGACATACTCCTTTCCCAATTTGCTGAGTTTTCCAGATTTGCTGGCATAGTGATTGCATCACTTTCACAGCATCATCTTCAGGATTTGAAATAACTCAACTGGAATTCCATCACCTCCACTAGCTTTGTTCATAGTGATGCTTCCTAAAGCCCACTCAACTTCACACTCCAGGATGTCTGGCTCTAGGTGAGTGATCACACCATCGTGATTATTCAGATCATGAAGATCTTTCTCGTATAGTTCTTCTGTGTATTCTTGCCACTTCTTAATATTTTCTGCTGTTCTTACTCAATAAAATTTACTCTTAAACTTTAGGAGTCTCTTAAGCTAAAAACTTAGATTCTGACATAGTATATTACTACTAAGTCAAATATTGTTTAGGACTGGGCTATGATGATGGCTGTGGTCACAGTTATGTCTGTGGTTTTGTGCCTTTAGAATCTTGGGATGTGGCTACAGATGTGGCTTAAGAGGTACAGATTTGATTGGTGATACCAATATTGACACACTTGACATTTGTCCCATGGCATCAACTGAGTACTCTCTGCTACTGAATCCATTCTCTTGTGAGATGGCAATTCTCTTCTACAGTCTTTTCATTGCACCCATTGTACTCTTTTGACTATAAATTATCCAAACTAAGTCTCAGTTCAGTTGTTCAGTCGTGTCCAACCCTTTGCGACCCCATGAATCGCAGCACGCCAGGCCTCCCTGTCCATCACAAACTCGCGGAGTTTACTCAAACTCAGGTCCATCAAGTTGGTGATGCCATCCAACCATCTCATCCTCTGTCATCCCCTTCTCCTCCTGCCCCCAACCCCTCCCAGCATCAGGGTCTTTTCCAATGAGTCAACTCTTCGCATGAGGTGGCCAAAGTATTGGAGCTTCAGCATCAGTCCTTCCAATGAACACCCAGGACTGGTCTCCTCTAGGATTGACAGGTTGGATCTCCTTGCAGTCCAAGGGACTCTCAAGAGTCTTCTCCAACACCACAGTTCAAAAGCATCAATCTGTCGGCACTCAGCTTTCTTCACAGTCCAACTCTCACATCCATACATGACCACTGGAAAAACCATAGCCTTGACTAGACAGATCTTTGTTGGCAAAGTGATGTCTCTGCTTTTTAATATGCTATCTAGGTTGGTCATAACTTTCCTTCCAAGGAGTAAGCATCTTTTAATTTCATGGCTGCAATCACCATTTGCAGTGATTTTGGAGCCCAAATAGATAAAGTCTGACACTGTTTCCACTGTTCCCCATCTATTTCCCATGAAGTGATGGGACCAGATGCCATGATCTTAGTTTTCTGAATGTTGAGCTTTAAGCCAACTTTTTTCACTCTCCTCTTTCACTTTCATCAAGAGGCTTTTTAGTTCCTCTTCACTTTCTGCCGTAAGGGTGGTGTCATCTGCATATGTGAGGTTACTGATATTTCTCCCGGCAATCTTGATTCCAGCTTGTGCTTCTTCCAGCCCAGCATTTCTCATGATGTACTCTGCATGTAAGTTAAATAAGCAGGGTGACAATATACAGCCTTGACGTACTCCTTTTCCTATTTGGAACCAGTCTGTTGGCCCATGTCCAGTTCTAACTTTTGCTTCCTGACCTGCGCGACGGACCGTGCAGAAGCATGGCCGTGAGGAGCTACCCCTCGCCCAAGGTCAGGGGAGGCGACCGAGAAGAGCAACCCTACCTCCACGGAGCGGCGGCTGCGCGGGGGCAGGAGGGCCGCGAGGGCTGCTCCACGTTCAAGGTCAGCAGGGGCGGCCATGAGGAGATACCCCTCTTACAAGGTAAGGAGCCGTGGCTGCGCTTTGCTGGAGCAGCCGTGAAGAGATACCCCAAGTCCAAGGTAAGAGAAACTAAGTCTAGGCAATCAGAATAGATTATTAAATTGACAGGACATCCACATCAGTGTCTTAAATTGACTATATTTTTCTCTTTTAGTGTTTTTTTTTTTCATGATAATATACGGAGTAAATAATAATGTTGGCATGTTTCATGAGTAGGTAAAGCTAAGTTCATTTTTTTTCATTGCTTTGGCCTGACCAATGCTGTTAGTGGCTTCTCCTTTAAGAAATTTATTATTCACTTGTTCAAAAATATGTATTAATTGCTACTTAAGTCTTCCTACTAAGTATTTGTGTTTTAAATGTGAAAAGATGTGTTAATGCAGGAAGCAAATTATGCAAACAAACTTAACAGATGATGTACTGGTCAAGTGGAAGCACAAAGGGGAAGGCTCAAGTCTAGATTCAAAAAAGAGAAGTGCCAAAGCAAAAGGTAGGATCGAATATACTCTCACTGAAGATTACATTGAAATCAGTCTTTGATGGAGGAGAAATACGATAGGCAAAGTGTATGCCAGGCAAGAGGAACAGAATATGTGCAGCCATAGTGCATTGGATTAGAGTTATAAATTCATTAGAGCTATAAATGGTGTGCTCCTAGAAAGTGTGAAGAGCAAAGAAAGTGGCTAACATGCATCCCCAAGCAGTTAAGAGAAGCTATGAGGGTCATACATTTCTTACTATGAGTGCACTGTGTTCTGTGCCAGGTCATTTCAGTCATGTCCTACGCTTTGTGATGCTATGGACTGTAGTCCTCCAGGCTGATCTGTCCCTAGGATTCTCCATGTAAGAATACTGGAGTGTGTTGCCATTCCCTTCTCCAGTAGATAGAATACATACTGTTTTAAAAAGCTATGATCTTTTCCATGACATTTACGTTTCATAAAAATCATTATGGCAGCTTACTGAAATAAAATTGGCCAAGGTGTATGACCACAGGCCAGTAGACCATTCAAGAGGCTATTCAAGTAGCCGATGTGAGGTCTTCATGTAAGAAAGCAGCAGTTAAAATTTGCAAGAGGATCTAGATCAAATATATATTTAGGTGATAGAATTTAAAAGGCTTGTTTATATGTTGTGGGGGTGAAGGGTCATAAAGAATTAAAAGGACCACATAAGGACTCCAGATTTGAGGTCAAGCAACTGATGGACTGTGGAGCTGATAGCCAATGTCACATGAGACTGGGAGCATTTGTATGAAAATCAGAGTGGAGACCTGAAAACTCATTTGAGTTGGGATCAATTTTTGCTAAGTTATTTAGTGGTAGTTTCTTATGAAAATCTGGAACTCAAGAAAGAACTGGGTTTGAGATTTCAAATAATTGGATAAAGGTTGTAGCAACTTCACAAAAGCAGTATTTCAACTATTTAGAAGTTAGCAGAGGAAAAAGGGTTTGCAATTGAGGTAAGAAGCAGACAAAAGGCAAAAGGTGAAAATCAGAAGAGAGGTCCATCAGGGAAATCCAGGGCATAGAAAACTTTCTAGGAGGGAACTATTAACAACTGCATTTTCACTCAAGCATTTATCCTTTCACCAAGCATTTCTAGAGTGATAACCAAACTGTTGGTTGCCTCCTGGTGGCTCAGATGGTAAAGCGTCTGCTTACAATGCAGGAGACCAGGGTTCGATCTCTGGGTTGTGAAGACCCCCTGAAGAAGACAATGGCAACCCACTCCAGTATTCTTGTCTGGAGAATTCCATGGACAGAGGAGTCTGGTGGGCTACAGTCCGTGTGGTCCCAGGAGTCGGACATGACTGAGCAACTAACACTTTCATCTTCACAACACAAATGTTGAAACTAAACTAGATACTGGCAAATGGTTAATGAGCATGTTCTCAGCTCTTACAGAAGTTACAGAATCAGGAAGGGGTTATAGAGCATCATAAAGGCAATTATTGTAAAATAACTGAGGCTTTAGTCATCTCTCAGAGGAGAGTCTCTCCAGGCCCCAATGTCTGGGGAACTGACCCAAACTTCATCCACGTAATAATCAAAGAAGCAGCCACTTTAAAATTTATTTTTGATTGGAGTAAAATTGCTTTATAATGTTCTGCTAGTTTCTGCTGTACACAGCTCCCTCTTCAGCCTCCCTCCCATCCCACCCCTCCAGCCCGCCCCTGTAGGTCATCGCCGAACCCCTGGCTGAGCATTCTGTGTTATATGGCAGCGTCCCACTAGCTATCTACCTTACACGTGGTGGTGTGTATATGTCAAAGCTAGCCTCTCATTCCATCCCCCTGTCTCCTTTCCTCTCTGAGTCCACAAGTCCAGTCTGTTCTCAACATCTGCATCTCTATTCCTGCCCTGAAAATAGGTTCATCAGTACCATTTTTTCTATATTCCAAGTATATGAGTTAATATATGAAGCAGCCATTTTAAATGTGATTCCCACCTTCTAGTCAAGGTTAATGGGTCCAGATATGGCCACTTGAAGAAATTGAACCGGAAAATTGCCAGGATTTATGAACAGAAGCCTGTATTTTTTCTCCACTGGATGAAGCTCTAAGGGCTGACACTTGGCAACTATTAGTAGCTATCCTTTACTCTTTGTTGAGTGCCCATTAACAGTTCATTATAAGACACCTACTTAAGTAATGGGCTGAATAATCCTTTATAAGTTTGGCTCAGAGACAATCCATGGAAAATCTGTTTTTACTGTTCTAGGTTGTCCATTTTAGTAGGGGATAGTCCATCAAATCTATGAGGTTCACCATCCTAACAATGCCAGGTGAGTGAACTTAAAAATCATTATTCTCTTGATCTACACGTTGACCTCAAATGCTGTTCTTTTTTCATTGGAATGTACTTGCTCTACAATGTTGAGCTAGTCTCTGCTGTACCACGAAGTGGATCAGCTCTATGTATACACATGTCCCCTCCCTCTTGCCCTCCCACACCTCTAGGTCATCACAGAGCACTGAGCTCAGGTTCCTGTGCTGCACAAAAGCTAGATACGGATTTTACACATGGTAGTTATATTTGTCAAAGGTAATTCATGATTTGCTTATTTACCTCAGAGGTACAAAAGTGTCTCCGTTGGCTTTGCATAGATATGGACAAAAATGTCTTAATTGAGATATCATGCAAAATCTCTAAGCCTCAAAGAGTTAATTGTGATAGGACATTAACATCTTCTGTAGCTTGAAAATATAGCATCATCAGTTGTCAGAAGGGATATTTTCATTACAGTTGTGATTGCGATGACAGATTGAAAAATATCTATGAAGAAATTATAAAACATGGAGCAAAATTTCTGACCTGATGGCTGAAGGCAATGGCCAGAGTTAGTTAGACCTTTGTTCCTGCTTAGTCACTAAGTTGCATCTGACTCTTTTGCAAACCCATGGACTCTAGCCTGCCAGGCTCTTCTGTCCATGGGGTTTTCCAGACAAGAATACTGGAGGGGGTTGTCATTTCCTTCTTCAGGGGATCTTCCTGACCCAGAGATCAAATCTGTTGTCTCCTGTGTCTCTGGCATTGGCAGGGGGATTCTTTACCACTGAGCCACCAGGGAAGCCCTACTTAGATCTTAACTAGGTTAAGATGAAATATAATAATTACCACAACACTGAATTCTTCCCAGTCCCTCTTAAGAGCCTCAAAATCCTAAATACTTGTGGAATTAAGTCATTTTTCATTCCTGAACAGAGAGTTTACTCCAATTCCCTGTTTGGACCAAAGGGCACTATATAAAGATCAACAGATCTATAGCTCTAAAAAGAACAGTATCCCACAACTTAAAACATCTAAGTATTTATCTATATGTATATATATATAAATATATATATAGAGAGAGAGAGAGAGCAATACATCTGTATATGAAACACATATATGTATATACATATGCTATATTGAAATAGAAATACAGGGGAAAATATACTAGATAATTTAGAATATGGTTGTCTAGGAGTACAGAGCTGATGTATAGTATTGGGAGAATGAGTAAGGATGGAAGAAGGTAAGGGGTTAACCATAAAGTAAAAAATAAGCATAGAAACTTACTCAGAAAAATCCCCAAATCAAGAATATACTGCTTGTGAGCTTGTACTTATGTCTGTGATGTGTGATAGGCAAACACATTACAAGTATGGATTTATGGTAAATCCATAATAAATGACAGCAAAAAAGACAGGAACTCATAAGGTGTGCCATGATTCCTTTTTGTTTGAAACCACAAACTTCAAACTCCCGTGTGTGGCTAAGTATGAGTAAAAACCACATTGCCTCTGTCTGCATCAGGGAAGAAAGAGTAATGGAAGGTCCCCTGAAGGGGATATTGTGTGTGTGCAGTAAAATCAGAGATCATTAACTTGATCTTCTACATATTTGCATTGCTTCTCTCGTTATTACAGGAATAGATTATCTTGTAAATGAAGAAAACATCAAATGAAGAAAATGTTTAAAAAATGAAAGAATGCTTTAGATAATAGGAAAGCAAATCTTGGATGCATAGAATTAGAAGCTTTGGAGAGTTGGCTTTATTTAACTTTTGTTTGATTTGCAAATGATTTGTTAGCATTTCCTGTAGAAGACTAACATTTCTTTACAAACAGTTGGCATTCTATTTTTAATTTATTTAGCTTATTTACGTGTCCTGAAGAGAAAATACTACTTGTTCACAGCTCTCCAAATAAGTGTTAGCATGTAGCAGTCATAAAATCTAAACAAATGAGGTAGTGTGAAATGTAAAGACAGAGTAAGCATAAATTTTTAACAGACATGATACATTTTAATCCCTGGAGAGATTTCTTGCCTTTGTAATCAACTAGTTCCACCATGCCATAATGGAATATAATGAGACTCAAGACTACTTTAGGAGACATAACACAGTAATTTGAATTTATATGCAGCTACCCAGAAACAAAATTGGTTGAATAAGATGCTATGTAAAGCCCTCTGAGGAGTCACCTGATATTATTAGTCAGGTTAAATGGTAGTTTTCTTTACTGACTAAAATAGTTTCATATTCATATTTCTACAAATCTGATATAGAAAAAAAGGAAGAATGCATGAGAAAACTCTGGACAACAAGTGGGAGAAATAAGCCCTCAGGGATCTTTAGTGTATTTTAATACATTAAAAAGCTGAGACATTACTTATGGACAAAGGTACATATAGTGAAATCTATGGTTTTTCCAGTAGTCGTGTATGGATATAAGAATTGGACCATAAAGGCCAAGTGCCAAAGAATGGATGCTTTTGAATTGTGGTGCTGGAGAATGTGGTGACCCAAGGACAAAAGAACAGATAAAACCAAGGAGGATCTGGGAATCCAGGACTGGAAAAACCAGACCCTTATCATCCTTGCCTCCCCCGTGTTGTAACTATTAACGGAATTCAGGTCATCCTGAGCAGTATAACCTGTCGCCCCTCCTACCCCATAGAGAGAAGATATTTGCCTTACTTTTCCCTCCCCACCCAATATATGTGCCTCATCCAATCAGCAAATGACCCGCAAGACCCCTATCCCACTCCTTGTACCTTGGGTATAAAAGAGGATTAAGGACTCTTGTTCAGCAGTGGTTCTCCATTGAGCTGGCCTGCTGTTCTAACAGCGTCTCCCACTGTAATAAACTTTATTTCCCTCTCATTCTGTCTCATGTCTGGAAATCCTTTTGCAGCCCATGCACAGACCACGATAGAGAAGACTCCTGAGAGTTCCTTGGAATGCAAGGAGATCAAACCAGTCGATCAGAAAGGAAATCAGTCCTGAATATTCACTGGAAGGATTGATGCTAAAGCTGAAGATCCAATATTTTGGCCACCTGATGCGAAGAGTTGACTCACTGGAAAAGACCCTGATGCTGGGAAAGACTGAAAGCAACAGGAGAAGGGGGTGGCAGTGGATAAGATGATTAGATAGCATCACCGACTCAATGGACATGAATTTGAGCAAACTCTGGGAGATAGTGAAGGATAGGGAAGCCTGGCATACTGCAATACATGGAGTTAAGAGTCAGACATACTTAGAAACTGAAAAATAGCAACAATATCCTTCCATGGTATGCCTTGGATAGGGAGAGGACTGAGATGCACCACCTCAACAATCACTGAAAACAGCGTACGCTTCTAAGTGCAACTAGGTGCTCTGCTGTGAAGTCTTTACAGATAACATTTTGTACAATATTTTTATCATGAAAAATTGTTGGAGGGAACTATTTAAAGAGAATTCTGGCTTCTATAATAATCAATATCATTTATTCAATTTAAAAAATATTCTTGACTTAAGATGGTAATATTTCTCACAGTATGTGGGTTTCCCTGGTGTTGCTAGCAGTAAAGAACTTGCCTGCCAATGCAGGTTCAATCCCTAGGTCAGGAAGATCCCCTGGAGAAGGGAATGGCTACCCACTCCAGTATTCTTACCTGAAGAATCCCATATACAGAGGGGCCTCATGGGCTATAATCCATAGGGTTGCAAAGAGTCAGACACAACTGAAGCAACTTAGCATGCACGCATTAGAAAATCAAACACTCATTCATCTAGGGGGCAAATATCCATTGAATATGGTCTGCATACCTGGTCTCAGTACTTACATGGTCCCCGTGCATAGTCCTGGTACCTACAATTATTCTTATTGCTGCCTTCTGCCTTTACTCTTGCCATGTTTGGCTCCTATTAATATAAATATAAACTATGGCATTAAGACAGTAGGCTCTGAGAGAGGGCATCAGAGGGCAGACAGACTGAAACCACAATCACAGACAACTAGCCAATCTGATTACATGGGCCACAGCCTTGTCTAACTCAATGAAATGAAGCCATGCTGTGTGGGGCCATGCAAGATTGATGGGTCATGGTGGAGAGGTCTGATAGAACGTGGTCCACTGGAGAAAGTGAAGTCGCTCAGTTGTGTCCAGCTCCTTGTAACCCTAAGGACTGCAGCACACCAGGCTCCTCCATCCATGGAATTTTCCAGGTAAGAGTATTGGAGTGGGTTGCCATTTCCTTCTCCAGGGGATCTTCCTGACCCAGGGATCAAACCCAGGGCTCCTGCATTCTAGGCAGATGCTTTTACTGTCTGAGACATCAGCTAGTGTCAGGTCCACTGCAGAAGGGAATGGCAAACCACTTCAGTATTCTTGCCTTGAGAACCCCATGAACAGCATGAAAAGGCAAAAAGATAGGACACTGACAGATGAACTTCTCAGGTCGGCACGTGCACAATATGCTACTGGAGATCAGTGGAGAAATAACTCCAGAAAGAATGAAGGGATGGAACCAAAGCAAAAACAACACCCAGTTGTGGATGGGACTGGTGATAGAAGCAAGGTCCGATGCTGTAAAGAGCAGTATTACACAGGAACCTGGAATGTTAGGTCCATGAATAAAGGCAAATTGGAAGTGGTCAAACATGAGATGACAAGAGTGAACATTGACATTCTAGGAATCAGTGAACTAAGATGGACTGGAATGGGTGAATTTAATTCAGATGACCATTATATCTACTACTGTGGGAGGAATCCCTTAGAAGAAATGGAGTAGCCATCATAGTCATCAAGAGAGTCCAAAATGCAGTACTTGGCTGCAATCTCAAAAAAGACACAATGATCTCTGTTCGTTTCCAAGGCAAACCATTCAATATCACAGTAATCCAAGTCTATGCCCCAACCAGTAATGTTGAAGAAGCTGAACAGTTCTATGAAGACCTACAAGACCTTCTAGAACTAACACCCAAAAAAGATGTCTTTTTCATTATAGGAGACTGGAATGCAAAAATAGGAAGTCAAGAAACACTTGAGGTAACAGGTAAATTTGGCCTTGGAGTGCAGAATGAAGCAGGGCAAAGGCTAATAGAGTTATGCCAAGAGAACACACTGGTCATAGCAAACACCCTCTTCCAGCAACACAAGAGAAGACTCTACACATGGACATCACCAGATGATCAACACCAAAATCAGATTGATTATATTCTTTGCAGCCAAAGATGGAGACGCTCTATACAGTCAGCAAAAACAAGACCAGGAACTGACTGTGGCTCAGATCATGAACTACTTTATTGCCAAATTCAGACTAAAATTGAAGAAAGTGGAGAAAACCACTAGACCATTCAGGAATGACCTAAATCAAATCCCTTATGACTATACAGTGGAAGTAAGAAATAGATTTAAGGGACTATATCTGATAGACAGAGTGCCTGATGAAATATGGGCAGAGGTTCATGATACAGTACAGGAGCCAGGAATCAAGACCATCCCCAAGAAAAAGAAATGCAAAAAAGCAAAATGGCTCTCTGAGGAGGCCTTACAAATAGCTGTGAAAAGAAGGGAAATGAAAAGCAAAGAAGAAAAGGAAAGATATACCCATTTGAATGCAGAGTTCCAAAGAATAGCCAGGAGAGATGAGAAAGCCTTCCTCAGTGATCAATGCAAAGAAATAGAGGAAAACAACAGAATGGGAAAGACTAGAGATCTCTTCAAGAAAATTAGAGATATCAAGGGAACATTTCATGCAAAGATGGGCTCAATTAAGGACAGAAATGGTATGGACCTAACAGAAGCAGAAGATATTAAGTAGAGGTGGCAAGAATACACAGAAGAACTGTACAAAAAAAGATCTTCACGATCCAGATAATCATGATGGTGTGATCACTCACCTAGAGCCAGACATCCTGGAATGAGAAGTCAGGTGGGCCTTAGGAAGCATCACTACAAACAAAGCTAGTGGAGGTGATGGAATTCCAGTTGAGCTATTTCAAATTCTGAAAGATGATGCTATGAAAGTGGTACACTCATTATGCCAGCAAATTTGGAAAACTCAGCAGTGGCCACAAGGCTGGAAAAGGTCAATTTTGATTCCAACCCCAAAGAAAGGCAATAACAAAGAATGCTCAAACTACCGCACAATTGCACTCATCTCACACGCCATTAAAGTGATGCTTAAAATTCTCCAAGCCAGGCTTCAGCAATACGTGAACTGAGAACTTCCAGATGTTCAAGCTGGTTTTAGAAAAGGCAGAGGAACAAGAGGTCAATTGCCAACATTTGCAGGATCATCAAAAAAGCAAGAGAGTTCCAGAAAAACATCTTTTTTTTGCTTTATTGACTACGCCAAAGCCTTCGACTGTGTTTATCACAATAAACTGTGGAAAATTATTCAAGAGATGGGAAGACCACCTGACCTGTCTCTTGAGAAACCTGTATGCAGGTCAGGAAGCAACAGTTAGAACTGGACATGGACCAACAGACTGGTTCCAAATAGGAAAAGGAGTACGTCAAGTCTGTATATTGTCACCCTGCTTGTTTAATTTATATACAGTGTACAACATGAGAAATGCTGGGCTGGATGAAGCACAAGCTGGAATCAAGATTGCTGGGAGAAATATCAATAACCTCAGTTAGGCAGATGACACCACCCTTATGGCAGAAAGTGAAGAGGAACTAAAGAACCTCTTGATGAATGTGAAAGAGGAGAGTGGAAAAGTTGGCTTAAAGCTCAACATTCAGAAAACTAAGCTCATGGCATCCGGTTCCATCACTTCATGGCAAATGGATCGGGAAACAGTGGAAACAGCGGCTGACTTTATTTTTCTGGGCTCCAAAATCACTGCAGATGGTGATTGCAGCCATGAAATTAAAAGATGCTTACTCTTTGGAAGGAAAGTTATGACCAACCTAGATAGCATATTAAACAGCAGAGACATTACTTTGCCAACAAAGTTCTGTCTAGTCAAGGCTATGGTTTTTCCAGTGGTCATGTATGGATGTGAGAGTTGGACTATAAAGAAAACTGAGCATAGAAGAATTGATGCTTTTGAACTGTGGTGTTGGAGAAGACTCTTGAGAGTCCCTTGGACTGCAAGGAGATCCAACCAGCCCATCCTAAAGGAGATCAGTGCTGGGTGTTCACTGGAAGAACTGATGGTGAAGCTGAAACTCCAGTATTTTGGCCACCTGATGAGAAGAGCTGATTCATTAGAAAAGACCCTGGTGCTGGGAAAGATTGAGGGCAGGAGGAGAAGGGGATGAGAGAGGATGAGCTGGTTGGATGGCATCACTGACTCAGTGGACATGGGTTTGGATGGACTCCGGGAGTTGGTAATGGACAGGAAGGCCTGGTGTGCTGTGGTTCATGGGGTCACAAAGAGTTGGATTCAACTTAGCAACTGAACTGAACTGAAATTGCATTAGTTGATGTAAAAGAAATATTAATAATAGTGTTATGGGTAATAATGTGATTATGATTAAGTAAGAAAATAAGTAAGAAATATTCTTAGTTTTTAGATATGCATATTAAAATGCTTTAAATTATATTATATCATATTTGTGATTTATTTGAAAATATTTAGTCAAATTATGATTAACATATCAAAGCATTAATGATTATTAAGATTAGGTAATGAATAGACATGTTCATACTCTTACTTTTCTGTCAATTAAATGTTTTTTCATGAAAAGTTTACAAAATGCATAGCAAGAGCAGAGAATGTTCATGAATGAGACAAATGATACGAGCAATAACCCATGAGTGAGAATGTTTAAGACCTGTCTTAGGATCATAAAATTTTTACAGAAGCTAAGAATATGGGGAAAAGAGTTAATGAGAGCTAAATTGTGAAATATATATTGAAGTGTTATTATTGAAGGCCTTAGTTACTAAATATTGTACTGCCAGATATACAGTGGGAATACGTGAAGCATAATGAAATTTTTGAGCAAGGCAATGATAAAAGTGGTGAGATTCGTTTGTTGGTTGGTTGGTTGGTTTGGTGTGATTCTTTTAGAAAGATTAAATAGCTTAAGTGTTTGTGGAATGCATCAAGGAATAAGTAAATGCAAAGTAGGAGAATAATTAAGGGATTGCTCTGAGAGCTCAATATGCTTTTGTGGAAGCAAAGGCTGTGAGAATATGAATCACAAGAAGAATGGAAAAACCTAGACAATAAATTAACAGGACTCAGATATGAGAGGGAGTAGGGATAGCAAACAAAAAATGGCCGTAAATAATTCTGAGATTTCAAGACATTAGCAATATGATAAGGTCAGTTGTTTGTGGAGAGGTTTGGTGCTGTATATAAATGCATCTGACTTTAGGCAATGGAATGTGAATTTCCTGCTGAACTGGTGTTGAATATCAGCCATTTTGTTTTCAAAAACTCTGAAAAGCAGTTTATTCCACTTCTACTTAATCAAACGTTATGTCAGTAAGTAGGATTCAATTCCCTTACAGTCTACCATCATATCATCTAGATAAAATTGAAAAATGCACAATAAACTGTAGAAATTATTTTAATTTGCATATGATTGGCCAAAAACACAATAAATCCTTTTTGGGATAATCATAATTTGTTTCTGGGATTTCAAGTTTATGTGAATGATCTGTGTTATTGTTGTCTTTTGATATTATAACATTGTAGTTCCTTGATTAATTCATTCATTTTTTAAAATATGTTTTTACATCACGTCTGACCCAGTACCAGGATATAAATCAGAAATATAAATAGGACATGATACTGCCTTCTACCCCTCAGAAACATATATATATATACATACATATATATATATATATATATATATATATGTAAATGATAGCAGATATGTGTGTTAAGTGGCAAAAGAGTGGTTTTCACAGGGAGTACCAATAAAGAAAATCAACCTTTCTTGGGACGTCATGATAGACTTTACAGGGACCAGGCTATCTAAAGATTATTAGAATGTCACTTCACAAATAAGGGTATTAAGAATTTTCTAGCTCATTAGTATTCACTCATTTTGTGTTTGTAGCACATGTGACAACTCGATAGTTCATTTAATAGACATGACAAGGTCAAAACTTATCCTTAGTTAAGATTATCATAAGGATTTTCTATAAGTTAAAATTTGTCTACATGTCTGGGATGGATACACAGTGCATAGTGTTCTAGGACACATTTGTGGAGAACGCATTCCATCTGTAAAGACAAATGAGTTACCAGGACATAAAGGAAATAAAAAATAATAATAATAAAGGAAAAAACTTCATAGGACTCTATAGGAAATGGAGTTATCCAAAGTATTCTGTGAAGATAGAAATGTCTCCCCAGAAGAAGTAATGAGTCAAATAGACAGATGTAGATGCAGGAACCTAGACAAAGGAAAAAAAATAGAATAAGAAAGAGAGACAGATGCATTTGAGCCCAAGAGAAAACCCCATTGGTGGTATGAAACAGAATATTATGGACTAAATGTATGTGGTCCTCAAATTCGTATGTTGGTATCCTATTTGTGAATGAGATAGTGCAGTCTTTAGGGGGTGGTTAAGTCATAAAGATGAACCCTTCATGAGTAGGATTAGTGCCCATATAAAAATGACCTCAGAGAGCTTTCCCACCCAGTCTACCATGAAAGGACACAGCAAGAAGATAGTCATCTATGAAGCAGGAAGGCGGTCCTCACCAAACACTAAATTTGCTGGCCTCTGGGTCTTGGACTTTCAGCCTCCAGAACTGTGAGAAAGAAATACTTGTTGTTCAAACCACCAGTCCATAGTACTTTTGTTATAGCTTCACAAATGGACCCAGACATAAACTAATACCAAAAGTCAAAGTGTGGCCTATAACAAATATCTAAAAATATGGAGGTGGCTTTGGATTTGGGTAATGGGTAGAGATTAGAAGGGCTTTGAGGTGCATGCTCAAAAATCCTACATTTGTTGTAAATGGATCATTGTAAACAATTCTGATAAGAACTCAGAATGAAAAGAAGAGAGTTGCAGAGAGAGCTTCTGTCTTCTTAGAAAAAATAATCACAAACAGAACGTTGGCAGAAGTATGGATGGTAGACATCATTCCGATGTGGTCTCAGACAGTAAAAAGAGACGTATTATGGGAAACTGACCCATATAGACCCATAGTGCAAAGGGTCAGGATAAAGCTAGTTCCTTTCTAGTTCAAGCAGCCCAGAATGCTCCTGCTCAGTGTATCAGGGGCCCCTGCCAAGAGCTGCAATGGGGCTGCACCTAGAGGACCCAGGGCAGAGCCGCCCAGATAGAGACTACAGCCTGGGAGAGCTCCAGAGTGGACCACCATACAGTTAGTTCAGAGGGCAGAGCATTGAGCCAAAAAGGATTATTCTTGAGTCCTCAGGTTTAATGCTGTTTGCCCTGTTAGGTTTTGTATTTACTTGGGGCCTGTGCCCCCTTATATCTTTCCTATTTTTTTTCTTTTGGAATGGGAATATCTATCCTGTGTCTGTCAAACCACAGTACTTTGGAACCAACCATAATTCTCTTGATTTCACAGATTCATAAGCTAGGGTTTATCTCAATGTGAATCTTACCTTGCATATCAGTCATATCTGATTTCAATGATATTAAGATAAGAATTTGAACTTTAGATTTTCAAAGCTGAAATGAATTAAGACAACCTTTGCATTCGTGTCACTTGACTTTAGAATGTCAAGACCTTCCCTGGGAAATAGTGAGCTTTTCAACAAATGGTACTGAAGCAACTGCAAAAAGATGAGGTTGGACCTTGTCTCATATCTTTCACCTTATCAAGAATTAACTCAAAATGGATCAAAGATCTAATGCTAGAGCTAAGGGTATATATCTCTTAGAGGAAAGCATAGGCATAAATCTTCATGACCTTGGATTTTTCAATCATTTCTTAGATACAACACCAAAAGCACAAGTCACAAAATAAACTAAATACATTAGATTTCATCAAAATTAAAAGTTTTGGTTTTTTTTTGCTTTGAAAGACAACATCAAGACAGTGAAAAGAGAAGCTGTAGGATGGAAGAATATGTTTGCAATTCAAATAACCCATAAAGAACTTGTAATCAGAATATTTTAAGATCTGTTACAATTCAACAGTTAAAAAACCCACAATTAAAAAGTAGACAGAAGTTCTGAATGATAGTTATTCAAAGAAAACATACGACTGGTTAATAAGCATGTGAAAAGATGTTCAACATCATTGGCTATTAAAGAAATGCATATTAAAACCATGTTAGCTTCATGTTCTATATTCTGGGAAATTAGTGAACATCCAGGCCAATTGTAGCTAGGATAAGGGTTACTGTGCTGGTTTTTTAAGGATTCATTTCTTTGAGTGCCTGCTCTTAATCATTCATCATGCCTCTTCAAAATACCATGTCTTATGTTTTAAATTTATTCACATCAATCCTCATTAAACCAACCAATGCTTCATATCACTTCTGACACACTAGTGATAAAGATGCATTCTCAAGCACCTCCTTAGTTTTCAGACAGCATCAATTCATAAGATCTCCAGAGCTCTTTATTACTCTGATTTCCATTATCTTGGACCATGTGACTCTGAGCAGTGCTGGAATGGAAAGGTGATCACTCTGTTCAAAAAGCTTTTAAAAATTTCCTGCTACAGTTTCTTCAGGGAAACCTTCCCTCCCTTGACTGCTGTGGTTAGGGAGGCTTTCTGAAGATTAGAATGGTATTTTCCCCAGGAGAGAGGCTACTCACCAGCAGAATTCTTGCTCAAAAATACATTTCCTATCATTCAACTGTTTCTGATTGGTTCCTTATAATAACAACGGCAAGAAAACTTTGTTGTTACTTTCTTGTTACATGATTGAATATTTTCCATGCTGAGAAATTGTTTTTCATACCCTTATCCATGAGCCATGTAAGCAATAATGAAAAATCCACATAAACTCTGATACAGCCTGTCATCTTGCAGATTCATAAGTGCTATGTTTCACAGCCTGATGTTGTTGGCAACTATGCATTTTGACTGCAGAGACCTTAGTACACACATAAATGTTTATCTAGCTTCTACATGCCCTAAACCCTGAGTATTTCTGATGGATCTTGGGTTAAATCACTTTGTTTTTATTTCAACTTTAAGCTTCTTACAGAGACTATGTATTCCCAACATCTTAGCTTAGAAAGGCTAGATTTTGTATTCTCTCTTTTTCTTTCTTTCTTTTTTTTTTTTTTTTTTTTTTACATTTAAAAATGTAACACCTCTGAATTCTATTGTGTGGAGCTAGAATCATTATTTTTGAGGATAGTATTTCAACATAAATGAAATCCAGCAATCTCAGCTGAAGAACATCACAATACATCTGAGATGACTGTTTTCATTGATATCATGAGAGAGTATTAAGGAGCAGTGTGAGAAAAATTGTATTTGCTCATCACTCTGCTGCCATTAAGAGATCACAGCTGCCTTGAGTATAAAGGAAATAGCAGCCACATTCCTGTGTTCAGCTAAATTTCCCAGGAATTCCTTGGAAAAGAAATACGTTTAGTTTATATGTGAATCTCTAGATTCCTATATAGGTTATAGCTTTTTTTATTTTGAGTTAAAGGATAAACAATGATTTCTAAAGCCATGTTTCTTTTCTAATTGTTCAAGAAATTCTAACTTTGCACGAGGATTCCAAGAGCAACTTAACTTTTTTCACTCATACGCACCAAAATTAGCTATCATCTTGACACCAATTAGTATATGGAATTAGAAATTGAAGTCCTGGAATTTCCTACAGCCACTCTTGGTAGTATCAAACTTCCAAATTTTGACTACTCATCACTAACTTCCTACACCATCCTCATCTCTGAAGACTCTATGCTGCAGCTATTATGGAAACTACTGATACTTTGGGCCCATGGTGGTAGATGCTATGGCTTTGGAGGCTTAGGGTGTGACTACTGTTGGGACTTTGGAGGCCTGAGACAAGTCAATTAGTGTGATTAGAGTGAGTATTAATGTAGCTGCTGTCATCCATTGTGCTATGAGAAAACAAGTCTTATGGCTTCTTCTGAAAACCTTGAGCATTTAAATAATTCCCCAGAGATTCATCAGCTCAATTTCAAATCCTCTTCTTTTCACCCACAGTCTGTAATTGATATTTCCTCTCCATTGCTGAGAAACCCACCACTGTTGGCCCGCATCAACCTAGGAGGCAGCCTCTGGCCATCACAGGGACCACTTGAATTGCAAATGTCAGCATTCTAATTGCAGCTCCTCTCATCAAACTTATTTTTTAACTCTGATATCAACCCTTCCCCCTGTATCCCATGTCTTACAATGTGTACATTTCACTTTTTCAGTAAACAATGTTCAGTCTTACCCAGCAAACAGTTCTTGTTACTAGTATTTATTCAATTTAATAGGTCTCTTATGCTATATAGGTACATCATTTTTAATCCAAAACTTGAATTTCACTTCACTTCAGCTGCAGATAATTTTTTCTCCTGAGTATATATGTGATGAAATCGATCCCCTTAACATGTTGTAGCTTCTTTCAGAAGAAATAATGAAATCTGATTTCTTACTTTTGCTTTCTTCATGAAAAAATGTGTTTTCTTCCCACTCTTACCTCCAAACAGATTATACATATAAGATGCACAGATTTTAAAAGTCATAGATTGTTGACAGGGAAAAGAGTCCTATACTAGGTTCTTAGGGTTTCCATAGCAAAGTGCCATGAACTAGTTGGATTTAAACACAAATTTATTCTCCTACAGTTCCGGAGATCAGAAGTTCAGAATCAAGGTATCCACAGATACATGCTCTCTGAAGACTCTAGAGGAGAATCTGTTCTATGCCTTTCTCCTCATTTCTGGTGTCACCAGAAATCCTTGGCATTCCTTGACTTGTGAACACAGCACTCCAATCTATGCCTCCATAGTCACACGCTTTCTTCCTGTGTGTTTCTCTGTCTCTTCTTTTCTTATATGGACATAGTTATATTGGGTTAATATCCACCCTAACTGATCATGACCTTATTTTAACTTGATTATATCGGCAAAGTTCTAGTTCCAATATCAACTTTAAAAATATTCACAACCTAAAAGTTGACGGTTATGCTTTACTTGGTGGTAATTTTTTTAAGACTTCAAGCCTAGAAACCTGCACCTCAAGTAACCCTGAGAGAACTGCTCCCAGGAAAAGAGCAGGGAGCTTGGATTTATAGCAGTTTTGCAACATAGGACAGGTGGTTATGAACATCAAAAGGTTAATTTTAATTTAAAAAAAAAATCCCAAGTTAAGGAATTTAGTACTTAACAATGTATGCAAGAATCTGGGCTCACCAAAATCATTCCTTAGATATGCATTTCATCTATCTGGGCTCAATATCCTGTGTTTTCATATTTTGAGTTTCCTGAGGGCTCACCGTACTGAGAGGCTACAGTCTGATGCCTGCTAGATGGCAGGTGTTCTTTCCTCCATGAGTATCCTCAGGGCTCACTGGCTCACATTGAGGGCTGCAGTCGCTGATGACTGTGACATCCTTTGTTTACTGATGTGGCAGGAAATATTCTGTTTATCACCAAGTAAAGTCACATTCAGGTTACTAGGGACTAGGTATTAACATATATTTTGGAGGAGTGCAATCCACTCACAAGTCCCAAATTCAGAGTTTATCCAAACATTCAACTCATAATGGACTAAAGAATGTGGTCTCTCCTCTTATGCATGACCCTGTGAAAGTTTAGGGACTTTTTGTTCTATGGACCATGAATAAACACAAATCTTAAGATATTAGGAAAGAAGAGCACACCATATTTGTTTTCAGAAGTGAAGGTGCTAGGAAGTCAAGGTCAACTGATAGGAAAACCAAATTTCTATAAACTTGTGAAGGACACACAGGTCAGTTTAGCCAACTGCTTCAGAGCATGATCTTTTTATAATCAGACAGACCTGGCCTTGAGTCTCAACTCCTTTGTTTAGTTGGGACTCTGGGGAAGTACTTGGTATTTCTAAATTTCCATTTCTCTGTTGGAAAGATGATGAGGCTCCAGAATCCTCATAGAGTGATTGTGAGAAATAAATAGATTCAGTTCAGTTCAGTTCAGTCACTCAGTCGTGTCCAACTCTTTGCGACCCCATGAAGTGCAGCGTGCCAGGCCTCCCTGTCCATCACCAACTCCTGGATTTCACCCAAATGTATGTCCATTGAGTCAGTTATACAATCCAACCATCTCATTCTCTGTCATCCCCTTCTCCTCCTGTCCTCAATCTTTCCCAGCATCAGCGTCTTTTCAAATGAGTCAGCTCTTTGTATCAGGTGGCCAAAGTATTGGACTTTCAGTTTCAACATCAGTCCTTCCAATGAACACCCAGCACTGATATCCTTTAGGATGAACTGGTTGGATCTCCTTGCAGTCCAAGGGACTCTCAAGAGTCTTCTCCAACACCACAGTTCAAAAGCATCAATTCTTTGGCACTCAGCTGTCTTTATAGTCAAACTCTCACATCCATACATGACCACTGGAAAAACCATAGCCTTGACTAGATGGACCTTTGTTGGCAAAGTAATGTCTCTGCTTTTTAATATGCTGTCTAGGTTGGTCATAACTTTCCTTCCAAGGAGTAAGCATCTTTTAATTTCATGGCTGCAATCACCATCTGCAGTGATTTTGGAGCCCAAGAAAATAAAGTCAGCAACTATTTCCACTGTTTCCCCATCTATTTGCCATAAAGTGATGGAACTGGATGCCATGATCTTAGTTTCCTAAATGTTGAACTTTAAGCCAACTATTTCACTCTCCTCTTTCACTTTCATCGAGAGGTTCTTTAGTTCTTCTTCACTTTCTGTCATAAGGGTGGTGTCATTACATGTTAACTGACACATAAAAGTGCTTAGTAAAGTCAAGTGAATTTATATTTGCATTCCCATTTAGTAACAGATAAGCAAAGGAGAAGTCTATTATTCAAAGTGCAGATAGAAATTTCAAATAATCCAGTAAAGTTTATTTCAAATTATAATATTTCTTATATATTTTATGTTAGAATCTTCTGTTTCATCTTGGCTGTGCATATCCTAGTAAAGTAACAACTTCCTTCTTCAGTATTCTAAAAAGCAGACTTAGAGTCTCTTTAAATGCAATGTGAACCCCTCTGACTGAATGCTCAGTATCCCTGAAAATAATGAAGATATATTAGTTGGTCATTGGAAAGGATTATTTAGATGAAGTTAATGAAGATGGTGAAATCAGAAATTTCTTCATAATTAAATAATTGTCAGATGACAAGCCTAAATGACTCCTATCACTGCAAACAATCTGTACCCACTGTAGTAGAACTTACAGGAACATGACTATTCAATATCTATATGCATAATTTGACTTCCTATGCACCTAAGTTTATGAGCCATTTAATCTAGTCTAGTGTGCCAGGGAGAGCTTGGAAAACAATTTTCAAACCTCCTTCACACCTGAAACTACTTGAAGAGAAAAAACCGCAATACCTAACGGCAGATCCAAGTCAAGCCAAACCAACATTGGCAGTCCATCAAGCACTACAGCAGTGCATGGAAGCAGCACTAGTCCCAGATGCAGGAGCCTGTGATGCTTTCCCAGGAGAGGTGACACATGAGTTAACTCTTTAGTGATGAGCAGGAGTTAACCAGGTAGGAACGGGAAGTAATAAAGCATGGTAGCAGAGGGAGAAGCATACACAGAAACCTAGAACTTTTTATTTATTCAGGAAACCATAAAATAGAGAATAGTAAGGAGAAATGAAAGATGACACTAGAAGATTAAAAACCAGATCAAGAATTTTTTTTGTAATACCAGGGGTTTAGCATTCTATTGTGAGGGCTATTAAATCATTCTCACTACAGAGCCGAGAATAACTTATTGGGGCTGGGTTTGAGGCTGGGAGACTATTTAGGTTACCATGGCAATAATCCATGCCAAAGAAGATTAGGACAAGAATTTAGATAGTGCAAGTGGAGATGGAGAAAAGTTGATGGGCTTAAGAGAGACAAATTAAGCAGAGTACATAGGGTTTGGCAGAAAATTAAGAAAAGAAAAAAAATAGAGGATTCATTGCCAAGTTTATGGATTAGGCATATGGCTAAAAAATGTTGCCTTTCACTGTGATGAGAAACACAGAAGGAGGTCATGTTTTTAGAAGAAGAAATTTGGAGCACATTGACTTTGAGGCCATCTAGATGGAGATACGGAGAAGGCAATGGCAACCCACTCCAGTACTCTTACCTGGAAAATCCCATGGACAGAGGAGCCTGGTAGACTGCAGTCCATGGGGTCTCACAGAGTAGGACACAACTGAGCGACTTCACTTTCACTTTTCACTTTCTTGCATTGGAGAAGGAAATGGCATCCCACTCCAGTGTTCTTGCCTGGAGAATCCCAGGGACCGGGGATCCTGGTGGGCTGCCATCTATGGGGTTGCATAGAGTCAGACACGACTGAAGTGACTTAGCAGCAGCAGCAGCAGGTGGAGATAGTATAAAGGGAAAAAAAAAACAAAACAGTGAATGAAAGAAAGAAAGAGAAAGGGAAGAGACGATTAAAGAAAGATATTGATTTGCGGATCATCAAAAGGTATTATTTGAGGCCATGGGCATGGAGCAGATGACCCAGAGAGATTATTTAAAGTGATCAGAGGCCAAGCACAGAATAAAGGGAAATAATTATATGTAATGAGAAAGATAAGAGGGAGAAAGAGAAGAGATAGTCAGACATAACCATGTGACAAAAAAAAAAAAAAGAGGATAGAATTTCCAAATACAAGCTAGCGATATGGCCCAAAGGGTCAATAATATAAGGTCAAGAAATATCCACTAAATGTTGTCACAAAAAAATTATTGTTAATATCAGAGTGAGAAGTTTGGGCAGATGAGTGAGTTGAAGAGTAACTGTGTTGGAAAGAAATGCAAACAGCTTGTCTGCTCTACTCTCTCTTTTTTTTTAACAAGAAAGTTGTTTTAAAAAAGAAAAGAGATGATACATTACAGAAGAAGTTGGCATGTGTATTTTTGTTTTGATTTTCAAGTCTGGGCTTGTTAAAATTACATGAGAAAGGGTGAGGAAGAGTCTTGGGTTTTGAGGGATAAAGTTTCCTATAAAACAAGAGAAGTTGGGATTCAGAGACTGGACAGAAAATAGAAGTCAATTCTTACACTGAGACGGGGGGGGGGGGGGGGGTGAGCCAAGAAGGAGCTAACATCTAAGAAGCTGAGAAAATTCTGCTTTAGCAAATATTCCCACTTTTTATGAATTTTAAAGGAAGGTCATGCTCCAAAAAGTGACTGTGTGCTATGTTAGACACAGAAAGGATGATGTCTCAAGATAATAAATATTTGAAATAGATATGATTTGGGTTTCCTGGAAAGCAGACTCTGAGACACAATGTGGGGTTCAGGATGTTTATTTGGGCATGATATTATGATCAACACCTGGAATGAAAGAAGGAGAAAGCAGGATTGGACAGAGGCAGGAATTGAATTACAATGCAGGATGTACAGTCTCAGTTCCTTCCATGGAGCACTCTGACACTGAAATTGCCCATCAATTATCCTCCATTGGACTGAATGGATGACCTTTATACCACCTACTTTGATCAGTCATGAAATGAGATCACCTTCGGGAAAGTGTGATGTGAAACAAAGCTGCCTTATTGTTACTGAGTCCAAGCTGGCTCTGCTCAGTGCATAACTGGCCAGTAAGTTCGGAGATGGGATATAGAGGCAAAGAATATGACTATTCAGAAAGCTGGTAGACAAGGAAGATGACAGACTAATGTCTCAACATAACCATCTTATCAGCTCTGGATGCTAAGTTCTTTCGTAGAACACAGAGGGGATGCATGAGAAAGTAAATTAAAAAGGCCATTAATCTTGCAAATATTTCCTGCAATGGCCAACCTCAGGGAGGGGATGTGTTAACATTTAGGCAGAGGGGCAGGATTCCCCGAGGCAGGACATTAGGTATAGATAGTATATTTTCAGTGAACAAAAACAAAGGTTAAAATAAAAGAAACAAAAAGTAAAAGAAGCAAAGGTTAAAGAAAAACAGATTCTTCCCTGTAACCCTATGAAACTGAGGCATTCCCTAAAGGGTCTGATAGCTAAGATCAACTGCCAATAGGACTCTCAGTAGCCGGGGCACCAAGTCTTGGTGTGGGTTCCGGGTGAAGTTGCTCCATGGTATCCCACATACTATGCCATACCTTCCAGAAAGGTACAAGATTAACTGCCATAATGAAAATTCATATTCTGCCAGATGTCAATAACCTGAACAGTACTGTGATTTTCTAAGGTAGTGATTTAAAATCAAGATACAAAAATCATGCAATTCTTAGTTGTTTGATAAACAAGAAAAGATTTATAAGAAAAGCCTTCATGTGGTAATCATAGGAAGCATCATCCATCCTTCCTTATAAAGAAATTTTTATAAACTCAAGTCTTAAGGCATTTGGAACATTAAGGCGATTAAAACATTTCTATGATCATCCTTCAGTAGAAAATACACTGGTATTGGCTCATGTTTTTTTGAGTGGTTTAAAATCCTCAGATTGAACATATGAAACTAGAAATATAAAAACTCAATAATCATTTTTGGAGCACAAAGTAAAAGATTGTCATATTTTGACCATTATTTTGCAGTTAGCTGGGACTGAAACGAGTTCAGGGAAAAGATGGGACAAATTATCAGGAGATAGTCAGAATTTAGGGCTTCCCAGGTGGCTCAGTGGTAAATAATCCTCCTGCTAATCAATAATCATGGGTTGAATCCCTGGGTAGGGAAGATCCCCTGGAGGAGGAAATGGCAACCCACTCTAGTATTCTTGCCTGGGAAATCCCAAGGACAGAGGAGCCTGGTGGGCTACAGTCCGTGGAGTTGCAGAGAGTCGGACACGACGTAGAGACTAAATACACCAGAATTTAAGTAGCACAGTGGCAAAGGGTGACAAAGCTACATGGAACTAAAGTCAAACAGAACTGGGTTGAAGTCCTAGCTCCTTCATATTATTTATTTATGAATTACATTGTTACACCTATCTCATAAGTTTCTATGAAATTTACATGACATAACCTTTGCAAAGTGCCTTTTTTCATGGTGCTTAATACCTCACACCTGCATGCCCCCTCTCCTGAAAAAGTTCCCAAATGTGAATAAGAAACAATAAAATGATTAGACTATAAAGGTTCTTATTAAATATTTCAAATAAATATCTCTTTTAGACTATTTTGACCAAATGAAATTATTCAATACTTTCAGAAAAGAATGGCATCAACACTGACATGTCTCCCCCATGAAGTTGGTCTATAATGTCATTATCTTATGTTGCATCTGGAAACAACCTGAATGAGGACAATGATTCTAACATGTGCTGTAGTTTGAAATAAAAGTACCAACCTAACTCAAGGCTTATCCTAATTCTGGAAGTACATATTTACATAAATAAAGTGTTAGTGATTTAGAGCAATAAAACTTCATTATCCAATGCAGTTCCTTTATATGGCATTCCAGGAAACAAACTCACTCAGAAGGACAATGCAGATAATGGAGTTCAGTTTATTACACTGGTGGTCCCAAGGCAGAGACTCCTCTTAGTCAAGGACCCTGACCCTGATAGAAAACCTTATATACCCTAAGTGTACGTGCCCAAACTCACCTCCCCAAATTCCCTGAAACTAGTCTGAACAAAGGAAAAGAAAGATACAATCAAAGTTGACCCGTGATTCATATGCTTTAAGCCCAGGTAGTTAACAGTGGACTATTATCAAAAGACCTGTGGTCATACCCCAATAAGCATAATAGAATGCATGATTCTATTCGGTTACACAGATAATTAGGGTATTCTTTTAGGCAACAGAGAGTCTAGGTATGAGCCCTGGGGCTGTTCCCTCTAGGGGGGCTGGTTTTCCAGTTGGTGTGTCATTTCCATAGACACTGGGCATATAGCTCCAAGTTCACAGTCCAGCCCAAGATGAAGTCCTGCTTTCAAGATAGAGCCCGTTCTGTGTTTCCTCCTTCATTACCATAACCACGCCATCAAAGGGTCCAGGCTTATTCAATCCCCAGGTATAACAAAATCCACAGCCACAGCTATAGGTAAAGCCATATGCACATTCTTTATGGGCATTTCCTTGTGTGGCAGGAAGTCTTCTTAAAGAGGTTCCCAAATGTTCTCCACTTCCTCGTACTGAAAGGTTGCTGCTACAAGCCATGTGCAATGCTGGGATTTGTGGCCTGCAGAGAAGAGGAATTCCATCCAGGGCCAGAGATGAGGCTTGATCACTTGAAGCTTTTGTGTAATAAAGTTTTACTAAAGTATAAGAGAGATAGTGAAAGCTTCTGACATAGACATCAGAAGGGGACAGAAAGAGTGCCCACTTGCTAGTTTTTATGTTTTATGTCTGTTAGCAAGCTGCTAATCAGATAAAAGAGACATGCATTTTTGAGATAGAATGGTACAAGGTGTGGCATCCTAGGTAAAAATTACTAGACAGTTAGTGTAAAGCCCTGAGTCTTATTTTCAGTAAACATCTCACTCCATTGTCCTGAATTCCTGGAATGTGTCTTTAGTCTGATAAATTATCAGCACTCAGATCCAGGGAAGGGCAGTAATTAAATTCTGTTCCATTATGCTTGAGGGAAAATCAACTGGTGATCATTAATCTAAAACCCAGGCATCTGGTCCTGGTAAAATGGCCAGAGGGCATGAAAAAGGGTGGTGACTTAATCCAAGGATCCAGAGAAGCCATAAAGATGTTAAGTATTTTAGGAATAATGTGGTTTAAAGAAGGATATAATAACTTCTGTAAGTCCCACCTTGGGGGAACTCTTTATCCTCTCTCAGTGTCTATGCTGAGAGTTTGTACTTTCCTCCTCTCTCATAAATCCCACTCACTTGCTACTATTCATGGATTCCATTCTTAGGCTCCATGGACAAGATCTCAGATTCCCTTCTCACCCCAGCCATAGAACAACTGACATGATTACTGGTTTGTTGAGCCATTATCAGCCCAAGTGTTGAGAAAAGAAAGAAAAAAAAAAAAAAAAGCCTTAGGCAGAACTGATTTGAAGAAAGGCAGATTCCAAAGCAAATACATAGTTTCATTAACATAGCTTAAGAAAAACATTTCCATAAGAAAAATGCATTGGTTAGCTCAAGCTTTGAAAATAATTAAATTCAGGTGGAACCAGGCAATCTCAACAGAAAAGGGAAAAATGTCTGCCACTTGCATTTTATTTCCTCCTGCTGCTTGGGGACCTCTGGCCTCCCTACAGAGGCTGTTAACACTTTCAGTACTAACACCTTTGGGTATTTCCGCCCTTTGAGCATAGGATGGACTTAGTGACTTTCTTCTAATGTATAGAACGTAGCAATGTAAAGGGATGTAAATTCTAAGATTTAATTATAAAAATCTGAAACTGTCACATTGCTGGCATTCTCCTTGACTCTTTTCATGGTCATATACCTTGATGGTCACATAGCAAGGAACCATGCCTTAAGGTCTGTTGACTACAAATTGGCGTTTGCCAAGAGCATTTGTCAGTAACTGAAAACAACAATCAGTTCAGTTCAGTCCCTCAAATCGTGTCCGACTCTTTGTGACCCCACAAACCACAGGACGCCAGGCTTCCCCGTCCATCACCAACTCCCAGAGCTTACCCAAACCCATGTCCATCCAGTCAGTGATGCCATCCAGCCATCTCATCCTCTATCATCCCCTTCTCCTCCTGCCCCCAATCCTTCCCAGAATCAGGGTCTTTTCCAATGAGTCAACTCTTCGCATGAGGTGACCAAAGTACTGGAGTTTCAGCTTCAGCATCAGTCCTTCCAATGAACACCCAGGATTTATCTCCTTTAGGATAGACTGGTTGGATCTCCTTACAGTCCAACGGACTCTCAAGAGTCTTCTGCAACACCACAGTTCAAAAGCATCAATTCTTCAGAGCTCAGCTTTCTTCACAGTCCAACTCTCACATCCATACATGACTACTGGAAAAAGCATAGTCTTGACTAGACGAACCTTTGTTGGCAAAGTAATGTCTCTGCTTTTAAATATGCTATCCAGGTTGGTCATAATTTTCCTTCCAAGGAGTAAGCGTCTTTTAATTTCTTGGCTGCAGTCACCATCTGCAGTGATTTTGGAGCCCCAAAAAATAAAGTCTGTTTCCACTGTCTCCCCATCTATTTCCCATGAAGTGATAGGACCAGATGCCATGATCTTAGTTTTTTGAATGTTGAGCTTTAAGTCAACTTTTCCACTCTCCTCTTTCACTTTCATCAAGAGGCTTTTTAGTTCCTCTTCACTCTCTGCCATAAGGGTGGTGTTGTCTGCATACCTGAGGTTATTGATATTTCTCCCGGCAATCTTGATTCCAGCTTGTGCTTCTTCCTGCCCAGCGTTTCTCAAGATGTACTCTGCATATAAGTTAAATAAGCAGGGTGACAATATACAGCCTTGACATCCTCCTTTTCCTATTTGGAACCAGTCTGTTGTTCCATGTTCAGTTCTAACTGTTGTTTCCTGACCTGCATACAGGTTTCTCAAGAGACAGTTCAGATGGTCTGGTATTCCCATCTCTTTAAGAGTGAGCTTTAAGACAACTTTTCCACTCTCTCACCTTTATCAAGAGGCTCTTAACAAGGGTACTTTCCATCTGCCTCTGAGGAGATTGAACCCTGTGCTGCTGCAGCTGTCAACAAGACCTTCAACACCACCTGAGGGGAATTCAGTGTGGAGACTGAGGCACTTTGTGCTCCAGGGAATCTGTTGGAACAGGCCTTTCAATAGTCAGATATTTCCAGGAACTAATTTCATGATCCCTATCCTTCAGTTCAGTTCAGTCACTCAGTCGTGTCCGACTCTTTGCAGCCCCATGAATCGCAGCACGCCAGGCCTCCCTGTCCATCACCAACTCCCGGAGCTTACTCAAACTCATGCCCATCGAGTCGGTGATGCCATCCAGCCATCTCATCCTCTGTTATTGATATTTCTCCCGGCAATCTTAATTCCAGCTTGTGCTTCTTCCAGCCCAGGATTTCTCATGATGCACTCTGCATATATGTTAAATAAGCAGGGTGACAACATACAGCCTTGATGTCCTCCTTTTCCTATTTGGAACCAGTCTGTTGTTCCATGTCCAGTTCTAACTGTTGCTTCCTGACCTGCATACAGGTTTCTCAAGAGGCAGGTCAGGTGGTCTGGTATTCCCACCTCTTGAAGGATTTTCCACAGTTTATTGTGATTCACACAGTCAAAGGCTTTGGCGTAGTCAATAAAGCAGAAATAGATGTTTTTTCTGGAATTTTCTTGCTTTTTCGATGATCCAGCGGATATTGGCAATTTGATCCCTATCCTTACTTCCCTCCATGGTAATAGCAGTTTCTCATGACTAGCAGAAAACCTTTTGTAAAGTAAGCCCTTGAGTGCACTGAACTCTCCCTTCACCAAAATCTTATATATTGACCTTCTCCCATTGCTTCTTTGGAGCAGTCTCTCAGAGCTATCTGAGGTGCTGTTTCCCAGGCTGCAGTCCTCATTTTGCCCCAAATAAAATTTAACTCACAGCTCTCTGATTCTGTATCTTTTTAGTTGTCAGTTAGGAGCCTATGCACATAGTCCAATATCTCTTGAGGAACTTTTTTCCCAGAACCATGTGAGTGAACATGAAGAGCATCCTTCCCAGGCTGAGCCTTCATTTGGGGCTGTGGTTTCAGTCAGCCTCGAGTTCAAGATTTATAAGCCCGGAAGCAGAGAACCCAGTTAAACCATGCCACTATTCCTTACCCCAGATATGATGAGATAATAAATCTGTGTGGTTTGGGGTTGTTAAATTTGGGGATACCTAGTTACACAGCAATAGATAACTAATATATCTTGATATTCACCATCTATGATGTCCAGAGTAGAAATCTCAGTTGAACAAAGAATAAGCTATTTGAATTAAAATGCCATCTTTTCAGAAGGTCATATATTTATCTTCAAAAGTGATTGTCACTAAGAACAGTTACTTTGCTCTGGCTAGGTTTAAGTACTTTGTGAAATTGCACTGCCTTCAAATAATGGTGGATAAGCCCCATCTCTGAGAAAACTGAGTTCAAATCTAACCCACTACTTCCTAGGTTCTTAACCTCTTTGTCCCTCATTTCCTTCATCTAGATAAGGACAGCACCTATTGTAAGGTGTTTATTAGGATTTGATTTCTCAGTCCGTGAAGCATTTCTAAAATTCTGCCTTGTATATATCGAGTTCAGTAAGTGATTCCTAGGTTTATGTAGAAACATCTAATTATCTTCAGTACGGGCACCACAAGTTGCTTGTCATCGCTGGAGAGTTTCCCAATTTATTTCCACCCAGTATGCAAAGGCTTCTTTTCCTGAACATACTACAAAATCAGAGAGGAGCACATCATCCCAGTCATATTTAATATTAATGATTAATTGCCCACATTTAGTATTCATGACCTTAGTAGAACTCTCTGCTAGTTCAGCAGCAACAAACATTTACTGAGATCCTGTAGGGCACAAAGAATCACTCTAAAGGTTCAAATAAATTCATAGAAGAGCCTGCCTTTTCAAAAATGTAAGCAAAAAGTAACTTTGACTTGGAAGAAATTTCATTAATCTAGTATGATGACTTTTCAAACCTGGATGGATGTTCATTAGAAACATCTGGGAAGCTTAAAATATGTCCAGATCAGTGCCAAAGCCCTGTTCACAAAGAATCTAATTCATTTGGGATTGAGCCTAAAATTAAATGCTTTTTAAAATCTCTCTGGGGGATTACAATGTACAAGCAGGGTTAAAAACCACTGATTTAGCACAAACCATCTGGTTAAAATATTAAGATTTATAGAGGCTTATTTCAGGTGACATGGAGAGTTACTATTAAAGTTGGGACTAAAATTCAGAGCTTCTGATTCTGGGTGATTATTCAACGATCAGGGGGCTTCAAGCTTCTCTGCATTTATCCACACATTCGATATTCATTTACTAAGCATTTTGTGGAGGCAAGAAATGGGGACACCACAACTTAAACTCACACAGTGATTTTTATTCAAGACTAAAATTTTCTGGAGGAGACAAATAATAAAAAAATATGTGAAAATAACAAAATAAATACTGCAAAGGAATGCTTGCAACCTTGAAAGCACGTTAAAGACAGAGTAGCAAATTCGTTGGCATGTATGATGGGAGACCTGGCTGAGATTGGAGAGGAAGAGCTTTCTTTCGGGAAGTGATTTTCAATCTAGGGATTTTATTATATGTGACTGGATTCCAGAGATAAGCTTTTAAAAATTTTACCTTCGAAGTAGTTCTTTTCTTCCTCTATCCCTCCACAAAAAGATCAACCTCAGTGATATTTGCAAAAATATTCCTTAAAAGATTACTTATCTGATGAATATCATGATAATAGCAACAAAAATTATTATTATTTTTCAAGCACTTGACTAAGTGATTTGCATGCGTCATTTGATCACGGCAGTAAAAATCAATACCGCAAATCTCTTCTTATGGCAGCTCTATCTAAAACACTGTGAACCAAATAAGAATAGTAAGAAGAGTTGATCTTCCCTCAGCACATTGTCCTCTCCGGCATATCTTCCAGTCATTAAAGCGAGGCAATGATTCACTGAGCACTCATCCTGGTAGATAACACCTTAAAAGAATTCTATCTGCATGCCCTCATTTCACAGATGGCATTTGCAAGGAGCTGGGCCCTCCTGTCACAGAGTCTGATCAGCAACTTGCATGATTTCCACTCCCGTGGTTGATCTTGCTATCTAAGCATAGCATCTGAGAAGCATATCAAATAGATAGCAAGCTATGAGTGGCGTTACTGTATAAATTTAAAATGATGAGCAAATACCAAGTGGTGAAGCAGCAGTGAATCATATTTCAAGAAACTGCAGCCTGAAGCAAGGACCCAGATTAGTAGCTAACTAATGCCATGTTGAGAACTCACACCATTGGGTTAGACAATTAGACCAAATGGTGATAAACTGGAGCTGATTATTTAGTTAAAACTATTCAGAATGAGCAACTTTGCTTAGTTCTATTAGGTTCACTACATATACATTTGATTTTCCTTGACTGTAACTGTCTGTCTCCAAATCACAGAGGACATATCTGAGATGATCTATTTTTGGTAGGTGTAAATGGGTCCTGAATTAGGAATCAGTCTAGAGAGGAGCAAGGGGCACTGATATTAATTTACATAAAGGTAATCTAGAATCACAGAGAAGGCAATGGCACCCCACTCCAGTACTCTTGCCTGGAAAATCCCATGGACGGAGGAGCCTGGTAGGCTGCAGTCCATGAGGTTGCTAAGAGTCGGACACAACTGAGCGACTTCACTTTCACTTTTCACTTTCACGAATTGGAGAAGGAAATGGCAACCCACTCCAGTATTCTTGCCTGGCAAATCCTATGGACAGAAGAGCCTGGTGGGCTACAGTCCACAGGGTTACAAGAGTTGGACACAACTTAGCAACTCAACCATCACTACAATCTAGAATAATAATACACTATCTAAAATAGTGTGTTTGTGAGGGTTTCAGCTCCCATTTTTGGTCCTATAAAAATGATCACATGGATTTGTGTTTTCTCACATGTATTTATAGTTCAGAACAGCAAAATGTTAGATCACAATAGGTTTTATTTAACAGATTCTATAGCACTGTGTAAATACAAAATCATGGAAACAATCTAAGAAATAATATAAGATCATGGAAATAAATGGAAATGGAAGAAGTGATGAAAGACTTCACAAATAAATTAGAGTCTAAACTGGACTTCTCACTTGAGAAAAGAAAAGAGATAAGTTGGGGCTGGCAACCCACTCCAGTATCCTTGCCTGGAAAATCTCATGGACAGAGGAGCCTGGTAGGCTGTAGTCCATGGAATCACAAAGGGTCAGGCACAACTGAGCGACTAACACTTACTTACTTATGGGAAGATAGGAAGAAACAAAGGAAGATGAAGGGAAAAAATATTCAGAGGATTGGCTGATATTCAACAGCCTGGCTGGTGTGCAGAACTAGAGGGATAGAAAAGCGTGATAGTGTATGATGAGGGAATGAAAAACTAGAGTGGTACTGGAACCTGCCAAAAAATTGTTAGGTGAGTATTACAATGGTCCACATTCTTGTGGGAGTGTTCTGTACTTGCTTTATGAAACCCTGGCCCCAAGATAAGGTCAAACCAGTATCATTCTTTGGAAACGTTTCCTCGCCATAAATAAGTGGAGTCTCTACAAGGCTGAGGGCCTGGAGGGGCAAAAATAAGCAGAAGGAGCTCTAATGAGGAGGTGGGAGATACAGCACTGTTTAAATTAGGAGCAGCAGTGGGGTGAGCAAGCAACTCATTCTTACCCCTGTCAGTAGGTAACAGGAGATCCTAATGAGGTCAACTGTGAGCTTCTTGTTGTAGTTCAGTTATGATAAATCACAGAGCCATAGGTGCAACTGACGGAGTACTGAATTCAGGTATCCAGCTTATCTTCAATGAGACTCTGTGACTATTAAAGTTCCAAAGGTGCTCAGTGTCTTGGATGTCCATATTCACTTCAGGGACTCATATAGGAAGGATGTAAAGAATGTAATCATAAGCAGAAAAGATATGCTTGACACGGGTAAATGTGTCTGGCGCAAAATGGATTTTTTATCCTAGAAAATATAACTATAGAAGAAAACGAGGGTTGTCAGATAAGTATCAACTGACGATAAATACAATGATGAAAAATAAACACATTTGCCACAGATTCCTCTTTTTAAAGCACAGAGTGTTTGCTTGGCAGTTTTCCTGCCACTTGAGTTTATAATAGTGTTCTGCCATTTTCCTCTGAAATTATGAGATCCATAAAATTGAGTCATCATTCTAGCATCCTAGGATATTTGTTCAAGAACCACAGGACACTAAAGGTTTCAACTACAAAGTATGTAGTTCAGAGCAAGCTAGCTCATTTCATGGGAGGCAGACAGGTTTCCTACAGAATAGTTTTAGCATCCCCAGGCCAGTTTGGCCTGTAAGAGGTCCTAGCTAAGTTTTGGACATTTTAACCAATTAAAAAGTAAAGGGGCTGCCCAGAAGCCAGTGTCCTGTACTCATCTCTCAAGTGTGATGTAACAGGGTCTTTATTCTGCCCTCTTTGGTCTTCAATGCCAAGTTTCTCATTTGAAAGCTTAATGTTCTATGCTCAAAACAATGTGAGATCAAAAAGTTTTAAATCCTCTGATATTCTCTGCTTACCAATGATAAAACTTTGATTACCTACCTTTGATCTTTATAAAGAACTTGGACAGTCGGTCACCACAGTATCACCACCAGGAAGATGCTTTTACTTCTTGGGGATTGAAACAAATTTAAGAGCCTCTATTTGTTCATGTCTTTAACCTCTTCAATGAACTCTATTTTAAACATAGGACAAAGTAATAGAATATATTCCTGGAACTAGGAATACAGAGGTAAATTAATGCTTATAAGAAAATAAGGGCTTCCAGTTCAAGAAGGCAGAGCAGAAGGAAGCATGCTCATTTCCTCCTGTGAGAGCACCAAAATTGCAACTAGTTGTTGAACAACCATCAACAGGAGGATGCTGGAAGCCACCAAAAAATGACATCCTAAGTCCAAAGACAAAGAATAAATGATATTATTCACTTTATACCATGTGCCATGATTGGTCAACAGAAAATAAAAAAGTTCTATATCACTAAAATTATCATTTAATAGAAAAACCTATAATCACTTTTTAAAATCCAGATGCATATCAGAACTATCTTGAATTTTTTTTTTTTAAATACCAATACCCAGGTATTGCAAAAAGGAAAAGATAATAAGAAGATGCCAGGGAAAAGATTAGGAAGTACAAAGCCACCAACTGCTGAGTGCCTTCTCCTATTTGAGATATTTACTCATGATCATTTGGGAGTTTTCTACTGGGATAACCACACAGCAGTGAATCCCTCACTCCAAGTTTTTCACTACTTAAAGTACGAAGGATAGGATGAACCATTTTTCAACCAACTTTGACCCAAAACAGGCTAGGCTAAGTGGAGACTTGTACAAATGAAGGATGCAAAAATTCAATTTTCCACTAAATCACAAAAATGAAATAGACCTAAAAGACATTAAGATTTTAGGCCAAAATTTAGATTTTCACTGAAACCCAAGCCCAGGATTCACGGATTCCACCACCAACTCTGAGAATATAAATGGGTTGAGAAGGGAGAGCAAAAGATATTTGTAGAGAAATTTCCTAGAAATTTTGGTTGACATGCTGTGAATTCTCATCCCTAAGTCACAAAGGGAGAGAGCTTTATCCCCACTTTACTTCACAGTGATGAGGGGATAACTGGGAAAGCTTCAGTACTTTTTCCTGCAGGTGGTAGACAGAAAAAGCTGGTCCTGGTAGACACTTGAGAAAATGAAAGCATCCTGAGGAAGCAGGTTGGAGGTAGTTGTTTAGAGATCTACCTGCACCCTTAGAATTTTTTAAGAAAAGGATTTGTGTTCTACATAATCCAGATAATGGCTACATGAAAAGAGCCTTTCTTGGTTCATCTGTCTAGTTGGGTCATGAGAAGACATGAAAGTTGTAGATGGATTTTAAACTCCTGAAGGCTGAGGGAGGTATAACAAGTCATCACCACAACATTAATAGTTTTGCCTGGGTCAGGGAATTTCAAGAGAACTTCCCCAGACAATGGCCATCTCTGAAGAGCCATGAATTTATGTTAGGAAAAGTCAAGCCCATAGAATAGGAAGAGGTTTGAAGGTAGAAGAATTCAAGCATATTATTTTCTATGCTGTTATTGCTTTTAAAATATGAGGCCCATTTTTAGTTAATACCTTGGATTTAATGTTTATTTAAGACACTGCAAATAGTCGTATTACATTTTTCCAGGTGGGACAATTTATCTGACAGTTTTCATTAATGGGCAGAGGAAATTTATCTATACTAAATATATCTTAAATAAACAAGAGACAAAATTGAAGTTGCATTTTTCTCTCTTCTTTACAATTTATTTATTGATTTTTGGCCGTGCCGGGTGTTCGTTGCTGTGCCGGCTTTTTTCTGGTTGTGGCTCTGGGTTTCTCATTATGGTGACTTCTCTTGTTGCAGAGCGTAGGCTCAAGGGCTCATGCGCTTTAGCATTTGTGGTGCGTGGGCTCTAAAGCACAGGCTCAGTTGTTGTGATCCACAGGTTTAGTTGCCCTGAGGCATGTGGGATCTTCCCAGACCAGGAATTAACCCCATGTCCCCTGTGTTGGCAGGCAGATTCTTTACCACTGCGCCACCAGGGAAGCCTTGCATTTTTCATGTTGCCATGAGTTTTGCTTATTGGGATTCTGGGTTTGCACATTCAGATTTTTGCAGGTACTCACTTTCTAATCGATGCATGGGAAAATTGAGCTAAAGTTTTGAAAAATTTAAAGGCAACACGCTGTGTGCTGTGCTGTGCTTGGTTTTGTGACCCCGTGGATTGTAGCCCGCCAGACTCCTCTGTCCATGGGATTCTCCAGGCAAGAAAGCTGGAGTGGGTGGAAAGGCAACATGCTCTGACATAATTGGTACTGCCCACTTCATACTCAATAACTTTGACTTTCAGAAATATCTGCCTTTATCTAGGAAGGTTTCTATTGGAGAAAAGATACAGCTTCATGGGTGATACTCTTGGAGTCCTGAGGAAGAAGAGAGAAAACAGTTGTATATTGCAGATCTACTTGTCTCTCATGCCTGTACTCATGCCTTTTTCCATACAATATTTTTTAGCACCCTCCAAGTCTGATTCAACTATGTTATTTGCTTTAGCTAATAAAATGAGATAGAGGAACAATGTGCAAGTTCTAAGCCAAAGCTCAAGAGCACATGTGTCTATCTGTTTGCTTTCTGATGCTTCTACCTTTACAGAGGGATGGGTAGATAGTGTACCAGGAAAGAGAGAAGTGCAGAGCAGAGCTGTGTCATTCAGTCTTTTCCAGACAAGGCCAATCTAGCTAAGTCAGCAGACCTCCAGCTCTTCGACGTGTGATCAGACCCGTCCACATCAGCAGAGCCCCCTGTCCCACACTCAGATGACCCCAGGCAGTGAGTTATAAGCATATATTGCTTCTTCCACTGAATACTTGTGGTTATCACAAGCACTATTATGACAATAGGCAGGTGACATATCTATGTAGTCAGTCAAACAAAAGTATCCACTCCAGCTATTCAGAGATGATGGGGTCACAGCCAGATGGCTCTAATGTCTAAAAAGTCTCTCAGTTGTGTCTGACTTTTTGCTACTCAACGGACTGTCCATGAAATTCTCTAGGCCACAATACTGGAGTGGGTCACCTTTCCCTTCTCCAGGGGATCTTCCCAACCCAGGGATCAAACCCAGGTCTCCCGCATTGCAGGTGGATTCTTTACCAGCTGAGCCACAAAGGAAGCCCAAGAATACTGGAATGGGTAGCCTATCCCTTCTCCAGTGGATCTTCCTGGCCTAGGAATTGAACCAGGGTCTCCTGCATTGCAGGCAGGTTCTTTACCAACTGAGCTATCAGGGATATATGGCTAAATTTGCTATTTAACTACCACACTGTATGCTGAATCCTAGGCACAGATTCCCACGTGGCACAGTGGTAAAGAATCCACCTGCCAATGTAGGAGACACAAGAGCCACGGGTTCAATCCCTGGTTTGGGAAGATTCCCTGGAGGAGGAAACGGCAACCCACTTTGGTATTCTTGCCTGGAAAATTTCATGGACAGAGGAGCCTGGTGGGCTACAGCCCATGATGTGTCAAAGACTCAGACCCAACGGAGTGACTGAGAGCACGAAGCACAGATGCCAGCTGGATTTTTGGTGAAGAGCCACAGAACAAGATGACCCAGACACTGTGAGAGGGTGAGTTATCATCGTGCTTTTCATCAAAACAATAAGGCAGTCTGTGGCAGAAATGTGATGCTTGCAAAGGCAAATACACCATGAAGAAAATAACAGGAACGCCCCAGGGCTCTTCATTTGAATGAGTTTTTCCCAAAGACCAGAAAGGAGCTCTTAGCAACAGATTAACATCACTTTGGGGCTTCCCTGATAGCTCAGTTGGCAAAGAATCTGCCTGCAATGCAGGAGACCCCGGTGGTTCGATTCCTGGGTTGGGAAGATCCACTGAAGAAGGGATAGGCTACCCACTCCAGTATTCTTGGGCTTCCCTTGTGGCTCAGCTGGTAAAGAATCCACCAGCAATGAGGGTGATCTGCGTTTGATCCCTGGGTTGGGAAGATCCCCTGAAGAAGGGAAAGGTTACCCACTCGTGTTCTGGCCAGGAGAATTCCATGGGTTGTATAGTCCATGGGGTCTGAAAGAGTCAGATACCACTGATGACTTTCACTTTCAATGTAACTTTATTTATTTTTAATTTTCCTTCAATTTTAAAATATGAATGTGACAGCCAGTATCTCAAATGGTCCTCAATGGTGCTCACCTTCTAGCATTCATGTTCTTGTATAATCCTCTTCCACCTGAATACAGACAATCTGTATGGCCAATAAGATATTGAGAAAATGATGGAATGTGACCTTTGAGACTAAGTCATAAAAGACCGTGTGGCTTCTACTCTGCCATGTCATAAGTACATCCAAGTAACACTGTGGAGAAGTCCAAGTGGCCAGAACCACTCAAATTCCACCCCCCAAACCCTGATCCACAAGAAAAGAATGTGAAATAATTCTTACTTTATTTAAGCCACTAGGATTTGGTTTAATTTGTTGGATATCTTGTGTGAAACACTTATACAATGAAATATTTTCTAAACTTTATTTTTCCTACAGTGGCCCCTAAATTGTATAAGCACCAGGGCCCACAATCTTGGCTCTTACCCGCAAACCTTTGCATGGTTGTCTCACCCCAAAAGATTTTCAAGCAGCCAAATTTTGATGTATGGTAACCCCTAGTGCTTGGGATGATACAACACTTTTCCAGATTACTAAGGAAAAAATAAGCAAATGAACAACAACAACAAAAAAAAAAAAGACAAAGGACTTTGAAAGTCATTCTTTCTAACAAATAAGGGCAATTCTCTGACTAATGCATTATTGTAATTTGCTCTGGTCCATTCAGAAACCATATAGAAACCTTAGTAAGCTTTGCTGTTGTGGTTTTTTTTTTTTTTTTTTTTTTTTTTTGATTTTTCAACAGCAGAGTTACCATGGCCTTAAATATGTGATGCCTAAACTGAGTTTATAAAAGTAAATAAATTTCAGTGTGCTTTTTAATACTAACTTTCTCTTGTTAATGCATCTTTTAGGTATTTAGAATGGAAAGAAGAAATTGAATAACCATGAAAAGAAAAGCAATCAACAGTCCAGAGATTAATAAAGAAGCAAATAGAAGCAAAAAGTAGCAAGATAGAAAGAACACTAAAATGACTATTTTTATATTAAACATGTCATGAATTTCTCAACTTTTAAAAAATTGGGTTATCCAGAGAAAAGTGTGTATGTGTGTGTGTGTGTGTGTGTTTGTGTGTGTGGACAGAAAGAGAAAGAGAGAATACAATAATGCATTTATAAATAAAAGTGTGTGTGTGTGTGTGTGTGTGTGTGTATTGGCTACATGAATCAGGAAAAAGCTATAAGCTGGGAATATAAAATGTAAATCATCAAGATTTTTGAATGTTAAGTTTTAAGCCAGCTTTTTCACTCATGAGTTTGAGCAAACTCCAGGAGATAGTGAAGGACAGGTGGAAGCCTGGCCTGCTATAGTCCATGGGGTCTCAAAGAGCTGGACACAATTTAGTGACTGAACAACAACAATTGAGATTTTAAAGATGGTATTAAAAGTTAAGGAACCAAATGACTTTTCAACATGATAGATAAGCATGTAGAGATTGAAAAGCTAAGAGTGCTGAGGATTGAGACAAGAGAATCCTAATATTAAGAAATAGGGGGAAAGGTGGAGATATGAGAAAGGATGGGCTTCCCCTGTGGTAAAGACTCTGCCTGCAATGTGAGAGACCTGGGTTCAATCCCTGGATGGGGAAGATCCCCTGGAGAAGGGAAAGGCTACCCACTCCAGTATTCTGGCCTGGAGAATTCATGGACTATACAGTCCATGAGGTCGCAGAGATTCAGACATGACTAAGCAACTTTCACTTTCATGAGAAGGGACACAGAATGATGAACCAGAGTAGTAGGAGGAAGACAAGAAAGTATGAAGAGTTTAAAGTCAGGGGAAGAAATGATAAACTAATAAATGCTGGTATAGGTCCAGCGAGTTGATAGTGGAGAACTGGTTTTTATTTAGCAAGCAGATATCATATATGAATCATACAGGAGAAGTTTGAGCAGGATACTGGAGGCAAAAAGCTGACCACGAGGTGTTTAAGTCTTTTCTGGACCATCCTCTAGGAATCAACCCACTAATCCATTCTGCAGTGGTTCCTGAGCAGAAGCTAATAATATTTGCTGTGGAGTTTATAATTTGTCTGTTTAGGCAGTTCTAAGAGAGCTAAGTGACTCTTTTTGACTTAAAGTTCATGGTGTTTTTTTTTTTTCATGATTTTCCAGATGTTTGATTTATTTTCTACCCCACTACCAGCCTGAGGATCATTAGACTATTTGCTTCACTCTACAAACACAGCTGTATGAATGTGAACACTGATGACAGATTCCCCCTCTGGAGGTATTGTTTAGCAGCACTTCTTTATCCTCCGGCCTTAGATGCCCATCCATAGTGAACAAGACAGTGAGAGCATAGTTATATTTATCTCAGGCAGAGCAGAGTCAGAAGGTGATGTTTTGGAATAACTCCACAGAATTTTTAAAAATCCTCATTACTTCATGACATACCCTAAAATGAATGGAGTCAGGAACAATGGCAGAACAGAGAAGCCTACAAGTTCTTTCTAATTTTTCCTTCTGGCAGGGTGATGGTTATTTTTCAGTGTTGTCACCTCCTGTCTTAAGACTTAAGATGAAAACTATTTATAAACTGTTTAATCTCGTCTTTTCCATAAAGGATTTCAAGACTCTTAAAAAATATAGTAATTCTCTGTGTGGGGGAATGGATTATGAAAATAATCTGGATCAGATAAAATATCAAATACAAAGGCAATACTAGGAGTAATATTTCACTGTGGAAAGGCATGCTGACAAGAATTAGAGATATTATAGACTCCTAAAACTTTTTTTCAGGATTCCTGAAGTCTAGCGATAAAAGGGTATGAGTTTCCAGGGGCATCCTATTGTTACTTAAGGCAAACCAAAGAGATGCTAGAGTAGGCACCGAATTGTCAATCTTGAGGAGACTAATCAAGGTTCAAATCTGAATGAATAGTTACCACACCTCCAAATGGAATCAGGACTTTTTCCTCAAATGAAAATTCTGGAACCTGAAATAAATATTCATGGTCCTGAAATACTTTATCGATCATCAGTTCAGTTCAGTCACTCAGTCTTGTCTGACTCTGCGATCCCATGAATCGCAGCATGCCAGGCCTCCCTGTCCATCACAAACTCCCGGAGCTTACTCAAACTCATGCCCATCGAGTCGGTGATGCCATCCAGCCATCTCATCCTCTGTCGTCCCCTTCTCCTCCTGCCCCCAATCCCTCCCAGCATCAGGGTCTTTTCCAACGAGTCAACTCTTCGCATGAGGTGGCCAAAGTATTGGAGTTTCAGCTTCAGCATCAGTCCTTCCAATGAATACCCAGGACTAATCTCCTTCAGGATGGACTGGTTGGATCTCCTTGCAGTCCAAGGGACTCTCAAGAGTCTTCTCCAACACCACAGTTCAAAAGCATCAATATTTCGGTTCTCAGCTTTCTTCACAGTCCAAATCTCACATCCATACATGACCACTGGAAAAACCATAACCCTGACCAGATGGACCTTTGTTGGCAAAGTAATGTCTCTGCTTTTTAATATGCTATCCAGGTTGGTCATAACTTTCCTTCCAAGGAGTAATTGTCTTTTAATTTCATGGCTGCAGTCACCATCTGCAGTGATTTTGGAGCCCAGAAAAATAAAGTCTGACACTGTTTCCACTGTCTCCCCATCTATTTCCCATGAGGTAATGGGACCAGATGCAATGATCTTAGTTTTCTGAATGTTGAGCTTTAAGTCAACTTTTCCACTCTCCTCTTTAACATTCATCAAGAAGCTTTTTAGTTCCTCTTCACTCTCTGCCATAAGGGTGGTGTCATCTGCATATCTGAGGTTATGAATATTTCTCCCGGCAATCTTGATTCCAGCTTGTGCTTCTTCCAGCCCAGTGTTTCTCATGATGTACTCTGCATATAAGTTAAATAAGCAGGGTGACAATATACAGCCTTGACGTATATCTCCTTTCCCTATTTGGAACCAGTCTGTTGTTCCACGTCCAGTTTTAACTGTTGCTTCCTGACCTGTAAACAGGTTTCTCAAGAGGCAGGTCAGGTGGTCTGGTATTCCCATCTCTTTCAGAATTTTCCACAGTATTGTGATAAACACACTCGAAGGCTTTGGCATAGTCACTAAAGGCAGAAATAGATGTTTTTCTGGAACTCTCTTGCTTTTTTGATGATCCAGCGGATATTGGCAATTTGATCTCTGGTTCCTCTGCCTTTTCTAAAACCAGGTTGAACATCTGAAGTTCATGGTTCACATATTCCTGAAGCCTGGCTTGGAGAATTTTGAGCATTACTTTACTAGCATGTGAGATGAGTGCAATTGTGCAGTCGTTTGAGCATTCTTTGGCATTGCCTTTCTTTGGGATTGGAATGAAAACGGACCTTTTCCAGTCCTGTGGCCACTGCTGAGTTTTCCAAATTTGCTGGCATATTGAGTGCAGAACTTTCACAGCACCATCTTTCAGGACTTAAAATAGCTCAACTGGAATTCCATCACCTCCACTAGCTTTGTTCCTAGTGATGCTTTCTAAGGCCCATTTGACTTCACATTCCAGGATGTCTGGCTCTAGGTGAGTGATCACTCCATTGTGATTATCTGGGTTGTGAAGATCTTTTTTGTACAGTTCTTCTGTGTATTCTTGCCATCCCTTCTTAATATCTTCTGCTCCTGTTAGGTCCATACCATTTCTGTCCTTTATTGAACCCATCTTTGCCTGAAATGTTCCCTTGATATCTCTAATTTTCTTCATGAGATCTCTAGTCTTCCCCATTCTGTTGTTTTCCTCTATTTCTTTGCATTGATCATGGAGGAAGGCTTTCTTATCTGTCCTGGCTATTCTTTGGAACTCTGCATTCAAATGGGAATATCTTTCCTTTTCTCCTTTGCTTTTTGCTTCTCTTCTTTTCACAGCTATTTGTAAGGCCTCCTCAGACAACCATTTTGCCTTTTTGCATTTCTTTTCCATGGGGATGGTCTTGATCCCTGTCTCCTGCACAATGTCACAAACCTCCATCCATAGTTCATCAGGCGCTCTGTCTATTAGAGCTAGTCCCTTAAATCTATTTCTCACTTCCACTGTATAGTCATAAGGGATTTGATTTAGGTCATGCCTGAATGGTCTAGTGATTTTCCCTACTTTCTTCAGTTTAAGTCTGAATTTGGCAATAAGGGGTTCATGATCTGAGCCACAGTCAGCTCCCAGTCTTGTTTTTGCTGACTGTATGGATCTTCCCCATCTTTGGCTGCAAAGAATATAATCAATCTGATTTCAGTGTTGACCATCTGGTGATGTCCATGTGTAGAGTCTTCTCTTGTGTTGTTGGAAGAGGGTGTTTGCTATGACCATTGCGTTCTCTTGGCATAACTCTATTAGCCTTTGCCCTGCTTCATTCCGTACTCCAAGGTCAAATTTCCCCGTTACTCCAGGTGTTTCTTGACTTCCTACTTTTGCATTCCAGTCCCCTATAATGAAATTTTAAACAGCTAGTATCTAATATCAATGAGTATAAAATAATGTATGTAATGTATATGTTAGTTATAAAGCATAATAATAAAAAGGGCATCCATGAACATACTATTCACCCCATGACTAAAACATTAACCATAACATCAAATCAACTTATGTGGTCATACCTTATCCAATATCCCTACACCCCACAAAAGGTGACATCTTTTTACTCTTTCCATGCATGTAAAAGCATAAGTTGAAATAACTGCTTTGGAAAACAAGTTTGAATTATTTCACAAAGTTAAATCTGAGAATATTCTAGAAGACCTTTCAATTTCACCCCCAGATATATACCAAGATACAGCTGGATCCTCCTCCAGTTAACCATTACTGGCCCCTCAGCATTTACTTCCTCAAAACTTCTCTATATTATTTTTATTAACTTAATTAAGAATAATAATTCATAAGGGCCTTGAAAATTATTAACATGTAAATATCTTCAATATAAAAAGTTGTCTTTGATCAGCTTCTACCTTATTAACCACCCCTGAGGGAAACTCAATGGTGCCGATTGGAGGCTGGGAAGAGCTTGACTGGAACAGTGAGAGTAGGCAGAGAGGAAGGATTCTCAGAAAAGATCAGTCCCTCTATGTAAACAAGAGCTGGAATGATGAAAGAGGAGAAACACTGTAGGAGGGGGTGAGAATTCTGAAAGGACTGAGACAAATGGCAAACTCCAGGCTTATTGAGGACTGTTGCTGTGGACTATGAATTCAACTCTCTCTAATAGTTTGTGGAAGAAACAGTGAATGCTCAAATTTTGTTAATTATTTTGTGCTTTGGTTGTTTTGACTACAACTCTTGAACTATTTGACTATGACTCTTGGACTCTTGGGGTTCCCTTGTGGCTCAGCTGGTAAAGAATCTGCCTGCAATGCAGGAGACCTGAGTTTGATCCCTGGGTTGGGAAGATCCCCTGGAGAAGGGAAAGGTTACCCAGTTCAGTATTCTGGCCTGGAGAATTCCATGGACTGTAGAGTCAATGGGGTAGCAAAGATGCAGACGTGACTGAGTGACTTTCATTTGGACTGTTAGGGATACCAGATCACTTGGGTTCAAGATCCATAAAAGCTGCATACATATAACCCTTAATTTGCTTTTATGAGTTGACAATTTTCTGTTTTACATCACAATGGCATGCTTTCCATATCAACACAAAGAGCTACAACATTGTTTTCAGTTCAGTTCAGTCACATAGACTCTTTGCCACCCCATGGACTGCACCATGCCAGACCTCCCTGTCCATCACCAACTCCTGGAGTTTACTCAAACTCATGTCCATTGAGTCGGTGATGCCACCCAATCATCTCATCCTCTGTCATCCCCTTCTCCTCCGGCCTTCAATCTTTCCCAGCATCAGGGTCTTTTCTAATGAGTCAGCTCTTCGAATCAGGTGGCCTAAGTATTGGAGTTTCAGCTTCAACATCAGTCCTTCCAATGAATATTCAGGACTGATTTCCTTTAGGCTAGACTGGTTGAATCTCCTTCCTCTTACATTTTAGTTGCTTCTTTTTCTGGAGATTATATATGTGTGTGTGTGTGTGTGTGTATATATATATATATATGTATGTATGTATATATGAAACAATGCCATATGTTTCATTCCTGTGATCCATAGGGTCAAGGACAACATCTGTTCCATTTGTACTGTAGAGCACTGAGTCCCACCCATCAGCTCAGGAGGTGGCTTAATTAATTATATTATTTGAAAATAATTATAATGAAGTGGAGCAACCCTCCTTTACCAGATAGTGATTCTATCTCCTTAACTGCACAAAGAATGAATTGATGATGACTCAGACTTTTTCTGAAATGATGCCTAACTACAACTTAAAATGCAAAAATGAAAGATACAACGGATGTTTCCTGTGGACTAAATGTTCTCTCCAATTATTATCCCTCAACCTTTAAAAGTCCTTTGGGTCTTTGTTATAAATATTAGTTATTTTGTTGTATATTTCTTTCACATGGAAAGTGAAATAATTTAGTTACAAAAGTTAACAATGTATTTCTTTTCATGAATTTTGAATGTCTGCTCATGTTTTTCCTTTATAGATGTCATTTTTACACATCTTCACAATCTTCTGAGATTGACCTACAGTTCTCTCTCCAACTCTGGTGAATCCTCTTTCCGTGAGTGCACTGGAGTCCCTCTTCTTTCATTGTGCCCTTTTTAGATACCTTTGTATATTTTTGTCTAATTTGTGTTTCATATAAATTGTATGGATAGTTTTATCTGATAAAAACCTCAAGCCTATTGAGCTGAAGGCATCAATGACAAAGTTGACTTGTTTGGTCTAGTTGAGTTCTGATTCTTTTACCTGCTGGATCAATGGGCTCCCACTAGATAAACAAGAGGTACCTACAGATAGATTAAAATATATATATAAGTGGTACCTTTAAGTGGGGCAAACATTCTCTCAGATGAAAGGAGTAAAAGTTTAATTGTGATGTATATCAACCAAAGAGAATTCAGTTCTGCAGTACACCCAAAGTAGTTTATTTTACCTATCATTCATTTATTTCACTCACCCATTTAGCAAATACCGGCATTTACTGTTATGTTCTTGACTCTGTGTCCATATAAAGTGAATCATGTTATAAGAGAAAGAGACATGAGCATACAAAAGGAGTGGGGAAGGGAAGATAGAAGAAGGGAGAGGTGAGAAAAGAGAAGAGGGGAAGAGAAGAGAGGAGAGGAGACTACCAGGAGGTTAGTTGAAATAATAGGTCTGTAGACAGGGTACTGTGGAAGCATAGTGGTGAAAAATAGGATACATTTACACCATGAAATAAAACTGATGAAGTGGACTTCTTCAGGTAAAGAATTGGAAGCAATAAACATCACTAAAAGATAACATGGCTGTTTAAATGTGTGGTTTCTCCATTTATTTTTTAAGAAGATATTTGACAGAATGATCAGTTGGTGACATGGGCTCAGGTATGACCTATAGTGTGTTGAAACATCGCTCGGATTACTGGCTCTAACCTTCATTATTTAACTTAAGAAACACTCTTCATGCCAATGCCCCAAAACATCAGGCAGGGAAAACTGTGTGCAGTGGCAGAGAAAAAGTGCAAGTCAAGAAAACAGACTGGAGATTTGTTTGAGTTGATCTTTTTGTGAAGTATCTTCCCCTCATTGAGAACAGATAGTCACATATGAAAAAAAAAATTAAATGAGCATAGAATAAGGACATTTTGTTTTGTTGTTAAAATCTACGTTTCTTAAAAGTGGATACAGAAAATCAAGGATTTTAATGTTTTAATATTGTTGAGGGAAGCATAATAGGAGGGAAAAAAATAAAAGGGAAACAGAGAGAGTAATTTCATCTAATGCCCTTAAAAGGGAAAAGGATGGGGCTCTGTGGGTACCGGGGGCAGCAGGATCTTGGGTGACACTCCAGGGTAAAAACCAAGAAGTTGACAAGGTCTCAAAGAAGACAACAGAATTTTGTTAAATTCCCAGATTCAGCAGACATTTCTGCACTACATACTAGATAATTTAGCCAAAGGATTTCTACAGGATGTACACAGTGAGGATGGCATTCATCCTCATTGGATGATTGGTGTAGATAATCAACAATAGCGATTCATAGCTTCTGACATTATTTTTAGAGGAGGATGGAATATAATAAATTCATGGATGGAATTTCCTGTTAGCTCATAAAGTGGGAATTTGGTTTCAGCATTTATCTGATACAAAATAAGTATTAAAAGTATATTTGGGGGGGCACTTTAGTTGTTAGGAAGCTAATTCATAGCTATAAAATATGTGAGGCCAAATTTCACAGAATAGTTTGTATTTATCCTTTTGATTGGATTCTCACAGAGACATCTTGAGTGTGCAACTGCATAGAAGGCCCTGTGTGTCTGTTCTTTGAAATAAAAAGCTGTTGCTATAGTGTCCCAGGCCTTTCCTGAGTCTGAAAATCCTGACTCAAGAGTTAATGATTGGAAAATGTGAAGATGTAGAAATAAATAATTGTTGGGCAGGAAAACTAGTAAAAACTTAGACTATCAACCGGTCAATTAGCAGAATCACTGAATTCCTAGGTCCCTGAAGGGTTAGCAAGTTGAATTTATGTAAAGCAAACACCCACCAGATGAAAACTGCCGACTGTGAGCACAAGACCCCAGACCAGCTGAAATCAGAAACCTTGTGCTTCTCAAAACTTAGCCTTGCATACGAGCTGATTAAGTCCTCTGCAGCCCTTCCCTCACACCACCTTTTAAAACCCCTTCCTGCCCTCTTACACTGTGGGTGGGAATGCAAACTAGTACAGCCGCTATGGAAAACAGTGTGGAGATTTCTTTAAAAACTGGAAATAGACCTGCTATATGACCCAGCAATCCCACTTCTGGGCATACACACTGAGGAAACCAGATCTGAAAGAGACACGTGCACCCCAATGTTCATCGCAGCACTGTTTGTAATAGCCAGGACATGGAAGCAACCTAGATGCCCATCAGCAGACGAATGGATAAGGAAGCTGTGGTACATATACACCATGGAATATTACTCAGCCATTAAAAAGAATTCATTTGAATCAGTTCTAATGAGATGGATGAAACTGGAGCCCATTATACAGAGTGAAGTAAGCCAGAAAGATAAAGACTATTACAGTATACTAATACATATATATGGAATTTAGAAAGACGGTAATGATAACCCTATATGCAAAACAGAAAAAGAGACACAGATGTACAGAACAGACTTTTGGACTCTGTGGGAGAAGGCGAAGGTGGGATGTTTCGAGAGAGCAGCATCGATTCATGTATATTATGTAGGGTGAAACAGATCACCAGCCCAGGTGGGATGCATGAGACAAGTGCTCGGGCCTGGTGCACTGGGAAGACCCAGAGGATCGGGTAGAGAGGGAGGTGGGAGGGGGGATCAGGATGGGGAATACTTGTAAATCCATGGCTGATTCATGTCAATGTATGACAAAAACTACAATATTGTAGAGTAATTAGCCTCCAACTAATAATAATAAATGAGAGAAAAAAAAAAAGAAACACTAAAAAAATAAATAAATAAATAAATAATAAAATAAAACCCCTCCCTGAAAGCCTCTGGGAGTCACACCTTTGGAGCCTGAGCTGCCGTTCTCCTTGCTTGGCAATGTGCAGCAAACATTGTACTTCCCTTCAGCACAACCAGGTGCAAGCATGCTGGCTTTTGACTTTTCTGTATGCAGGTGAACACTTACCCAATTTGGTTTAATAACTGAATCACTTTGCTGGATACCGGAAACATTGTAAATCAACTATGTTTCAATTAAAAAAATTAAAATTGAAACATAAATGTGTCGATTCCCTATCACTAACCAGCTGACCAACTTTGGGAAGAGCATTCGAGTTCTCATATCTAAGAAGATTTGGGGGGAATGATATTTAAGGCCATCTCAAAGTTTCTTCTAAGAAATTTGTTTTATCTGTATTAACATCTTTCAAGAATTCAGAGATTACTATCATACCTCTTTAAGATTACTTTTCTGCAGAGTTGTCATCAGTCAGCTTGTTGGATCATTTCTGCTGTGGAGTGCCTTACACCTTACAAAAGCCTCAGGATATTTGAATTAGCTCCATGTGGTTGTACCTCAAGCAACAAATCCTCTGGCGGAAAAATGCCCTTGAACTAAATCAGCCTGGCCTCAGAAAGAACAGGTTAATTAAAGTTGTCTGTTTGCTTCGGTTGTTTGATTTCCATTCACACTTAGCGTACGTACTTAAAACCTGAGGCATGGTTCTGTCTGGGGTCATCTTTTATCTGTATTTTGGAATGACTTTCACCGGCCCTGGAAAATAAGGAACATGCTGTCAGTTCGAACAAGAATGCATGGGTCCAAAATCCACCAAAGGATCAGGCAGCTGTGGCACATTCATATGGAGGCAGAAGGGGAAAGGGGGTTCAACTGAAGTGTATCAGGGAGAAAGTTTCAGGACCCAGAATATATGTCCCTGTGCTGACTTTGTGATGTTTTCTCCAATGAAATATCTAACTAGGGAGTATATTTTAGGAGAAGAAAGAGATAAGTACTCTTTTCCTAAAATAAAAACTCAGAGAAGGAAAATTAAGATAATAGTAAACAGACGGCTGAGGCTACTTACTATTTTCTTTCTTATTAACCATGATTCCAGAAATGTTTTCCCTGTTTTCTTATTAAATGAAGAATCCTAACCAAGTGGTTTATTCTAATATTTCATATACAATATTATTTATGCATTATTCTTATATCAAATATAAATACAATAAAATTTATATATAAATAAATAAAATGTGTTCTAATATTTAATATATAAATAAATAAATATATGTGTGGGTGCTCAGTCACTCAGTCATGTCCAACTCTTTGCAACCCCATGGACTGCAGCCTGCCAGGAATACAAATTCTACTGTCTATGGAATTTCCCAAGAATACTGGGGTGGGTTGCCATCTCCTGCTCCATGGGATCTTCTTGACCTAGGGATCAAACTTGTCTCTCTTGTTTCTCCATATGGGGAGGTGAATTTTTTATAAATAAATATATTAACCTATAAATATTCTGAATATATTATTCTAAAATATTCTAATTTTATATACAAGTTCAGTTCAATTCAGTTGCTCAGTTGTGTCCAACTCTTTGTGACCCCATGGACTGCAGCATGCCAGGCTTCCCTGTCCATCACCAACTCCTGGAGCTTCCTCAAACTTATGTCCATCAAGTTGGTGATGCCATCCAACCATCTCATCCTCTGTCATCCCCTTCTCCTCCTGCCTTTGATCTTGTCCGGCATCAGGGTCTTTTCCAAGGAGTCAGTTCTTCACAGCAGGTGGCCAAAGTATTGGAGTTTCAGCTTCAGCATCAGTCCTTCCAATGAATATTCACCACTGATTTCCTTTAGGATGGACTGGTTGGATCTGCTTGCAGTTCAAGGGACTCTCAAGAGTCTTTTCCAACACCAAAGTATACTAATAAAATTATAATATTTAACTTCTAAATATCTATTTTAGACAAGTTTATTCTAATATCTAACATATAACTGTAAGGACTGATGGTGAAGTTGAAACTCCAGTATGTTGGCCACCTGATGCGAAGAACTGACTCATTGGAAAAGACCATGATGCTGGGAAAGATTGATGGCAAGAGGAGAAGGGGATGACAGAGGATGAGATGGTTGGATGGCATCACTGACTCAATGGGCATGAGTTTGAGCAAGCTCTGGGAGTTGGGGATGGACAGGGAAGCCTGTCGGGCTGCAGTCCTTGGGGTTGCAAAGAGTCAGACACAACTGAGGGATGGAAGTGACTGAATATATAAATATCAAGACATGAAGCTTTACATATGATAACCCAAAGCATTTATGTTGTATATTATTTCTTACTATATAATTGGGAAGAAAATGTAGAACTTTCATAAAAAATTTGTGGGTGGTATTAATAGAAAATAACCTAAACTATTTATGACTTGTATTGTTTTGTTTTGATTAGACTCAGTATATAAGAGAAAAACAGTTGTAAACCTTGAATTTAAACATGTTGAGTGTGTGTGTTAAATGAATACCCCCTTAATTTATCTCGTATTTACTTCTGCTTCCATTTGAAAATACCATTTCCTACATGAAAAGAACAATGTATATGATCCATGAAAGAGAAATATTTTATCACAGTATTTAACAGCTTTATAACTGAAACTACAATATTGATAAAAGAGAAACTAGCAAATGTATTCTGTCCTTTATTGTGCTCATCTTTGCATAAGTGTTCCCTTGGTATCTCTAATTTTCTTGATGAGATCTCTAGTCTTTCCTATTCTATTGTTTTCCTCTATTTCTTTGCATTGATCACTTAGGAAGGCTTTCTTATCTCTCCTTGCTATTCTTTGGAATTCTGCATTCAGATGGGTGTATCTTTCCTTTTATCCTTTGCCTTTAGCTTCTCTTCTTTTCTAAGCTATTTGTAAGGCCTTGTCAGACAACCATTTTCTCTTTTTGCATTTCTCTTTCTTGGGGATGGTCTTGATTACTGCCTCCTGTACAATGTCATGAACCTTTGTCCATAGTTCTTAAGGCACTCTGCCTATCAGATCTAATCCCTTGAATCTATTTGTCACTTCCACCGTATAATCATAAGGGATTTGATTTAAGTCATACCAGAATGGTCTAGTGGTTTTCCCTACTTTCTTCAATTTGAGTCTGAATTTGGCAAGGAATTCATGGTCTGAGCCACAGTCAGCTCCCAGACTTGTTTTGCTGCCTGTATAGAGCTTCCCTATCTTTGGCTGCAAAGAACATAAACAACCTGATTTCAGTATTGACCGTCAGGTGATGTCCGTGTGCAGAGACCACTTGTGTTCTTGGAAGAGGGTGTTTGCTCTGACCAGTGCATTCTCTTGGCAAAACTCTGTTAGCCTTTGCCCTGCTTCATTTTGTACTCCAAGGCCAAATTTGCCTGTTATTCTAGGTATCTCTTGATTTCCTACTTTTGCATTCCATCCTCCTATGATAAAAAGGACATCTTTTTTGGGTATTAGTTCTAGAAGGTCTAGTAAGTCTTCATAAAATGGTTCAATTTCAGCTTCTTCAGCATTACTGATCAGGTCATAGACTTGGATTACTGTGATATTGAATGATTTACCTTGGAAACAAACAGAGATTATTCTGTAATTTTTGAGATTGCATCCAAGTGCTGCATTTTGAACTCTTTCGTTGACTATGAGGGATACTCCATTTCTTCTAAGGGATCTGAGCTAAATTCATCCATTCCAGTCCATTTTAGTTCACTGATTTCTGAAATGCCAATATTTACTCTTGCCATCTCCCATTTGACCACTTCCAATTTACCTTGATTCATGGACCTAACATTCCAGGTTCCTATGCAATATTGCTCTTCACAGCATCAGACTTTAATTCTATCACCAGTCACATCCCAAAATGGGTGTTGGTTTCGCTTTGGCTCTGTCTCTTCATTCTTTCTGGAGTTATTCCATCACTCTTCTTCAGTAGCATAGATACTAAGAAGAGGTGGCAAGAATACATAGAAGAACTAACTAAAAATATCATCATGACATAGATAGCCATGATGGTGTGATCACTCACCTAAAGCCAGACATCCTGGAATGTGAAGTCAAGTGGACCTGAGGAAGCATCGCTACAAACAAAGCTAGTGGAGGTGATGGAATTTCAGTTGAAACAATTTGAAATAGTTGAGCTATTTCAAATCCTAAAAGATGATGCTGTGAAAGTGATGCACTCAATATGCCAGCAAATCTGGAATACTCAGCAGCGACCACAGAACTGGAAAAGGTCAGTTTGCATTCCAATCCCAAAGAAAGGCAATGCCAAAGGATGCTCAAACTACCGCATGATTGCACTTATCTCACATGCTAGCAAAGTAATGCTCAAAATTCTCTGAGTCAGGCTTCAACAGTACGTGAACCATGAAATTCTAGATGTTCAAGCTGGATTTAGAAAAGGCAGAGGAACCAGAGATCAAATTGCCAACATCTGTTGGATCATCAAAAGAGCAAGAGAGTTCCCGAAAAATATCTACTTCTGCTTTATTGATTACACCAAGCCTTTGACTGTGTAGATCACAACAAACTGTGGAAAATTCTTAAAGAGATAAGAATACCAGACCAACTTACCTGCCTCCTGAGAAATCTGTATGCAGGTCAAGAAGCAACAGTTAGAACTGAACATGGAGCAACAAACTAGTTCCAAATTGTGAAAGGAATACGTCAAGGTTGTATACTATCACCCTTCTTATTTAACTTCTAAGCAGAGTACATAATGGAAAATGCTGGGCCAGAGGAAGCACAAGTTGAAATCAAAATTGCTGGGAGAAATATCAATAACCTCAGATATGCAGACGACACCACCCTTATGGCAGAAAGTGAAGAGGAACTAAAGAACCTCCTGATGAAAGTGAAAGAGGAGAACGAAAAAGCTGGTAAAACTCAGCATTCAAAAAATGAAGATCATGGCAACCAGTTCCATCAATCCATTGCAAATAGATGAAGAAGCAATGGAAACAGTGAGAGACTTTACTTTCTTGGTCTCCAAAATCACTGCAGATAGTTACTGCAGCCATGACATTTAAAGACACTTGCTCCTTGAAAGAAAAGCTATGACCAACCTAAACAGCATATTAAAAAAACAGAGAATTTGCTGACATTGGTCCTTTTAGTCAAAGCTGTGGTTTTCCAGTAGTCATGTATGGATGTGAGAATTGGACTATAAAGAAAGCTGAGCACCAAAGAATTGATACTTTTGAAATATGGTGTTGGAGAAGACTCCTGAGAGTCCCTTGGACTGCAAGGAGATCCAACTAGTCAGTCCTAAAAGAAATCAGTCCTGAATATTTATTGGAAGGGCTGATGTTGAAGCTGAAGCTCCAATACTTTGGCCACCTGATGTGAAGAGCTGACTCATTTGAAAAGACCCAGATGATGGGAAAGACTGAAGGCAGAAGGAGAAGGGGACGACAGAAGGTGAGATGGTTGGATGGCATCACCTGCTCAATGGACATGAGTTTGAGCTAGCTCTAGGAGTGGTGATGGACAGGGAAGCCTGGCATGCTGCAGTCCATGGGCTTGCAAAGAGTCAGACATGACTGAGTGGCTGAACTGAACTGAGCAAAATTATTACTGTTTGTAACTTATTATAATTTCTGTTTAAAATTGAAAATGTTACTACTGTTTACCTCTGTTTTCAACGAGCGGATGTTCTGATTTTTAGATGGTGAGTCTATAGATCAAAATTTATTTCATATTTTAATTATCACTAGTGAACATAAATGTCAAAGACCAGGAGTGACTGATACCCTTAAATTAAGTCCACTTATAATAGGAGGCAAGAACCTTGTCTACATTTTCTGTTGAGAGTGAAGATGAATTGCCATAGTTTAAAGTTTTAAATGACTGGTATTTTTGATCTTTCATTGATACATAATCTCAAATGGTAACAAATTGTTTCATTTCTATAGAAACCATTTTCCCAAAGCACTTTACCATTATGTTGGATTTTAATTTGGAAACACTAGGGCAAAATAGCCAATAAATACAGTAATTATAATAAAAAAAAATCACTCCAGCAATATAACAACATTCCTTAGGAGGTCACATTGCTTTGTAGTTGAGATTCTGAAGTTATTATTTTCTCATCTATGAAGTTCACAGGTGGAATTCATGAGAGGCAAAGGGACTTTATGATCATTGTAGGTTGAGAACATGCAGTAAGTGTGTAATGTAAGATGATGCTATACTTCTGCTCTTAAATACAATAAATATGCATATTATTTCTGTTTTATTTTGTGAATAAAACCAAAATAAATTTAAATAATTTCTAAATATTAAAATTTTAAACCCCATAGCCCTATAGATGCTTCCAAGTACCTGGATATTTAGCACTATGGACCAGGAAATGTCTAGAGTCCATGTTGCTATAACAATTCTCCTGCACTCCATGAAGTTCACTGAAAGTATGCAACCAGGAAATAGAAATAACAGTACAATCTGATAATTTAAATTAGAGGATTCTTTCTCTCAAAAGTAGGCAAAGATTGAGTATTAAATCTGATACAAAATAACATGCACAAGGAGACATTTTGCAAAGATAAAAATAAAATCCTGTTCTTTATTGAATATCTACCATAAGTTGGAGGGCTTCCCTGGTGGAAGTGGTAAAGAATCTGCCTGCAATGCGGGAGACCTGGGTTCAATCCCTGGGTTGGGAAGATCCCCTAGAGGAGGGTGTGGCAACCCACGTCAGTTTTCTTGCCTGGAGAATCACTACGGACAAAGGATCCTGGTGGGCTACAGTCCATGGGGTCACAAAGAGGCAGACATGACTAAACGACTAAGCACAGCACGTGGTCAACTGAATAAGACCCGTAATATTTTTCCAAAGTCGATTTTTACACCCCTCCAGAAATGTGTGAAATCTTGTTGCTTTCACATCTGTTCCCTTGCTTCTATCGTTAGCCTTTCTAATTTTAACCATTCTAGTGATATATGTAGTAGTCATTCTTTTTGTTTTTTACTTACATTTCCAAAGGATTCAGGATGTTGAAAATCTTTTCAGTGCGTTTTGTCCATCAGTAGTCTGTGTTCAGTCTTTCCCCATTTTTCATTCATCTATCTCTTAATAATTGACTTGTAATCTGCAATATCTTTTGTCAGGTATATGTAAAAATATGTTCCTCCCTGTCTATGGATCTCTTTTCATTTTTTAATAGTGCTTGTTGAAGAGAAATAATTTTTATCTTTGAAGCTCAGCTCATCAAAATTTTGTACACGTATGCTTTTTGCTTTATAGTAAATCTTATCTCTTTAATTCTACCTCAAAGGAGAGTGTTCCTTCTAGGAATTTTAGAATTTTAGCTTTCACATATAAGTCTGCAATCCAGTTTGAAGTAAGCTTTTTATATGTGTGCTATGCTGATAAATGTGTTTTCCTCTAGAAATTTTATAGATTGGTGTTGAAATTTAGGTCTGCAATCCAACTCAAATTCATCTGTACATGGTGTAAGATTTAGATCAATGTCTATGTTCCATTTCTCCACTTGAATATTCATTTATTCCAATATTAGTAATGACATTCAAGAACTTTTGATAACAGAACTGTAAGAAAGCTAAAAATTGAGCTTGCCTAGCCAATTTGTGACACCCATTTTTGAGTTATACCTAGTTATCATATAATGCGTTAGCAATTTGCACATTATTAAGTGCATCATATTAAATTTGTTAAAGGTTTTCTTTTATTAACATTTGAAACTTTCCATCATAAGCACAATCTCTAGTCTGTGCTGTTTCCATAGTCAGCTAATCTGCGAGAAACATCTGTACTGACGGATTTCTAAGATTTTGCCAAGTCTTAATTTACATCTCAAAACCATTGTTTGATGTCATCTACAATGATTTGTCATACTTCATCAGTCACTATGAATTGCACAACTACAGTTTTGTCTCTGAGACCATCTTCCCTTTTGTCATTTGAAAATTTCTCACTGCTTCTATCTCTTTCTCTTTGTTTTTGTTCTTTATTTTCTTTGCTTTTGTTCATCATAAACTACTGTTTCACACTAAAGATGTGGCTATTCCAATTCTTTTCTTCATTTCTGTGTATTTAGAAATACATTCAATGAATTTGTAAATCTCTATTCATTATTGAATATGCATCAGATACTGACAGCTAACTCAAATTTTTATTAGACTATTAAGGATAAAGAGAGAAAGAACTATTGGGACTTCCCTGGTGGTTCAGTGATTAAGACTCCATGCTCCCAATGCAGAGTCTGGGTTAGATCCCTCATTGGGGAATTAAAAATCTCACATGCTGCACAACACATTCCAAGTAAACAAATAAAAATATAAAGACACCAACTTCTTAAAAAAAATATTGAAGATTAAGAACAAACATCTGGACTTCTCTGGTGATCCAATGGGAAGAATCCATCTGACAATGCAGAGGACACAAGTTCAATCCCTGATGTGGGAAGATTCCACATGCTGCAGGGCAACTAAGCTTGTGAGCCACAACTACTGAATCCACGCCTTTCTAGAGCCCATGACTGATAGCAAGAGAAGTCATGGCAATGAGAAGCTCACACACTGCAACTAGACAGCAGCCCCTGCTTGCTGCAACTAGAGAAAGCTCATGCATAGCAAGAAGACCTAGGGTAGCCAGAAATAAACAAAAGAACCAACGTCTAAGAACCTGTGGCTCTTTTTAATGGCTGAGTAATATTCCATGGTGTATATGTACCACAGCTTCCTTATCCATTCATCTGCTGATGGGCATCTAGGTTGCTTCCATGTCCTGGCTATTAATGAGATGGATGAAACTGGAGCCCATTATACAGAGTGAAGTAAGCCAGAAAGATAAAGAACATTACAGCATACTAACATATATATGGAATTTAGAAAGATGGTAATGATAACCCTATATGCAAAACAGAAAAAGAGACACAGATGTACAGAACAGACTTTTGGACTCTGTGGGAGAAGGCGAAGGTGGGATGTTTTGAGAGAACAGCATCGAAACATGTATATTATCTAGGGTGAAACAGATCACCAGCCCAGGTTGGATGCATGAGACAAGTGCTCAGGCCTGGTGCACTGGGAAGACCCAGAGGGATCGGGTAGAGAGGGAGGTGGGAGGGGGGATTGGGATGGGGAATACATGTAAATCCATGGCTGATTCATATCAATGTATGACAAAACCCACTACAATATTGTAAAGTAATTAGCCTCCAACTAATAAAAATAAATGGAAAAAAAAAAAAAAAGAACCTGTGACTCAACTAATCCAGTCGCCTGGCTTCCCAGAATGGTCAGAAAGCCTAAAGCCAGTGTTGACTCTTACACACAGAGAGAATTTTCATATTTTTCAAAATTGCAAAACCATCAGTCACATGTTCATTCACTACAATGACATCACATCACACCCAGGAATAAAAGGTCTTTTGAAGACCAGTGAGATTTTTGCCAGGCAAGGAGTCATCTTTTCTTGAGTGGAGGGCTGTTGGGGTTAAGGGTGCTTAAAATACATGGGTCTTTAAAGAATTAAATAAGAGACAAAGGATGCTCACAGATGATGCTCTAGAATCAAAACTCATAGAATCCTCTAGAACCAAACAGCAGTTAACCATATTATGCAAAATAGCCATTACCGTCACAGTGGGAGACATATCCAGAGTGATACTGACAACCATTAGTTCAGTTCAGTCACTCAGTTGTGTCCAACTCTTTGTGACCCCATGGACTGCAGTATGCCAGGGTTCCCTGTCCATCACCAACTCCCAGAGCTTGCTCAAACTCACGTGCATTGAGTCAGTGATGCCATCCAACCATCTCATCCTCTACTGTCTCCTTCTCTTCCCACCTTCAATCTTTCCCAGCATCAGGTTCTTTTCCAAGAGGTCAGTTCTTCACATCAGGTGGCCAAAGTATTGGAGTTTCAGCTTCACCATCAGTCCTTCCAATGAATATTCAGGACTGATTTCCTTTAGGATGGACTGGTTGGATCTCCTTGCAGTCCAAGGGACTCTTCTCCAACACCACAGATCAAAAGCATCAATTCTTCAGTGCTCAGCTTTCTTTATGGTCCAACTCTCACATCTATACATGACTACTGGAAAAACCATAGCTTTGACTAGACGGCCATTTGTTGGCAAAATAATGTCTCTAGCAGAAGCCAAATCCACATCCCCCATCCACATTTCTGCAGTAATTGAATCAGACAGCATCAGGAGATGAGGAGGCAGCCAGGTTTTAAAGGAAAGTTACCTGATTTCAGTATCATGGATTGCTTTGGGCTCTTTCTATATCTTGATAATCAGACGTCTACAGAGTATCTATCACACTTTGATTCTTGCTTCCACAAAAAGTTGTATTTTAAAAAAGTTTATTGTCGTTTTCATTTATGTCATAAGAAGTCCTCTTATTTTATGGACCTTTTTCAGTTTCCCCAAATCAATCACAAACCTTCAGAAATAACTTGTGTATTCCATACACACATTCCCAGTGAGTTACAAATATATATTCCACAGGTATCAGTCACACAATAGCACACTGCCTTTCTTTTCAATAATCTGTAATTATGTCTTGTACTAAAGTTGGAACTAGGTTAAGTTCCTTGATATATTTCCTAAACCAATAGTTGGCCTCTTGCCTCTTCATTATTCATTCCCTACTCTCAGTTGAGTTAAAGCCAATTTATTTTGAAAATAATGTGTTAGATTTTCAGTCTTCAAGGTTAAACTTTCACACACTCATGCTGTCTCCCACCCGCCTCCTCCTTTTTCAAATCAGCATTCCTTCGCTCCAGCACATTTTCAATATTTATCTTTCCTTTGTATGGCTTTTACCTCATTTCTATATCCCCATATTTCAAAAGACCTTTACAACATCTCTAGTTTTCAGATTCTATGATTTGTAAATTGTCATTGACTTCTCTCTAAAGTGAAATATGAAAATGCATACTGGCCCATCATGCTTCCGAAGTCAAGTAAATATTATTTCTCTAGAAGTCAGAGGGAGAATTTTCTCAAGTGGCCCTTTACTCTCATCCCCCATGTATGTCATACCAAAACGCATTCCTTGAACCCTAGTCTCAGCACTTCTCCACTAGCTCCCCAGTGCTTCCCTCCCCTTAATAATACAAACCTCATATCCAATGGATGACATAGTTTTCCCTTTTCTGTCTGTTTGTGTGACCAGCATTTCCAAGAGCATTTCCACTACTTGATATAAATGGGACAATCAACCCCCCTAAAAATGCACCTTTTATTTCTAATAAAAAGTACCCAATGTCAACCCAAGCAATCTGTACTAATCAGACAAGACGCAGAGTGGCAAAGACAACAGAGAGCTCTCAAGATTTGTTGTTGTTCTTGTTTTCCTTTAGGGAGGAATATGCTTTTATAAACAATTTAAATACAGAACAACAACAACAAAAAAAAAACTGTAAATTCACACTAAAAAAATGAGAAATGGGAAGTTCCTTTTTTTTCTTCTCTATTTATTCAGCTTCTCTATGCAACCCTTCCAGTGTTTAGACTAAGAAGATTTCTTCTTTGCTGCCAACAACTGTCTAACAGAAAATTGTTTTTTAAACCTTATCTGGAATAGGCACACACTGAGTTTCAGAAATACCCCTCGGTATCTAAGGATTACCAGATAAAAATACAGGGCACTCATTTTGCATTACTGTATGCTCAGTCATGCCCAACTCTTTGTGACCCCATGCACTGTAGCCCACCAGGCTCTTTCTGTCCATGGAATTTTCCAGGCAAGAATACTGGAGTGGGTTGTCACTTCCTTTTCCAGGGGATCTTCCCGACCCAGGGATCAAACCCACAGCTCTTGCATTGTCAGGAGGGTTCTTTACCTCTGAGCCACTAGGGAAGCTGCTGCTGCTGCTAAGTTGCCTCAGTCGTGTCCGACTCTGTGCGACCCCATAGACGGCAGCCCACCAGGCTCCCCCGGCCCTGGGATTCTCCAGGCAAGAACACTGGAGTGGGTTGCCATTTCCTTCTCCAATGCATGAAAGTGAAAAGTGAAAGTGAAGTCACTCAGTCGTGTCCAACTCTTAGCAACCCCATGGACTGCAGCCTACCAGGCTCCTCCGTCCAAGGGATTTTCCAGGCAAGAGTACTGGAGTGGGGTGCCATTGCCTTCTCTGCACTAGGGAAGCAGACTGCAGCCAATAATTTTTCTAGTATAAGTATATCCCATGCAGTATTTGGGACACACTTATATTAAAATATCATTCACTGTTACTAAAATTAAACTTAATTAGTTGTCCTGTTTTCCGGTGTTAAATAGCCACCCCATATATATGTAAATGGTAGTTCCCTGGTGGCTCAGTGGTAAAGAATCAGCCTGCAGTGCAGGAGATTTGAGTTCAATCCTGAGTCGGGAAGATTCCCTGGAGAAGTAAATGGCAACCCACTCCAGTATTCTTGCCTGGGAAACTCCATGGACAGAGGAGCATGATGGGATACAATCCACAGAGTTGCAAATGAGTAGAACATGATTTAGCAACTAAACAATAACACAATAATATGGGTTAGTAAATATGAGGCATCGTTAATATAGATGCCCATATTGTTTATATATGTAAGCCTGAAGAAGCTACAATTAAACCTTCAGCTGCTATTATTTATTGCTAGTTACAACAATATTTTATACATTTAATAATGAGAGAGATCAACTAAAACAAAATAATCTCATTACTCCTCATCATCTACCCATGGTCTATGTAATGGGACAGGCACTGTCATGCCACCTCTTAGACTGAAATCACAGGCTTGTGACGTTTGTCTGTGTTCTGAAGTCATGGGTTCTGAAGTCATGAAGTCATTTACATGACATCTACAGACCATTTTACAAAGCATTATGCTAGAGAGTCAGTTTGACCATTTCATAAGAGCCACACTTGGATTATTGCTTTATATTCCAGCCCACATAAAATAATCCAATGTCTAATGGTAGCATGCCATGCTTTTGAAAATATCTACTTTAGGACAATGGCAAATATGAACATGAAATTACTTGTGTTTTTAAAAGATAAGCCAGTGGTTATATTAATAGGCTGCTGCTGCTGCTGCTAAGTCACTTCAATCATGTCCGGCTCTGTGCGACTCCATAGATGGCAGCCCACCAGGCTCCTCTGTCCACAGGATTCTCTAGGCAAGAATACTGGAGTGGGTTGTCATTTCCTTCTCCGATATTAATATGCTATATCCTGTCAAACACATGATAGAGAGAATGCAATATTAGCCCCTTTAGCTCCATATGACCCTATGACTTTAAAATAAGGAAAATTAACAAAAATTATTGTTTCAGAAAAGTTAAGTCAGAAAGAAATATATGTACACACATACACAGTTTTTTAAAAGTCTACTAGCAAAAGTAATAAAATTTCAATAGTAATTGTCTCTGGTTAATGTCATTACACTTTATTTTAATTTCTGTAAATCTTCTATAGTTTATAAATGTAAAACAGTAATATAATATTACCTTTCAAATCAGAAAAATACATGATATGAAAAATCTGTTTTCTAAAGATTTTTTTCCTTAAATCTAATATAAGGCATATTAATGCAAGTGATGAACTCTTTTAATATTCTAATAATTAATATTTCCCTACTACTTCTTCACTTTATGATCACTTCAGGAACATAATAATATAAGAGAAATAACATCTATGTTAAGAATAAAAATATCTATGTTAATATCTAGCACTTTCTGCTAGGCTGCTCTATTAGTTTGCCAGGGCTGTCATAACAAAGCAGCACAGACTGGGTGGCTTAAAACAACCAAAACTGATTGTATCACAGTTCTGGAAGCTTGAAGTTCAACATCAAGATGTTGGCAATGAGTTTCCTCTAAGGGCCATGAGGGAGAGTCTGTTCCAGGTCTCTCTCCCAGCTCATTGCAGCTTCTAACTGTGTCTTGGCTTGTAAATTCTCTTCTTGCATTTTCACACCATCTTCCCTCTGTGAGTCTTTGGGTCTGTCTAAATTTTCCCTTTTTCTAAAAACACAGTTCTATTGGATGAGGGTCCACCCTAGTAACCTCACCTTAGCTTGATAATCTACAAAAGTCCTATCTCCTAATAAGGTCACATTTATAGGTACCAGGGGTTAGGGCTCAACATCTTAGGAGAAACACAATTCAACCCATAATACTCACACAATCGGTCATGATTCTAAAAGCAGTCATTTTTCTGATAAGAGTAAAAACATGCCAAAATTTAGCTGCTACAGACTAAAGAGGGATGTGTCATTTACCTCATTTACTAAGTTGGGGAGTCCACAATGTTTGTAGTACATTAGGAGTTGCTATTTTTCTCCACCTGTTTTCAAATGTCATAGTCCCCAACTCTCAAAATTATCTAAATGCAGCACTTTGACGGAGAGGTTGATATCAGCAGGGTCTCCTAAAAACTCAGTTACAGAAGTAGTTCTTGTTTAGTTGCTAAGTCACGTCTATCTCTTTGCAACCCAATGGGCTGTAACTCGCCAGGCTCCTCTGTCCATGGGATGTCCCAGGCAAGAATACTGGAGTGGGTTGCCATTTACTCTTCCACGGGATCTTTCCAATCCAGGGATCAAACACACGTCTCCTGCATTGGCAGGCAGATTCTTTACCACTGAGCCACCAGGGAAGCCCTCTACAGAAGAAGTTTGGCTTCCAAATGATGGGTGATTCCTGTGTTAATGGAAGGAAGAAGTTCTGGAGAGTGATGAAGGGATAGCTCTTCTCTGTAAGGTTCTGGTCATTAATCACAACAGCTCACTTAAGACTGGAAAAACATAATTGTTGAAACCTAATTCTTGGTTTTACCTCATCACCAACTGCTAAAGTTTTCTCTAGTTGGAGTTTCAGTACACTGTTGATGGGAATGTAAAATGGTACCACTGTTATGGGAAACAACTTGGAGGTTTTTCCAAAAGCTGAAAATAGAACTAACACAAGATCCAGCAATTTCAATAATGTGTATTTATCCAAATGAATTGAAATCAGAATCTGGAAATGCTATCTCCATTATCATATTCATAGTAGTATTATGCACAGTGAGACTTCCCTGATGGTTCACATGGTAAAAGAATCCACCTGCCAATGCAGGAGACCAGGGTTCCATCCCTGGGTTGGGAAGATCCCCTGGAGAAGGAAATGGCAACCCACTCCAGTATTCTTGCCTGAAGAATCCCGTGGACAGAGGAGCCTGGTGGGCTACAGTCCATGGGGTCGCAAAGAGTCAGACACGACTGAGCAACTTCACTTTAACTTTATGCACAGTAGCCAAGATGTGGAAACAATCTAAAACCCCATAGATTATTGTTTAGTCTCTAAGTCGTGTCCTATTCTTTGTGACCCCATGGAGGAGCCCACCAGGCTCCTCTGTCCCTGGCATTCTCCAGGCAAGAATACTGGAGTAGGTTGCCATTTCCTTCACCGAAATGTCCACAGATAGCTGAATGGATAAAGAAAATATGGTATAGCCATACAAGGGAGTATTACTCAGCCTTAAGGAGACGTTGCCCTTTGTGACAACATGGATGAACATGGAGAACATTATACTGGATGAAATAAGGCAGGATACATACTGCATAATCCCACTTATATGGGGTATCTAAAGTAGTTAAGCTCACTGAAACAGACCAGAATGGTGGTAAAGAGGGATGAGGGTTTGAGGGAGGGGAAGTGGGGAGGGGGAGTTGCACTTCAACAAATATGAACTTTTGATAATGCAAAATGAGTAAGTTCTAGAAGTCTGCTGCATAATACTGTATCTACAGTTAATGGTACTCAGTTGTGGGCACTTTAAAATTTAAGAGGGTAGATCTCAGGTTGTGTTCTTACCACAATAATAAAATATAATTTATTGTATTCCCATTAATATCTTCCCTTATGTCTGTCAGTATTTGTATTATGTATTTGGATGCTTCTATATCCTAAAGGAAATCAGTCCTGAGTGTTTATCAGAAGGACTGATGCTGAAGCTTAAGCTCCAATACTTTGGCCACCTGATGCAAAGAGCTGACTCATTGGAAAAGACCCTGATGCTGGGAAAGATTGAAGGCAGCGGAGAAGGGGACGAAAGAAGATGAGATGGTTGGATGGCATCACTGATTGGATGAACATGAGTTTGAGCAAGCTCCAGGAGTTGGTGATAGACAGGGAAGCCTGCTGTGCTGCAGTCCATGGGGTCACAAAGAGTCGGGCATGACTGAGTGACTGAACTGAACTGAATTGATATACCAGGTGGCTCAGTGCTAATGAATCTGCCTGTCAATGCAGGGAAAGCAGGTTTGAACCCTGGGTTGAAAGGATCCCCTGGAGGAGAAAATCAATGCACTCCAGTATTCTTGTTGAGAAATCTCATGGACAGAGGAGCCTGGTGAGCTACAGTCCATGGGGTCCCAAAGAATTGGACACAACTTAGTGATTAAAGAGCAGCTGCAGCATACTTCTGTTAGGGGCATGTATGTTGACAAGTGTAAAATTCTCTTCTTGTATTGATTCTTTTATCCTTATATAGTGCCCTTCTTTATCTTTATTTATTACCTTTGTTTTAAAGTCTGTTTTGTCTGAGATGAGTATTGTGACCTTTTCTTTCTTGTTTCCATTTACATGAAATATCGTTTTCCATCCCCTCACTTTCAAGCTATGCATTTCCTTTGATCTAAGGTGGGTCTCCTGTAGACAGCATATTGTAGGTGCTTGGTTGTTTATCCAGCCTGCCACTCTATGTTTGGATTGGAGTATATAGCCCATTGACATTTAAGGTAGTTATTGATAAATATATATGACCTCCCTTACGACCTGGCTGGTGAAGAATCTGCCCGCAGTGCAGGAGACACAATATATGCAAGTTTGATCCCTGAGTCGGGAAGATCCCCTGGAGAAAGAGAAATGGCAATCCACTCCAGGATTCTTGTCTGAAAAATTCCATGGACAGGGGAGCCTCTGGGCTATAGTCCAAAGGGTTACAAAGAATTAAGACGTGACTGAGCAACTAAGCATGCACATACAAGTATATATTGTCACTTTAAACCTTGTTTTTCAGTTGATTCTATTTCTTCTTTGTTCCTTTTTTTTTCCTTTTTGTGGTTTGATGATTTCCTTTTATTATATACTTGTTTTTGTTCTTTTCAGTATTTTTGAAACTACTGTAAGTTTCTGATATGTGGTTACCCTGGTTTTCAAGTATGTCAACCCCTTTCTCTATCTGCTTGCTTTAGACTGATAGTTATATAGGCTCAAACATATTCTTAAAAAAAAGAATCTACATTTTCTTACTTTCCTCTCCCACATTTTATGATTTCAATGTCCTCTTTTACATCTTCATGTTTATTCTTTTGGTGTTCCTTGTGTTTATCATTGCTTACGCAAGTAGCATTTTTTATCTGTCTACTGACGCATTTAAGTGATTTACTTTCTAGTCATGAATTCTCCTTTCCTGTATCTTCTTATTTCTATTCTATTAAAAAAAAAAAACCCTTTCAATATTTCTTTTAGGATAGGTTTAGTATTGCTCTATTCTTTTGGTTTTGCTTGTTTGAGAAATTCTTTATCTCTGCTTCTATTCTGAATGATAATCTTGCTTATAGTTGTATTCACAGCACATATTTTTGCCAGTAGTAAAAATCTAGTAGGTTGTCATGACAAAATAAAAGAGTGAATCCAGGTGTAACTCCAGCTAAGCATATGCTCCTTCCCTACTGCTCTCATAGATAAACATTTCCCAGAGAGAGTGGACCAAGGCCTCGGGTGTCGCACATTTTCTTCAAAGGCTTTTGGGTTTCAAAACTCCAGAGCAATAAACTGCTACTTATTGACAACAGCAGGGATATTTGCTGGGAGCACTGAATTTATAAACTAATACATATCTTATCTTCTCATTTGTTCTATTAATCAAAGACATATCAGGGTCATAAGTATATTATTAGTGCAATAAGTTGATTTGATTAGTCAAAAGCAAAGAAACATTTTAAATTGTCCTTTCAATATAATCCCTTCCCTGGTAGCTGAGACAGTAAAGAATCTGCCTCCAATGAAGGAGACTCAGTTTTGATCCCTGGGTTGGGAAGATCCCCTGGAGAGGTGAATGGCTACCCACTCCAGTAGCCTGAGGAATTTCAAGGACAAAGGAGCCTGGTGGGCTACAGTCCATGGGGTTGCAAAGAGTCAGACAAGACTGAGTGACTAACATTTTCTTTTCAACATAATCACATAGAAATATGTATAATTTCTTAAAGATTTTATATATGTAAATCCATGGCTGATTCATGTCAATGTATGACAAAAACCACTACAATATTGTAAAGTAATTAGCCTCCAACTAATAAAAATAAATGAAAAAATAAATAAATAAAAATAAATAAACCATTAAAAAAAGAAAATATATCCTTCCATTTATCATTTACTATAAAAAAAATCATTCATGGATCCCATTACTAATTTAGTAGAACTGTATAGATTCAAAACTTTGGGCTGGAAATTATTGATTCACCAATAAAAAAGCTTTATTTTTAAAGTCAATACATAATAATCATAAATATCATTATTTCAAATTATGTTCTAACATCTAAAATGTTTTCTGAATCCACCTAAAGAGACATAATTTAATCCTAAGTTTAATAATATTCAGTCTTTATCCATAAAAGCAGTCATCCTTTTCTGCACACCCTTATTGCATGCAGAGTAATCGTCTATCTGTGTGAGTCTGTATCAATGAACAGTTCAACTGTCTTGATTGCTTTTGCATGACTATTCTTGAAAAGTGTTCCTTCTACTTACTTGTTCAATCTGTCTTTCTTCCTGTAAATACATCTTGTCTACTTCTTCAAATTCTTTCTCCATATTGATATCTACTTCAGATTGCCCCAAAACCATCCTGTTATGATTTCTTAAGTATACTTTTTTGTTTCTATTTCATATGACCATATACTTTGTAAAAGAAAATTACAATGCTCCCTTTCTTCACAAAGTCAATGATTTCAAACTAATGTGTGATGTGGGGCATTTGCTTCTGATTTTTAATTAATTGTATCAGATTATGTCTATGTGTAACAACCCATATTTTCTGGCAGCTGGCCTGTCTGGTGTTTCTTAATGTTGAAGGCAAACCATTCAATATCATGGTAATCCAAGTCTATGCCCTGACCAGTAATGCTGAAGAAGCTGAAGTTGAACAGTTCTATGAAGACTGACAAGACCTTCTAGAACTAACACCCAAAAAAGATGTCTTTTTCATTATAGAGGACTGGAATGCAAAAGTAGGAAATCAAGAAACACCTGGAGTAACAGGCAAATTTGGCCTTGGAGTACAAAATGAAGCAGGGCAAAGGCTAATAGAGTTCTGCCAAGAGAATGCACTGGTCATAGCAAACAGCCTCTTCCAACAACACAAGACAAGACTCTACATATGGACATCACCAGATGGTAAACACCAAAATCAGATTGATTATATTTTTTGCAGCCAAAGATGGAGAAGATCTATACAGACAGCAAAAACAAGACCAGGATCTGACTGTGGCTCAGATCATGAACTCCTCTATTACCAAATTCAGACTGAAATTGAAGAAAGTGGAGAAAACCACTAGACCATTCAGGCATGACCTAAATCAAATCCCTTATGACTATACAGTGGAAGTGAGAAATAGATTTAAGGGACTAGATCTGATAGACACAGTGCCTCACGAACTATGGGTGGAGGTTCGTGATATTGTACAGGAGACAGGAATCAAGACCATCCCCAAGAAAAACAAATGCAAAAAAAGCAAAATGGCTCTCTGAGGAGGCCTTACAAACAGCTGTGAACAGAAGGGAAATGAAAAGCAAAGAAGAAAAGGAAAGATATTCCCATTTGAATGCAGAGTTCCAAAGAATAGCAAAGAGAGATAAGAAAGCTTTCCTCAGCGATCAGTGCAAAGAAATAGAGGAAAACAACAGAATGGGAAAGACTAGAGATCTCATGAAGAAAATTAGAGATACCAAGGAAACATTTTATGCAAAGATGGGCTCAATAAAGGACAGAAATGGTATGGACCTAACAGAAGCAGAAGATATTAAGAAGAGGTGGCAAGAATGCACAGAAGAACTGTACAAAAAAGATCTTCATGACCCAGATAATCACAATGGTGTGATCACTCACCTAGAGCAAGACATCATGGAATGTGAAGTCAAGTGGGCCTTAGGAAGCATCACTAGGAACAAAGCTAGTGGAGGTGATGGAATTCCAGTTGAGCTATTTCAAATTCTGAAAGATGATGCTGTGAAAGTGGTACACTCATTATGCCAGCAAATTTGGAAAACTCAGCAGTGGCCACAGGACTGGAAAAGGTCAGTTTTCATTCCAATCCCAAAGAAAGGCAATGCCAAAGAATGCTCAAACTACTGCACAACTGCACTCATCTCACATGCTAGTAAAGTAATGCTTAAAATTCTCTAAGCCAGGGTTCAGCAATATGTGAACCATGATCTTCCAGATGTTCAAGCTGGTTTTAGAAAAGGCAGAGGAACCAGAGATCAAATTGCCAATATCCGCTGGATCATCAAAAAAGCAAGAGAGTTCCAGAAAAACATCTATTTCTGCCTTTATTGACTATGCCAAAGCCTTTGACTGTGTTTATCACAATACTGTGGAAAATTCTGAAACAGATGGGAATACCAGACCACCTTACCTGTCTATTGAGAAACCTGTTTACAGGTCAGGAAGCAACAGTTAAAACTGGACATGGAACAACAGACTGGTTCCAAATAGGAAAAGGAGTACATCAAGGCTGTATACTGTCACCCTGCTTATTTAACTTATATGCAAAGTACATCATGAGAAAGGCTGAAATGGAAGAAGCACAAGCTGGAATCAAGATTGCCAGGAGAAATGTCAATCACCTCAGATATACAGATGACACCACCCTTATGGCAGAAAGCGAAGAACAACTATGGAACCTCTTGATGGAAGTGGCTTAAAGCTCAATATTCAGAAAACTAAGATCATTGCATCTGGTCCCATCACTTCATGGCAAATAGAGGGGGAAACAATGGAAACAATGACAGACGTTATTTTCTTGGGCTCCAAAATCACTGCAGATGGTGACTGCAGTCATGAAATTCAAAATCACTTTCTCCTTGGAAGAAAAGCTATGAACAACCTAAACATAAATTAAAAAGCAGAGACATTACTTTACCAACAAATGTCCATCTAGCCAAAGCTATGGTATTTCCAGTAGTCATGTATGGATATGAGAGTTGGACTATAAAGAAAGCTGAGCACCAAAGGATTGATGCTTTTGAACTGTGGTGTTGGAGAAGACTCTTGAGAGTCCCTTGGACTGCAAGGAGATCCAACCAGTCCATCCTAAAGGAAACCAGTCCTGAACATTCATTGGAAGGACTGATGTTGAAGCTGAAGCTCCAATACTTTGGCCACCTGATGCAAGGAAGCTACTCGTTAGAAAAGACCCTGAATTAACACACAGAAATCCCTTGCATTCCTATATACTAACAATGAAAAAACAGAAAGAGAAATTAAGGAAACAATACCATTCACCATTGCAACAAAAAGAATAAAATACTTAGGAGTATATCTACCTAAAGAAACAAAGGACCTATACATAGAAAACTATAAAACACTGATGAAAGAAATCAAAGAGGACACAAACAGATGGAGAAACATACCGTGTTCATGGATTGGAAGAATCAATATTGTCAAAATGGCTATTCTACCCAAAGCAGTCTATAGATTCAATGCAATCCCTATCAAGCTACCAATGGTATTTTTCACAGAACTAGACCAAAGAATTTCACAATTTGTATGGAAATGCAAAAAACCTCGAATAGCCAAAATAATCTTGAGAAAGAAGAATGGAACTGGAGGAATCAACCTGCCTGACTTCAGACTCTACTACAAAGCCACAGTCACCAAGACAGTATGGTACTGGCACAAAGACAGAAATATAGACCAATGGAACAGAATAGAAAGCCCAGAGATAAATCCACGAACCTATGGACACCTTATCTTTGACAAAGCAGGCAAGGTTATACAATGGAAAAAAGACAACCTCTTTAACAAGTGGTGCTGGGAAAACTGGTCAACCACTTGTAAAAGAATGAAACTAGAACACTTTCTAACACCATACACAAAAATAAACTCAAAATGGATTAAAGATCTAAATGTAAGACCACAAACTGTAAAACTCCTAGAGGAGAACATAGGCAAAACACTCTCCGACATAAATCACAGCAAGATCCTCTATGACCCATCTCCCAGAATATTGGAAATAAAAGCAAAACTAAACAAATGGGACATAATGAAACTTAAAAGCTTTTGCACTACAAAGGAAACTATAAGTAAGGTGAAAAGACAGCCCTCAGATTGGGAGAAAATAATAGCAAATGAAGAAACGGGCAAAGGATTAATCTCAAAAATATACAAGCAACTCCTGCAGCTCAATTCCAGAAAAATAAATGACCCAATCAAAAAATGGGCCAAAGAACTAAACAGACATTTCTCCAAAGAAGACATACAGATGGCTAACAAACACATGAAAAGATGCTCAACATCACTCATTATTAGAGAAATGCAAATCAAAACCACAATGAGGTACCATTACACGCCAGTCAGGATGGCTGCTATCCAAAAGTCTACAAGCAATAAATGCTGGAGAGGGTGTGGAGAAAAGGGAACCCTCTTACACTTTTGGTGGGAATGCAAACTAGTACAGCCACTATGGAAAACAGTGTGGAGATTTCTTAAAAAACTGGAAATAGAACTGCCATTTGACCCAGCAATCCCACTTCTGGGCATACACACTGAGGAAACCAGATCTGAAAGAGACACGTGCACCCCAATGTTCATCGCAGCACTGTTTATAATAGCCAGGACATGGAAGCAACCTAGATGCCCATCAGCAGATGAATGGATAAGGAAGCTGTGGTACATATACACCATGGAATATTACTCAGCCATTAAAAAGAATTCATTTGAACCAGTCCTAATGAGATGGATGAAGCTGGAGCCCCTTATACAGAGTGAAGTAAGCCAGAAAGATAAAGAACATTACAGCATACTAACACATATATATGGAATTTAGAAAGGTGATAACGATAACCCTATATGCAAAACAGAAAAAGAGACACAGAAATACAGAACAGACTTTTGAACTTTGTGGGAGAATGTGAGGGTGGGATATTTCAAAAGAACAGCATGTATACTATCTATGGTGAAACAGATCACCAGCCCAGGTGGGATGCATGAGACAAGTGCTCCGGCCTGGTGCACTGGGAAGACCCAGAGGAATCGGGTGGAGAGGGAGGTGGGAGGGGGGATCGGGATTGGGAATACATGTAAATCCATGGCTGATTCATATCAATGTATGACAAAACCCACTGGGAAAAAAAAAATAATTAAAAAAAAAAAAAGAAAAGAAAAGACCCTGATGCTGGGAAGATTAAGGTGGGAAGAGAAAGGGACGACAGAGAATGAGATGATTGGATGGCATCACCAACATGAGGGACATCAGTTTGAGTAGGCTCTGGGTGTTGGTGATGGACAGGGACGCCTGGTTTGCTACTCTCCATGGTGTCACAAAGAGTCGGACACAACTGAGTGACTGAACTGAACTGAACGTAAACTTACACTTTCGTCTTATACTTTCAGTTCTAACAGTTTGATTTTATATCTGTGGGTAAGTGAAAAGATCTAGTTCTAATTGTGTGATTTACCAAACTAAAAATCACTATTAAAATACTTAAGCACAACTTTTAACCATTATTATAAATCTCTTAAATTTTTTAAAGTGAAATAATGATGAAACTTAGAGAAATACACTGTTACAATTAGATCACACTTAATGTCTTCTGTTATTATTAATCTCTATTTAATCTTCAGTTCAGTTCTGCCGTTCCGTCATGTCTGACTCCTTGTGACCCCATGGACTGCAGCACACCAGGCTTCCCTGTCCAACACCAACACCCAAAACCTACTCAAACTCATGCCAATTGCATTGGTGATGCCATCCAGCCATCTCATCCTCTGTCGCCCCTTCTCCTCCCACCTTCAAACTTACCCAGCATCAGGGTCTTTTCAAATGAGTCAGTTCTTTGCATCAGGTGGCCAAAGTATTGTAGTTTCAGCTTCAACGTCAGTCCTTCCAATGAATATTCAGGACTGACTTCTTTAGGATGGACTGGTTGGATCTCCTTGCATCTTCTTGCTGTCCAAGGGACTCTCAAGAGTCTTCTCCAACACCACAGTTCAAAAGCATCAATTCTTTGGTGCTCAGGTTTCTTTATAGTCCAACTCTCACATACATACATGACTACTGGAAAAACCATAGCTTTGACTAGATGGACATTTGTCAACAAAGAAATGTCTCTACCTTTTAATATGCTGTCTAGGTTGGCCATAGTTTTTCTTCCAAGGAGCAAGCATCTTTTAATTTCATGGCTGCAGTCACCATCTGCAGTGATTTTGGAGCCCAAGAAAATAACATCTGTCACTATTTCCATTGTTTCCCCATCTATTTTTCATGAAGTGATGGGCCTAGATGCCATGATCTTAGTTTTCTGAATGTTGAGTTTTAAGCCAACTTTTTCACTCTCCTCTTCACTTTCATCAAGAGGCTCTATAGTTGTTCTTCCTTTCTGCCATAAGGGTGGTGTCATCTGCATATCTCAGGTTATTGATAGTTCTGCCAGCAATCTTGATTGCAGCTTGCGCTTCATCCATTTCAGCCTTTCTCATGATGTACTCTGCATATAAGTTGAATAAACAGGGAGACAATACACAGCCTTGATGTTACTTCTTTCCCGATTTGGAACCAGTCTGTTGTTCCATGTCCAGTACTAACTGTTGCTTCTTGACCTATATACAGATTTCTCATGGTGATCTGATATTTCCATTTCTTTAAGAATTTTCCACAGTTTATTGTGGTCCACACAGTCAAAGGTTTTGGCATAGTCAGTAAAGAAGAAGTAGATGTTTTTCTGGAACTCTCTTGCTTTTTCAATGATCCAGAAGATGTTGGCAATTGATCTCTGGTTCCTCTGCCTTTTTCTAAATCCAGCTTGAATATCTTGAAGTTCACAGTTCAGATATTATTGAAGCCTGACTTGGAGAATTTTGAGCATTATTTTGCTAGTGTGTGAGATGAGTGCAATTGTGCAGTAGTTTGAGCATTCTTTGGCATTGCCTTTCTTTGGGCTTGGAATGAAAACTGGGATAACAGACTCTTGGAGTGCACAAACAAATCCTTTATGCACCAGGACCCAGGAGAAAGGAGCAGTGACCCCACAAGAGACTGACCCAGACTTGCCTGTGAGTGTCCTGGAGTCTCCATTGCAGGCGTGCATCATTGGTGGCCTACTGAAGGGTTGGGGGCACTGAGAACACAGCCCCACTCATCAATATTAAATTGGATTAAGGATTTACTGAGCATGCTCCCACCCATCAGAATAAGGCCCAGTTTCCCCCTCAGTCAGTCTCTCGCATCAGGAAGCTTCCATAAGTCTCTTACCCTTCTCCATCAGAGGGCAGACAAAATGAAACCGACAATCACAGAAAACTAACCAATCTGATCACATAGACCACAGCCTTTTCTAACTAAATGGAACTATGAGCCCTTTCATGTAGGGCCACCCAAGACAGATGGGTCATAGTGGAGAGTGGTCCACTGGAGAAGGGAATGGCAAACCACCTCAGTATTCTTGCCTTGAGAACTCCATGAATAGTGTGAAAAGGCAAAAAGATAAGGATACTGAAACATGAACTCCCCAGGTTGGTAGGTGCCCAATATGCTGCTGAAGATCAGTGGAGAAATAACTTCAGAAAGAATGAAAAGATGGAGCCAAAACGAAAACAACACCCCATTGTGGATGTGACTGGTGATGGAAGTAAAGTCCAATGCTGTAAAGAGCAATATTGCATAGGAACCTGGAATGTTAGGTCCATGAATCAAGGCAAGTTAGAAGTGGTTAAACAGGAGATGGCAACAGTGAACATCGACATTTTAGGAATTAGTGAATTAAAATGGACTGGAATGGCTCCAATCTGGAATTTAATTCAGATGACCATTATATCTACTACTGTGGGCAAGAATCCCTTAGAAGAAATGGAGTAACCATCATAGTCAATAAAGGAGTTCAAAATGCAGTACTTGGATGCAATCTCAAAAATGACAGAATAATGTCTGCTCGTTTCCAAGGCAAACCATTCAATATCATGGTAATCCAAGTCTATGCCCTGACCAGTAATGCTGAAGAAGCTGAAGTTGAAAGTTCCTATGAAGACTTACAAGATCTTCTAGAACTAACACCCAAAAAAGATGTCCTTTTCATTATAGGGGACTGGAATGCAGAAGTAGGAAGTAAAGAAACACCTGCAGTAACAGGCAAGTTTTGCCCTGGAGTACAGAATGAAGCAGGGCAAAGGCTTATAGAGTTTTGCCAAGAGAACGCACTGGTCATAGCAAACACCCTCTTCCAACAACACAAGAGAAGACTCTACACATGGACATCACCAGATGGTCAATACGAAATCAGATTGATTTTATTTAATTTTACCCTGATGTTTTTAGACCTTGGTAATATAGAACAGACATCGACTTGGACCTATTAAGGGCTTTTAGCTTGAGTGCCATAGCAGCATCCTTCTAACTCCTCTCTTTGATTCCTCCCAGAAAATTCAGAGAAAATGCTGTCACTGAGCCAAGTCTTAACATTTTCTTCATCTTTTGCTTCATGAGGAAAAAAATGAATACAAATCAGTCATGAATGGTCTTCATATATGTTTTTAAAAACTTTAATTTTTATCCTGATAATAATTTTATTAACTTTACTACCTGTCCTTTGAGGCTAAACTTAATTTTTTTTTTTTTTTTCCTTTAGTGTACCATCAGTGAACCAGCTTAAACAAAGATAAGTAACTTTTTTCCAAAAGAGTACAGAAGACTAAAGCAAGTGGTTTTAGGAAGCCAGTAAATAAAACAAGCTGTCAGTTTCTGTTCATATGATGCTCAAGTTCATAAGTGAGAGGTACATGTGCTCATAAACAGACTGTCAATTTCATTCATTAGTTTGAGTAAAGAGATTGACTTCAAAAGTAAGACCCTTAGCCAAACCCAAACATATGAATAAATCTTGACAGGAAATCTGCACTGATATAGATGAAGTATAGCATACTTCTAAACAGCAATTAAATGGTAAAGAAAGCTTTTAAATAAGTTAGTGTGTAAATTGTACATATAAAGTCATTTGATAAGATTGTTGAGAAAATTGAGTTGGGATCATATTTCACCAGGGAAGTAAAACATGAAGCTTGGATTTTTAAAAAATGGGTAAAAATAAAAACACATGTAAGCTAAATGCATGTTTCATGGTATAAGGTAAATATCCAATCATAGTAACTCACAGTGTTTTCCAAAGAGACTTTGGGAGAATCAAGAGTGTTATAAAAAGTTCTGAAAACTTTGGATATATGTACCTCACAATATCACTTGATTATATTATCAGAACTTCCTCACAATTCTCTTCTGAAAATTTTTCATTCTCCTTCTCCTTCCTTCTTGCAATTGAATTACTGTAGTAGAAATATAATTTAGAGTCTAGTGAGACTTCAAACCTAAGAAGGAAAGTTCTACTTTTCACTGGAAAAATGATATATGGTTCAAAACCGATTAGAGCTACATATAACATATACTTGGCAAAAAGTGATAGAAATTAATCCAAGGGCTACAGACACATAATGCATACTTATTTGCTTTTTGCTTTACAAATGAAAATAATAACACTTAATAAAAATAAACCCACATTAAAAACATATATCATAAAAATAGTGAGTAGAAAAGTTACTTTCCTCCATTTATAAAATTTTCAAAATCAAAATATGCAATAATAAAATTAAATAATGAAACATTTATATTTGTGAAATAGTTATTAAATTACTCTTTTCAAATTATGTTATAAATACTCTCAAGGTTCAGATCACTTCATATCAGGTTCAGATTCTGCAACTCTAATTCAAAAGGTTTTTGTTTCCATGTGATAAGTGAGCCCTTGAATATTAAAATAACTTTTTCACAGATTAAACAGAAGCTCCAATCCTTTGGCCACCTGATGTGAAGAGCCAACTCATTGAAAAAGACCCTGATGCTGGGAAAGATTGAGGGCAGGAGGAGAAGGGGATGAAAGAGGATGAGATGGTTGGATGGCATCACCAACTCGATGGACATGAGTTGGAGCAAACTCCAGGAGATGGTGAAGGACAGGGAAGCCTGGCCTGCTGCAGCCCATGGTGTCACAAAGAGTCAGACATGATGGGGCGACTGAACAACAAAATGCAATTTAAATTAGTCTTAGTCAAGCTGGTATGACAACGTGATAGACTGGATGACTTATAAACAACGGAAGTTTACTTCTCACAGTTTGGGAGTCTGGAAGTCTGAGGTCATGGTGTCAGCATGGTCAGATTCCAGAAAGAACCCTTTTCCCAGCTGCAGATCGCCAACTTTCATTGGATCCTCACAAGGATGCCAATGGGGTAGAGAGCCCCCGGGGTCTCTTTTAAAAGAGAAATAATCCCATTAGGGCTTCCCAACTGGCCCAGTGGTAAAGAATCTGCCTGCTACCTCTCCCTGGTCAGAAAGGCTGTTATCAAAAAGTCTACAAACAATAAATACTGGAGAGGGTGCAGAGAAAAGGGAACCTTCTTACACTGTTGGTGGGAATGCAAACTAGTACAGCCACTATGGAGAACAGTGTGGAAATTCCTTAAAAAACTGGAAATAGAACTGCCATATGACCCAGCAATCCCGCTGCTAGGCATACACACCGAGGAAACCAGAATTGAAAGAAACGCGTGTACCCCAAAGTTCATCACAGCACTGTTTACAACAGCCAGGACGTGGAAGCAACCTAGATGTCCATCAGCAGGTGAATGGATAAGAAAGCTGTGGTACATATACACAATGGAATATTACTCAGCCATTAAAAAGAATTCATTTGAATCAGTTCTAATGAGATGGATGAAACTGGAGCCTATTATACAGAGTGAAGTAAGACAGAAAGAAAAACACCAATATAGTATATTAACACATATATATGGAATTTAGAAAGATGGTAAGTATAACCCTATATGCAAGACAGAAAAAGAGACACAGATGTATAGAACAGACTTTTGGACTCTGTGGGAGAAGGCAAGGGTGGGATGATTTGAGAGAGAGCATTGAAACATGTATTTTGCTATATGTGAAATAGATCGTCAGTCCAGGTCTGATGCATGAGACATGGTGCTTGGGGCTGGTGCACTGGGATGACCCTGAGGGATGAGATGGGGAGGGAGGTGGGAGTGGGTTCAGGATGGGGGACACATGTATACCCACCATGGCTGATTCATGTCAATGTATGGCAAAAACCACTACAATATTGTAAAGTGATTTGCCTCCAATTAAATAAATTGATTTACAATAAATAAATAAAGAATCTGCCTGCCAATGCAGGGGACACAAGAAACCCAGGTTTGATCCCTGGGTTGGGAAGAACCCATGGAGAAGGAAATGGAACCCTCTTCAGTAGTCTCACCTGGAAAATTCCGCGGACAGAGGAGCCTGACGGGCTATAATCTATGGCGTCTCAACAAGTCGGACATGACTGAGTGACTGAGTACACACACACCCACTTCCATCTATGAGGGTTCCATCATCATGACCTAATTACCCTCAACGGACCACCTCCTAATACCATCACATTAGGGGTTAGAATTTCAACAAATGAATTTAACAGAACATACACATTCAATCCATTGCAATTGAATGTAGAGCAAAGGTGACTAAAAACCCTTCAAGAAAATCCTGGGCTGTGTGTCACTTACAGAGTGGTAAATATATAGATTAGGTGCATGCCTCATAATATGAAATAAACCACTTCATGTAAGAATTTTTAACAGTTTTATTATTAGCTGCCACTGGTCATCTTCCTTATTGCCTCACACTCAATGTCATTAAAGTGGAAGGGAAGGGAATTTCATAAAGATCATTGGCCTCCTCGTTAGTGCCTTTTCCTTCAAACAGTAAAGCTTGATTTGTAATTTGATTATGCATTATAAAATTTCAATTAAAAGATACAGAATCATGACTCTGTAGAATTTAATGTTCAATCTGTCCTTTTTGGCCTTCATCACCTAGTAAAAATCTATGCTGTGTTCAGAGGTCTCCATAGCCTCTGCACCTCTCTGGACAGCAGTTATTTTATGTGTCCAGTTATATGTCTTCACAATACGCCTCATTCATACATTTAGTTAGTTCTTCTCACATATTTTTCAAAAACCTAAAGGAATTTTCAACACAAGTTAAATGGACTTTTTCTTATTTATTTTTAACTGATGGATAGTTGCTTTACAATACTGGTTTGATTTTTGCCGTACATCAACATGAATTAGCCACAGATATACATATGTCCCCTCCCTCCCTCCTGAACCTCTCTCCCACCGCCCACCTTTTCCCACCCTTCTACATTGTTACAGAGTCCTAGTTTGAGTTGGCTGAGTCACACAGCAAATTTCCATTGGCTATGTTAAATGCACTTCTTTAATTTAATAATTTAATGGTACGTGCCCATAACCACATGCAAGATAATGCAGTTTTGGCAGAACTATTTTTTGATCAATGTCTTTAAGGATGTTCAGTTCAGTCAGTTCAGTCACTCAATCATGTCTGACTCTTTGCGACCCCATGGACTGCAGCACGCCAGGCCTCCCTGTCCATCACCAACTCCCAGAGCTTACTCAAACTCATGTCCATTGAGTCTGTGATACCATCCAACCATCTCATCCCCTGTTGTCCCCTTCTCCTCCCACCTTCAATCTTTCCCAGCATCAGGGACTTTTCCAAGGAGTCAGTTCTTCACATCAAATGGCCAAAGTATTGGAGTTTCAGCTTCAGCATCAGTCCTTCCAGTGAATATTCAGGACTGATTTCCTTTAGGATTGACTGGTTGGATCTCCTTGCAGTCCAAGGGACTCTCAAGAGTCTCAACACCACAGTTCAAAAGCACCAGTTCTTTGACACTCAGCTTTCTTTACAGTCCAACTCTCACATCCATACATGACTACTGGTAAAACCATAGCTTTGACTAGATGGACCTTTGTTGGCAAAGTAATGTCTCGGCTTTTTAATATGCTGTCTAGATTGGTCATAGCTTTTCTTCCAAGAAGTGTCTTTTAATTTACCATGACTTAATTTGATTGAATACAGGTATTCACAGTTTGCAAATCACTTTCACATTCATTCTTTTTGTCTAGGGAATAAGACAACTATCATAAGCCCATATCACAGAGAAACAAACTGAGATCTGTAGTTGCCAGATTTTACATGATGGGACTGGCAGCTATTGTAGCTAGGACTTGCACTTCTCATTCCAGTACCATCTAGTTGAACAATATGTGATTGATGTTTTAGGGGCAAGAAATGTTCAAATATAATCCATTTCATACGGTTCAATTTAATTGTACAATACATTCCCCATTTCAAATATAAATTAATTTTTATGCTACAAATAAAATCACCACCATTGTCATGGCTCTCGTCTTTCTACTTCTTAACCACAGCTTAAAGCCAATCCAAGTTTCTGTCAGTGTTCAGTGTATTACATCCACTATGATTGGGGCTATAGGATCTCTCCCCTTGGGGCTGAGTATCAACCCTGAATAGTCTTTGGAAGGAGTGATGCTGAAGCTTAAGCTCCTATATTTTGGCTACCTGATGTGAAGAACTGACTCCTTGGAAAAGACCCTGATGCTGGGAAAGATTGAGGGCAGGAGGAGAAGGGGACGACAGAGGATGGGACGGTTGGATGGCATCCCCAACTCAATGGACATGAGTTTGAGTAAGCTCTTGGAGTTGGTGATGGACAGGGAGGCCTGGCATGCTGGAGTCTATGGGGTCACAAAGAGTCAGACACGACTGAGTGACTAAACAGGACTGAAGTGGTGGCTAAGATGGTAAAGAATCTGCCTGCAATGTGGGAGACCCAGGTGCAATCCCTGGGTTGGGAAGATCCGCTGGAGAAGAAATGGCAACCCACTCCAGTATTCTTGCCTGGAGAATTCCACGAAGAGAGGTGCCTGGTGGGCTACAGTCCATGGGGGTCACAAAGAGTCAGACACAACTGAGTTAACGCACACACACATCTAACTGCAACCTTATGGTTTCAAGATATTGACACTTAGAAGGGCCCTGTGAGGCTCCTATGCACAAAGCCTTTCTGTGCCTCTCATCATTTATTTTGATTACAAGAAATAGCCTTCTTTCAGCCTCCAGAACCTTCCCTGAGATCCAAGGAGCAGATTCAAGCAGTTGTTAATTAGGGGAGGGAGGGGATGCAAGACCAAGAAAAGCAATAGCTCAGCCTTGGGGCAAGGTCCTCAACAATATCCTTGAGCTATTTTGCAGGTACTGAAACCCCTTCCAGGTGGGAGAAGTTAAAGATTAACAATGGTATGCAGCCCACAAGCATGTAGACCTCAGGTCAGTTGGAACCAGAAAGCTGATGTTATTAACTCCCACTTATCTCAGCACCAATCACTCAGAAGAATTATCCCACAAGCTGATCACACCCTCTTTGAGCCTTCTATTATAAACTTCTCACTGCCCTCTCAAAGGCAGGCACAGTTTTTGGAGGCATTAGACTGTGGTGTTTCCTCTTTGGCTGGCAAAGAAATAAAGCCACTCTTTCTCTTTCCTCCTAGTTCTGTCTCTATATTTCTATTCAGTACCAGTGTGCAGAAGCCAAGATTTCAGCAAGACTAGCAAGGCTTTAATAACCATGGTGCATGATCTCACAGCTGCCAAGAAGATTAAAGACAGTCTGGCACTGGCACTAAGGTCATGGTGCTGCCATGCTGCCAGGAACACTGTCCTGATTTTCCTGGCACAGCCCATGCTGTGAGGGAAGTTATCCCAGAGCTGCCTGGGAAGCTGGTAGGTGTGGTCTTCTGTATTCCCACACCCAACTTGTTTATATGGGTCTGACCTGCCAACTAAAGAATGCTATTGCATAATTTGTCAAGGGCTACCATAATAAATTGCCCTAAATTGGTTGACTGAAGACAATAGAAATTTATTCTCTCACAGTTCAAGGGACCAGAAGTTCAAAATCAACACCAGAAGTTAAAATCAAGACATCAGCAGGACGAGCTGCTTCTTGGGGATTCAGTAGGAGAATTGCTTCATGCCTCTTTCTTAGTTGCTGACAGTTGCTGGCAATCCATGTATTCCTTGGCTTAGAAGTGCATCTATTTGTTCTCTGCCTCTGTCTTCACAGAGACATGAAATACACAGGCATTTTCCTTGTGTGTCTCGTATCTTCCTCAAGTGTATCAGTTCAGTTCAGTCGCTCAGTCATGTTCATTTCTTTGCAACCCCCATGGACTGCAGCATGCCAGGCTACCCTGTCCATCACCAACTCCCAGAGCTTGCTCAAATTCATGTCCATCCAGTCGGTGATGCTGTCCAACCATCTCATCCTCTGTCATCTCCTTCTCTTGACTTCAATCTTTCCCAGCAACCGGGTCTTTTCCAATGAGTCAGCTCTTTGCATAAGGTGGCCAAAGTATTGGAGTTTCAGCTTTAGCATCAGTCCTCCCAGTGAATATTCAAGACTGATTTCCTTTACAATTGACTGGTTTGATCTCCTTGCAGTCCAAGGGACTCTCAAGAGTCTTATCCAACACCACAGTTCAAAAGCATCAATTCTTCAATGCTCAACTTTCAATAGAGTCCAACTCTCACATCAATACATGACCATTGGAAACTTTGACTAGACAGACCTTTGTAGGAAAAGCAATGTCTCTGCTTTTTAATATGCTGTCTAGGTTTGTCATAACTTTTCTTCCAAGGAGCAGGCATCTTTCAATTTTATGACTGCAGTCACCATCTGAAGTGAGTTTGGAGCCCAAGAAAATAAACTCTGTCACTGTTTCCATTGTTTCCCCACCCATTTGACATGAAGTGATGGGACTGGATGCCATGATCTTCGTTTTTCGAATGTTGAATTTTAAGCCAGCTTTTTCACTCTCTTCTTTCACTTTAAGCAAGAAGCTCTTCAGTTCCTCTTCGCTTTCCACCATAAGGGTGGTGTCATCTGCATATCTGAGGTTATTGATATTTCTCCTGGCGATCTTGCTTCCAGCTTGTGCTTCCTCCAGCTCAGCGTTTCTCATGATGTACTCTGCATAGAAGTTAGATAAGCAGGGTGACAATATACAGCCTTGATGTACTCCTTTCCCAATTTGGAACCAGTCCATTGTTCTATGTCTGGTTCTAACTGCTACTTCCTGACCTGCATACAGGTTTCTCAAGAGGCAGGTCAGGTGGTCTTGTATTCCCATCACTTGAAGAATTTTCCATGGTTTGCTGTGATCCACACAGTCAAAGGCTTTAGTGTAGTCAATGAAACAGAAGATATTTTTTTCTGGAATCCTCTTGCTTTTTCTCTGATCCAATGCATGTTGGTCTCTGTCCAGACTTCCCTCTTTCTTATAAGGATACATGCCATTGGATTTACTGGGGCCCAGCCTAGTCTGTATATCTCATCCTAACATTTATATCTACAAAGACATTTTCAGTATGCTGCATTTTCAGGTTCTGGATCAACATGAATTTGGGGGACACTCTTCAACCCAGTAGAACTACCAAATATGATTCATTAAGAAGAAGACATTGACGAGTTCTCTGAAGATCATATCCTAAGACATAGGAAAGACCAGGTTGCCCTCTATGATATTTGGAATGAAAATCACAGCTTCACCATTGAGGGCTGAGGTTGGCATGAACTCAGTGACTACTTCATGAAGCTCATTGCCTAGAGTGAGAATTAATATGTCTATTGCAACCATGTGTTTGACCTCATGGTCTACACGGCCCTATAATAGAGTAAAAGCCCTATATTACCAACCCAGCAAGGACACAAGAAAAAGAAAATTCCTCATTTGCAGGGGAGTAATTTCCCCCAACTCTAACTCAAAACACTGAGAATCTCCCATCATCTACAACAAGGGTACCCAGCCTTCGGAATCTAATGCCTGATGATCTGGGGTGGAGCTGATGTAATAATAATAGAAACAAACTGCACAATAAATGCAATGCCTTTGAATCAGCCTGAAATCATACCCCCCATCCCAGTCCATGGAAAAATCACCTTCCACAAAATGGATCTCTGGTGCCAAAAAATTTGGGAATCACTGCCAGGATTCCCATCTCGGGTTCCTAAAGAAAGATAAGGGCTTAGGGATCCCCACCTTGCCAGTGGCAATCAATATTGTCCTAAAACCTACAGCTGCACGGAGAAGGGATGGATGTGGGAGAGTGAAACTGAGAAATATGCATTCAATTTAATTAGCTTTTATTGAGAGCCTAAAAACAAAAGTCTAGGTGTTGCTGGAAATAAACAGAAGAAGAAGACCCTAAAAGGGGCTTCAGAGAACCTCCAGCTTAGCCAGGAAGAAAAGTACCTATACAACCAAATCACAGGATGATTGGGTGAGTAAATGGAGATAGAAGGTGACACAGGAACAGAGAAAAAGGGAAAGAGAAATCGTGTGAAACAGTCCTCCAAGTGAATTAAACCTTAAAGAGAAAAACAAATATCGTACATTAATACATATTTATATGGAATCTAGGCTTGTCACAGCTTCCTTCCAATGAGTGAGCTAGAAAAATGGTACTGAGGAACCTATTTGCAAGGCAGGAACAGAAATGCAGATGTAAAGAGCAGACATGTAGACACAGGCGGGGAGGAAGAGGATGGGACAAACTGGGAGATGGAGATTGACATATGTACTCTGCCGCCGCTGCTCGGCCACTTCCGACAGGCCGGATCCTTTGTGACTCTGTGGACCGCAGCCTGCCAGGCTCCTCCGTCCATGGGATTCTCCAGGTAAGAATGATGGAGTGGGTTGCCACGCCCTTCTCCAGGGATCGGACCTTCATCTCCTGGGTCTCTTGCATTGCAGGCAGATGCTTTACCCCCCAGCCGCCTGGGAAGCCCCCGTATGAACTCTACCTCGTGGACAGAGCAGGAAGCTGCTAACAGAGCGCTCTGCTCGGCGCTCCGTGATGACCTGGAGGGGCGGGATGGGAGGGTGGGAGGAGGTTTAAGAGGGAGGTGATCTGTGTACACCTATAGCTGATTCACTGCTAGAGCAGACACTAACACAACATTGCCCCCTCCCCAGAAAAAAAGAAAAGACAGAAACAACTTCAGTCATAGGTCCACTCAGGGCTTTTATCTTTGCTATGCTTCTACTTGCAACTTTAATTTCATAAGTCGTGTGACTCACTCCCTCACCCCCTTAAGGTCTTGTTCGATTGTCACATCCTTATTTATAATGTCTAACTTCCCATATATGCCGTCCCTATCTAATTTTTCTTCATAATATTTATTACCATATAATCATTGGTATTTTACTTATTTGTTTACTGTCTTTTCTTCTCACTGGAACATAGACTTTGTGAGGACAGGTATGTTTTTCTTTTTTCCCCCCCCCCCCACCGTGGGAACAAACTAGAGAAACTAATCTGATATTCCAGGGTCAAATAATAAAGATACTTAAGTATCAAGGTAAAAAGCTTGTAATTCAATCTAAATGTAATGGAGAATAAGAGAAGCTTTTGAGCCAATGAATGACAGTGATCATTACTTCTGTGCCAGTTCATTTAGTCATATGCTATTTCTTTGAAAGCACTATTAAATTACTTTTGAGTAAAAATCTCTCCGTGAGTATGATCCCTAATTGCAATAGATTTGTGGCAGTTTACATCAGCTGCATTTTCCATCTATGTTTCCAGGAACATTGGGTCTGGGAGGTATTAAAAGGTATCCCAAGAACCAGAGCTTCCAAGATGAAAAATATACTGTCAAATCCTGAAAAATAAAGTCACTTTTAGGAGATTGAAAATTTACATTCATCCTTAAAATTTTACTTAAGCACCTCTTGTATACCAAACACTATAATAGGAATACCAACTAGAATGTAAGGGTGTTTTTTCAAGTGTCTTCTGGAGAATCATCATGTAGAAAGAACCAAACTGACATTTCAACAAATGAACATATCTGTGGTATAAAAATAACTTTAAGTTGAGAAATAACTTTTTAAGGTCTTTTGAAAGGTTCTATTTTAGAGTATACATTAGAATATGAAAGTCTTATGAGTGTACATGCCTCCTTAGTAAATTATGGGTGTTTCTACACAGAAATCAAGAATAAGCCATATTAAGTCAAATGGATTATTTTAAAAAATAACTATGTGGGAGGCAGTTTTGCCTGTAATAAACTGAAAAATTTCAAAATAAATTTTTGGTAGAAAATTGATTCAGTCCCAACAAGGTAGGCTCAACTCAACCACAGTAGGGTATGTACTTGATCATGAGAGTTGAAAATTCTTTTTGCAGATCCTGAGTGAGGATTGAGCTATAGTTTAACAATCAAAGAAAGCTTCTGAAATGTGGCACTTTATTTGAATCATGGTGTTTTATTTTATTTTATTTGTAAATAATCTGTATGGTGTCATTTTTTGCATTTGTTTGCATAAGCGTCTTATGTTACAAAATGTAAGGCATGTAAAGTCTTTAAAAATAACAATCCTACTATTACTTTTATTTTTTGTTTGATCTTGCTCTGTTCTTTCTACAGTTCCAGAAAACACGTTACGTTGTGCAGATCCTTCAGAACCCTAGATCCACAATACATGCTGCATCTGCAGAATTACTTTCTTCTGTAATTTTATTCACTTACATATCTGTTCCTTTTTAGATTTTAAGCTTTCATGTGATCATCAGGAATTGTAGCCGCTATGCACCATTCCAAGAATGCTCAGTTGTACTAGAAATTGTTTCCTGACTTGATAGAATTTCATCTCTTTTGGAAATTCCTTTCTACTTCACTTCCCAACTATGCTTGGTAATATATTATGTTATTACTTTCTGTTCATTAGTAAAAATTTGCCATGTTCAATCAAATGCAAAATTTACTACCACTTAATTCATCTTTCCTATACTCTCTTTTTGTTTTCTGTGCCAGTAGTCTCATGTTAATCATAAACAATGACTTTGTACCACCCTAAATAAAATTCAGACCCTTTATACCCGCAATCAGAACTTCCCAGGTGGCTCAGTTGTAAAGAATCTCCCTGCAATGCAGGAAACACAAGACATATGGGTTTGATCCCTGGGTCAGGAAGATGCCCTGGAGGAGGAAATGGCAGCCCACAACAGTACTCTTGCCTAGAAAAATCTATGGACAGAGGAGCCTAGCAATCTACAATCCATGGGGTGGCATGCATGAATATTTCCAACTGTCATTTTTAAAATGAAGCCCCCTCCATAAAACCACTATAAACTCCCAAAATAGGTGATTGCAAAATTTTATATTCTTCCTGCAGCACTTTTTCTACTTTTTACTAAATATACTATTGATCCATTAAGCCAGTTTTTCTTTCCTGATTAAATGTTTTTTTCTCTATACCAGGAACATCATCAAATTTGGAAATTTTCATTTGTTTCCCCTTCCGTAAATTGTTTACATCCTATGTTCTTCATCCTCCATGAAGTTTCCCCATTTTGGAAGAAACAAAGTGTGACTATTAACCTTCATCCATCAAAAAGAAAAAAAAATAGAAAATAAGCTATTTATTATCCCACTAGATGCTTTGCAATTTATATTTATTAGATTTAATCTATCACTTCTATAAAATAGCCACATAAAAATCCAATACTATTATAATATTAATGGAAATTCCTTTAGTTCAAAGTCAGTATTCATTTAATGTGTACTTTAAAATGCACCTATAATTTATAGTAGATTACATCATGTGCAAGAACTATTTAATAATTATAGATTTATGTAAATAAATACATTTAATTTTGAGAGTGGGTGATTGGATTAACAGTAAATCATATCTAATTTGTGTTTTTCCTTCAGTCTCAATGGATGGACTATTTTTTTTTTCTTCACTCTAATCATTAGCTTTCCATAAGCATGCATCCTGCCTTGTTTTCTCATTTTAATTCTTCTGGAACTTTCTTCATTAGTCTCCTCAACTCCACTTTCATCTCCTGCCTATTTGTCGCTAGGAGATTTTCAATGTTTTCTTTTGCCAAGACAATTTTTGCCCAGAGACCTCTCCTCATTTGGGGGTTTCTCATCCTCTGCTATGGTGGGGAATTCACCACAATTGACCACCTTCTTCTGCAAACCCTTTTCAATAACTTCCTTATTTCCCTTGTACTGCTTTACTCCTCACATGTTTCTTCATTGATTCCTCAGACTTTATCCTAATTCTAACTAAAGCAGTCTTCTAAGATTCAACTCTTTGACCTTGTACACTCTTCCTCTAAATTCTCTCACTAAATTACAGTTTCTACTCCAAATGCAGTGCCTGACTTATTGAAGGCACTCAATTAAAACTCAAAAGAAAAATATCCATGAGTAAATATTGTATCTCATATTTGTAGCTTTAAATAACAAATTAATATTGTTGATGTTGTTGTTCAGTTGCTAAGTCGTATCCAACTCTTTGAGAGCCCACAGACTGCAGTATGCCAGGCTTCCCTGTACTTCACTATCTCCTAGTGTTTACTTAAATTTATTTCATGTCCATTGGGTGGGTGATGCCATCTAACCATCTCATCTTCTGCACCTGGCGAGCTACAGTCCATGGAGTCACAAAGAGTCGGACATGACTGAGCAACTAACAAATTAATGTTAGTCACTTACAGATCGATAATCATGTACTCTCCTCTTTCACGAACCTACAAATTTCAGCTAGACAGCTCTCTTCTTGAATGTGTTATCATAACCTCCAATCCATATATTCCCAGCAAAACTAACTTCTACTGAAAATAATGTTTCTCTCCATTAGCGCACTACCTCTCCTGATGATTACTCAAGTTCAATATAAAAGAACCACTTTTACTCATTTATTTGTTTCACTAACTCAAATAGTTTTCCATTGAGAATGTCACGTCACATCTATTTCTTCTTACTCTCTTGTTGCAACTAGCCTAATTCTGGACCTAATCTTGGCACTCGGATCCTCCACTGTACTATTAGTCCCAAGTACTCAGAGCATCCTATATTTCTACACTCCAATCTATTCTGTACATTGTTATCAAATTTATATTTCTTTTCACTGATTTCTCCTGTTCAACATTCTGGATTTCATGTTCCACTAATTCTAAATCCTCTGCCTGGTTCACAGATCTTTTTAAATATTCTTCTTCACCAACCATTCTGAACCTGTTCACCACTCTAAGTCATGATAGTCATCAAATTACTTATGAAATTCATGCATATGCAAAACACCAACCATATTCCCTAGACCACTAATTTAATGCCCATTTTTATCTCTGTCTCTGTCACTTTGTCCTTTCTCCCACTTTGAATTCTTCTTTCTTTTCTAATCTATTGGTCCAACTCTCTAAGCCCAGTTCAAGATTTCCCTTCTGCGAGATCATTCTGTGATTACTGGAGTCCTCTGAACTCCTGTCAGCCTTCTTCTTTGTGTCACATAGCTCTTTCCTACTAAGTTTTGTTCATGAGATTTTAGTCTTCATTTTCCAAACAGGTTAGTTCTTTGGTGGCAGCAACCATATCTAATCTGTGTCTCTATAGCATCCACCGCAACAATAATCGAACACGTCTTAAGTGCTCAGTAAATCCCTCTTGATCCTGTGCTGAGGCCAGGTGTACGCAATATTTGCCACTAACTCATTTTTGTTGAATTAATGTATTTATTTTAATTGGAGGGTAATTGCTTTATAATATTGTGACGGTTCTTGCCACACATCAACATGAATTGGCCACAGATATTCACGTGCTCCCTCTCCCATCCTGAGTCCCCTCCCACTTCTCTCCCCACCCCATCCCTCTGGGTTGTCCAGAACACCAGCTTTGGGTGCCTTGCTTCATGCATGGAACTTGCACTGGTCATCTCTTTTACATATGGTAATGTACATGTTTCAACGCTATTCTCTGAAAACATCCCACCCTCGTCTTCCAAAGAAGGCATACAGATGGCTAATAAACACATGAAGATATGTTCAACATCACTCATTATTTAAAAAATGCAAATCCAAACCACAAGGAAGTATCATCTCACACTGGTCAGAATGACCATAAAAGTCTATAAACAATAAATGCTGGAGAGGGTGTAGAGAAAAGGGAACATTCTCACACTATTGGTGGGAATGCAAACTGGTACAGCCACTATGGTAAACACTGTGGAAATTCCTTTAAAAAATGGAAATAGAACTACCATACAACTGAGCAATCCCATTGCTGAGCATACACATGGAGGAAACAGAATTAAAACAGACACATGTACGTTAATGTTCATTACAGCACTATTTACAGTACCTAAGACATGGAAGCAACCTAGATATCCATCCGCAAATGAATGGATTAGGAAGCTGTGGAACATATACACAAGGAAATATTATTCACCTGTAAAAAGGAATATATTTCAGTCAGTTCTAATGAGCTGAATGAAATGGGAACCTATTATACAGAGTGAAGTAAGTCAGAAAGAGAAAGACAAATACTGTATATTATCACATATATATGGAATTTAGAAAGACGGTACTGACAATCCTACATGTAGGGTAGCAAAGGAGACACAGACATAAAGCCACTAACTCTTAATTGGACATCATTTGTTTAACAGCTATGGTTGCTGAAAATGTGAGCTATGGGCAAGTGACATCAGCATCACCAGGGAATTTGTTAAAAAATAATTTTTCAGACTCTGCTCAGTTCAGTTCAATCGCTCAGTCGTGTCCGATTAACACTTACGCTGCTTTGCTTAACGTCCACTGATGTAAGTCTTAATCTCAACAAAAACACCCTCACAGAAGCACCCAGAATAATATTTGACCAAATATCTAGGCACTGTGGTCCAGAGAGCTTGTTCAGTCACTCAGTGGCGTCTGACTCTTTCTCACTCCACGGACTGCAGCACGCCAGGCTTCCCTGTCCATCACCAACTCCCAGAGTTTATTCAAACTCATGTCCATTGAGTTGGTGATGCCATCCAACCATCTTATCCTCTGTTGTCCCCTTCTCCTCCCGCCTTCAATCTTTCCAAGAAGCAGGGTCTTTACCAATGAGTCAGTTCTTCACATCAAGTTGCCAAAGTATTGGAGTTTCAACTTCAGCATCAGTCCTTCCAATGAATATTCAGGACTGATTTCCTTTAGGATGGACTGGTTGGATCTCCTTGCCGTCCAAGCAACTCTCAAGAGTCTTCTGCAACACCACAGTTCAAAAGCATCAATTCTTCAGTGCTCAGCTTTTTTTTTTATAGTATAACTCTCACATCCATACATGACTGCTGGAAAGACCATAGCTTTGACTAGATGGACCTTTATTTGCAAAGTAATGTCTCTGCTTTTTAATATGCTGTCTAGGTTGGTCATAACTTTTCTTCCAAGGAGCAAGCATCTTTTAATTCCATGGCTGCAGTCACCATCTGCAGTTATTTTGGAGCCCAGAAAATTAAAGCCTGTCACTATTTCCACTGTTTCCCCATCCTTTAGCCATGAAGTGATGGAACCGATGCCATGACCTTCGTTTTCTGAATGTTGAGCCAACTCTTTCACTTCCATCAAGAGGCTCTTTAGTTCCTCTTGGCTTTCTGCCATAAGTGTGGTGTCATCTGCATATCTCAGGTTATTGATATTTCTTCTGGCAATCTTGAGTCTACCTTGTGCTTCATCCAGTCCATCCAGTGTTTCTCATGATGTACTCTGCATAGAAGTTAAATAAGCAGGGTGACAATATATAGCTTTGATGTATTCTTTTCCCGTTTTGAAACCAGTCTGTTTTTCCATGTTCAGTTCTGACTTTTGCCTCTTGACCTGCATACGGATTTCTCAAGAAGCAGGTCAGGTGGTCTGGTATTCTCATCTCTTGAAGAGTTTTCCACAGTTTGTTGTGATCCACACAGTCAAAAACTTCGGCATAGTCAATAAAGAAGAAGTAGATGTTTTTCTGGAACTCTCTTGCTTTTTTGATGATCCAGTGTATGCTGGCAATTTGATCTTTGGTTCCTCTGCCTTTTCTAAATCCAGCTTGAACATCTGGAAGTTCCCAGTTCATGTACTATTGATGCCTGGCTTGGAGAATTTTGACCATTACTTTGCTATCGTGTGAGATGAGTGCAATTGTGCAATAGTTTAAACATTCTTTGGCATTGCCTTTCTTTGGGATTGGAATGAAAACTGACCTTTTCCAGTCCCAAACTGGACCCTACTCAAGATCTACTAAATCAGAAACTCTCGAGATGGAACCCAGAAATCTGTTTTTCAAGGCCTCTGATGTGGTTTTCAACCTCTGAGTGATTATGATTCACACTATCATTTGAGAACCACATCTATGGATCTAACATCTAGTCCTCAAGGCAATGCTTCTGGACAACTAGTGCTGCGCAATGCAAATGGTTAATTTACCGAGCTTTTATATTTCAAAGCATTCCTACCTGCCTAAAACAAGGCAAGTGGTGAATAGCAATGTCATTTTGATGATTCACAGAGTTGGGATGATAATGGAAACACAGTCTGTTTGTGCAGTCATTTATCTAAATCTGAAAAGTTTTGCAGTGAAGGTTTATATTCCATATTTATTTTAACTTTAGCCTTGAAAGTGAAAGTCAGTCAGTCATGTCTGATTCTTCACAGCTCCATGGACTACAGCACTCCAGGCTTCCCTGTCCTTCCCTATCTCCAGGATTTTGCTCAAACTCATGTCCATTAAGTCAGGGATGCTATCTAGCTATCTCATCCTCTGTTGCCCTCTTCTTCTCCTTCCCTCAATCTTTTTCAGCATCAGGGTCTTTTCCATTGAGTCAGCTCTCCACCTGGGGTCTTCCCAAGTGATGCTAGTGATTAAGTACCTGCCTGCCAATGCAGGAGACATAAGAGACACAGTTTTAATCCCTGAGTCAGGAAGATTTCCTGGAGAAGGATATGGCAACCCACTCCAGTATTCTTGCTTGAAGAGTCCTATGGACAGAGGAACCTTGTGGGCTACAGTCCATGGAGTCACATGGATTCAGACATGCCTGAAGCAACTTAGCACACAGCACACAGCTCTTCACATCTGGTGGCCCAAGTATTGGTGCTTTGGCTTCAGCATCAGTCTTTCAAAAAGTATTCAGGGTTCATTTCCTTTAGGATTGATTGATTGGATCTCCTTGCAATCCAAGGGGCTCTCCCACACCATAATTCAAAAGCATCAATTCTTCAGCGATCAGCCTTCTTTATGATCCAACTCTCACATTATTACATGACTACTGGAAAAACCATAGCTTTGACTATATGATATGTATGTTGACTATAATCAGAAATGTGAAGATTTATTTTAAGCATTTTGGCTCACATGATTTTGAGGACTGTCAAGAGTAAAATCTGCAAGGCAGGCTGGAGACACAGGGAGAAAATTTGGTGTTGCAGCCCGAATCCAAAGGCCATCTAGAGGCAGGATTTGTTCTTCTTCTAATGGACCTGGCTGGGTCTTTTCTCTTAAGATCTTCAACTGATTGGATGAAGCACACCCACATTATGGAAGGCAATCTGCTTCACTCTACTAATCTAAGTGTTAATCTCATCTCTAAAAATACCTTCACAGAAACATGGAAACTGGTGTTTGACTGAACATCTGGACTTCACAGCCTAGCCAAATGGACACATAAAATTAACGATCGCAGATGGTGAACAGCCTGAGTCCTCAACAGTCATTGTAATGTAATTCCGGCTCTCCACACATATTTAATAACAGAGCTACTTTGAGTTTTAATCTCAGGCAAAAAAAAAAAAAAAAGTGTATATCTCCAGGTGGCAGTAAAAAAAATAAAATAAAATAAGATTTGACCGCTTTAAGGAAGTTCAAGCTCTTTTCAATTATTTGGTCTAAGGCACAATTTTTCTTAGCAGGTGTTGAAGTAATAGGGAACTTCTTTTCAATCACAGAAGTGCACTACCTTTCCTGGGGAAGCTTTTATAAAATGCCATCAGCCCCTCTCCAGACCAATTAAATTGGAATTTCAGGGATGGGGTCCAGGCAATGACATTTCATGAAAGCTCTTCCAAGTGAACCTGATGTGCAGTCAGATTTGAGAATCACTGCTCTAAATAAAGGACACCTACCTCAGCATGTCTTACAAATCCAGTCATCTGATGAATCTGATACTGCAGTCACTAAGAAAAATGAGTCACTTGTTTAGATTCATATCAGCAAAATATAAGCTTCCTTTATGATTGCTTCATATCTTACCTTAAAGTTTATTAATATTATAAACATTTTTTTGTTTGTGTCTACTAGATGATGAAGCCTAGTTTTTCCTTTGAATTTTAAAATTCTTATTTATTTTTTAACTGTGTATCTCACAGAAAAGACATACTTGTATTTGCAGTTTTTGTCTTTTTTGTCTTTATTTAGCTTTTCATCTGTAGTTTCTTTTATTCCATCTCCTCAAATTTCCTTTGTTTTTAATGTTATAGTTTGAATATATTCCTAGTTTTCTAAACTTTTTACTCAGTATTTAATCTTTATTCTATTTTAGACATGTTTTAATTATTTATACTAAATTATAATATGTGTATAAATGGTTTCATTGTTCATCATATTTGTCTTTGGAACAAAAACTTCCCTATTTATAAATTATTTATTTGTAATCAACTCTCAATTGGAGAATAAATACCTTCAAGAATTTGCTTTATTTGGCCACTGTCAAAGATACATTAATAATCTGCTTTCCAAATCTTCATATATTTGAAAATCATTTAATATTTTCTTAAATCTGTAAACAGTATTAGAAAAGTATTGGATTTTAAATCCTTGATATAGCAAGACTTTCTCTCAAAATACTGTAATCAGTCTTCTACTTTCCCTTGTTAGACCAGAGATGGAAGGGGTGTTACAGAACAGATTTATTTTTGTTCCCTTGAGGTGATATTTCTTCTGTCTAGTCCCATGTAGAAATCTTTGTTTACACATGAAGTTTAATAATTCCAACAAGTTATGTTTTGTTACTGTTTTCTTTCGTTTTGGTGGACATCTAGAGTTCTTGTTTTCAATAGATTTGAATTTTTCAGTTTAATAAATATTCATCCACTATGGCTTTGAATACTTCTTTATGTTTTTTAAATTAATTTATTCATTTTAAATGGAGGATAATTACTTAACAATATTGTTATGATTTTTGCCAAACATCAACATGAATCAGCCACAGGAACCCTTGTTTCCACCCATCTTGAACCCCCTCACCTTCATCCCTCCACACCTGATCCCTCTGGGTTGTCCCAGAGCACTGGCTTTGAGTGCCCAGCTTCATGCTTCAAACTTGCACTGGTCATCTGTCTTACATATGGTAACATACACGTTTCAGTGCTATTCTCTCAAACCATCCCTTCCTCGCCTTCTCCCACAGAGTCCAAAAGTCTGTTCTTTACCTCTGTGTCTCTTTTGTAGCCTTGCATATAGGATCATCATTACCATCTTCCTAAATTCCACATATATGCATTAATATGCAGTATTTGTGTTTCACTTTCTGACTTACTTCATTCTGTATAATTGGCTCCAGTTTCATCCACTTCATTAGAACTGACTCAAATGCATTCCTTTTTATAGCTGAGTAATATTCCATTGTGTATATGTACCACTACTTCTTTATCTATTCATCTGCCAATGGACATCTAGGTTGCTTCCATGTCCTACCTATTGTAAACAGTGTTGCACTGTTTTCTTTAGAAATACCACGTAAGTTTATCTTAAAAAGCACCATCTGAATAACATCTAATTGTATGGTTTTCATCTTTTGACCATTTTCCTCTCTGTGCCTTTTTTATTTTGGATTCTACATAACATCTTTTGTGTTTAGCTTCTATCATGACACATTTGTCATCCACATTAGCTCTGTTGTTTAATTCATTTTTTCTTTTAAAATCTTTTATATTATCTTTCCTCTTTTTCTTTCCTACTTCTGTCAGTACCTTTTCTGGTTTCAGTAGAGTGACATTTAGTCTGTGAGTTGGTCTTAATATTTTTTAAAGCATTAAGCAGTACACACATTTTTTTTTTCTGCTTACTAGTATAAATCTTCATAAATGTTGTTTTGTGCATATTTTCATTAACAAATCAATCATCTTTTTTACTGGAAAACATTCACAACAATTCCATACAATTTTATGCTTAGAAAGTTCATTCAAAGCCACTCTTTTGGAACTTCTCTGGCAGTCCAGTGGTTAAAGATCAGTCTTATAATGCAGGCTACTCAGATCTGAGCCCTAGTCAGTCAGATTTTTAAATATTTGGTCAAGGCAATTTGCAAGGCCTCTGAGGTCAACCATTTCAAATGATATTGCCACAGCAATGTCATTCCATCACCACACCAAATCTTTAAGCTATTATTCCTTAGCACAAAATCCTGGCAGATAAAAAGCACAACAAATAGAAAGACCCACTCCTTAGTCCTTTGCAGTACCTACTGTGAGCAAGATGTGTGTGTCACCATTATAAAGTGTCCAAAATTAAACAGAAACTTGGCTTTAAAATGCTTGAGAATTGATGTTTAATTTGACCTAAAAACCAAATAACCAATGCTTGGTTTACAAAAGATAGCGCAAATATTATAGCCAATTAATTAGTTCTAATACTTATTTTAAAAGACTTCCCAGGCCAAAGGAAACTTTATTAGAAGCCTTATTCTAACTCTCTGTTCCTAGAATATGCTCAAGATCAGAAAAGCAGAAGCAGCAAATACAAGTGTTTGTTGTTTTTTTTTTTTCTGAATGTATGAATTTTTACTTTGTTTTCCAAAAGTGAAAAATAAACTCTAAAAACTGAAATATTTTTGTTGAGAAGCAAGTACTTAACATCAAAATATTTAGAGGTAACTTGCAAACTGGTATTGAGAGGAAGAGCATTCAAACAGACTCAGAGAAGAAAGATTTCCTTAGAAGATGATGTCAGAACAAATGGGATTTGTTGAAAGTCTCAATCTAGGAGAAAGGCCAATGGCATCTTTTTACATGTTTTATTTTATGCTGGAGTATAATTGATTACAATGTTGTGTTAGTCCCCGGTGCACAGCAAAGCAACTCAGTTACACATGCACATGTGTCCATTCTTTTTCAAATTCCTTTCCCACTTAAGTTGTTACATAATACTGAGTGGCATTCCCTGTGCAGCTGATTATCTCCAGCTGTTGTAATAGCTCTAGTCAGCTTGCTCCAAGACTTCTTGCTTCACATATCTCAAAAAATGTTAAGTGTTTAATCCTGTTCCCCTTCATTACTGACACTTGAACCCAAGATACAACCAACCACTTCTGTCCTGGACTAGTACACTTGTCTCATGGATAGACTCCTCTTTTCATTGACCTCTCTCTTCTAATCCTTTTTTCCACATAAGATAGGAACTTTTGAGTGTGATATTTGTGTTTATATTTAGAAATAAAGTAATAGATGGACATACCATGGAATAAGAAATATGTCAAAGAACCAATATTTGGATTCAACCAAAAAAGGAACATAGTCTTATCCTAAGTGTGCTCATCCAGCTTTCCAAGAGGCTGAAAATTCTGAAATCAATAATCTCTGACAAAGAAACCAGACTTCTTAGTAAAGACTTTTTATTAAGAAACTGACATTTTTGCTCCATTTTCTTGTACTCCAATTGTATATTCCTCCTGCATTTATGCAAATAGCCACAGCACAGAAAGAAAAAAAGTGTAAGAAGCTACACCTGAAAAACGATCAGAATGAGATCTTCTATCTTCAGTGATGTGATGGAACTATTCTCTCTCCATCAGTTGCAAAGAGCTTCTTAGATGTTAGGGACTTCCCTGGTGGTCAGACGGTAAGCAATCTGCCTGCAATGCAGGAGACCCAGATTCGACCCCTGGGTTGGGAAGATCCCCTGGAGAAGGACATGGTAACCCACTCCAGTATTCTTGCCTGGAAAAATCCCACGGATGGAGGAGCCTGGCGGGCTATAGTCCACAGGGTCACAAAGAGTTGGACATGACTGAGCAACTTCACTTTCTTTTTCTTTTCTTAGAAGTTAAATCAGGTTCCTGACAGACAATAGTAATTTCTTACTTTGGTGTGAAGTTAATGGTGGGGGCGAGACGAGGTGGATTTCAACAGAAGTTGTAGTTGGAGCAATCATTTCAAAGGCACAATATGATCTGCAATGGCGATTAGCAGCAGGAGGAATGGCAAATTCTGTAGCAAAGTGGTTGGTAACTGCAGCAGCCTGAGCCATATCCATGAGTATAACCAGGTCCTCGGCCACAGTGGAAGCCATAGCCACAGCTAGAGCCGTACCCACAGTATCACTGTAGCACCCACTGTGATTTCTGTAGTGCCTTTACATGGTTTCAGAGTAAAGGCTTGACTTAAGGTGTAGGAGGGTTTCTAGAGTCTGAACATCATCTTCTCTTCCAGGACCTTTAGATACTTCCAGGAATGGATAGGTCATACCTCACGTGGGCTCGCTTCTCTAATTGTGCAATTATTTGCCTAAAATGAACTCATTCTGATTTTTTTTTTTAATTTCTTTAGTTTGACATTTTTTATTCCTACCCTAGGAATTTTCTCAAGCCTTTAAGTACCCAAACTCATACTGGCTTCCCAGGTGGCACAGTGGTAAAGAATCTGTCTGCCAATGCAGGAGGCACAGGAGACGTGAGTAACCCATCCCTGGGTTGGGAAGATCCCCTGGAGGAGGAAATGGCAACCTGCTCCATATTTTTTCTTGTGAAATCCCAGGACAGAGGAGCCTGGTGGGCTGCAGTCCGTGGGGTCACAAAGAGACTAACACTTGGGCTTCCCCGGTGGCTCTGATGGCAAAGAATCTGCCTCCAATGTGGGAGATCCAGGTTTGATCTCTGGGTTGGGAAGATCTCCTGAAGAAGGGAATGGCTACCTACTCCAGTATCCTTGGAACTTCCCTCAGTTCAGTTCAGTTCAGTTCAGTCACTCAGTCATGTCCAACTCTTTGTGACCCCATGAATCACAGCATGCCAGGCCTCCCTGTCCATCACCAACACCGGAGTTTACTCAAACTCATGCCCATCGAGTCGGTGATGCCATCCAGCCATCTCATCCTCTGTCGTCCCCTTCTCCTCCTGCCCCCAATCCCTCCCAGCATCAGGGTCTTTTCCAAAGAGTCAACTCTTCACATGAGCGGATCAGAATACAAAATGCAAAGACATTGTTACAGTATCAAACTTCTTGGATGAGCCATTTACTAATCTTAAGGCCATGGAAAATGTTCTCAAATTCATGAAACTCAGTTTTGGCAACTGCTAAATGGGAATAAAAATAGCTACATGTGCTTAAAAATTGGTCAAGAAGTCTATGGGAATTATATGGCAAATAAAAAGGTTGTAGCACAGATCCTGACATATAGTGGAGACACAGTACATTCTATTTCTTTCCCCCCATCTTTAATTCAAGTATAAGCATTTCCAAATAACAACAGCAATCAGTGAAGACCAAGTGAAGTTGCTCAGTCATGTTCAACTCTTTGCAATCCCGTGGACTGTGGCCCACCAGGCTCCTCCATGCATGGAATTTTCCAGGCAAGAGTACAGGAGTGGGTTGCCATTTCCTTCTCCAAGGGATCATCCCAACCCAGGGATTGAACCCAGGTCTCCTGCATTGCAGGCAGATGGTTTACTGTCTGAGCCACCAGGGAAGCCCTAACAACAGCAATACATATTTTCAAATATCTATATTTGAAAATGTACTGATATAGTTATTATAGCAAAATTTTAATATTCATGTTAATGTTTCTGTGTGGTTTTTTTTCATAATAACCTTTCAAAAGTGACCCAACTCCCTCAAAAATTAATTACCATGCAATTGGACACATTGCACCTTGCCTGAAGCAGCTTAAATCATATTTCTGTAAAAATACAGTATGAAGCAATACATCACAGGGCTTGGCTTCATAGCATATTTTGAAGCTCAGTTATCATGAACATCTATTAAAACTATAAGTGCCTAACTTCAGAACAAGCTTATTTATTTAATAAAATAGCTAAATATCTCATTTCAAAATTGTCACAGGTGTGTGTGTTTAGTTGCTTAGTTGTGTCTGATTCTTTGTGACCCCATGGACTGTAGCCCAGGCACCTCTGCCCATGGGGATTCTCCAGGGAAGGATACTGCAGTGGGCTACCATGCCCTACCCCAGGGCATCTTCCCAACCCAGGGGTAGAACACAAGTCTCCTGCATTTCAGGTGGGCTCTTTACCATCTGAGCCACTAGGGAAGCCCAAGAATACTGGGGTGGGTAGCCTATCCCTTCTCCAGTGGATCTTCCCAACCCAGGAATTGAACCGGGGCCTCCTGCATTGAAGGTGGATTCTTTACCAGCTGAGCTACCAGAGAATAGGGTTTCTATGTAAAAGTGAAGTCAGTTTTTATTTGGAAGTGACTATATTGAAATTGACATGAATATAGAGATGAGTCAGGTGTGTTTATAAAGTGGTTTCTCCTGATTCTAGAGATCATACTCCAAAAGTTCTATGAGAATCTCACTGATAGCAGGTATACTTCTCCCTTCTTTCCACTAGATGTCAATTCAACCTGAGTACAAATGTGATTTGGCCCAACTCCCCAGCCATCTAGTCAATTTTCTCTACCCGTAAAGAATACTGAAAAATTTTCCATTTCAGATGTCTGTACTTGATCCTTAAAACCATTTGGTGAAACTAGTAGATTATAAATTATAAAGTCATTTAACAAAGGCTGGGGCTCAGAAGGATTTGATTCCAAATCAAATTCACATTTCCAAGTTTTGTTGGTCTCACATACAGTGAGAATACTATAGTATTCTCCAGAGCTATGCAAATGACTTCTCCTTGAATATTTTCAGTGATGGAAACTCTCAACTTCCTGTTTTAAACAATCCCGTTTTATTATGAAATCTCTTTTTGTTAGTGCTTCTATACAACCCAAATCTCTGGGAAGCCACCGATAGGAGTTGCGAGGGTAACTTAAGATCTTTGCACACATAACAGTGCTTTTCCTGTCCTCTCTAGTTTATCCCCCATGAAATATCTAATGCAGTCTTTGATTAATAAGAAATATTTCTATCTTGCCTCCTTTAGGTTCAAGCTTCTGCCAGTACTACCCTCTAACTTTGCTAATACACTAGCTGCTACCTCACGGCAACCACAATGCCTTTTCTCTTCTGTAGGATAAGATATTCAAAACAGCATTTCCAATCATCTATGGCCATTTTCCAAACCTATAAAAAGTTGCTTCTCTCACCTCTCTCTCATTATTTTTAAGAACATTACCATTTTTTCAGTGATTCTGATTCTATACCTGGCAGACAGTGTTTAAACTATAGGATCAACATTTCTTTTTTAATTAAAGTAGGAAGAAGTGTTAAAGGTCAGATAAATCTATCTGGCTTCTGTGTGTTTTAATTTATTCATAATATTCAGATTAAGTAAAATGTAGCATAATAATCAGACACCCTCAGACCTGGATAAAACTTTCTGACACCAAAATCTATTTTTGTCTATTAGGTTTAGAAAACCATCACATATTAAGAAATTCTTATTGCTCAGTTGCTAAGTTGTGTCTGACTGTTTGCATCCCCATGGACTGCAGCATGCCAGACTTCCCTGTCCTTCACTATCTCCTGGAGTTTGCTCAAACTCATATCCTTTGAGTTGGTGATGCCATTAAGAAATCAGTCTTCTTTAATTCCTAATATATTCATTAAATTATGGCTCTTGGAACCAGAAGACCAATATTAATCTATCTTTCTCATAAGAATTATTTTAAAATGTAGACAGTGATACTGTCAACACAAAGTGCTATGAGGCTTGATAGTGTTAGTAGCTCGGTTGTGTCCGACTCTTGGTGACCCCATGGACCCTAGTTTGCCAGTCTCCTCTGTCCAGGCAAGAATACTGGAATGGGTAGCCATTTCCTTCACTGGGGAATCTTCTCAACTCAGGGATCAAACCTGGGTCTCCTGCATTGCAGGCAGATTCTTTACCAACTGAGCCATTAAGGAAGCTATGAGATATCCACTACTAAGTATTCACTCTCTTAGCCTAGCTTCCTCCATCATTCCCCTCACTCTCTGAGCTATCTTTGCAAATTTCCAAGTGCAGATAATAGAACATACCCCCTCACCTGTTCCAATATCCTCCCAACAAGATAGCTTTCTTCTTTTCCTCCAGTGTCCAATATACACACACAGAAATGATTTGAATTTGTGTTTTAGTGTTGTTATGAAATGTGACAAAAAAGCAGAAAAGGAATGAAACTGCAAATGCAAAACAAAAATGGCTGACTAGACCAATAATTTCTTGATGTAAAATCCAAACAAATCTCAAATCCTTATAATATGAGCCTGTGTAATCTGGCTTCTAGCTAACTCTCTAGCCTCAATTTTTTCTGCTTTCCTGTCACATGGACCTATTTACAGTCCCTGATCCACCTGCCAAAACAGGAGATGTGGGTTCAATCCCTGGGTCAGGAAGATCCCCAGGAGGAATCTTAAGGAAAAGGCAACACCTTCCAGTACTCTTGCCTGGAGAATTCCATGGACAGAGGACCCTGGTGGGCTACAGCCCGTGAGGTCACAAAAGAGTCAGACAAGACTAGCAACTAAACAACAACAGCAAAGCATGTTGAATAGCTATCATCTTGAAACCTTTATACTCGTTCTCTTCTCTGCCTGGATTTTTCCCCCCAATTCTGAGACCTACCAATTTACCAAACAGAGACTTAGTTGTCACTTCCGCAGACACTTAACCTGATCTTCGTATCTGAAAGGGCATTATGTGATTTTTTTAAAATTAGACTTTGCTTTTTTTAAATTTATTTTAAGTAATTTATTTATTTTAACTGGAGGCTAATTACAATATTGTGGTGGCTTTTGCCATACATAGACTTTATTTTTTAGAGCAGTTTTACACTTACAGCAAAACTGAGCAGAAAGTGCAGAGATTTCTGTATAGTTTCTGCCCCTATGCGTGCATAATTTCTTCCATTGGCAACATCCTCCACTAGAGGGATACCTTTGTACTTTTTTCATATTCTTATCTTCCACCTTTATATCTTCTTTAATGTGGTGTCTGTAAAGGTCTTTGGCACAGTTTTTACTCAGGTTGCTTATTTTCTTATTTTTGAGTTTTAAAAGTTCTATATATATATATATTGAATATCTGTCCTTTATCATAAATAACTTTTGCAAATATTTCCTCTCAGTTTTTGGTTTGTTGTCTCATTTACTTGACATTGCCTCTCATACAGCAGAAGTTTTTGAATATTTATGAAGTCCAACTCATCAATTTCTTCTTTCATAGACAATGCCTTTAGTTTTGTACTTAAAAAGCCAACACTGAACCCAACATTATGTAGATTTTCACCTATATTATCTTCTAAAAATTTATACTTTTACATTTTACATTAAGGTCTGTATCCATTTTGAGATAACTTTTATGAAGAATGCAAGCTTTGTTTCTAGATTCTTTTTTTTTTTTTCCACAGTGAATGTCCAGATGTTTCTGCATCATTTATTGAAATGACTATCTTTTCTACGTGATCTTCATCATGGATCATGAAGAAAGCAAGGAAGTTCCAGAAAACATTTACTTCTGCTTCATTGACTATGCTAGAGCCTTTGACTGTGTAGATCACAACAAACTGAGGAAAATTCTTAAAGAGATGGAAATACCAGATCACCTTATCTGTCTCCTGAGAAATTGTATGTGGGTCAAGTAGAAACATCAAGAGCCAGACATGGAATAACTGACTGGTTCAAAATTGGGAAAGGAATAGACAAAGACTGTATACTGTCACCCTGCTTATTTAAATTCTATGTCGAGTACATCATGCAAAATACCTGACTGGATGAATCCCAAGCTGAAATCAAAATTGCTAGGAGAAATACTAACAACCTCAGATATGAAGATTATGCCACTCTCATGGAAGAAAGTGAAGAGGAAATAAAGAGCCTCTTGATGAGAGTGAAAGAGGAGAGTGAAAAAGCTGACATGAAACTCAACACTAAAAATACTAAGATTCAGTGGCATCCAATCCCATCACTTCATGGCAAATAGAAGGGCAAAAGTAGAAGCAAGGATAGATTTTATTTGCTTGGGCTCCAAAATCTTTGCAGACAGTGACTGCAACTATGAAACTGAAAGATGTTTGTCCCTTGGAATAAAGCTAAGACAAACCTAGACAGTGTATTAAAAAGCAGAGACATTGCTTTGCCAACAAAGATCCATCCCGGTAGTCACGTATAGATGTGAGAGTTGAACCATAAAGAAGGCAGTGCTGTGTTTAGTCGCTCAGTCGTGTCCAACTCTTTGTGACCCCATGGACTGTAGCCTGCCAGGCTTCTCTGTCCAGGACTCTTCAAGCAAGAATACTGGAGTGGGTTGCCCTGCCCTCCTCCAGGGAATCTTCCCAACCCAGGGATGGAACACTTGAGAGTCCCTAGGACAGCAAGGAGATCAAACCAGTCAATCCTAAAGGATAACCCTGGATATTCATTGGAAGGACTGACACCTTGACAATAATGAGTCTTCTTATCTGTGAACATGGAATAATATCTCTTGACTTTAGTTCTTCCTTGACTTCTTTCATCAGAGTTTGGTGGGTTCCTCATATAGATCTTATACAATTTTTTTTTAACATTTGTATTCAAATCTTCTATTTTAGTGGCTGCTATTGTAAGTGGTATTATGTTTTTAATTTCAAATGGTATGTGTTCATTTTTGATACGTAGAAAATTAATCGGCTTCTTTGTATTAGCTTTATATGCTGCAACCTTGGTTTAATTTCTTCTTTTTAACAGGAGATTGTTGATCTTTTTCAAATTTCCTATATAGGCAATAATGTTATCCATAGAAAAGGTAGTTTCATACTTCCAGTATGATGTTGAAAAAGAGTAGTGAGATAGGCCATTCTTGCCTTGTTTCTGATCTTAGTGAGAATGCTTATATGCTCTCCCATTAAGTAAGATGTTAGCTGTAGTTCTTTGTGGATATTGTATTTTAATCAAGTTGATATTCTTTATTCTGGGTTACTGAAACTTTTATCATGAATGGGTGATGGATTTTGTCAGATGATTTTTCTTCATCTATTGAAAAGTTCATGTCATTTAAGCTGTTGATGTGATGGATTGCATTAATTGATTTTTTGATGTTGAACCAAGACATGCGTTATTGTACAAATCACTCTTGGTCATGGTGTATAGTTACTTGTACACATTGAAGAATTCAATTTTTTAATATTTTGGTGAAAAGTTTTGCATTCATGTTTGTTTAAGATACTGGTTTGTAGCTTTCCTGCCTTGTAATATCTTTCTCTGATTTAGGCATTAGGGTAACGTTGACTTCACAGAATGAATTAGACAGTCTTTTTTCTGCTTCTATCTTCAGAAAGTGGTTGTAGAAAATTAGTATAAATGTTTTATAGAATTTGCCAGTGAACTCATCTGGGTATGGTGCTTTTTGACTTGGAAGGTTATTAATTATTGATTCAAATTCTTATTAATATCACCTATTTCTTCTTGCATAGGTTTTGGCAGATCATATGGCTTTTTACGCAAGTCAAGTTTATTAATAATTGTTAAAACTGTTTGTAGTTCTGTCTGATTATTCATTTTTATTTAGTTATTTAGATATCTAATTTAAAAAAATTTTGTCTAATAGAGCCCACCACAGAAATCAAAAAAAGATCTAGTTATATGCAGAGATATGCTATATTTAGGCTTCCCAGGTGACACTAGTGGTCAAGAACCCACCTGCCAATGCAGGAGACATAAGAGACAGCAGGTTAGTTCTTAGGTCAAAAAGATCTCCTGGAGGAGGGCATGGCAACCCACGCTAGTATTCTTCTAGAGAATCCTATGAACAGAGGAGCTTGGCAGGCTACAGTCCACAGGGTTGCAAAGAGTCGGACATGACTGAGTGACTTAGCACATCACAGCACATGCTATGTTTTATGGATTGAAAAATGCAATATTATTATGTTGTCTATTCCCCCAAAATTTATCTATAGATTCAATTCAATAGCAACTAAAACCTCAGCAGGTTATATTTGTAGATACTGACAAGCTGATTTTAACATGTAGGTGGAAAACGAATTAGAATAGCCAAAAATGATTTTGGAAAAGAACCAAGTTGGAAGTCTACACTACCTAATATTGAGATTTACTACAACTGTGCAGTAAACAAACCCATGTGATATTAGTGAAAGAATAAACACTAAATAAATAGTGGATGAAGAAATAAATAATCCTAATGCTAAGCTTGGACTTCTCTGATGGCTCAGTGGTAAAGATCCCACCTGCCAATGCAGGAGATGCGGGTTCAATTTCCTGGGTCAGGAAGATACCCTGGAAAAGGAAATAGCAACTCATGCCAGTATTCTTGCCTATGAAATGCCATGGAATCTGGTGGGCTACAGTTCATGGGATCACAAAGAGTCAGACAAAACTTAACAAATGAGCATGCACAGTTGGACTGAAGGCAAGCCAGACAAGGCCAAGTTAGCACACGTTAGCTAAGTTAACGGTCTCCTAATATTTTAGCAAGGCCACACATATTAATATCATTAATGATTCTGGCCCAAAAGTCACAATTACTTGCAGGACTAAGTGAAATTTGTTTCTTCCAACTATGGAGTATTTATGCTCATGGACAACACAAAACTATAGAATAGATAACCAAGAATTTGCATTTTGGACATAATCAGAATCAAATCTTCTGTCTTCAGGTAACATAATGGAAGCATTCATAAAATTCCTCAATAGCAAAAAAATTATTTAAAGTAAACACAGGGGGTGTTCAACACTTACTTGAATTTAGAGATGATAAGATAGAGAGCATCTATAGCTGGGGCAGATGGGGGGAAGCATTAATCTTTAAATATTTCAGAAGCATAGAATATTCCAGGTTGTTATTCTGTCTGCAAGAGGAATAGCATCTTCTGTAGAAAAATGGTCAGTAGATGTAGCAACCACAGACAGAGCCACAGTCATAACTATAACTATAACCATAGCTATAACCACAGCCAGAGCCACAGTCAAAGCCACGGAAATATCTACAGCCAAAATAACCACCACAGGAGTTCCCATAACAGTTGTAACACATGATGGCAGATGGTGAGGTTTTAGTAGAGGTGAAGAAGAATTTTTCTAACATTTAAATGTTAGATCATTTATATACTGACTGACAGGAAGGACCAGAGCACACCATCAATTTTATGATTCAAGCAACAAATGTTTATTTAATACCTAGTGTTTGCAAACCATTCCTGTCCATTGATAATGAGAGGACTGTCTTTAGAAAGCTATGGCAACTGTCTTAAATAAATCCATATTATGAAGTCTCCAGTTTTATTGGGGAACCATGTTTATTTTTTTGTCATCCAGGCATTGACTTGAGTCAATTACAATTCTATAAAGAAAATTTTCATCAATTATCCAATCATCTGAACACATGATTCCAAAGAGGTATTTTATGTAACAAGGCTTTGTAGAAGGTAGGCGAGTTTATGTTTGAGAATGCAACTATTAAGATGAGCTTGACTAATTACATTGACTAGCTTACTAATTACTTGTAAGAAATTTTTTTTGGCACACAACACTGCTCTTTAGAGAAATTCTCAAAGTTTCTAGTTTATAGAGTTCCTGTGAGCCCACATACTTGTGAGTATAATACTCTGATAATTCATTTTTATCCCAAGAGCCAGTTCTCAGTAAATTTTTATCAGTTCTATGTGGTCATTTAGTTCAAACCAGAACAAGAAATGCAAAAACTATCCTTTACAATAACACTGTTGGATGTTTTGTAATAAATCACAAATTTCATTCAGACATTTTAATCTATTTGATCATAATAAAAGTGTGAAAGTGATAGGTAACTTTTAATAAGAAAACCAGGTACAAAGAGGTTTGGAAATTTATTCAAAGTCCACAGGTAATTCATTACCAAGATTGAATATTTATTCTTCTTTGTTATGATATAGTCATTATTTCTAATCACTGGAAGCTTGAATATTTGCTGTAACAAGGAGCTTATTGCTTTTTTTGTGGTGATCTATCTCATTTCATTGTGAAATTACTCATAAAATACCCACACGCTTCAGAATCTTTCATTATTCCCAATGTCACTTCAAGTCTTAATTAAAATGCATTTCAATGTTTTGTTTACATGTCTCTCCCATCAAGTATGGTTGATAGTACCTCTCTCCCTTTCACTTCTACTCCAAAGGGGTCTACTCTTGGTATCGCCTAGTCTCTGCTGATATGCAGATATGACATCCAGGTCATCAAGTCAACCACATCATTTACCAGATAGTTTAAAGAACAATAGGGAAGCCTGTTGTAAATTACTCCAAAGACAGTATCTTAGAAAAATACTCATCCATATCTTTGCATGTAACTAGATCTTTTTTGATTTATGTGATGAGCTCTAGTAGGGGAGACAGACAAATTTTTTTTAAATCAGATATCTAAATAACTAAAAAAAAATGAATAAATAAACAGAATTGCAAACAGTTTTAACAATTTTTTAAATCTGAAATTCAAATTTATCCATGATGTGTTTTATCTACCAACCCTAAACATAATTGCAGGAGTGATACCCCATCATCTTTGCCAAGGTTAGAGGCAAGTTACAGATCCTTCTTCCTGCATGAAAGAGGAGGGGATCATACAAGAGTGTGTAATTGGGGGTCATCTGAGAATTCTCAGCACCCACCTTACAACTTAAGCCCACTAGTGATAACATTTCCTCCAGGATAATTGATAGCTATTGCAATAAGATTCTGACTTATGGACATTTTCCAAAATGAATCCTTTCTCTTTCCCTTGTCAGGAATGATATTTCTTTTCAACTATAATTAACCAACTTCTATTCATTTTTAAAAGAGGTCTGTTTCCTTTTTAGAAAGATTCCTGAATTTTCTCTCTACTTCCTCTCGGTCCTGACCTCACCTCTGATTTCTCCCTCTAATTTCCCACTCTGGTGTATAAATATAACAGTATTCTGATCTTTGTAACTTGTAGGACTTTTTTTTGTCTTTTCCATACTTTAGAAAGCAGGGGTGAAATATTTTAGGTCTCTGTTCTTAACACATAGTGAAATGTCCTTTATGAGGAGTTCAGCGAATGTTTGAATGAGACTACTCATTCATCTAACTCCTAAGAAGTAGTTTTATTTCTTCAAGAATAACAATCTATCCATCCATCTTCCGATCTTACTCTTCTCAAGCCTGCAATCTCATTCAAGTTTCAAGGGATTTTAGAAATACTGATGTTATTTAACCATGGGTGGTTGAATCTTGACTTCAGTACTTGTAGTCTTCTTGTATCCTACATGAACATTGAATTTATAAAGCCAAAATATAAACATACTTTAACTGGTCTCTCCTCTCAGACATATAACCACAAAAGTGGCCTATTCCTTGTTTACCTGATATCAGCATTTCCATTTCCACAATTAAGATTCACAGTCCAAATCCACTAACTTATTACTAACACAATGACAAACATTATTTCACTTTATTTGGTATCATGGTGTATGTTAGAGTATATGACTATGGAATATGTATATATGACATATAAACAAAACATCTAATAGAAGCGTGCCTAGTTATTTGACAGAAAATTGAAATTATTGATTAAAGTTCTGGGATTTTCAAGATATTGACAATAAGAATAATATCTAAGATTGAGTCATATAAAATTGCCATTTTTGTAGGTTACAGGGAAAGAGCTAGCTTATATTAAAAAAACTAAGATCATGGCAGCCAGCCCCATTACTTCATGGAAAATAGAGGGGGAAAAGGTGGCAGTAGTGACAGTTTTCCTCTTCGTGGCATCTAAAGTCACTGCAGATGGTGACTGCAACCATGGAATCAGAAAACATTTGCTTCTTGGCAGGAAAGCTATGACAGACCTAGACAGTGTGTTGAAAAGCAGAGACATTACTCTGCCAAGAAAGATCTGTATAGTCAAGGGTATGGTCTTCCCAGCCATCATGTATGATTATGAGAGCTGACCATAAAGAAGGTGGAGAGTCAAAGAATTGATGCTTTTGAACTGTGGTGCTGGAGAAGACTCCTGAGACAGCAAGACTCCTTGGATAGCAAGGAGATCAAACCAATCAATTTTAAGGGAAATCAACCCTGAATACTCGTTGGAAGGACTGATGCTGAAGCTGAAACTCCAGTATTTTGTCAGCCGAAGATCCAGTATTTTGGGGAGCTGACTCATAGGAAAAGATCCTAATGCTGGAAAAGATTGATAGCAGAAGGAGAAGATGGTATCAGAGGATGGAATGGCTGGATGCCACCTCCAATGCAATGGACATGAACTTGGGCAAACTTCGGGAGATGGTGAGGGACCTAGAGGCCTGACATGCTGCATTCCATGGGGTCACAAAGAGTTGGACATGACTGGGCAAATGAACAACAAAGGTGATTAAATATTAGCAATTTCATATTAAGCAACCTAATAATAAATATAACAACAAAAATATACTGAGTTCTTACAGTGGTATAACTTTGCATATTTTATTTAATCTAGTACTCTCAACAATCCTGATATAGCACTATTTGCCATTCTACCTTTGAGTATAGTGAGGCTCAGAGAAGTTAGGGAATGTGCCTGTGATCAATTACATAGTTAGTAACTGATAGAGCTCATGCTGGAGCATAAATAGTGTAACTCTGGAATATGGACTGAATTGCTGTCTATACAGCCTTCTTATGTTAAGTATGATCACCTGTATGTCCTTGAAGAAATGATGTATTATTGCAAGGGAGTACAGTTAAAGACAATGTTTCCTGTGCCAAAGAACATAGAAATGAAAATAAGCTTAAGATTTCTGAACACAGAACAATGTTGTAGTCAACACAGAACAATTTTATAGGTTACAAAATTTCTAAAAGTCTATACCACCTTCTAGTACTTTAAAATTTAAATTTCATGTTTAGAATTTTAATAAATATGGAGTTTCTATTGTGTGTGGTGTGAAGCAGGCATTTCTCCTTCCTGAAGAAATTATCTCAGATGAGAACTTTTCTTTACTGGGAACACCCCTGAAGTCTTTTGCACTGAATACCGTGGTCTTACTGGTTCAGAACCATCCACTGCCTGTACCTTGATAACGTGGCTAGATTGTCTCACCTTTCCTGGTGGCTTCTATTCAGATCTACAGTTCTCTCTGGGCCAGCTTGCTGAGACCTCCTAAAACTACATGGTAGAGTGAAATATATACTATGAAATATGTATAGAATTTTTAATTGTCCTGGAGTCACATTTTAAAAAATTAAAAGAAACAGGTAAATTAATTTTATAGCATATTTTATTTAAACTAATACATGCAAATATTATTTGATACCTAACCAATATTTTAATATAGCCTTCATAATATTTTTACACTACATCCTTGAAACCTGGCTTGTACTTTACACTTAATAGCCCCTTTCATTTTGCACTTAGCAACATTCTCAAGTGCTCAAACACAGATATATCTCTAGTGGCTATGATACTGGGCTGAGAAGTGTGAGAAAATTTAAAGACTCCTTTATAGCTGTTGATTATAACTTTTCCAGTAATGATTACTTCTCTAGAAATAAGTGGGCAATTTATTCATTTCTTTTTCTAAATTTCTCTGCCTTGAATTCTATTTTCCTTCTTACATAACTGACCAATTTCAACTCATCTTTTACAGCTCTGCTCATATACCCTTCTCCTTTGGAAGCAATTTATGACTCTTAGCTAACTTTCTCTTCTGACATTCAGGCTGATTTAGGCTTCCCCCTTGAGTTCTTCTTCAGTTGCCCCATAACACCTGCAAATATACCTGCTATAATATGAACCTATGATTTACTATTTTGTATCCAATGAACATTTTGAATTCTTAGAAGGAACAATGTGCTTTGTATCTCTGTGTTGCTGCTAAGTCGCTTCAGTCATGTCCAACTCTGTGCGATCCCATAGACAGCAGCCCACCAGGCTCGCCCCTCCCTGGGATTCTCCAGGCAAGAACACTGAAGTGGGTTGCCATTTCCTTCTCCAATGCATGAAAGTGAAAAATGAAAGTGAAGTCGCTCAGTCGTGTCCGACTCAGCGACCCAATGGACTGCAGCCTACAAGGCTCCTCCGTCCATGGGATTTTCCAGGCAAGAGTACTGGAGTTGGGTGCCATTGCCTTCTCCGTTGTATCTCTGTGCCCAATGCCAAATGATAGTACATATCTACAAGATGAACCTTAAGGCTTGCTAACTGACTGAAAGAACAAATAATGGGCTTTGCAATTTAGAACCTCTACAGTATGCAGTAGCTCACCAAAGAAAAGGATTTTGTGTTTCCTCTTATAGGAGCATTAAAGTTTGAATCATTTCCTGACTACGGAAAGAACTCATTCATGGCAATGGTCTTTCCTTTCTGCTATAATATGATTAGATGTGTATGTGTATGTGTGTGTACTCAGTTGTGTCTGACTCTTTGCAGCCCCAAGGACTGTAGCCCACCTGTCCATGGGATTTTTCCAGGCAAAAAATATTGGAGAGGGTTGCCATTTCCTACTCCAGGGGTTTCTTCCCAAGCCAGGAATTGAACATACATCTCTTGTGTCTTCAGCATTGGCAGCTGGATACTTTATTACTAGCAGCACCTGGGAAGCCCAATATGATAATGTATGTGAAGCCAAATCTTCATTTTCCTGACATTCATTAAACTCATACTACTCACATACACACACATTTTCTCTAATTTTATCATCCCTGTCTCTTCTAACATTATTGTTATTTTCTCATTTCACTCAAGCTAATAGTATCAAATTCTCTAGGAGTGATAGTCCTAATATTTCAGATGCCAAAGCCATATTAAGTGTTAGTTTATGAAAACCTTTCTCTGGATATATAAATTATTTCATACATGCCTAATAAAAGATAGACCCTTTTCTGGATACATAAATTATTTTATACACACCTACTAAATTACATTCTTCTTTATTTTAGGCATATCTTTGATGATAAGGAATATAAGGAAACAAATTAGATTTTTCAAAGAGCTTTAAGTGTTGAAATCCTCTTCCTCTGCTTGTAAGACTAACCTTAGTGTAACCCAGAGCATAGTCTTGTCCTCAGATCAGACTTAACAAATGTTTCAGCTGTGAAAACTGTACAGCTCTTGAAAGAACCAGTTTCTTCATCACTTGGAAAAATTATATCCTGAGTGTAACTTCACTCTGGAGTTGACTTTGACAACAGGTCCAGTTTCCCTGGTGTGGGCCATTTTGTGGGGTCTCCTAGGTTCAAGGACCTCAACACCAGATTTTGTGTACTTATGAGTGACATGCAGATGAGAAAGAAATATCCTCATCTCTGCCAGTTGAAACTTGATTGCTACTGACTCAAGATTTATTGACTATGCCAAAGTCTTTGACTATGTGGATCACAAAAAACTGTGGAAAATTCTTAAAGAAGTGGGAATACCAGACCACCTTACCTGCCTCCTGAGAAATCTATATGCAGGTCAAGAAACAACAGTTAGAAACAGACTCAATGAAACTATGAGCCATGCCATGTAGGGCCACCCAGGGTGGATTGGTCATAGTGGAGAGTTTGGAAAAAAAACATGGTCCCCTGGAGAAGGGACTGGCAAACCACTCAGTATTCTTGCCTTGAGAACACCATGAACAGTATGGAAAGGCAAAAATACAGGACACTGAAAGAAGACCTCCCCAGGTCAGTAGGTGCCCAATATGCTCCTGGAGAAGAGTGGAGAAATAACTCCAGAAAGAATGAAGAGACAGAGCCAAAGAGAAAAGAACGCCCAGCTGTGAATGTGATTGGTGATAGAAGTAAAGACAGATGCTGTAAGGAACAATATTGCATAGGAACCTGGAATGTTTTGTTCATGAATCAAGGTAAATCGGAAGTGATTGAAATCAGTCCTGAATATTCATTGGAAGGACTGATGCTGAAGCTGAAGCTCCAATAATTTGGCCACCTGGTGCAAAGACCTGACTCATTGGTAAAGACCCTGATGGTGGGAAAGAGTGAAGGCAGGAGGAGAAGGGGATGACAAAGGATAAGATGGTTGGATGACATCACCAACTCGATGGACATGAGATTGAATAAGCTCCAGGAGCTGGTGATGGGCAGGAAAGCCTGGCATGCTGTAGTCCATTGGGTCACAAAAAGTCAGACACAACTGAGCGACTGAACTGAAGTGAACTGAAACAGGGGATGGCAAGAGTGAACATCAACGTTTTAGGAATCAGTGAACAAAAATGGATGGGAATGGGCTAATTTAATTCAGATGACCATTATATCTACTACTAGGGGCAAGAATCTCTTAGAAGAAATGGAGTAGCCATCATAGTCAACAAAAGAGGCTGAAATGCAGTACTTGGGTAAAATCTCAAAAATGACAGAATGATCTCCGTTCATTTCCAAGGTCAACCATTCAGTATCACTGTAATCCAAGTCTATATCCCAAACACTAATGCAAAAGAAGCTGAAATTGAACAGTTCTAAGAAGACTTGCTTCAGCAATACAAGAACTTCCAGATGTTCAAGCTGGTTTTAGAAAAGGCAGAGGAACCAGAGATCAAATTGTCAACATCCACTGAGTCATTGAAAAAGCAAGAGAGTTTCAGAAAACATCTACTTCTGCTTTATTGACTATGCCAAACCCTTTGACTGTGTGGATCACAATAAACTGTGGAAAATTCTGAAAGAGATAGGAATACCAGACCACCTGACCTGCCTCTTGAGAAACCTGTATGCAGGTCAGAAAACAACAGTTAGAACTGGACATGGAACAACAGACTGGTTCCAAATAGGAAAAGGAGTACACCAAGGCTGTATATGGTCACCCTGCTTATTTAACTTCTATGCAGAGTACATCAAGAGAAACGCTGAACTAGAAGAAGCACAAGCTAGAATCAAGACTGCCAGAGAAATATCAATGACCTCAGCTATACAGATGACACCACCCTTATGGCAGAAAGTGAAGAGGAACTAAAAAGTCTCTTGAAGAAAGTGAAAGAGGAGAGTGAAAAAGTTTGCTTAAAGCTCAACATTCCAAAAACTAAGATCATGGCATCTGGTCCTATCACTTCATGGCAAATAGATGAGGAAACAGTGGAAGCAGTTCCAGACTTTATTTTTTTGGCTCCAAAATCACTGCAGATGGTGACTGCAGCCAAGAAATAAAAAGATGCTTGCTCCTTGGAAGAAAAGCTATGACCAACCTAGACATCATATTAAAAAGCAGAGAGATTACTTTACTGACAAATGTCCATTTAGTCAAATCTGTGGTTTTTCCAGTAGTCATGTATGGATGTGAGTTGGACCTTAAAGAAAGCTGAGCACTGATGAATTGATGCTTTTGAACCGTGGTGTTGGAGAAGACTCTTGAGAGTCCCTTGGACTGCAAGGAGATCCAACCAGTCCATCCTAAAGGAGATCAACCCTGAATATTCATTGGAAGGACTGATGTTGAAGCTGAAACTCCAATACTTTGGCCACCTGTTGCAAAGAACAGACTCATTTGAAAAGACCCTGATGCTGGAAGAGATTGAAGACAGGAGAAGGGGATGACAGAGGATGAGATGGTTGGATGGCGTCACCGACTCAATAGACATGTGTTTGAGTAAACTCCAGGAGTTGGTGATGGACAGGGAGGCCTGGCAAGCTGCAGTCCATGGGGTTGCAAAGGGTCAGAAATGACAAGTGTTTGAACTGAACTGAACTGAGTGTGAAGAGGCTTTTTTGCTATAGGTTCTAAATGTTAGCATTCAGGAAGGTCATAAAAACCACTAAAGTCAGAATCCAACAGAGTAATAGGTTCTCTGAGTCAGTGATTTGACTGCACTTTTTAATCCCATTTTTTATATATGCTCCAGTTAATGCATTAGAGAATCTTACTGAGCCACTAGACTTTATTCTTTTCCACCTGAAAAATGTAGCCCTACCTTATCAAACCCAAAACTTAATTGACTCTTCCTGCTGACACTTGCTATTGATCTTTCTAATCTTTCTCTTCAGTTGGTGTCAGCTCATTTCTCACAACTTCAAACACCTCCTAGAGATAGTTCAATCCTTACTCTTTCTTTTTCACTGTTTTTGTTGTTCAGTCAATAAGTCATGTCCCACTCTTTGTGACCCCATGAATTGTAGCATGTCAGACTTCCCTGTCCTTCACTATCTCCCAGAGTTTGTTCAAACTTATGTCCATCGAGTCAGTGATGCCATCCAACTCTTTCATCCTCTATCACCCCCCTCTCCTGCCCCTACTCTTTCCCTGCATCAGGGTCTTTTCCAGTGAGTCACCTCTTCATATCAGGTGGGCAAAGAACTGGAGTTTCATTTTCAGCATCAGTCCTTCCAGTAAATATTCAGGGTTGATTTCCCTTTAGGATTGACTAGTTAGGTCTCCTTGCTGCCCAAGGGACTCTCAAAAGTCTTCTCCAGAACTACAGTTCAAAAGCACCAGTTTTTCAGTGCTAAGTCTTCTTTATGGTTCAACTCTCACATTCATTCATGACTACTGGAAAAACCATAGCTTTGACTATATGGATCTCTGTTGGCATTTTGATACACTGTCTTTCTTATTAATTCATTTTATTTCCTCCATTCAATTATCAGCCTGAATTTGCCTTATTTTTTGCTGTTTATTTTTATCTTCATGTACGAGAAAGTAAAGACTGTGAGGACAGAAAACTTGTCTATAATTTTCCTACTGTGTCTTCACTGTTTGGTATGAGAGCCTTTCAATACTACTCAAAAGTATTTGTCAATTAAGTGACTGAAATAAATTTCTTCAATCTCAATAAATATATGAAAACAAATATATTTCCAATTTCATCAAAAGAAGATGATATGATAAAATATTTTATTCTAGTTTATCTTTTTCTAGTTTTTTTTTCTTTCCTTGTGTACTTTAACACCTAGGTCTGCTTGTAATTTTTCACTAATTCTGGAAAGTATCTTTTTCATTCTAGTACTCCTTTAAGCACTCAGGCCACCTCTTCTCTGCCTTAGACTTTATGTTAACATCCTGAATAAGTGTCATCCATCCTTCTCTTTCTTCTGCAGCTCCAACCTGGACAAAAGGTTATTTTCCAAGCATGGTTCTGAAATATTGTGAGATCTGTGCATGGGTATGTGAATGAGTGAGTGTGTAGAATATAAGAAATAAGTGGAGAAGATATTATTTCTAACACAGGTATAAGAAGAAACATTTGTATTATATTAAAGAAGAACTTAAGGTTCAGGCAACCTATTAGCCCAATCTTCAAGAGAGGTCAGAAAAACTAATTCACAAACAAGTACACAGAGATTTGTTAGAAGAAATGAACCATTTTTATTGAGAATAAGAGATTTCCCCCACTGTATGATGCTACGATCATCAACACAGCCATAAAAGAGTCACAGATTAAGACGATAAAGGTTAACTCTAGGGAAATGACCAGGTGCTATCATGGAACTTCAGGCTTCAAGGATGTCAATCTAAAAATGGGCGGCTGGAGGTCAAAGTCTCTGTCAGGCATGTAATTTCTTAGATATAGAAATGTAGCTTAAAAATCCTTGAATCAGCATTATCTTTAGATGTGTTGTTATTTCAGAAGGCTTGGATGGTGATGCTCTAGCAGCAAGAAGAATAATACCCGTAGCAGACTGGCCGGTAACTGTAATAGCCAGAGCCATATCCATAGCCAAAGTAGGGACCATATCCACAGCCATATCTTATCCCATAACCACAGCCATACGGGGAGCTGTATCCACAGCCATAATAGGGGCTGAATCCACAGCTGTATCCTGAGCCATATCCACAGCCAACACCATAACCACAGCCATAATAGGGTCTCAATCCACAGCTATATCTGTTTCCACAGCCATAGCCACAGGAGTTGCCGTAGTAGTTACAACACATGTTGTCAAGGCGAGTGGATTCAGGTGGACTGCAAGAGGATGTTTCTGAAGAGTGTGTGTCTTCTCCTTCCCTTGGACCTTTATATACTGTCAGTAATTGGCAGAGCATACCATTCATTCCCTGACATAGACAACAAGTATGTAAGCAACATTATACACCAGTCAGTGTTGACAATCACTAATGGTTTCTTTAAAATGAGCTTGCTATTTTGGTGATTCCAGCTTTATTTAAAGAGCATCATTTGAATTTTCACTGCCAAAGAATTGTCTCAATAGAGTCAAGTGCCCAAATAACGGATTTTTTGTCTGGGTTGTTTTGTTTGTTTGTTTTGGTTTGTTTTGTTTGAGCCATGTGAGCTATTTATCTAATTTGGATATTAACAGCTTGTCAGTCACATCATTTGCAAATATATTCTTCCAGTTCATAGGCTGCCTTTTCATTTTTCAGCTACTTCCTTTTGCTGTGCAAAACCTTTTAAGTGTAATTATGTCCCATTTGTTTATTTTAACTTTTAATTATTTTGCCTTAGGAGATGGATCCAAAAAAGTTGCTACAATTTATGTCAAAGAGTGATCCTTTATGTTTTCTTCTGAGAGTTTTATATTTTCAGGTCTTACATTTAGGTCTTTGGCCCATTTTGAGTTTATTTCTGTATACGGTATGAGGCAATTTTCTAATCTCCTCCTTTTACATATAGGTCTCCAGTTTTCCCTGTAGCACTTGCTGAAGAGACTGTCTTTTCTCCATTGTATGTTCTTGCCTTGTTTGTCATATAATAATGGATTATAGATGTATGGCATTATTTCTGGCCTCCGTACTCTGTTCCACTAACCTATGTCTGTGTGTGCATATGTGTTCTCAATCACGTCTGACTCTTTGAGACCCCATGGACTGTAGCCCACCAGGCTCCTCTGTGCATGGAATGTTCCAGGCAAGAATACTGGAGTGGTTTTCCATTTCCTACTCCAAGGGATCTTCCAGACCCAGGGATCAAACCCATGTCTCTTGAGTCTCCTGTATTGGCAGCCCATACCACGGCAACACTTGGGAAGCCCTATTTTGGGGCAAACACCACACTGTAGTATTGTCTGAACTTTTGGAGGGTTGTCCAGTTTTGTCCTTTATTCTGAAGAGTTCTTTGGAAATTGGGGATCTTTTGCTGTTCTAGTTTTAAGATTATTTTTCTATGAATTTTAAGATTATCTATTCTAATTTTGTGAATTAAAAAAAAGTTTGTTCTATTATTGTGAAAAATGTCATAGTTATTCTGATGGAGATTACATTAAATCTTTTGGTAGTATGCCCATATTTAATATTAATCCTTCCTATCTAAAGACATAGGGTATATTTTCATTTTTTTATATAATTTGCAATTTTGTTAATGAAAGTTTTATAGTTTTCAGAGTATAGGTCTTTCATCTCTGTGTCTAGGTTTATTCCTAGGTATTTTTTGATGCAGTTTTATATGAGATTCATTTTACTTTCTCTTCTGAATGTCTTATTATAAGATATAGAAACAGCAGATTTCTGTATATTAATCTTGTATCATGCAGGTTACTCAATTTATTAGTTATTTATGGTTTGAAGGTGGAGACTTGAGTTCTCTATAGAAATTGCAAAATCACTGCAGGTGTTGACTGCAGCCATGAAATTAAAAGATGCTTGCTCCTTGAAAGAAAAGCTATGACCAACCTAGACAGCATATTAAAAAGCAGAGACATTTCTTTGCCAACAAATGTTCGTCTAGTCAAAGCTATGGTTTCTCCAGTAGTCATGTATGGATGTGAGTGTTGTGTCATAAAGAAAGCTGAGCACAGAAGAATTGATATTTTTGAACTGTGGTGTTGGAGAAGACTCTTGAGAGTCTCTTGGACTGCTTGGAAATCAAACCAGTCAGTCCTAAAGGAAATCAGTCCTGAATATTCATTGAAAAGACTGATGCTAAAAAAAAGAAAAAGAAAAGACTGATGCTAAAGCTGAAACTCCAATACTTTGGCCACCTGATGCAAAGAACTGACTCACTGGAAAAGACCCTGATGCTGGGAAAGAGAGAAGGCAGGAGGGGAAGGGGACGACAGAAGATGAGATGGTTGGATGGCATCACCAACGCGATGGACATGAGTTTGAGCAAGCTCTGGGAGTTGGTGATGGACAGGGAGGCCTGGTGCACTGTAGTCCATGGGGTCACAAAGAGTCGGACAAGACTGAGTGCCTGCACTGAACTATAAAGGACCGTATCATGTGCAAATAGTGAGTGTCACCTCTTCCTTTCCAATCGGGATGTTTTTATTGCTTTTTCTTGTCTGACTGCTGTAGCTAGAACTCCCAGTTCTATCTTAAGTAGAAGTGGTGAGCGTGAGCATGATTGTCATGTTTCTGAACTTAGCAGGAAGGCTTTAAACTTTTCAATACTGACTATTATGTTGGCTGTGGGTTTGCCATAAATGAGCAGCTTTGACTAGGCTGTGATATTTTTCTTCTACACCCACTATGACAAGAGTTTTCATCATGAATGGATGTTGACCTTTTCAAATGCGTTTTCTGCATCTATCAAATGATCCTATGGTTTTTGTCTTTTTGTTGTTGTTGTTAATGTGGTGTATCACACACATTGATCCAACCTTGTGAGTCTCAAATAAATCCAACTCAGTCATGGTATTTGATCCTTTTCATATTGTTGAATTTTATTTGTTAATATTTTGTTGAGAATTTTTGTATCAATATTCATTGAAGATATTGGACTATCATTTTCTCTTTTCTGTAGTCTCTTTTTCTGGATTTGATACTAGCGTAATGGTGGCCTTGTAGAATGAATTTGGAAGTGTTCCCTCATCCTCAATTCTTTGGAATAGTATGAGAATGATAGGTTTATTTCTTCTTTTATATTTGATAGAATTCCCCTGTGAAGCCCTCCAGTCTTGGACCTTTTGCTTGCTAGAAGGTTTTCAAAGTACAGATTCAATTTCACTTCTAGTCATCAGTCTGTTCAAATTGTCTATTCCTTCCTTCTTGATTCAATCTTGGGATTGTGTATTTCTAGACAAATTTCTAGAAATTTGTCTGTTTTCTCTAGACTGTCTAATTTGTTAGCATATAATTGTTAACTTTCTCTTATGATCTTTTGTGTGTCTGTGGTATCACTTGTTACTATTCCTCTTTCATTTCTTACCAAAATTAAAGTAATGGATTATAGTAACTCATTGTAAAAGACCCTGATGCTGGGAAAGATTGAGTGCAAAAAGAGAAGTGGTTGACAGAGGGTGAGATGGTTGGATGGCCTCACTGACTCAATGGACGTGAGTTTGAGGAAGCTCAGAGGGATAGTGAAGCCCAGGGAAGCCTGGCAAGGTGCAATTCATGGCATCACAAACAGCTGGACACGACCAAGGGGCTAAAGAACAGCAACAAAGTACAGTAACAACGGTGCAAATCCGAGGTGGAATGAACTGTAAACTCAAGGATGATTCCTTCTACTCAACACTCACATTTCAGCAAAAAAAAAAAAAATTGAGTTATGACCCAGTAGTCTATGGAATGCCTTCAACAGGAATTTTCACCAAGCTCCTGATTTCATTTTCTAAGAATATTCTTTATTAGACAATTTTTTTTTCCAGTGGAAAAATCTTTCTACCTATTTTTTTCTCGTATTAGTCACTGGTCTAATCTGATCCCCCTGCTATGTTTAATCCCTAATAATAGTCATAAAGAAAATATACATTTATTCCAATTTTTATCATTCTTCAATTTCTTTTCTTTTCTGTCATCATCACAGATTTCTCTGACATAGACACTTCACTTTTCAATACTACTGACAGCACACACTTTCTGTCCACAATATCTCTGAATTATTGAAAGGTCTTCTATATTTATTGCACTAATTCTAATACCTTTCATTCAAATGTCTAGATCCAAAACAACAGAAACAATATCTTTTTTGTACATCACTGAGAATAGTGCCTAGCACATAATTTGCACTTAATCAATATTTCTCCAACAAAAACAGATGAAGTCAAACATTTATGTAGCAATTATAAACTGTAAGATATTTTAATATATTATTATCATTTTCTCATTTTCCTAAAGCTGAGTGTCTCAAGTGTTCTTTGATTAAGGGAGTTGCAATATTTCAGATTTTGAAGGTATACCTTCAAAGAGTTACTTTGTGAAAACACTTTTCTAGATGTGTGAATTATCTCATACATAACTAACAAATCATATTGTTACAAAACTTTATAAATTTTCTCCCATTTACACTTGCTACTGTCCTTGCTTTGCAATTGACATCAGCTCATTTGTCACAAGTTCAAAATACCTCCCTGAGCAAACTCTCTAATACTTCAACTTTTACTCTTTTTCACATTTAGCTATTTTATTCCCTCCACTCCAATTGTCAGTCTCAAATTATCTGAATTATTTTTGCTGTTTGTTTTTCTATATTCACATGTTGGAACATAAACACTGTGAAAGCAAGAGGCTTGTCTTTAAGTTACCTACATTGTCTTCACTGTCTAATTTGAGACCTTTTCAAAAATACTCAAAACTATTTGTCAGTTAAGTGATTGAAATTAATTTCCTCAACCTCAGCATATGCAACTTCACAGGCAATTCCATCAAAGCAGACAATATAAATACATTTCTATTATTACTTTTCTGTTGCTTAGTTCTTTATTCTCATGTTCTTAATTCCTATGTCTAATTCTAATTCTCATTAACCTGGAAAGTATCTCTTCCTTTCTTTTAAGCACTCAGGTCATCTTTTGTCTACCTTGGACTTCGCATTAACTTCCTGAATAAAGTGTCATTCTTCTTCCTCTTTCCCCTTTAGTTCCATCCTAGACACAGTGGGATTTACAAAGCACAGTTCTGAAATACTGGGAGATTTGTGCTTGGGTATGTGAGTGCCTGAGTACATGAGATACAGGAAACACGTGGAGAAGACATCATTTCTGATGAAGATATGAAAAGAAATGTTTGCATTATATCAAATAAGAACTCAAACTTCATGCATCATGTTTGCCCAGTTTTCAACTGAGTCTACAATGCCTGGAAAAAGACTAATTCACAAGCAAGTACACTGAGATTTGATAGAAACAATGAACCATTTTTATTGAGAACAAGTGATTTTGTTAGGATCATCAATACAGTCATAACAGAGATTCAGAGAATAAAGACTAACATTTGCAAAAGAGTCAGAGATACTATCAAGAAGATTCAGGGCTCAAAGATGCCAATCTAAAAGGGTATTTGCAGGTCAAAGCCTCTGTCAGGCATGTAATTTCTTGCAAGTGGAAATCATGGGTTATAAATCCTTGAATCGGCATTATCTTTAGATGCTTCATCTCAGAAGCAAAAAGGGTTTAGACGGTGATGTTCTAGCAGCAAGCAGAATAGCATCTCCTGTAGCAAACTGGCCAGTAGCTGCCATAGCCAGAGCCATAGCCACAGCCATATCTGGTTCCATAGCCACAGCCATAATAAGGGCTAAATCCACAGCTGTATCCTGAACCGTATCCACAGCCATATCCACAGCCATATCCTGAGCCATATCCTGAGCCGTATCCACAGCCATATCCTGTTCTATAGCCACAGCTGTATCCTGAGCCATATCCACAGCCATATCTAGCTCCATATCCACAGCCATAGTAGGGGCTGAGTCCACAGCTATATCTGTTTCCACAGCCATAGCCACAGGAGTTGCCGTAGTAGTTACAACACATGTTGTCAAGGGAAGAGGATTCAGGTGGACTGCAAGAGGATGTTTCTGAAGTGTGTGTGTCTTCTCCTTCCCTTGGACCTTTATATACTGTCAGTAATTGGCAGAGCATACCATTCATTCCCTGACATAGACAGAAAATACGGAAGCAACATTATGAGCCAATCACTGTTGACCAATGATGCTTTGCTTAAAATAGCTTCTTATTTTGGAGACTCATTTCACTTAAAGAGCATCATTTTAATTTTCCTCTGCCAAAAAATTTCTCACTAGAATCATGTGCTCAGTAGGAGATGCCCATTTTCAAAACTTCCTATCATTTAATATATATCTTATTTTAAAAGGTTTGGGTGGAAATGTTAAAAAAATTCCACTTAACTTTATCTTCTTTATTTTCACATCTACCTCTGATCACTTGAAAACAAATATGTCTGCCCATTTTCTTGAATCCTTGTAATTTCTTGCCAGACTTCTTCACCCAGATACCTATTGCCCAATACCAATTGGCATCTTGTTATAGCAAGCATGCTACTAATTCTCCAGGGCACAGAACAACATGTAATAACCAAAAGAAAAATAATCCAGAATGTCAATAGTACTGAGAATAGAAACATTATAGTATAGCTGTCTGTTCACAAGTAAGTTTCTCTCTCTATAGATGTCTAAATCCAAACCTACTCTTCCATCTCACTCTAAACTAAACACCTGAAATTTCTATTGCCAAACATGCAGCCAAAAAACATATGTAGCTTTTTAAAGTTTCAGTTCAGCTCAGTTCAGTTCAGTTGCTCAGTCATGTCCTATTCTTTGCCACCTCATAGACTGCAGCAAGTCAGGGTTCCCTGTCCATCATTGACTCCCAGAGCTTGCTCAAACTCATGTCCCTTGAGTTGGTGAGGCCATCCAACCATCTCATCCTCTGTTGTCCCCTTCTCCTGCCTTCAATCTTTTGCAGTATCAGGGTATTTTCCAATGAATCAGTTCTTTGCATCAGGTAGCCAAAGTATTGAAGCTTTAGCTTCAGCATCAGTCCTTCCAATGAATATTCAGGGCTGATTTCCTTTAGGATGGACTGGTCAGATATCCTTGCAGTCCAAGGGACTCTCGAGAGTCTTCTCCAACAACACAGTTCAAAAGCATCAATTCTTTGGCATTTAGTTTTCTTTATAGTCCAACTCTCACATCCATACATGACTACTAGAAAATCAAAAGCTTTGATTAGACAGAATTTGTTGGCAAAGTAATGTCTCTGCTTTTTAATATGCTGTCTAGGTTGGTCATAGCTTTTCTTCCAAGGAGCAAGAGTCTTTTAATTTCATGGCTGCAGTTATCATCTGCAGTGATTTTGGAGCCCAAGAAAATAAAGTCTCTCACTGTTTCAATTGTTTCCCCATCTATTTGCCATAAAGTAATGGGACCAGATACCATGATCTTAGTTTTTTGAATGTTGAGTTTTAATCCAGTTTTTTCATTCTCCTCTTTCACTTTCATCAAGAGGCTCTTCAGTTCCTCTTTATTTTCTGCCATAAGGTGTCATCTGCTTATCTGAGGTTATTGATATTTCTCCCAGCAATCTTGATTCCAGCTTGTGCTTCATCCAGCCTAACATTTTGCATGATGTACTCTGCTTAGAAGTTACATAAGCAGGGTAACAGTATACAGTCTTAACTTACTCCTTTCACAATTTGGAACCAGTTCATTTTTCCATGTCCAGTTCTAAATGTTGCTTCTTCACCTGCATACAGATTTCACAGGAGGCAGGCAAGGTGGTCTGGTATTCCCATCTCTTGAAGAATTTTCCACAATTTGTTGTGATCCACACAGTCAAGGCTTTGGCATAGTCAATAAAGCAGAAGTAGATGTTTTTCCGGAACTCTCTTGCTTTTTCTATATTAAAGTTGGGTGGGGTGTTATTTTTGCTTATCTCACTTGCCTAGGTATACCACTATCTTTCATAATCAAGCAGATTCCAATACTTGTTATTTTTCATGATAAGAACCATGAAGTCTTCTATTGTACACTCAAATTTCAACAACAGTGAGATGAGTGGTAGTCCAATACTTTATTGAATGCCTTCAGAAGGAAATTTCATCAAGCTTCTGATTTCATTTTCTGAGAATTTTCAATATTAGGCATTTTTCCTTCAGTTGAGAAATCATTCAACCATTTTTTTTTTTTTTACTATTGATCACTGGTATAATTTTATGACTCTGCCATGTTTAATCACAAATGACAGGCATTAAGAAAATATATCCTCATTCCAGTTGTCATTATGCTTCAGTTTTTTTACCTTTCCTGTCCTCCTTGGAATTTGAAATTTTAAGTTTGCCTCACAAATTCTCTACAGTAGACACTTTATTTTCAATGCCACTGCCAAAGCAGAATTTCTGGCCACAATTCCCCTGGTTTACTGAAAAGTTTTCATCTTTATTGCATTATTTCTAAACCTTTTCACTCAAGTCTCTCCAAACCTAATGATGACTGCAGAACCACCTCTATTCTGTGCATCATGGAATAACCAACTCTGATTATAATACCTTGCACATATGTTGGGCTCAATTAATATTTCTCTAATAAAAAATTGATAGATTAAGTCAAATTTCTATTCAAATATTTGTGTCTCATTTATAAACTAATAGATATTTTGATTGATTATCATTATTTTGTCATTTCACTGAGCTGAATGTCTTGTGTTCTTTAACTAGTGAAAGTATGAAAGGGTTAGTGGCCCAGCTGTGTCCAGCTTTTTGCAACCCCATGGAGTGTAGCCCGCAGGCTCCTCTATCCATGGAATACTTCAGACAGGAAAATTGGGTTGGATAGTCATTGCCTTCTGCAGGGGATCTTCCCAATCCAAGGACTGGCCCCAGGTCTGCCCTGCAGGCAGATTCTTTCCTGTCTGAGCCACCAAGGAAGCCCTCTTTAACTAAGGTAATCACCATGTTTCAGATTTTGAAAGTATGTTAAGAGTTAGTCTAGTTAGAAATGCTATGGACCCAACAGAAGCAGAAGATATTAAGAAGAGGTGGCAAGAATACACAGAAGAACTGTACAAAAAAGATCTTCATGACCCAGATAATCACAATGGTGTGATCACTCACGTAGAGCAGACATCCTGGAATGTGAAGTCAAGTGGGCCTTAGAAAGCATCACTACGAACAAAACTAAGGGATGTGATGGAATTCCAGTTGAGCTATTTCAAATCCTGAAAGATGATGCTGTGAAAATGGTACACTCAATATGCCAGCAAATTTGGAAAGCTCAGCAGTGGCCACAGGACTGGAAAAGGTCAGTTTTCATTCCAATCCCTAAGAAAGGCAATCTCAAAGAGTGCTCAAACTACCGCACAATTGCACTCATCTCACATGCTAGTAAAGTAATGCTCAAAATTCTCCAAGCCAGGCTTCAGCAATACGTGAACCGAGAACTTCCAGCTGTTCAAGCTGGTTTTAGAAAAGGCTGAGGAACCAGAGATCAAATTGCCAACATCTGCTGGATCATCGAAAAACCAAGAGAGTTCCAGAAAAACATCTATTTCTGCTTTATTGACTAAGCCAAAACCTTCGACTGTGTGGATCACAATAAACTGTGGAAAATTCTGAAAGAGATGGGAATACCAGACCACCTGACGCACCTCTTGAGAAACCTGTATGCAGGTCAGGAAGCAACAGTTAGAACTGGACATGGAACAACAGACTGGTTCCAAATAGGAAACGGAGTATGTCAAGGCTGTATATTGTCACCCTGCTTATTTAAATTATAAGCAGAGTACATCATGAGAAACGCTGGGCTGGAAGAAGCACAAGCTGGAATCAAGATTGCCAGGAGAAATATCAATAACCTCAGATATGCAGAGGACACCACCCTCATGGCAGAGAGTGAAGAGGAACTAAAAAGCCTCTTGATGAAAGTGAAAGAGGAGTGTGAAAAAGTTGTCTTAAAGCTTAACATTCAGAAAACTATGATCATGGCATCTGGTCCCATCACCTCATGAGAAATAGATGGGGTGACAGTGGAAACAGTGTCAGACTTTATTTTTCTGGTCTCCAAAATCGCTGCAGATGGTGACAGCAGCCATGAAATTAAAAGACGCTTACTCCTTGGAAGGAAAGTTATGACCAACCTAGATAGCATATTAAAAAGCAGAGACATTACTTTGCCAACAAAGATTCATCTGGTCAAGGCTATGGTTTCTCCAGTGGTCATGTATGGACGTAAGATTTGGACTGTGAAGAAAGCTGAGAGCCGAAAACTTGATGCTTTTCGACTGTGGTGTTGGACAAGACTCTTGAGAGTCCCTTGGACTGCAAGGAGATCCAACCAGTCCATCCTGAAGGAGATCAGTCCTGGATGTTCATTGGAAGGACTGATGCTGAAGCTGAAACTCCAATACTTTGGCCACCTCATGAAAACAGTTGACTCAATGGAAAAGACCCTGATGCTGGGAGCAATTGGGGGCAGGAGGAGAAGAGGACGACAGAGGATGTGATGGTTGGATGGCATCACCGACTCGATGGGCATGAGTTTGAGTAAACTCCAGGAGTTTGTGATGGACAGGGAGTCCTGGCGTGCTGATTCATAGGGTCACATAGAGTCGGACAAGACTGAGCAACTGAACTGAACTGAACTAAGAGTTAGTTTGTGAAGACTCTTTACTGGCTATGTAAGCTATCTCATACAAGCTTCAGTTCAGTTCAGTTCAGTCAGTCGCTCAGCGACCCCATGAATCGCAACACGCCAGGCCTCCCTATCCATCACAAACTCCTGGAGTCTACTCAAACTCATGCCCATCGAGTCAGTGACGCCATCCAGCCATCTCATCCTCTGTCGTCCCCTTCTCCTCCTGCCCCCAATCCCTCCAAGCATCAGGGTCTTTTCAAATGAGTCAACTCTTCGCATGAGGTGGCCAATGTATTGGAGTTTCAGCTTCAACATCAGTCCTTCCAATGAACATCCAGGGCTGATCTCTTTCAGGATGGACTGGTTGGATCTCCTTGCAGTCCAAGGGACTCTCAAGAGTCTTCTCCAACACCACAGTTCAAAAGCATCAATTTTTCAGCACTCAGCTTTCTCATACATGCTTAGTAAATCATTTTCTTCCAAAACTTCGTGGACTCCTTTTCCCCCTTTACATTTGCTACTATCCTTTTGAATCTTTCTTTAGAATTGATGTGAGATATCACACGGTCAAAACATCTCCTTGAAATACTCTTTAATGCTTCAATCCTTACACTCTTTACAACTAAACTGTTTTATTCCCACATCCCAACTATCAGTTTGAAATTGTATTATTTTTTTAATTTTTTTTATTCTTCACCTACTAGAATGTAAACACTGTGAGAGAAGGAAATGTTTCTATAATTTTTCTACTTTGTCTTCAGTGTCTAAGATGAGACCCTTTCAAAACTACTCAAAATTATTTATCAACTAAGTGATTGAAATCAATTTCAACATCAATATATACAAGCAAATACATTTGCATTTCCATCAAAAGCAGATGATATGATATAATGTTTTGACTTTTACATGCATTCTTCAGTTCTTTAGTCTCATGTGCTTGACACCTATCTCTGCTTCTTTTTCTCATATATGCTGGGAAATTTCCCTTCCTTTCCATTATTCCTTTAAGTACTCAAGCCACCTCTTCTCTATTTTGGAATTTGCTTTAACTTCCTGAATAAAGTATCATTCCTCCTCCTCTTTCACCTCTAGCTCCATCCCAGACACAGAGAGATTTGAAAAGCACAGTCCTGAAATACTGAGATTTGTGCTTATATATGTGAGTGCCTAAGTATGTGAAAAACAAGAAATAGGTGGGAAAGACATTATTTCTGATGCAGGTATAAAAAGAAATGCTTATGCCAAGAAGGACTTCAAAGTTCAACTTCACATTTGCTCAGTATTCAGCAGAGGCCATAATACCTCAAAACAAAGATGATGCAAATACACAGAGATTTGTTAGAAACAATGAACCATTTTTATTGATAACAAGGGATTTCCCCAATAGTAGGGTATTAGGATCATTACTACAGAGAGTCAGAGATTAAGGGAGTAAAGGTTAACATTTGGAAAAAAGACAGATGATACCACCATGGAGCTTCAGGCCTCAAAGTTGCCGATCTAGAAATGGGTAGTCAAAGGTTCAAGCTCTGTCTTGCAGGTAATTTCTTGCATATAGACACCATGACTTTTCAGTCCTTGAATCTGCATTATCTTAGATGTGTGGTTTCAGACATAAACTGTGTTTTAGCTGGTGACGTTCTAGCAGCAAGAAGAATAACATCTCCTGTAGCAGACTGGCCCGTAGCTGTGGTAGCCAGAGCCATATCCACAGCCACACCTGGTTCCATAACTACAGCCATAAGAGGGGCTAAATCCACAGCCGTATCCTGAACCATATCCACAGCCAGTCCCATATCCACAGCCGTATCCTGAGCCGTATCCACAGCCATATCTGGTTCCATATCCGCAGCTATAGTAGGGGCTGAATCCACAGCTATATCTGTTTCCGCAGCCATAGCCACAGGAGTTGCCGTAGTAGTTACAACACATGTTGTCAAGGGAAGAGGATTCAGGTGGACTGCAAGAGGATGTTTCTGAAGTGTGTGTGTCTTCTCCTTCCCGTGGACCTTTATATACTGTCAGTAATTGGCAGAACATACCATTCATTCCCTGACATAGACAACAAATATGTAAGCAACCATTATGTGCCGGTCACTTTTGACAATTGATAATTTGCCTAAAGTAGCTAGTTATTTTGGGGATATTTAAAGAGCATCATTTTAATTTGCTCTGCCAGAGAATTTTTCAGTAGAATCATGTGTCTCTAAACAGATACTCATTTTCAAAATTTCCTATCATTTAATATATATCTTATATTAAAAATGTGAGAAGCAATGTAGAAAAATTTTGCCCCTTTTCTCTCTCTTCTTTCTTAAATCATTTGCCTCTGCCATAAGACTACTCCTACCTCCTTTCTTGAATATTTGCAAACTCATTTTTAGAAGCCAAAGATGCTGATGATTCTGCAGGGCACAAGAAGCCCCCAACAAGAAACAGTCTTGTCCAAACTGTCAATATTGTTAAGAATAGAAATCTTGTTTTATAGCTACATATTTATAAATGTTTCTCTATCTGTAGATACCTAAATCCAAACATATCCTGTCTTCACACTCTAAACAACACTGGGCCTTTCCATCATCAAACATGTAGTCAAATTTTTTTTGTTATTGACTTTTTTTTGCATATCTTACTTGTATAGATTTTACTTCCATATCACCATTTTCAGAATCAGGTAGGTTCCAAATTTTTACTTTTTTTTTTATATTCAGCTATATTTGATTTTCAATATTGTGTTAGTTTTGAGTGTAGAGCATAATGATTCAGTAGTTTTAAAGATTATACTCCATTAAAAATTATTACACCATAATAAATAATTCACCATGCTATATAGTATATCCTTATTGCTCATCTACTTTATAAACAGTAGTTTGCATCTGCTAATCCAGTGGCACTAATTGGTCCCTCCCCTTTGTTATCTCCTTTGATAACCAAAAGATTGTTTTCTAAATCTTTCTGTCTTGCATATGAATTCACTTTATAATTTTTAGAGTTTTCATATAACTGAGTTAATACAGTATTTGTTTTCCTCTGTCTGACTTATTCCTCTGCCCGAACTTCTTTCACTAAGCATAATATTCTCTAGATCCATCCATTTCCCTGCAAATGGTAGTATCTCATTTTTATGTCTGAGTAATATTCCACTGTGTGTATACATATATTGTATCTTCTTAATTGATTCATATGTAGAGGGAAGTTTGAGTTGTTTCCCCATGTGAGATATTGTAACAGTATTGCTATGAACTCTGGAGCATATGTATCTTTTCAAATTAGTGTTTTCACTTTTTTTGAATACATACCCAGGAGTAGAATTGCTGGATCATATTTTAGGTTTCTATGGAACCACCATACTGATTTCCATAGTGGTTACACCAATAATTTACATTCCCCAAGAGTGTTCCAGTGGTTCCTTTTCCCATATTCTCTAAAACTTTTGATATCTATTGATTGTTTTGGTGATGGCTGGAGAAGGCAATGGCAACCCACTCCAGTACTCTTGCCTGTAAAATCCCATGGACAGAGGAGCCTGGTAGGCTGCAGTCCACAGGGTCATGAAGAGTCGGACACGACTGAGTGACTTCACTTTCACTTTTCACTTTCATGCATTGGAGAGGGAAATGGCAACCCACTCCAGTGTTCTTGCCTGGAGAATCCCAGGACCGGTGGAGCCTGGTGGGCTGCCGTCTATGGGGTCGCACAGAGTCAGACACGACTGAAGTAACTTAGCAGCAGCAGCAGCAGCATTCTGACAGATGTAAGTTGATATTGCATTATTGTTTTAATTTGCATTTTTCTGATAATTGGTAATATTGCGGATCTTTTCTTGTCCTGTTAGACATCTGTGTATCTTCTTTGGAAAATAGCTATTCAGGTCTTCTGCCCATTTTTTGATTGGATCTTTCAACTTTTTTATTTTGAGCTGTTTATACAATTTGGATATTAACATCTTGTCAGTAACATCATTTGCAAATATTTTCTCCCATTCTGCAGAGAATGGGTACCTTATCAACTGCTTCTTTTGCTATGCAAAAGCTTCTAAGTGTAATTGTGTCCCATGTGTTTACTTTTGCTTTCATTGATTTTGCCTTAGGAGACAGATCAGAAAAAAAAAAAAAGTGATAAAATTTATGTCAAAGAAGGTTCTGTTCATGTTTTCTAACAGCTTTTATTTTCAGGTCTTACATTCACATCTTTAACCCATTTTGAGTTTACTTTTTGTATGGGATGAGGGGATGTTCCAATCTCAATGATTTACATGTGGCTGTTCAGTTTTCCCAGCATCACTTGTTCAAGAGATTCTTCTCACCACAGTATACACTTGCTTCTTTTGTCATAAATTAATGGGTCACTGGTGTGGAGGTTTATTTCTGACTCTGTCTTCTGCTCCGTTGATCTATGTGTCTTTTTATGCCAATACTGTGCTATTTTGATTACTGTAGTTTTACAATATAGTCAGTTTGGGAGAGTTATATCTCCAGCATCATCATTTTTTTCTGAAGAGTGCTTTGCCAATTAGTGGCCTTTTGTTGTTCTAGTTTTAAGATTATTTTTCTATGAATTTTAGAACTATTTAAGGATTATTCTAGTTCTGTAAATTTTAGGATTTTTTTGATCTAGTTCTGTGAAAAATATCATGGGTATTTTGATAAAAATTACATTATATCTATACATTTCTTTGGATATTATGACAATTTTAATAATATTAACTTTTCCAATACAAAGGAATGGGATATCTTTCCATTTTTGCATATAATTTTCAATTTCCTTTATCAAAGTTTTATGGTTTCCAGAATATAGTTCTTTTGCTTCCTTAAGTTGATTCCTAGGTATCATTTGTAGAACCAATTAAATAGGAATTTTTTTTTACTTTCTCTTCCTAATATTTCATAGTTAGTGTATAGAGACATAACAGATTTCTCTATACTAATCTTGTAACATACAATCTACTGAATTAACTTATTAGTTCTAACAGGTTTTCAGTGGACATTTTAGAGTTCTCTATACAAAGTACATCATCTGCAAATAGTGATAGTGTTACCTCTTTCTTTCCAATACATTTTATTTCTTCTTGTATGCTGCAGCTAGAATGTCCAATTCTACCTTAAATAGAAGTGGTGAGAGTGAGCATCCTTGTCTTATTCCTGAATTTAGTAGGAAAGATTTCACCTTTTCAACAATGAGTATTATGTTGGCTATGGATTTCATAAACAGTCTTTATTATATATAGATATATTTCCCTTAAACCACTTTGATGAGAGTTTTTAGCTTGAATGGATGCTGATTTTTTTAACTATTTTTATGCATTTATTGAAGTGACCATGTATTTTTTGTCTTTCTTTTTGCTAACATAGGTGTATCACATTGATTGATTTGCATATGTTAAACTGTCTTTGTGACTCTGGATTAAATCCAACTTGATCAAGGTAAATGACACTTCTTTGTATTTTTTAATTTGATTTGCTAACATTTTGTTGAGGTTCTTTTTTTGTTTGTTTGTTTTCTTTTTTGGTAGTGTCTTTCTCTAGTTTGGTAGCAAGGTAATGGTGGTCTAGTATTGGAATAAATTAGGGAATTTTCCCTCATCTTCAATTAGTTGCAGTAATTTGAGAAGGATAAATATAAGTTCTTTTCTATATGTTTGGTAGAATTTCCCTTTTCTGGAAATTTTTTGAACTTCTTCTTTAATTTCACTTCTAGTGATCAGTCTGTTGGAATTATCTGTTTCTTCTTAACTCAGTCATGGTATGCTCTGTATTTCTAGAAATTTGTGTTTCTTCCAGGTTATCCAATTTGTTAGTATATAACTGTTCACAGTATTCTCTTATGATTTTTCATATGTCTGTGGCATCTCCTAGTCCTAGGGATTATAAGGTAGAAAAAAAATATACCATAAGGAGGAAATCTATGAAGTGAAGTGAAGTGAAAATTATTCAGTCGTGTCTGACTGTTTGTGACCCCTTAGACTGTAGCCTGCCAGGCTCCTCTGTCCATGGAATTCTCCAGGCAAGAATACTGGAGTGCATAGCCATTCCATTCTCCAGGGGATCTTTCCAACCCAGCGATCAAATAGACATACTCCTAGAAACAAAATATTTTTATACTATGGACTAATCTTTTTACTCCTGTGGAGTTTCAAAAGTATTGATATCAAATTTTTGCATAAACTTGTTCCCAAGACATATGCTTTAAAAATATAACATAAAGTTATTGTTTAATTGCTGAACATGAAAATATGCATGATTCCATGCCCATTATGTTGACATAATGTTGACACTGTATTTTGGGTAATAAATTGCTATACAAAATGGCTCAGTCAGAGTGCAAAACAGCAAATAGGAAGATAATTTATATTCTGAGGGGTTTTGCTTCCTCATCATAAAAGCGTTTTTAATTAGGGCGTACATGTGTGTATACCATAGAATGGCTTCTTTTATGTTACAAAGCTATTACACTAAATTCAGACTAAATCAGGGCTACAGTACAAACAATATGGGTATTTTAAAGCTATTATTAGACAAGAATTTAAAACTGTGGAATAAGAAAAATGAGATTTTACACATTTAAGTTTTATTGGCATATAGTTGATTTACAATGTTGTGGTAGTTTCTGCTACACAGCAAAGTGAATCAGCTATATGTATACCTGTATCCACTCCTTTGTTAGATTCTGTTCCTGTATAGCTCATTACAGAACATTGGGTAGAGTTCCCTGTGCCATACAGGAGATTTTCATTCATTATCTATTTTATATATAGTAGTGTGAATATGTCATTCTCAACCTCCCAGCTTATCCCCCTCTGTTCTCCCTTCTCCCCCCCCACCGCTTGGCAACCATGTTTGTTTTCTACTTCTGTGACTCTATTTCTGTTTTATAAATAGGTTCATTGGTACTATTAGTTTTAGATTCCATAGAAATCTAAAGAAAGCAGTATCATATATTTGTCTTTCTCTGTCTGACTTACTTCACTCAGTATAAGAATTTCTAGGTCCACCTTGTCACTGCAAAAGAAAACACAACAAAATTATTTAAAATTAAAATTTGTGTTTGGATTCTAAAAAGTGCATACTTAAATAACATGGATTAAATGATAATCACAAAAATAAATATATATAGCCAAGAGGGGAAAAAAAAAGGAAAGTGAGATAAAGGGAATAGCATTTATTGAGTAAAATTCCTGACCAGAACACTAATAGGTATAAAATATAAGGAAAACAACTATGTAAAAATAGTTAGGCCTCATTTTAGAAAGAAGAAATTTGTATTCAGACAGTTTAAGCATATAATCAAATGTCTTGTAGAGTATACGTGGCTCTCCAATGTTTGAATATATGTTTGATTTGATTCACCCATTTTTATGGAAGAATATAGAGTCCACATTATGTATCAGGGACTATCCTCAGAGCTGGTTATGCGAGGATGCACAGAATGGCAGTTGTCTTTACTGTTTTAAACCAGAATCCAGAGATCTGAATGGAAAGGTGTTAGAAATAATGCAATGAAGATAAAAGAGCTTTTCAATAATCCAGGGATACTGTGACCAGAGAGTGTGTGTTGGCTGTGTCATTGAAAAGTAAAGTGTCTGTACCAGAGAATTTGTCAAGTAGAATTTATAGTTTTGCATTTCAAGGCAGACAGAAAAGGTAAGAAACTGAAGGATAAGAAAAATGGAATGGGAATATATGTTCTTTATGTTTACGGTTAGGGATGAAACATAGCAGAGTGTTAAGATTAGACCAGTGACCAATACCAGAAAAATCAGTAGAATGATTTCTCCACTGAAGGAAAAATGTCTGATAATGAAACTTCTCAAAAACTGAAGTTGGCAGCCTTGTGAAAATCCCTGTTAAAGGCACTCAATTAAGTACTCGATCACTACTCCTTTGTGGTTGAAATTCGAGTATATCCAGTGGAAAGAATGATCTTCTTGACTTTATACTCCCTTCCAACTCGGATTTCATGGCTATTACAGTGAAAAATAATCTAAATTTTGGAGTCTGCCAGATTCTGAAAAAATTGATTTAAATAAAACATAAAAGCTAAGATAAGTGGTGGAAAAAAAAAAAAAAAACAAACCCTACCCCAGCAAAGAAAGCAACATGTTTTCTTTGTACTGAATGGTCATGAAAGTTTGAATGTTTGGTATGAAGTTACGTTTCAGTTAGTGAGGCAAGACCTAAATTTAATAAATTTTGACAAGTGCTTTGACATGTGTCTGTACATAAGAGCCAAGAGGTGCTGGTGGTGGTGGCTTAGTTGCTAGGTCATGTCAGACTCTTTGAACCCCATGGACTGTATAGCCCACCAGGCTCCTCTGTCCTTGGGATTTCCCAGGCAAGAATACTGGAGGGGGTTGCCATTTCCTCCTCCAGGGGTGCTTCCAGAAACACGAATTGAACCCGCATCTCCTGCATTGCACGCAGAATCTTTCCTAAGCCACCACAGAAGCCCCAGATGCCAAGAGGAGGATGATCCAGTTCAGACAATAACATGGAGGAAAGGCATCTCACAGAAGCTGATTACAGACCTGAGTTTTGATGTACAAATAGATTTTTTTTAAGCTGAGAAATTTGGTGGCAAGAAAAATATTAATAGCAGAATAAAAGATACTCATTTTCCTCTTTTACATGTCAAAAAGGTAAGTGTGTTATAGAGGATTATTTAGAAGACATATTATATTTCAAAGTATATTAGGAGACATATTATATATCAAAGTCACAATGAACATTTTTGTAGAAGGTTGAGAACTTCTGATTAATCTACATATGAATAAGGATAAAATTGAGTTTTGTGGTACTTGATGTCATGAGTGTATTAGGACCTGAAGATGGCCTTTTGCTGTAGGTATCATCAAACCGACCCTATTCACCATCAGCTTATGAACTAAAGGTGTAAGGAACAGTAGTGATAGAAGAAGGAAAGAATGATTGAATGAGGAGAATGGACTGACATCTCATAACACAACATTCTGATAATGCTGTATGTGAAAAACTTAGTTTCTGATTCTTCAGCCAAATAAAGTTGGTTAAATTGTTAAAGTCTCCTCAATGGTGATACTCAGGTAGCTACAAAAGAGAGAGAGAAAAAGAGGGCTGCCCCACTTGAACAGGACCTTCCATTGCCTGGTGCATGGAAGAAGAAAATATAAGAAAAAACACATACAGTATACTGTCTCCACAACTGTAAGTATTCACTCTTCCAGGGAATGGACTTCATTTTGAATTATCAGATACTGATCAGATTCTTAGGATTTGAGGAGATTTGGACAAGGCAGGAGTAAGGAGTGCAGAAAAGTAGGAGAAAACGGACAGGAAGTTGCAATGATTCAGGAAAGGAGACAGGAATATTCCTTTTCCTGTGGTCAGAAGCAGGTATTTTGGGAAAATGAGAGAGAAAAGGAGGCAAAATTATCTGACATTCCCCAACAAGCTTGTCTTATAAGATATGTTAAATGATGGGAGGTTTTGAAAATGACCAGCTTTGGGTCACAAGATTCTCCTAAGACAGTTTGTCAGCAGAACAAATTAAAGTGAAGCTCTTAAAACAAACCAGGAGTCTCCAAAATAATGAACTATTTTAAGCAAACATTATTGACTGTCAGTGGCGACGTGACTGGCTCATAATGTTGCTTCCATATTTGTTGTCTATGTCAGGGAATGAATGGTATGCTCTGCCAATTACTGACAGTATATAAAGGTCCACGGGAAGGAGAAGACACACACTTCAGAAACATCCCCTCACAGTCCACCTGAATCCTCTTCCCTTGACAACATGTGTTGTAACTACTATGGCAACTCCTGTGGCTATGGCTGTGGAAACAGCTATAGCTGTGGACTCAGCCCCTACTATGGCTGTGGATATGGAGCTAGATATGGCTGTGGATACGGCTCAGGATATGGCTGTGGCTATGGAACAGGATATGGCTGTGGATTTAGCCCCTATTATGGCTGTGGTTATGGAACCGGATATGGCTGTGGATATGGCTCTGGCTCTAGCAGCTACTGGCCAGTTTGCTACAGGAGATATTATTCTTCTTGCTGCTAGAACATCACCATCTTAGCCTAGTTTGCTTCTGAAATGAGGAATCTAAAGATAATACTGCTTCGAGGATCAATAACCCAGGATTTCTACTTGCAAGAAATTACATGCCTGACAGAGGCTTTGACCTCTAAGTACCCATTTTTAGAACAAAGTCCTTGAAGTCTGAGGTTCTATGGTGGTAACATCTGACTCTTCCAAATGTTAGCCTCTACTACCTTAATCTCTGAGTCTCTGTTATAACTGTGTTAATGACCCTAACATTCTATAGCATGGATAACCCCTTATTCTCAATAAAAATGGCTCATTGCTTCTAACAAATGTCTGTGAATTAGTCTTTCTTGAGGTGCTATGGCCTCTTTCGAAGACTGGGCTAACAGGGTGCTTGAACCTTGGGTTCTTTGATATAACTCAAGCATTTCTTCTTGTATTTGCACAAAAAATAATACCTTCTCCAACTATTTCTTGTACCTCACATACTCAGGCACTCACATACCCAGGCACAAATCTCACAGTATTTTAGAACCGAGCTTTGCAAATCCCAGTGTGTCGAGAATGGAGCTGGCGGAGCAAGTGGAGGCAGAATGACACATTCAGGTGGTCATGACAAAGCCCAGGTAGAGGAGAGACGACCTGACTTCCTGACGGAGTAATGGGATAGAAGAGAGACTTCCCAGATGTAATGAGAAATTGGGAGCAGAGTTGGGTGTTAGGCACTTGAGAATAAAGAACTAAGGAATGGCTAAGTTAGAATAAAAATATTCTATGATATCATTTTCTTTTGATGGGATTGCTAATGAATTTTTTAAATTTATCTTTAATTAAAGGATAATAGCTTTGTAATTCTGTGTTAATTTCTGCCATACAGCAAAGCAAATTAGTCATAACTATATGCTTATCCCCTCCCTCTTCAGTCTCCCTCTCACCCACCCCTACCCCATCCGTCTAGGTAGTCACAGAGCTCCAGCTGGGCTCCCTATGCTATATAGCAGCCTCCCAGTAGCTATCTATTTTACACATGATAATGCATATAAGTTAATGCTACTTTCTCAATTAGTCCCATCCTCTCCTTCCCCCACTGTCCACAAGTCCCTTCTCTATGTCTGTGTCATCATTCCTCCCCTGAAAAATAAACTCATCAGTACCATCTTCTAGATTCTATATATATGCATTAATATATATCTGATTTTCTCTTTTGGACTTACTTTACTCTGTGTAACAAACATTAAGTTCATCCACCTCACTACAAATTACACAAATCCATTTCTTTTATGGCTGAGTAATATTCTATTGTATATATGTACCATAAATTCTTTATCCATTCATCTGTGAATGTACATTTAGGTTGCTTCCTTGTCCTGTCTATTATAAACAGTCCTGCAATGAACACTGGAGTACACGTGCATTTTTGAATTGTTATTTTCTCAGGGTATAAGTCCAGTACTGAAATTACTGGGTCATTTGGTAGTTTTATTCCCAGTTTTAAAAGGAATCTTAATATTGTTCTCCATGTGAAGTGCTGGGCTGGATTAAGCACAAGCTGGAATCAAGATTGCTGGGAGAAATATCAATAACCTCAGAAATGCAGATGACACCACCCTTATGGAAGAAAGTGAAGAACTAAAGAGCCTCCTAATGAAAGTGAAAGAGGAGAGTTAAAAAGTTAGCTTAAAACTCAACATTCAGAAAATGAAGATCATGGCATCTGGTCCCATACTTCATGGCAAATAGATGAAGAAACAATGGAAACAGCTAGAGATTTTATTGTGGGGGCACCAAAATCACTACAGATGGTGACTGCAGGCATGAAATTAAAAGACACTTGCTCCTTGGAAGAAAAGCTATGACCAACCTAGACAGCATTACTTTGCCAACAAAGGTCTATTTAGTCAAAGCTGTGGTTTTTTCAGTAGTCATGTATGGATGTGAGAGTCGGACTATAAAGAAATCTGAATGCTGAAGAGTTGATGCTTTAGACCGGTGGTGTTGGAGAAGACTCTTGAGAGTCCCTTGGACTGCAAGGAGATCCAACCAGTCCATCCTAAAGGAGATCAATCCTGAATATTCATTGGAAGGACTGATGCTGAAGTTGAAACTCTGCTATTTTGGCCACCTGATGCAAAGAACTGACTCATTTGAAAAGACTCTGATGCTGGGAAAGATTGAAGGCAGGAGGAGAAGGGGACAACAGAGGCTGAGAAGGTTGGATGGCATCACCGATTCAATGGACATGAGTTTGAGCAAGCTCTGGGAGTTGGTGATGGATAGGGAGGCCTGGCATGCTGCAGTCCATGGAATCGCAGAGTCAGGCACGACTGAGTGACTGGACTGAACAGATAATGACAGTATTGAATATTTTGCATATATTGACCTTTAGGAGATTGGTTTCAGTCATTTAATTGACAAATAGCTTTGTGTAGCTTTGAGAGGGTCTTATCTTAGTGAAGACAAAGTGGGAAATTTATAGACAACTTTACTGCTCTCACAGGTTTTACAATCTAGCACTTGAAGCTAAAAAAAAAAGATCAGTAAAAATATTAAGATGATTTCAGACTGACAATTGGGGTAGGGAACTAAAACTGCTGAATAGAAAAAGAGTAAGTATTGAAGTATTACAGAGACAGTTGAGGGAGGCATTTTGAACTTGTGAAAAATGAGCTGATATCAATTGCAAAAGAAGATTTAAAAGGACAGTAGCAAGTATAAAAAAGGAAGAGAGATGCTCTAAGTTTTGGAAGAATATGATTTATTAGACACATATGAGATAATTTATGTATCCAGGAAGAGTATTTACATTTTAACTTTTAACATGCCTTAAAAACCTGAAATGTTGTGACTCCAGTAAAGAACACTTGAGACACACAGCTTTGGAAAAATTAGAAAATGATGTCAATCTATCCAAATACCTTATACTGACACAGCAATGTTTGACTTAATCTATCCCTTTTTATTACAGAAATATTGATTGAGTGCATATTATGTGCCAGGTACTCTTCTCAGAGCAGGATATTCAGTGATACAAAGAATATATATTTTTGTTGTTGTTATGGATCAGTATCCAGAGGTTTGAAAGGAAATGTATTAGAAGTAATGCAATAAATAGAAGACTTTTCAATAATCCTGGGGGATTGTGATGACAAAGTATGTGTTGGCAGCAGTATGCAAAGTATCTATACTAGAGAATTTATGAAGTAGAATTCATAGTTTTGAATGTCAAGGAAGACAGAAAAGGAAAGAAACTATAGAATGGTAAAAATTGGAATGGAAATATATTTTCTTTATGCCTATTCTTAGGGATTAAACAGTAGAATCATCAGATTAGAGCAGTGACCAATAACAGGAAAAAATAGGTAGAATGATTTCTTAACTGAAGTAAAGCTGTCTAATAATTAATGTTCTCAGAAAATGAAATCAGCAGCTTGGTGAAAATTCCTGTTGAAGTCATTCCAGTCTATAAAATACTGGATTATGACTAATTTTTTGTTGTTAAAGTGTAAGTGTCCAGCATAAAGAATCACCTTTCAGATTTTTCACTCCATTCAATTTGGATTTCATAGTGTTCACCATAAAAAATCAGTTGAAGTTTGATAAGAAATGAAATAGGAAAAAAATACAATACCACAGATATACAAAAAATCATAAGAGAATGCTGTGAACAGTTATAAACTAACAAATTGGATAACCTAGAAGAAACACAAATTTCTAGAAACACAGAGCATACCGTGACTGAGTTAAGAAGAAACAGATAATTTCAACAGATCGATCACTAGAAGTGAAATTAAAGCAGCAATTCAAAAAATTTCCAGCAAAGGTGAATTCTACCAAACATATAGAAAAGAACTTATATTTATCCTTCACAAGCTATTCCAACTAATTGAAAATGAGGGAACATTCCCTAATTTATGCCAATACTAGACCACCATTACCTTGTTACCAAAACTAAAGAAAGACACTGCCAAAAAAGAAAAAAACTCAACAAAATGTTAGCAAACTAAATTAAAAAATACAAAGAAGTGTCATTCACCATGATCAAGTTGGATTTAATCCAGGGTCACAAAGACAGTTTAACATATGCAAATCAATCAGTGTGATACACCCATGTTAACAAAAAGAAAGACAAAAGATACATGGTCACGTCAATAAATGAGTAAAAATAGTTTAAAAAAATCAGCATCCATTCATGCCAAAAACTCTCATCAACGTGGTTTTAAAGGGAAAATATCTGAATATAATAAAGATTATTTATGACAAATCCATAGCCAACATAATACTCATTGGTGAAAAGATGAAACCTTCCCTACTAAATTCAGGAATAAGACAAGGATGCTCACTCTCATCACTTCTATTTAAAGTAGAATTGGACATTTTCACTGCAGCAGACAAGAAGAAATACAACATATTGGAAAGAAAGAGGTAAACACTATCACTACTTGCAGATGATGTACTTTGTATAGAGAACTCTAAAGTCTTCACTGAAAACCTATTAGAACTAATAAGTTAATTCAGTAGATTGTATGTTACAAGGTTAGTATAGAGAAACCTGTTGTGTTTCTATACACTAATTATGAAATATTAGGAAGAGAAAGTTTAAAAAAAATCCATTTAATTGGTTCTACAAATAAATCAGACAGAGGAAGACAAATACTGTATTACTTCACTTATATGAAAACTCTAAAAATTGTGAAATGAAAGCACATGTAAGACAGAAGAGACCCAAAGATATAGAAAACAATCTTTTTGGTTACCAGAGGGGAGAGTGAAGGGGAGGGACCAATTAGTGCCACTGGATTAGCAGATGCAAACTACTGTTTATAAAACAGATGAGCAGTAAAGATATATTATATAGCATGGTGAATTATTTATTATGTTGTAATAATATTTAATGGAAGATAATATTCAAAAACATTGAATGATTATGCTCTACACCCAAAACTAACACAATATTGTAAATCAACTATAGCTGAATAAAAAAAGAAAACTTCAAAATTTGGAGCCTTCCTGATTCTGAAAATGGTGAATGAAAGTAAAATCTATACAAGTAAGATATGCAAAAAAAAGTCCACAAGCAAAAAAATTTTGCCAACGTATTTGATGATGGAAAGGTCCAGTGTTTATTTAGAGTGAGAAGAATGAATATGTTTGGATTTAAGAATCTACAGATAGAGAAACATTTATAAATATGTAGCTATAAACCAAGATTTCTTTTCTTAATACTATTGACAGTTTGGGCAAGATTTTTTTCTTGTTGGGGGCTTCTTGTGCCCTGCAGTTTCATCAGCATCTTAGGGCCAGTCTGCTACAGATGTTATTCTTCTTGCTGCTAGAACATCACCACCTAAAACATCATTTATGTCTGAAACCACACATCTAAGATAATGCTAATTCAAGGATCGTTCAGTCATGATATATATATATGCAAGAAATTACATGCAAGACAGAGCTTTGACCTTCAACTATACGTTTTTAGATTGGCATCTTTGAGGCCTGAATTTCCATGGAGGTTTCATCTTTTTTCCAAATGTTAACCTTTATCACCCTTAATCTCTGACTTTCTGTTGTAAAGAACCTAATACCCTACTGTTGGGGAAATCCCTTGTTATCAATAAAAATAGTTCATTGTTTCTAACAAATCTCTGTGTATTTGTTTGTGCATAATTTTTGTTTTGAGGTGTTATGGCCTCTGTTGAAAACTGGACAAATGTGAAGCTAAACTTTGAAGTCCTTCTTGATATAAGCTTTTCTTTTATACCTGCATCAGAAATAATGTCTTTCCCACCTATTTCTTGTTTTTCACATACTTAGGCACTCACATATATAAGCACAAATCTCAGTATTTCAGGACTGTGCTTTTCAAATCTCTCTGTGTCTGGGATGGAGCTGGAGGTGAAAGACAAGGAGGAATGATACTTTATTAAGGAAGTTAATGCAAATTCCAAAATAGAGAAGAGGTGGCTTGAGTACTTAAAGGAATAATGGAAAGGAAGGGAAATTTTCCAGCATATATGAAAATAAGAAGCAGAGATAGGTGTCCAGCACATGAGACTAAAGAACTGAAGAATGCATGTAAAAGTCAAAACATTATATCATATCATCTGCTTTTGATGGAAATACAAATGTATTTTTTTATATATATTGATGTTGAAATTGATTTCAATCACTTAGTTGATAAATAATTTTGAGTAGTTTTGAAAGGGTCTCATCTTAGACACTGAAGACAAAGTAGAAAAATTATAGAAACATTTCCTACTCTCACAGTGTTTACATTCTAGTAGGTAAAGAATAAAAAAATTAAAAAATTAATATAATTTCTTTTTTTTTTTATTGTAGTGGTTTTTGCCATACATTGACATGAATCAGCCATGGATTTACATGTGTTCCCCATCCTGATCCCCCCTCCCAATTTCAAACTGACAGTTGGGATGTGGGAATAAAACAGTTTACTTGGAAAGAGAGTAAAGATTGAAGCATTAATAAGATATCAGGTAGGTATTTTGACCTTGTGATATCTCATGCCAATTGCAAAGAAAGATTCAAAAGGATAGTAGCAAATGTAAAGGGGGAAAAGAAATCCACGAAGTTTTGGAAGAATATGATTTAGTAAGCATGTATGAGATAGCTTACACATCCATTAAAGAGTCTTGACAAATTAACTCTTAACATACCTTCAAAATCTGAAACGTGGTGACTTCCTTAGTCAAAGAGGACTTCCTTGGTGACTCAGACAGGAAGGAATCTGCCTGCAGCACAGACCTGGGGTCAGTCCTTGGGTTGGGAAGATCCCCTGCAGAAGGCAATGACTATCCAACCCAATATCCTGCCTGAAGTATTCCATGGATAGAGGAGCCAGTGGGCTACAGTCCATGAGGTTGCAAAGAGCTGGACACAACTGGGCAACTAACACATTCATACTTTCACTAGTTAAAGAACACAAGACATTCAGCTCAGTGAAATGACAAAAGGGTGATAATCAGTCCAAATATCAATTAGTTTACAAATTAGACACAAATATTTGAATACAATTTGACTTAATCTATCAATTTTTATTAGAGAAATATTAATTGAGCCCAACTTATGTGCAAGGTATTATAACCAGAGCTGGTTATTCCATGATGCACAAAATGAGATGGTTCTGCAGTCATCATTAGGTATGGGGAGGCTTGAATGAAAAGGTTTAGAAATAATGCAATAAAGATGGATGACTTTTCAGTAAACCATGGGAATTGTGGCCAGAAATTCTGCTTTGGCAGTGGCATTGAAAAGCAAAGTGTGTATTGTAGAGAACTTGTGAAGCATACCTTATAATTTCAAATCACAAGGAGGATAGGAAAGGTAAGAAAACTGAAGCATAATGACAATTGGAATGAGGACATATTTTCTTTACGCCTATCATTTGTGATTAAACATAGCAGAGTCATAAGATTATACCAGTGATCAATAGAAGAAAAAAAAAGGTTGAATGATTTCTCAACTGAAAGAAAAATGCCTAATATTGAAAATTCTCAGAAAATGAAATCAGAAGCTTGATGAAAATTCCTTCTAAAGGCATTCAATAAAGTACTGGATTACCACTCATTTCACTGTTGTTGAAATTTGGGTGTACAATAGAAGATGTAATGGTTCTTATAGTAAAAAATAACAAGTATTGGAATCTGCTTGACTACGAAAGATAGTGTTACACCTAAGCAAGTGAGATAAACAAAAATAACACCCCCCCCCCGCACCAAACTTTAAAATGGAACAATTGACAGTACTAGTCAGTCAATTGGCACTATAAAATCTAATGAGATTTTGAATTTAGAGATCAAAATGGGGAGAACTGATAGATTTGCAATATGCTAATATGTCTAATCCATCTAATCTTTACTTAGATTTTCTTCAGTCTTTCTTAATAATTTTCTGTAGTAATAATTTTTAGTATAGAGGTTTATATATATTTTATAAAATATATTCCTAGGAATTTGGTGGTTTTTAATGATATTACAAGTAATATATTTTATTTTGGTAAGTTCCTATGTTGCAAATAAATGAAAATCCAACTGAAAAAAATAAAATAAATAGAACAAGCAAGAGAGTTCCAGAAAAACATCTACTTCTGCTTTATTGACTACACCAAAGCCTTTGACTGTGTGGATCACAATAAACTGTGGAAAATTTTTTAAGACATGGGAATACCAGACCACCTTGCCTGCCACCACAGAAACCTGTATGCAGGTCAAGAAGCAGCAGTTAGAACTGGGCATGGAACAATGAACTGGTTCCAAATTGGGAAAGGAGTAAGTCAAGGCTGTATACTGTCTCCCTACTTATTTATCTGCTAAGCAGAGTACATCATGTAAAATGCCAGGCTGGATGAAGCACAAGCTGGAATCAAGATTAGTGGGAGAAATATAAATAACCTCAGATATGCAGATGACACCACCTTTATGGCATAAAGTAAAGAGGAACTGAAGAGCCTCTTGATGAAAGTGAAAGAGGAGAATGAAAAAGCTGGCTTAAAACTCAACATTCAGAAAACTAAGGTTATGGCATCTGGTCCCATCAGTTCATGGCAAATAGATGGGGAAACAGTGGAAACAGTGAGAGATTTTATTTTCCTGGCTCCAAAATTACTGAAGATGGTGATTGCAGCCATGAAATTAAAAGATGTTTGCTCATTGGAAGAAAAGCTATGACCAACCAAGACAACATATTAAAGAGCAGAGACATGACTTTGATGAGAAAGGTCCATCTAGTCAAAGCTATAGTTTTTCCAGTAGTCATATCTGGATGTGAGAGTTGGACTATAAAGAAAAATAAATGCCAAATAATTGATGCTTTTGAACTGTGATGTTGGAGAAGACTCTTGAGAATCCCTTGGACTGCAAGGAGATCCAACCTGTCCATCCTAAAGGAAATCAGTCCTGAATATTCATTGGGAGGACTGATGCTGAAGATGAAGCTCCAGAACTCTGACTACCTGGTGTGGATGTGAAGAACTGACTCATTTGAAAAGACCCTGATGCTGGGAAAGACTGAAGGCAGGAAAGAAGAGGACAACAGAGGATGAGGTGGTTGGATGGCCTCACGGACTCAATGGACATGAGTTTGAGCAAGCTCTGGGAGTTGGTGATGGGCAGGGAAGCCTGGCTTGCTGCAGTCCATGAGGTGGCAAAGAATAGGACATGACTGAGCAACTGAACTGAACTGAGCTGAATTGAAACTTTAAAAAGCTACACATTTTTTTTCCTACATGTTTGGCAATAGAAAGTTTAGATGTTTAGCTTAGAGTGAGAAGGAAGAGTAGGTTTGGATTTAGACATCCATAGAGAGAGAAACTTATTTGTAAACACACAGCTACACTGTAATGTTTCTATGCTCAGTACTAGTGATATTCTGGATTATTTTTCTTTTAGCTATTCCATGTTGTTCTGTGCCCTGGAGAATTAGTAGCATCCTTTGTTTCTACATACTGTGAACATGGAACAACAGACTGTTTCCAAATAGGAAAGGGGTACCCCAACACTGTATATGGTCATTCTGCTTATTTAACTTCTATGCAGAGTACATCATGAGAAATACTGGGCTGGAAGAAGCACAAGCTTGAATCAAGATTGCTGGGAGAAATATCAATAAGCTCAGATATGCAGATGACACCACCTGTATGGCAGAAAGTGAAGAACTAAAGAGCCGCTTGATGAAAGTGAAAGAGGAGAGTGAAAAAGTTGGCTTAAAGCTCAACATTCAGAAAACTACGATCACGGCATCCGGTTTCATCATTTCATGGCAAATAGATGGGGAAACAGTGGCTAACTTTATTTTTGGGGGCTCCAAAATCACTGCGGATGGTGAGTGCAGCCATGAAATTAAAAGAAGCTTACTCCTCAAAAGGGCTTCCCTGGTGGCTCAGACGGTAAAGCGTCTGCCTGGAGTGCGGGAGACCTGGGTTCGATCCCTGGGTTGGGAAGATCCTCTGGAGAAGGAAATGGCAACCCGCTCCAGTACTCTTGCCTGGAAAATTCCAAGGACTGAGGAGCCTGGTAAGCTACAGTCCATGGGGTCACAAAGAGTTGGACACGACTGAGTGATGTCACAGGTCACTCCTTGGAAGGAAAGTTATGATCAAACTAGACAGCATATTAAAAAGCAGAGACATTACTTTGTCAACAAAGGTCCGTCTAGTCAAGGCTATGGTTTTTCCAGTGGTCATGTATGGATGTGAGAGTTCGACTATAAAGAAAGCTGAGTGTAGGAGAATTGATGCTTTTAAACTGTGGTGTTGGAGAAGACTCTTTAGAGTCCCTTGGACTGCAAGGAGATCCAACCAGTCCATCCTAAAGGAGATCAGTCCTGGGTGTTCATTGCAAGGACTGATGCTGAAGCTGAAAGTGCAATACTTTGGCCACTTGATGAGAAGAGCTGACTCATTTGAAAAGATCCTGATTCTGGGAAAGATTGAAGGTGGGAGGAGAAGGGAATGGCAGAGGATGAGACAGTTGGATGGCATCACTGACTCAATGGACATGAATTTGGTCAGGAGTTGGTGATGGACAGGGAGGCCTGGCTTGCTGCAGTCCACAGAGTTGCAAAGAGTTGGATAGAATTGAGTGACTGAACGAACTGAACTGAACTGATATATGTATTTATGTATGAATCTCTCCTCTATCCATCCAGTGGGCCTACTTCTCAGTGAATTCATAATTTTATGTAGGAGTATCATAGTAAGATTTTAAAAAGAAATGATGTAATTTTTTTTTTAGCCATGTGTTTTGAACGCTATAAAATATGGAAGGTTATTAGTGTTGTGAGTGTCAGGAAAGAGTTCTGAGAAGATGGGGCACTTGACTTGAGGCTTGAGTAGGAACTGGCCAATCAGATAGGGGATTGGGACAACAAGTCTTTCTGTGCATTTGTTACCACCAGTGGAGGTGTGTAATCATTAATCAGACTTAAAGAGGAACTCTCAGGCTTTCCTTATTCTCTTAAGATTATTTAGAGCACAGCGCATACTACTTCCGTAAGCAGGAGTGGCACGGCCTGGCCAGCAGGACCACGTGGCAGTGAGCTCACTAGCAGAAGACTATGAAAACTTGGCTCTGACACTCAACTGCTGTGTGATTTCAAGATAGTGACTTAATCACTCTGAGCCTCAGCTTCTTTCTCCGGACACTTGTTTGTCAAGTACCCACTCTATTTATTCTAAGAGGATGTAAAAATGAATTGAGATAATGTATATAAAGACATTTTACAACATGCAGTAGAGATGAAATGATTCAGTTCAGTTCAGTTCAGTCACTTGATCGTTTCCAACTCTGCAACCCCATGAACCAGGCATCTTCCATGCCAGGTCTCCCTGTCCACCACCAATTCCCGGAGCTTACCCAAACTCATGTCCATTGAGTTGGTGATGCCATCCAACCATCTCATCCTCTCCCATCCCCTTTCCTCCTGCCCTCAATTTTCCCAGCATCAGGATCTTTTCAAATGAGTCAGCTCTTCTCATCAGGTGGCCAAAGTATTGGAGTTTCAGCTTCAGAGACTCTCAAGAGTCTTCTTCAAAATCACAGTTCAAAAGCATCAATTCTTCTGCACTCAGCTTTCTTCATAGTCCAAATCTCACATCCATACATGAACACTGGAAAAACCATAGCCTTGACTGGACAGACTTTTGTTGGCAAAGTAATGTGTCTCCTTTTTAATATGCTGTCTAGGTTGTTCATAACTTTCCTTCCAAGGAGTAAACATCTTTTAATTTCATGGCTGCAATCACCATCTGCAGTGATTTTGGAGCCCAGAAAAATAAAGTCAGCCACTGCTTCTACTGTTTCCCCATCTATTTGCCATAAAGTGATGGGACCAGATGCCATGATCTTAGTTTTCTGAATGTTGAGCTTTAAGCCAACTTTTTCACTCTTCTCTTTCACTTTCATCAGGAGGCTCTTTAGTTCTTCTTCACTTTCTGCCATATGGGTGGTGTCATCTGCATATCTGAGGTTATTAATATTTCTCCCGGCAATCTTGATTCCAGCTTGTGCTTCTTCCAGCGCAGCATTTCTCATGATGTACTCTGCATAGAAGTTAAATAAGCAGAGTGACAATATACAGCCTTGATGTACTCATTTCCCTATTTGGAACCAGTCTGTTGTTCCATGTCCAGTTCTAACTGTTGCTTTCTGACCTGCATACAGGTTTCTCAAAGGGCAGGTCAGGTGGCCTGGTATTCCCATCTTTTTCAGAATTTTCCACAGTTTATTATAATTTCTTTCAGAAATTTCCACAGTCGATGGCTATGGCATAGTCAGTAAAGCAGAAGTAGATGTTTTTCTGGAACTCTTTTGCTTTTTTGATGATCCAGCAGATGTTGGCAATTTCATCTCAGGTTCCTCTGTCTTTTCTAAATCCAGCTTGAACATCTGGACGTTCACGGTTTGCATATTGCTGAAACTTGGCTTGGAGAATTTTGAGCATTACTTTACTAGCATGTGAGATGAGTGCAGTTGTGCAGTTGTTTGAGCATTCTTTGGCATTGCCTTTCTTTAGGATTGTCATGAAAACTGACCTTTTGCAGTTCTGTGGCCACTACTGAGTTTTCCAAATTTGCTGGCATATTGAGTGCAGCACCTTCACAGAATCATGTTTCAGGATTTGAAATAGCTCAACTGGAATTCCATCACCTCTGCTAGCTTTGTTTGTAGTGATGCTTTCTAAGGCCCACTTGACTTCACATTCCAAGGTGTGTGGCTCTAGGTGAGTGATCACATTATCGTGATTATCTGGGTCGTGAAGATCTTTTTTTTTATTCTTCCCACCTCTTCTTAATATCTTCTGCTTCTGTTAGCTCCATACCATTTCTATCCTTTATTGAGCCCAACTTGCATGAAATAGTCCCTTAGTATCTCTAATTTTCTTGAAGAGATCTCTAGTCTTTCCCATTCTATTGTTTTCCTCTATTTCTTTGCACTGATCACTGAAGAAGGCTTTCTTATCTCTCCTTGCTATTCTTTGGAACTCTGCATTCAAATGGGTTTATCTTTCCTTTTCTCCTTTGCTTTTCACTTCTCTTCTTTACACAGCTATTTGTAAGGCCTCCTCAGACAGCCATTTTACTTTTTTGCATCTCTTTTTCTTGGGGATGATCTTGATTCCTGTCTCCTGTACAATGTCACAAAGTCCGTCCATAGTTCATCAGGCACTCTGGCCATCAGATCTAGTCCTTTAAATCTATGTCTCACATTCACTGTATATTTGTAAGGGATTTGATTTAGGTCATACCTGAATGGTTTAGTGGTTTTCCCCACTTTCTTCAACTGAAATCTGAATTTAGCAATAGAGGAGTTCATGATCTGAGCCACAGTCAGCTCCCAGTCTTATTTTTGATGACTGTATAGCGTTTCTCCATCTTTGCCTGCAAAGAATATACATTCCTTAGTTCTTTATTCTCAAGTGCCTAACACCCAACACTGCTCCCAATTTCTCATTACTTCTGGGAAGTATCCTTCTATCCCATTATTCCATCAGGAAGTCAGGTCATCTCTCCTCTACCTGGACTTTGTCATGGCCACTTGAATGTGTCATTCTGCCTCCACTCCGTTCTCGACATGATGAGATTTGCAAAGCTCGGTTCTCAAATACTGTGAGATTTGTGCCTGGGTATGTGAGTGCCTGAGCATATGAGATACAAGAAATAGTTGGAGAAGGTATTATTTTTTGTGCAAATACGAGAAGAAATGCTTGTATTACATCAAAGAACTCAAGGTTCAAGCACTCTGTTAGCCTAGTCTTCGAAAGAGGCCATAGCACCTCAAGAAAGACTAATTCATAAGCAGTACACAGAGATTTGTTAGAAGCAATGAGCCATTTTTATTGAGAATGAGGGGTTATCCATGCTATAGAATATTAGGGTCATTAACATAGTCATAACAGAGACTCAGAGATTAAGGTAGTAGAGGCTAACATTTGGAAGAGTCAGATGATATCACCACTGAACTTCAGACCTCAAGGACGTCAATCGAAAAATGGATAGTCGGAGGTCAAAGCCTCTGTCAGAAATGCAATTTCTTGCAAGTGCAAATCATGGGTACAGATCCTCGAAGCAGTATTATCTTTAGATTCCTCATTTCAGAAGCAAATTAGGCTAAGATGGTGATGTTCTAGCAGCAAGAAGAATAATATCTCCTGTAGCAAACTGGCCAGTAGCTGCTAGAGCCAGAGCCATATCCACAGCCATATCCGGTTCCATAACCACAGCCATAATAGGGGCTAAATCCACAGCCATATCCTGTTCCATAGCCACAGCCATATCCTGAGCCGTATCCACAGCCATATCTAGCTCCATATCCACAGCCATATCTAGCTCCATATCCACAGCCATAGTAGGGGCTGAGTCCACAGCTATAGCTGTTTCCACAGCCATAGCCACAGGAGTTGCCATAGTAGTTACAACACATGTTGTCAAGGGAAGAGGATTCAGGTGGACTGTGAGAGGATGTTTCTGAAGTATGTGTCTTCTCCTTCCCGTGGACCTTTATATACTGTCAGTAATTGGCAGAGCATACCATTCATTCCCTGACATAGACAACAAATATGGAAGCAACATTATGAGCCAGTCACGTCGCCACTGACAGTCAATAATGTTTGCTTAAAATAGTTCATTATTTTGGAGACTCCTGGTTTGTTTTAAGAGCTTCACTTTAATTTGTTCTGCTGACAAACTGTCTTAGGAGAATCTTGTGACCCAAAGCTGGTCATTTTCAAAACCTCCCATCATTTAACATATCTTATAAGACAAGCTTGTTGGGGAATGTCAGATAATTTTGCCTCCTTTTCTCTCTCATTTTCCCAAAATACCTGCTTCTGACCACAGGAAAAGGAATATTCCTGTCTCCTTTCCTGAATCATTGCAACTTCCTGTCCGTTTTCTCCTACTTTTCTGCACTCCTTACTCCTGCCTTGTCCAAATCTCCTCAAATCCTAAGAATCTGATCAGTATCTGATAATTCAAAATGAAGTCCATTCCCTGGAAGAGTGAATACTTACAGTTGTGGAGACAGTATACTATATGTGTTTTTTCTTATAGTTTCTTCTTCCATGCACCAGGCAATGGAAGGTCCTGTTCAAGTGGGGCAGCCCTCTTTTTCTCTCTCTCTTTTGTAGCTACCTGAGTATCACCATTGAGGAGACTTTAACAATTTAACCAACTTTATTTGGCTGAAGAATCAGAAGACCTCAGTTAGACCAGAAACTAATTTTTTCACATACAGCCTTATCAGAGTTTTGTGTTATGAGATGTTAGTCCATTCCCCTCATTCAATCATTCTTTCCTTCTTCTATCACTACTGTTCCTTACACATTTAGTTCAAATGCTAAAGGTAAGTAGGTCACTTTGATACTTACAGCAAAAGGCCATCTTCAGGTCCTAATACACTCATGACATCAAGTACCACAAAACTCAATTTTATCCTTATTCATATGTACATTAATCAGAAGTTTTCAACCTCCTATAAAAATGTTCATTGTGACTTTGAAATATATGTCTCCTTTCTTCTAAGTAATCCTCTCTAACACACTTACCTTTTTGACATGTAAAAGAGGAAAATGAGTATCATTTCTTCTGCATTAACATTTTTCTTGCCACCAAATTTCTAGGCTTAAAGAAACTATTTGTACATCAAAACTCAGTTCTGTAATCAGCTCCTGTGAGATGCCTTTCCTCCATGTTATTGTCTGAACTGGATCATCCTCCTCTTGGCTTCTGGGGCTTCCCTGGTGGCTCACGAAAGAATCTGCCTGCAATGCAAGAGATGTAGGTTTAATCCCTGGGTCTTGAAGATCCCCTGGAGGAGGAAATGGCAACCCCCTCCAGTGTTCTTGCCTGGGAAATCCCAAGGACAGAGGAGCCTGGTGGGCTATATAGTCAATGGGGTTCAAAGAGTCTGACATGACCTAGCAACTAAGCTGCCACCACTGCTCTTGGCTCCTATGTGCAGACACATGTCGGAGCACTTGTCAAAGTTTATTGAACCTAGGTCTTGCCTTACTAATTGAAATGTAACTTCATACCAAACTTTCAAACTTTCATGACCAAACATTCAGTCCAAAAAAAACTGTGTTGCTTTGTTTGTTTGTTTTTGTTTGCTTATCTTAGTTTCTAGATTTTATTTAAATCAACTTTTTTGAATCTGGTAGACTCCAAAACTTAGATTATTTTTCACTGTAACAGCCATGAAATCCAAAATGGAGGGAGTATAAAGTCAAGAAGATCATTCTTTTCACTGGATATACTTGAATTTCAACAACAAAGGAATGAGTGGTGATTGAGTACTTCATTGAATGCCTTTAACAGGGATTTTCACAAGGCTGCCAACTTCAGTTTTTGAGAAGTTTCATTATCAGACATTTTTCCTTCAGTTGAGAAATCATTCTACCGATTTTTCTGATATTGGTCACTGGTCTAATCTTAACACTCTGCTATGTTTCATCCCTAACCATAAACATAAAGAACATATATTCCCATTCCATTTTTCTTATCCTTCAGTTTCTTACCTTTTCTGTCCGCCTTGAAATGCAAAACTATAAATTCTACTTGACAAATTCTCTGGTACAGACACTTTACTTTTCAATGACACAGCCAACACACCCTGTCTGGTCAATATCCCTGGATTATTGAAAAGCTCTTTTATCTTTATTGCATCATTTCTAACACCTTTCCATTCAGATCTCTGGATTCTGGTTTAAAACAGTAAAGGCAACTCCCATTCTGTGCATCCTCGAATAACCAGCTCTGAGTACAGTCCCTGATACATAATGTGGACTCTATATTCTTCCATAAAAATGGGTGAATCAAATCAAACATATATTCAAACATTGGAGAGCCATGTATACTCTACAAGACATTTGATTATATGCTTCAATTGCCTGAATACAAATTTCTTTTTCCTAAAATGAGGCCTAACTATTTTTACATAATTGTTTTCCTTATGTTTCATACAGATTTAGTGTTCTGGTCAGGAATTTTACTCAATAAATGCTATTCCCTTTATCTCACTTTCCTTTTTTTTTTCCCCTCTTGGCTATATATATTTTGTGATTATTATCTTAATCCATGTTATTTAAGTATGTACTTTGCAGAATCCAAACATAAATTTTAATTTTAAATAATTTTGCTTTGTTTTTTGTTTTTTTTGCAGTATTGAGGTGGACTTAGAAATTCTCATACTGAATGAAGTAAATCAGACAGGGAAAGACAAATATATGATATGCTTTTTTTAGATTTCTATGGAATCTAAAACTAATAGTACCAATGAACCTATTTATAAAACAGAAATAGAGTCACAGAAGTAGAAAACAAACATGGTTGCCAAGGGGTGGGGGGAAAAGGGAGAACAGAGGGGGATAAGCTGGGAGGTTGAGAATGACATATTCACACTACTATATATAAAATAGATAACTAATAAAAATCTACTGTATGGCACAGGGAACTCTACCCAATGTTCTGTAATGACCTATACAGGAATAGAATCTAACAAAGAAGTGGATACAGGTATACATATAACTGATTCACTTTGCTGCATAGCAGAAAACTACCACAACATTGTAAATCAACTATACGCCAATAAAAATTAAATTTTTAAAATCTCATTTTTCTTATTCCATAGTTTTAAATTCTTGTCTAATAACAGCTTTAAAATACCCATATTTATTGGTACTGAAATCCTGATTTAACCTGAATTTAATGGCTTTGTAACGTAAAGCTGAATGTAATAGCTTTGTAATGTAAAGGAAGTCATTCTATGGCATAACACATATGTATGCCCTAATTAAAAAAAGCTTTTATGATGAGGAAGCAAAACCCCTCAGAATATAAATTACCTTCTTACTGACCTTTTTGCACTCTGACTGAGCCATTTTGTATAGCAATTTATTACCCAAACAGTGTCAACATTATGTCAACATAATGGGCATGGAATCATGCATATTTTCATGTTCAGAAATTAAAGAATAACTTTAGGTTATATTTTTAAAGCATATGTCTTAGGAACATGTTTATGCAAAAATTTGATATCAATACTTTTGAAACTCCACAGGAGTAAAAAGATCAGTCCATAGTAGAAAAATATTTTATTTCTAGGACTATGTTTATTTTGATAACTTGAATTAAGTACCATCTTGCCGTAAGACATTTTCGTCAAGATCAAAGACTTATTAAACAGTAGGTTTTAAATATCCACGTGAACTATGTTCTAAAGATTTCCTTAATTATGACTACATATGGGCTTTCCTGGTGGTTCAAATGGTAAAGAATCTGCACGCAATGCAGGAAACCTGGGTTTGATCCCTGGGTTGGGAAGAACCCCTGGAGAATGGAATGGTTACCCACTCCAGTATTCTTGCCTGGAGTATTCCATGGACAGAGGAGCCTGGCAGGCTACAGTCCAAGGGGTCGCAAAGAGTCAGACACAACTGAATAACTTTTACTTCACTTCATTTCATAGATTTCCTCCATAGGGTATATTTTTTTCTATCTTCCAATCTCCCAAATCTCCCAGCCTACACTCTCATTAAATACTGAAAAGATTCCTTCTAATCAGTTCATCTCTACTGCATGTTGTAAAATGTATTTATACACATTATCTCAAAACATTTTCACATCCTCTTAAAATAAATAGAGTGGATACTTGACAAACAAGTGTTTGGAGGTAGAAGCTGAGGCTCAGAATGATTAAGTCATTATCTTGAAATCACACAGCAATTGAATGTCAGAGCCAAGTTTTTGTAGTCTTCTGCTAGTGAGCTCACTGCCATATGCTCCTCCTGACCAGGCCCTCTCCTGCTTATGGAAGAGGTATGGGCTGTGCTCTAAATAATCTGAAGAGAAAAAGGAAAGTCTGCGAGTTGCTCTCTAAGTCTTCTTAGTGATTACACACCTCCACTGGTGGAAATCAGTTCAGTTCAGCTCAGTGACTCAGTCATGTCAGATTCTTTGCAACTACATGGACCACAGCATACCAGGCCTCCGTGTCCATCACCAACTCCCAGAACTTGCTCAAACTCATATCCATTGAGTCGCTGATGCCATCCAACCATCTCATCGTCTGTCATCCCCTTCTCCTCCCACCTTCAATCTTTCCCAGCATCAGGGACTTTTCCAAGGGGTTGGTTCTTCGCATCAGGTGGCCAAAGTATTGGAGTTTCAGCTTCAACATCAGTCCTTCCAATGAATACTCAGGATTGATTTCCGTTAGGATGGACTGGTTGGATCTCCTTGCAGTCCAAGGGACTCTCAAGAGTCTTTTTCAAACACCACAGTTCAAAAGCATCAATTCTTCAGCACTCAGCTTTCTTTATAGTGCAACTCTCACATCCATACATGACCACTGGAGAAACAATAGCCTTGACTAGACGAACCTTTGTTGGCAAAGCAATGTCTCTGCTTTTTAATATGTTGTCTAGGTTGGCCATAACTTTTCTTCCAAGGGGTAAGCATCTTTTAATTTCATGCCTGCAATCACCATCTGCAGTGATTTTGGAGCCCCAAAAAATAAAGCCTGACACTGTTTCCACTGTTTGCTCACCTATTTGCCATGAAGTGATGGACCAGATGTCATGATGTTAGTTTTCTGAATGTTGAGTTTTAAGACAACTTTTTCACTCTCCTCTTTCACTTTCATCAGGAGGCTCTTTAGTTCTTCACTTTCTGCCATAAGGGTGGTGTTATCAGCATATCTGAGGTTATTGATATTTCTCCCGGCAATCTTGATTCCAGCTTGTGCTTCTTCCAGCCCAGCGTTTCTCATGATGTACTCTGCGTAGAAGTTAAATAAGCAGGGTGACAATATACAGCTTTGATGTAGTCCTTTCCGTATTTGGAACCAGTCTGTTGTTCCATGTTGCTTCTTGATCTGCATACAGATTTCTCAAGAGACAGGTCAGGTGGTCTGGTATTGCCATCTCTTTCAGAATTTTCCACAGTTTGTGGTGATCCACACAGTCAAAGACTTTGGCATAGTCAATAAAGCAGAAATAGATGTTTTTTTGGAACCGTCTTGCTTTTTTGATAATCCAACAGATGCTGGCAATTTGATCTCTGGTTCCTCTGCCTTTTCTAAATCCAGCTTGAACATCTGGAAGTTCACAGTTCATATACTGTTGAAGCCTGGCTTGGAGAATTTGGATCATTACTTTACTAGTGTGTGAGATGAGGGCAATTGTGTGGTAGTTTGAGCATTCTTTAGCATTGCCTTTCTTTGGGGTTGGAATGAACACTGACCTTTTCCAGTCCTTTTCCACTGTGAGGTGGTGGTAATAAATGCATGCAAAGACTTGTTGTCCCAATCCCCTATCTGACTGGCTAGTTCCTACTCAAGCCTCATGTCAAGTGCCCCATCTTCTCAGAACTCTTTCCTGGTTCACACAACACTAGTAACCTTCCATATTTTATAACTTTCATAACACATGGCTATAAAAACAATTGCTTCATTTCTATTTTTAATCTTACTTTGTTACTCCTATATAACATTATGAATTCACTGAGAACTGGGCCCATTGGATGGATAGATGAGAGATACATACATACATACATACATACATACATGCATACATAAACTGCCCACATCTAACACCACAAACTTTACCTCTCTTTCCTTAGCCTCTATATTGGTTAACAGCTTCTGCCTACACTGCTGAGTATCCAGAAGACCTGACATGACTTTATTTGAAGACAGAATGATTGAAAAATCCCACCAGCCATGATATTCTTCCTATTTTTCTATAATACTTTGCAGTGTGAAAATCTGACTCCCCCCTCCATCCACACTCCCTACTCCTGCAACAAATGCAGAAGGCACAAACCAGAGAAAGGGTACCCACCTTGACTTCCTTGTTTCCAGAGTCCCAACATCATTCTCTGTCAGGCAGGCTCAATACTGCTGAGTCAGTGCTGAGCTGTGTCTATACAGCTGTATCTGAGCTGCATCGATACCCCCAGTGGAAATCTCCAAGGCTGTAGCAGCTCAAGGCACTTAGGAGGTGAAAGTGTCAATATAAGATGCCTGTGGGTAGCCAGGGGGATGGTCTGCAAGACTGAGTTACCCACAGTCTCTGACCTTTAGATGTGCCATCAAGTGTGGTGGGAAACAGTGAAATCAACCTGCTCCATGACATAACAATTTGCTTCAGAAGAGCTCATTTTACTAGGTACTTCTGATTTAAGATATCTCTTTTTAATTTGCTCTTCCCTAGGGTTTTATCTAGTTGATAATAAGACTAGAATAACATTTTATTTTTCATAACCCCAGCTTTATTGAAAATTTGTCTCTCATGTGACTCATCTCCTTACAAAGACTAAAATAAGTGTTGAGTCTTCTAAATTCAGTGGCTTTGAAATCGTCTGTGTGTGTATGTGTGCATATCTGTGTGTGTATGTGTGTGTGTGTATTTGTTGCATATGTGTGCATATATTTATACTTATTAGGCAAAACTAATAAAATATGTTTATCCTTATTAGGCAAGACTAGTAAAATTATTATCATTTTTCACACTTTACATAAAATAATACTATTAGACTGAGGGTTTCTAACAAGCCAGAGAAACTGAGAGGGATTTTACTTATTATTCCCTATATTTTTCCAGTGCTCACGCTCAGTTGTGTCCGACTCTTTGTGACCCTTTGGACTGTAACCTGCCAGGTTCCTCTCTCCTTGGGATTTTCCAGGTAAGAATATTGGAGTAGGTTACCATTTCCTTCTCCAAAGGATCTTCTCGGCCCAGGAATTGAAACTGTCTCCTGTGTCTCCTGCATTGTAGACACTTTTTACCCACTGAGCCACCGGGAAAGCAATTTTCATACAAATTGAAAGATTAGATTCTATTTACAGTTATTACAAAGTATTGACTGAATTTCTCATGTAGTATAATACTCCCTTGAGCCTATCTTACACCCAGTAGTTTGAGTTTTTAAAAAATAAGTGACTTGGCCAGAATCACACAGCTATGTAATGATAGAGATAAAATAGTCATTTGACTCCAAATTCCAGATGCATTTTTGACTTCAAGAAAAGGCAGAATTTAATAAATTGAACTCATTAAAAACATCAAAATGCCAATATTTGCATTTTGTACATTGTCGACCTCCATGTCTTGCTTTTTTATAGAGCTTTTCTTGCATTTCACTTTGACCTTCATATGTTCATATAAACCAAATGCAAGTGGATAATTTTAACTATGTTTCTGTGAGTCCCAAGTACCTCTTCATGAACAAAGTACCATTATTGCTCATTCCTCCTGTCATACTGCTCTACACTTAGTCCCCTGAGGTCAGAATTGCTTATTCCTCTTCTACTGAAAAAGAGATAGGTAAAGACAGGTTTAAGAGAGAATTAATATGTCTGTTTACAAGTGCTTTAATTTGTGGATCTAAGTCTGTATAAAAGTATAACTTTAACCCTTACCATGTAAAATTAAGCCATAAAAGTCATTAAGCCACAAAGTCATCTTGAGATTTAGATTTCCATCATTATTGCTCATCACTGCACCTCAGAAAAGTCCCCAATACACATGCAATCCTTTAAAATTCCATAATTCCACCCACATAGCTAATGCTCCCCTGCCTTCTCTCTAGGAGAGTTTGGAATGATGGTATTTACTTGCACAAGTTTAATTGGATTCTTAGCTAGAGAGTCGTGAATCAAATCAATTCAATTTATCCAACATGCACTGAATACACACTGTTTATGAAACACAGTCAGGTCAATTGTACAAGTGTACAAACAGTGTACTTGTACAATTAATTGTACAATTAATTAAATTTGTCTTTTGCAAATGAAGTCTGGGCTTCCCAGGTGGCACTAGAGATAAAGAACCTGCCTGCCTATGCAGGAGACATAAGAGACACAAATTTGATACCTGGGTTGGGAAGATCCCCTGGAGGAGGGTATGGTAACTCACTCCAGTAGTCTTGCCTGGAAAATCCCATGGACAGAGGAGCCTGGCAGGCTACAGTCCATGGGGTCAGTAAGAGTTAGACATTACTGAAATGACTTAGCATACACAAATGCAAGTGAAGTCCACTGGGACAATGCAACATGTGCTGGAGACTTGAGGTGTTATAGGCAGTCCCACCACCATTCTCTCACCACTTCCCTACCTCCCCAGAATAAATCCTCAGTTTCCCACTGCCCCTTCACTGTCCAGTAGTCCTGTAAGTGCTACTACTTTCTGCTCCCTCCCACCATGAGAACTCGGGCACAGGCATGGGAAGTGTTGGGCTCCACCACTTGTGAGGGTCGAGACTCACTCAACAGTTGTCCTCTAACCTCAAAAGCACGTGATATTAAATAGCAAACACAAAGCACCATCATGTCAAAAGAGATCACAGAAGACAGGCAAAAGATCCTTTTCCCTGCTTTTTAAAACACATTTTCAGTTTGCACTGGACCCTGCAGATTATGTAGCTGGCCCTGAACACAGTGCCAAAGATTGGGAGGAAGTAAGTTGGAAGAGCATGTGTTCTCAGATCTTCAAAATTCCAAGGATATTGTAGGAATTAGTTCTTGACCATACAAGTGGCTGCCAGTAGGGTGCTGGTAAATTGACTCCTTTGAAAAAAAGTAAATGTTTCCATCTTGATCAATTTCAAACTACCAACACAATGTCACTGATGTGGAGCTGGGAAGAGGTACCCATTGTTAACCCTCATGAGCTGGTACAGGCTGGCTTCTGCACACTTATGCAAGAGAGTACTCTTGGTGTGACACTTTAAAAACATGGATTCTGACTCCAAATTCTGGCTCTGCTACTTACTAGCTCTAGAGCCTCAGGCAATTCACTGAATCTACCTAGCCTCAGGTCCTTCATCTACAAAATGAGGATATGAAATGACAGTACCTATCTCTTGAAGTTACTGAGAAAACTTGAGTCAATATCAGGAAATCACTTAGAAGGACACCTTGTCTTTTAGTAGGTGCTATTTAAAAGGTTCTATTTTCGTTTGCTATTATTTTCTCCCATTCTAAAAGCTGTCTTTTCACCTTGCTTATAGTTACCTTTGTTGTGCAGAAGGTTTTTTTACTTTAATGAGGTCTCATTTGTTTATTTTTGCTTTTATTTCCAATATTCTGGGAGGTGGGTCATAGAGGATCCTGCTGTGGTTTATGTCAGAGAGTGTTTTGCCTATGATTTCCTCTAGGAGTTTTATAGTTTCTGGTCTTACATTTAGATCTTTAATCCATTTTGAGTTTATTTTTGTGTATGGTGTTAGAAAGTGTTCTAGTTTCATTCTTTTACAAGTGGTTGACCAGGTTTCCCAGCACCACTTGTTAAAGAGATTGCCTTTTCTCCAATGTATATTCTTGCCTCCTTTGTCAAAGATAAGGTATCCATAGGTGAGTGGATTTATCTCCGGGCTTTCTATTCTGTTCCATTGATCTATATTTCTGTCTTTGTGCCAGTACCATACTGTCTTGATGACTGTGGCTTTGTAGTGGAGACTGAAGTCAGGCAAGTTGATTCCTCCAGTTCCATTCTTCTTTCTCAAGATTTCTTTGGCTATTTGAGGTTTTTTGTATTTCCATACAAATTGTGAAATTATTTATTCTAGTTCTCTGAAAAATACCATTGGTAACTTGATAGGGATTGCATTGAATCTATAGATTGCTTTGGGTAGTATACTCATTTTCACTATATTGATTGTTCCGAGCCATGAACACGATATATTTCTCCGTTTGTGTCCTCTTTGATTTCTTTCATCAGTGTTTTATAGTTTTCTATGTATAGGTCTTTTGTTTCTTTAGATAGATATACTCCTACGTTTTTTATTCTTTTTGTTGCAATGGTAAATGGAATTGTTTCCTTCATTTCTCCTTCTGTTTTCTCATTGTTAGTGTATAGGAATGCAAGGGATTTCTGTGTGTTGATTTTATATCCTGCAACTTTACCATATTCATTGATTAGCTCTAGTAATTTTCTGGTAGAGTCTTTAGGGTGTTCTATGTAGAGGATCATGTCATCTGCAAACAGTGAGAGTTTTACTTCTTCTTTTCCAATCTGAATTCATTTTATTTGTTTTTATGCTCTGATTGCTGTGGCCAAAACTTCCAAAACTTTGTTGAATAGTAGTGGTGAGAGTGGACACCCTTGTCTTGTTCTTGACTTTAAGGGAAATGCTTTCAATTTTTCACCATTGAGGATAATGTTTGCTGTGGGTTTGTCATATATAACTTTTATTATGTTGAGGTATGTTCCTTCTATTCCTGCTTTCTGGAGGGTTTTTATCATAAATAGATGTTGAATTTTGTCAAAGGCTCTCTCTGCATCTATTGAGATAATCATATGTTTTTTATTTTTCAATTTGATAACGTGGTGTATTACATTGATTGATTTGTGGATATTGTAGAATCCTTGCATTCCTGGGATAAAGCCCACTTGGTCATGATGTGGGGTTTCAGGATGGGGAACACATATACACCCATGGCAGATTCATGTCAATGTACAGCAAAGCCAATACAATATTGTAAAGTAAATAAATAAATAAATAAAACTGAAAAAAAAGGTTCTATTTTTTATATACTCTGATTATTTTTCATATACCTTGATTATCCATTGGAAGGAATGACGCTGAGGCTGAAGCTCCAATACTTTGGCCACCTGATGCCAAGAGCTGACTCACTGAGAAAGACCCTGACACTGGGAAAGATGGAGGGCAAGAGGAGAAGGGGACCACAGAGAATGAGATGGTTTGATGGCATCATTGACTCAATGCACATGAGATTGAGTAAACTCCAGGAAATAGTGAAGGATAGGCAAGTCTGGTGTGCTGTGGTCCGTGGGGTTGCTAAGAGTTGGACAGGGTTTAGCAACTGAACAACCACACATTTTCGAGGCAAAATGGCATGTGTGATCTTGTTACTATCCCATACACCAGAGTATGAACTCTTTGGGGTCTAGAACTTTTTCTTATACCATTAAATCCACAGCCCCTAGTGAAGTCCAACACATTTCATGAATGTTTGATGAATGAGCATTTATAATTCAGAATCTAAAATAGAGACTGGTTTTTTAAAGGTGAATTTTTGTCTTTCCACAAGGCATACACACAGACACAGAATTTGTCACATTTTATTTGCCCCCTACCTTGAATGTAAAATTTATTCAGCGCTATGTCTCTCCACTGGTGGCTCAAATGGTAAAAAATCTACCTGCAATGCAGGAGACCTGGGTTTGATCCCTGGGTTGGGAAGATCACCTGGAGTAGGGTATGGCAACCCACTCCAGTGTTCTTGCCTGAAGAATCCCATGGACAGGGCAGCCTGGATGGCTACAGTTCATGGGTTCTCAAAAAGTGTGACACACCTGAGCAACTAACACTTTCAGATATCTTTCCACAGTGTGATGAGGTGTCTTAAAACTAACTAATACTAGAGAACTCATTTGAATCAGTTCCAATGAGGTGGATGAAACTGGAGCCTATTATATAGAGTGAAGTAAGCCCAGAAGAGCAATACCAATACAGCATATTAATGCATATATATGGAATTTAGAAAGATGGTAACAACGACCCTGTATGCAATACAGCAAAACAGACACAGATGTAAGGAACAGACTTTTGGACTATGTGGGAGAAGGTGAGGGTGGGACAATAAGATAGAATAGCTTTAAATATGTATATTACCATATATAAAATAGATGACCAGTGTAAATTCGGTGCATGAAGCAGGGCACTCAAAACTGGTGCTCTGGGACAGCCCAGAGGGATGGGGTGGGGAGGGAAGGGAAGTGGGAGGGGGGTTCAGAATGGTGGAACACACGTACACCTGTGGCTGATTCATGTCATATGGCAAAAACCAACACAATATTGTAAAGTAATCAGCCTCCAATTAAAATAAATAAGATAATTTTTTTTTAAACTAAATACTATTTGATTTCACGGTCTATTATAGAAACTGGATATAGAAAGAGAAAAAAATTAATTGGAGGCTAATTATTTTACAATATTCAGCATCATTATTCTTCTCAAGGTTTTATATTTCAGTGACATTATTTGTCTGTAGAAACCCAGAGTATTAAAGTAAGAAGAAGGTAGACAGGACGATGAATTCTACCTCTCTCCTGAAGCAACAGTTTCAACCACAAATTGGTGATCTGAACTGGTTTAAAACCTACAGTGACACAAGAGCCAGGCATATTGCCAATCCACTTTTCAGACAGAACTAATTTTTAGACAAATTTCTTATGTCAAAATGTCTAACCCCCTGTATCTTCCATTTACTTTTAATGATTATGGCCTCTTGAGTTGGAAAAGCAAAATACAGTTATCTAATACTCTTCAAATATCCAACATCCCAGACAATATTTCCTGCCCCTATTTCTGTCATTTTAAATACTATGAAAACAAGCTTCTTTTTTCTAGTAAGGGAAATCACCCATTTTTTCTATTTTCAAATGTTAATAATAAACATATCTGATAATTTGATACTAAATTCTTTCCGTGTTTTCCCCATATCTTCTTTTTCTATTATTTTTATCTTGATGGATCTAATCAGTTTGTTTTGCAAGCAGACCACATTGACTAACTCATCAACCCACTGTATATCTTCTCTGAGGTACAGAATATTATTATTAATACTATCTTTTTTAAGAGTTAAATTTTGGCAGAATAGAGGAAGAAAAAGTGGGATCACCCCAGGAGTTTCCCTTTTTTATCTATAGTAAAGGATAGTGGAATACCAAAGATATAAAATAACCCACCCTAAAATCAATAGCCTCAGGTCTCAATTATTTGTAGAAATTCTTTATTATTCAATCATAATTAATAAACTTTGACAAATTTTACCCATTAAAAAGTAACAAGTTTCCCTCCAACCTTCCTGAAGCCAAGCATTTTTCTGCATTTGCTTCTCACGTTTCTTCTCTCTCAATAGTTTTGTGATGTCAGTATTTTTAATTAACTTCGCTGATTGTCTTGGTAAGCAACAGCTCTTAGTAAACACAGACAGTATATAAGAAGTCACCTCATGGTCAGCAGAATTCTAACACAGCCCTCGTGATTCCTACCCACTGGCATCCTGGCTTTTTCCAGTCCCCACTCCTTGATTATAGGCAGGCAGGACCTGTAACATCCTTCTAACAAGTAGACTATCCTGAAAACACGGGAATCATTCCCAAAGCTGTGTTACTTCCTATGGCAAAAGTTAAGGGATTTTGCTGATATAATTAAGGTCCATAATCATTGAGAGCAGGAGGAGAAGGGAACGACAGAGGATGAGGTGGTTGGATGGAACCATAGACTCAACAAACATGAGTGTGAGCAAACTCTGGGAGATAGTGAAGGACAGGGAAGCCTGGCGTGCAGCAGTCATTGGGTCACAAAGAGTGAGACACAACTGAATGACTGAACAACAGCAATCATCTTTATTTTGATAAATTTAAGTTAATCATAAAGGAGATTATCCTCAGTGTTCCTGATCCCATCAGGCAAGAACTTGAAGTGGAACATACTCTCCCTTTTTCTCTCTTCCCTTCCTTCACTTCCTCCTCCTCCTCCTGCCCTTCCTTCTGCTTCTTCTCCTCTTTCTCTCTCTCCTCCCTGCATTGCTGGTTTTAAAGAATCAAAAAAAAAAAAAAAATCAAATGAAGCAAATGAATTCTATAGCATCAAGAAAATGGATTCTGCCCAAAACCTGAGGAAACTTGAAGTATAACTCCTGTTTCAGCCACCAGGTGAGAATTCAGATTGGCCAACATCTTGATTTTTATCTCATGAGACCCCAACCAGAGACCCAGTGAAGTTGTTCCCAGACTCCTGGCCTACTGGCAGATAACAAAATGTATGTTGTTTTAAGCTACCAAGCATGTCCTAATTTGTTGCATAGCCAAAGACAATGAATCTCTGATTAGCTGCAAAAATTGAAGAATATATACATATATATATATTCTTCACATTATGCTTTCAGATAGAATGTTTTGGAAGTTCCTCTTTGATGAATGACCATTAACGTCCCTGCTCCTCTTGATCATGATGCTTCTTAAAACGTAACTGATACTCATTTGTTCACTGCTTTACTATTCATCCAATCCCAAGTTAAGCAAATTGCATTTATTCTCATCACTCTATGAAAGTACTCAGTTATTTTCATGAGGATCACCATAATTGAACTAATTGTTAATGTAACTGATGTTTTGGAATAATTCCTTTATTATTTTATGATGAAGCAGAAAATAAAAGTGGTTAAATCATAGAAATATAGGCTGTTTTTTATAACAATTTATTATTTAAAATGTAATGAAAGCAATCTGATATCATATGATACTTGGAGTTCATTAACCAAGGGATGAACAACTTTTTATGTAATATCCCATTTAGAGATATTTCTATATGTTTAATTATGAATAGCTGCAATTCTTCCCTGAAATTTTATTATGATTAAATGATTTTGATGATATTTAGATGATTTACTCTTAGAATTTAATAAATCCTAATCTAAAAGCTATGTTTAATCCCTACTCTAGAAGCTATATTTAGCACTCTTATGAGGTAAGCACTATTATTCCTTATAATTTATTTTTAAATAAAATACAGTTCAGAAGAAAAGTAAATTTCCTAAGACCACAGATCAAGTAAATAACAAAGAAAAGAATAGAACTTTGAAATAAAAAAAATTTATGCTAGATCCTGGAATTTCAAACATTGTATATCATTAAGCTTAGGCTTAGAAAAGTTCAGTTTTAATAACTGAAATCATCATTTCTTGTAACAGTAGATTTTAATTGTAATCAATGTTTCCTTTTATATTCATCTGGGATACAGGAGTTCCCATGAATCAGAGTGCGCCAAATGTTGTTGTTGATCAGGCACCAAGTCATGTCTTTGTAACCCAATGGATGCTGAAGCTGAAACTCCAAAACTTTGGCCACCTGATGCAAAGAACTGACTCATTTGAAAAGACCCTGATGCTGGGAAAGATTGAAGGTGGGAGGAGAAGGGGACTACAGAGGATAAGATGGTTGCATGGCATCACTGACTCTATGGACATGAGTTTGAGTAAGCTCCAGGAGATGGTGATGGACATGGAAGCCTGGCATACTGCAGTCCATGGGATTGTAGAATCAGACACAACTGAGCTACTGAACTGAACTGAACTGGATTGCAGCATACCAGGTCTCCCTGTCCCTCACTATCTCCCAGAATTTGCCCAAGTACATGTCTTTTGAATAAGTGATGGCATCCAATCATCTCATCCTCTGTCACCCTCTTCTCCTGCCTTCAATCTTTCTAATAATCAGGGTATTTTCCAATGAGTTGGCTCTTTGCATCAGGTGGTCAAAGTATTGGAGCTTCAGTTTTAGAATCAGTCTTTCCAAAGAGTACTCAGTGTTGATTTCCTTTAGGATTGACTGGTTTTATATTCTTGCTGTCCAAGAGATTCTCAAGAATCTTCTCCAGCACCACAGTTCTTCAGCGCTCTGTCTTCTTTCTGGCCCAACTCTCACATCCATACACGACTACTGGAAAAACCATACCCTTGACTATAAGAACCTTTGATGGCAAAGTGATGTATTTGCTTTTTAACAAAGTCATGTCTTTGCTTTTTAAATCTCTCCTATGCCCTTTGTGAATACCACAATTAACAGCTGCAGTGAAAAAATGTGGTGTATTTAATTTCATACTTCTAAGAGAATAATGGATAGACAGGATCCATCTCCAGGAAATAAATGGTATCTTAATTCAGGAAAGCAACTTAGTAGGTTATTTTTATTTTTCATAAAGAAAAGTAAGGCTCCAGAAGCATAACCTGAATGATAACGGCTGAGAAAACTAAACTCTGCATATTAAAAGAGAGAGAGAGAGAAGTTGGAAATCAGGAACAGAGATGACACAATGAATGGATATTAATGAGGAGCGAGCTGGCCAAAGAGAAATCCTCTATAAGACAGATGGCAGGATATTTATAAACCTTTCATTGTAACATAACATGTATGCAGAAAAATGCAAATCTGCTCAATAAATTTTCATAGAGCGCAATTGGGTAACCACTGTCGGTATCAAGAAAAAACACATCAGTGTCTCAGAAACCACCTCTCTCCTCCTCCTAGCTACTGCTTCAATTCTTTTCTGAAAAAGGAGAAGAAAAATTATAACCAATACCATGACTTTCAAGATTATAAATTAGTATTACCTTTTATTATTTTACATAAACAAAATTTTGTCAATCCATTATTTTGTGTCTGATTCTTTTGTTCAACATTATTTCTGTACAATTCTAACCCATTTTGCATATATCAAAGTAATATGTTCTTTTTTATCTCCTCATAATATATAACTTTATGAAGATACCACATTCAGTTATGAATTTTACTGTTTATAAACATTTGAGTTGTTATATGTTGACCTATTAAAAATAATGTTACCAGGAGTATTCTTGTGTTATGTCCTTTGATAAACATATGCATGCATTTCTTCAAGAAATAGTCTTTGTAGAAGTACTTGATCATAGGTTTTGCATAAGCTATCTTAAAAGATACTCCTAAATTGCACCAATATATATTTCCTCTGGCAGTAAATGGAACCCCTATTTATTCATATATTTAGTAGTCCTTAATATGATTTGTTTGTTCACTTTCACCACGCTGGTGGGTGAGTAATAATATCATTGGGATTCCTTGGTGGCTCAAGTGGTTAAGAGTCTGCCTGCAATGCATGAGACCTGGGTTCAATCCTTGGGTCATGAAGATTACCTGAAGAAGGGAATGGCAAAGCACTTCAGTAGTCCTGCTTGAAAAATCCCATGGATGGAGGAACCTGGCAAGCTACAATCCATAAGGTTGCAAAGAGTCAGAAGTGACTGAGTGACTTCACTCACAATTTCAATTTTTATTTCACTAATAGTGAAGACTGAAAACCTTTAAAATGTTTGTTGGCTATTTGAATGTCCTCTTTGGTGAAGTGGTAAAGTCGTGTATCCATTTTTCTACTAGTTATCTTTTCCTGATAATTTTATAAACCTTTATGCATTTTGGATACACAAGAGAAATAACATCTTCTGTATCAAAACAGAGCATTGCTGTAGTCAGAACCATATCCACAGCCATATATGTGTCCAAATCCATAATCACAGCCACAGCCATATCTGAAACCACAACCGTGTTCAGTCCTTTGTAGTTCTTGCATCCACAGCTGTAGTAATAGATTCAGTCACATCCAGAGCCATGCTGGGTACATAGCTATAGCCTCCACAAGAGTTATAGTAGCAGCATCCCATGGTTTCAGGATTAGTGTGCTGTAATAGGAAGTTTCTAATGTCCCTCAAGCATCTGGGATTCATACACTGTGAGAAATGGGTGGGGCCTACCTCAGTATGAATCTGCTTCTCATCACAGAAATTTGCATACGATGAGCTCATTATTTTGGTGACTTAAATGTGTTACAAAATTTCTTTTTAATCTGCTGTTACTAGAAAACTATATCAAGCAATCAGCAACTTTAAAGGAAATGAACATGACCCAAGTCCACGCTATGAAAACATACTCGACACCCTTGGTTCTAACCTACAACCGTCACTCTCCTTGTTAACTTCTTCACATAGTACTTTCAGAAAAATTGAAGATTAAATTCAACATTCCCTATATGATACTTCAAATGTGTAAGACTTACTCCCACCAGAGTGCCAACTGGCAAAACCCAACACGTCGTTTGACAATCAACACAGACATCATCTGATTCACATACCCCTTCTTTGAGGCTGCACCCTTATATTATGCCATGACCCCTGCACATTACACTATGATCTTCTCTTTGATTATCTAGCTACCTTGCTGAATTTCATTTGCTTACCTGAAATGCCTTTTGTTTATTGGACCTAGCTTAACATCTGGTTCAAAGGAACCACAAAGCCACTGGGGGTTTAATAAAGCAAAGAATGAATAAATATTGTTGTGATCCTTAATTTTATGTCAGCTTGATAGGGTTATGAGATACCAGGTAATTGATAAGCGTATTTCTGGGTGGGCCTGTGAAGGTGTTTCTAGAAGAGGATTTTGGGGCAGGGCAGTGGAAGTTGTCTATACAATACTATAGTGGTGGATACACACTATACATTTGTCAGAACCACAGAATGTACACCAGGAGTGAATCCTAACATAAACTGCGGACTTTGGATGACAATGACAAGAACGTGTCGGCTCATCAGTTATTTCAAATGCACACTGTGGGGCAGGAGGTGTTCATGTGTAAACACAGGGAGTGTGCAGGAACGACCCATCCTTTCCACTCCACTGTGAACTTAGATCTCTTAAAAATTGTTTACTGATTTAAAAAATAATAAATAGGAACTTCCTTGACTGTACAGTGGTTAAGACTTCACCTTCCAATAGAGGGGGTATGAGTTCAGTCCCTGGTTAGGGATCTAAGATCCGTGTGCCTCTTGGCATAGCCTGTCCAACAAACCAAAACAATTTTTTTTAAAAAAGCCAGAAACAATATTGTAACAAATTCAATAAAGACTTTTTGAAAATGGTCCACATCAAACAAATTTTCTAAAAATCGCTTTAAAAATAATAATAAACTTTAAAAGCACAAAAAAGAATGAATGAGTGAAAAATGAATTAAATTAATGAAAAGACAAGCGATCATTAGATCTGCTAATATTTAAGATGCTGCTGATTCTTAATATTCAATTACTATTTTAATTAGCAACTAAAACACAAATTTCAGCAATGATAGCTAAAATAGCAACAAATATTGACAATTATTTTTTGTTGTTGTTGAGTTGCGAAGTTGTGTTGCAAGGATTCTCTTTTGCAACAACAGGGATTTTAGCCCACCGGCTCTTCTGAGCATGGGATTTCCCAGGCAAGAATACTAGAGTGGGTTGTTATTGCCCTCTCCAGGGAATCTTCCCGACCCAGGGGTTGAACCCATGTCTCCTGCATTGGCAGGTGGATTCTTTACCACTGAGCCACCTGGGAGCACACCCACCCATGGTAGCCCATGTTATTCCCCAGAGGCCTGTGAGAGATATTTTCTAATTTGTTCTTATCATTTTATAAATAAACAGGTTGGTGTTAAAGGTTAAGATATTGGCAATATCACTCAGTCTTCAGCAGAAGAATTTAAATCAAGTCTTTTGAATATGATATCTATACTATAGGAGTTCCCTCTGGTCCAGCGGTTAAGTATCTGCCTGCCAATACAGGGGATATGGGTTCAGTCCCCGGTCCAGGAAGATGCCACATGCCACAGGGCAGCTAAGTGCCACAACTTCTGAGCCCACACTCTAGAGCCCGTGCTCTGCAGCAAGAGAAGTCCCCCAAATGAGAAGCCCACTCACCACAAGTAGACAGTAGTCCCCACTCACTGCAACTAGAGAAAGCCTACACACAGCCATGAAGACCCAACGCAGCCATAAATTAATTAAGTAATTTTTTTAAACCTATGCTTTTTCTGGAAGTCTCAAAAGAAGAGAAGGATAAGTAAGATAATTCATTTCTAAGTTTTTTTTCCATAAAACTTACATTCACTATATCTTCTAAGTAACAGACACTTATGATTCTTTCCTTTTATATACCGAAGTTTTTAAATCTCCTTTTTGACCTTCACCACTGCAATGAAACCACAACCCCTTCTTAAGTAGACTCCCTTATTGAGTTCTTACATTCACTGCAAACCTCCCTTCAAACTTGAAATGTTATGTTCTTGTGGTAATGCCATGCTATTCTCTGGTTTTGAAGAGAAGGGCCTATTATTTTTACGAAAAGGAGTTATGAAACACTAGAAGTTGGAAAGAAAGAACAATGATTTTTCTAACAGTTTTAATTTTGAATCTTATGTAACAAAGTGTCATAAATCCACAACCTCCATGTGAAAGACATACGTTTCTTTCAAACCTTCCTCAAACTGTCTAATTATTTTGGATATTTATGATTGCTCTTTCTTATAATAATCTTCTGCAATATCAGTCCTTCCATACTCCTGGATTTATTATAAATGTGTTTTTCTACTACTATTATGACAAAGGTTGTATCACAATGATCTTTATTTGCATTAATTTTCTTTCTTGCTTTTCTGTGGTCATCAGAAAACTGGTGAGCATTTATTAAGCACATACAATCTGAAAGGCATTAACATATTGAGTTTTGAAAATGTGTCCCTGTGTTCCAGGCTTAAACTTCTGTTTCAGGAACTCCCCTTTGACCTGGCATGTCTCATGCCTGTGACCCAATTACACTTTTTCATGTGATCAACCCCCACTTCTTCAGGACTACACATCAACCCCATCACCCACTGCAACTAACTGTTTCTTGGTAAAAAACATTACTAATGACCCACGTTGCAATTTCCAATAACTTTTTTACATGCCCATTTCTGAGCACAGTAACCATCCTTTTCTCTTGAAAATGTACAACCTTTAGTTTCCTGATAATAGACTTTTTTTAGTTCAAACCTTAACTTCTCTGAAAACCACATTTTTAATTGGCTCCTCTTAAAGTATCTTCAACTTGTCTTTTTAATTATTAGGGTTGCCTTAATTCTGTCCTCATTACTTATTCTCATTTTCTACATGCTTGCTCTCAGTCGTGTTTGATTCTTTGTGATCCCATGAACTGCAGCCCACCAGGCTTCTCTGTCCTTGGAATTCTCCAGGTGAGAATGCTGGAATAGGTTGACATTCCTTCTCCAGGGTATTTTCCTGACCCAGGGATCAAACATGGGTCTCCCGCATTGCAAGCAGATTCTTTACCATCTGAGACAATGGGGAAGCCCCTCCCGCTGTTTTAACTGCCTATAATTCCAAGCACAGGCTCCTCTGATTGTCGCTGTTCAGCTGCTCAGTCGTGTCTGACTCTTCATGACCCCATGGACTGCAACACGCCAGGCTTCCCTGTCCTTTACCATCTCCCGAGGCCTGTTCAAACTCATGTCCACTGAGTCGGTAATGCCATCCAACCATTTCATCCTCTGTTGTCCACTTCTCCTCTTGCCTTCAATATTTCCCAGTCTCAGTGTCTCTTCTAATGAGTCGGCTCTTCACATCAGGTGGCCAAATTATTGGAGCTTCAACTTCAGCATCAGTCTTTCCAATTAATATTCAGTGTTTATTTCCTTTAGGATTGACTGGTTTGACCTCCTTTCAGTCCTCGGGACTCTCAAGAAGTCCTAGGGACTTCTCCAACACCACAATTCAAAAGTATCAATTCTTCAGTGCTCAGCTTTCTTTATAGTCCAACTCTCACATCCATACATGACTACTGGAAAAACCATAGCTTTGACTAGATGGACATTTGTCAGCAAATTAATGTCTCTGCTTTATAATATGCTGTCTAGGTTTGTCATAGCTTTTCTTCCAAGGAGCAAGCGTCTTTTAATTTCATGGCTGCAGTCACCATCTGCAGTGATTTTAGAGCCCAAGAAAATAAAGTCTGTCACTGTTTCCATTGTTTCCCCATCTATTTGACATGAAGTGATTGGACCAGATGCCCTGATCTTCACTTTTTGAAAGTTGAGTTTTAAACCATCTTTTTCACTCTCTTCTTTCACCTTTATCAAGAGGCTCTTTAGTTCCTCTTTGCTTTCTGCCATAAAGGTGGTGTCATCTGCATATCTGAGGTTATTGATATTTCTCCCAGCAATCTTGATTTCAGCTTGTGCTTCATCCAGCCCAGCATTTTGCATGATATACTCTGCATAGAAGTGAAATAAGCAGGGTGACAAGGCTTTTCTGATAGCTCGGTGGTAAAAAACCTATCTGCCAATGCAGGAGACACAAGTTCAATCCCTGGGTCAGGAAGAGCCCCTGGAAAAAGAAACTGCAACCCACTCCATTGTTCTTGTATGGGAAATCCCATGGACATAGGAGCCTTGTGGGCTACAGTCCACAGGGTCACAAAGGATTGGACATGACTTAGATACTAAACAAAAGTGTTAGTCGTTCAGTCGTGTCCAACTCTTTGGCTCCCCATGAACTCTAGTCTGCCAGGCTCCTCTGTCCATGGAATTCTCCAGGCAAGAATACTGGAAAGAGCTGCCATTCCTTCTCCAGGGGATCTTCCTGACCCAGTGGCCAAACCTGGGTTTCCTGCATTGCAGGCAGCGTCTTTATCCTCTGAGCCACCAGGGAAGCCCACAAATAACAACAGCAACAATTCCAAGTACATAAATCCAACTTGCTAAAAAAAGAAAATTTTTTATGAATGTCACTCTGAAACCATAAATTCCATAGACCTTATACCATTGTTATTTTCTGGAATCTTAAGTAGTGTCTAGAACCTTGTTAGAGCTAGTAAATACTTGTTATGTAGATGAAAGAGTAAGCACATCTTATTCATCCTTAAATCTTCTCTTCCTCCTATGTTTCTACTCTCAGGGATGGGCACAACCCAATCACCCAAGCCACATACCTAAGAGTTATGCTTCACAGTAACATCTCCATCAACCACCAACATCCAGGCAGTCATCAAGACTTGATTCTTCCTTCTACACACATCTCTGGAATCTGCATATTCCCTCAGGCCATGCTCTATTCCTATATCATCATCATCATCTTTTCTGTATTTTATTTTTTGGCTGCACCATGTGACGTAGGGTCTTAGTTCCCCAACCAACTATTGAACCCAAGCCCCCTGCACTGGAAGCATGAAATCTTAACCACTGGACTGCAAGGAAAGTTCCATCTTTCCTGTGTTCCTGTATTTTTAGTATAAATCTGGTCTTTATAACAGCAAGTCATTTTACAAACTACTACCATAACTTTTCTAAGCTACAAGGCAAAGTGTGTGTCTTCATTAACTCAATTCAATACTCCTTATCACCATGAGACATGAAACAGAAATTCTGAATTACACCATGACATATTATGTATTCCTTAACTTTGCCAAACTACAAAGATATGAATCCTAGTCTGCAGGAGATTCTTAATAAATATCTCTTGTGTTTAGCTGGCAAGAGGAATACAAGTGTTTTCATACTTTCCTGCCTTTTCACATGCTACTTCGCCTGACTGGAATATCTCCACCAGGTACTAACTAGCAAACTCAGTCTTCATATCTTTTGTGAAGGTTTTAGGACCTCCTTTTATACCAGCCAGTGTCAAGCATCACAGTCCTTTTATGGCTTTACAAATGAGCAGGCGCATAAATTAAAAGAAGAATTACTTTTATCTGCTGTTTTATTATTCATTTTGAACTTTAAACACAAAGTCAAAAAACAACTATGTAGTATCCTGGTCATAACATTGTTACAGTTTTCATCTTGTTGCTTTTTGTTTCTGTTCTTATAAAGCCTATGAGTACTTTGGAGGCAATTATTTTTTGTTTGTTCATTTATCTTATATTCTCCCATTGTCTGCCATATATAGCAACTAGTGCATATATATATATATATATATATATATATACACACTATATATACAGACTTTGCTATTTGCTGCACAGAATAGAATAGAATGGGATGGAATGATATTGGATTGGATCAAAAAGTTAATTTTTATAGTAATGTCTAGGATGGATTACAAAAGAGAACGTTGAAGTCATAGAGAACATTTATTAAATTATTATACTAGATAAAAGGCAAGGAATCTCCAGCCTAAACAGTTGAAATGACACTTGAAAGAAAGGTAAATTAAAAGAAGAATTATAAACAGAATTTGACAAGAGATTGTTCCTGGTAATAAAGAAAAAAGCTGGATAATGATGCTATACTTTCCGACCTTTGCAACTTGGTAAAAATGACAGCATTTTAACATTTTCTATTATCTTTTCTCTACATTTAAGAAGATTTCAACTCTCTGTGTGTAAGATCTTTGGGATCAAGAAAAGATTCCCACAAAGCATGATGAGAAGATGGCCCAGCTTTCATTACTTGGTAATAACAGTGATTAAAATGAGTAATGAAAGCTCTGATATTTGTCTCCGCTGGGTATCTCACACCCTAGAGATGCTCATAAAAGAAATGATCTAGTTATTAACTTTACACCTTTGGCTACTGTTGTAACCACCACATCCTTTATTATAAACACAGCTTGCAGGTGTTGCATCATTTATTTTGTCATCCTGGTATAACTGCAAGTGGGTAATCATGACAAAGTACAAATGTGCGCCTGACTCAGTGTTCCTATTAGGAATGACCCTACCAATTTTTCATCAGATTGTTTCTTTCTGAGAATCTCTGGTTCACCAGCAAATTGTAATTGGCTAAGTGTCTGAAGGGATGTAAGTTTCAATGATAACTGATCGGTACTTTTTTTAAATTACAGGAGAATCTAGGGAAGCCAGTATTGTGTTGTGATCCCGATTGTGCAGAACAGAAACCCATGGGAGGGCAGGTCTCATGGCCTGAGTTATGCGGATGCTGGTATTAGAAAAGCAAGAAATGCTTCTTTCACAAGCACGAAGACTGTGTGCTGTATGCAACCACCTACCCTCCAAGACTTGAACCAAACGGCAAACCATGTTGTGAAATTTTACAGCCAAGACACTCTTTGTGCCGATTACTATGTTTCATCAGAGAAATCGATGGTACTACATTGCATATGATGTTGAAAGAAAAAGAAAATTAAATTAACTCAAGGAAGATACAACTGTGCCCCTGCAGTCCTATGAAATGTTGTATATGCAACTGGGAACTGAAAGCCATGAAAAGACACGTAATAAACTAGACTTTAACTTAGGCAACAAGAGGATCCATGATGGTTCTCTCTATAGTACATATGACACTGCACAACAAGCCCAGTTTCCAATTAATGGAGGTTCTTTCTTGATTGATTGAATTGATTCGTGTCCCCCTAAATTCATATGTTGAAGCCCTAATCCCCATAGTGAAATTTAAAGATGGGGTTTTGGGGAAGTAATTAGATTTGGATGAGGTCATGAGGATGGGGCTTTCATGAAGGGATTAGTGTCCTTTTAAGAAGAGATACTAAAGAGGTTGCTCTCTCTCTCTTTCTTCCATGTTAAAGACACAGCCAGAAGGCCATCTGCAAAACTAAGAAAAGAGCTCTCACCAAGGAAACTTGACCTTGGATTTCCCAGCTTCCAGAACTATGAGAAATAAATCCCTCTTGTATAGGCCACCAACCTATGGTATTTTGTTAGACACAAGCTAACTAACACAGTTACTATCAACTCTGAGCTGGTGATGGCCATCTTTAGTTTCAGCACTAACATTCAAGTCAGAATATTAACAGTTCCCATTTAGATTAAAGTGGCCAGAGGTTTTCATATCAAAATAGAAATTATTCAAATATTAGGTATAGTTAAAAAAAAACGCTAAAGTCTAGAATAGATAACAATTTTATATTCAGTAACTGAATTAATACAATTATTGCATCCAGATCCAGCTTCTTTTTCACAAGTCCCCAGTGTTCAGAAAGACTTCCCAGGTGGCTCAGTGGTAAAGAATCTGCCTGTGCAGGAGATACAGTTTCAAACCTTGAGTCGGTAAGATTTCCTGGAGGAGGAAATTGCAACCTACTTCAGTATTGTTCCCTGGAAAATTCCATGGACAGAGGAGCCTGGAGGGCTGCAATTCATGGGGTCACAAAGAGTCAGACATGACTGTGCATCTGAGCACGCAAAATTCAGAAAACACACAAAGAAGTTGAAAAGCTACAATCTCATATGTTTCATAGGATATAATTTGACCCTTCTAAAACCTTCATTTTTTAAAACCACTTATTTTATTCTTGCAAGTTAGAATCTAAAGTTCAAATTCTCCTTTTAAATTTAATTTTAAAATCATCTTCCTAAATTTCTTATTCATTTTCATCTAAATCAGAAGAATGTTTTATTTCATATTAATAGGAATGAAGATGATCACTTTTTTATTTAAAAATCATATTCAAAAAACTGAGAATAGTTGTAGAAAGAAACTAAAATGTAAATAATGAGAGAATGGCTGAGTGGAAGAAAGGAAGGGAGACAGAGAAGATGAGATTACTGCTTAAGTTTATAATTTTATATTGGAAGGAAAATAGTATAAACATTGTCAAAAAATGAAAACAAAATAGCTTCTAGAAAGGTTTCCCTAGTAGCTCAGACAATAAAGCATCTTCCAGCAGTGCAGGAGACCTGGATTCGATCCCTGGGTCTGGAAGGTCCCCTGGAAAAGGAAATAGCAATCCACTCCAGGACCCTTGCCTGGAAAATTCCATGGACAGAGGAGCCTGGCAGGCTACAGTCCATGGGATTGCAAAGAGTTGTACACAACTGAGTGACTAAATTCCCTGGATGGTCAGTTCTTTTTAACAATGAAAAATTAGAGCAACTAAACTTTAGACTCTAAGTTGTTTAAGGCATTAGAAAATATGTAACTAGAAAATGAAGCCACTGTCTATTTTAAAGAAAATATAAACAATTGCATCAGGAAAATTAGCCTATAGATAAAACACCATAATGAAATTATTTTCACTTCTGTTGAGTTTTTTACTCTTATCTTCAATCAGTGAGGAACAAGTAACAATACTTTAAATCTCTTGCCTCCTCTTTTCATTTCCCTGTGACTGTAAATTAATTGACACAGTTTGGCAGATGAAACCTTTGTAATACCAGGAAGTATTTTATAGGCCTCCTGGGTGGTGCTAGTGGTAAAGAAACCATCTGCAAGTGCAGGAGAAGTAAGAGACATGAGTTCAGTCCCTGAGTTGGGAGGTCACCCTGAAGAAGGGAATGGCTACCCACTCCAGTGTTCCTGCCTGGAGAATTCCGCAGACAGAGGACTCTGACAGGCTATAGTCCTTAGGGTTCCACAGAGTTGGACACCACTGAAATGACTTAGCACACACGCAAGTATTTTTATTTCCTTCCCTACAACACTAGCAAGATTTTATCTTCCTGACTAGATTTTAAGTTTTGAACTATTACTTTAGTTAAAAGATACCTCGAATAGGTGCTTGATTAAATATAAGATAAATTGAAATATATAAATACAAAACTATGCTTCTTATAGTCACCTCATATGTCCAGCTCATAGAAAGTCCTGGGGTTTTTATCAGTTTAACTAAGAAAATACCTATATCTTGTCTTCACATAATCAAATGCCATATCTGAAACCTGAAAACAAAAATAGTATTCTCTTTGTTTAAAGTATCTGACTCTTTAACTCTTATACACCATAACTACATTTCCTAAAAGTTTTCAAATATTTGTCATGGTCCAAATAAAGAAAAAAAAGAATCACTTTTTTGAAGAACCCCTCAGGCCACTGATTAATGCAATCAATTGAGTACCAGACCATTACATCTGATTAAGCACTCCCTGATTTTATTGGCAATTTAAGAACTCCAGCTTAAAACTGAGGAGGAAATTGAGAAGTATTAAAACTCATACATCTTTTTTCTTTTCAGGAGGGAAAACTTCATTTGGTATTCAGTCCACACTAGATAAGGGGTGATCTATGGAGACAAACACACTGTATCATGGACATGCATAAAATGAATAAATAAAAAGAAAAATATCCCCCAAAACACAGAATTTTAACCAACAGCCTTACTGTTGAGTGGACTGTTCTTTCTGGTGAACTCCTTTGCAACCCAAGTTATAATCATGCCAGTAACAACTAATGAAATGAGATCTCTGCTCCTAGAAATGCTAGGAACCAGCATATTATTTAATACTCTTTCCTGATTTCCTCAACATTTCCTATGAATAAGAAAGACAAGCTTCTGTAAGAAATTTCAAGAGACTCGAAACACACCTGAATACTGACAGAAAAGAGAGGACACCAAGGACTGATGGGGCTATCTCTCAACCTGATGTTGGAAAATTGACTCCTGTAAAGTGGATCGTCATACTAGCAGTTATCCAAGGGGCTTGCCTGGTGGCTCAGATGGTCAAGACTCTGCCTGGGGGAGAGGGGTTCAATGAGGGTTCGAATGTGGGAGACCTGGGTTCGATCCCTGGGTCAGGAAGATTCCCTGGAGAAGGAATGGTAACCCACTCTAGTATTCTTGCCTGGGAAATCCCATGGACAGAGGAGCCTGGCGGGCTACAGTCCATGGGGTCACTAAGAGTCAGACACGACTGAGTGACTTTCACTTTCACTTAGTAATTATCCTATAATAAACTTACACTAAGTGAAAAATGGGCCAGTTCACCATGTCATTAATTATGCAAAGAGAAATCATGAATCCTCTTGCTGCCTATCTTAGAGAATAGGTTATCATGAGTCTTCTCATGGGTTTCAGGGCTCAGGTACACATGCAATGCTTTATATGGCCAGTAGAGGCACAACTGTATCTTCTTATATCAGTGCTTCATTCTCTTTTAAATTGTCAAATAATAGTCTATTAAAATGGATATATGATATTCATTTATCCATTCATCAGTTAGCATAAATTTGTTTTGTTTGCACTTTTTGACAAAGATGAATAGTTTTGTAGATTCAAGTATGAGTTTTTGCATAAAACGTGTTTTCATTTCTCTTGGACATACACCTAGGAATTGAATTGCTGGGTTATATGGTTTGTTTATGTTTAAAACTGTTGAGAAACAGCCAGAATGTTTTCCAAAGCACCTGCACCACTTTACATCCCCACAAAGCACTGTATGAGGGATCCAATTTCTTCACATTCTACCAATGCATATTACTATCTGACTTTTGATTACAGTCATCCTAGTGAGTGTGAAGTAATACCAGATGGAATTTTAATTTACCCATTTTCTAATGACCAGTAATGTTGTGCATCTTTTCACATGCTCATTGGGCATTTGTAGAACCAGATGCTGCTTGTAATCAGATGTTACACCTACATATATTTGAATTAGATTGTCTTTTATTATTGAGTTTGTAAGAGTTCCTTATATATTCTAGATAAAGTCTTTCTTAAGGTATATGATTTGAAATATTTTCTCCCATTCTGTGAGTTATCTTGATCAGTTCCATTGAAGACCAAAAGTTTTTAATTTTATAAAATCAAAATTATCTATTTTTCCTTTGTCACTTGTGTTTTTATTATCATAACTAAGAAAGTTTTACTTGAATGTCATGAAGAATTACTGCTATATGTTTTTCTAAGAGTTTGAGAGTTTTAGCTCAGCTATTTAGGGCTAGGATCTATTAAGAGTGTACAGTAAAAAGAAGGGATCCATCTTTATGTACTGTTTTGCATATAGATATCCTGTGGTTCCAGCACAAATCATCTAATGCAATTGTTCTTTTGTAACTTGAGAAAGATATTGACATTCACAATTTCGGCTCAAAAGTATATCAAAATGTTGTAAGAACTCAGGGTTTTATTGTATTTTATAATTTTAAATCATTTAGTTATTCTCTTATATTCAATGAAAACTAGATTTTACATAGAAGACTAAAGATAAAATACACATTTTTAAAAGATTAAAATGTGGTGAAGAAGTCAGCACAATTATTTTTTAATATTTAAAAAGCATATTAAACAATGTCCTTGAATTTCACAGCAATTAATCACATAGAAAATGAACATGGATTTGGAAATCAGAATATCATGTTGAAGCTCCAGCCATTCTTATGATATTAAACAAGTCATTTAAGCTCACTGAGATGTAGTTTATTTGTTTTTAAAATGAGTGAGATACAAACAGCTCATGAAGCTCAATATCCTAAAAACAAATAAAACAAAAAATGGAAAGGGAGATCTAGACAGATATTTTCAAAAGAAGACATACAGATGGCCAAAAAGGCATATGAAAAGATGTTCAATATTGCTAATTATTAGAGAAATGCAAATTAAAACTGTAATGGTGTATCACCTCATTCTGACACCAGAATGATCATCATTAAAAAGTCCTCAAACAATAAATGCTGGGGACAGTATAGAGAAAGGGTACCCCCTACATTGTTGGTGGGTATGTAAATTGGCCACTATGGAAAACAGTACAGAGGTTTCCTAAATGATTAAAAACAGAATTACCATATGGTCCAGCTAATCCACTCCTGGTCTGATATCCAGAGGAAACCATAACTCAAAAATATACACACATCCCAGTGTATCCAGGATTCAGGAGATGCAGGTTTGATCTCAGTGGATTCTTTACCACTGAGCCACTTGGAAAGCACTGACATTAACATACTTCTATGTATACAATATATAACTAATAATAACCTGCTGTGTAGCACAGAGAAGCCTACTCAATACTCTTTTATGACCTACATGGGAAAAGAATCTTTAAAAAATAACATTATAATGACTGCGGGATGAATGGATAGAGAAAATGTGGCACATATATACAGTGGAATATTATTCAGCCATTAAAAAGAATAAAATAATGTCATTTGCAGCAAAAATGAATGGACCTGGAGATTATCATACTAAGGGAAGTAAGTCAGACAAAGAAAGACAAATATCAAATGATATTGCTTATATGTGAATTCTAAGAAAAATGATACAAATGAACTTTTTTTACAGAACAGTCAGACTACAGTTTAGAAAATAAGCTTATTTTCCAAAGGGAAAAGGTGGTGGGGAGGGATAAATTAGGAATTTGGGATTGACAAACATATGCTAGTAACATTTAAAATATATAAGCAACAAGGATCTGCTGTATAGCACAGGGAACTTTGCTCAATATTCTGTAACAACCCATATGGGGAAAGAATTTGAAGAATAGATGCATGCATTCATTGGATCAAAGCAAGGGAATTGGAGAAAGCAAGGGAGTTCCAGAAAACATCTTCTTCTGCTTCACTGACTACACAAAAGCCCTGTGTGGACCACAACAAACTGTGGGAAATTCTTAAAGAGGTGGGAATACCAAACCACCTTACCTGTCCCCTGAGAAACCTGTACATGGGTCAAGAAGCAACAGTTAGAACCAGACATGGCACAATGGACTTGTCCAAAATTGGGAAATGAGTACAAGACTTTATTTTGCCACCCTGCTGATTATACTTATATGCAGAGTACATCAGGTGAAATGCCATGCTGGATGAATCACATGCTAGAATCAATATTGCCAGGAGAAATATCAACAACTTCAGATAAGCAGATGATACCACTCTAATGGCAGAAAGTGTAGAGGAACTAAAGAGCCTCTTGATAAAGGTGAAAAAGGAGAGCAAACAATCTGTATTAAAATTCAACATTCAAAAAATTAAGATCATGGCATTTGGTGCCATCACTTCATGGCAAGTAGAAGAGGAAAAGGTGGAAGCTGTGACAGATTTTATTTTCTTTGGCTCCAAAGTCACTGCGGACAGTGACTACAGTCATGAAATTAAAAGACACTTGTTCCTTGGAAGGAAAGTTATGACAAACCTAGACAATGTATTAAAAAGCAGAGACATCATGTTGCCGACAGAGGTCCCTACAGTTAAAGCTGTGGTTTTTCCAGTGGTCATGTAAAGATATGAGAGTTGAACCATAAAGAAGGCTGAGTGCTGAAGAATCAATGCACCCAGTTGTGGTGCTGGAGAAGACTCTTGAGAGTCCCTTGGACAGCAAGGAGATCAAAGCAGTCAATCTTAAAGGAAATCAACCCTGAATATTCATTGGAAGGACTGATGCTGAAGCTGAAATTCCAATACTTTGGCTACATGATGCGAGGAGCTGATTCATTGGAAAAGGCCCTGATGCTGATAAGGATTGTAGACAAAAGGAAAAGGGGCCAGCAGAGGATGAGATGGTTAGATAGCATCACCAACTCAATGAACGGGAATCTGAGCAAACTCCAAGAGGTAGTGAAGGACAGGGGAGCCTGGTGTGATGCAGTTTATGGGGTCACAAAGAGATGGACACAACTTAGCAACTGAACAACAAAGACACATTCATATGTACAACTGAACCACTTTACTGTGCACCTGAAACTAATGCAACATTGTTAATCAACTATACTCCAATGTAAAACAAAAACTTAAATAAAAAGAAAAAATAAATAAATAAAATGAATGAGGAGAAGGGGACAGACAGCAGAGTGAAGGGATTTTAAAAAATGAAATGTTAACCCCAAACTTAGCCATTTCACTAGGCTATTATGAGGTTAGGATGAAGTGCTTTTTGCAAAAGTGGTTTTTTTTTTTTTTCTGTTATTAAAAGTTAAACATAATGCAATTTACATCATTATAATAAAAAAGCTACACAGGAATTTATGTCATAAAAGTGTACTGAGTCCACATATGCCAGCCACTGGGGCTAAGAATTTAGAGGTGAACAAGAAATAAGACACACTCTCAGAATTTTGAGAACTTCCAGTTAGAAGAAGAGTTTTCAGACTACAAGTTTAGGCTTTGTATCAGTTTATTTTGCAAATTTACAAATATAATAATCACTCCAAACTCTAAAGTAAAAGTGAAGTGAAAGAATCACTCTAAAGCTCAGTCATGTCCAACTCTGCAACCCAACGGACTGTAGCCTGCCAGGCTTCTCTGTCCATGGAATTCTCCGGGCAAGAATTATGGAGTGGGTAGACATTCCTTTCCCAGGGGATCTTCCCAACTCAGGAACCAAACTCTAAAGAGATAATAAGAAAAATAATTACCAAATGGTAAAAATGAAAGCAAAACAGCTCTAATGCTTGGCACCATATTTGCAAAATTTTGGTTACTGAGTGAACTTCTGTGGTAAAATTCCTTATTTTTTGGAACATGATATTTTTGAAAGCCTTTAAAAAAAGCTCTATTTTACTTTTAATATGCCAATATCTTCCTTCATATGGAAAATCTCCCATTTATTTCTTTTCAAAATCTGGACTTACTTGCTCCAAAGTTTCCTATCTAGACTCACTGAAGTATAAGCTATATTTCAAGCATAAACATTGTACATGAGTGACAAAAGCAATAAAAATAGACTTTCTAAATTATAAGGAATGCCTCTAGAGTTTATTTTATACTTCACTCACTAAAATACATGACCACAATGCAGATTGATCAATAAACAGTGTTCAAGGTAAGTCAGGTGATGGAAATTAATATATACACTAATATCTTTGTATGTTACGGGAGTAGAAAGCCTACTCATAAACATCATGGTAGGAAGGAAATAACCATTTTTCTACATTATAACAAAGCAAGACAAAAAGTAGTTCTCAGCTAACTTTGTTCTATAACACTTAAAACCTAAAAATTGAGCATATAAGATATAAAAGACTGGAAGCAGAGAATCAAAAGCAACACAAGTTATTTCATATGATCTAATCCTTTATTGTGTCCAGCTCTATAAGTGGATCAATTCTCCTGGATCATTATAACACTTAAATGTGACCCAATTCACAAATGGTTAAAAAGAACCATAAGTCTTCGACAAACACAAACAGAAAAAGCAGTGAGATGAATTTCAATGCATTTATTTAGAAACTGTGCTATAATTCATAAACTTGGAATGCCATAGTTTGACAGTACAAGAGAAATTGCTTAAATGTTGATTGTATCAAAATGTTGGTAACTCTTCCCCCAGAGGCTGAAGAGTAAACTGCAATGTTGTGATTTTGCCCATTGTCCAGAAAAGTTGAATATAAATGTAAGGAAAATCAACACAGGTTTTTTGAAATGCATCATAAGATACTAGTGAGGAGCATTTAAAACTCTGAAAGTCAAAAAATTCCACAAGATGGCTTTGGGAATATAATAGTCAGAGTTTGCTCAAACTCACATCCATTGAAAAAGAGCATTCATGGTCAGAGCTGTATCCAGCTCAAGGCATATAGTTAGACCCACAGTCACAGCCATATTCTGAGCATTAACTACAGCGTGGTCCTGGGTTGCTTCTGAATCCATATTATAGCCACTGCCAAGGCCACATTCATAGCATCCCACACCCATGAGTTCTTTTCATGTCAAGAATGTATGATGTCAGAAGATAAAGTTTCAGTTGGTTGTAAAGAAAGCTTGATGTCATTCAGAGCTCTAAGACCTATAGGTACAGCCTCTGCCAGGAATTAGTGGGCCATGTCTCGTACAGACTCTACCTTCTCACTCAATGCATCCATTTGTATAGCAACCTCTCATTATTTTGTGATGTCTTTAAAAAAGACTTTGTCACCGCAGTTAAGGAAGTTTTCAGGTCACCTCCTGTTATCATGGGTTTCCCCCATATAAATCTTCAGTCCAAAATAATACGTTCTTTTATTAGGAAATGTACCACTCAGATTTTATTATGCATAATAAGCATTGTGACACCTTCTGTTAATGGTAAGTTCCCATGTGAGCACACATCCATGTGAAAGCTACTACAGCAAATTCCTTTGTCTCTTTCATCATCCTGGTATTTAACCAAAAACCATAAACTCAACTTCTTCCTCACTGCAATTTAACACATCAGATTAGGCAAGAAGTCACATTCCCATTAATGCATAAAGCCACAGGGACAGAATTATGTCTGTGTCCACCTGCTGTCAATTCAGAAAACAGATGGCCAAAAAGGTACATGAAAAGATGCTCAACATCTCTAATTATTAGAAAGATGGAAAATTTAAAACTACAATAAGTTATCACCTAAGATTGGTCAGAATGGCCATCATTCAAAAATCTATACACAATAAATGCTGGAAGGCTGTGGAGAAAAGGGAACTCCCACTGTTGGTGGGGATGTAAATTGGTGTAGTCACTATGGAGAACAGTGTGACGATTCCTTAAGAAACTAAAAATAGAACTGCCATATGATCCAGCAACCCCATTCCTAGCCATATATTCAGAAAAAAAAAAAAAAAACGTAATTCAAACAGGTGTATCCACCCAAATGTTTGCTGCAGCACTATTTACAACAACCAAGACCTAGAAGCAACCTATGTGTCCATCGACAGAAAAATGGATAAAGAAGTGGCATATCCATACAATGGAATACTACCCAGCCATTAAAAAGAATGAAATAATGTCATTTGCAGCAACATGGAAGGACCTAGAGATTATCATACCGAGTCAGAGAAAGAAACATATCATATGATATTACCTATATGTAGAATCTAAAAGAAAATTATATAAATGAGCTTATTTGCTATACAAAAACAGACTCACAGACTTTGAAAACAAACTTATGATTACCAAAGGGAAAAGGAGCGGGGAGAGGGATAAATTAGTATCTTAGGATTGACATGTACACACTTCTGCATATAAAATAGATAAACAACAAAGACTTACTATAGAGCCCAAGGAACTCTTCTCAATATTCTATAATAACCTATATGGGGAAGGAATCTGAAAAAGAAAAGATACACGTGTATGTAAAAAAAAAAAATGTACAGTAGTGATTAGGTCATGTATGCCATTAAATCCATAGAATTAATGAGGAGAGTCATCAACACTTGCATCAAAAATTATGCTGCAAAAGCAAATAATTTGTTTTTTTCCTCTGTAATATCTCATTTGCCTAACTTATTAGTTGTTAATATTGTTTTGATAGTTTATCCATCTTTCATGTAATTGTTTTATATATTTCTATTACTCAAAATTTATGCCTATGGTAAAGCTAGTAAAAAATGTTCCACACTTTCCAATGTATTCTCCAAATCCTGCCTTTCATTCTGTTTCTCTTTTTCCATTGTCAAACACCATTCATCTGTTGGCGTTTGGCCCAAACACTGCCATACCCAAATGAAGAAATAATATGATAGTGTGGTTGGCAAAGAATCTGCCTGCAATGCGGGAGACCTGGGTTCGATCCCTGGGTTGAAAAGATCCCCTGAAGAAGGTAATGGCTACCCACGCCAGTGCTCTGGCCTGGAGAACATAATCATAAAGCATTTTAAATGTGTTTTTAAACTAAGCAACCATATAATCATGCTGCAGTCACACAGAAAAGCTGATGGAACCATGAATCTAATTCATTGGTATAATTATTAATATCATCACACTTTATTCTCAAGGGTATTCCAGCTTGGATAACAAATTGTACCAGTGTCCTTTTATCATTGTCTTGAGGGTCTGTCTGTTTAGGTTCAAATCCAAGCTTTGCTATTTAGCATTTGTGTAAATTTGGACAAGTGTAACCTCTCTATTTCTCAATTGTTTCATCTGTAAGTTAGTGTTAAGGATTAAGTGAGTTAATATATGTATAGTATTGAGAACAGTGTCTGGAAATAGCAATTATATTTTTGAGTGTTAGCTATGGTTATTATTCCATATATTAAAATCAAATAACATTCACATAGAGAGAGAAGAGTAACATATCTTTGTGGTCTATGGCACTTCAGAAGTAAAACAATTATAATGTTGAAAAAGCAACTAAAACAGTACTGTTTGATTATACACAGCATTAAGGGCAGAGAATGCTAATAGGGACCTTTGGGACTATGAAACTTTTAGAAGAAAATAGTTATTAGCTTTGCTACATCTTACCTGAGGCAAAATGAATGTTAACACTCCATAGAAATGTTAACAGTTGGGCTTGAATATTAGTTTTAGTTTAACAATCATGGAATACAAATAAGATGCCTTTAGAAAATTCTGGGCATGAAGCATATGTAAATAAGTGACTATTAATATGAATAAAGTAGTTTTTAATTAAATTCTTTACGTATTGTCTTATTTTTGAAAGATAAAATAAAACATTTAAAGAATCTTTTCCCCAGGATTTTAAAGCTATTGTGGAAAGTAAGAAATAAAATGAATTAATTTTCCCTCAAGTGTTTCATTTACAAAATGGCTTAATATGCTACCTACAAATGTTTCTAAAAATCTGAAAATTGAAAATATTTTTTCAGAAGGCATGTGGCAAGTTTTCAATAAATTTGTCTTTTCTATTAGCATTTATACCATTTTTGCTTTTTATAAATATGACAGAAATAAGCCATCAATATATGATATACTTGAGTAACTATTTGTAAAAGCAACAGAAGATTTGAAATAATCAATCCATACTTTTTCCCTTCAGAAACAACATGCAGATCAAAGGTGATTAACCTGGATTGGCTGCCAAGCCATGGTGATGGAATATATTATACTCAATTTGCCCAATAAGAATTGTGTCCATGACCTCCAGATAATTGAGAGAGTCATATACAAGAATCACTAATTGGATCAGATGCACTTTTACACCCAATTTTATTCCAAAGTTCTGAGTTTTCCCCAGAAGAGAATTCAATTCTACTAGGAAATTTAGAAAAATCCAACGAGTCACAATCAGAAAGTCCAGAAACTTCTTAAAAACTCCTAAGTTGATTTGAAGGTAGAGTGTGAAGAATGAATTCAGTGGAAAGACTTGTATTTCCAGTTATCATATAAAAGATTAAGAAAGATCTTCCCTCCCATAACAACCAGAAAATCTTTAACAAAAGAAAATCACACCCCTCCACAGGGTTAACAAAGAGCAGTAGATGCATGAAGCCCTTGTTGAACTGAATTCAAGAGAGAAATGAGCCTGACAGATGAGCAGGAAGCCTTAGGGAGCTTTTATTCCTAAAGGCAAGTTCCTGCACTATATGTAGGCAGACCAGACCTAGGGAGAGACCTTGAAGATATCCTTTGTGTATTTCAAATATGAAAGAGAAGCCAGCTCCCTGATTTCACCTCAACTCTATGAAGCAGCATGTGTTCTGATTTCCAGCAGGAGGATGAAGGTTCAAACCAGCCTAACACCTCAGAACACGAACTGATTAGCCACAAATGAGGAAAACATGTTCCAACTCAAGCATCCAACTCATGAACGTCATGATCTCTTTTATTCAAAGCCCATATAACCTTCTTATAATCCGCATCTGACATCACCATGATAGTTTGCTCTGGAGTCTGTAACTGACAACATATAAAAGGTAATAGGAGCCAGATAGAGCATTACAGTCCCCGAAATGAAAGGAGATTTGCCTTAATAGAAACTCAACTGCCATCTTCTGCGTCAGCCATGAGTGGCATGTTGGAACACAGCACTCCAACCCCAATCGCACCTTATCTTAACACTCAACACCAAGGGCAGACACAGGCTGATAATTGCTGTCTTTCCAGAAAGACAAATAATAACAGCATCTTATATCTTACAGTGTTTTCCATTTACAAAGTGCTTTTGAGACAGGTTGGGACCTGAGACCTGGGACATTTTGCTGCAGTGCTTGCATCTGGACAAATGTCTCCTCAAGCAACGAAATGCAAAGAAACTATAAGGGACTAAGTCAGTCACTCAGTTGGGTTGACTCTGCAACACCATGGACTGTAGCCCTCCAGGCTCCCCTGTCCACAGAATTTTCCAGGTAAGAATACTGGAATGGGTTGCCATTTACTCCTACGGGTGATCTTCCTGAACCAGGGATCAAACTTGCATCTCTTGCATCTCCTGAATTGGCAGGTAGATTTTTACCACTGCGCCACCTGGGAAGCCCAAAAAGGAACTGACTGCATGTACAATTGAGGCAAATTATGGGCAATAAGATACAAAAAGGCCAAAAAAAAAAAAAAAAAACTGCCACTTCTGAAGAGCTGGGAGTATAACCAAGTTGTTGGGAGCAAAGGAAGGTACTGCACAAGTCTGCTACACAAGACACCACCAAAGGGGTGGGCAAACCACCTAAGCCACCCCTCTGGCCTGAAATCTTGACCCACTCTTACCCTCACCCCATATAAGGAACTAGCTTACCCCACCCTGGAGGAGAGAGCCAGGGAATCTGTTACTTATTTCCACTCCCCCACTTATTTCCACTCCCCCACTGCCTTGCCTGAATTTCTTAGATGACCTGTTATCAATTTCTATTTACTAAAGACAGCCAAGAACCCTGGTCAGTAACACTTTCATGATTTAATTTTATACAGTGATTAAAATTTATGAATTGTTTGTTACAGAAAAGAAAACTAAGGTTTGGAGACATTACACTATTTGCAGATGGTCAAACAAACAGTAGACAAAGGGGAAAATTGTCCCCAGTTTCCTTGTTCTAATGGGATTCCCTGGTGGCTCAGAGGAAAGAGTCCGCTTGCAATGAGAGAGACGTGGGTTTGATCCCTGAGTCGGGAAGATCCCTTGGAGAAGGAAATGGCATCCTACCCCAGTATCCTTGGCTGGAAAATCCCATGGACAGAGGAGCCTGTAAAGCTACAGTTCATGGGGTCGCAAAGAGTTGGACACGACTGAGCAACTTCACTCACTCTCCTTGTTCTAAATATAAGTTTATCTCTATAGTGACACAAGACCATATTCTTTCAAATGCTTAGTATCATTGAAATAGCATACTGGATCATATAATCAAAATCTGGGTTCTAGTTTTTCATTACTACTGTTTGATAAGCAGGTGCATTACATGAGCTAAAGTATCCATTCATTTGTGCAGTAAATGTTAATTGAATATTTTTTCATGTGGTAAGTCTTGGAAATGCAAAATTATCCCTGTCCTCAAAGATCATACATGAATAAACATCTAAATAGGCAAATCCAAGGTAATATGACAAGGAGAACACAGAGATGGGTAGTAGGTTAACCCAGAGTGTTCTGAGACTCTCTGAAAGGCTAAATAAAATACCATAAGGCAAAGAATCAAGAAAAATATTCAAGGGAGAAAGAAAAGGTATACGAGGGTAGAGAATAGAGAGAATTGCAATGCATTTAGGATGAAGCTGGATTTTGACACAGAGCACTTGGAATTCTCTCTTTGGAACTCTTCCCTTTCCTGCCTACATTCACTTCCTTTGTGATCTCATCCAATCTCATGGCTTTAAATACTTATCTATGTTTCTGACAACTACCAAATTTAAAAGTCTGACCAGATATCTTCCTGGATTATTTTGCCCAGTTGCTTAATCAGTATCTCCACTTGGGTATCTGATGAGCATCACAAACATAAAAAGTCCAAAACTGACCTCTTGATCTTGCCCCACAGACCCACTCCTCTCACAGTTTATTTTATCTCAGTTTAAGACTGTCGTATCTTTCTTGTCACTCAGCCTAGATTTTGGAATCATGCCTAACACTTCATTTACACCTCACCATCCAATCATTCAGCAAAATTGGTAAATTTTACCTTTGAACTATACCTTCATTTCTATTGCTATCACCAAAAGCTAACTGCGATAGCCAGTAGCCTTCTGATTGGTCTCCCTGCTCCCAGACTTCCCTGTCCCTACGGGTTAACAGGATATTATCAGCATAGCAACCAGAGAGTTCTGGTTAAAATATGTCAGTATGTGCCTCTCCTCTGCCCCAAACCATGCAATGGACTCCCATCTTAGAATAAAAACTAAAACCCCTATTTTAGGCTCTCTGACCTCGTTTCCCACTACCCATTCACCAACTTAACTTCTCCCAGCTAAATTCCAACTGTTTCTTCTTCAACACACTCATCAAAGTCCAGGCTTTGCACTCACTGTTCACTCTCCTCAAATGTTTTTCCCACATAAACATGACTCACATTTTGTCTTCCTTTAAGATTTTCTGGAATGCCATCTTCTCAGGGAGACCTTCACTGACCACCTCGCTTAAAATTTCTGCTCTCCTCCCTTGTACTCTATCTCATTACCTTTCTTGTTTTTCTCCAAAGCCCTTTTCACCATCTGATATGTTTTTCACTTATTTATTGTAAATCCCCCCAATGCTAAAATGTAAGCTCTACCACTGCTGTTATTTACACCTAGAATAATAATTAGTAGAGAGGTTTCCAAAACCGATATGTTGAATGAATGATTAGTGGGTGAATGAAGCATAGGGCAAAGTTTCATAAAGGATGAAACTTGAAATATAAGGCTTATCTACAAAAATGAAGTTAACTACCTGTAGACTGATACTTTCTGATTTGTCAAGGACAATTCCACTGGTTCTAGTTTTAGTATGAATAGGCTTTGTCTTAGTCTGTCCTGGCTGCTATAACAAAATACAGACTGGGTAGGCTATAAACAATAGAAATTTATTTCTCAACTTCTGGAGGCTGGAAGTATGAGATCATGGTGCCAGCAGGGTCAGATGAGGGTTCTCTTCCCTGTCACAGACTTCTCCTTTATATCTTCATGTGGTGGAGGGGACTAGGGAGATCTCTTGGACATGTTCTATGAGAACACCAATCCTAGTCATAAGCATTCAACCTCCAACTTCCTAATATTATCACTTTGAGCATTTATTAGGATTTCAACATATGAATATGAGAGGATACAATCATTCAGAGCATAGCAGCCTCCTTCAAGCTGTCCAAAATATTCCAGTTTGCATGATAAATTATACTGATACCCTACTTATATGGCAGGCATGCTAGGAAATTTGGATTTTTTTCCTCATAGGCAGTTGGAAGCTATCAGAGGTAAATGGCAAAAGCTAACCAGTAAGTGACATAAGCAAGCATGTGTTATAAAAAGATATTTTGATACCAACAAAATGAATGAAACTGAATGGAGGATGGAAGATTTGGAATATATGAGGAAGCCAATAAAAGCCTTCCAAGTCTGAGATTGTCCAAACTCTGTGAGGGGCTGTGAAGAGTCTGATAAAGTGAAATTTTGAGATAGAGATCTGTCATCAGGATTTGGGGGTTTATTGCATTATGGAGATAACAGGTCAAGGCCAGTTGAGTGATTTTTAGCCTGGGGAATGGTGACAATCAGGAAGCTATTCACTGAAGCAGTGGATGCAGAAGGATGATCAAAATTGAGTGGGAAAACATTAAACTCAGCTGAGCTATAACTTTGAGACATATCTGTGTACTTCTAAAAGATAGTTTCTTTCCTTGTTGCTCAGCTGGGAAAGAATTCCCCTGCAATGAGGGAGATCTGCCTTCAATCCCATGGTTGGAAAGATCCCCTGGAGAAGAGAAACAGTACCCACTTCAGTATTCTAGCTTAGAGAATTCCATGGACTCTATAGTCCATTTTTTTTTCTTGGGGATGGTGTTGATCTTTGTCTCCTGTAAAATGTCACAAACCTTCATCCATAGTTCACCAGGCACTCTATCAGATCTAATCCCTTGAATCTATTTGTCACTTCCACTGCACAATCAAAAGGAATTTTATTGAGGTCATACCTGAATGGTCTACTGGTTTTCCCTACTTTTGTCAATTTAAATCTGAATTTGGCAATAAGAAGTTCATGATCTGGGCCACAGTCAGCTCCCCATCTCTTTTTTGCCAACTGTATAGAGCTTCTCCATCTTTGGCTGCAAAGAATATAATCAATCTGATTTCAGTGTTGACCATCTGGTGATGTTCATGTGTAGAGTCTTCTCCTGTGTTGTTGGAAGAGGGTATTTGCTATGACCAGTGCATTCTCTTGGCGAAATTCTATTAGCCTTTTCCCTGCTTCATTCCGTACCCCAAGGCAAAATTTGCCTGTTACTCCAGGTATTTCATGACGTCCTACTTTTGCATTCCAGTCCCCTATAATGAAAAGGACATCTTTTTCGTGCGTTAGTTCTACAAGGCCTTGTAAGTCTTCATAGAACTGTTCAACTTCAGCTTCTTCAGCATTACTGGTCGAGGCATAGACTTGGGTTACTGATATTGAATGGTTTGCCTTGGAAACAAACAGAGTTCATTCTGTCATTTTTGAGACTGCATCCGAGTACTGCATTTCAGACTCTTTTGTTGACTATGATGGCTACTCTATTTCTTCTAAGGGATTCTTGCCTATAGTAGTAGACATAATGGTCATCTGAGTTAAAAATCACCCATTTCGGTCCATTTTAGATCGCTGATTCCTAAAATGTTGATGTTCACTGTTGCCATCTCCTGCCAAAGTTTGACCACTTTCACTTTGCCTTGACTCGTGGACCTAATATGTCTGAGGAGGCTTTACAAATACCTGAGAAAAGAAAAGAACCAAAAGGCAAAGGAGAAAAGGAAAGATATTCCTACTTGAATGCAGAGTTCCAAAGAATAGCAAGGAAAGATGAGAGAGCCTTCCTCAGTGATCAGTGCAAAGAAATAGAGGAAAACAACAGAATGGGAAAGACTAGAGATCTCTTCAAGAAAATTAGTGATACCAAGGGAAGTTTTTATGCAAAGATGGGCACAATAAAGGGCAGAAATGGTATGGACCTAACAAAAGCAGAAGACATTAAGAAGAGATGGCAAGAATACAGAGAAGAACTGGACAAAAAAGGTCTTCATGACCCAGATAACCACGATGGAGTGATCACTCACCTAGAGCCAGACATCCTGGAATGTGAAGTCAAGTGAGCCTTAGAAAGCATCACTACAAACAAAGCTAGTGGAGATGATGGAATTCCAGTTGAGCTATTTCAAATCCTAAAAGATGATGCTGTGAAAATGCTACACTCGATATGCCAACAAATTTGGAAAACTCAGCAATGGCCCCAGGAATAGAAAAGGCCAGTTTTTATTCAAATCCCAAAGAGAAGCATGCCAAGGAATGTTCAAACTACTGCACAATTGCACTCATCTCACACACTAGCAAAGTAATGTGCAAAATCCTCCAAGTCAGGCTTCAATAGTACGTGAAACATGAACTTCCAGATGTTCAAACTGGATTTAGAAAAGGCAGAGGAACCAGAGATCAAATTGCCAACATCCCCTGGATCAAATAAAAAGCAAGAGAGTTCCAGAAAAACATCTACTTCTGCTTTATTGACTATGCCAAAGCCTTTGACTGTGTGGATCACAACAAACCGTGGAAAATTCTGACAGAGATGGAAATACCAGACCTTACCTACCTCCTGAGAAATCTGTATGCAGGTCAAGAAGCAACAGTTAGAACTGAACATGGAACAACAGACTGGTTCTAAATCAGGAACAGAGTACGTCAAGGCTGTATATTGTCACCATGCTTATTTAACTTATATGCAGAGTACATCATGTGAAGTGCCAGGCTGATGAAGCACAAGCTGGAATCAAGAATGCCAGGAGAAATATCAGTAACCTCAGATATGCAGATGACACCACCTTTATAGCAGAAAGTGAAGAAGAACTAAAGAGCCTTTTGATGAAAGTGAAAGAGGAGAGGGAAAAAGTTGGCTTGAAACTTAACATTCAGAAAACTAAGATCATGGCATCTGGTCCCATCACTTCATGGCTAATAGATGGGGAAACAATGAAAACAGTGAGATACTTTATTTTGGGGGGCTCCAAAATCACTGCAGATGGTGACTGCAGCCATGAAATTAAAAGACACTTGCTCCTTGAATGAAATGCTATGACCAAACTAGACAGAATATTTAAAAAGCAGAGACATTACTTTGCCAACAAATGTCCGTCTAATCAAGGCTATGGTTTTTCCAGTAGTCATGTATGGGTGTGAGAGTTGGATTATAAAGAAAGCTGAGCACCAAAGAATTGATGCTTTTGAACTGTGGTGTTGGAGAAGAATCTTGGGGATCCCTTGGACCTCAAGGAGATCCAACCAGTCCATCCTAAAGGAAATCAATCCTGAGTATTCATTGAAAGTATTGATGCTGAAGCTGAAACTCCAATACTTTGGCCACCCAATGAGAATAACTATCTCATTGGAAAAGACCCTGATTTTGGGAAAGATTGAAGGCAGGAGTAAAAGGGGACAACAGACAATGAGATGGTTGGATGGCATCACCTACTCAATGGACATGAATTTGAGCAAGCTCCAGGAGTTGGTGATGGACAGGGAAGCCTGGCATGCTGCAGTCCATGGAGCCGCAAAGAGTCATACATGACTGAGCAACTAAACTGAACTGAACTGAACTGTATAGTCCATGGGGTCACAAACAGTGGGACACCACTGTGTGACTTTCACTTTCAGCAAATAAAGAAGCAAAGAAATCTGGATATACTGAAGAATTTTAAGGCCAGAAGGTACAAATTTAAGTGTTCAAGTGCATTTGGGAACTTAATATATCTTGGTCTATGTGTTATTGCATATTTTGAGTGATATAATTGATGAGGAAAAATTTTCCATATTTACTTGCAATAAATCACTCATATCTTCAAGGGAAAGGTTCAAATACCACAGATGTTAGTTATGCATTTTCTTAAACATTTATCCAGACTCATATTTTTTATAAGTTTCCAAAAACTATTCCACACTGCAAATTCATTTTTTATGAAGACACAAATCTTGATGACACTTATTTATCCCCTTTTAGCTCAATTATTCATCCTTAACATGTTTATATTCAGTTTGAATTCATCTAATGGATATACAGGAAAATCTACCATAAAAAAATTTACTCAGTAGCAATCCTCAGCGTTCACTTATAAGCTTAGTATTTGAAGTGCACTTCAAAGACACATTTTGACCAAAGCCAAATGGCCATGATTAAAATCAAGTTTCAACTGAAGCTGAGGTCAATGTGATCTATCACTAATACAGAATATAATTCCTCTTCATAGAAGTAAATCTAAGTTTTTTAAAGTATTATTATCACATTATTAAAAATTATATGGACAAAGGGTAAGGTTTGGTAATTTAGTTAGTTAGGCATGCCATGTCACAAAGGCCACATAGAGAAGCACTAGGGTCAGTCAGGAGGTAAATGAAGAGGTAAAAATGTGGATAAGTGACTTTCTTATAGTAACAGGGAGGCAGGGTAAACAGGCTTAGGAATGGCTAGTGTGAATAATCTCTGGGGCCTTGGGACTATCCCTAGTTATCTGGTATGTGGTCCTAGGGTGGTTTGAGGAGGTGGTTAGTAGCCTAGAGTGTGAAAGCCAGAGAGCAGAATTGGTTGGGTTGAGGGTTCTGAATTCATTGATTTGCACTGAAAATGTAATAAGTTCATGATGATTTGTTTGTTTTCTCAAGAGACTGGCTAAACCTGGGAGGAGGAGTCCCTCCAGGGTCAGCAAGACCCAGTTATCAAAGCATCAGAATACAGAAAATAAAGGACTTGGATAACACATTTACATATACTTGTTGCTTCATTCCATAACCTGAGGGAAAGCTTTTCCTTCAACATTGGATGGTAATGGAGAAGTATTGTTAACTTTCAAGGCAAATGATTTATGAATTATCTATACCTCAGATTTCATTGCATGGACACTAAGCTTAGCATCTCCTCTAGAACAGAACAATGGGAAACAGATATGAGGAGAGACATACCTACATGAGTTTGAGGCAGCAGATTCTTTGGTGGCAGATTCCAGCAGTAGATAAACCATCTGCAAGTAGCCAGATGTCCTGCTAAATTGGTATAATCTGGACTTCCCTGGTGGCTCAGCTAGTAAAGAATCTGCCTGCAATGCAAGAGACCTGGGTTTGATCCCTGAGTTGGGAAGATCCCGCTGGAGAAGGGAACAGCTACCCACTCCAATATTCTGGCCTAGAAAACTCCGGGGACTGTATAGTCCATGGGGTCACAAAGAGTTGGACATGACTGTGCTATATTGGTGTAATCTGACAAGTGAAATTTTGATGCTTCTTCAAGCATCATTTAACATAATAAATGCTATTACTTTTTGTTTGGAACATCTTATATAAGCACATGACAAAAAAGTTCCAAAATTCTGTGTGTCATATAGTTTGTCCTTAGCTAAACAATAATCATTTAATTAGCTTGCTATCTCATGAATTATAGACAGTATTTCTGTTTCTCTACCATGTGCTGTATTTATGCCCTGAACATAAAACTAAAGGGTGAGAACAAAGATCATGATATATGTAATTACTAAATCACTTAGAGCCTTCATCATGTTTTTCCTACCATCACTGGCAATTGTAATCACTTTCTTTTAGTGGTTTTCCTTTCTCTAAATATATTTTTCCACCAGATTCTCAATGTTGTTCACTGTGTGAGTTGCAGAGATTTCTCAGCCAAAGAGTAAAACAGAATCACGATGAGTTTCATTATTAACACAAACATATTATCAACCTAAGAAAGATTTTTTTCATTGCTTCATCATGTTCATATATCTAGTATACAAGATACAGAATAACACATTTAATTACATCATTAATCCTTTGGGAAACAGAGAACTTACTTCAGAAAAAGAAAACCTAAGTTAAAGTTAAATATTTTCTAGAAGAAATTATGTGCCTTAGAGTCATACCTTGGGGAAATCTCAAAAATCTTTAAAAAAAAAAAAAAAAAGCCTGAGTCTGTAGCACTAATTTCAGCCTAAAAGTCTGTGGTTTTCATTTCAACATACATTTTCCATAGACTCAAAATCATAAGGCAGTGTCTTTCTTTCTTAAGCATTTCTCTAAGGCTTTTGCCTTGAATCTTTATAGTGGAAGTCAAATACCTATTCCTCTCAAAAAGCATCCAGAGAAGGTAATAGGGAAGAACAATTCTGACTCCATATTGTGTCTGTTTCCTTCACTTCAACTTTTGTATTCTATTGCTTTGCTACAAGTTAAAAATGTTGCCTGTAGCCTGAAGTATACAGGATGGCCCACTCTCAAGACTCTGACCTTTAAAGGCATTAACACTTTTGCATCAATATAAAGATGAAAAAGGAGACGCGGATTTGATCCCTGTTTGGAAAGATCCCCTGGAGAAGGAAATGGCAACCCACTCCAATATTCTTGCCTGGGAAATCCCATGGACAGAGGAGCCTGGCGGGCTACAGTCCAGGAGATCCCAAGAGTCAGACAGAACTGAGCAATTAAACTACCACTATCAAAGATGAAACAGTTGCAGAAGAAAGAATCACATTTGCCTTGTTTACAGAGACATCCTGACCTGACCTGCATGAACAGCTACAAACACAAAGGATTTTCATGCCAAGAAGTTAACAACAACCAACCATACCCCCTCCCCCTTTTAGTATAAAAGAAATCCAAATTCTAAAATCAAGAATGATGGTTCTTTGGGACTACAGTCAACCATCTCCTCAGTCTACTGGCTTTCTGAACAAAGTCTCTATTCCTTGTCCCAACAACTAGTCTCAATTTACTGGCCTGCCAGGCAGCAAGCCATAGGAGCTTATACTCTGTAACAATAGTAAATGGCTTCACTCACTTTTCAGAATGTGCAAATGTTTCAGTAGAATACCTCTGTGCTATAGGAATCATATTAATCTTAACAGTAGCTGGTCCCTGAGTTGATGAAAAGTTCAAGTAGAGACCTCAAGACCCTGCTCTAGAAAATTTTTTGAAAATGCAACCTATTCTACCCTTTGATTTGTCCCCATAACAGCAAAGCAACATAAACAAAGCTTACCTACTCAACAGGTTCTAGACTGGACATTGTATCCTACAGAAATCCCATTCTAGCTCCAGAATTCTACTTTTCTATTTGTTCTTCTATTATGTTGAGAAGTACAGTGTGCTAATATATTCACAAAGAGTCATCAAAGCGCCAGTACAATCAATAAAATATTCCGAATTGCTGTGCAAACACAAGGTAAGCAGTTGTGCCATCAAGAGTTTAAGTTTAGAAAGTAAATAGAAATAACTATACAGACATCAATAAATTTAGTAAAACGGAAAAGTTTTCCTTTCAAGGCAAAATTAGAGCCAGTAGTATTGTCTAACATGATGTTCACTAAAAACATTTTATAGCTTATAGTAATGACGGAAACCAGGCACATTTGTGTAGGGACTATAAAAGGAAGGCTATAACTACATAAAGGATTGCAAGAATTAAATAAGCCTTAAAGACAATATTTGTAAAAGGCTTACAAGAAACTATGTGTCTAAATGTGATCCTCTTCCACACTATCACTGACACTTCTTTGCTCTCTTGCCCAATTCTGCCTTTTGCCAGCAGTCAATGAAAAATATTTTTCACTGTTCACTTCTCATGGAGTAGTGTTAACCTCTGTATCATGTCGCCCTGAGTGTTGGCTTCACCATTTTATTGATTGACAAAACAATCGGTTTTGTCAGCTGATGGTTTTGCTCAACCAGTCAGTTTACAAGAAAAGTCGCTGTTGTTTTATCACCTGTTCTTCACATCCTCTACTGTTTTCAGTTTCCTTTAGTTGGGCTGTGTTATGGCTCATAAGTAGTGGCAAGAATTTCCTAACAAAGAAATAGGAGTTTTTAAAAGATTGAGTGTTTAAATATACAGCATTTAAAAGAACATAAGTATATTAATAAAGGTAACATTCTGGAAGAAAATCAGAGGAAAACCATTCCCAAACCTAACACTAACCCTAACCTGGTAGTAAAATTTATCTTAAAAATTATTTCCAAAACTGTACCTATGAAAAGAATCCTAAAAACTTTCACAGAGGGGAGGAGGAAAGCATTCACGTAAAGGACTAGAGATTAGAATGATGTTAGGTATCTCAAAAGCAAAATTGTAAGCCAGAAGAAAATAAAGCAATTTTTTTAACAAGATGACAAATTTTCTAAAATTTTTCTAGCTGAGAAAGCCAGTCAATCTATAAATTAACTGTCAGTGTAAAATAAACATACTTTCATAAATGTAGAATCTCACAAAGTTTACATAAAGACACACTAACTCAGGAAAGTTTTCTCCAAAATCTGATTGGACACAGTAAGGAATAAGGAATTTACTTTCATTGCAATGACCTGTCATTGGAGGATAACATATATCTTGAATCCTAAAAATTTTATGACCTTTGATTTCATATCTTGGTTCTACTTGGAGTCTAAAACAAGGAAATAATCATAGATGGGAATAGTGATTATTACTGATATTCATTAAAACACTATTTCAAGTGAGGGGTGTTTGAAAACACCCCAAATTGTGTAAAACTGTGATTAAACAATTAAATATGCTGTACTTTGCAGAGAAATATGAAGCAGTCATTTTAAAATTATGTTTTCAATTTTTTAATTTTATAGAAGAGTATTTAAAATATCACACTACTAAAAGTATAAAAAATTACTTTCAGTCACTAGGAATAAGACATTAGTCACTACTGATTAATGAATAATATTCATGATTTTTCTTACTTTATTTTCCATACTGTTTGCAATGAGCAATTATTCACAGAAAAGACATAATTTTTAAAAAATTTTCTACAAAAGTAAATAACAACCCATATTCTTTTAATCTTTTCCTATGGAGCTCAATTTCTCTTCCTTTACTTCTAATATAGAGAAATGTCTAGTTATTTCTAAGCAATGCTTTCTAATGCTTTTCTCTTCCTCCACTTCCTACATTCTTAATAAAATTCATATGATAAAAATGGAACCAGTGTTCTAATACTGGTCTGGACAGAGCCATATAGCGGAAGGATTAATTATCACCTCCTATGTGTCATACTTCCAGTAATTCATATTTGTCTCAGGTTCTTTTTTAATTATACACTACATTGCTGATTCATTCCTAGCGTATGGCTTGTTTGGTTTCTGCAATGCTTTCCTGATCCAGGATTGCTCCATCCTTTGCCTGGCACTGACTTGCACTTATTTCTCCCAGGCCAACCTTCATTCTTGCTGATCACCATTTGGGTCACCTTTGAAATCTACTCCTAACCTTCAAGGTTGGAGAATGCCACTCAAATTAGCGACACTAGGAAAATGGGATGAACATATCAAAGTCTTTATCTAGATCAGTGTTTCTAAAAGGTGATTCTGACACTAATCATCTTGTGCCCATTAAACATGCAGATAAATAGGGTCTGTGCCAGACCCTAAGCCAAAAACTGTGGAGGCAGAATGGCAAACTGTGCATCCTTTAACAGCTTGGCAATAGTTTATAATGCATACTCAGATTTAAAAATCATGAAATCTAGGTTATTATAAAATGAATTTCACATATTTTTGTATCCACCATGGCTGATAAGACATTTTAAAAAGCTGCCTGGTTCTCTCTCCCCACATTTCCTCTCTTTCAATCAACCTGGAGATCCAGGCGTACCCCAAATTCTGGATGGATTGTGTTCTTAGCTTACTGCTAACCAAAACAGATTCAAGAAGCTTACCAAATCCCATATAGGAACTTCCTAAAGAATCATTTCATTTGTATGTCTTTGTCAAAAAGACAATGCATGGTTGTGGAGAACAGACCAATGGTCGTCAAGAATCAGAGGAGAGAGTATGACTAAAATATGGACAGCATGAGAGAGTTTTTTGGGTGATGGAATATTTCTATATCTTGATTTTTCTGATAATTACACAGACATATTCCAGTTTTAAAACTTGTACATGACTTTACTATGTGTTGATTTCTAAACGTTTTTAATCTGGCTTGATAGAAGATTTTCTTACATATATAAAATACTCCATTTGTTTTGATGATCTTGATTATACACTTGAATAATGTTAAATTTTTCAGAGAGCCTTACATCTATTACATCATTTTGCTGCCTATACAAATGCATTATCCTGGATTAGCTTTTATGTTGCTACATAGGCTTACATTGGAAGAGATTACAAGAAATAGACATTAGAAACTCATTATAATGTTAATATTAGAAGTGTTCTTAAAATGATATATAATAATAACAGTAACATCTTTTAGAAAAAGCATTAACAGTTAATTCAGTGTACAGCTGAATTATGCATGAATGCACAGTTAGGGACCCAGGAGGATGTGGATATTACACAGGGGACTGTCATTTTGGTCAAGTTTAATCTAATGCAGTAAATTCTGCCATTTCTCTTCCATGTCCATTTTGTCAAGTTTGGTGGTTCAGGAATAAACCAGAATGTGAACTACAACTTACTGTAAAGAAAATTCACCTTTCTTGACCTTTTATATTTAAAGGGGTTTAAAATGTATTTTTCATCTTCTTTCATGCAGTCTGTTGAGAATACTCAAGAGAATAACCTTTTCTTAGCTTGCTGTGTGAGACATATACCACTGTAACATCACTGGGATTTATTTTAATTCACAACTTTGTCCTTTTATTAGCAATGGTTTAACCATTGAATTCATACCATGGATTCAAGAAAGTAGCCATACAAACCAAAATCAAACTTAAAATAGAATATAATGGACATAGAAGGGATGTAAATTTTAAGATTTCTTCTGTACACTAGTTGTTCTAGTTGGCATTGTCAACATTGAGAAGACAACAGGAAACTGGAGAGTTTTCTTAAAAAGTCAAAACCTTATTGAGACACTTAACACATTGGAGATTAAAGAGGTTATGGCTAATTTTAATCCCCAGATTTGTCATTCAAGACTATAATATGAACAAAAGAATGAAAGAAGAGTCCATATACATTCACCATGCACCACTTACTTTTGTCTTAAATCAATATCCCTCCAATAGATAGAATGCTTATAGTAGCAAAATATTACCTTCACTGCAAAATGCAGAAGGAAAGTATATCCACAAAGAATGAATCAACAGAACACAACAAAATTGAAAAGCCACACTTATAGGCTAAATTAAGTATATTTATTAGAATAGGGAAATCAATGAAAAATTCAACCGGAATTTAGGGGGAACATGAAAATCAAGTATACTGCACTAGGGCATTGGAAATCTAAGGGACGGTACTCTATCAAGAGAAATTAAGGCTTCAGTTAAAGTTCAGTTCACAAAGTTTATGATCACCCTACTCTGCACAGTTCAATACATAGAGAATCTGAAGTCCACGTTTTATACTCTGGAAAGCTTTCAGTACAATATTGCTTCAAGTTTGGTTCTGAGGGACACAGATTATTGTACAGTTCATGTGGTTAGAAGTTGATTAATAGAGGTCAAATGTCCAGTATCTTCTGTAGTCAAATGGGCGGAAGCCACCATATCCATATCCGAAGCCGTAGCCCACTGGGGAATAGGTGCTACCATATCCGTAGCCAACACTGTAGCCCAGAGGGTATCGCCAACTGCCCCAGTAGGAACCTGGGTAGATGCCCTCATTGAAGAAGCCACAGGACATGTTTGTTAAGAGATGAGTGTTCAGTGGCAAAGACCACGTTTCCTGGGGATGATTTGCTCCATCTGTCCAAGCCTTTTATACACTGCCACTAAGGGGTGTGGCAACAAATACCCACCCTTGTTCCTAGGCTTCTTCATTACTCTTTAAAATTGTTTGAAGATGACTGACTACCTAGTGTTCCTTGAGTTAATTTAGACCTTATAATGGGGAATCCACTGAAGAGTCATCAAAGTCTTTGGTAAAAGCAGATTCCCAATTTAACCTTCATAACTGAGGCTTCCAAACAACCAGAAATATTCTTACTATATTACCTAACATGGTCTGTGAGATTTCAGGCATTTTCTGACCACAAAAGGGACTATTAATGCTGTCTAAACTCTGTGACTAAATATACCAGAGATTGTCCTCCCAAGAAACTTCTGATGTATGATTAAGCCCTTTACAGATGTTTTCAAAACTAAGGCAAATCTCTAGTAATCATATCTCATGAGATATAGACATTTTTATTTCTCATTGAGAATCTATTCCACAATTTAACTGAAATTATTTTATGTTCAATGATCACTTGATATTTATCAATGATGAGGAAACATATTTTTATGTTTATAAGTAATCAGTTTTTTAGAATAGCCACTACATTCAACTAAACTTTTAATGAATTTTCAATGTCTTCACTGTTCCTCCTTTGTTAAGGAATAATAAACCATGTTTAAGCTCTAAGTTTATTAAAAAATAGCCTTGATGCTAACCAATATCTACTATACATGAGAAAATAAGTAATTGGAAGAACAGAGTACTTCACAGGGTCAACCAATTGAGATAAATTACAAATGTAGTTTCCCTCATGTTTCTCGCAATAATCCACCCTCAGGAAACATGACTTTGCATGATTAACTATCAGCTTGTACTGAGAATGAGAAGAATAAATCATAAATGTGGCATTTAAAAAAAAAGAAATGTAACATTAGCCTTTCAACAGAAATTTAAAGAATTTCTGAACCTGCTTTCCACCTTACATACATTTAAATCATTAAACCAACAGGTTTTCACTTATTTCTTCCTTAGGATATGATCAATATTGTCAGAAAAATACCCATTAAGCTGAATGAAATAAGAAAAAACTAGATTACTGTATCAAAGTACAAATTTAATAAAACAATAGAAATTCTTTCAAAGGATACTTTGAAAATTAAAAATTCAAAAATGTTTTAAAAGTTGTTCAGGACACATTTTAAAGATGATAGTTCAGTTCAGTTGCTCAGTCATGTCTGACTCTTTGCGACCCTGTGAACCGCAGCACATCAGGCCTCCCTGTCCATCACCAACTCCCGGAGTCCACCCAAACTCATATTCATTGAGTCAGTGATGCCATCCAACCATCTCATCCTCTGTCATCCCCTTCTCCTCCTGCCCCCAATCCCTCCCAGCATCAGGGTCTTTTCAAATGAGTCAGCTCTTCACATCAGGTGGCCAAAGTATTGGAGTTCCAGCTTCAACATCAGTCCTTCCAATGAACACCCAGGATGGATCTCCTTTAGGATGGACTGATTGGATGCATCCAGTCGGTTGGATCCAGATGCCATCCAAAGATGATAAAGCCAACTTTATTCAAGGAGAGCTACTACAGTGTAGTCATACAGGTTTTGTAATAGTATAGAGAGATTGGGCTCAACTTCGAATACAAGAAAATGTGGGAAATGTGCTCCTTTTACCCAAGGAGCAAGGGAGAATCAGTGGATGGAAAATTACTAACAGAAAATATTAAGGCTAAAAGGAGAGAGGGCTGATTTCAGGCTAAACCGATCTAACAGGATTCTTACTGAAATCAGTTCCAGAGAGATCAGACAGGGAGATGGCAGAAGATGAGAAATCAGATTATGTGTTGAAGGTGATCAGACACTGAGGTTGGGAGAGTGGGAGGAAGGGTTCTGGTTTAGTTAAATTAGCAGATTTCTTGCTAAAATTGGTTAATGCAGAGACAAACACAGAAAACCAAAAGTCAGAGCCTCGCTGAGAATAAAGTTCAGTGAAGCCTGATTAGAGTGTGATCAAGGAGAAAATCTTTGTCAGATAATGAGCCTCTTTCCCTGCCCTTTACTTCCTTCTTCACTGGCCTCCTACCTCTAGGCTGTGCAGTTTTGCATAGATCACTCACCTCTTCATTTAAGGCAGAACATTGAATCAGTTTTTATATTTATAAAGAATTGTGCTGGAAAAATACCCTATAACTGATATCTCTAAAATTCTAAGAGACACAGTTGAATGAATGTCACTGAGAATGCTGGGGGATATGAAATTGCTGCATGACATCATTGCTTCATCCTATCAGTAGATCCTGACTACATGGCATCCACAGCCCACTCCTTCATCTCAGGAATATGTTTCTGGGCTCATAATCACCACACTCATGAAATCTCTTGTGACTGTCAAAAAACAAGCAAACTAAATAGTGCTATTTTCAGATTTGAACAAGAGACTTTCAAAGAATCTCATTGCCATGATTAGGGATTCTTTATTTTAATTTGAAAATAACATCTTGTCTTTTCATCCATGTGACATTTATCTAGGACTCAATATAAGCCCAATGCTGTGCTTTATTTTGGGGACACAGTGGTGAGCAAGACAGATAATAGCCCTTTATAGAGCACACAGTACTATAGAATGCAATTAGAGTCGACTCTTGTTAGTGGGAGGCAGGCAGCAAGGGTTCAGCATCAAACACAACCAGATTAGAAATCCAGTTCTGCCCCTCTCCGGGTTTGAAACCATGAGAACATCATTGAACTGTTTGAATTCCAGCTTCCTCTTGTACAAAATGAGGATAACAGAATCTAGAACAAAACCAAAGCCATGGGGTTGTAAAGAAGAGTAATGTATTACGAGCCTAGGAATAAATTAAATATTACTTCTTTTGCCTAATCATTTTTATGATTGAAATGAATGAAAACTCATATTATGCTCAAGAAGATGACCTCATCTAAAATCTCAACCTCACTTTAGAAGATTTAGTGTGGTAGGAGAGCAATGGGATAAAAACATGCTTACCAAACGTTTAGTTCAAAAGTTATTGTGCTCTTCTAGGATGCACTAGGGAGCTGGTGGCTCAGTGGCAAAGAACCTGCCTGCCAATGCAGAAAATGCAAGAGACGTAAGTTTGATCCCTGGGTCAGGACAATCCCCTGGAGAAGGAAATGGCAACCCACTTCAATTTTCTTGCCTGGGAAATCCCATGGACAGAGGAGCCTGGCAGGCTACAGTCCACGGGTCATCAAGTATCAGACACAGCTGAGCAACTGAGCACAGGATGTACACAGGGTTGGCTGGGTGGTTGGATTTAAGTAAAACTCACTTGCACGGTTGCCATCGTAAAGCCATGAGTTGAACATGTCCACTGGGCAGCAACTATCACATTTTGGATGGCTCCTTTGACTACAGGAGAAACGAGGGAAATCAAAAATCAGAGCCATGTAAGCATGAAACTTTTCCGTGTTCTGCTTTGCTTCCTGTGTCTGAAGTTTTGGACAAAAGAGTGAGCAAAATCTTCTTTGTTTTGTTTTGTTTTCATTTATTTTTATTAGCTGGAGGCTAATTACTTTACAATATTGTAGTGGTTTTTGCCATACATTGACATGAATCAGCCATGGATTTACATGTGTTCCCCATCCCGTTGTGTTCCCCATCCCGATCCCCCCTCCTGCCTCCCTCTCTACCCATCCCTCTGGGTCTTCCCAGTGCACCAGCCCTGAGCACTTGTCTCATGCATCCAACCTGGGCTGGTGATCTGTTTCACCCTTGATAGTATACTTGTTTCAATGCTGTTCTCTCAGATCATCCCACCCTCTCCTTCTCCCACAGAGTCCCAAAGTCTGTTCTGTACATCTGTGTCTCTTTTTCTGTTTTGCATAAAGGGTTATCATTACCATCTTTTTAAATTCCATATATATGTGTTAGTATACTGTATTGGTCTTTATCTTTCTGGCTTACTTCACTCTGTATAATGGGCTCCAGTTTCATCCATCTCATTAGAACTGACTCAAATGAATTCTTTTTAATGGCTGAATAATATTCCATTGTGTATATGTACCATAGCTTCCTTATTCATTCATCTGCTGATGGGCATCTAGGTTGCTTCCATGTCCTGGCTATTATAAACAGTGCTGTGATGAACATTGTGGTGCACGTGTCTCTTTCAGATCTGGTTTCCTTGGTGTGTATGCCCAGAAGTGGGATTGCTGGGTCATATGGCAGTTCTATTTCTAGTTTTTTAAGAAATCTCCACACTGTTCTCCATAGTGGCTGTACTAGTTTGCATTTCCACCAACAGTGTAAGAGGGTTCCCTTTTCTCCACACCCTCTCCAGCATTTATTGCTTGTAGACTTTTGGATAGCAGTCATCCTGACTGACATGTAATGGTACCTAGTTGTGGTTTTTTTTTTTTTTTTTTTTTTTTTTTTTTTTAATTTTTTTTTTTTAATTTTTTTATTAGTTGGAGGCTAATTACTTCACAACATTTCAGTGGGTTTTGTCATACATTGATATGAATCAGCCATAGATTTACACTTATTCCCCATCCCGATCCCCCCTCCCATCTCCCTCTCCACCCGATTCCTCTGGGTCTTCCCAGTGCACCAGGCCGGAGCACTTGTCTCATGCATCCCACCTGGGCTGGTGATCTGTTTCACCATAGATAGTATACATGCTGTTCTTTTGAAACATCCCACCCTCACCTTCTCCCACAGAGTTCAAAAGTCTGTTCTGTATTTCTGTGTCTCTTTTTCCGTTTTGCATATAGGGTTATCGTTACCATCTTTCTAAATTCCATATATATGTGTTAGTATGCTGTAATGTTCTTTATCTTTCTGGCTTACTTCACTCTGTATAAGGGGCTCCAGTTTCATCCATCTCATTAGGACTGGTTCAAATGAATTCTTTTTGACGGCTGAGTAAAATTCCATGGTGTATATGTACCACAGCTTCCTTATCCATTCATCTGCTGATGGGCATCTAGGTTGCTTCCATGTCCTGGCTATTATAAACAGTGCTGCGATGAACATTGGGGTGCATGTGTCTCTTTCAGATCTGGTTTCCTCAGTGTGTATGCCCAGAAGTGGGATTGCTGGGTCATATGGCAGTTCTATTTCCAGTTTTTTAAGGAATCTCCACACTGTTTTCCATAGTGGCTGTACTAGTTTGCATTCCCACCAACAGTGTAAGAGGGTTCCCTTTTCTCCACAGCCTCTCCAGCATTTATTGCTTGTAGACTTTTGGATAGCAGCCATCCTGACTGGTGTGTAATGGTACCTCATTGTGGTTTTGATTTGCATTTCTCTAATAATGAGTGATGTTGAGCATCTTTTCATGCGTTTGTTAGCCATCTGTATGTCTTCTTTGGAGAAATGTCTGTTTAGTTCTTTGGCCCACTGTTTGATTGGGTCATTTATTTTTCTGGAATTGAGCTGCAGGAGTTGCTTGTATATTTTTGAGATTAATCCTTTGTCTGTTTCTTCATTTGCTATTATTTTCTCCCAATCTGAGGGCTGTCTTTTCACCTTACTTATAGTTTCTTTTGTAGTGCAAAAGCTTTTAAGTTTCATTAGATCCCATTTGTTTAGTTTTGCTTTTATTTCCAATATTCTGGGAGGTGGGTCATAGAGGATCTTGCTGTGATTTATGTCGGAGAGTGTTTTGCCTATGTTCTCCTCTAGGAGTTTTATAGTTTCTGGTCTTACATTTAGATCTTTAATCCATTTTGAGTTTACAAAATCTTCTTTGGATAAGCAAAATTCACTTTGAATAACTTTACCAAATACCAGTGTCATCCATTGATTCTTCAGTATTTTACATTTATGTTCTTTTAGCATCTTCAGCAAGTGAAGAACTCTGGATTATAAAGTATCTGACACCTTCCTTAGATATCCATTGGAGTTGAAAGGTTTTTTCTAGTTTGGAAGGCAGAGCTGGTGTGAATCTTTGAAAATGATGACTTATTGCAACTGTGAGATTTCTCTGTGCTGGGAAGGTGCTTCTCTTGATCTCTCTGCTTTCTGAGAAACTGCTCATACATCTAGTTAGAAATTTACCCTGCCTTCATACGATCTCTGGGAATAGAGGTGACTCTGTGGTCCTCTAAAAAGTAAAAAACTGGAGGAAAAAGATATAGAAGCAAAAAGGAAAAGCTGCAGACAAGGGAAAAAATATGAGGGAGGGAGGGAAAACCATCGATCCTTTCTTATTTTCAAGAACAATGTACATATGGTATAAAATTTCCTGCCTGCACCAAGCTCGCTAGGACTCTGTCATCTTCGCATTCTCCACTGTCATAATTTCATGGCCAACATCTTTATTGGGTGAAAGTGAAAGTCACTCAGTCATTTCCAACTCTTTGGGACTCCATGGACTATACAGACCATGGAATTCTCCAGGCCAGAATACTGGAGTGGGTAGCCTTTCTCTTCTCCAGGGGATCTTCCCAACCCAGGGATCGAACCCAGATCTCCCACATTGCAGATGGATTCTTTATCATCTGGGCTATCAGGGAAGCCCAAGAATACTGGAGTGGGTAGCCTATCCCTTCTCCAGGGGATCTTCCCAACCCAGAGATCAAACCCAGGTCTCCCGCATTGCAGGCAGATTCTTTACCAACTGAGGCACCACAGAAGCCTTCTTTATTGGATGGTGTAATCAAACAATCTGGTCTCATGAACCACTGCATTTGGAGAACATTTCTCTACCAATCTTGTGACAAAGGGCAGATACTAGATGCCTCCAAAATGGCCTTAAGAGAATACTAGGAAAATGTCTAAGGGAACATCGCTAATAGACTTATTATCAAAGATAGTTTTGGATATGTGTACTACCTGTTCTTTATCCATTCCTCTGCTGATGGACATTTGAGCTGCTTCCATATCCTGGCTATTGTAAACAGTGCTGCAATGAACATTGGGGTGCAGATATCTTTTTGAATTAAGATTTTATCCAGGTAAATGCCCAGGAGTGGCATTGTTGGGTCATATGGTAGCTCTATTTTTAGTTTCCTAAGGAACCTCCATACCTGAGAAATTAAATTCTACCATTTGCAGAGATGTGAATGGACCTGGAGACTGTCATACAGGGGGAAGTAAGCCAGAAAGAGAAAAAGGTATATTGACATTTATGTGGACTCTATAAAAATGGTACAGATGAACCTATTTGCAAAGCCGAAATAGAGACACAGATATAGAGAATAAATCCCAAGGTGGGGAGGTGGGGTGGGCAGGAGGGCAAGGGGAAGGGCAGGATGGGATGAATTGGGAAATTGGGATTGACATGTATGCACTACTATGTATAAAATACTAATGAAAGCCTATTGTATAGCACAGGGAAAGCTACTCATTGCTCTGTGGTCACCTAAATGGGAAGGAAATCCAAGAAAGAGGGGATATGTATGTATAGCTGACTCACTCTGCTGTACGGTAGAAACTAACACAGTGAAAAGCAGCTATACTCCAATAAATGTGTTTTGCAGTTAATCTTGGAAAATTTTTTGAGGTTTTAAACCTGTTCTGTGAATGGGTAGATACAAACGAGCAGTCATGCATTCAGCTATGACTAATGAATCATGACTTCCAAGGAATCAAGGAACTGGGAAGCCTAATATCTAGAATAGAAGCTTTAGGAGAGGGGACAGAAAGTCAGAGTCCATGTGGCAGACGTTAGTGAGAGACAGGAGTACATTAGTGATGCCTAGAGTTTTCACATATCAAAAGCAAATTCCTAAAGAAACTTTCAGCATTTGAAACCCCACCTTTATCAAGACAAGTTGGTTATGGGAATAAGTCATTAAGAAAACAGTAAGCAGAGCAACAGTAACACTGCACTCCGAATTCAAGTGAGGGTTACGCAGTGTGATTCTCAGTGCAACAGACTCATTCTTCCAGGATATTCTCTAGCCATGCCTTTCTTCCAGGAAAAATTGCTCTGAAACATCCTAAAATATAGGAAGAAAATATGTATTTCTCTCTCTTTCTCTTAAAGGTTCGTCTAAAGATAAGATGTCTTTTAAGTATTCAAGTCACCTTTCTCAGCTACAGGCTTTATTCAGCACAGAAATCTTAAATATAATAGATCAGTTTTTCAGGTAATTAGGAGAAATAAGTAATTCATGGGAAAACAGGAAAGAAAAACAACACTTTGCTTCATGTGTGACGTTCTGCAATGACTCCAACTCGTAAAATGCACAGACATCAGGCTTCCAACCTGCAAATGAATTAAAGAATAGTTATAAGATGTTAGCAAAAGAATGCTTGGTATTTTTTTATGTTTGTTGAGGAAACCTGTCAGATAACTCCATCATATTTACTAAATTTTTACTATGTGCCAAACACTAAACTGGCCCAGCTCAATACCAAAACTCATGTACAATTAGAAACAAATATCTAGCCATATTCCCTACAGACCACAGCCAAGCCTGAATGTAGTAACATCAAATGTTCTTCCTCCTCTTTCTTCTCATTTTTGTGTAAAATGCATTTATTTTGTTTTCATTGAATCCTATGTAAATATAGGTTAAACAAGTTAGTTCCTAGATTCAAAATAAATGGAGGAAGCCGAAAAGGATGGGAAATAAAAAGCCATGAATAAGAATTTTGCAAATATCCCAAACCAATAGCACAAATATAAACTGCTTATGTAGAACTTTTTTAAATACAAATTTCCAGAGCCCATAGAAGATCTTCCTATCAAGATTTCCAAGGGTGGGATCTGAATACAAGCATTTTTTAGACATAAGTAATAAAAGTGAACTACAGTTAAAAATAACCAACATGAAGTAATGCAGAACATTTTATTATGTGGAGAAATATGAATTTATAAAATCATCCCAAAGTACATTTTTTCTTTTTGTGTGTGTCTTTCTCGATTTTATTAATATTTTGCAATATTGATGCTTTGTGAGTAAGCTTGTGTAATGAGATGCGGGAGTTGGGGAAAACCTCTTGGACGTTTTCTCTCTCCTTGTTTCCTTCTCCTCCCCTTCCCTAAGCAAAAATAAATAAAACAGAACCTACTAGAAATGCTAAGTGATTTCTGATATAATCTGTTTCCTTGACTTATTTCAATAGGCTTTATATATTTTACGTATCAGAGTAATAAATTTGAGGAGGGAAAGCTAGCCCTTTTGCTCATAATACAGTATTCCTGCACTCTCTCATTCATCAACAGAGTTTCTGTTAATGACATAGCCCTTCATTCCTGCACAGTAATTTCCCCTTGGCTCTCTAAAACTTGGTCCTCCCACTATACTTGGACCATTCTTGTGGGGACTGGAAACATTTTTTCTTAAGCAGAGTATATAATCAGAAACTTCAACCCCAATACCACAGTTAAAAGTGCCAAGCACAGTAGTCATACTTCAATGTACCTCTTGTATGTCTCTGGGGCTGTAAAGGATTCCTTCTTCTGGCCTTAATCTTGTTGAGTTGAGATGTAGATAATATTCTTCTATCAAGATTAAGTTATCTGAGCATAAATGAATGAATAGATAAGTGTGTGTGTGTGTGTGTCTGTGTGTGTGTAATGTCCTGAAACAGTGCTTCTTAAAGCATGGGGGTCAGACCACCTGAAATAGAATTCTGTTGCTGTTCTTGTTCAGTAGCTAACTGGTATCCTAATTTTTGCAACCCCATAAACTGCAGCATGCCAGGCCTCCCTGTCCCTCACTATATCCCAGAATTTGCCCTGGGGAGATAGAACAGAATCCTAGGGCACTTGTAAAAACTTTAGATCTCTGGTTCATCCATGTTGTTTCCAATGACAAAATTTATTTCATTCTTAAGATTGGATGCAATACAATGTAACAAATACAATATTCCATTGTATTTATACAACACTTTCTTTATCCATTCATCTCTCAACAGACTCATAGGCTGTGTCCATACCTTAGCCGCTATGAATAATGTTGAACAATGAACACAGAAGTGCAGATACCTCTCCAAGATAATGACTTCGTTTCCTTTGAGGATACCCCCAGCAGAGAGATTGCTGAATCATTTGATAAATCTATTTTTAATTTTTTAAGAAACCGTATTGTTTTTCATAGTGACTGAATCCATTTACATTCCAATCAACATTGTTTAACAGGATCCCTGTTCTCCACATCCTGGAAAAAAAATATTTTCTCTTATCTTATTGATGATACCCATTCCAACAGGTATGAAGTGATAATTCTTTGTGGCTTTATTTCCCTGAAGATTAATAATGCCAACATCATACATCTGAAAAAAACTGGTAATTTGAGGTGATGTGTGTGTTCGGTCACTCAGTCGTGTCCAACTCTGTGACCCCATGGACTGTAGCCCACCAGACTCCTCTGTCCATTAACTTCCCAGGCAAAGGTACTGGTGTGGGCTGCCATTTCCTCCTCCAGGGGCTCTTTCCAACCCAGGAATCAAACCCATGTCTCTTGTGTCTCCTGCACTGGCAGGTAGATTCTTTACCAGTGTGCCACCTGGGAATCCCCATATCTGAGGTGAATGGTACATTAATTCACTTGATTATGGTAGTCATTTCACCATGTATACACATATCGAACATCCTTTATGCTTACTACACCTTAAATATACAAAAATTTGTATTTGTCAATTATACCTCAGTCAAGCTGGGGAAAAAATTGTATTTTTGGATCACATCTCAGAAATGTCCTCAGAATTCCTGGGCCTAAAGCCTAAGATTTACATTTTAAGCCAGCTGCCAGGTGATGCTCCTGCAGTCTGCAGCTTCAAAAACACTGAATTAGATGTTCTGTGCAGTTTCCTCAAGCACAAAATTTTTATAACTCAGTCCTTATTCTAGAACCGTCAAATAGACACCTTCTAACCTCAATTTGACCCTCCAACTCCTGAAAACCCCTCTTTTTTTCTTTTATTATTCTATTCTAACCTACATGTTTGACTAAGTTACAATTCTCAGCATGAATCAACCTACGGCTGCTAGAAAGTTTCAAACTGGAGATTTTGTAGGTTATAATAGCCCACTGGATAAGAATCTACTAAGTCAATTCTTGAACATGATGTCTTTAGAATTTTTTTGAAAAGATATCTGTTGGATGAAATATGGTGCAGAAAATATTCTTCACTAACATGATCTCTCCAAATAGCCATTATATTAATAGCTAATGTGGAGAATATGCAAGATACCACTTGTAGATACTCAATAGAGGAGCAGAGTTTAAGCCAAACCCTGCTGTCCCCAAGAATATATGTACTCTAAATAAAATGTTTTCAACAAGAAGATTGAGGAACTTTTGATTTGGCTTATAGAAGGAATATTACTCTCTTCTCTAAAGGAATACAAACAAAGGCTGATGTATCTTCAGGTCTATGAGAAGTGCTCTTTTAAGAGTAAAACTACCTAATGTTGATTCTTCAAAGATTAAGACGCTTTCTGTCGTTGTTTCTAAACTGGTCCTTGTAAGTTGTAAAGTAGACATCCTAGGTGGTTTGAGATGGGGGATCTATCCTTCCCTTAAAAGACTCTCAGATCCCTAAAATATGTCTATAGCTAGTCTAGATTCCCCAGAATCCTTAAAAAAGGGACATGGCGTTTTAACTTACAATCCTTGGTCCCCGGAGGAGGAACATAGGGGGTTTGATTTGTATTGATACAGAAATAATTGGCAGAGACCCCCAGTGTTGGGTTCCCTTGTGAGGGACGGGAGTGGTGAGACGCGGAGGGACACCAAGCAATGGATGGTGTAACACTCGCGCCAGAATTGGAGGAGGGTGTCACAGACTTAAAGAAAGGTTAGGATAGGATTTAAAAACAAAACATAAGCAGACCCCTGTTGCCTGCTTCTCACACAAGAGCAAGGATTATTTGCTTTCTCACTGCGTCTAACACCCACATGAGAAAACTAAACCCACTGCCCTCCTCCCTGCCTGTTCCAAGGAATATGCGCACACCAAGAAAGGAAACTCCACTCAGGTGAGAATATAATGGCGGTTGAGACAAGTTTATTGAGAATTTGACAGACACATCTACAACTTGATAATGGCAAGAGTCATGTGCATGGTGAAAAATTCAAAAGTAAAGCATGTTTGGGTGTCAAGTTTCCCAAAATGTCCCAACAAACATCATGCAGGGAAGGCAGCTGGAGGCAAGTGGTTTTTCATCTTCTTCCCTTGAGACTCTGGTGCTGCTGTGAAAAGCAGCCAACCGGGAGGCCGATGAGTCTCTGAGGGCCTGGAAGTGCGCCTCTCGGGTTTGGGGGAGATGTCATGCCTCCGGTATTTCAGCAAATCAGTAGAGAGCATATGGCCAGAATCTTCGGTAACCGAAGGCCCCGGAGCCGTTGTAGCCATAGCCGAAGCCGTAGCCCACTGGGGAGTAGGTGCTACCGTAGCCACAGCCCACGCTGTAGCCCAGCGGGTAGCCGTAGCTGCCCCAGTAGCAGCCTGGGAAGACGGCGCTGGAGAAGCCGTAGCTCATGGTGTCTGGGTGGGGCGGCTGGAGAGCAGGGAATGAGGTTCCCAGTGTGATGGATTCCCTGTGCTCCCTCCTTCTTTATATACCCTGGCTAGGGGGTGCGGTGAAAAACACAAGGCATCATTGTCATTCTTGACACCAATTTGCTAATTAGTTTGTGTTGCTTGCTTAAGATGTCTTTACAATTGCTTCAGAAAGCTCTCATGTGATAGAACAACAGAGGCAGGAGTCCTTCAAGTAAATTGTGTCCCTTCATTAAAATACACTTTGCAGAGTCTTCAAAGCCCTGGGTCTTATAAAGTCCTAAGTACAAGCCTCTGGAAGTAGGCTTTACAGTAGTACGAAATTTTCTGAGATTGTTAACTGTTATCCAGTCCTCTTGCTCTCTGAATTTCCACAGCACACAGTTGGAATTCAATAAATATGTGTTGAAAAAAATTGAATGAAATAACACTTACATACTGTGTGTGTGTGTGTGTGTGTGTGTGTGTGTGTGTATGTGAGCGCGTTCAGTTGCTTCCAACTCTTTGTAACTCCGTGAACCTGCCAGGTTCCTCTGTCTATAGAATTTTCCAGGCAGGAACACTAGGATGGGTTGCTATTTTCTATTCCAGTGAATCTTCCCAACCCAAGGATCCAACCTTCATCTCTTGCATCTCCTGCATTGGCAGGCGAATTCTTTACCACTGTGCTACCTGGGAAGCCCATACATAGTGAAACCACCTCGAGATATTCTTTATATTTATCTGATTAAAGACTTTATTTTGGCTTTATACAAGGCAAATACCAAACAGTTCATTGGAAAGACTCTTTTTTCCTCTATTTAGAGCTACCGTGTTTACAAAACTGAATAAAATTTTAATTTTAATTATAGTACCCACTTGAACTATATTTAACATCATATTTCTAACCCACTGCCTGAACTAATAGTCTTGTAAGTGTTAAAAAAAAATGAAGCTTGTGAATTTATCCTAGAAATTAATTGTCAAATATGCTAGTCAAATATACCTTTTAAAATAAATGTTGAAAATAATAACAGGGTAAAAACAGAATAATGAATGGGAACTTTTACCTTAAAATGTGCATAATTTTTTCACTAGATCTAACAAAACCAGATTATTTAATGAATATAATGATCTTGTAAAGAGCCAGATGAAAATATTAAATCCAAGTTATATCACTTTAAGGGTGATCATGCACCCCAGGATTGGGAAAGAATATCTTCTTCTCTCTAAATGGAAACTTAGTTCTCAAATATGAATTAGAGGAGGAATAAGATTGATCAAACTTATCTTGGATAATGGAAGTCTTGAAAAATTATTCTCAGATACCTGCCTTGAGATTCTTCTGAATGGAACTTAATAGAAAATTTACAGAAGATACAGCAAAAGAGGACACATGACAGAAATAGAAAAGCACAGAGCTATCAGGAATCATTCTTAAAAGGTACAGAACAGATATGTATTACACACTAGCCTCCAAAATTTTACTTTAGATCTCAGAGGTAACTTTCCTTCCTGTTACCAGCAGCTAAGACCTAAATTTCTGGAAGTATATAGAGCTCACAGGTAGACTCTAAGGGCAAGGTGAAACATTTGGAAAATGCTAAAGTATAACAGAGTCCCAACCACTAATTGGTTAATTACAGCAGAGGCATTTTTGAAAATATACATTGTTATTGCACCATTCTTGTTCATGAACAAAGCTTTATGACCCCTAGGGTGATTCAGTATTTAAAATTCAAACATTTCATGTGACTTGTAGCTAAATAAGGCCAAGGAATTAAAATTAGCTTCACTCACTAAAATATCCCCTGGATAAGGGAAAGGCTACCCACTCCAGTATTCTGGCCTGCAGAATTCCATGGATTGTATAGTACATGGGGTCGCAAAGAGTCGGACATGACTGAGTGACTTTCACTTTCCCTTTCACAAAATATAAACACATTAAACCACAGATCCTTGTCTAAAAAATCATAGAATAAATTCTGCTGTCATCACATTTCCTTCCTTCATAAAGAAAAAACTGGTAATATTTGGAAGAAAAAAAATTAAACAAGCAATAGTATGGTACAATGGAAAGAAAAAAGATTGTATTAATGTCAAAGTTCAGTTGTGATGCTCTGTTTAAATGAGTTCCTCTCCCACCTGCCTACCCAATCTGACAAGATGCTAGCTTCCCCTGCTGGACACAATAACCATGAAAGTAAAAGATGCTTGCTCCCTGGAAGGAAAGCTAGATAGCATATTAAAAAGTAGAGACATCACTTTGCTGACAAAGGTGCATATAGTCAAAGCTATGGTTTTCCTAGTAGATATGTTTGGGTGTGAAAGTTGGACCATAAAGAAGGCTGAGTGCCAGAGAATTGATGCTTTCAAATTGTGTTGCTGGAGAAGATTTTTGAGAGTTCTTTGGACTGCAAGGAGATCAAACCAGTCAACCCTAAAGGAAGGACTGATGCTGAAGCTGAAGCTCCATCCTCTGTCCTCCTGATTCAAAGAGGTGATTCATTGGAAAAGATAACTGATGTTGGGAAAGATTGAAGGCAAAAGGAGAAGGGCGCGGCAGAAGATGAGATGGTTATATAGCATCATCAACTCAATGGACAGGAATCTGAGCAAACTTCAAGAGATATTGGAGGACGGAGAAGGCTGGCATGCTGAAGTCAATGAGGTCGCAAAGAGTCAAACATGACTTAGTGGCTGAACAATGACAGCATGATTTAGCAAGTCATTTAAAAACAAAATCTACAACTAGTTTAATCTTGCATTAGACCTATGAAAGCTCTATGCTAACATAGGTCTATCTAAGAGGGCTTTAGGTTTTAAAGAGCCTGAAAAAATGTATACAATGTTGAGAACCCTCTTTATGAAAAAACAGTACCACATAAAAATATAAAAATAAATATTTGTTAAAATGCTAAATCACATAAAATTAAATACTAATAAAAGACACAAAAAGTACAAAATTCTGGGAAAAAAATTTACTACATAACTGCCTGGCACAATTCTATAGTATTCTTTCCATAGACTATCTTCTGGCCCCACCATTTCCATTTTTTTCTTCCACTACTCATTCTCCTCTAGATGCTGTGAGTCAAATTCACACTGAGATATGACTTCTGCTGCTGCACATTCATGTTGCAAATTCTGGGCAAATTGGAAGAGCAGATGGGAGAGAATTCCTGGAAATCATCACCATACAAGGATGGCTAAAAACAGCCTAATTAGACACAAAATCTACCCCCCATATCCAGACTCCACTGGATGCCAGACTGGATGAAGCACAAGCTGGAATCAAGATTGCCCAGAGAAATTTCATTAACCTCAGATATGCAGATGACACCACCCTTATGGCAAAAAGCGAAGAGGAACTAAAGAGCCTCTTGGTGAAAGTGAAAGAGGAGAGTGAAAAAAATGGCTTAAAATTCAACATTCAAAAAACTAAGATCATGGCATCCAGTCCCATCATTTCATGGCAAATCGATGAGGAAACAATGGAAACAGTGACAGACTTTATTTTCTTGGGCTCCCAAATCACTGCAGATGGTGACTGCAGCCATGAAATTAAAAGAAGCTTGCTTCTTGGACAAAAAGTCCTGACAAACCTAGATAGCATATTAAAAAGCAGAGACATTACTTTGCTATTACATAGCTATGTCAAAGCTATGGTTTTTCCAGTAGTCATGTATGGATGTGAGAGCTGGATCATAAAGAAAGCTGAGCAGTGAAGAATTGATGCCTTTGAACTGTGGTGTTGGAAAAGACTCTTGAGAGTCCCTTAGACAGCAAGGAGATCAAACAAGTCAATCCTGAAGGAAATCAGTCCTGAATGTTCATTGAAGGACTGATGCTGAAGCTCCAATACTTTGGCCACCTGATGTGAAAGAACCAGCTCACCAGAAAAGACCCTGATGCTGGGAAGGACTGAAGTCAGGAGAAGAAGGGGAAACAGAGGATTAGATGATTGAATGGCATCACTGACTCAGTGGACATGAGTTTGAGCAAGCTCCAGGAGTTGGTGATGGACAGGGAAGACTGGTGTGCTGCAATTCATGGGCCACAAAGTGTCGGACATGACCAAGTGACTGAACAGAACTGATATCCAACTTCAACTTCTCCTTAGCCAGATCCCAGAAAGGTCTGTGCCTCACTAACGCCTCCCAACATGAAGGGACGTGTGATTGTAGGAACCCCAGGTGGAAAGCAGCAGCAGGCTAAAACAACTGGAGCTAAAATGTCTTAGTTTTATGAGTTTCTTTAAAAAAAAAAAAAAAAAAGTCTTGTGACTTGGGGGTTTGGAAAATAGAAAAATATTATATTCTCACATATGTATGAAATGACATAATATCGGACTAATCACTGTTAATGACAGGGAAGCCTGGCTTACTGCAGACCCTGGGGTTGCAAAGAGTCAGACACGACTGAGTGACTAACAACAGCAACATCATTACTAGATATCTATGGGTTTGGATAAAGCCCATGACCCTTTCTCTTTTAATACCAGTGTTAAGTTGTTATTTACTAAATAATTTGATTTGTTCTTTCATATTCCTTTCATTTCAAATAAGGTCTGACATGAACAAAGATAGGAGAAAACCCTGCTCTTTGATTTTCTGCAAAGGAGCAAGAAATGTATTGTGTACAGGTCATAAAGAGTCAATTCCAGTGTGCACAATAAAACAGTTCTTTTCTTATCAGCTTCAAGTATAAACTTTCCAGCTTCAAAATACTATAATTCATTAGAAATGAGAGAGAAATTTCAAGGAAATGTTTAAGTGAGTCTTACAATATACATCAGTGGTTACTCTCTAAATAAAAATTATATTTCAGCCATCTTTTCATTTTTTCTTACAAATATTTATTGAGCATCTCCTGTGTTCCAAGTGTGTAGTTAGGTGTCAGAAATCTAAAAACATGCATTTAGAATTAGAAATGGAAAATTAAGTAGAAAGTGATAAGTAAATGAAAATGCAATATTATATGTTCTACACTGGAAGTCCACATTTCCCTCTTGTAAACTTCAGGGGATGAGATAGAGAAAGACAATCCTACATGATGTAGAGGGTGATGTTCTTGGAAACCTTCATTATGAAAGGGATAGATATTTGAGCTAGGACTTGAAAATGGTATCAGCTAGAAAGAGGTAGATTTAGAGGATATTCCAGAAAGAAGTGTTTGAAGTAAAATCTCAAAGGTGTTAAATAGTACGGTGTCTACCAGGAGGCATGGAACATTCAATGGTTATAAAATTGCTTATAACAGAAGAATTAATGGAGTATGGAGCTGGCGAGTCAGTCAGGGCACATATGAGACTGTGCATTCTATGAAAGCAAAGGAAGCCACTCATACACTAATCTGTCCTGCCTTTTAGAGAGATCACTACTCTGACAGTGTAGAGGATGAATTGGAATTGAGAAACAATTCTGGAGGCACGAAGTGCTCATGCTCAGCTGTTTAGTCGTGTCTGACTCTTTTGTGACCCCATGGACTGTAGCCCAACTTTAGCCCACCAGGACAGCCCATCTGTCCGTGGGATTCTCCAGGCAAGAATACTGGAGTGCATTGCCATGTTCTTCCCCAGGGGGTCTTCCCCACTTAGGGTTCAAACCCACATCTCCTGCATTGGCAGACAGAGTCCTTACCACTGTGCCAGCAAGGAAGACCAGGTTTAAAATTGTGTCTGTTAGGAATGCTTTTGGCCACAAGAAACAACAACCAGCTGAAAGTTGCTTAAATAAAAAGCATTTCTTTACAAATAATAAGAAACAAGAACACAAGCAACTTGCAGATTACTCCAGGGCTTGACAACTTCAGAGTTCGGATCTGTGTGTGATTCTCTGTCTTCTTGTGGTTTCAAGATCATTGTAGAAGGTCAATGCTTCAGATTCATACACATCACCATCCAGAAACAGAGGAGTAAAAAAAAGACTTTCTTCAAAGCTCCTTTTCATTGTCCAGTAGGAAGGAATTCGTTTCACATCTGTCTCCCCATAGATTTCCCACAGGAAAATTCCAGTTTCCATATTGGAACTGAATAATATCCCAGGGCTGAACTACAAGGGAAGTTTAAAAAGTGCACAATGGGAATTTTCTGCTTGTATTGTGTAAAGCAGGCTCTGCCAACCTAGAAGGAGGGGGAGGAATAGTCATTGGATAGATAATCAGAAGAAATACACAAAAGTCATCTCACTAACTGGTTGGCAGTGTTAGTAAGGGAGTGAATTTAAGAATTGTTAGGGCTTCCCTCGTGGCTCAGTGGTAAAGAATCCACCTGCAATGCAGGAGACACAGGTTCAGTCCCTGTATCAGGAAGATCCCCTGGACAAGGAAATGGCAACCCTCTCCAATATTCTTTCCTGGAGAATTCCATGGACAGAGGAGCCTGGTGGGTTATAGTTCATGAGTTCACAAAGAATCAGATAAGACTTAGGGACTAAACTACCACCACCACCAGAGAACATAATGTCTGAGTGGGTGAAGTTCAGGTTGCTTATATTCAAAACTCCATGGTGTAACTAAGTGTAAGATAGGCTGGGGTTAGCTTTAGTCTTCTCAAGGGCAGCCAGTCGGATTGCAGTAACATATCAAAGGGAAAGGAAAGGTTGAGTCAGGTATATAGTCAAGTAAGTAAGGTTTCCTCTTCAGAGCCAGCCATATAAATAGCCAGGCCATAATCTGGAAGAACAGAGGTCTAATGTCGAAGCTCTGTAAATAAGTTTTAACCGTGAGTACTCCAGAGTTAATCCATAGCATTTACTCTGGATACAATTTTCTGATCTTAAAGGGTGGTCAGGTGCAGGAATTTTCCTTTTCCTGTTTACCTAACCAAGAAATTTCAGCTCAGGAGAAGACTATATCCTTAATCCAGACTCAGAATCTTTTTGCTGAGGTTGCTTAGCTCTGTAGGATGAAAAACTCAAACAAATAGGACCCATCATATCAAAAGAGCCTGTCAGAGAATGAGGTCAGTACAGAGGAAAGAGGAGCCAAATGATGGGGAGACTTGAGTCCTGATGACAGTGTTTGTGCCTTGGATCCTACCATGCCTGAAGCTAGTATATTCCCTGGACTTTTCAGTCATGTGAACCAATAAATACCCTTCTTTGCTTAGTTTTTTTTTAAAAAAAAAGAACTGCTAGAGAGATTTATGATAACAAGTGAGTTAACAGCCATCTATTAGGATCATATCCCTACTAGGAATTCAATTTCAGGACATCCATGGAAGACACTGGGAGAAGAAATAACAAAGGGCAGTGCTTGTCAATTTTTTCTTCATTGTTGTTGTTATTGTTCAGTTGCTAAGTCATGTCTGACTCTCTGTGACCCCATGGACTGCCTCACACCAGGCTCCTCTGTCCTTCACTATCTCCTGGAGTTTGATAAAATTAATCTTGATTAAGTCAGTGTTGCTACCTAACTATCTCATCCTCTGCCATCCCTTTCTTCTCCTGCCCTCAGTCTTTCCCAGCATCAGGGTCTTTTCCAATGAATCGGCTCTTTGCATCAGGTGATCAAAGTATTGGAGCTTCAGCATCAGTCCTTCCAATGAATATTCAGAGTTGATTTCCCTTAAGATTGACTTGTTTGATCTCCTTGCTGTGCAAGGGACTCTTAAGAGTCTTCTCCAACACCACAGTTCAAAAGCATCAATTCTTTGGCACTCAGCTTTCTTTATAGTCCAACTCTCACATCCATACATGACCACATAAAACCCATAGCTTTGTCTATACAGAATTTTGTCAACAAAATGATATATCTGCTTTTTAATATGCTGTCTAGGTCTGTCATAGCTTTTCTTCCTAGGCAAGTGTCTTTTACTTTCATGGTTATAGTCACCATCCACAGTGATTTTGAAGCCCAGGAAAATAAAGTCTGTCACTGCTTCCACTTTTTCCCTTTCTATTTGCCATGAAGTCATGGAACTGAATGTCATGATCTTTGTTTTTTGAATGTTGAGTTTTAAGCCAGGTTTTTCATTCTCCTCTTTCACATTCATCAAGAGGCTCTTTAGTTCCTCTTAACTTTCTGCCATAAGGGTGGTATCAGCTGCATATCTGAGGTTGTTGATATTTCTCCCAGCAATCTTGAGTCCAGCTTGTGAGTCATCAAGCCCAGCATTTCACATGATGTACTCTGCGTATAAGTTAAATAAGCAGGGTGACAATATACAGCCTAGTCATTCTCCTTTCCCAATTTTGAACCAGTACATTGTTCCATGTAAAGTTCTGACAGTTATTTCTTGACCTGCATATCAGGAGACAGGTAAGATGGCCTGATAGGCCCAACTCTTTCAGAATTTTCCACCGTTTATTGTGATCCACACAGTCAAAGGCTTTAGTGTAGTCAATGAAGCAGTAGATGTTTTTCAGGAATTTCCTTGCTTTCTTTATGATTCAATCAATGTTGGCAATTTGATCTCTTTTTCTCATAATAGCACACAAAGTACACGACACATCTCTAGGATATGGTGGGATAATCTGACAAGACTCACTCGAAGAGATGGCCACCCCATGAGCTCTGACACCCCAGATCCTGCCCAGATCAGCTGGAGACTAAAGAGCAGCAACACCCTGGCACACCTGTAATTCTGTGCTGACGTCCTCTAATTGCAAAGCTCTGTAAGGTATTTGGGACAATTAGAGATGATAAGATAGACAGTAGATGCTACATCTAATCGTTGCTACAAGAAAAAAATAAAGAAAATCTTCATGCTTCCAGAATGTTAAGTGGAGGCTCTCTTAGACTCTTGATTTAAAATCCTCCAGACTCTTGATTTAAAATCCTCCTAACGCCTTTGGGATACTACTTTCTGTTAATCAGATACTGTGAGTCTAAAAATATGACTTCCTTTTGGGTAACTTACTAACTGGCGTACAAAATTTATTGTTGTCTAGGGTCTCACATTCAGAAATTGCATCTTGTTTTTGATATGAAATTAAGATTTACACCCATGAGATGATGCCATCTGAATAATAAGAATGGACACCTAGGAGTCACCCTTGACACCCTCCCAAATTTGCAAATGCAATCTCTCGTGGATTGCTGTCACTTTACCTTCTAACACTCTCTTGAATCCACTAATTTCGATGAAATCTCTGCCTCACTGCTCTATTGTTTTCCTGACTGCTTCCTAATGCTACAGATTACCAAAACCTGGTGACTAAAAAAGACACAAATGTATTGTCATGCAATTCCAGCAGTGAGAAGTCTGAAATTAAGGTGTTGATTTAGCCACTTCCTTGTAAAGACTCTAGAGAGGACAATCTGTTTTCTGGCCTTCTACAGCTTCCAGAGATGGCCCTCATTCTTGGCCTGTGGCCACTTCCTTTCATCACTCCAGTCTCTTGCTTCTGTCATACCATCTGCTTCTACTCACTCTGATCCCTCTGCCTTCCCCTCTTATAAGGACCCTTGTGACTACATTGGGCCACCTGGAAAATCCAGGATAATCTCCCTACATCAAGATCTTTAACTCATCATCACTTCTGCTGTGCCCCTTTTTCCATGGAAGGTATCATATTCATAGGTTGTAGGGATTCAGAGTGGACAACTTTGGGAGCTCCTTGTTCATCCTGCCATACTACCTAATCCAAGGTACTAATTTACATACCTACACTGCTACCCTGATTCTGGGGAAAACTGAAGGCAGGAGGAGAAGGGGATGAAAGAGGATGAGATGGCTGGATGGCATCACCAACTCAATGGACATGAGTTTGAGTAAACTCCGGGAGATGCTGAAGGACAGGGAAACCTGGTGTGCTGCAGTCCATGGGGTTGCAAAGAGTCGGACACAACTGAGCAAGTGAACTGAACTGAACTGACACTGCTACAGTGACTGCAAAACTCACTGAGTTGACAGTTTTCCTCCTTACAAACTGCTTCTCACCACCTAACTGTTTAAAAAATGTAGATCTGGTTATGATACACACACACACACACATACACACACATACAGGCACACACATGTTAAAAAACATTTCAACATCATCCCATTGACTTTTAGAAATTTTTATGTTTAAACTGACCTAAAACTCCCCAACTCTCTCTGCTTAGACATTGCTGACTATCTTAGATCTTCAAATGTATCACGTCTGGTCACTTGTTGCTTGTTCTACATGGAATTGTTCTCTTGTCCTCAACTCCCATTAACCTTCAGATACTAGTTCAATCACTTCCCTTGGGAGGCCTTTCTGTGCTCCCTGAGGAGACAAAGTCCACTTATAGTATCATAAGGGCCACCATCTCCCTCCTGTTTGTAGTCCTTTAACCGTATTTGTGTGATTGGCACCTGTCCCACCACTGTGCTTGCTTCTAGGACAGCAAATATGATGTCTTCCATCAGGCTTGATTCCTCAGTGCCTAGCTCACTACTGGGCATAATGTAAGTTTTTAATTAATATTACTTGAGCTAATGAGTGAATGAACAAATATAATAAGTTCTCTACATACCAATCTTCAAGTTGTAAACTTTCAAAGATGCGAGCGTGTGTTCCCATGTCCAATCACAGAAGTGAGTTCACGTGCCTGGTGTCCATCGTCATGTTGTGCTTCTCCTACAAGAGGTTGCACTTTTGTGTACAGTAGTACAGTATCTTTATTTCAGGCCCAGGATGTCCAGAAGCAGGTGTAAAAGCAGCAGTGATGTAGTTGGTACCGCTAAGAAATGCCAGCCATTCCACTGTACTACTGTACCTTTCAAGGTACTTTACTGTAGGATTAAAAATCCTTTATCTGTTGTGCTTGTTTTTTATATATTATTTGTGTGAAAAGTATTATAAACTTATTACAGTGCAGTATTATGTAGAACCTTTGAATGGCCTTCCCAGGTGGTACAGCGGTAAAGAACCCACTTGCCAATGCAGGAGACACGGGTTCAGTCCCTGGGTGGGGAGGACTCCCTGGGAGGAGGAAATGACAACCCACGCCAGTATTCTCACCTGGGAAATTCCATAGGCGGAGGAGCCTGGGGGGCTACAGTCCATGGGGTAGCAAAGAATTGGACATGATTGAGTGACTAAACAACAACAACACTGAATAGCCAATTGTGTTAGTTGTGTACCTAGGCTAACTTTGTTGTATGTATGAGCAAATTGGACTCATAAATGCACTCCTAGAAAGAAACTCGCTTGCATGTAGAGGACTTACTGTATTCTAAATCTAAATTGGCCACTCACTTGCTGAAAGAATTTAGGCAAATCACTTGCTGGGCCGCAAGTCATTCTACTGTAACAAGAGGTAAGTTGATTCCCTGAGACTCACCACCTTATCCACTGTATGATCCTAACATCAAAATCACTGAGAAGCTAAGATTACAATTCAACTATCTCCCATCAGATTTGGTCAATTAAGCATGCAACTATACAGAGTAATTTTGCTCACTGTGTTACACGCCCCTGCTAAGACACACTCAGGAGCTCCCAGCTGCCATCAACTTAAAACACAGAATGTAGCAACAGAATCTTAGAAGAGAAATGTTGACATTTCTACAAGGTATTCCACTGCAGTAGTTTCAAAGTTTAGACTGCAAAAATACCCTTGAATACTTATTTAGTATGCATATTACTGATCTCCTTTCCTATAGATTCTGATTCCCTGATTCTGGGCTGGGGCTGAGGAGTCTGCATTTCGAATAAGCAGCCCAAGTCATCCCCATAAAGTGCTTTGGGGAACCCTCACTGTCCAGTGGTTAGGACTCAGCGCTTTCATCGCTGTGGCCCAGTTTTCATCCTTGTTCAGAGAATTAAGACCACATAAGCCAAGTGGTGCCATGAAAAAAATAATAAGAAAGTGCTTTGGCCACTCCTTGAGAAACCTATGCTGTCCACCTAAGCCATCTGTAAAGGTGTCCTCATTAAGTAAACACACACTTAAAATGGGATGAGCTTAAAATGGTGAAGGAAGAAAAGGAAAAAGCTTCTTGTGTGCTGCTGTGTGCTTAGTCGCTGAGTTATATCCAACTCTTTGCTACCCTACAGATTGTATCCCACCAGGCTCCTCTGTCCATGGGTACTCTCCAGGCAAGAATACTGGAGTGGGTTCCCATGCCCTCCTCCAGGGATTGAACCCAAGTCTCCTGAATTGCAGGTGGTTTCCTTACTGTCTGAGCCATCAGGGAAGCCTAAGAATACTGGAGTGGGTAGCCTATCCCTTCTCCAGGGGAACTTCCTGACCCAGGAAACAAACCAGTGTCTCCTGCATTGCAGGCAGATTCTTTACCAGCTGAGCTACCCAGGAAGCTCAACACCTTCTTAGCCAGGATTAATAAGCAGAATTGATATAACTTATTATCATGAACAGCTTTGCTCACCAGGGGACATTTGGCAATTATCTAGAGACCATTTCACTTGTCGTGACTGGTAGGTTGTTGCTTTCCATCTAATGAGAGAGGCCAGGGATGCTGCCAAACATCCTACAGTGCACAGAACACTCCTCTCCCCTCAACAACAAAAAACTATTCAGCCCCAAATGTCAACAGAGCCAAGGCCAAAAACGCTGCTCTGAAGTCAAGGTCACATGCAGTCAAATGTGACTGCCAGGCAGCATACTCCAAGACTGGTCACCTGACATGGATCAGAACTTGCTGACCAGGTCCTGGGACCAATTTGAGACACAATTTCACTACCTTGCTATCTCAGCACTCTTGGGACTAAGCCACATTTGTGAGGCTACTAGGTTAATGGTAGAGCAAGCAACTAATTAATGAAGTTTGCTATTTGATGTAAAACCTGTGTGGTTTTCTTAAGAAATAATGTGATACCACAACAATGCCTAGATGCATAAAAGGCTCACTGACTCTAGCCAGAAACATCTCACATGTGTTTCAGAATCAACATGAAAAAGAAATTCCCAAGAAAGCTACCTTTTTTGCTGCAAGATTTTAGTCTCTAGTGGGATCTGAAGGTCCTTTTTGAGCATCTACCTTCTATTCCCATTGATGCAAAACGGAGGAGCTGAGGTCTACTTCTTGTGACACAAAGGGAGAGTTAGAGTCAGAAACTGGAAATGTATATAAAATTAAGCCACAGCAGCAACCGGCAAGCTGAGTTAGTGAAAAGGATCAAGGATGAGAAATTATGGCCTGCTGTGCTACCTTAGTGCTAAGGCAGACTTGCTAATGAGGGGAAGGGTGACATTTCAAAGTATTTACTTGTTGGTTACCCTTTGAACTATGTGAGGTCATGCTCATCTGATGACTTGAAAACAGTATTTCCTATTACAGCCAAACTACAAAGAATGATGAGATCAATCTACCAAGATCATCATTTCTTCAAAGTCTCTACTAACCAAAAACGAACATAAAAATAAATTTAAATTTAAAAAATGAGGGATTTTGTCCCAAAGATTTCTCTTAACATTTAAGGTTGTTCATTAGGAAAGCCTTGAAAATTCTGTAGTGGCAACCAAGTGTGTAGGACAAAAAAGCTTCAGAATAGAAATAGCGAGGCATATGTGTAAAGCAGATTATTAAAGAGGAGGATGATTGAAAGTGAAGAAAACAGAACAGGACACTCTAACTCAATTATCATTGTCAAAGATAATGTCAGGAGCCTCAGAGGCAAGTCCCTGAAAAGGAATTGGTGTCTGAGGAATAACAGGGTATTTTTAGAGACAACCGTACTCAACATACTCTGGAGACATAGGACATTCTGAGCAGTCTCTGCCTGGCAGGCCATAGAAACAAGAAATATTTCCATTTATCTAGTAGAAAGCTCTCCTGCTATAATTTTAAGAGCTATTTCTCTATCCTCAGTGGAAAAAAAAAGAAAAGGGAACTAGTTTTTCTGTAAATAGCAATAAAAAGTAGAACAAAAGTACGGGAAAATAATTTTTTAACTTTTCCTTGTTGCCGAAAATGTTAATGCTGTCTCATCAACACTTGAAAAAATCAACAATGAGGAATGTCTCCTTCTCTCCTTCTTTTGGGATAAAGAATTAACCAGACATGACCAATACTCAAATCTTTTTATATCAATTTTTTATTTACTTATGTTTGTATTCATATATTTGCTTATTCATTCTGGCTGCACTGGGCCTTACTTGTGGCATGAGGCTCTTCACTGCATCATGCAGGATCTTTCGTTGTGGAACACAGACTCAGTATTTGCAGCCCTCAGGCTTAGTTGCCCCTTGGCATGGGGGATCTTAGTTCCCCAACCAGGGATGGAACTCCCATCCCCTGCATTGCAGGTGGATTCTTAATCACTGAACCATCAGGGAAGTCCCCCCACCCAATACTTAAATTTTATGTGCACACAAATCACCTGCGGATCTTGTCTGTGTGCAGAGTTTGATTCTGACGAGGAAGGCCCATGACTGTGCATTCTGAAGAGGCTTCCAGAGGATTTCCATGTTTATTGTCTGCTGACCATATTCTAAATGGAAAGGGAGTGGGCTTTTTCTCTAAGGCTTTAAATAATTATATTAATTCAACAAATATTTATCAAGTGTCTGGGATATAGCACTGGTGATGGAGCATTGAGTAAAGCATGGGGCTTTCTCCCAAAAACCTTACAACATACATGCTACAATGAGGGAATCCGACCTGTCAACTAATGATGGTGAGAAAGATAAACAGCAGCCCTGAAAACACAAATGGTAAACCAGAGCATTCCCTGCTCCCCACACACAGTCTTCAGAAAGAGCATCAATAAGGCAGGGTCAGGCAGTGAGAGATGGAGAGAGACAAAAACAAAGCCACTCCATACTCACACCCAAAAACAGACGAAAACAAGAACACTGTTCAAACCAAAAAAAGTGACTAAACATCATCTTCAGTGACTGCTGCCCTTTTTACCAATGACAGCTTCAGCATTTTTCCATTTCTTCGATAAAAGTTTTGTTAAAATACCCAACCATAGAATTAGGTCTGTTTCCTATGGAAGGTAGACTAATGGTACCCCAATGATGCCACTATCCCAATTTCCAGAACCTGTGAATATGTTACATTAGGTGACAAGAGGGCATTGAGGTTGCTAACCCACCAGCCTAGAGATAGAGAGATTATTCTGGATTACCTGGGCCATCCCAATAATCAACAGGATCCTTAAAGTGAAAGAGCAAAGTAGGAGGGTCAGAGTCAGAATCAGGGCGTGAGATTTGAAAATGCTCTGCTATTGCCTTTGAAGATAAAGGAGGAAGACGCAAACAAAGGAATTGGGGCAGCCTATTAAATCTGGAAAAGCAAGGAAATAGGTTGTCCTCTAAAGCCTCCACAATGAATACAGTCCTACCAACACCTTGATTTTGGAATGTCTGACCTCCAAACTTGTAAGAGTAAATTTGTGTTGTTTTTAAACCACTAACTTTGTGAAAATTTGCTACAGATGGTACCTAATCCAGAAGACACCCCTGCCTCCTTTGTGTGTATGCATGCATGCTCAGTTGCGTTTTGACTGTTTGTGACCTCATGGACTGTAGCCCACCAGGCTCCTCTGTCCATGAGATTTCCCAGGCAAGAATGCTTGAGTGGGTTGCCATTTCCTCCTCCAAGAGATCTTCCCAAACCAAGGATCCAGCCCACATCTCCTGTGTCTCCTGCATTGCCAGGCAAATTCTTTGCCACTGAGTGACCTGGGAAGCCACCTGTCTCCTTTAATCATCTCCAATATCGAATCCCTCAAGTGCAAATCCTAGATCAAGTCCCTCCTACACCGTCTTATTGAGACATCCTACAGTTTCTCATGCTGCATGATCTCCATCGTCACCATAAGTTAATAAGCCCAACTTTGTTGATTACATCATGTTCCAGGTGGTCTCGGTTGGTGGGCAGAGCAGTGTAAACACCGTAACAGAGGTGAAGCTTTTCAGCTGAAAGAAGGGAGGACCCCTGGGGTAGAGGAAGTCCTTTTGAAGGCTCTGTAGGAGTTTGCTAGGTGAAGACTAGGGCAGAAACAGCAAAGAACTATAGTATGTCCCATTGCAGGAGAAAGGGAAGCATGTTATAATGAAGTAGGAAATGAGACTAGAGCAACTGATGTTCTTGTGTGCCACTAATTGATCTTTATCCTGAAATAACCACAAAATAGCCAGAGTATGTGAAAGAAAGTCATGTTATTAGATTTGCATTTTGAGTAATGATTTCGTCTGTAGTGTAGGAGATGGGTTAGACACTGCCTGGCATACCAGATGGGCATATGGTGTTTTAATCCAGGTAAGAAGTGATAAGGGGGTGAATGGATGCAGAAATGGGGAGTGAAGATCTGCCACCATTTCTTAGAGATACTGAGATGGAAAAAATCCGAGGACTTGGTATCAAGATAAAGAATGAAGCGTAATATTTATTAAACTTATTTGACAAGCTTATGAAAATACTGGAGGATCTTGATAACCACAGTTACGGTCAAATCACTAAACACATAATGAAAGTAAAATAATGTTCATGAAAGGAGTCAGGAGACCTCAGTTTGATACCTTGGCTCAAAGCTTAACTCTCCCAGTTGATAAATATTTTCCCACTTGGGAAAATTACTTAATTTCCATCAATATTTTCATGATACCCACCTCCCAGGATAATTGTCAGAATTAAATAAAATTCTATGGACATATTCTGTAAAATGTAAATCCAATATTTATCTAATATAATAACTATATTAGATATAGTTATTAATGGCATAAGAAGTGCATTAGGCAGGGATATTTCTGGGAAAGAGTTCTATAATTTTTAAAATGCTGCATGACTTGTTTTATAGTGGAGGGATGGATTTAGAGTCAGGTCCCCATTGGCTAACTATAGCTTGGCATTTTTCTTTACAAATGAATGATGCAGCCTCAAACAAATCACTAAATTTTCAACATTGGTTTCCTTTTTAGTAACATAATAAAGAAATCCATCTCAAAAAATTCATATGCAAATAAATAATGAAATTATCTATTGTTGTTTCTATTACATAATTACCACAGGAGGAAAGAAAACAGGTATTGTTCTTAATCCCTTCCTGTTCCTCTTTAAGGATTTTATATTTTTTAGGTTGGCAGATGAACCAGATTCTTTCCCCTCGCCTTCCCCAGAATTCATTAAATTAAAGCAAAAGTTGGAAGCCAACAATGACAAGGAGAATTGTGGGGACAATATAGTGGAGGAGAGATAACTAAATGTCTGGATGATGGAAAAGAAATGAAGGAAAAACAAGGAGAAAGTCATGGCAGAGACTATGAGAGGAGGCATCTACACGTGAAACTAAGCAGACCTTCCCCTCAAATTCACAGGGAGAATCGGGACTCAGAATATTAAAAGAAAAAAAAAAAAAAAAAAAAAAAAACAAGCAACTTTGGGACTGAAACAAAGATAAAGTAGTTAAATAAAAATCTCATTGAAGAACAAGGGGGTACTAGGGCAACTTGTCCTTTCAACTTTAGAGCAAAACTTCAGACCTTTACACCCTGGCAATTGGAGACCTCCTCCAGCCTAAAGGTCAGCCACCCTTCTCTCACCCTAACGTGAATTCTGCCTGTCAGTGACTTTCCCCCAAGCCCAGAACTCCAGTGCAGCTTGTCCGTGTGTCATTATTAAATCTGAAAGAATGATTAACAACCATAGCTGAAGGAGTCTTTTGGGCCTAGAAAAGAGAATAGCCTCAAAGGCCCCTTGCTGAATCATCTAACTTCGGAGAAAACAAAGTATAACTTTAGTTCCACCCTGATGCTCCAGGCTGGTTACATCTATCTGGGACTTATCACCCCCTGTCCAGAAACCTACCACCCCCTACACCCACCCAGAAGACTTATCACCCCCTGCCCAACTACAAGTGTCATCTCAACAAAAGAGTACTCAAAATATCCCGCCTGATTGACGTTTCCCTTATCGCTTCCACAAACCTCCCTGTAAGTATGAAGCCTCCCTGATCCCTTTCGGCGCTCAGCCTGGTCGTTAGGCCGACTGTCGCCCCTCCTTGCCTGAATAAAGGTAACCTACTTCTGTTGAGGTCGTCTTTCCTTTTCTGCCTCGCCGGAACTATACCTTACAATAGCAATGACTGTCATAACGTACGTTATTGTGCATTGTTCAGCCATTAGATTGTGCCTGACTCTTTGCAACCCCATGGACTGCAGCATGCCAGGCTTCCCTGTCCTGCACCATCTCCCAGAGTTTGCTCAAACTCATACCCATTGAGTCAGTGAGCCCATCCAACCATCTCATCCTCATTCATCCCCTTCTCCTCCTGTCCTCCATCTTTCCCAGCATCAGGGTCTTTTCCATTGAGTTGGCTCTTCATGTCAGGTGGCCAAAGTATTGGAGCTTCAGCTCCTGATGAATGATCAAGGTTGATTTCCTTTAGGATTAACTGGTTTAATATGAGAGGATAGAAATTAGCATACATAGCAATGATACCATAGCAATGAGTACACTTAACATCTATATCATATTTTCTAAATACCAGTCTTTACCAAAGGGACCCAGTGCTTCAATGATTGAAGCAGAAGAGTTCACGATGAGCCTGGAATATCTCATTGAGTCAGAAAATAAGGCATTGATCAAACAACAATGGGAACCATTTCTAAAGGACAAAGGATCCAGAATGATGATGTCCCCACACTCCAAATCTGGGGCAATTACAGCATGAAAGTTAATAATATTATTAATGAAAAAATAATATTAGTGGATGGTAACACATTGAATAAAATAAGAATCCTCAAGCCCACATTGGTATAGTTTTTGATAACAATAAATAAGCACACAAAATTTACGGGGAGAAGAGAAATTTTTTTCTTACAATAGATTGCCAAACAATAAATGCAGAAGGATGTATAAAATTTAAAAATTGTGAATGGATCCTAAGACAGTAGATGAAAAGTTGATAAGGAATAGACTATTTGCATATTGTGTCAAAGTTTCAACACGAATTAATTATTAATTACAAAGAGAAAAATAGCAAATTTGCAGTGAAGAAACTTGTAGGAAGCTACTTCATCAAGTGATCAAGGTAACCAAACAACCAAATTTGCATGAATCATCATAAAGTGTCTCCTTATTCAATGCACTGAAAAGGATTCAGCATCACTTAGCATCATTCATGTATCACTTGATACATCATTTGTATCAAAAAATGCTAAGTATGAATCTAATCATGAGGAAAGTTGGATAAGCCAAAATCAATGGATATATATCTTATTATAAGCTATCTCTTATTTTGGGTCCTTGGAAAGAAATGAGTCTTTGGAAAATCATTTATTAATATAACACATTAATTGGCATAAAATAAGAGACTATTAAAGGTCTGCATAGTCAAAGCTATGGTTTTTCCAGTAGTCATGGATGGATATGAGAGTTGGACCATAAAGAAGGCTGAGCGCTGAAGAATTGATGCTTTTGAACTGTGTTGTTGGAGAAGACTCTTGAGAGTCCCTTGGACTGCAAGGAGATCAACCTGTCAATTCTAAAGGAAATCAACACTGAATGATCATTGGAAGGACTGATGCTGAAGCTGAGACTCCAATACTTTGGCCACCTGATGCAAAGATCCAACTTATCGGGAAAGACCCTGATGCTGGGAAAGATTGAAGACCAAAGGAAAAGGGAGCAGCAGAGGATGAGCTGGTTAGATAGCATCACAGACTCAGTGGACATGAGTTTGGACAACCTCCGGGAGGTAGTGAAGGACAGAGGAGCCTGGCACACTGCAGTGCATGGGGGCGCAAAGAGTCAGACACGTCTTAGCAACTGAACAACAACAAAAATATATTTAACTCTTGAGAGTCAGAATTATGTTTTACTTATCTTTGTCCCCATATTTTAAGACAGTGTGTGGTGTTGTAGGTTCTTGATGAGCGTCTACTGAATGAGTGTCTCAGTCCAGAGATTGTGGCAGGTTTTTACATTCACCCAGTTTTAAACAGAGTGACCAGAGCCCAATAACTTCATACATACCTAAAGGAACCTTGTATCAGACTATACAATATTTTGCACCTATAAAGCAGAGATTTAACAAGTCAATGGACAATTATTGAGCATCTTTTCTGAGACAAGTAGGGGTACAATAAATACTTCATGCATGAATGAATGAGCTTTAATTCAAACAGAGCAGAGTTTTCTCAGGAAGCATTTTCTAAGTGCAGATCACATATCATTTCAAGGGTTTTTGATGGCAACTATCATTCCAAAGAATAAATACTTCATTTTTAATATGCCTACATATACAATCAGAAGTGAAGAAGGTGGGAAAAATAAAACCCATCAATCAAATAAGGAAAAAAGTATTATGTGATTTTAGTTGTTGGCTTGCCTTTATTGACCAAATCTTAGGAAGTCTTTAAAACAGTTTCATAACTCATTCCACTTAAGGAAATTTTTCCAACAGCTTATGGGGTTTAAATCTCTCTATAATGAGTTCTATAAACAGCAGGAAAAGAGGAAGAAGCTAAATGGAATTGTGTCAATAATGAAAGGAGGAAAGAATTTTCTTTTAACATTCAACAGCTAAGAAAATTTCCTATATATCATCAGCATAGAGAAACACTAACAATAGCAGTATACAGACTATACAACCGACTCTTGAATAAAGTGGGTTTGAACTTCGAAAGTCCACTTATATGCAGATGTTTTTTAGTAGTAAGCACTACAATGCTACACACACCACAGTTGGTTGAATCCATGGATGAAGAGAAATCTCAGATAGAAAGGGCTGAACATAAATTATACATGGATTAACCTCCCACACTGTTCAAGGGTCATCTGTATTCTGATTAAATTTAGGACATTTTAAAGAATTTTTTTTAAAATTGAAAATCTCAACATAAAGGGACAAAATTGTTAGGCATCACCCTATCCGGGTGTACAGTCTGAAATCAGAATAAGATGTGACTGAAGTCCACCCTCACAGGTTGAAACTGGTTGATGAGCGCAAAACAAAAAAGCACAATAAAATAAACAACCAGAACAAAAATGTTTGTGCTGAATGAATTGGATTTATTGTGATGAACAGCAAGACCCCTTCCTGCTCACACATTTAGTAGTAATGCATTGACATTGATGTAGAATTTAGTGATACATGGGCAGAGCCACCATAAGAGACAGACTGTGTGTGTCATTAGTAAAATTCAAGTATGTTAGAGAAATACAAAATCTTGCTTTGGTTGTAGATGAGTATCAGCTCAGCGTTTGATGCCTGGGTGACTTGTTCAGCAATGTCAAAGATCAGGATCTCAGCAAGAAGACTGCAAAAACATGGAAGATGTATCTCTCTCAAGTGTTTCTGGAGGCAGGAAGACAGTCATTGTTTTTCAGGGTGCTCTGCACACAGAGAATTGAGGGCGAATCCCGTAGTCATCTGGAGTCATGATCCATCAGTAGGTGCTGTAGCCAAAGCCGGAGCCAGAGCCCCATGGCCTATAAAAGCTGCCCCCATAGCCACAGCCCAGGTTGCTAAAGTTGCTGCCACCAAAACCGTAGCCCAGGGAGCTGTAGCCATTGCATCCATAACCATAATTCAGGGGAGAGCCAAGGGGCACGACGCAGTTCAGGGGGGTGGCTCTGAAGGTCCTGTGGAAATTGGTCCCATAGGAAGGATAGCCTGGGAAGTAGCTTCCACAGCAGAAGAAACGAGTCATGGTGGCAGGAATTGAGAAAGATTTGGATAGATTGCGAAGAGCAAGTTACCCAAGAAGGAATGAAGTTCTCGTCCAGCACGCGGCCTTTTATACCTCAAGTTGGTGGGCATGACATGCTTGCCTAGACATCTTGCCATAAATTTGCATATATAATTCTATTATTGCTAATAAAATGCATATAAAGCAACCCACAGACTCTTTGCCCACATTTTTGTTGGCTTTTCTATTTACAAAGGAATGTGTTGTATCTTCAAAGTCAGTGCCTTCCTTGTCACGCAATTGAATTCTTTTCATCAGTGTCCCCTGGTTTAACAACTGTTCTGATTGCATCCTGTGAGGCTTTTTAAATTCTCTGATTATAGACTCCTCCCAACTGACACAGTTAAACTAAAAAAAGCTTTGCCAATACTGTAAACACTTCTATAGCTTCTTGAAATTATCTCCATATGTCATTCAAAAACATTGGTATATTAATGGGTATGGGGTTTCTTCTGTAATAAGAAAATTATTTGTAACTAGAGGTGGTGATTGCATCACCACTGAGTTATTCACTTTAAAAATGGCTTATCTTGTGTTTACATTTTGTAGCATTGAAACTTATAGATCACCATATGTAAAACAGATAGCTGATGGGAAGTTGCTGTAACACACGGGGAGCTCAACATGGGCTTCCCTGGTGGCTCAGGCAGTAAAGAATCGGCCTGCAATGCAGGAGACCCAGGTTCGATCCCTGGGTAGGGAAGAACCCCTGGAGAAGGAAATTGCAACCCACTCCAGCATTCTTGCCTAGAGAATTCCACGGACAGAGGAGCCTGGCAGTCTATAGTCCAAGGGGTCACAAAGAGTCGGACACCACTGAGTGACTAACACTAACACTTTAGAAGGGGAGGGATGAGGGGAAGGGAGGTTCAACAGGGAGGGGATGTATGCATACTTATGGCTGATTTATGTTGCTGTACGGCAGAAACCAACACAACATTGGAAAACAATTATCCCCCAATTAAAATGTCTTGCTTTATGTTATGTGAACTTCATCTCAGATTTTTAAAATTTTAAAACATTGCTACAGAAATCCATCAGAACAAGACTTTTTACAGAAACTGAAAGAACACTAAATAATAGGAGAGCTATGGATAAAGTGGCTGTAACTTCCGTTTATGAGCATTATCCTTGTTAACATGTTTTCTTTTCATGGGGAACACACAATCTTCAATTGTAAATCATGTTGAACATTGCCAAGCTGTCTTGTTGTGAAGTTGCCACACTCGAGCTGAGTGGAATGGTGCCCAATTTAAAGTCGTGTTATACCATGCTTGGTTCTTATTCACTTCCAGTAAAACAAGCTTGGATACCATGATCTATTATGTAATACCAGTTGTATTTTAAGATGTAGCACTTACTTCTGCTCCCACTTTGCAGAAGTATGGCCACTTCTCATGACAAAAGTAAACCAGAAAGAATTTGAGATCAGCAAAACTAAGTCTATTCTAATTCAAATGTTCAGGAAAGAATTGGTTTTTATAAGGTCTAGATTCTCTGAAAGTAGATAAAGAAAACATCCTGGATACCAACTCCTTTTGCATATTCTCCCCTTAATAGACAACTATAGAGCCCAAAGAGCAAAACTAATCATTCCAGACATTTTCTCTATTAAAACTTCTCTTCTCTCAGGTTCCCTGACAGAAGAACTTCCTACAAATCATATTAATTAATTTTGGACTCTTTTTTAATTCTAAAAATTGACTGCATGTTATGAGAATTTATAGTCAGAATCAAAAAGATAAGGGCTATTTTCAAATTCAATTTTTATTTTTTTTCAAATTCAATTTTTAACAAAAGGAATAAATAGAAATAGAGATTATATTCACAAGAGTCCAAATGGTATAAATTCTTCATAAGCTAATCCGAGAAAACTGGGAAATATGTCTGTGGGTTGGAGATGACAAAGGTGACTGCTTTCATTAAATTTTGACAATTTTGTGGTTGCTTGAAATTTTTAACTGCTGATTCTACCATGTAATGACGTGTGTAGATGTGAGAGCTGGACCATAAAGAAGATTGAGTGCCCAAGATTTGATGCTTTTGAATTGTGCTGCTGGAGAAGACTCTCGAGAGTTTCTTGAACAGCAAGGAGATCAAACAAGTCAATCCTAAAGGAAATCAACCCTGAATATTCATTGGAAGGACTGATGCTGAAGCTGAAGCTCCAATACTTCAGCCACCTGATGCAAAGAGCCAACTCAATGGAAAAGACGCTGATGGTGGGAAAGATGGAGGGCAAGGGGAGAAAGAGACGACAGAGGATGGGATGGTTGGATGGCATCACCAATTCAATGGACATGAGTTTGAGGAAACTCTGGGAGACCATGAAGGACACAGAAGCCTGGCATGCTGCAGTCCATGGGGTCTCAAAGAGTCGGGCACAACTTAGCAACTGAACAACAAAACCATGCAGTGACATTTGAATCTGTAATTTGGATCTACTGCTCAGTTCAGTTCAGTTCAGTCACTCAGTCGTGTCTGACTCTTTGCGACCCCATGAATGACAGCACACAAGGCTTCCCTGTCCATCACCAACTCCTAGAGCTCACTCAAACTCATGCCCATCGAGTCAGTGATGCCATCCAGCCATCTCATCCTCTGTCGCCCCCTTCTCCTCCTGCCCCCAATCCCTCCCAGCATCAGGGTCTTTTCCAATGAGTCAACTCTTTGCATGAGGTGGCCAAAGTATTGTAGTTTCAGCTTCAGCATCAGTCCTTCCAATGAACACCCAGGACCGATCTCCTTTAGGATGGACTGGTTGGATCTCCTTGCAGCCCAAGGGACTCTCAAGAGTCTTCTCCAACACCACAGTTCAAAAGCATCAAGTTTTCAGCGCTCAGCTTTCTTCACAGTCCAACTCTCACATCCATACATGACCACTGGAAAAACCATAGCCTTGACTAGACGGACCTTTGTTGGCAAAGTAATGTCTCTGCTTTTTAATATGTTATAGTGGTATTTCAATTAGTCTGAACGACCGGACTGGAGTTGGGGTCTCAAATGTAAACAGGCAGAACACCCTAAAGAACTTGTTTGAAATTCAGATTTCCAGAGCAATCCTTTCCCACTACCACCATAAGGTCCTTAAAATCTATATTTCTAATGAGTATGTAACGTGAGTCTCATAAATAAATCATCCTGATAAATTCTGGACCTTTCTTTCATGAGATCTGAAAGAATCTGTCTTTGCTTGGCTGAGTGAAATTGCCCTGAGCTGCTTCTCTCGCTTTGACGAGTGTGTTCAGTGTCAGTCACAGGTGGCCTATTTCCTTTCTCTCTGGGTGATAGAGATAATTAAGGAAAAAACCTTAGTTCGTCTTTTCTGTTCTCCTGTGCTTTGATACTTTTCTTAGGACACACCTGAATGGAAATGGAAGTAATAGCAATGTGTGCAGGCATCTTTTGCCAGGTGGTACTATCCACCTGGGTGGGCCTCTGAATTAGTTACCCCCAATTAAAAAAAAAAAAAAAAAGCTCTACAGCATGTTTCTTTTACCTTCCTGTCCCCTTTTAGACTTTCCCAGAGGAAACACATCAGCCATGTGTTTGACTGTTATTCAATATTTTTATTTTAAATGTTAGTAATAACAAATATTTATGCATGGTTCTCTCGGTGCCAGGTTCTGCTGAAATCCTGGACGTGGGTAACATAGTAAGAAGACTTACTATGCACTTTTCTAAGTACTTGTGCTCAGTTGCATGCAACTCCTTGCGACCCTTTGGACTGTGGCCCACCAGGCTCCTCTTCCCATGGAATTTTTCAGGCAAGAATATAGGGGTGGGTTGCCATTTTCTTCTCCAGGGGATCTTCCCAACCCAGGGATCAAATGCACATCTCCTGTGTCTTCTGCATTGACAGGAGACAATACACATATGACAAAGTTCACCCTTTTAAAGTATATAACTTGGTGATTTTTATATTCACAGAGTTGTTAGCCACCATCACTATTTAATTTCAGGACAAATTCATCACCTCAAAAAAGAAACCCCATAACCATTAAAAGTCACTCTCCATTCATAACCACTAATCTAACTTCTGTCTCTATGATTTGCCTATTCTGAACATTTCAAATAAATTTAAGCCTACTATTTACAGGCTTTTGGGTCTGGCTATTTTCTGTCAGCATAATCTTTTCAAGGTTCATCTATACTGTAGCATGAATCAGTATTTAATTTTTTGTTATTGTCAAGTAGCATTTCATTAAATGGATAGGCCATAGTCTTCTTAATTCCTCAGTAGATGGACATTTCATGCTATTCATGGGGCTCTCAAGCCAAGAATGCTGAAGTGGTTTCCATTCCCTTCTCCAGTGGACCATCTTTTGTCAGAACTCTCCACCATGACATGTTGGTCTTGGGTGACCCTACAAGGCATGACTCATAGTTTCATTGAGTTAGACAAGGCTGTGATTCATGTGAACATTTTGGTTAGTTTTCTGTGATTGTGGTTTTTATTCTGTCTGCCTTCTGATGGAGGAGGATAAGAGGTTTGTGCAAGCTTCCTGATAGGAGGGACTGACTTTGGGGAAAACTCAGTCTTGCTCTGGTGGGCAAGGCCATGCTCAGTAAATCTTTAATCCAATTTTCTGCTGATGGGTGGGGCTGTGTTCACTCCCTGTAGTTTGGCCTGAGGCCAAACATAGCAGGGATAAGGCTCCTCTAAAAGGACTTATGCCAGCACACCATGCCTCCCAGGACAGCTGCTGTCAGTGCCCCTGAACACAGAGCAGGCCACTGTCAACTCACGCCTCCATGGGAGACTCCCAAACACACACACACACAAGTCTGGCTCAGCCTCTTGTGGGGTCACTGCTCCTTTCTCCTGGATTCTGGTGCACACAAGGCTTTGTTTGTGCCCTGCAAGAGTCTCTGTTTCCCCAGTCCTATGGAAGTTCTGTAATCAAATTCCACTGACTTTCAAAGTCAGATTCCCTGGAGATTCCCAGTCCCATTGCCAGATCACCAGGTTGGGAAGTCTGTTGGGAGGTCTAGAATTTTCACAACACTGTGAGAACTTTTTTGATATCATTGTTCTCCAATTTGTGGATCACCCACCAGGCAGCTCTGTAGTGGGGCTAATGGCAACCTCAGCGGAACCAGAGATCAAATTGTCAATACCCACTGGATCATAGAAAAAGCAAGAGAATGCCAGAAAAACACCCACTTCTGCTTCACTGACTATGCTAAAGCCTTTGTTTGGCACACAACATACTGCAGAAAATTCTTCAAGAAATGGGAATACCAGACTATCTGACCTTCCTCCTAAGAAACCTGTATGCAGGTCAAGAAGCAACAGTTAGAAGTGGACATGGAACAACAGACTGGTTCAAAATTGGGAAGGAGTATGTCAAGGCTGTATATTATCACCCTGCTTATTTAACTTCTATGCAGAGTACATCATGCTAAATGCCAGACTGGATGAAACACAAACTGGAATCAAGATTGCCAAGAGAAATATCAATAACCTTTGATATGTAGATGACACTACCCTAATGATAGAAAGTGATGAGGAACTAAAGAGCCTGTTGATGAAGGTGAAAGAGGAGAGTGAAAAAGCTGGCTTAAAACTCAACATTCAAAAAACTAAGATCATGGCATCTTGTCCTATCACTTCATGGCAAATAGATGGGTAAACAATGGAAACAGTGGCAGACTTTATTTTCTTGGTTTCCAAAAATCACTGCAGATGGTGACTGCAGCCATGAAATTGAAAATCACTTGCTGTTTGGAAGAAAAGTAAAGTTGGTCATAGCTTTAATATGTCTTTGTTAGTCATAGCTTTAATACGTCTCTGATAGATAGCATATTAAAAAGCAGAGACAGAAAAATCATGGAGGAGGGAACTAAGATGGCGGAGGAATACGACAGGGAGGTCACTTTCTCCCCCACATATTCATCGAAAGATCATTTGAATGCTGAGCAAACGCCACAAAACAACTTCTGATCACTAGCAGAGGACATCAGACACCAAGAAAAGCAGCCCATTGTCTTCGAAAGGAGGTAGGACAAAATATAAAAGATAAAAAGAGAGACAAAAGAGCTAGGGACGGAGACCCATCCCGGGAAGGGAGTCTTAATAGAGGAAGTTTCCAAACACCAGGAAACCCTCTCACTGGCGGGTCTGGGGGAAGTTTTTGAATCTTGGAGGGCAACCTAACTGGGAGAGAAAATAAATAAAACCCACAGATTACATGCCTAAAAACAACTCCCAGCAGAAAAGTACCCCAGATGCTCGCATTCGCCACCAGCAAGTGGGGGCTGAACGGAGAGGAGCGGGCAGCATTGCTTAGGGTAAGGACCAGGCCTGAATGCCCTGAGGCAATCGGAGGGAGCTAATGTGAGATAGCAACTTAACCTGTGGGATAGCAAGAGAGAGAGAATTAACCTGGGAAAAGCCCTAAATTTAGGCACTACCCGCCCGTTCCCAGAATGAAGGACTGAGCAAATACCAGAGAAGAGCTAGCTGGCGGTGGACCAGCCCATCCCCCGCAGGAGGCAGGAGGTGGGGGGGGAGGGGAAAGGGGCAAACTTGGCCCCAGAGATGGCACCCCCTACCAAATGGCAAACAGGCTTCCAGTCTCTAACCAAAGACTTCCTGAGGTTCTGGATGGTTGACATCTGCCGGGAGGGTCGCAGCCAGAAATCAGCTTCCCAGAACAGACACAAGGTGCACCCGAGCTGCGCACATGGAAACTGAGGCTGGGACCGTGGAGGGAATAAGGCACACCGCACCCGGGGAGAGTGTGCTCCTCAAGCTCCTGGCTGCCTGAGCTGCTCAGGCAGGGAAGGCACAAAACGCAGGCCCAAATGAGTCTGTGCTTTTGTGGAGTACCCGAAAACCTGAATCTGAGTGGCTTAGGCCTGGGAAGTGCACGCAACTCAGGGCCCGCTCCCTGGAGACCAGCCTGAAGCCTGAGCAGTGTAGACGGGGGAAGCACACACGCTGCAAGTGGGGGCAAATTCCAGTGTGGCCGTAATACTGCAAGTGCTCCCCACACACGCCAGTGACAGTTGTCTGCAGCGCCCCTCCCTCCCCACCCACTCCCCCCTCCAGCACCACTGAATAAGCGAACCTAAACGAGAGACCACCTTCGCCTGCTTGTGTCGGGGCAGAAATTAGACACTGAAGAGACCTGCAAACAGAAGCCAAATAAACAAAGGGAACCACTTCAGAAGTGGCCGGTGCAACAGATTAAAATCCCTGTAGTTAACACTGACTACACTGGAAGGGGCCTATAGATATTGAGAAGTGTAAGCTCGAACAAGGAGCTATCTGAAACTGAACTGAACCCACACTGCCCGCAACAGCTCCAGAGAAATTCCTAGATATATTTTTACTATTATTATTTTTTTCAATTAAAAAAATTTTTTTCTCTTTCTTTTTTTTCTTTCTTTTTTTTTAAAGTCCTCTATTACTCCTCTATTACTCCTTAATTTTCATTTTTATAACCCACTAAAACCTGGCAAAAAAAAAGGACCCTATTTTTAAAGCGAACTTCATATATATTTCTTAAATTTTTTGTGTTTTTGTGGTTTTTTAATATTGTATTTTTAAGAGTCTAACCGCTACTCTAGATTTTTAATCTTTGTTTTTCAGTATCTGATATCAATTTTGAACATTTAAGAATCCAACCTTCAGTACCAATTTTTACTCAGGAGTGTGATTACTGGTTTGATCACTCTCTCCCCCTTTTGACTCTCCTTTTTCTCCCCCAGATCACCTCTATTTCCTCCCTCCCCCTTCTCAATCCAATTCTGTGAACCTCTGTGGGTGTTCTGGGATGGGAGAACACTTAGGGAACAGAGTACAACCTAGATCTGTCTCTCCTCTCTTGAATTCCCCTTTTTCTCCTCCTGCTCACCTCTATCTTCTTCCTCCCTCTCCTCTTCTTCATGTAACTCTCTGAACCTCTCTGGGTGTCCCTCACTGTGGAGAATCCTTTCACCATTAACCTAGGAGTTTTATTATCAGTGCTGTATGGAGGGAGAAGTCTTGAGGCTACTGAAAGAATAAGACTGAAATCCAGAGGCAAGAGGCTTAAGCCCAAAACCTGAGAACACCAGAGAACTCCTGACTATGGGGAACATTAATTTATAAGAGATCATCCAAAAGCCTCCATACCTACACTGAAACCAACCACCACCCAAGAGCCAATAAGTTCCAGAACAAGACATACCACACAAATTTTCCAGCAATGCAAGAACATAGCCCTGAGCGTCAATATACAGGCTGCCCAAAGTCTCACCAAACCCATAAACCCATCTCAAAACTCACTACTGGACACTCCATTGCACTCCAGAGAGAAGAAATCCAGCTCCACCCACCAGAACACTGACACAAGCTTCTCTAACCAGCAAACCTTGACAAGCCAAACATCCAGCCCCACCCACTGAGAGAAACCTCCACAATAAAAAGGAATCACAGACTACCAGAATACAAAAAGGCTACCCCAAACCCAGCAATCTAAATAAGATGAAAAGACAGAGAAATAGCCAGCAGGTAAAGGAACTTGAAAAATGCCCACCAAGCCAAACAAAAGAAGAGGAGACAGGGAATCTACCTGAAAAAGAATTTAGAATAATGATAATAAAAATGATCCAAAATCTTGAAAACAAAATGGAGTTACATATAAATAACCTGGAGACAAGGATTGAGAATATGCAAGAAATGTTTAACAATGACCTAGAAGAAATAAAAAAGAGTCAATTAAAAATGAATAATGAACTAAATGAGATCAAAAACACTCTGGAGGGAACCAACAGTAAAATAATGCAGGCAGAAGATAGGATTAGTGAGGTAGAAGATAAAATGGTGGAAACAAATGAAGCAGAGAGGAAAAAAGAAAAAAGAATTAAAAGAAATGAGGACAACCTCAGGGACCTCTGGGACAATGTGAAATGCCCCAACATTCGAATCATAGGAATGCCAGAAGAAGAAGACAAAAAGAAAGGCCATGAGAAGATACTCGAGGAGATAATAGCTGAAAACTTCCCCAAACTGGGGAAGGAAATAGCCACCTAAGTCCAAGAAACCCAGAGAGTCCCAAACAGGATAAACCCAAGGCGAAACACCCCAAGACACATATTAATCAAATTAACAAAGATCAAACACAAAGGACAAATATTAAAAGCAGCAAGGGAGAAACAACAAATAACACACAAAGGGATTCCCATAAGGATAACAGCTGATCTTTCTAAGGAATCTCTTCAGGCCAGAAGGGAATGGCAGGACATACTTAAAGTAATGAAAGAGAATAACCCACAACCCAGATTACTGTACCCAGCAAGGATGTCATTCAGATATGAAGGAGAAATCAAAACCTTCACAGACAAGCAAAAGTTGAGAGAATTCAGCACCACCAAAGCAGCTCGTCAACAAATGCTAAAGGATCTTCTCTAGACAGGAAACACACAAAGGGTGTATGAACGTGAACCCCAAACAACAAACCAAATGACAATGGAACCATTCTTATCAATAGTTACCTTAAATGTAAATGGGTTGAATGCCCCAGCCAAAAGACAAAGACTGGCTGAATGTACACAAAAGCAAGACCCCTATATATGCTGTCTACAAGAGACCCACCTCAAAGCAAGGGACACATACAGACTGAAAGTGAAGGGCTGGAAAAAAATATTTCACGCAAACGGAGACCAAAAGAAAGCAGGAGTCACAATACTCATATCAGATAAAATAGACTTCAAAATAAAGGCTGTGAAAAGAGACAAAGAAGGACACTACATAATGATCAAAGGAACAATCCAAGAAGAAGATATAGCAATGATAAATATATATGCACCCAACATAGGAGCACCACAATATGTAAGGCAAATGCTAACAAGAATGAAGGGGGAAATTAACAATAACACAATAATAGTGGGAGACTTTAATACTCCAGTCACACCTATGGACAGATCAACTAAACAGAAAATTAACAAGGAAACACAAACTTTAAATGATGCAATGGTCCAGCTAGACCTAATTGATATCTATAGGACATTTCACCCCAAAACAATCAATTTCACCTTTTTCTCAAGTGCACACGGAACCTTCTCCAGAATAGATCACATCCTAGGCCATAAATCTAGCCTCAGTAAATTCAAAAAAATTGAAATCATTCCAAGCATCTTTTCTGACCACAATGCAGTAAGATTAGATCTAAATTACAGGGGGGAAAAAAACTATTAAAAATTCCAACATATGGAGGCTAAATAACATGCTTCTGAATAACCAACAAATCATAGAAGAAATCAAAAAAGAAATCAAAATATGCATAGAAACAAATGAAAATGAAAACACAACACAAAATTTATGGGACACTGTAAAACATTGCTAAGGGGAAGGTTCATAGCAATACAGGCTTACATCAGAAAACAAGAAAAAAGTCAAATAAATAACCTAACTCTACACCTAAAGCAACTAGAGAAGGAAGAAATGAAGAACCCCAGGGTTAGGAGAAGGAAAGAAATCTTTAAAATTAGGGCAGAAATAAATGCAAAAGCAACCAAAGAGATCATAGCAAAAATCAACAAAGCTAAAAGTTGGTTTTTTGAAAAGGTAAATAAAATTGACAAACCGTTAGCCAGACTCATCAAGAAACAAAGGGAGAAGAACCAAATTAACAAAATTAGAAATGAAAATGGAGAGATCACAACAGACAACTCTGAAATACAAAGGATCATAAGAGACTACTACCAGCAGCTCTATGCCAACAAAATGGACAACTTGGAAGAAATGGACAAATTCTTAGAAAAGTATAACTTTCCAAAACTGAACCAGGAAGAAATAGAAGACCTTAACAGACCCATCACAAGCAAGGAAATCGAAACTGTAATCAGAAATCTTCCAGCAAACAAAAGCCCAGGACCAGATGGCTTCACAGCTGCATTTTACCAAAAATTTAGAGAAGAGCTAACACCTATCTTACTCAAACTCTTCCAGAAAATTGCAGATGAAGGCAAACTTCCAAACTCATTCTATGAGGCCACCATCACCCTAATACCAAAACCAGACAAGGATGCCACAAAAAAAGAAAACTACAGGCCAATATCACTGATGAACATAGATGCAAAAATCCTTAACAAAATTCTAGCAAACAGCATCCAAGAACATATTAAAAAGATCATATATCATGACCAAGTGGGCTTTATCCTAGGAATGCAAGGATTCTTTAATATCCACAAATCAATCAATGCGATACACCACATTAACAAATTGAAAGATAAAAACTATATGATTATCTCAATAGATGCAGAAAATACCTTTGACAAAATTCAACATCCATTTATGATAAAAACCCTCCAGAAAGCAGGAATAGAAGGAACATACCTCAACATAATAAAAGCTATATATGACAAAGGGGCCACAGCAAACATTATCCTCAATGGTGAAAAATTGAAAGCATTTCCCTTAAAGTCAGGAACAAGACAAGGGTGTCCACTCTCACCACTACTATTCAAGATAGTTTTGGAAGTGTTGGCCACAGCAACCAGAGCAGAAAAAGAAATAAAAAGAATCCAGATAGGAAAAGAAGAAGTGAAACTCTCACTGTTTGCAGACGACATGATCCTCTACAGAGAAAACCCTATAGACTCTACAGCTAATCAATGAATATAGTAAAGTTGCAGGATATAAAACTAACACACAGAAATCCCTTGCATTCCTATATGCTAACAATGAAAAAACAGAAAGAGAAATTAAGGAAACAATTCCATTCACCATTGCAACAAAAAGAATAAAATACTTAGGAGTATATCTACCTAAAGAAATGAAAGACGTATATATAGAAAACTATAAAACACTGATGAAAGAAATCAAAGAGGACACAAACAGATGGAGAAATATACCGTGTTCATGGATTGGAAGACTCAGTATTGTCAAAATAGCTATACTACCCAACGCACTCTATAGATTCAATGCAATCCCTATCAAGCTACCAACGGTATTTTTCACAGAACTAGAACAAATAATTTCACAATTTGTATGGAAATACAAAAAACATTGAATAGCCAAAGTAATCTTGAGAAAGACGAATGGAACTGGAGGAATCAACTTGCCTGACTTCAGTCTCTACTACAAAGCCACAGTCATCAAGACAGTATGGTACTGGCACAAAGACAGAAATATAGATCAATGGAACAGAATAGAAAGCCCAGAGATAAATCCACGAACCTATGGACACCTCATATTTGACAAAGGAGGCAAGAATATACAATGTAGAAAAGACAACCTCTTTAACAAGTGGTGCTGGGAAAACTGATCAACCACTTGTAAAAGAATGAAACTAGAACACTTTCTAACACCATACACAAAAATAAACTCAAAATGGATTAAAGATCTAAATGTCAGACCAGAAACTATAAAACTCCTAGAGGAGAACATAGGCAAAACCCTCTCCGACGTAAATCACAGCAGGATCCTCTATGACCCACCTCCCAGAATATTGGAAATAAAAGCAAAAATAAACAAATGGGGCCTAATTAAACTTAAAAGCTTAAAAACTATAAGCAAGGTGAAAAGACAGCCCTCAGAATGGGAGAAAATAATAGCAAACAAAGCAACAGACAAAGGATTAATGTCAAAAATATACAAGCAACTCCTGCAGCTCAATTCCAGAAAAATAAAAGACCCAATCAAAAAATGGGCCAAAGAACTAAACAGACATTTCTCCAAAGAAGACATACAGATGGCTAATAAACACATGAAAAGATGCTCAACATCACTCATTATCAGAGAAATGCAAATCAAAATCACAATGTGGTACCATTTCACGCCAGTCAGGATGACTGCTATCCAAGAGTCTACAAGCAATAAATGCTGGAGAGGGTATGGAGAAAAGGGAACCCTCTTACACTGTTGGTGGGAATGCAAACTAGTGCAGCCACTATGGAGAACAGTGTGGAGATTCCTTAAAAAACTAGAAATAGAACTGCCATATGACCCAGCAATCCCAGTCCTGGGCATACACACCAAGGAAACTAGATCTGAAAGAGACACGTGCACCCCAGTGTTCATCACAGCACTGTTTATAATTGCCAGGACATGGAAGCAACCTAGATGCCCATCAGCAGATGAATGGATAAGAAAGGTGTGGTACATATACCCCATAGAATATTACTCAGCCATTAAAAATAATTCATTTGAATCAGTTCTAATGAGATGGATGAAACTGGAGCCCATTATACAGAGTGAAGTAAGCCAGAAAGATAAAGACCAATGCAGTATGCTAACATATGTATATGGAATTTAAAAAGATGATAATGATAACCCTATATGCAAAACAGAAAAAGAGACACAGATGTACAGAACAGACTTTGGGGCTCAGTGGGAGAAGGCGAGGGTGGGATGATCTGAGAGAATAGCATTGAACAAGTATACTATCAAGGGTGAAACAGATCACCAGTCCAGGTTGGATCCATGAGACAAGTGCTCAGGGCTGGTGCACTGGGAAGATCCAGAGGGATGGGATGGGGAGGGAGGTGGGAGGGGGGATCGGGATGGGGAACACATGTAAATCCATGGCTGATTCATGTCAATGTATGGCAAAAATCACTACAATATTGTAAAGTAATTAGCCTCCAACTAATAAAAATAAATGAAAAATAAATAAATTTTAAAAAAGAAAAGAAAAAATAAAAAGCAGAGAAATTATTTTGCCAACAAAGTCTGTCTAGTCAAAGCTATAGTTTTTCCAGCAGCCATGTATGGATGTGAGAGTTGGACTCTAAAGAAAGCTGAGCACCGAAGAATTGATGCTTTTGAACTGTGGTGTTGGAGAAGACTCTTGAGTGTCCCTTGGACTGCAAGTCAGACCAGTTAATCCTAAAGGAAATAGACCCTAAATATTCTAATACTGATGCCGAAGCTGAAGCTCCAACACTTCAGCCATGTGATGTGAAGAGCCATCTCATTGGAAAAGACCATGACACTGAGCAAGATTGAAGGCAGGAGGAGAAGAGAGTGACAAAAGATGAGATGGTTGAATGGCATCATTGACTCAATGGACATAAATTTGAGTAAACTCTGGGAGGTAGTGAAGGACGGGGTAGCCTGGTGTGCTGCAGTCCATGGGGTCACAAAAAGTCTGACTCAAGTGAGCAACTGACCAGTAAGAAAAGATGGACATTTAAGTTTTTTCTGGTATTGGGCTATTACAATTAACGCTGCCATGAACATTTATTTGCATATGAATGATTTTTTTTAATGTTAAAACTTGAGCTCTTAATTTTCCCCCACATACCTATTCCTCCTCTAGTCTTTTGCACCTTAGTAAATAATATTGCTATCTAATTGCTCAGAACAAAAACTTAACTCCTTTTTTCACATAATTCCTTTATCCAGTATTTCATGTAATTCCTTTATCCATCAGATCCAATCAGTGCTGCCTCCAAGTACCTATCAAACCCACTCTTTCCATTCTGACTGCTGTCGTCTAGTCAAACCACTACCATTCTTACCAAGCACCACTGCCATAGCATCCTCTCTGGTTTCCCTTTTCCCACTTTTACTGTCCCTCCACATCAGCTAATGTGATTTTTTTTTTCCAAAATAAATTGTGCTTTACTTTACTTAGAAACCCATCAGTGACTTCCTATTGCTCTTAGACAAGTAAAAGCTCAAACTTCTGACAAGGCCTGGTTTCCAACCTCACTTCATACTTCTTTTCCTCCTTTCTGATGATCCAGCCAGTGGTCACCCCTCTCACTGTCTGTCTCCCCTGGTGGAAGGCGTCTTGTCTGTCTTGCTTGTGCCTAACTGATACACAGTTGAAACTCAATAAATATCTCTTAATCTCTTCAACGAATGAATAGATGAATGAATGAATGAGATAGTTGTAGGAGGGTGCAATGAAAGATGAGTATGATTTGAACAAGGGGAGCTAAAAAGATATTCAGGATGAAGAAACAGCACCAGCAAAGACATCGCAGAAGTGCACATGTTTGTTTAGGGATTGGAGAGCTGATCCATTAGATGGAGGAATGAACATATGGAGGGAAATTAAGACACAGTTTCTAGCATAGCCATACCAGAGTTAGAGAAGGGATGGCCTTACGTGCAGGGCAGGTGTGGGAAGAGATAAAGTGCTGCTACTAAAGGATTTAATTGAGGAAATTGTGTGATTGGAACTGGCTTATTGTGAATTATGGATTGTGGGAGACATCTGTGGAGGAGAGGGAGCTATTAGTATTCTGTTAGAATTGTCGATTAAAAAAAAAAAAAAAAACTGAGCCTCTGAGAGATGCTTGTGGCGATAAAATTGGGAATAAGAAGGCAGATTTGAGTGGCATAATGGTGGGGAAGAATGTATGGGATTTATTTAGCAATGAATAAAATGTCATATATGAAAGAAAGAAAGGAAACCAAAGACTTACCTCTGGTACCTAGGAAAAATGTGTGTCTAGTAATGACATAGACACATCAAGAGAAGGACTTAAATTTTGAGGGGTCACTCAAAGATATTATAAATATTTGGGGGGAAATGTTCTTCTGTTGGAAGGAAGGAAGGTAATACAAAGATCAAGGTTTCATCTTTCTTAAAGTAATACTTCAAGCAATGTTGGTAAATAAGCCCACTGGAGAGAACAAGAGTGAGAACAGGGGTTTTTAGGGGGATGAGGAACAACAGAAGTCAGAGGGGTGGAGTGTGGTGGGGAAGTCAGGATAACGAAGATAACAGATGCCATAACAGGTGGGGACTTTTAAAATCAGAAAAGCTGATATTACTTAATTCCAGACAGAGTCAAGGAGGATGGAGATTGGGATCGCATCACTGAATTTAGCAAAAAGAGTTTGCTGATGATATTTGAGAAAAGAATTTCAGTAAAAGAAAGGGGAGAATCTGCACCACAAGTGATAAAGAATTGTAGCAGTGATTTTTTTTTTTTTTTTTAATGAGTAAACATTGACTATCCTTTACAGATGCTGGAAAAGGAAATGGCAACCCACTCCAGTACTCTTGCCTGGGAAATCCCATGGACACAGGAGCCTGGTAGGCTACTGTCCATGGGGTCACAAACAGTCGTACATGACTGAGCAACTTTACTTACTTACAGATGATGATCAAGGAAGGAGAGAAACGTGATGACAAAATATAGATTGAAGGGTAGAACAATCAAGTATTAGTTTCTGCTTTGGTGATATGCATGTTAGATATATGCAATATGTTTGTGTGCTGTGTGATATATATGTGTATCCACATGTATGTATGTATGTGTGTGTGTGTGTGTATACATATATATATAAATCCTCAGTGTTAGAGTTGAAGGAAACATTGGTTGAACTTTCTCTTCATTTTACACACAAAGAAAATGAGATCCAAGGAAGAAAGTGAAATATCCAATGTTACACTAACAGTTTTGTTGGAGCATAAACCAAGAAGTTGTTTTTTTTTTTTTAATTAATTAATTAATTTTACTTTACAACATTGTATTGGTTTTGCCATACATTCACTTGAATCCACCATGGGTGTACATGTGTTCCCCATCCTGAACCCCCCTCCCACCTCCCTCCCCATCCGATCCCTCTGGGTCATCCTAGTGTACCAGCCCCGAGCATCCTGTATCATGCATTGAACCTGGACTGGTGATTTGTTCACATATGATAATTTACATTTTTCAATGCCATTCTCCCATATCATGCTGCCCGCACACTTTCCCACAGAGTCCAAAAGGCTGTTCAATACATCTGTGTCTCTTTTGCTATCTCCCATACAGGGTAATCATTACCATCTTTCTAAATTCCATATATATGTGTTAGCATACTGTATTGGTGTTTTTTTTTCTGGCTTACTTCACTCTGTATAATAGGCTCCAGTTTCTTCCATCTCATTAGAACTGATCCAAATGAATTCTTTTTAATGGCTGAGTAATATTCCATTGTGCATATGTACCACACCTTTCTTATCCATTCATCTGCTGATGGACATCTAGGTTACTTCCATGTCCTGGCTATTGTAAATAGTGCTGTGATGAACATTGGAGTACATGTGTCTCTTTCAATTCTGGTTTCCTCAGTGTGTATGCCCAGGAGTGGGATTGCTGGGTCATATGGCAGTTCTATTTCCAATTTTTCAAGGAATCTCCATGCTGTTCTCCATAGTGCCTGTACTAGTTTGCATTCCCACCAAAAGTGTAAGAGGGTTCCCTTTTCTCCATACCCTCTCCAGCATTTATTGCTTGTAGACTTTTGGATAGCAGCCATTCTGACTGGTGTGTAATGGTACCTCATTGAGGTTTTGATTTGCATTTCTCTGATAATGAGTGATGTTGAGCATCTTTTCATGTGTTTGTTAGCCACCTGTATGTCTTCTTTGGAGAAATGTCTGTTTAGTTCTTTGGCCTATTTTTTTGATTGGGTCTTTTATTTTTCTGGAATTGAGCTGCTGGAGTCGCTTGTATATTTTTGACATTAATCCTTTGTCTGTTGCTTTGTTTGCTATTATTTTCTCCCATTCTGAGGGCTGTCTTTTCACCTTGCTTATCGTTTCCTTTGTTGTGCAAAAGCTCTTAAGTTTCATTAGGTCCCATTTGTTTATTTTTGCTTTTATTTCCAATATTCTGGGAGGTGGGTCATAGGATCTTGCTGTGATTTATGTCAGAGCCTGTTTTGCCTATGTTCTCCTCTAGGAATTTTATAGTTTCTGGTCTTACATTTAGATCTTTAATCCATTTTGAGTTTATTTTTGTGTATGGTGTTAGAAAGTGTTCTAGTTTCATTCTTTTACAAGTGGTTGATCAGTTTTCCCAGCACCACTTGTTAAAGAGGTTGTCTTTTCTACATTGTATATTCTTGCCTCCTTTGTCAAATATGAGGTGTCCATAGGTTCGTGGATTTATCTCTGGGCTTTCTATTCTGTTCCATTGATCTATATTTCTGTCTTTGTGCCAGTACCACACTCTCTTGATGACTGTGGCTTTGTAGTAGAGACTGAAGTCAGGCAAGTTGATTCCTCCAGTTCCATTCTTCTTTCTCAAGATTGCTTAAGCTATTCGGGGTTTTTTGTATTTCCATACAAATTGTGAAATTATTTGTTCTAGTTCTCTGAAGAATACCGTTGGTAGCTTGATCGGGATTGCATTGAATCTATAGATTGCTTTGGGTAGTATACCTATTTTCACTATATTGATTCTTCTGATTAATGAACATGGTATAGTTCTCCATCTATTTGTGTTCTCTTTGATTTCTTTCATCAGCGTTTTATAGTTTTCTATATATAGGTCTTTCATTTCTTTAGGTAGATATACTCCTAACTTTTTTATTCTTTTTGTTGCAATGGTGAATGGAATTGTTTCCTTAATTTCTCTTTCTGTTTTCTCATTATTAGTGTATTGGAATGCAAGGGATTTCTGTGTGTTTATTTTATATCCTGCAACTTTACTATATTCATTGATTAGCTCTAGTAATTTTCTGGTGGAGTCTTTAGGGTTTTCTATGTAGAGGATCATGTCATCTGCAAACAGTGAGAGTTTCACTTCTTCTTTTCCAAACTGGATTCCTTTTATTTCTTTTTCTCCTCTGATTACTGTGGCCAAAATTTCCAAAACCATTGAATAATAGTGGTGAGAGTGGACACCTTTGTCCTGTCCCTGACTGTAGAGGAAATGCTTTCAATTTTTCACCATTGAGGATAATGTTTGCTGTGGCCCCTTTGTCATATATAGCTTTTATTATGTTGAGGTATGTTCCTTCTATGCCTGCTTTCTGGAGGGTTTTTATCATAAATGGATGTTGAATTTTGTCAAAGGCTTTTTCTGCATCTATTGAGATAATCATATGGCTTTTATCTTTCAATTTGTTAATGTGGTGTATCACATTGATTGATTTGTGGATATTAAAGAATACTTGCATCCCTGGGATAAAGCCCACTTGGTCATGATGTATGATCTTTTTAATATGTTATTGGATTCTGTTTGCTAGAATTTTGTTAAGGGTTTTTTCATCTATGTTCATCAGTGATATTGGCCTGTAGTTTTCTTTTTTTGTGGCATCTTTGTTTGGTTTTGGAATTAGGGTGATGGTGGCCTCATAGAATGAGTTCAGAAGTTACCTTCTTCTGCAATTTTCTGGAAGAGTTTGAGTAAGATAGGTGTTAGTTCTTCTCTAAATTTTTGGTAGAATTCAGCTGTGAAGCCGTCTGGTCCTGGACTTTTTTTTTGTTGGGAGATTTCTGATTACAGTTTCAATTTCTGTGCTTGCTATGGGTCTGTTAAAATTTTCTATTTCTTCCTGGTTCAATTTTGGAAAGTTGTACTTTTCTAAGAATTTGTCCATTTCTTCCAAGTTACCCATTTTATTTGCATATAGTTGCTGATAATAGTCTCTTATGATCCTTTGTATTTCTGTGTTGTCTGTTGTGATCTCTCCATTCTCATTTCTAATTTTGTTGATTTGATTTTTCTCCCTTTGTTTCTTCATGAGTCTGGCTAAAGGTTTGTCGATTTTATTTATCTTCTCAAAGAACCAGCTTTTGGTTTTGCTGATTTTTGCTATGGTCTCTTTTGCTTCTTTTGCATTTATTTCTGCCCTAATTTTTAAGATTTCTTTCCTTCTACTAACCCTGGGGTTCTTCATTTCTTCCTTTTCAAGTTGCCTTAGGTGTAGAGTTAGGTTATTTATATGACTTTTTTCTTGTTTCCTGAGGTAAGCCTGTATTGCAATGAACCTTCCCCTTAGCACTGTTTTACAGTGTCCCATAGGTTTTGGGTTGTTGTGTTTTCATTTTCATTTGTTTTTATGCATACTTTGATTTCTTTTTTTATTTATTTCTTTGTGTGTGTGTGTGTGTGTGTGTGATTTGCTGGTTATTTGGCAGCATGTTGTTCAGCCTCCATATTTTGGAATTTTTAATAGTTTTTCTCCTGTAATTGAGATCTAATCTTACTGCATTGTGGTCAGAAAAGATGCTTGGAATGATTTCAATTTTTTTGAATTTACCAAGGCTGGATTTATGGCCCAGGATGTGATCTATCCTGGAGAAGGTTCCATGTGCACTTGAGAAAAAGGTGAAATTGATTGTTTGGGAGTTAAATGTCCTATAGATATCAATTAGGTCTAACTGCTCTATTATATCATTTAAAATTTGTGTTTCCTTGTTAATTTTCTGTTTAGTTGATCTATCCGTAGATGTGAGTGGGGTATTAAAATCTTCCACTATTATTGCGTTATTGTTAATTTTCCCTTTCATACTTGTTAGCATTTGTCTTACATATTGTGGTGCTCCTATGTTGGGTGCATATATATTTATGATTGTTATATCTTCTTCTTGAATTGATCCTTTGATCATTATGTAGTGTCCTTCTTTGTCTCTTTTCACAGCCTTTGTTTTAAAGTCTATTTTATCTGATATGAGTATTGCTACTCCTGCTTTATTTTGGTCTCTATTTGCATGGAATATGTTTTTCCAGCCCTTCCCTTTCAGTCTGTATGTGTCCCTTGTTTCGAGGTGTGTCTCTTGTACACAACATATATAGGGGTCTTGTTTTTGTATTCATTCAGCCAGTCTTTGTCTTTTGGTTGGGGCATTCAACCCATTTACATTTAAGGTAATTATTGGTAAGTATGGTCCCATTGCCATTTACTTTGTTGTTTTGGGTTCGCGTTTATACAACCTTTTTGTGTTTCCTGTCTAGAGAAGATCCTTTAGCATATGTTGAAGAGCTGGTTTGGTGGTGCTGAATTCTCTCAGCTTTTGCTTGTCTGTGAAGCTTTTGATTTCTCCTTCATATCTGAATGACATCCTTGCTGGGTACAGTAATCTGGGCTGTAGGTTATTTTCTTTCATCACTTTAAGTATGTTCTGCCATTCCCTTCTGGCCTGAAGAGTTTCCTTTGAAAGATCAGCTGTTATCCTTATGGGAATCCCCTTGTGTGTTATTTGTTGTTTCTCCCTTGCTGCTTTTAATATTTGTTCTTTGTGTCTGATATTTGTTAATTTGATTAATATGTGTCTTGGGGTGTTTCGCCGTGGGTTTATCCTGTTTGGGACTCTCTTGGTTTCTTGGGCTTGGGTCATTATTTCCTTCGTCATTTTAGGGAAGTTCTCTACTATTATCTCCTCAAGTATTTTTTCATGGTCTTCTTCTGGGACTCCTATGATTTGAATGTTGGGGTGTTTCACATTGTCCCAGAGGTCTCTGAGGTTCTCCTCATTTCTTTTAATTCTTTTTTCTTTTTTCCTTTCTGTTTCATTTATTTCTACCATTCTATCTTCTACCTCACTAATCCTATCTTCTGCCTCCATTATTCTACTGTTGGTTCCCTCCAGAGTGTTTTTTATCTCATTTATTGCATTATTCATTATATATTGACTCTTTTTAGTTTCTATATATAGACTCTTTTTAATTTCTTCTAGGTCCTTGTTAAACATTTCTTGCATCTTCTCAATCCTCGTCTCCAGGCTATTTGTCTGTAATTCCATTTTGTTTTCAAGATGTTGGATCATTTTCACTATCATTATTCAGAATTCTTTATCAGGTAGACTCCTTATCTCTTCCTCTTTTGATTGGTTTAGTGGGCATTTATCCTGTTCCTTACTTGCTTGGTATTTCTCTGCCTTTTCATCTTGTTTATGTTGTTGTGTTTGGGGTGGCCTTTCTGTATTCTGGCACTTTGTGGTTCCTATTTATTGTGGAGGTTCCTCACTGTGGGTGGGGTTGGACAGGTGGCTTGTCAAGGTTTTCTGGTTAGGGAAGCTTGTGTTGGTGTTCTGGTGGGTGGAGCTGGATTTCTTCTCTCTGGAGTGCAATGAAGAGTCCAGTAATAAGTTTTGAGATGTCAGTGGGTTTTGTGTGACTTTGGTTAGCCTGTATATTGAGGCTCAGGGTTATGTTCCTGTGTTGCTGGAGGATTTGCATGGTATGTCTTGCTCTGGAGCTTGTTGGCCCTTGGGTGGTTCTTGGTTTCAGTGTAGGTATGGAGGCGTTTGATGAGCTCCTATTGATTAATGTTCCCTGGATTTAGGAGTTCTCTCGTGTTCTCGGGATTTGGACTTAAGCCTCCTGCCTCTGGTTTTCAGTCTTATTCTTACAGGAGCCTCAAGACTTCTCCATCTACACAGCACTGATGATAAAACATCTAGGTTAATGATGAAAAGTTTCTCCACAGTGAGGGACACCCAGAGAGGTACACAGAGTTACATGGAGAAGAGAAGAAGGAGGAGGGAGTTAGAGGTGACCAGGAGGAGAACAGGGGGAATCAAAAGGGGAGAGAGCAAGCTAGCCAGTAATCACTTCCCTATGTGCTCTCCACAGTCTGGATCCCTCAGAGAGGTTCATGGTGTTACATAGAGAAGAGAAGAAGAGGAAGGAGACAGAGGTGGCCAGGAGGATATAAGGGGGAATTAAAAGGAGAGAGACAGATCCAGCCAGCAATCAGTTCCCTAAGTGTTCTCCACAGCCCGGGACACACAAAGAGATTCACCAAGTTGGGTAGAGAAGAAAAGGGGAGGGGAGGAGATAGAGGCGACCTGGTGGAGAAAAAGGAGAATCAAAAGGGGGAGAGAGCAATCAGGCCAGTGATCTTGCTCCCAAGTAAAAATGGGTACTGAAGATTGGGTTCTCATTTCTAAGAAAATGGGCTACCTTTCTGAGTGCCTGATGTCCTCTGCCAGCATTCAGAAGTTGTTCTGTGGAATTTGCTCAGCGTTCAAATGTTCTTTTGATGAATTTGGGGGGAGAAAGTGGTCTCCCTGTCCTATTCCTCTGCCATCTTAGGACCACCCCCAACCAGGAAGTTTTGAGTCCTTGTCTTTTACAGACTTGAACCAATTTCTCAGGGGGAAAAAAAAAAAAAAAAACTGATTCCTTTTCTGTACCTTACCTGCTATAATGAACAGACCTAAGCTGTCCCCCATGACTCCTGTCTCTTGGTATTCACAGAGAATTGAGAAATAATTCTCCTCGGTGTGTGGGACCTGTGACTTGCTTATAATGAATTGGAAGAAAGCTATGACAAATCTAGGTAGTGTATTAAAAAGCAAAGATATCATTTTGCCAACAAAGCTATGTATAGTTGAAGCTATGGTTTTTCCAGTAGGCAAGTATGGATGTGAGAATTGAACCATAAAGAACCCTGAGTGCCAAAGAACTGCTGCTTTCAAACTGTGGCGCTGGATAAAACTCTTGAGAGTCCCTTAGACTGAAAGGAGATGAACCAGTCAATCCTAAAGGAAATCAACCCTGAATATTCATTGGAAGGACTGATACTGAAGCTGAAGCTTCAATACTTTGGCCACCTGTTGCGAAGAGCCAACTCACTGGAAAAGACCCTGATACTGGGAAAGACTGAGGGCAAGAGGAGGAGGGGGAGACAGAGGATGAGATGATTGAATGGCATCACTGGCTCAATGGACATAAGTTGGAGCAACTTACGGAAGGACATGGAAGCCTGGTTCACTGCAGTCCATGCAGTCTCTAAGAGTCAGACACAACTGAGTGGCTGAACAACAGTGACAGGATGTCACTTCTGTAATTATATTACATGACATTGTAACATCTGTCTTGGTGAGAGGCTCTCTCCCTTGCTGGATTTGATAAATACAAGTACCACGTTGCAGAGACCCACATGGCAGGGAACTCCAGCCAGCAGCCAACCAAAGAAACGGAGACCCTCAGTCCAATAAAGTGAAAGTGAAGTCGCTCAGTCGTGTCTGAATCTGCTACACCATGTACTGTAGCCCACCAGGCTCCTCTGTCCATGGGATTTTCCAGGCAAGGGTACTGGATTGGGTTGCCATTTCCTTCTCCAGGGGATCTTCCCAACCCAGGGATCGAACCCAGGTCTCCCACATTGCAGGCAGACACTTTACCATCTGAGCCACCAGGGAAACCTCAGTCCAATAAGCCACAAGGAAATGAATTCCATCAACAATGGTGTGAACTCAGAAGAGGATCCTTCTCCATTTGAACCTTGAGATGAGGCTGCAGCCCCAGCAGGCACTCTGGCTGAAGCTTTTAGATGAGACACTAAAACACAGATCTCAGTGAAGCAGTGCCCAGTATCCCAACCCACAGAAACTGGGATAATATATATATATATATATATATATATATATATATATATATATATTTGCTATTTAGAACCTCTAAAGTTTGTGATGATATTGTTACGCTTCAAGAGAAAACTAGCACAACTCACATACCAATGTGCATGCACACACACATTCACAGAAGCATAGATGCAATCTGTCACAGGTACAAAATTCTCCAAAATATATCTGAAATCCTCATATTTCTCCATCACCACTATCACCAATTATCAAGAGACATTATCTTTTTGCTTTCTACTCACTGCTTCAAATTTGAGGTGAATTACTTTTCTGCACCCTGCTTGGCACAAGGAAGAGAGGGTAGATACCTGCTCACCCACTTGCTCCTAGATAGCTATTCTCCTCACCATTGCATCAGGTTATCACAATTGCTCCCAGCTGTTTCAACAGTCCTGCGTGTGACTAGTCCTCTCTGCTTCCCATCTTTAAACTGTAGTGAAAGTGTTAGCGGCTCAGTCGTGTCCGCCTCTTTGTGACCCCCATGGACCATAGCCCACCAGGCTCCTCTGTCCATGGGATTCTCCAGACAAGAATAATGGAGTGGGTTGCCACGCCCTTCTCCAGGGGATCTTCCCAACCCAGGGATCGAATCTGGGTTTCCTGTACCACAGGCAGATTCTTTCCATCTCTACGAGATGCCTTATTCCTGTTCTCCTCTGATATTGCTCTGTTTTTATTTTTCCAGGATTGTTATAGTTTAAAAAAAAAGAAATTATCTTTTCCATATTATTTCTAGGGATGTGGTGAAAGAGCAGGAGGTGGATGCCTATGTTCCATCTGTCATTTTGTTACAATACCCTTTCCAGAGTAATTTTCACTATATTATGCTGCCTCTCCCCAAAGCCATTTATGGACATTTTTCCTGGAACTAAATTCTGACAGGGACTTTTTATAATGGTTCTAGTAAGTACTATACAGCCACTGCAAATTATATTTATGGAGAATATTTAATGGTATTGCCAAATTCTCACACTATAATGTAAGTAATAAGGTGGTATAAAAGCTGTATGAGTCTTCATCCTCCTTGAGGCAAAATTTTAAGCCATACTATTGAATGATATTCACAGGAAAATAGAAAAGGAGTTGGAAACAGACCTTGAGAAATTCCAAAAAGATAGAGAAGTAGAAAGAAAGAAAGCTACGTATATATATATGTGTGTGTGTGTGTGTGTGTGTGTGTGTGTGTGTATGTTGGGTTGGTCCCAGAATTCATTCAGTTAGTGAATATATTTTTCAAAAAAGTTCTTGGTGAAAATGAAAAATGTGTCTTTTATTTTTACTTAAAAATCAAACAGAGTTTTCGGCCAACCATATACAGGGAGGGGCTTCCCCGGTGACTCAGTGGTAAAGAATCTGCCTGCAGTGTAGCAGACCCAGGTTCAGTCCCTGGGTTGGGGAGATCCTGGGGAGGAGGACATGTCAGTCCACTCCAGTCCTGTTGCTGGGAAATCCCATGGACAGAGGAGCCTGGCGGGCTACAGCCCATGGGGTCGCAAAGAGTCAGACATGATTGAAGCGAGGGGCGGCAGCAGCAGCAGCATAGAGGGGGCGGGGGCTTCCCTGGGCGCTCAGATGGGGAAGACTCTGCCTGCAGTGCAGGAGACATAGGTTCCATCCCTGGGTCTTGAAAGAGCCCCTGGAGAAGGAAATGGCTTCCCACTTCAGTGTTCTTGTCTGGAGAATCTCATAGACAGAGGAGCTTGGCAGGCTACAGTCCACGGGGTCGCAAACAGTCAGACACGACTGAGCAACTAACTCTTTCACTTTTCATATATATAAAGAGAAAGAGAGGAAAAGAAGAAAAAAGAGAGAGAGAGAGAGAAACAAGCAGTAACCAAGACTGCGGAAACCCCGGGAGGCTCCCTGGAGTTGGACGTAAGTAGCTGATTCTTATAGGAGAGTAGCAAGGACCCAAGAGAAGTGAGCAAAGGAATTACAGATCAAAGGGTCAATGGAGGTAAAAGAAGAGGATGAGAAAAGCATTGTAAATTTTAGGCGTTGAGACATTCAAATCACAGAATCTGGCACAAAAGGTGCATTTTTTATAGGCATTTTTAAATATATTAATTAATTGATACTAATGGACTAATTAATAAAGCAAAAGAAAAAAAAGTTCTGAATGAAATCAGTATTGGGAGCCATGTCCTAAAGCTTGCTGCCCTCTGCAGGCTGTCAGCGTAACAGGCACTGCTCAGAGAAGCTTGGGTCCTGGTCTGCCTCCAATTCCTGCATCTCTATGCGTGAGTCATCCCACTTTGAACCACCCCCGCTCTGCTTGTCCCAGTATCTTCATGGGATAACGCAGACTGGGGCCACCAGAGAGATACCAGGAATTGTTAGCTCCCAAAAAAGCAACCCAGCGATTCTTATTAAATGTGTACCCTGTGTGCTCAGTCATGTCCGACTCTGAGATCCCCCGGACGGTAGCCTGCCAGGCTCCTCTGTCCATGCAAATCTCCAAGCAAGAATACTGGAGTGAGTTGCCATCTCCTCCTGCAGGGGATCTTCCCGACCCAGGGATCGAATGTGCATCTCCGGCATTGGCAGGCGGATTCTTTTACCACTGCACCAGCTGGGAAGCACCTTTTTTTTTTTTTTTGGGAAGCACCTTTAATCTAACTCCACTGTTTCTGAGCTCCTAGTCCATCTGTCAGAGCCGAGATTGTCCTAGAACAATTGTCGCAGAACAATCACTCTAATGCGGCCTTTGGCTATCATTACTTCCTGTATTTTTCCATCCCTCAGTTTCATCAGAGAAGAACATAACACAGACTTTAAGTAAGAAATGAGAGATGCCTGTTGGCACAGTTCGTCCAAGAAGGTCTGTTTCCTCGGTTTCCCAAGCAGAGAAGCAACCAATTTAAAATAAATACGAAATAAATAAAGAATCTAAAATATCATCAGGGCTCCTAAATGTCATAAAACAGTGGACCTTAGATCCTTCTTAGTGATTAGTGTGATTCTGTTCATTATTTTATATACGACTCAATAGAATACTCCTCTGTCAGCGCACACCCAGTGCATCAAAACAGAAGAATTTTCCTGACATCAAGCTTAATGTTCTCTATATAATTGAAATTTGAAAGTCAGAAATTTGGAGATAACTTCAAAACCAGAAGTGAATAAATAAAGATTGTATCTAAAGTACCATGAAAAAGAACTTTTTAAAGTTTTGATCTTCTGATTCAAGAGAAACATCATTACTCAGTGTATTTATTCAGACAGTCAGCAAATATCTATTCAGTATCCTTTATGTAGAAAGTACTTTCCCAGTCACTGTTGAAAATATAAAGATTAAAAGATACAGCCACAGAAACTTTCAGGAATTTGCAGAGGGAGTGGATAAAGGAGATGGGATGAATTGTGCTGATACCTAAGAACACCAGGAGCCATCAGATAGTAAATTCACAGATCTGGGTTTAGAGTGAGATGCAGGGAGTCAGACTGGAGACCGAAGAGTCATGAAAATAGTTGGGAAAAGCCATGATGAAGGATGCCAAGACAATAATCATGATAGAAATAAAAATTAAAATTAAATAAATTGTCACTTCTATAAAGTAGAGAAGAGTAAATAGCAAGTCCAGCCAGGGGCAATGAAAAGCTTTATCTTTGAAATAACAGTAATGGTAGAATTAATGAACCTACAGAAAAACAAAGTATTCATGTTAAGCCTAGAGAACAAAACTGCTTTCCCAGGTCTAGAAGAGAATTGAGACATCTTCTCACCAATAAAACCACACTTATTTTTAACTAGTTCCAGGCAAGTTGCCCAAATGTTTTTTAGATATAGGCTATTTTCATCTTGTCTTTTCTGAGCACTCTCTTATGGCATAGATAGAAAATAGAACTATTCCTATATGAAGAGCCTGAGTATTGGATTAATATTTTAAAACCCTTTGTGAACATCTTCTAAAAGCCCATAAGATTCAGATTGTTCCCTTAGGCAAGGAAGTGATATATCACTTAATATCACTATTTCCTTGGAAAAGAAGAAAAGAAGTAGAGAGAAGTTTAAAAGAAAAAACTAAAATTATGATCGTGGGTGCCATTAAATAAACTTTATTGTAACAAAGAAAAAAAATTATGACCACTTGTCAAGTTTAAGACCTGGATTTTGTAACCTCTAAAAATTATACTTTTTCTTCTGTACATCAATACCTTCCACTGCACTTGGAACATCTATAGAGCTCCCAGAGACCCAAGAAGGACTATTGTGACAGATTGGCATTATTAACATTATAATTAGCACCAATAAGTTGTTGTTCAGTTGCTCAGTCATGTCCAACTCTCTGCAACTCCATGGGCTTCCCTGTCCAAATTCATGCCCATTGAGATGGTAAAAATAACAACAAAAATTATCATTTATTTAATACTTAAGTGTAACTGCCTCTCCTCTAAGTGTTTTACATGCATTATTTCTCATAATCTTCACAAAATCCTGATGAGGAATCACCATCTACTATTATGTCCACATTTTAGTTGAGGACACTCAGGGAAAGAGAAGTAATTTATCCAGAGTCACCTGGCTCTTGTGTCAGACTTCAAAGTACTGTCTGAGAGGTGCAAGTGAAATGGTAAAAGTAAGTGATACAGATACAGAACAGACTTTTGGACTCTGGGAGAAGGCAAGGGTGGGATGTTTCGAGAGAACAGCATATATATTATCTATAGTGAAACAGATCACCAGCCCAGGTGGGATGCATGAGACAAGTGCTCGGGCCTGGTGCACTGGGAAGACCCAGAGGAATCGGGTGGAGAGGGAGGTGGGAGGGGGGATCGGGATGGGGAATACATGTAAATCCATGGCTGATTCATGTCAATGTATGACAAAACCCACTACAATATTGTAAAGTAATTAGCCTCCAACTAATAAAAATAAATGAAAAAAAAAAATGAATGAATAAGGTAGACCGGAAAGAAAAAAAAAAAGTAAGTGATAGACTAAGCAAGAGTCTAGGACAAAATCAAGGTAAAAGCTTGAGTCAGATCACGTGACTCTATATTTTGTTTTATGATTTTGTTGTGCCTTTTAGCAGAAAACAGTGGCTCAGAAAGGCGTAGAATATCCGGATTGTTGTGGTCCCCAAGGTTGGGTTCTAGTGCAAAGAAAGGAGATAAAGATAGCAAGAGATGCTGCACACAAAAAGAATGAAAGAAAGGGGGCTTCCCTGGCAGTGTATGGAACTAAGATCCCACATGTGTGCCACCAAAAAGAAAAGAAAAAGAGAGAAAGAGAAAGATACTGGACTGTCTCAAAAAAGCCAAATTAAATTGGGTAACAGAGGTATCTAGGTAAAACTGAATTGATGGGTAGGCATGTAGGGGAGAGGAGAGTAGCCTTTCATTGTGCAGCTTTCATAGAAAAGTATTTGTTTAATACTGTGATTGACTCATGATGTCACCATCAGAAAAGAAAAATGGCACAGTTCCCAGAAAGGGCAATTTGGCACTCTCTAGGAAAATTTCACATACATTTGCTTTTTGACTAAGATACTTCTTAAGTATCTGTCTCAATGATTCAATGGCAAGTTATTCATTGCCTCACTATTATTAAAGGTAAATGGATGAAAACGACCCACATTTCTACCAACTGTAGACAGGTTGAATAAACTATGCTACATCTATATAATTGTGTAGTTAAGCAACTCTAAAGTGATTGGGGGAAGATCCCTGTGTGCCCACAAGGAGTTAATCTAGAATTTCTAAGCAAGGATGACATAGTGCAGGGCATTTTCATCTTGCTATATATTGGATAAGAAAGAGGGATATACAAGTATTTACCCACATCTGCTTACAATCTTTAAGAGTGGAAAAATAAATCAAAAACTTGTAAAAATCATTACCATTGCAAGGAGAACAGAGGGCATAGGATATACCTCCTTTATATATTTGAATTTGTAATCATGTAACTTAATAAATTTCAAAAATTAAATTGAAAGAAATAAGGAATCTGAAAATTGAAAGCAATGTGAAACAAATAAATCTCATGGTGATGGTGTAACCACTCAAAGAATTATTTCAAGTGATTTTTAACATACAGAATTTGTACTGCACATCCCTGGAGGTAAAATAATCCTAAAATGAAAAGAAATTGCTTAAAAATCTTTAAATTTATATTCAGTAATCTCATTGTTAGTAATAACATTTGTTCTGTTATTCTGAAACTATTAAAGTTATCAAATAATGTAAATAAAAAACAAAGATTTTCAGCTTAAGATGCTGGAGAAGCTTAAATTCAAAGAAGTAAGATAAAATCCTATAAATTCAAATTAGAAATACTAGGGGGGGAGGATCAGTGTATGTTTTTCTCCTTAAAAATTACAAACTTCCTGGTTTTGTCTACTAAAATTGTCTACAATGACAGCTCAGTAGCAATGAGGGCAAATAGCATTCAGATTGTGTGCTTTTAGCACCATATTGAATTAAAAGGAAAGAATTTCATAGGGAAATGACTGATTCCAGGTCTGGCAGGAAAGGTACAAAATGAGCCACAGACATCTATGTGACTGGGAAATGGGAGGGGAGGGCAGGAGTGGGGGAAGAAAGTAAAAGGAATAGCCTAAGTCTAACCAAGCCTCTGGATCAGGGTTTCTCAGCCTTGGAACTATTGACACTTGGAGCCCTTTCTTTGGTTGCAGGCTGCCCTGTCCATTGAATGATGTGTATTTAGCAGCATCCAGGCAACTTGAAATCATGTAACTATTTTAATAAATTTCAAATATTAAATTGAAAGACAAAAGGAATCTGAAAATTGAAAGCAATGTGAAACAAATGAATCTGATTTAAATAAGTACTTTTATTCTGATTCAATCCAAATATATGACTCATTAAAATATTTAGGCTAAGACAAATGTAGATAAAGAATATATACTGAAAAAAAATAGCATTTATGTTTGTAACTTGGGAGAAAAAAGTAAGAAAACATTTCAGAAAGAAACAAGATAATTAGAGACCGAACAGAGAACTTAGTGATTCACTTAAGATTTTTCTTTGAAAGATTGAGACAAAATGTCAGTTCTATGACTGTAAGAGAGAACAGTTAAAGCCTTGTGCCAAGAATAGGGAGCTCTTCTGTGAAATATTTTATATTCAGTAAAATAAATTCAAATCTGAAGTTTACTACTAAATGGAAGATTACGTTTTCTTAAAATAAATTCACTTCTAACAATAAGTTAGAATTGTTTAAGTTTAACAAAGTTTATTTTACAATGGCTTTATTTCGCAAATATATGAATAAAAGTTTCTAATGAACAGTCCCCCAGAATTATCATAGTCCATGAGTTGTAGAAACTTGTCTTGCACATTAAAATTTTCACTACTCTTAGTGAAAAATTCAACGGGAATTTATATATCCTACATAAGCATAACAGTGTGATGTGGTATATTGTAATATTTAAATAAAGGGGAGAGATGTTTCATTTAATTTTCTAATATTCTCAGAAACACTTTTCTGGATGTCATCTCTTAATAGGAAAACTAATGAAGCAGTTGACAACTTTCATTCACTTTCAAAGGACTAGTCCAAGAAGTACTGCAATCTTATCCTTTTATTTCCTTTCAAGGGAATATAAAACTTCTAAAACATATTTCCATGTAAATGCTTGAACTTCAGGGAGGTATTAATGAATGAACCACCACATGTGTTCAAATAGGAAAACAAATAAGTGAGCTCTAAATCAGTTTATAAGAAAAAAGAAAGGAAAGAAAATCTTCACTTGGGGGGAAAAATATCATTATACTATGTTCAGAAATGATTAAAAAGCCATGTCTTTCCAGCAATATCACAATGGCTTCTAATATCTTTGCTTCCAAACTCTTTCTTCTTCCTACCCATTTTTCAATTCTTTAAGTGTGTCTTCACAAAGTTCTGGAGAAGGCAATGACACCCCACGCCAGTACTCTTACCTGGAAAATCCCATGGACGGAGGAGCCTGGTAGGCTGCAGTCCACGGGGTCGCGAAGAGTCGGACAGGACTGAGCGACTTCACTTTCTTCTTTCACTTTCACAAAGTTCAGCACCATTTTGTTGTATTCAGCAGCTATCATTGGTTTCCCACTGCCAAGTAGTCCAAACTTCTCACTAACCACTAAGCTCCTCCACAGACTCCGCCTCTTCCTTTCTGGGCACCGGCAACTAGAATTAACACCATTTCCGAGTGTGCATTGCTGATTCCTACTCTAAAATTCTACTTCCTGTTGACTCTGTTTATTGAAACAGGCTCCTTCATTAAAACCATCTCAACCTTTGAGATACCCATGGCTCAAATGATAATCTGCCTGCAATGTGGGAGACATGGGTTCCATCCCTGGGTCAGGAAGATCCCCTGCAGGAGGGCACGGCAACCCACTCCAGTATTCTTGCCTGGAGAATCCCCATGGGCAGGGGAGCCAGGCAGGTTACAGTCCATGGGGTCACACAGACACGACTGAAAGACTAACACACCATTTACATCATGATTCAATTGAATGCCACTTCTTCTAAGAAAGTAACCCAATCAACCTATCAAAAGTTACTTTGCCTAGGTCTTTGACCCACTATTAGAACAAAAGTATTCTTATTTTTTACCTGAATAAAACTTGAATCACTTAAATTCTACCATGAGGTCCTTGAAAGGAAGGATGGCAGATATTTTTCTAAGACCCACCTGGCTCTGGGTCTCCCAAAGTTCAAATGAAGGAGGGTTATACAACAGCCATCCACCACCTTCAGCTGGACTTCTAAAAATGGTACCTCATAAATAACCTAACTCTACAACTAAAACAACTAGAGAATGAAGAAATGAAGAAACCCAGGGTTAGTAGAAGGAAATAAATCTTTAAAATTAGGGCAGAAATAAATGCAAAAGAAACTAAAGAGACCATAGCAAAAATCAACAAAGCTAAAAGTTGTTTTTTTGAAAAAATAAATAAATTGACAAACTGTTAGCAAGACTCATTAAGAAACAAAGGGAGAAGAGCCAAATTAACAAAATTAGAAATGAAAATGGAGAGATCACAGCAGACAACACTGAAATACAAAGGATCATAAGAGACTACTACCAGCAGCTCTATGCCAACAAAATGGACAACTTGGTAGAAATGGACGAATTCTTAGAAAAGTATAACTTTCCAAAACTGAACCAGGAAGAAATAGAAGACCTTAACAGACCCATCACAAGCACAGAAATCAAAACTGTAATCAGAAATCTTCCAGCAAACAAAAGCCCAGGACCAGATGGCTTCACAGCTGAATTCTACCAAAAATTTAGAGAAGAGCTAACACCTATCTTACTCAAACTCTTCCAGAAAATTGTAGAAGAAGGCAACCTTCCAAACTCATTCTATGAGGCCACCATCACCCTAATTCCAAAACCAGACAAAGATGCCACAAAAAAAGAAAACTACAGGCCAATATCACTGATGAACATAGATGCAAAAATCCTTAACAAAATTCTAGCAAACAGAATCCAACAACATATTAAAAAAATCATACATCATGACCAACTGGGCTTTATCCCAGAATGCAAGGATTCTTCAATATCTGCAAATCAATCAATGTAATACACCACATTAACAAATTGAAAGATAAAAACCATATGATTATCTCAATAGATGCAGAAAATACCTTTGACAAAATTCAACATCCATTTATGATAAAAACTCTCCAGAAAGCAGGCATAGAAGGAACATACCTCAACATAATAAAAGCTATATATGACAAACCCACAGCAAGCATTACCCTCAATGGTGAAAAATTGAAAGCATTTCCCCTAAAATCAGGAACAAGACAAGGGTGCCCACTCTCACCACTACTATTCACCATAGTTTTGGAAGTTTTTCAGAGCAGAAAGAGAAATAAAAGGAATCCAGATAGGAAAAGAAGTAAAACTCTCACTGTTTGCAGATGACATGATCCTCTACATAGAAAACCCTAAAGACTCTACCAGAAAATTACTAGAGCTAATCAATGAATACAGTAAAGTTGCAGGATACAAAATTAACACACAAAAATCCCTTGCATTCCTATATACTAACAATGAAAAAAAAGAAAGAGAAATTAAGGAAACAATACCATTCACCATTGCAACAAAAAGAATAAAATACTTAGGAGTATATCTACCTAAAGAAACAAAAGACCTATACATAGAAAACTATAAAACACTGATGAAAGAAATCAAAGAGGACACAAACAGATGGAGAAATATAGCATGTTCAAGGATTGGAAGAATCAATATTGTGAAAATAACTATACTACCCAAAGCAATCTATAGATTCAATGCAATCCCTATCAAGCTACCAACAGTATTTTTCACAGAACTAGAACAAATAATTTCACAATTTGTATGGAAATACAAAAAACCTCGAATAGCGAAAGTAATCTTGAGAAAGAAGAATGGAACTGGAGGAATCAACCTGCCTGACTTCAGGCTCTACTACAAAGCCATAGTCATCAAGACAGTATGGTACTGGCACAAAGACAGAAATATAGATCAATGGAACAGAATAGAACGCCCAGAGATAAATCCATGAACCTATGGACACCTTATCTTCGACAAAGGAGGCAAGAATATACAATGGAAAAAAGACAATCTCTTTAACAAGTGGTGCTGGGAAAACTGATCAACCACCTGTAAAAGAATGAAACTAGAACACTTTCTAACACCATACACAAAAATAAACTCAAAATGGATTAAAGATCTAAATGTAAGACCAGAAACTATAAAACATCTAGAGGAGAACATAGGCAAAACACTCTCTGACATAAATCACAGAGAATCCTCTATGACCCACCTCCCAGAATATTGGAAATAAAAGCAAAAATAAACAAATGGAACCTAATGAAACTTAAAAGCTTTTGCACAACAAAGGAATCTATAAGCAAGGTGAAAAGACAGCCCTCAGAATGGGAGAAAATAATAGCAAATGAAGCAACAGTCAAAGGATTAATCTCAAAAATATACAAGCAACTCCTGCAGCTCAATTCCAGAAAAATAAATGACCCAATCAAAAAATGGGCCAAAGAACTAAACAGACATTTCTCCAAAGAAGACATACAGGTGGCTAACAAACACATGAAAAGATGCTCAACATCACTCATTATCAGAGAAATGCAAATCAAAACCACAGTGAGGTACCATTTCACTCCAGTCAGGGTGGCTGCTATCCAAAAGTCTACAAGCAATAAATGCTGGAGAGGGTATGGAGAAAAGGGAACCCTCTTACACTGTTGGTGGGAATGCAAACTAGTACAGCCGCTATGGAGTACAGTGTGGAGATTTCTTAAAAAACTGGAAATAGAACTGCCATATGACCCAGGAATCCTGCTCCTGGGCATACATACCAAGGAAACCAGATCTCAAAGAGACATGTGCACCCCAATGTTCATCGCAGCACTGTTTATAATAGCCAGGACATGGAAGCAACCTGATGCCCATCAGCAGATGAGTGGATAAGGAAGCTGTGTTACATATACACCATGGAATATTACTCAGCCATTAAAGAGAATACATTTGAATCAGTTCTAATGAGATGGATGAAACTGGAGCCCATTATACAGAGTGAAGTAAGCCAGAAAGATAAAGACCAATACAGTATACTAACGCACATATATGGAATTTAGAAATATGATAACGATAACCCTATATGCAAAACAGAAAAAGAGACACAGATGTACAGAACAAACTTTGGGACTCTGTGGGAAAAGGCAAGGGTGGGATGTTTCAAGAGAACAGCATCAAAACATGTATATTATCTAGGGTGAAACAGATCACCAGCCCAGGTTGGATGCATGAGACAAGTGCTCAGGGCTGGTGCACTGGGAAAACCCAGAGGGATGGGGTGGGGAGGGAGGTGGGAGGGGGGACTAGGATGGGGAATACATGTAAATCCATGGCTGATTCATGTCAATGTATGGCAAAAAGCACTACAATATTGTAAAGTAATTAGCCTCCAACTAATAAAAATAAATGAAGAAAAAATTTTTAAAGAAAAAAAAAAGGGTACCTCTGAGCGATTGCTCCTTTTCTGAGATGGATGAGTCATGTAGGTAAAACTTTGGGAAACAGAGAATTATAAATTAACTTACCTGTAAGAACATGGGTAATAGGACATGTTGTAGAGGAAAGAGCCCAGAAGGGAAGAAAAAAGGTTGGACAAGCAAGGCTGGAGAGAAACACAAAGAGGAAGCAGAGGAGAAGGATGGAAAGTAGGAGCTGAAAGGGCAAAGACACTGGGAAATGAGAAGAAATCAAGTGGAAATCTCCAAGGGAAACTGAAATTTGGAGAAGGAAGAAGCAATACAAAGAAGGATTTCAGTAACTTTAATTGCAAGATATGTGATATAATCCCATCCTCTTCATTCTCATCAGTGCCTTGACATTGAAATTTGAGGTGATATGACAACTTGTGTAAGGGAAAATGATTGAGGTAAGGCTGCTCACTGCTCTAAAGCCAATCTAGAGGCAAGGCTTGTGGAAAGGAAAGTTTGCTTTATTTTGGATGCCAGCCACGAGGTCAAGGGGTGGATTCCACGCCCCATCCAAGGCCGACTCACCAACGCTGAGAATCAATGGGCAAGAACTATTATATATGGAGGGAGGTGGCTCCATGCAGAAACAGTACAGTCAGTTCTGCCAGTCATCTTGACATTGGTCATGTGGTGATTTGACCACTGTTATCTTGACTGATTTGGGGATTCCCTGATAGCTCAGTTGGTAAAGAATCCGCCCGGAATGCAGGAGACCTGGGTTCAATCCCTGGGTTGGGAAGATCCTGTGGAGAAGGGGAAGGCTATCCACTCCAGTATTCTGGCCTGGAGAATTCCATGGACGAGTCCAAGGGGTCACAAAGAGTCGGACATGACTCAGTGTGTTTCACTTCACTTCATCTGTTGATTTAGCTACAGTTTGTCTTCAGGTCCAGGATAGGTTTGTTCCCAGTTTTTTGAGGCCAGTTCTTGGAATTGTAGCAGCTTATGTCATGGATATAGTCTTCAGTTCAGTTCAGTTCAGTTCAGTTGCTCAGTTGTGTCCGACTCTTTATGACCCCATGAACCACAGCACGCCAGGCCTCCCTGTCAATCACCAACTCTCGGAGTCCACCCAGTCCACCTCTGTGGTCCCCTTCTCCTCCTGCCTTCAATCTTTCCCAGCATCAGAGTCTTTTCAAATGAGTCAACTCTTTGCATCAGGCGGCCAAAGTATTGGAGTTTCAGCTTCAGCATCAGTCCTTCCGATGAACATTCAGGACTGATTTCCTTTAGGATTTGATCTCCTTACAGTCCAAGCGATTCTCAAGAGTCTTCTCCAACACCACACTTCAAAAGCATCAATTCTTCGGCACTCAGCTTTCTTTATAGTCGAACTCTCACATCCATACATGACCACTGGGAAAACCATAGCCTTGACTAGATGGACCTTTGTTGACAAAGTAATGTCTCTGCTTTTTAATATGCTGTCTAGGTTGGTCATAACTTTCCTTCCAAGGAGTAAGTGTCTTTTAAGTTCCTGGCTGTAATCACCATCTGCAGTGATTTTGGAGCCCCAAAAATAAGTCTGCCATTGTTTCCACTGTCTCCCCATCTGTTTGCCATGAAGTAATGGGACTGGATGCCATGATCTTAGTTTTCTGAATGTTGAGCTTTAAGCCAACTTTCTCACTCTCCTCTTTCACCTTCATCAAGAGGCTCTTTAATTCTTCTTCACTTTCTGGTCAGATGTAATTAACTTCTTCCACCTGATGAGTGTTTCAGTATCTATAAGACAGCTCACAAGATATGGCTCATAATATTATTATTATCTATAGACCTTGAGAAAGAGTTAATATCTTTGACTTGGCTTACTGACTAGACTGTTATTACTTCATCTTGTTTGACTGCTTTTCTTTGTTTCTGAATTTTCTTGCTGCTCTTATTAAACTTATTCTTTTAACCAAAGTTTTTCCACCAACAAAAAGCAGGCAGAGAACATGGGAGGGGAAGGACTACAGGGTCCTGCTCTCTTTCACTTGAAGATGGACATAACATCAGCCCTGGGTGAGAGAACCTGATGTAAGGAGGTCCAATTACAGTGTTTTACAATTAATTCTGAAATCAAACCATATCACAGTTTCATTTTCATTTGTTGTTTTGGGTACATATACAGGCTCCAGTAAAACTAGTTTTGATAAAGGTTTGATTCACTCATTCTCTAATATTTTTTTAATGTGTTTCATTGTGGTAAGAGTCACAACATACTATTTTTACCATGTTTAGCTGTATAGCTTGGTGACAGTAAGTATATTCACATTGTTGTGCCACTCTTACCATCTCCCAAATATTCACCTTTCTAAGCTGAAACTCTGTCCCCATTAAATATTAATTCCCCATTTCCCCTCCCCCTTTCTCATTCTAGCCCCTGGCCTCTGCAAATGTACTTTCTGACTCTATGAATTTGACTATTCTAGATATCTTGCTTCAAACAGAATTTGTCTCCACCTATGGTATATTGGTCATTTTCTACTATTAATTTTATTATAAGATTCCTGTATAAAATGAAGTTGATCAGCTATTATTAAAGAGAGACAGTATCTTAAAAGCAGGAATGAATTAACATTTACAGCTAAAGTTCCATCTAATATTCAGAATTGCAGAATCAGAATACATTTTGTAGAATTGGACCTGGACAAAATTTGATTTTATTTAAGTGGGATGTACTTAACGTTAGCAAAGTGGATTACTTTTTGACTTGCTAAGGAATCAAAAAATGAATAAATAATGCCTCTGTCTCTAGCTGGAGGAAGCACAAGCTGGAATCAAGATTGCCCAGAGAAATATCAATAACCTCAGATATGCAGATGACACCACCCTTATGGCAGAATGTGAAGAAGAAATAAAGAGCCTCTTGATGAAAGTGAAAGAGGAGAGTGACAAAGTTGGCTTAAGGCTCAACACTCAGAAAACTAATATCATGGCATCCAGTCCCATCACTCTGCTGCAGATAGATGGGGAAACAGTGGAAAGAGTGGCAGACTTTATTTTTTGGGGCTCCAAAATCACTGCAGATGGTGATTGCAGCCATAAAATTAAAAGATGCTTGCTCCTTGGAAGGAAAGTTATGACCAACCTAGACAGCATATTAAAAAGCAGAAACATTACTTTGTTAACAAAGGTCTGTCTAGTCAAGGCTATGGTTTTTCCAGTGGTCATTTATGGATGTGAGAGTTGGACTCTAAAGAAAGCTGAGTGCCGAAAAATTGATGCTTTTGAAGTGTGGTGTTGGAGAAGACTCTTGAGAGTCCCTTGGACTGCAAGGAGATCCAACCAGTCCATCCTAAAGGAGATCAGTCCTGGGTGTTCATTGGAAGGACTGATGTTGAAGCTGAAACTTTGGACAATACTTTAGACACCTGATGTGAAGAGCTGACTCATTGGAAAAGATTGAAGGCAGGAGGAGAAGGGGACGACAGAGGATGAGATGGTTGGATGGCATCACCAACTCAATGGACATGGGTTTGGGTGGAATCTGGGAGTTGGTGATGGACAGGGAGGCCTGGCGTGCTGCAGTTCATGGGGTTCCAAAGAGTCGGACACAACTGAGCAACTGAACTGAACTGAACTATCTCTAGTAACAGTCATAATTGATCTGAGATTAACAGAACTTCAATTGGTGAGTTTTCTCTTTTCTATATTAACAAATTTATATTTTGTCTGCCAAAACAAAAACTTGAAAGCACTGTGAGCCCCCTTCTTTTTAATACTTAATGCTATACTCTAAAATTGTCCCTCTTCTTTTCCTGTAACATTTCCATTCTCTCAGAGCCAAATAATCCCAGCTAGGTATAAACAGCAGGATGTGGGGTTGGGGGAATAGGTGGAAGAATCTGAATAAATCAATTGTATTAAAGTAATTTCTGTGGCTATCAATCTTTAATTGGTGAAATTTCAGTCCCAGGAGAAGAGAAGAATTTGAATGGGTGGAAATTTCATTTTTCCAAGAGGCCTTTAAGAGAGCCATAAATCCCTTCCTAGGTACTATTCCACCTTCAGTAAAGTGGAAGTTCCTCGTGAGAGAAAACAGCAAAACCCCCTCGTCTCTCCCAGGCCCCACTTGAGCATAAACTGAATTAGCCTATTCAAAAGTTTGGCTGATGAACAGGGAATGCTGCTCAGTATTATGTAACAACCTAAGTGGGAAAAGAATTTGAAAAAGAACAGATACATGTACAAATTAATCACTTTGCTCTACACCTGAACTTATCACAGCCTTGTTAATCAGCTATACTCCAATATAAAATAAAAGGTTTCTAAAAAACTTGGCTAGTGAAGCACGCTAAAGTTTAAAATAGCATGCTTGCTTCTACACTTTGATGTTTAAAAATCTTAAGACTTAAACTTAGTCTAAGATAACAAATCCAGGATCTCACTGACTGGAGTTGAAAATTAGTATGCACCATTACATTTTAGCAAAGTTTTGATCACTTACATAAAATATATACATTCAACACAATGCTCCTACCTGTCATCTAAGAGTAAATGTTTTGAAGAAAATAGATATGAAGATGATTCCTTAAGCTGCCTACAATTGGCAGGCCCACTGTACACCACCTGAAATAAATCAAGTAAGTGAAAAGATGAGGACACTACAGTTACTTTACCAGCTATGACAACTTAATAGAAAACAAACAAACAAAAAATCTTCACTCCTTTAAACAGAGCAAACAGAGAAAGTAAATAAACAGGCACCTATGAAAATTTTAAAAAGCTTGTCCTTTGTCATTTAATATTTAAGGAGATAATTTCTGGATAAAGACAAGCTGGGTGCTTAAGAACTCTTCATGCAGCTAATGTATGAACAGCGACCATTAACTAAAAACCAATCTTGAAACTTAGCCAGTTTGCAAAATGCTGTTACAGAGCCCACACAGCCAAACCAGGCCAGGTAGTCCAAAAAGCACTTTGTCCATGACCCAGGACTTGGAACTCACTGTAGCCCAGGAAGAACCAGCAGCCCATGACCCGCAGCTAACACCATGAATGACCCACGAAGACATTGCGAATGAATTAACAAATTCAAATCCACAGTCCAAAGGGGTCCCGGTGGCAGAAGGAAAACTATAGGATGTGGATTGAATGAGTGGGGCCAAAGTCTTCCTAACTCAGACACTTACTAACTACTGTCTGCCCATCTCTATTATGAAAACAAAATTATTATTTTAAGGGGACAGTTTGGTAGTTAAATGAGATTATGAGAATGAGATATGTTTTATAAACAGTAAAACATAATCTGTTGTTGTCACCTACTCATAATTAACATAAATACTCCTACAAAAATGTGTGCTGTCCTTAGTCATTCAGTCGTGTCCGACTCTTTGCAAGCCCATGGACTATAGCCCGCCAGGCTCCTCTGTCCATGGGGATTCTCCAGACAAGAAGAGTGGACGGGGTCTTCCCAACCCAGGGATCGAACCCAGGTCTCCCGCATTGCAGGTGGATTCTTTACCATCTGAGCTACCAGAGAAGTCCAAGAATACTAGAGTAGGTAGCCTATCCCTTCTCCATGGAATCTTCCCAAACCAGGAATCAAAGCTGGGTCTCCTGCATTGCAGGCAGATTCTTAACCAACTCAGCTACCAGGGAAGCAGTGAAGTCTGTAATCTGGTGAATAAAATTAATATTGATTTTATTATTAATACTAATTAATAATATCAATATCCAATTAATAAAATGTACTTAAACCCCAAAGATAAAAAATGAGTGTTGAAATCTCATATTAAAGGTTTTGGAAAATGAGATAAGGCATAACATAAACAGTTACTCTCATAAATTATCATATTAAATTAGATATATATGACCCAAAGTTAAGTATTCTAAACATTTAAAATTATAAAATATATTAACTTTGATTAATGTGGAAATTTTTAATGAAATTATTATTAAATACAATCATTAACATTATAGTTTTTATAATACAATGGCAAAAAGTAAATGAAAATTTTATTTAGTTAACTAGGCTTTAATGATAGATTTTATAATATAAAGAGAGTAACACTAGAAGTGGTCTTTAAAAGTTTTGCTATTTCATCCTCTCAGGTTTTATTAGTAAAATCACAGTGTACAAAATTATGCTATGTTCTTGCCAGATAATAGCTGTAGCACTACGGTGAGTTCTTGGAATTACACTTTCAGAGGAAAATTAATGAACGTTAATGCGGTGCAGAAGGACAGAGGGCTTGAAAGCACATTATGTGCAGGAAGATGAAAGGAAATTGGACTGCTGAGTTTAGCCTTTAAAAACAAGGAAGAAATAACAGTTACATCCAAATATTTGAATAGCCTTAATAATCACTCCCAGACAATAGTGTTAGAAGTAATTGCAGGCAACTACGGACAAGTAGACCACATTTATCTGAGAGTGAATAACATTGAAGAGGATGGACAATGACTTATGTGGTAGGGATTTAAACATTAAAGGAGGTGAGAAGAGAAAAAAATAGCTACGTTACATACAATGGTGTTTCAGAACTCAGATTTTGTGGTTTATTACTTGTTTCTTTAACAGCTCAATGTAAATCTCTGGCGGTCCAGGGTTAAGATTTTCCCTTCCAATGCAGGTTTGATCCCTGGTAATATCCCACATGAGTTGTAGCTTTAAAAAAAAAATAAAACAGAAGCAATATTGTAACAAAGTCAATAAGAAACATTAAAAATGGTCCAGGTCAAAAAATCTTTAAAAAATAAATACAATATATTCAGTTGAAATATGGTAACAATTTTCATGATCCTTGTTTACATATTTTAAACAAGTTGTAGCTCCACAACTGAAAGATGGAATTATGCTTTGGAGCTAGAAGGAAAAAAATATCCTCTCACAACCCTAAAATAATCACACACACACACACACACACACACGCACACTGCTTGCTAAAAGTCCTTTCATGACATACGTTTCAGGTACCCTTGCAGGCTTACCCTGCTGCAAAGTGTCACTCAGTATCCCCATTACTAATGAAAAATAAATGATTCAGTGTGCAATGGGGGAGAGTAATTATTCCCAAGCCTCCTGGTTCCTAAAAAATAATAAAATTTTCACTCCTTGGAACAGACAGGTAAAGAAATAGCACTTCCAGGTCCATTCATTCTCTCTGATTATCTTATTGATGAGACTGGGAGAAAGCCTGTGCAGGAGAGAAGCAATTCCATTTGAGCTCTGTTTTAAACATATATTTTTCTTCTCCTTTGCCACATGGTCATTCACTTGCCCCAATGTGGCACTTGCAGTTGTCCAACCCTTACCTGCAAGGACAGTGGAAGTGTTATTTGGGCAGAGGAGAAGGAAAACGTTAGAGTCCAGATGCAGGCTGCATTTTTTAATTTGATTGATAAGTAACCAAGCTGATATTTTTGTTTGAATCGCCATCTGTTGGCAACCTATGTTTATTTTCTGAAATTGGCTCTAAATGCTGTCATGAGGGAAAGAGATGAGATTAATCATTTTCTTCCAAAACCTGTACAAGTTTTACCCAAATGACAGAAATACATCACATAATATGCCAACCCAGGGTGGCGTTGTTGGAGTAAGCACGTTCATCTGGAAAACAGAAACACTCACAAAACTCAAGAAAACAGGAAAGAGGAAAACAAAGCCTTATTCAACATTTCATGAAGTTTGTTTTTTATATAAATGAAATTTGAGTTCTGAAAAGTTATATATGGTAGCTATTGCCTAAACTCAGGGCCGAAAATTTATTGTGAATTAACTATAAATAGGTGGATGAAGCACAGCTGGCCTTGGAAACTGGGCAGAAATATCTCCACAAAATGAAATTATTTTTACTGCCTATGAAAGAATTCAGCAATAGATGAAAAGAAAATACTACACTTGAGAGACAGAGCAAAGCAGTTTTCAAATAATTGAATGTAGAAAAGAGAATGTTTTAAAGAATACTTATGTTGTGACCTCAATAAAATCAAATAGGAAATAAAAGATGATAAAAAGACAAAATGAGATGAATGGGGAGCTTTCCTGTGATGCAAGTTGTGGTGAAAAGTCTCCCCAAAACAGAAAAATATTATTCCTAAAATTGAGTAGTAGAATTTATATATTTATCACATTGAATAAAGAGCAGAATTAACTAAATAAAAAAGAAAGTAATATGAAGGATAACCTTAAGTCTTGTCAAAATGAAGAGGCTAGGAAAAAATGAAAAAATAATAGTGGCTCACAATTTCTGCCTAGAGATGAATGGACAACAATAGAATGAAGATGAGATAAAATACACTGAATTCTGAAGTTCTAACTTCAATATTTTAAAAAAGAAAATGTTTTCTTATTGTACTCAGCTCAATTCACTCACTCAGTCATCTCAGACTCTTTGCAACACCATGGACTGCAGCACGCCAGGCCTCCTTGTCCATCACCAACTCCCAGAGTTCACCCAAACTCATCTCCATTGAGTCAGTGATGCCATCCAACCATTTCATCCTCTGTTGTCCCCTTCTCCTCCCGCCTTCAATCTTTCCCAGCATCAGGGTCTTTTCCAATGAGTCAGTTCTTTGCATCATGTAGCCAAACTACTGGAGTTTCAGCTTCAATATCAGTCCTTCCAATAAACATCCAGGACTGATCTCCTTTAGGATGGACTGGTTGGATCTCCTTGCAGTCCAAGGTACTCTCAAGAGTCTTCTCCAAAACTACAGTTCAAAAGCATCAATTTTACAACACAGCTTTTTTTAGAGTCCAACTCTCATACATGACTACTGGAAAAACCATAGCCTTGACTAGACAGACCTTTGTTGGCAAAGTAACATCTCTGCTTTTTAATATGCTGTCTAGGTTGGTCATAACTTTTCTTCCAAGGAGTAAGCATCTTTTAATTTTATGGCTGCAATCACCATCTGCAATGATTTTGGAGCCCAGAAAAATAAAATCTGCCACTGTTTACACTGTTTCCCCATCTATTTGATGTGAAGTGATGGGACCAGATGCCATGATCTTAGTTTCCTGAATGTTGAGCCTTAAGCCAACTTTTTCACTTGCCTCTTTTACTTTCATCAAGAGGTTCTTTAGTTTTTCTTCACTTTCTGCCATAAGGGTGGTGTCATCTGCATATCTGAGGTTATTGATATTTCTCCCGGAAATCTTGATTCCAGCTTGTGCTTCTTCCAGCCCAACATTTCTCATGATGTACTCTGCATAGAAGTTAAATAATCAGGGTGACAATATACAGCCTTGAAGTAGTCCTTTTCCTATTTGGAACCAGTCTGTTGTTCCATGTCAAGTTTTAATTGTTGCTTCCTGACCTGCATACAGATTTCTCAAGAAGCAGGTCAGATGGTTTGGTATTCCCATATGTTTAAAAATTTTCCACAATTTGTGGTGATCCACACAGTCAAAGGCTTTGGCATAGTCAATAAAGCAGAAATAGATGTTTTTCTGGAACTCTCTTGCTTTTTCGATGATCCCGCAGATGTTGGCAATTTTATCTCTCCTTCCTCTGACTTTTCTAAAACCAACTTGAACATCTGGAAATTCACAGTTCACACATTGTTGAGGCCTGGCTTGGAGAATTTTAAGCATTACTTTACTAACATGTGAGATGAGTGCAATTGTGCGGTAGTTTGAACATTCTTTGGCATTGCCTTTCTTTGGGATTGGAATGAACAGTGACCTTTTCGAGTCCTGTGGCCACTGCTTAGTTTTCCAAATTTGCTGGCCTACTGAGTGCAGCACTTTCACAACATCATCTTTCAGGATTTGAAATAGCTCAACTGGAATTCCATCACCTCCACTAGCTTTGTTCGTAGTGATGCTTCCTAAGGCCCACTTGACTTCACATTCCATGATTTCTGGCTCTAGGTGAGTGATCACACCATCGTGATCATCTGGGTTGTGAAGATCTTTTTGTACAGTTCTTCTGTGTATTCTTGCCATAATATATATGTATTAATATATACACACAAATGGCTTCCCAGGTGGCTCAGTGATAAAGAATCCACCTGCCGATGCAAGAGACACAGAAGGCATGGATTCAATTCCTGGGTCATCAAGATCCCCTGGAGGAGGAAATGGCAAACCACTCCAGTATTCTTGCCTTGAAAATTCCATGGACAGAGGACGCTGGCAGCCTACAGTCCTTGGGGTCATGACGAGTAGGATGCAACTGAGCGATTGAGTGTGTACTCACACATGCATACATAATGTATAAACAAATGCATACATAATGTATAAACAGATATAGGCATATATACATACTATGTCTATTCTAAAATGGTATGAGTTAACGAATTACTTTCAAAAAGTAAGCTGTTGTTGTTCTTGTTTAGTCACTAATTCACACCAGTTCTTTTGTGACACCATGGACTATAGCCGGCCAGGCTACTATGTCCATGGAATTTCCCAGGCAACAATCCTGGAGTGGCTTGCCATTTTATTCTCCAGGGAATTTTTCTGACCCAAGGATTGAACCTGTATCTCCTGCACTGGCAGGTGGATTTTTTACCTCTGAGCCACCTGGGAAGCCCAATACACACATATAATAAGGCTCCTAAAATACATTTTGAAAGCAAGAGTCATATGATACAAGTAAGGTGATGGCAGCTCTTGAAGCCCAACTAATTGATACCAGTAAAATGCAGGATTGAACTCCTGGCAGCCTCTTTAAGTGGACTTTAGTTTTGGAATCATAAAGACAAAAGTTCGAAAAGATACATGGAGTATAATCAAAAACACTTTATAATCTATCAGCTGTGATTTGTCCAGAAGGAAGAACTCAAAAAGAATTCAGGAAGCATTTGACTCTAGGCAAATTAGTTGTATCCAATCAAGTCTTGAAACAAAAAGATGGGGCTGAAGACTCAAACATAAGAAAAAAAGTTTACTAAGTGCTAAACACTGAATACATAAGTCAACTAAATTGTTGGTTGAAATGGAAACTGTTTGTTTTGGGTGTCTTTGAAAAATGTCAACCTCAGCATTCTTGGTATGAAAACTTAGGTTCAATTAATAACTGGGCCCACTTTGCCCCATTTGACTTTCCTGGGCCTCCAGTAGAAACAAAATTATTTCCATTTTTTTAACTATGACAGTTTGGGACCGGACCATATCTGCAACCCGCTCCTAGCCTCCCATGCCTAGTCAGGCCATTGGTAAGGACCTGGCATTTACATATGCCCTCTAAAATATCTGAAATGCCATAGAGAGCCTGAGTAAGAAGCCATAGTCATAATTAGAAGTCCCTTCTCCCTGGTAGCTAATGTGCATGCATGCTAAGTCGCTTCGGTTCAGTTCAGTTCAGTCGCTCAGTCATGTCCAACTCTTTGCGACCCCATGAACTGCAGCATGCCAGGCCTCCCTGTCCATCACCAACTCCCGGAACTTACTCAAACCCATGTCCATTGAGTCGGCAATGCCATCCAACCATCTCATCCTCTGTCGTCCCCTTCTCCTCCTGCTTCAATCTTTCCCAGCATCAGGGTCTTTTCCAATGAGTCAGCTCTTTGCATGAGGTGGCCAAAGTATTGGAGTTTCAGCTTCAACATCAGTCCTTCCAATGAACACCCAGAACTGATCTCCTTTAGGATGGACTGGTTGGATCTCCTTGCCATCCAAGGGACTCTCAAGAGTCTTCTCCAACACCACAGTTCAAAAGCATAAATTCTTCTGCATTCAGCTTTCTTTATAGTCCAACTCTCACATCCATACATGACCACTTCAGTTGTTTCCAATTCTTTGCAACCCTTTGAGCTGTAAACCGCCACGGTCCTTTGTCCATAGGATTCTCCAGGCAAGAATATTGGTGTCAATTGCCTTACCTTCTCAAGGGGATTTTCCCAACTCAGGGATGGAACCCACATCTCTTACATCTACTGCACCAGCAGGTGTGTTCTTCACCACCAATGCCACCTGTGAGCCCCCGGGAGCTAATACCAGGATGGTGATCACTTTGAATTTTGTAAATATGTCAAATCAGTGCTCACACACCTTAAACTTGCACAGTTATGTGTCAATTATAACTCCCCTAAGTTGAAGGGGAAAAAAAAGAAAGCAAATCTTCTAAAGTTCTAATCAGCAGCTCCTCGTCACACGTCTCAGACTTCTACATGGAAAGATCTACTAAAGAAAACTAACTGAATAGAGATACATGATTATCTTTTTGAGTTCAATGAAGTCAGTATGTTTATTTAAGAAGTAGAGGAGAAATTAAGAAGATGATGTGTTCAGAATTTCCTTCTAGAAAAGTAAACTCATTAATCAACAAACATAGAACTCAGTCATGATAAAATCTGGAATTCTGACAGCTACAGATGGTATCTGTTACATTGAAGAAACCGAGACAGCAGTTTGTCATTAGCTGAGAAATGATTACTGAAGCTTGAAAAACATAAAATAATAATATAAATCTGTATATATATCCATAATCCCTAGAATTCAGTGTGACTTGGTAGATGCCATTCACTCAAATTCAGCTGAATCTTCAATTGTTAATAACTGTCACATCCTTAGCCAGAGCCAACTCTCCTTGACATAGCACTGTCATGATTTTTTGGGGGTGGGGGCGGGGCAGTGGGAATCATAATTCATTGATCCAAGGCCACACTCACTGGAACTAAAGCTGCCAAACTCAACACTATATAACAATCAAAAACCTGCAGAGCTGCCTTGGCCAGGCCCAGAGGCTCTGTTTTTTGGTTTGCATACAGACTACATGGATGTGTTCATTGTGTGAAAAACTGACTTTGTTGCCATTCTTATGCATATTTTTTGCTTTTGTGCTATATTTCAGTACAACTGACATTCAAAATTCAATAGATGGTATAAACTTTCAATTCACTCTCCACAGGAGTAATTTAGGTAGGTCAAGTTTATTTATATTCTTTAACTTCTACTAGCATTTCTTTAAGATGGTTGGCATATACCTCCCTGCATTTAAATCCTCCCTTATCACTAAATGGCTTCAAATTGACATGTGACTGAAACAAGAGGTAAAGGGATCCTGATTGCATATATTTCCAGTTTATAAAGAACTAGATACCACAAAGCATTGCTCAAAGAATAAACACTATGTAAGTGTGATTAACAGTTTGGGCTCTGGTGTCAGATTGCCTCCATTGAAACTAATTGTTCCACACTAGCTACATAGGCTTGAGATAGTTTTTTAACCAGCTTTGCAATTTTTAAATCCTCACAGTAGAAACAACTATAATGTTACTTCATAGGGTTGTTGTGAGGATGAAGTTAGTTGATTCATTAAACTCTTAGAAAACTGCTGACTCATGGTAAGTTCTAACTAAGGGCTAGCTATCATCAACACTATTAATGTCGTTGTTGTTTAGTTCCTAAGTTGTGTCCAACTCTTTGCAATTCCATAGATTGTAGCCCACCAAGTTCCTCTATCCATGGGATTTCCCAGCAAGAACACTGGAAGGGGTTGCCATTTCATTCTCCCCAGCATCTTCCCTACCCAGGGATCAAATCTGCATCTCTTGTATTGGCAGGTGGATTATTTACCGCTGAGACACTAGGGAAGCCCTATCATTACTATAAATGTTATTACAATTATTATCTTAAATTTTGCCACTAAGTTCTAGTTACAAGACAGTGTGCTGGTGAGTTTTATACTTATATGATGTAAGGTATTTTTTCAGCTGCTGTGTGTGTGTGCGTGAGTGTTGGTCGCTCAGTCGTGTCTGACTCTTTGCAACCCCATGGACTGTAGCCAAACCTGGCTCCTCTGTCCGTGGGATTCTCCAGGCAAGAACACTGGATTGGGTTGCCATTTCCTTCTCCAGGGTCAGCTGCTATAACAGAGTCCAAATAATAATAACTTCAAAAGTCAGAAATTGGGGCTTTCCCTGGTGGTCCAGTGGTTAAGACTCCATGCTTTCAAGCTTCCAATTCAGGTGGCATGAGCTCAATCCCTGGTCAGGAAACTAAGGTCCCACATTCTACACAACACAGACAAAAAAATGTTTAAAAATTTTTTTTCTAAAGGTGGAAGTTTATTCTCCTCTCATGTAATAGGACTGTTAGGCAAAGTTGGCAGACAGTTTTATTATCTTTAAAAAATAGATTCCACATAGAGGTTTAAGTCAGCTGCTCCTAACATTTGCCACATCTCAGAAAACAAGAAACTTGCCAGAGGAAAACACACCCAATGCTTTTAAAAATTAGAGCCAGAACACCCATCATTTCTATTTGCATCCCATTGGTTGGTATTTAGTCAAATGGTCACACTTGGCTGCAAGTTCAGTTCAGTTCAGTTCAGTCACTCAGTCGTGTCCAACTCTTTGCAGCCCCATGGACTGCAGCACACCAGGCCTCCCTGTCCATCACCAACTCCCAGAGTTTACTCAAACTCATGTCCACTGAGTCAGTGATACCATCCAACCATCTAATCTTCTGTTGTCCCCTTCTCCTCCAGCCTTCAATCTTTCCCAGCATCAGGGTTTTTTCAAATGAATCAATTCTTTGCATCAGGTGGTCAAAGTATTGAAGTTTCAGCTTCAACATCAGTCCTTCCAATGAATATTCAGGACTGGTTTTCTTTAGGATGGACTGGTTGGATCTCCTTGCAGTCCACGGGACTCTCAAGAGTCTTCTCCAACACCACAGTTCAAGAGCATCAATTCTTCAGTGCTCAGCTTTCTTTATAGTCCAACTCTCACATTCGTATATGACTACTGGAAAAACCGTAGTCTTGACTAGACAGATCTTTCTTGGCCAAGTAATGTCCCTGCTTTCTGGCTGCAAGGGATGCTACCAAATGTAGGCTCCAGATGGGTGGCCACATGCCAACAAAAACTCTATTGATATGGAAAAAATGGAGAATAGATACTGATAACCAGCTAGACCTCTGCCGTAATTACCAACATAATTACTGTTATGCAGTCTTTAAAAGATCCAAGATACTCTATGTGCCACATTAATTTATATCTCTTCTCTCCTGAAAGTCCATTAAAATGTTAGTAAGGGAATGAAAAGACCACTGATCCACAGTAATTGATTGCAATCATGGACCTTCAATAGTACAGAATAAGTTCTTTGGGGTCATCAAATGAGAAAATGTTTCAATGAATTTCTGGAAGATAGCACTGCTGATAGAAAAGACTGGAGCAATGTTAAGTTCATGAAGAAAATAAAATCAAGGAAGATGATTCTCTGCCTTGTAGAATGTTAAGAAGGCTGAATGCTTAAATGGAACTCTTCTTAATAATATTCAAAATACCAGGCAAGAGAATGGAGAAACTTTCAGATGATAAAAACCCATTCCTAGTGCTTCAGCTACATACCGGTGTGTAACAAACCACCTAAAAGTCAGTGGCATAAGCCATTTTATTGTGCTTATGATTTGTGGGTCAGGAATTGAGACAGAGCACAGACAAGGGATGGCTTTGGCCACTACACAGCATTCAGAGCCTCAGTTGGGAAGACTTGAATAGCCACGAGTGACCCTAACAAGTAGAGTGTGGAATCATTTGAAGGTTTCTTCTATCATATGTCTGTCACTTGGATTGCAATGAGTTAAAGATTGATCTCAGCTCAGACTATCAATAGATTGCCTACATATGACTTCTCCACATAGTCTTGGCTTTTTACAATAAGGCAGCTAAGTTCTGGCAGAAGAAATCCCAAGATGGAGTTTCTGGGGAGAATGAATTCCAAGAGTCCCTGGGTGAAAAACAAGATCAGTCATAACCAAGTCTCAGAAGTCACTTAGTGTTATTCCTGAAAGTGAAAATGTTAGTCAGTCATGTCCGATTATTTGCTACTCCGTGGACTGCATGGAGCCCACCAGGCTCCTCCATCCATGGAATTCTCTAGGCAAGAATATTGGAGTGGGTTGCCATGCCCTTCTGCATGGGATCTTCCTGACCTAGGGATTGAACTTGGGTTTCTGGCATTGCAGGCAGATTCTTTACCGTCTGAGCCACCTGCAGACTTCAGTTTTTCAGGCTATCATAAGTCTATCCAAATTCAAGAGGACTTGTGGACCCCATCTCTCGATAAGAAAAATGTCAAAGAACTGGGGGACCATGTTTTAAAATGGGAATGGGAACTCCACATGTGCATGTGCCTACTCTGCCCCTCAGTTGTGTCCAAGTCTGCAACCCCATGGACTGTAGCCCATCCATGGGATTTCCCAGGCAACAATACTAGAATGGATTGCCATTTCCTCCTCCAGGGGATCTTCCCAACCCAGGGATCCAACTCGCATTTCCCACGTCTCCTGCACTGGCAAGCGGATTTTTTCCACTGAGCCACCTGGGAAGCCTGAACTCCTGCATTCACTGTTGTGAAATTGCATAATGCTAAGGCTAAAGGTATCCAGAGGGAAGAAAACACAAATAGCTTTGTACTTTCAGAGTACAATGAAAAGAGAATCAGCCTGCCAGAAGCTATTGCATCAGAAACACAAGGAGCTAAAGACAGAGAAGGAAAATTGTCTACATTGTGATAGAAAAATTATCTTCAACCTAGTATATTATGTATAGACCCAACCCAGACTAATAGAGAAGTAGAAACCTAGAATGACAGCCAATCATCGGTTTAGTTTGAACAGAAAAATAGAAGGCAGAAAATAAGATTCTCTGGAAGGAAATAACAAAAATGATGCAACTCCAAAGTTTCTAGGAAAAAGTGATGCTAAAAATAAAGATAAAGTAAAGGCAAATAGTGCAAGAAAAAATTAATATCATTGGAGAGTCCAGAAAAAACAAAAAGCTATTTAGGAAAGCCAATGTAATTAAAGTGTGTTATTTGGTTCTACAAAATAACCGTATAGTCTTAATAACATAAAAATTATTACTGATTACCAAAACAATAGATAACAAAACAGAAAGAACATGTTGATGGGAACTTACCAGGGATTAGGCTATGTTGCTGTTAGTCACTTAGTCATGTTTGACTCTTTGCAACCCCATGGACTGTAACCCCCCTCAGGCTCCTCTGTCCATGGGGTTTCCCAGGCAAGAATACTGGAGTGGATTGCCATTTCCTTCTCCAGAAGATCTTCCTGGCCCAGATATCGAACCTGCGTCTCCTACATTGGCACTAAGCCACCAGGGAAGCCCTGGGATTGTGTAAAAGAGCTAATTCTTCATCCGTTGTATAGCAGCATATTACACTAATTATGGATATAGCAGTAAGTACTAAAGAAATAATCTAAACAATATAAGGTGACTGCTTTTGGAGAACAAGACTGAAGAGAGAGAATAGAATTTTTACTTATATTAAAATTCACCCTGTACCATTTAGTTATTTAATTTGCATGTTTTAATTACATTAAAATTTTTAATGATTTTTAAATGCTGATTATCATATTTTAATGTTAGTTAAAGATCAAGGAAAGACATAAAAATGATTAATTATTACATTATTGAAGATTATGAGTCTCAAAACACAAATATATTCTCATGTACTTAAAAATTTAATGTATTACAAATATTAAATTATAAATCAGTAAGAAAGGGAGAATATTAGTCAAATAGTGATGGTGAGATAACCATTCAACATTTAAAGGGAAAAATATTTTATATCATAAAATATATTAAGTTATGAATTTCTATATTTAAATTAAAAATCTGGAAAGGATACATCCTATGCAGTGCATATGTCTTCCCTTTCCTAAGTAGAAATCACCACAATCAGAAAATAACCATGCCTGGCAACTTGGATTTTAAAAGAAACAAAAAGATTATCTTTCTTTTATAAAATTAAAATCATCGCATATGAAGGCCAAGAATTTTTCTTGTTGTTTTTCTCTTGCAGAACACACAATATAACACACCTATAGGAAAAGGGAGTGACCAGAAAGAGCTGACAATAGAGTTTTAGCCAGGGCGACAGTCCCCCTGGAGGAAGCTGTCAGCACACTGGAAGATTAGAGATACTGTTTTCATCTTCAATTTTTTCTACTCTCTATGACAACAGATTTCACAGTTGGTTTTATTGAAAACTTCCTCTTATACATCTTAATGTGCTTTTCTAGCTAAAATGTGCTTTTTAATATTGTCAATGCTCTATATGAGGTATAACTTTAGATGTAAGGCTAGCCAAACCAATCAATCAGACTGAAATGGCCTAGGAAGTTACAGTGGGTTGAATGTTGTTTAGTCACTAAGTGGTGTCCAACTCTTTGTGACCCCATGGACTGTAGCCCACCAGGTTCCTCTGTCTGTGGGATTTCCCCGGCAAGAATATTGGCCATTTCCTTCTCCAGGGGATCTTCCCAACTCAGGGATCAAACCTATGTCTCCTGTGTTGGCAGGCAGATAGATTCTTTACCATTGAGAGATCTGGGAGGCCCAACAGGTGAATAGTAGCCCCCAGTAAAAGTTCAAGTCCTAATACTCAGGACTCATAACTGCAGCCTTATTTGGAAATGGAGTCTTTGCAGATGTAATTAAATTAAAGGGTCTTCCAATGAGATCCTCCCAGATTTAGGATGGGCTCTAAATCAAGTGACAAATATCTTTATAAGAAACAGAAAAGATGTAGAAACAGAGGTGGAGTCCACTTGAAGATGGAGGTAGAGACCAGAGACATGCTGCCACAAGCTAAGGACCACCAGGAGTCATCTGAAAGAGACAAGGAAGAGTCTTCCCTGAATCAGGGAGTAGGGCCTTACTAATACCTTGAATTCAGACTTTTGGCCCCACAACTGTGAGATAATTTTTCTGTTGTAATAAGCCATCTAGTATAAAGTATTATAGGAGACCTAAGAAGCTAACACAGAGGGCCTCATGGAGGTATAACATGTCAATGCCACTTTGAGGAATGGGAGGATATTCAGCAGGAAAAGGAAAAGGAACTAAAAAAATATGTTTAGGTATTAAAGTCTTACATGACTTTCTATTTTAAGTGAAATATACAGTATTCTGGCCTGAAAAATGCCATGAACAGAGGAGCCTGGCAGGCTACAGTCCATGGGGTCACAAAGAGTTGGACATGACTGAACACACACAAACATAAAACATACATCCTATGAAAAGAAAGTGGTCAATACACTAGAAAGGTATTTGTGACCTGGTAAGTCATTGATTTTAAAAGACGCTTACTCCCTGGAAGGAAATTTATGACCAACCTAGATAGCATATTAAAAAGCAGAGACATTACTTTGCCAACAAAGGTCCATCTGGTCAAGCCTATGGTTTTTCCAGTGGTCATGTATGGATGTGAGAATTGGACTGTGAGGAAAGCTGAGCACCGAAGAATTGATGCTTTTGAACTATGGTGTTGGAGAAGACTCTTGAGAGTCCCTTGACTGCAAGGAGATCCAACCAGTCCATCCTAAAGGAGATCAGTCCTGGGTATTCATTGGAAGGACTGATGCTGAAGCTGAAACTCCAATACTTTGGCCACCTCATGCGAAGAGTTGAGTCATTGGAAAAGACCATGGTGCTGGGAGGGATTGGGGGCAGGAGGAGAAGAGGACGACAGAGGATGAGATGTCTGGATGGCATCACCTACTCGATGGACATGAGTTTGAGTAAACTCAGGGACTTGGTGATGGACAGGGAGGCCTGGCGTGCTGCGATTCATGAGGTTGCAAAGAGTTGGACACGACTGAGCGACTGAAATGAACTGAACTGAACTGAACTGAACTGAACTGAACTGAAGTCATTGATTGCTAGCCTAAGAAATGCAGACTTGGCAGAGCAAAAGTGGTACTTCCCAGGTATGTTTTGTTTCAAAGTTTGCAAAGACATATTATTTTAAATCCACAGCTAATTTATGAATTAGACATCAAGAATATTATTACATGAACTTTATAGGTGGAAACAGTTTCACCTCCAGATGTCAAATGACCTGCTCAAGGTTGCAAAGATCATGAGTGGTTCTCAAAAACATGACTTTTTCGCTCCAAATACAATGCCTTGTCTGCTGCATCTTATGATTTTAATAAATGATTAGGAACTAATAAAGTGTGATTATGAGATAGTAATAGTGCAGTCAGAATACTAATTTGGAAGAGAGGTTATAATTAGTGAAACCTATTAGCCAGCTATTTATAACAGTCAGGCATAAGATAATAAGGGCCAAGGTCAAGACAGTGTTGATTTAAATATACAATGGTACATGAGGGAAATGAAAAGAGTCTATATATTTCAAATAGTGTATGTCATGACTGACCAAATTTTGTCATATTGCCTTAAATCCTTTCCTTTTGGGGATTTTGTATAAACACTAATTGTAGTCATGTCTACTAAAATATATTACGCTTCTTCCTGCTTATCCATTTAGCATAATTTTCTAGGCAATTTGGTATATCTTTTGTTCCCCAAAGGACTAATAATTCCTAACTTCATCTTGACATCAGGTAGGACTTAGCCTATACAAAATCTAATTAAATTATCCTAGAATTTAAATTGATTGCATACACTCACAAAACCCATGAATTTGTGTCAGTTACCTAACACAAGTACCTACTGTACTTGTATGAGCTCAGGTAAAATACCTGGATGACACAAACCACATACATTGAAAGTCACTATAGAAAACTATTTATTGCTCTGGTCAATCAGAAAGAAGGTTAACTAAGACAGAAATCTGAAATTTGAAAAACCTACTTTTTAATGCAATAATTGTTTAAAATATTGATAATGTATACATCTTGAAACATCCAAAAAATTAAATAACTAATATAGAAAGTCACATTTAACAAAAATTATCCATGTTCATTTGGGTACATATACCCTAATGCATGGATTTAGAGAGACTTGGGTTCTTCAAGATATACCAGGGAGAAAAGTGTTTTGAATGCATTTCAAGTTATATTTCACTCTGAAAAAGTCATGATGTATTCAGTTCAGTTCAGATCAGTTGCTCAGTCATGTCTGACTCTTTGAGACCTCATGGACTGCAGCACGTCAGGCCACCCCGTCCATCACCAACTCCTGCAGTTTACTCAGACTCATGTCCATTGAGTCAGTGATGCCATCCAGCCATCTCATCCTCAGTTATCCCCTTCTTCTCCCACCTTCAATCTTTCTCAGCGTCAGGGTCTTTCCAAATGAGTCAGTTCTTCATATCAGATGACTAAAGTAATGGAGTTTCAGCTTCAACATCAGTCATTCCAATGAATTGGACTGATTTACTTTAGGATGGACTGGTTGGATCTCCTTGCAGTCCAAGAGACTCTTAAGAGTCTTCTCCAACACCACTGTTCAAAAGCATCAGTTCTTCAGCACTCAGCTTTCTTTATAGTCCAACTCTCACATCCATACATGACTATTGGAAAAACCGCAGCCTTGACTAGACAGATCTTTGTTGGCAAAGTAACGTCTCTGCTTTTTAACATGCTGTCTAGGTTGGTCATAACTTTTCTTCCAAGGAGTAAGCGTCTTTTAATTTCATGGCTGCAGTCACCATCTGCAGTGATTTTGGAGCCCAAGAAATTTAAGTCTGCCACTGTTTCCACTGTTTCCCCATCTATTTGCCATGAGGTGATGGGACTGGATGCCATGATCTTAGTTTTCTGAATGTTGAGTTTTAAGCCAGCTTTTTCACTCTCCTCTTTCACTTTCCTCGAGAGGCTCTTTAGTTCCTCTTAGCTTTCTATCAAAGGGTGGTGTCATCTGCATACCCGAGGTTATTGATATTTCTCCTGGCAATCTTTATTCCAGCTTGTGTTTCATCCAGCCCAGCGTTTCTCATTATGTACTCTGCATATAAGTTAAATAAGCAAGGTGATGATATACAGCCTTGAAGTAGTCCTTTTCCTATTTGGAACCAGTCTGTTGTTCCATGTCCAGTTCTAATTGTTGCTTCCTGACCTGCATGCAGATTTCTCAAGAGGCAGATCAGGTGGTCTGGTATTCCCATCTCTTTCAGAATTTTTCACAGTTTGCGGTGATACATACCGTTAAAGGCTTTGGCCTAGCCAATAAAGCAGAAACAGATGTTTTTCTGGAACTCTCTTGCTTTTTTGATGATCCAGTGGATGTTGGCAATTGACCTCTGGTTCCTCTGTCTTTTCTAAAACCAGCTTGAACATCTGGACTTTTATGGTTCACGTGTTGCTGAAGCCTGGTTTGAAGAATTTTGAGCATTACTTTACTAGCATGTGAGATGAGTGCAATTCTGTGGTAGTTTGAGCATTCTTTGGCATTGCCTTTCTTTGGGATTGGAATGAAAATTGACCTTTTCCAATCCTGTGGCCACTGCTGAGTTTTCCAAATTTGCTGGCGTATTGAGTGCAGCACTTTCACAGCAGTCATGATATATGTACTAGAATATTAAAAGCTCAGATAAAAGCTACAGTAAAGAAATCAGAAATCTCTTCAAGAAAATTAGAGAAACCAAGGGAACATTTCATGCAAAAATGGGCACAATAAAGGATAGAAATGGTATGGACCTAACAGAAGCAGAAGATATTAAAAAGAGGTGGCAAGAATACACAAAAGAACTATACAAAAAAAGATCTTCATGACCCAGATAATCATGATGGTATGATCACTCACCTAGAGCCAAACATCCTGGAATGTGAAGTCAAGTGGGCCTTAGGAAGCATCACTACAAACAAAGCTAGTGGAGGTGATGGAATTCCAGCTGAGCTGTTTCAAATCCTAAGAAATGATGCTGTGAAAGTGCTGCACTCAGTATGCCACCAAATTCAGAAAACTCAGTGGCCACAGGACTGGAAAACATCAGTTTTCATTCCAGTCCCAAAGAAAGGCAATGCCAAAGAATGCTCAAACTACCGCAAAATTGCACTCATCTCACATGCTAGCAAAGTAATGCTCAAAATTCTCCAAGCTAGGCTTCAACAGTATGTGAATCAAGAACTTCCAGATGTTCAAGCTGGATTTAGAAAAGGCAGAGGAACCAGAGATCAAATCACCAACTTCTGTTGGATCATTGAAAAAGCAAGAGAGTTCCAGAAAAACATCTACTTCTGCTTCACTGATGACACTAAAGCTTTGACACAACAAACAGCGGAAAATTCTGAAAGAGATGGGTATACCAGACCACCTGACCTGCCTCCTGAGAAACCTGTATGCAGGTCAGGAAACAAAACTTAGAACCAGACGTGGAATATTGGACTGGTTCCAAATCAGGAAAAGAGTACGTCAAGGCTGTATATTTTCACCCTGCTTATTTAACTTATATTCAGAGTACATCATGTGAAATGCTGGGCTGGATGAAGCACAAGCTGGAATCAAGATTGCTGGGAGAAATATTGATAACTTCAGATATGCAGACGACACCACCCTTATGGCAGAAAGTGAAGAGGAAATAAAGAGCTTCATGATGAAAGTGAAAGAGGAGAGTGAAAAAGCTGGCTTAAAACTCAACATTCAGAAAACTAAGATCATGGCATCCAGTCCAATCACTTCATGGCAAATAGATGGGGAAACAATGGAAACAGTGACAGACTTTATTTTCTTGGTCTCCAAAATCACTGCAGATGGTGACTGCAGCCATGAAATTAAAAGACATTTACTTCTTGGAAGAAAGACTATGACCAATCTAGACAGCATATGAAAAGCAGAGACATTACATTGCCCACAAAGGTCCATATACTCAAAGCTATGGTTTTTCCAGTAGTCATGTATGGATGTGAGAGTTGGACCATAAAGAAAGCTGAGTGCTGAAGAATTGATGCTTTTGAACTGTGATGTTAGAGAAGACTCTTGAGAGTCTCTTGGACTTCGAAGAGATCCAACCAGTCCATCCTAAAGGAAATCAGTCCAGAATATTCTTTGGAAGGACTGATGCTAAAGCTGAAACTCTAATACTTTGGCCACCTGTTGCAAAGAACTGATTCATTTGAAAATACCCTGATGCTGGAAAGATTGAATGCAGGAGGGGAAGGGGATGCCAGGGGATGAGATACTTGGATGGCATCACTGACTCAATGGACATGAGTTTGAGCAAGCTCCAGGATTTGGTGATGGACTGGGAAGCCTGGCATGCTGCAGTCAATGAAGTCGCAAGGAGTCAGACACAACTGATCGCCTGAACTGAACTGAAAGAAATAAGCTTTACTTTCACTCTGCCAGTATTTTCAAATTTATTTCACCTGAAAATATTTTTGAGAGAGAAGAGGAGATGTTTGTTTTTGATAATGCATGGAACTAGAGCCTCATATAATACTGTTCTAACTTCTTGAGTCAACATGCCCTCAGCTGAATAACTATTTTAATCTTGCTTCAAGGATTAAAAAAAAAAAAACTTTTTTGTGCAAGAGGCAGTCATCTTGTGAATTAAATGAAACAACCCAAATAAATGACATGATGTGCCAAACATATCAAGTGAACTAGAGTCATTACTGTTATCAAGAAGCATAAAATATGCACAGAAACTAAAAAAGCAAAAGAAAGATAAAAGAGAAGAGAAAATGCTGATTTTTAAAAATGTTTGGAAAACCTGTTTTATCTTTCAGCATTATGCAAGCTACATTCTGGGTGAACATCATCTGGATTCTTGGCACTGAAGCACCAAGTTAAATGAACCAATATTACAGAAATCTGGATTCCAAGGTATAAGCAAAGGCGAGTGTGAAGATTCAGGATCTACATGCAAACTCTTCAACAGCCTTTGATTCCAGAAGAAACTGACATGGCCAGTAGACACAATTGTAGCTGTGGTCTCTGATCCATAACTTCCAGAACCAGAACCATAGAATTCAGAAGTTGACATTTCGAACTCAAAACCAATGGATGACACAGTGTCCACATTTTATTTTACAACAGACCACCAAGGCTCAATCCTTACGAGTCATAGGTCCCTAAAGACTCCAAGAGCAAGATCCCAGAGAAAAAATTGTGGTCCTCTCTGTCAGGAGAGAAAGACAAGCTGTGAAGGGAGAAATAAAATCCTGGAGCTTGTTATTTGATTCTGCCTAAGGACATCTGTATCCTTTCCCTCATTAAAAAGTGTAATCTCACCTCAGGACCTTCTCTCTCATTGTGCATTCTAATAGTTTGGAAAATTCATTTTTTCTAATCAATATTTCCTGGCTCATTTAGAATAGAAATGCACTTACTTTGCAGAGAAATTGAAGCACATCCAAAAATCATATAAAATACATATTATATTTTCAAAGTTAGTGGGTAACAATAAACTATTAAATTCAGGCACTCTTGATATTTATCAAGGGACTACTCTTTCTTGATATGACTTTATTAGTTTATTCCTTGGGTGTATATTACTCCCAAGCCATTGTCAACATAATACTTTAGATTATCCACAGCAGGGGCCCCATCCTCTGGGATCTACTGCCTAATGATCTGAAGTGGAGATGGTGCAAACATAATAGAAATAAAGTTCACAATAAATGTAATGTGCTTGAATCATCTCTAAACCATACCCCGCACCCCACTACCACCATCCATGGAAAAAGTGTCTTCCGTGAAACCAGCCCCTGGTACAAAAAAGGTTGGGGATGCTGCTACAGTAGCCACAGTATCCAAAATCTACCAATGATTTGTTAGAAAAGTCATGTACATTTCTTTATAGATACAGCAAATGATGAGTAGAAATAAACAGACCTTGGTCATGAGGGAGTTACCATGTAAATCTCAGTGAGTGTAACCAAAGGTCTCCCTTTGCCTACAGGAAAATCCATGTTGATGTAGCACAGCTTATACCTGAAGATCCAGCTGCTACGTGCTCACACTCACCTGATGTTCTACAAATGTCCCAAATGCCATCTTCTCTAAATGAAAATTATTATCTGTAGTCCACCTCATTTATCCTCCTGCTATATGCCCTTTCATGGCTAAGGCATCATTATCCACCTATCTTCCAGAATGGAAACTTCAGGGTCATCTTTGAGCACCAGTATTTTAGAGCTTACCTCAAGCATCTATCATCACAGGTTTCTCTGGGTATCAGATAAAGAGAACTCCTACAACACTTCCATGGCTCCTTCTTTAAAAAAAGTGGAAGTGTTAGTTGCTCAGTGGTGTCAACTCTTTGCATAGCCTGCCAAGCTTCTCTGTCCATGGAATTCTCCAGGCAAGAATACTGGAGTGGGTAGCCATTCCCTTCTCCATGGGATCTTCTTTTCCCAGGGATCAAACCCACGCCTCCTGCACTGAAGGAAGATTCTTTATCACCTAAGCCATGAGGGAAGCCCAGCTCCTTCACACTTATGCTAGAAGGTTAAACTCATCACATGATATTCAGGATACCCAAGAAAGGGATTTTTGATTCAAGCTTTGTCTTTCAAAACTAATAATCACTTATAGTAATTTTTGGAGCCACAGTGGAGCACACTGTTTTCTGAATTCATTATAAGCTTTCATGCCTCCACAATTTGGGCCTTACTGTTTAGTCTATGGGAAGCCACCCTCTTTTCTTCTCTTTTCACTCTGCCCTGCCCAACACCACTATCCCCTTAACTAACTGGGCCTTGTAAATTCATCTGTTCTTTAAGACTCAATTCAAATTATTTTCCTCTGCAAATCCTCCAATCTGTCTCTACCTCACAGCAGAATTGATCCTACTAATCCTCTGCATCCACAGCATTTTTCACATGATCCCCTACTATGGCGCTCCTCTCATGTCAGCTGGCTGTGTGTGTATCTGCTCGCCTCTACATTAAAGTCTGCATAAGAATGGTAGACTGTCCAATCACCATCAGATGTTCAATAAATATTAGCTGGGTAACAAAATGATTAACCAAACAAATAGTTTCAGCTATAAGATCATTCCAGTGTCCCCTGATTTTAAATGTTTTGTAAATGACACCTCAAGGGTTACCGGAATCTCCCTTTAACAATACGCTATTTCCTGAGGCCATCTTATGCATTTCTTCTCAGGGAGATATGCAAAGTTAAGGGATAAAACGAGAAAATAAATTCATCAAACAAGAAATAAAAGGAGGGGGGAATAGGAGGAGAATCTAATCCTAATTTTAAACCATCAATCTTTCCAATGACCTTGAAGAAACTATTAGCAGCTTTGAAAAATCACTCATTTGATAGGTTCTGCACAGAAATAAGTTCTCTGGGGGAAAGAAAAGAATCAAAAAACTACTGTAAAATGCCACAACTTTTTGATTGTTTTGCAGTGGATTTATTTGGCATTCAAATGTCACATCTCACTTTGAAAAGCCAAACTACTCATCGAAATATTACACAGCTCAGGCAGCTCTGGTCACTCAAAAATGCAGTTTGCCTTTTCAATTACAATTGCACCAGAGATATGGCACAGACTCAAATAATTTTGTTGAGAGCCACTCATATAAAACATGGCCTAGACATGTTAATTTAGCAGTGCATATGGAACACTGGAAGTTGGCAGACTAAACTTTGAATCAGAAATATTGGATCAGCCAGCCTATCTGATCCTTCATATTACAGAATGCAGAAGATGAAACAATTCAATGATCCATTAAAATTAAGCTGTACTGGTTTTTCTGCAAGTCATATGGGTATTTCTATTTTTCTTCTTAAAATTCATGTGACTATCTAGGTCCTCTCATCCTTCGCTTATATTAGAGAAAGACTGGAATCCATCTTGCAGGCTGATTTCTCTGAGTCATCTAGCACTGCACTTCATCAGTGTTTTCCAAAATACATTTCATAGAATGATAGTCCCACTGTATGTTCTGATTTGAAAAGTTTTCAAGGTTAAAAGAGTAAAAGAAAACAGATAGATAGGACAGATATTTAAACATTGAATATGTCTCCTTGCTAGGGATTGAATTGTGTCACCCGTTGCATTCACAATACATAGAGTCCTTGGGCAGCAAGGATATCCAACCAGTCACTCCTAAAAGAAATCAGTCTGAATATTCATTGGAAGGGATGATGCTGAAGCTGAAGCTCTAATACTTTGGCCACCTGATGTGAAGAGTTGACTTCTTGGAAAAGACCCTGATGCTGGGAAAGATTGAGCACAAGAGGAGAAGGGGGTGACAGAGGATAAGATGGTTGGATAGCATCACCAATTCAATGGACATGAACTTGGGCAAACTCCAGGAGATGGTGAGGGATAGAGAAACCTGGTGTGCTGCAGTCCATGGGGTCACAAAGAGTCACACACAACTTACCAACTAAACAGCAACAGTAATTCCTGTATGCGAGACAGCAAAAGAGACACAGATGTACAGAACAGTCTTTTGGACTCTGTGGGAGAAGGCGAGGGTGGGATGATCTGAGAGAATAACATTGGAACATGTATATTATCATATGTGAAACAGATCGCCAGCCCAAGTTGAATGCATGGGACAGGGTGCTTGGGGTTGGTGAACTGGGATGACCCTGAGGGATGGGATGGGGAGGGAGGTGGGAGGGGGGTTCAGGATGGGGACGCATGTACACCCATGGTTGATTCATGACAATGTATGGCAAAGCCACTACAATATTGTAAAGTAATTAACCTTCAATTAAAACAAATTAATTTAAAAAAATAAAAAATAAAGGTGTCTTTCCCTTTATAGTTATTTTAAAATGCTCGTTGTATCCCCCAAGTTATAAAATACATCCTTGAGCCTATCTGACCTCCAGTGGAGTGTACTTCGCACTTTTAAGCCTTTCTCTTGCCCCTCCCCCTGCACTGGCAATCACTAGTTTGTTCACTATATCTGTGAGTCTGTTTCTTTTTTCATTCATTCTCTAGTTTGTTGTATTTTTTAGATTCCTAGATTCTGCATGTGATATCATACAGTATTTGTCTTTCTCTGATTTATTTCACTATATTCTCTTGCATTCTTACAACCACATTAGGAAATATTGCAGACACAAGCTTACAGTTCACCAGATTCATTTTCTCTTCCTCTTTTGCCTGCATCTAGTTCTTACAAACCAGTTCTTTGGACTTAGGTGGGATCATATAACTGGAAACTTGACATTGAAAAGTGGGCAGAAGCAATACATGCCACTTTCAAGGTTGACTGATAAAAACTGCCCACGTGTAATCCCCACACTCCTTGTCCTTCAGCAGCCACATAAGAAACCTTGGCTAGAAAAGTCCCAAGATAGGAAGTATGTATGTTCCCAAACCATCTATTGGAGAAGAGCCACCCACTGCTCAGGAACTTCCATTCAAGACTGGGAATGAACAGGAAATAAGCTTCTATTGTGTTAAGCTGTTGAGACTATGCAACCATGAGCATCACATTAAGATCGCATTATTAAAGCCATTTTACATATGACTGAACAGAGGATCTAACAGTTCAAACAACTTATCATTAATGTGCGCACATGCTAAGTCACTTCAGTCATGTCCAACTCTTTCCAATCCTATGGACTGTAGCCTGCCAGGCTCCTCTGTCCACAGGATTCTCCAGCAAGAATACTGGAGTGGGTTGCCATGCCCTCCTCCAGGGGAATCTTCCAGACCCAGGAATCGAACCCGTGTCTCTTATGTCTCCTGAATTGGCAGGCAGATTCTTTACCACTAGCACCACCCGGGAAGCCCCAGTATAGAAGAACTGAATTTATCACCAGACCTTATTCTAAATCCTGTGACTTTTCCAAAAAAGTGCTGCCTCACTTCCAAATTTTCTGACTTCAGGATCATTCCATATGCTTTTCAGACCATTTACAGGCTTCCATTTAAAGAAAGAAAATTTCCAAATTCTTTCCAGAAGCATATGCTGACATAAGGGAGGAATCAATGAATGAATATCTTGGTAAGGATTATCAGAAAAATTGAGTTCTGTCCTCATTTTAATCAAATCAATATGAAAATAAATGCATCTCTTAAGTCTGGGATTAACTATAACTTTTGTCCAGGGAATTTCAAGATAAAGTGGTTTCACTTTTTGGTGAGTTTTGTTTCCACATTTCATCATCCACTAGGGAAAAGAAGAATGCAAAGACAATTGAACATATTTTTAATGTGATTTCTAGTCTCTCAGCAACTTTGAACTTTTCATAAACATATAGATGTTGAATCTGATCAGTAAAGTATACAGCCACATAGATCATGACTATAGTTGTTTATCAAGTCTGCTTTCATGAAAAGAATAATTCTGGGAAAATATAGAAATGAGCAAAAAGAGTTATACTTTTAACTAAGCCAGTTAAGCTCCCAAAACCATTAAATGTAAAGGGTTTCCATATCTACCTTTACAAAAACCCAGAATAGTTCAATGACAACTTTTCTATGAGAAAATCAGTACAACTTTTTTAAAAAAACTATTTATCTTCTTTAGCATTAATTCAGTTCAGTTCAGTTCAGTTGCTCTGTCGTGTCCGACTCTTTGCAACCCCATGAATGACAGCACGCCAGGCCTCCCTGTCCATCACCAACTCCCAGAGTTCACCCAAACTCATCTCCATCGAGTCGGTGATGACATCCAGCCATCTCATCCTCTGTCATCCCCTTCTTCTCCTGCCCCCATTCCCTCCGAGCATCAGGGGCTTTGCCAATGAGTCAACTCTTCCCATGAGGTGGCCAAAGTATTGGAGTTTCAGCCTCAGCGTCAGTCCTTCCAATGAACACCCAGGACTGATCTCCTTTAGGATGGACTGGTTGGATCTCCTTGCAGTCCAAGGGACTCTCAAGAGTCTTCTCCAACACCATAGTTCAACAGCATCAATTCTTTGGCGCTCAGCTTTCTTCACAGTCCAACTCTCACATCCATACATGACCACTGGAGAAACCATAGCCTTGACTAGACAGACCTTTGTTGGCAAAGCAATGTCTCTGCCTTTTAATATGCTGTCTAGGTTGGTCATAACTTTCCTTCCAAGGAGCAAGTGTCTTTTAATTTCATGGCTGCAGTCACAATCTGCATTGATTTTGGAGCCAAAAAAATAAAGTCTGACACTGTTTCCACTGTCTCCCCATCTATTTCCCATGAAGTGATGGGATCAGATGCCATGATCTTAGTTTTCTGAATGTTGAGCTTTAAGCCAACTTTTTCACTCTCCTCTTTCACTTTCAACAAGAAGCTTTCTAGTTCCTCTTCACTTTCTGCCAGAAGGGTGGTGTCATCTACATATCTGAGGTTATTGATATTTCTCCTGGCAATCTTGATTCCAGCTTGTGCTTCTTCCAGCCCAGCGTTTCTCATGATGTACTCTGCATATAAGTTAAATAAGCAGGGTGACAATATACAGCCTTGACATACTCCTTTTCCTATTTGGAACCAGTCTGTTGTTCCATGTCCAGTTCTAACTGTTGCTTCCTGACTTGCATACAGGTTTCTCAAGAAGTGGGTCAGATGGTCTGGTATTACCATCTTTTTCAGAATTTTCCACAGTTTATTGTGATCCACACAGTCAAATGCTTTAGCTTAGTCAATAAAGCAGAAATAAATGTTTTTCTGGAACTCTCTTGCTTTTTCAATGATCCAGCAGATGTTGGCAATTTGATCTCTGGTTAATTAGAATTAATACACCACATCTATTTCTTCCAATAAATTTTAATATACATGTAAAGGTTAATTTTATGTGTCAACTTGGCTGGACCACAAGCTGGAATCAAGATAGCCAGGAGGAATATCAATAACTTCAGATATGTAGATGACACCACCCTTATGGCAGAAATCAAAGAGGAACTAAAGAGCCTCTTGATAAAGGTAAAAGAGAAGAGTGAAAAATATGTCTTAAAACTCAACATTCAAAACGCTAAGATCATAACATACAGTCCCATTATTTCATGGCAAATAGTTAGGGAAAAAAATGGAAACAGTGAAAGACTTTATTTTCTTGGGCTCCAAAATCACTGCAGATGGTGACTGCAGCCATGAAATTAAAAGATGCTTGCTCCTTGGAAGAAAAACTATGACCAACCTAGACAGCATATTAAAAAGCAGAGACATTACTTTGCCAACAAATGTCTGACTAGTCAAAGCTACGGTTTTTCCAGTAGTCATGTACAGATGTGAGAGTTGGACCATAAAGAAGGCTGAGTGTCAAAGAATTGATGCTTTTGAACTATGGTATTAGAGAAGATGCTTGAGAGTCCCTTGGACTGCAAGGAGATCCAACCAGTCAATCTAAAGGGAAATCAATGCTGAATATTCATTAGAAGGACTAATGTTGAAGCTGAAGCTCTAATACTTCGGCCACCTGATGTGAAAAGCTGACTCATTAGAAAAGACTCTGATGCTAGGAAAGATTGAAGGCAGAAGATGGGGATGACAAAGGATGAGATGGTGGGATAGCATCACCTTCTTGATGGACATGGGTTTGAGCAAACTCCAGGAGATGGTGAAAGATAGGGAAGCCTGGCATGCTGCAGTCCATGGGGTCACAAAGAGTCAGACATGACTGAACAAGCTCTCTGGACCACAGTGCCTAGATATTTGGTCAAATATTATTCTGGGTGCTTCAGTGAGGGTGTTTTTTGTTGAGATTAAGACTTACATCAGTGGACTTTAAGCAAAGCAGTGTGTGTTAATCCCTGTCATGTTCAACTCTGCAAACACATAGTCTGTAGCCCACTGGGCTCCTCTGCCCATGGAACTGTCCAGGCAAGAATTTGGAGTGGGTTGCCATTCCCTTCTTCAGGGGATCTTCACAGATTACTCTTCATAATGTGGATGTGCCTCATCCAATCAGTTGAAGGCTGAACACACTGAAAGACTGACCTCCCCCAAGCAAGAAGGAATTCTGCCAGCAGAGAGCCTTTGGACTTGAAACTAGTATCTGTTGACTGTTTATTCATCCTAATGGCTTACCGTGCAGATTTTGGACTTATCAGCCTCCATAATCCAACAAGCCAATTCCTAAAATAATATCGTTCTCTCTCTCTCCCTTCCCCCTTATCTCTCTCTCTATTTATTTCTACACACACACATCCTGTTGGTTCAGTTTCTCTGGACTTATATAGTACCACGATTATTACTTAGACTTTTATAGAAGTTAATAAGAACCTAAAATTTCAAAACTTATATTTTTCTTATATTTTTTGAACATGTATTAAGTACTCTTCTGGGAATTATGAATGTCACACCAGCATATACCAGGTAATGAACATATTTTGACAATTTTGAATGAAAGCTGACTCTGTCAGATTTATGGTTTGGGTTTTTCACCCCGTAAACTCATATTTTGAAGTTCTAATCCCCAGTATCTCATAATGTACCCTTGTTGGGAGCTAAGGTTTTTGCAGATAGATTTGGTTAAGTTGAAGTCATTCTTGAGTTGAGTGTGTCACTAGTTCAATATAGCTGGTGTCCTTATAAAAGGGGAAATTTGGGCACAGACATTGACACACCACAGGGAGAATGTTATGTAAAGATGAAGGCAGAGGTTGGGGTGGTGCTTCTACAAACTAAGGGGTACCAAAGATTGCCAGCAGACACTAGAAGCTTGGGGTGAGGCATGGGGCAGTTCCTTTTTCACAGTCTTCAGAAAGAATGAACCTCCCTAACACTTTGGTCTCAGACTTCCATCCTTCATAACTTCAAGACAATAAATATTTGTTGTTTAATCCACCCAGGTTGCGATTGTTTGTGACAGCAGACCTAGCAAACTATTACTGATAGATCTGAGAATGCTGTGCAGAAAAGGGAGAAAAACACAGATCACTTAGGAGCTACTCACAATACCCTAGTGAAAGGCAATGAATTCCCAGAGTAGGCAAGACTAGAGGAAATGCTGAGAAAAAGAAAGCATTGTTACAGCAGAAGGAATTAAATGTGTGAAGTTAAGAGGAAGAGGAATAAAAAATGATGTTAACTAACACATATATATGGAATTTAGAAAGATGGTAACGATAACCCTATATGCAAAACAGAAAAAGAGACACAGAAATACAGAACAGACTTTTGAACTCTGTGGGAGAAGGTGAGGGTGGGATGTTTCAAAAGAACAGCATGTATACTATCTATGGTGAAACAGATCACCAGCCCAGGTGGGATGCATGAGACAAGTGCTCCGGCCTGGTGCACTGGGAAGACCCAGAGGAATCGGGTGGAGAGGGAGATGGGAGGGGGGATCGGGATGGGGAATAAGTGTAAATCTATGGCTGATTCATATCAATGTGTGACAAGACCCACTGAAATGTTGTGAAGTAATTAGCCTCCAACTAATAAAAAAATAAAAAAAAATAAAAAAAAAAAAAAAATGATGACAGGACTTCAATTGTATGTGACTTGGAAGATGGCAGTGGCATTAATCAAGAAGTGAAAATAAATATGATGAGAAATTTTAGCAAGAGAATATTTCATTTTGGTGAAATATTATGCATTTGATTTTTTCCTAAGAACACTTGCACTAGTATGCTTAATGGAGGGAAAAGATAGTTTAAGGGGCTTGACTCTCAACACAAAATGATACAATTTTTTTTATGTAGGAATTGCAGTAATAAATTCCAAAATAAATATATGCAAAAATAGATTATGGCCATAAGTATATGGCTATGAAAACTACATATTTCTAAAGAAACTCTACCAATGGCCACACCCAGCTCTACTCAAGAGTAATCATCTATTTTTCCTACAGTTACTAGCACTGTCATTACCAGAGTTTCTGCACTAGGCTGTCAATTTAATCACCCATTTTTATAATGAAGCACAGAGAAACTTATATGTAATAATCATGCTTATTTATAATAGCATCATAGGAAAGTGGAGTAAATGAAAGAAGTTGGATCTAGGAATCTCAATCAATGAATATCTTGTCATAAAAGCTAACAGGCTTAGGGCCAAGATGGCGGAGGAACAGGACAGGGAGACCACTTTCTCTCCTACAAATTCATCAAAAGAATAACTGAACGCAGAGCAATCTTCACAAAACAACTTCTGATCACTAGCTGAGGTCATCAGGCACCCAGAAAAGCAACCCATTGTTTTCGAAAGGAGGTAGGACAAAATATAAAAGATAAAAAGAGAGACAAAAGAGCTAAGGATGGAGATCCGTCCAGGGAAGGGACTCTTAATAGAGGAAGTTTTCAAACACCAGGAAACCCTCGCACTGGCAGGTCTGGGAGAAGTTTTTGAATCTTGGAGGGCAACCTGACTGGGAGGGGAACAATAAATAAAACTCACAGATTACGTGCCTAAAAGCAACTCCCAGCAGAAAAGTACCCCAGACACCCGCATCCGCCACCAGCAAGTGGGGGCGGAACGGAGAGGAGCGGGCGGCATTGCTTAGGGTAAGGACCGGGCCTGAGTGCCCTGAGGACAATCGGAGAGAGCTTTTGTGAGTTACCAACTTAAACTGTGGGACAGCAAAAGAGGGAGAGAAAATTAACCGGCCCGAACACACTGCCGGCCGTTCGCAGAACAAAGGGTCTGAGCAAGTCCAAAGAAGAGCTCGCAGGCTGCCGACCGACCCAGCCCCGCCGGAGGCAGGGGGGAGGGGAAAGGGGCAGGCTCGGCCCCAAGGACCCCATCCCCTACCGCACTGCAAACAGGCCCCCAGTTTCTAATCAAAGACCTCCTGAGATTCTGGATGGTCGACATCCGCCGGGAGGGTCGCGGCAAGACACAGGGCTCAGGCACCCGACCGGCGCGGGCGGGGACTGGGGCTGGGGACGCGGAGGGCAGAAGGCGCGCCGCACCCTGGGAGAGTGCACCTGTCAAGCGCCTGGCTGCCTGAGCTACTCGGATGGCGTAGGCACAAAACGCAGGCGCAGCTTTTTGTTCCGCGCTTTTGTGGAACACCCGAGGGCTGGAACCGCGCACGGTGCAGGGCACGCTCCATGTAGAGCAGCCGGGAGCCTGAGCAGCGCAGACGGGGAAAGCAGCGACAGTCCCTCCCCGCAGCGCGATGGAACTAGCAACCTGAATAAGAGACCACCCCCGCCCGCCTGTGTCAGAGCGGAAATTGGGCACTGAAGAGACCGGCAAACAGAAGCCAAATAAACAAAGGGAACCGCTTCAGAAGGGACCGGTGCAACAGATTAAAATCCCTGTAGGTAACACCGACTACACCGGAAGGGGCCTGTAGATATCGAGAAGTGTAAGCTGGAATGAGGAGCTATCTGAAACTGAACCGAACCCACACTGACCGCAACAGCTCCAGAGAAATTCCTAGATATATTTTTACTTTTTTTTTTTTTATGTTAAAAAAAAATTTTTTTTCCTTTTTATTTTTTATTTTTTCTCTTTTATTTTATTTTAAAATTCCCTATTACTCCCCCATTACTCCTTAACTTTCTTATTCATAGATTTTTATGATTTTCTTAATTAGGAAAAAAAAATTTTTTTCTTGTGGGTTTTTTTTTCCTTTTTCTCTTCTATTTTCTTTTTTTTTTCTCTTATTTCCTTTTAAAGTCCTCTATTACTCCTCTACTACTCCTTAATTTTCATTTTCATTACACTATAACCTTACAAAAAAAAAGAGAAGCCCTATTTTTAAACCAAACTTCATATATATTTCTAAAATTTTTTGTGTGTGTTGTGGTTTTTGTTTTTAATATAGTATTTTTAAGAGTCTAACCTCTACTCTAGATTTTTAATCTTTGTTTTTCAGTATATGATATAAATTGTGGACATTTAAGAATCCAATATTTAGTTCCCATTTTTATTCAGGAGTGTGTTGATTATTCTCTCCCAATCTTGACTCTCCTTTTTCTATCCTCAGAACACCTCTATTTCCTCCTTTCCCCTTCTCTTCCCAATCCAATTCTGTGAATCTTTGTGGGTGTCTGGGCTACAGAGAACACTCTGGGAACAGACAACTGCATAGATCGGTCTCTCTCCTCTTGAGTCCCCCTTTTTCTCCTCCTGCTCATCTCTATCTCCCTCCTCCCTCTCCTCTTCTTCATGTAACTCTGTGAACCTCTCTGGGCGTCCCTCATCGGGGAGAATCTAGGTTTGCCATTAACCTAGAAGTTTTATTAGCAGTGCTGTATAGTAGGAGAAGTCTTGAGACTACTGGAAGAATAAAACTGAAATCCAGAGGCAGGAGACTTAAGCCCAAAACCTGAGAACACCAGAAAACTCCTGACTACATGGAATTTTAAGTAATAAGAGACCGTCCAAAAGCCTCCATACCTACACTGAAAGCAACCACCACCCAAGAGCCAATAAGTTCCAGAGCAAGACATACCACACAAATTCTCCAGCAACACAGGAACATAGCCCTGAACGCCAACATACAGGCTGCCCAAGGTCACACCTAACACATAGACACATCTCAAAACTCATCACTTGTCACTCCATTGCACTCCAGAGAGAAGAAATCAAGTTCCACACACCAGAACACCAACGCAAGCTTCCCTAACCAGGAAACCTTGACAAGCCAATCGTCCAACCCCACCCACTGGGTAAAACCTCCACAATAAAAAGGAATCACAGACCTCCAGAATACAGAAAGCCCACTCCAGACACAGCAATCTAAACAAGATGAAAAGGCAGAGAAATACCCAACAGGTAAAGGAACATGAAAAATGCCCACCAAGTCAAACAAAAGAGGAGGAGATAGGGAATCTACCTGAAAAAGAATTTAGAATAATGATAATAAAAATGATCCAAAATCTTGAAAACAAAATGGAGTTACAGATAAATAGCCTGGAGACAAAGATTGAAAAGATGCAAGAAATGTTTAATAAAGACCTAGAAGAAATAAAAAAGAGTCAATTAAAAATGAATAATGCAATAAATGAGATCAAAAACACTCTGGAGGGAACCAAGAGTAGAATAACGGAGACAGAAGATAGGATAAGTGAGGTAGAAGATAAAATGGTGGAAACAAATGAAGCAGAGAGGAAAAAAGAAAAAAGAATCAAAAGAAATGAGGACAACCTCAGGGACCTCTGGGACAATGTGAAATGCCCCAACATTCGAATCATAGGAGTCCCAGAAGAAGAAGACAAAAGGAAAGGCCATGAGAAAATACTCGAGGAGATAATAGCTGAAAACTTCCCAAAAATGGGGAAGGAAATAGCCACTCAAGTCCAAGAAACCCAGAGAGTCCCAAACAGGATAAACCCAAGGCGAAACACCCCAAGACACATATTAATCAAATTAACAAAGATCAAACACAAAGAACAAATATTAAAAGCAGCAAGGGAGAAACAACAAATAACACACAAAGGGATTCCCATAAAGATAACAGCTGATCTATCAATAGAAACGCTCCAGGCCAGAAGGGAATGGCAGGACATACTGAAAGTAATGAAAGAGAATAACCTACAACCTAGATTACTGTACCCAGAAAGGATCTCATTCAGATATGAAGGAGAATTCAAAAGCTTTACAGACAAGCAAAAGCTGAGAGAATTCAGCACCACCAAACCAGCTCTTCAACAAATGCTAAAGGATCTTCTCTAGACAGGAAATGCAGAAAGATTGTATAAACGTGAACCCGAAACAACAAAGTAAATGGCAATGGGACCACACCTATCAATAATTACCTTAAATGTAAATGGGTTGAATGCCCCAACCAAAAGACAAAGATTGGCTGAATGGATACAAAAACAAGACCCCTATATATGCTGTCTACAAGAGACCCACCTCAAAGCAAGAGACACATACAGACTAAAAGTGAAGGGCTGGAAAAAAATATTTCACGCAAACGGAGAACAAAAGAAAGCAGGAGTCGCAATACTCATATCAGATAAAATACTTTCAAATAAAGGATGTGAAAAGAGACAAAGAAGGACACTACATAATGATCAAAGGATCAATCTAAGAAGAGGATATAACAATTATAAATATATATGCACCCAACATAGGAGCACCACAATATGTACGGCAAATGCTAACGAGTATGAAAGAGGAAACTAATAGTAACACAATAATATTGGGAGACTTTAATGCCCCACTCACAACTATGGATAGATCAACTAAACAGAAAATTAACAAGGAAACACAAACCTTAAATGACACAATGGACCAGCTAGACCTAATTGATATCTATAGGACATTTCACCCCAAAACAATCAACTTCACCTTTTTCTCAAGTGCACACGGAACCTTCTCCAGAATAGATCACATCCTGGGCCATAAATCTGGTCTTGGAAAATTCAAAAAAATTGAAATCATTCCAGTCATCTTTTCTGACCACAGTGAAGTAAGATTAGATCTCAACTACAGGAAAAAAAATTGTTAAAAATTCAAACATATGAAGGTTAAATAACACGTTTCTGAATAACCAACAACTCATAGAAGAAATCAAAAAAGAAATCAAAATATGTATAGAAATGAATGAAAATGAAAACACAACAACCCAAAACCTATGGGACACTGTAAAAGCAGTGCTAAGGGGAAGGTTCATAGCATTACAGGCTTACATCAAGAAACAAGAAAAAAGCCAAATAAATAACCTAACTCTACACCTAAAGCAATTAGAGAAGGAAGAAATGAAGAACCCCAGGGTTAGCAGAAGGAAAGAAATCTTAAAAATCAGGGCAGAAATAAATGCAAAAGAAACTAAAGAGACCATAGCAAAAATCAACAAAGCTAAAAGCTGTTTTTTTGAAAAACTAAACAAAATTGACAAACCATTAGCAAGACTCATTAAGAAACAAAGAGAGAAGAACCAAATTAACAAAATTAGAAATGAAAATGGAGAGATCACAACAGACAACTCTGAAATACAAAGGATCATAAGAGGCTACTACCAGCAGCTCTATGCTAATAAAATGGACAACTTGGATGAAACGGACAAATTCTGAGAAAAGTATAACTTTCCAAAACTGAACCAGGAAGAAATAGAAGATCTTAGCAGAGCCATCACAAGCAAGGAAATGGAAACTGTAATCAGAAATCTTCCAGCAAACAAAAGCCCAGGACCTGATGGCTTCACAGCTGAATTCTACCAAAAATTTAGAGAAGACCTAACACCTATCTTACTCAAACTCTTCCAGAAAATTGCAGAAGAAGGCAAGCTTCCAAACTCATTCTATGAGGCCACCATCACCCTAATTCCAAAACCAGACAAAGATGCCACAAAAAAAGAAAACTACAGGCCAATATCACTGATGAACGTAGATGCAAAAATCCTTAACAAAATTCTAGCAAACAGAATCCAACAACATATTAAAAAAAAAATCATACACCATGACCAAGTGGGCTTTATCCCAGGAATGCAAGGATTCTTTAATATCCACAAATCAATCAATGTAATACAGCACATTAACAAATTGAAAGATAAAAACCATATGATTATCTCAATAGATGCAGAGTAAGCCTTTGACAAAATTCAACATCCATTTATGATAAAAACTCTCCAGAAAGCAGGAATAGAAGGAACATACCTCAACATAATAAAAGCTATATATGACAAACCCACAGCAAGCATTACCCTCAATGGTGAAAAATTGAAAGCATTTCCCCTGAAATCAGGAACAAGACAAGGGTGTCCACTCTCACCACTACTATTCAACATAGTGTTGGAAGTTTTGGCCACAGCAATCAGAGCAGAAAAAGAAGTAAAAGGAATCCAGATAGGAAAAGAAGAAGTGAAACTCTCACTGTTTGCAGATGACATGATCCTCTACATAGAAAACCCTAAAGACTCTACCAGAAAATTACTAGAGCTAATCAATGAATATAGTAAAGTTGCAGGATATAAAACTAACACACAGAAATCCCTTGCATTCCTATATGCTAACAATGAAAAAACAGAGAAATTAAGGAAACAATACCATTCACCATTGCAACAAAAAGAATAAAATACTTAGGAGTATATCTACCTAAAGAAGCAAAAGACCTATACATAGAAAGCTATAAAACACTGATGAAAGAAATCAAAGAGGACACAAACAGATGGGGAAACATACCATGTTCATGGATTGGAAGAATCAATATTGTCAAAATGGCTATACTACCCAAAGTAATCTATAGATTCAATGCAATCCCTATCACGCTACCAACAGTATTTTCCACAGAACTAGAACAAATAATTTCACAATTTGTATGGAAATACAAAAAACCTCGAATAGCCAAAGTAATCTTGAGAAAGAAGAATGGAACTGGAGGAATCAACCTGCCTGACTTCAGACTCTACTACAAAGCCACAGTCACCAAGACAGTATGCTACTGGCACAAAGACAGAAATATAGACCAATGGAACAGAATAGAAAGCCCAGAGATAAATCCATGAACCTATGGACACCTTATATTTGATAAAGGAGGCAAGAATATACAATGGAAAAAAGACAACCTCTTCAACAAGTGGTGCTGGGAAAACTGGTCAACCACTTGTAAAAGAATGAAACTAGAACACTTTCTAACACCATACACAAAAATAAACTCAAAATGGATTAAAGACCTAAATGTAAGACCAGAAACCATAAAACTCCTAGAGCAGAACATAGGCAAAACACTCTCTGACATGAATCACAGCAGGATTCTCTATGACCCACCTCCCAGAATATTGGAAATAAAAGCAAAAATAAACACATGAGACCTAATGAAACTTAAAAGCTTTTGCACAACAAAGGAAACTATAAGCAAGGTGAAAAGACAGCCCTCAGATTGGGAGAAAATAATAGCAAATGAAGAAACAGACAAAGGATTAATCTCAAAAATATACAAGCAACTCCTGCAGCTCAATTCCAGAAAAATAAATGACCCAATCAAAAAATGGGCCAAAGAACTAAACAGACATTTCTCCAAAGAAGACATACAGATGGCTAAAAAACACATGAAAAGATGCTCAACATCACTCATTATCAGAGAAATGCAAATCAAAACTACAATGAGGTACCATTACATGCCAGTCAGGATGGCTGCTATCCAAAAGTCTACAAGCAATAAATGCTGGAGAGGGTGTGGAGAAAAGGGAACCCTCTTACACTGTCGGTGGGAATGCAAACTAGTACAGCCACTATGGAAAACAGTGTGGAGATTTCTTAAAAAACTGGAAATAGAACTGCCATATGACCCAGCAATACCACTCCTGGGCGCACACACTGAGGAAACCAGATCTGAAAGAGACACGTGCACCCCAATGTTCATCGCAGCACTGTTTATAATAGCCAGGACATGGAAGCAACCTAGATGCCCATCAGCAGACAAATGGATAAGGAAGCTGTGGTACATATACACCATGGAATATTACTCAGCCGTTAAAAATAATTCATTTGAACCAGTTCTAATGAGATGGATGAAACTGGAGCCCATTATGCAGAGTGAAGTAAGCCAGAAAGATAAAGATCATTACAGCATACTAACACATATATATGGAATTTAGAAAGATTGTAATGATAACCCTATATGCAAAACAGAAAAAGAGACACAGAAGTACAGAACAGACTTTTGAACTCTGTAGGAGAAGGCGAGGGTGGGATGTTTCAAGAGAACAGCATGTATATTATCTATAGTGAAACAGATCACCAGCCCAGGTGGGATGCATGAGACAAGTGCTCGGGCCTGGTACACTGGGAAGACCCAGAGGAATCGGGTGGAGAGGGAGGTGGGAGCGGGGATTGGGATGGGGAATACATGTAAATCCATGGCTGATTCATGTTAATGTATGACAAAACCCACTGCAATGTTGTGAAGTAATTAGCCTCCAACTAATAAAAATTTAAAAAAAAAAAACTTTTAAATAAAATAAAATTAAAAAAAGCTAACACAACACCTCATAGGTAGGGGCCATTCATAAATTTCTAAACACAAGTGGTAGCTTCCTAGAGATACAAAGATGCAGATCTTTACCAAGCTAAGGTCAAATCGCAGAGCTCTCCTTTACTGAAGGCAGAGGGCACTTGTAGAAGACATCCGTATGGGTCTGTTCTACAACATGCCAGTCATCCATTCTTGCCATTCAATTGGCTATCAGTACATTTCCTTGAGTCCCACAAACTTTCTGACTCCCAGATTCTTTTTTCATGATTAAAACTTTTAAAAATGTTTTATTGGAGTGTAGTTGATTTACAATGTTGTGTTACTTTCTGCTGTAGAGCAAAGTAAATCGGTTTTACAAATACACATATTGATTTGTTCTTAGATTCTTTTCCCGTATAGGTCATGACAGAGTATAGAGTTTCCCATGCTATACAGTAGGTCCTTATTAGTTACCTATTTTATGTATAGCAGTGTTAATACGTCAATCCTAATCTCTCAATTCATCCCTTCTCCCCATTCCCCGCTGGCAACAATAAGATTGTATTCTACACTTGTAATTCTATTTCTGTTCTCTAAATAAGTTTATTTGTACCATCTTTGTTTTTTAATCAGTTTTTATCAGAGTATAGCTGTTTTACAATGTTGTGTTAGTTTCTACTGTATGGCAAAGTGAATCAGCCATATGTATCTTTAGATTCCCTCTTTTTTGGATTTTCTTCCCCTTTAGGTCACCTTAGAGCATCGAGTTGAGTTCCCTGAGCTATACAGAAGGTTCTCATTAGTTATCTATTTTATACGTAGTATCAATAGTGTATATATGTCTATCGCAATCCCCCAATTCTTACCACGCCCCACCCTTTCCCCTTCAGTTCCGTTCAGTTCAGTCGCTCAGTCGCATCTGACTCTTTTTTGACCCCATGAATCGCAGCACGCCAGGCCTCCCTGTCCATCACCAACTCCCCGGAGTTTACTCAAACCCATGTCCATCGAGTCAGTGATACCATCCAGCCATCTCATCCTCTATCGTCCCCTTCTCCTCCTGCCCCCAATCCCTCCCAGCATCAGGATCTTTTCCAATGAGTCAACTCTTCTCATGAGGTGGCCAAAGTATTGGAGTTTCAGCTTCAGCATCAGTCTTTCCAATGAACACCCAGGACTGATCTCCTTTAGGATGGACTGGTTGGATTTCCTTGCAGTCCAAGGGACTCTCAAGAATATTCTCCACAGTTCAAAAGCATCAAGTTTTTGGCACTCAGCTTTCTTCACAGTCCAACTCTCACATCCATACATGACCACTGGAGAAACCATAGCCTTGACTAGATAGACTTTTGTTGGCAAAGCAATGTCTCTGCCTTTTAATATGCTATCTAGATTGGTCATAACTTTCCTTCTAAGGAGTAAGGGTCTTTTAATTTCATGGCTGCAATCAACATCTGCAGTGATTTTGGAGCCCAGAAAAATAAAGTCTGACACTGTTTCCACTGTTTCCCCATCTATTTGCCATGAGGTGATGGGACCAGATGCCATGATCTTAGTTTTCTGAATGTTGAGCTTTAAGCCAACTTTTTCACTCTCCTCTTTCACTTTCAACAAGAGGCTTTTTAGTTCCTCTTCACTTTCTGCCAGAAGAGTGGCATCATCTGCATATCTGAGGTTATTGATATTTCTCCGGGCAATCTTAATTCCAGCTTGTGCTTCTTCCAGCCCAGCGTTTCTCATGATGTATTCTGCATATAAGTTAAATAAGCAGGGTGACAATATACAGCCTTGACGTACTCCTTTTCCTATTTGGAACCAGTCTGTTGTTCCATGTTCAGGTCTAACTGTTGCTTCCTGACCTGCATACAGATTTCTCAGGAGGCAGGTCAGGTGGTCTGGTATGCCCATCTCCTTCAGAATTTTCCAGTTTATTGTGATCCACGCAGTCAAAGGTTTTGGCATAGTCAATAAAGCAGAAATAGATGTTTTTCTGGAACTCTCTTGCTTTTTTGATGATCCAGTGGATGTTGGCAATTTGATCTCTGGTTCCTCTGCCTTTTCTAAAACCAGCTTGAACATCTGGAAGTTCACGGTTCACATATTGCTGAAGCCTGGCTTGGAGAATTTTAAGCATTACTTTACTAGTGTGAGAGATGAGTGCAACTGTGCGGTAGTTTGAGCATTCTTTGGGACTGGCTTTCTTTGGGATTGGAATAAAAACTGCCCTTTTCCAGTCCCGTGGCCATTGCTGAGTTTTCCCATTTGTCCTCTATGTCTGTGTCTCTACTTCTGCTTTGCAAATACGATCATCTATATCATTTTTCTAGATTCCACATATATGCATTAATATACAATATTTGTTTTTCTCTTTCTGTTTTACTTCACTCTATGTGACAGCCTCTGGGTCCATGTACCATTTTTAAAGACAAATTATTCCAGAGATTGGTGATATTTTCAAATTTCATTGTAATTGTATAATAATTAAAGTGTTAGTTACTCAATCATGTCTGACTCTTTGAGACCCCATGGACTGTAGCCTGCCAGGCTTCTCTGTCCATGGAATTCACCAGACAGGAATACTGGAGTGGGTAGCCATTCCCTTCTCCAAGGGACCTTCCTGACCAAGGAATTGAACCCAGGTCGCCTGCATTGCAGGCAGATTCTTTACTGTCAGAGCTACCAGGGAAGCCCTGACATCATATAAGAAAAAAAGTTTAAAAAAATTTACTTTCTCAGGGAACTCATGGGATATAGCCCCTTGGTAAGCACTTAGGAGCATTTACAGGGAAAAGGCAAAGCACATGGAATCCCTAGGTGAAAGATACAGAGGAAAATGTAACAGGTCTAGCTATATTACTCTCCATAACTAAGCTGTGAAATCCATGAGGACAGGAGTCATAACAAGCACGTAGCACAGAAGCTGGAACATTAGAGGAACCCTAATGTTTGTGGAAGGAAGGGAGGGAGGAAAGAAAGGAGGCAGGAATTTGGCTTTGAGCAAAATATGATAGTGTCCTAGGGACAATGACCAAAGAGCTTCCTTAGGTCTAAAATTTAATGCTAAGTTGTTTTCATCTTGAAAGTATAAGCATCGTCTATGTCCCCATACTTTCAGTAAAGTCTGTTAGATACACAAGTGCTTATGTAAATAAATTTTGTGGCAATCAAGCAAAGGAAATGGTACTGTGGTGTCTGAATCATTACAGTCTGAAAAGAGACAGAGACTAGAATAGGACGAAGATCCATAAAATGAACTAGTTCTTCTAAAGTAAAAATTCAAATCAGAGATTAGGAAAGAAAACAGGAAGTCACCATCCTCTAACCTCTCCTCTCTCAGATTCCTCAGCGGTGCTGGAAGTAGCCAGGATTCCCACCAAAAAGGAAAAGGAGATAGAGAAAGCCAATTTCGTATCAATATCAAAAAAAAAAAGGGGGGGGGTGGCTCAGTAATACCTTGGATGCACATGTTTTATCTCAGTTTATTCCAGAAATAGAGACATAAGATGCCATCATTATCTTTGTTTCACAGATGAGCTAAGGTTTCAGAAGCTTAACAAGCCTGCAGCCAAGGGACAGAAACCAGGATTTGAGCCAAAGTGCCCCAAACTGCTTCCCCACAGCTATAGACTATTACATATAAGATGCATTTCTGGGTCCCAGACCAAGGAGAGAAAGAAATCATCACTCCTCTATCTTTTAAAACTGTCCTCAAAGACAAACTCTGAAACTTTACAATTTATTATGAAATAAAGCAAGGAATGGAGAGAACTTTCAAAGTTCAAGTACAACTAGAATAGCTCTGATAGTGAAATAGAGGATTCCCAAAACAGAAATAAAAGCAAGGAAATAGTTTGATAAGACAGCTACAGCATCCTTGGGTGTTTGCACCATCACAATAAATAGCCCAAGCAAAAGTGTACTCATCTCAGCCTATAAACTCTATGTTATTATATATCACTACTACATGAATCTCATATATTAAAAATGATTGACCATCTAAGTAAAAAGGAAGAAAAGACATCTCTGTTCTTCATTTTTATTGAAACCTAGAAAGCTAAAGAATAAAACATGAACAAAAGAATCACTAATAATGCATAAACCTCTGAAAACCTTCCTATTTTCCAGATCACATGTGAAGTGGCTGAAATAAACAATAGTGAGAGATATAGAAACAACAGCTTCGAGGGGGCCACCTGGGGTTCCCCAGTGATTTATAGCATAGCACAAACCAGAGAATTTCTGAAAACCAGGGTATTATTTTTAAAAAGAAGAAGCATGAAATGAATGTATAATAAAAGCTGTAACTTGCTTTAAAGAGATATTACTGTAAGTCTTACTTATTAACATTTGGCTAAAGAAAACCTTTTTTCTAAGAGGAGAGCCAGTAATAGGAAAAAATGAAAATTTTCTCTCCAGAAATTATCCATACATTTTGCCTCTCTGAAAAAGCCATTCGTGAAATAGGAAACCCATTTTGCGCTGACAAAAGAGATGGATGGTCACATACTCCACAAGGCACTAGGCACTGCTGTTACGAGAAAAGGCACCCATTGCGCCTGGCGTGTGCACCTCCTATGTCTCTACTTTATGTAAAAAGAAAAAACAAACCTGCCTCTTCTGATTCTCCTCGACCAACTCTGAAAGGGTAATACAGAAGTGTGTTTCTGGACATAAGAGAGAGTGAGGACAAAAGGAAACCAACTGGCAGGCAGTCCTCACTTTCCAAAAAAAAAAAGCAAAAGGAACGAGCATGTCAACCACCAGTCCAGATGGTTTGTTTTATCTGTGTGGGGGCTCCAGTAGAAAGCAAGCACAAAACAAGGCCCTACAGATTAAAATGAGCTCCCCGGGTGGTTCAGTGGTAAAGAATCTAAGAATCTGCCTGCCAATGCAGGAGACATAGGAGATGCAGGTTTGATCCCGGAGTCAGGACGATCCCCTGAAGGAGAACATGGTAACCCTCTCCAATATTCACGCCTGGAGAATCTCTTGGACAGAGGAGCCTGGTGAGCTTCCATCCCATGGGGTCACAGAGAGTCAGACACAACTGAGCACATGAGCACAAGGTATTAAAATAAACTAACATGTGTTTGCAATTTGTTTTTCAGTCTCTTCGGCCCAGATTTACCAAAACTTGGAACTTTAGTTTACCCAGAGCATGTTTGGGGGTGTCCACCAATACATCATGATAAGTGAGGGAAACAGAAAACTACAATCACCTTTCTGATGCTGTGAATCTCAGGACCTAGACACTGACTTTTCCATCCTTTCTCCTCCCTGGATCTTATCTGATCATGGAGGGACCCTTTGCAAAGTTTTACACTGTTTTCCTGTGTTGAAGGAAGACTCAGAACCTTTCACTGACTCCCTTCACTGTACAATTCCCCAAACTACCTGGTTTCCTAGGTAACTTCTCTTTGTCCTGAACAGAAATTATTCTGCCAGCCCATAAGTAGTTGGGGGGAAGTATAGAGGACTAATCACTCTACTTGACTACATGTATCAAGACTCTCTAGCCAGGTATGGTTTTTCCAGTTGTCAAGTATGGATGTGAGAGTTGGACCATAAAGAAGGCTGAGTGTCAAAGAATTGATGCTTTTGAACTGTGGCATTGGAGAAGAGTCTTGAGAGTCCCTTGAACTGCAGAGAGATCAAACCAGTCAATCCTAAAGGAAATCAACCCTGACTACTCATTGGAAGGACTGATGCTGAAGCTGAAGCTCCTATACTTTGGCCACCTGATGTGAAGAACCTCACTGAAAAGACTCTGATCCTGGGAAACATTGAAGGCAGGAAGAGAAGGAGATGACCAAGGATGAGATGGTTGGATAGCATCATTGACTCAATGAACATGAGTTTGAGCAAGCTCTGGAAGATGGTGAAGGACCAGGAGGCCTGGCATGCTATAGTCCACAGGGTCATAAAGAATCAGACACAACTGAGTGACTAAACCACAACCAGGTAAAACAAGATAATCCCTCGCTGTCCATTCTCTATGCCGGCATGTCTATTCCTGACCTGCGAACAGGCTCTTCAGTGCCATCTTTCTAGAGTTGATACATATATGTCAATAATCAGTATTTGTTTTTCTCTTTCTGACTTACTTCATCAGGTATAACAGACCCTAGGTCCATCCAAGGAGGGTGAGGTGAATTGGGAGAGTAGCTAGTGGGGTGGTCTGTGATGACCTAGAAAGGTGGGATGGCAGGGGTGTGAGGAGGCTGAGGAGGGAGGAGGTATATATACACTTATAGCTCATTTACATCATTGTACAGAAGAAACTAACAACATTGTAAAGCAGTTATACTCAACTTTTTTAAGTTAAAAGCAAAGGATAATCCCTTGCTTGTCATGAAACACAGTGACTGAACCCATACTCCAGGCTCAGAAAAGAAGCCTGGACCCTGACCAGCAAAGGATGATTCATAGACAGTAAAAATTCTTGCAAACAAAGAACTCAACTGAGACATACATTTGCAATGCCAAGTAATGAGGTTTTATTGAGAAACACAGAGCAAGACAAGTTCCCTTTTCCAAGCACAAAAGCAGAAGCCAGAAGACAAAGCAGCAAGGTCAAAACATGCCAAAACCCTTAGAGACCGGGGCGTGAGTGGTACATTTCTGGAAACATCCAGAGGTATACATGCCACCAGTCATCAAACCCTTAAAAGAAGATCGGTGCCAGCCAAATCTTAGATTGCCAAAGGCGGCTTATTCAGGGCTGGCAGCCAGCAATCAGGCAGTTAGAACAGGGGTCAGCAATGAAGTTATTCAGGCAGCGTGTCGGAAGATCCTGGAAACGCAGCTGGCAGGTCATGGAATCTTGATTCACTCTTGGGCTTCTGAACACTTAGCAAATTCTTCGGCAGCTGGACACGCAGGACTGCTGGTACGTCCTGGAGACCCCGCAGGTAGGTTGGCAGATGGTGGAGACTCCTCCCACCGGTTGGCAGACAGTGGAGATGCTTCTCACCGGCTTGCACACAGTGGAGATGCCACTCAGAGGCTGACAGCCACTGGACACAAAGGTGAGTGGCCGGCTGCAGGTAGTCGAATAGGGACTGGAGACACAGGTGGTTTGCCGAGAGGTCACCTGGACAGGGCTGGAAACACAAGGAGTTGGCTGGTAGCAAGTTGACTGGCAAACAGTGGGCTCACAGCAGGTCTCCTGACAGTGGTCCAGGAGCCAGGAACCTGTTTGGAAGGAGCTGGGCAAATAGATGCCACTCAGGCAGTCGGCATCCGGGGTAGAAACTGTGGCCACTGGGACAGTGTATTCTCCTCCAATCCGCCTAGAAGAGCAGTTCCTTGTGGAGCAGTTGTAGGACATAGTGCCGGTGGAGAGATGTGGGTAACTCACTGAGGCTGGTTCTTGAGCTGTGAATGCCACTTCAGGCTTCTGAGCTTTTATATATTCTTGCTGGTGGGTGGAGCCCCCACCCTGACCTTCCTGGCTTCTTTGGCTCACACCAGCTAGCCTTAGAACCTCCTGTGAATTTCCAGGTTAATTGTCTCTTGAGAAGCCTTCATCCTCATAAAGAAACTTTAGTAGTTTGGTAACTAAGTCAAAGGCTTCTGGACTGTACTTAGTTCATGGATTAAGAAGGTGGGTTGACAGCTTCAAAGCTATTGGTCATCCCAGCCCACAATTCATCCCTCATTCATCTTGCGTGGATACAATGAGTGTCCCTCTGACAATAACACCAAACATGCCACCATCCCACACTCTCTCCCTTCTAACCAGGACTCATTACACACCCACACCCTGTTTGGGTTGTTGTTGGTACTTAATATGCTTAATTTCATCAGTCACTCTTCCATAGCTAACGGGGCTTCTACAAGGAATTTTGTTGAATATGCTTCAAGATGATAATGACAACACTTAGGAAAAAGAACACAAAAATATATCCAGAGTACAAATTGGAAAATCGATTAGGTGATCAGAGCAAGATGCCCCCAGGAAGCTCAGAGGGCAATGGGACTGACCCTTTATGTCCAAGCAACTAAGCAACTTGGAACAGAAGCTAATTAAGTGGGACTGCATTTGTAGCCAAGTTTCTTTCTCAATAAATTGAATGAGCTTTATTCCCAAAATGTTTAATCTTGTAACAATGGATAAGAGCAACTCATGTGACTCATCAGAGTGTCAGTGGAACAGGTTTAGTTAATTTATTAAATTATTATAATGTTCATTTGAAAGGGCATGGTGTCTTTCTCCCAAGGTGCTCAATATATTCAAAAGACATTTATTTTCACACAAAAACTTATAGATAGGATGCACTTTTATCTCAGACAAGCCAACAGCTCTTCAGGGTCACTGTTTCTGTGAAGGATAAAGGGAAGAGACAGTGGAGGAAACAGGCCCTTAATATTTGGAGATGAATGGATGTGTGAACAGTGGGCTGTAATATTTAATTATTCTTTTTATTCTTGGGGAAACCATAGAAAGATATCATCTCCATGATTTCACTTTGCTACAATGGATTCAGTTCTCAACGCCAAAATGACCAAGCCTTGTGATCCATCTGTAGACAACCACTTCAACCCTGGAAAAATAACTCCCTTCAGCACAGCTTAGATGGCTGGTGATATTTCTACATCAAAACAGCTGTAAGAGCTGACTCATTTTGAAAACTGGCTTACATGGGGTAGGAAAGAGGGACAACGATGAATTTGCATATATTTGAGGGCTACAGTAGGCTCCATTTTAAACACGCACAAAGCCAACAGCTTTATGTTAGATCTCACCAGAAGTCCTTTTGTTGAATGCTTTATTCTTCTCTATTCATCCCACTGAAGCCATGTTGGGAGCTCCCCACGGCTCTAATTTAAAGGCTAATGATACAGCAAAACAAAACAATGCTGTGCTGTGGGACGTATTATAATTCCCAAGGATCACACTGTCTCTCCCTCAGTGACTCGCAACATGTACTCGGGTATGGGGAGAAATTAAAGAGATGACTACTTTCCACAAGGTTAGGACTATGCTCTTCCCACCTTGGGGCATGTCCCAGTTGGTGTTTGAAGGTCACGTTCCTGGTCACAGGAGCTGGCTTGCTTCTTTGAAAATGGATGTGTAGTTTACAGGCTTCTACCAGCCACAGGTACACAGGCAGCTATGGAGATGTAGTTCATTGTGTAAATTAATCAAGTGACCACGTGAAAATGTGAAGTTAGTGGTAAAGTGATACAAGAGAAGTTTCCAGTACCTATTGCCACATTTCTGGAAGAGAATTTGTATAAATTGTTGCTCTGTCTTGATTCCTCTTTTCCATTAAAAGTTAAAAATTGTAATTAAAAAAAAAAATTCTAGAAAATATCTTCCTTCAGCTTCAGAAGGAAAGGAAATGAACACTTCTGAGGCTCTTCCAGGCATTAAGTTAGAGATTTCACACACACCATCAGCACAGAGTGCATCCAGCAACCCTAAGGACTAGGTATCACATCACATGAAGAAGCTGAAGTTCAGGGAGGTTTAATGACAAACCAAAGTCATACAGTTTATACTTGGCTAAGTTGAGATGTGAATAAAACAGAGCCAAGTGTTGTGAACCTATGCTGGAATAGTCAAACATGATGAGATGCCTTCATTAAAGTTCAAGCAAAAATTTATTTGAAAAATCAAGCAATCAATGTTTTATTGATAACACCACAAAGACTACAGTCTTTATATCTATTCCAGTTCCATTAATTAACAACAACAAAAATAAATAAGACGTTAAATAGTAAATTACAAGCACCGCTGTCTTTAAACTTCATGAGGGTTTTTTCATTCTATATAATTTTGACAATTTTACTTCATTTGAATTGTCCGGGGAGTGTGTAATTTCCTCAGTTCTGTCTCATCACAACAAAAATTTGAAGTGTTGGACGTTAAAGCCCTCGGCGTGTCACAGCTCTCAGATAGATCAGTGTTACAGTTCAGTTTTAGTTAGAAAATAAAGGAAAATACATCCTTGAGGCATGAGGGCATGCCAACCCAAAAGACGAGAAGAGAGAGAGAAACAGAGAGCCCCAGCCCTTGGCTCCTCTTTTTATGTTTTTACCCCCATCTCACACCCCCGAGCCTACCCTACGTAAACAGGGCTATCCAGGAGTGCTGTTTGTTCTACCTGAGGTCCTCACTCCGGTCCTTGGACCTTCCTTTGTTCTATTTTCATGGGCTTTTCCCTTCCTTGTCTTTTAGCCATCACCATTCTGGACTCCTTTTTCCTATTCTAACTACCTAACAGAATAAAGTGCAAGATCACTACTAACGAAGCAGGAAGAGACAGAAAGCCCTTAATAGCTTGCAGCTACAATTTGAAATTTAAATTATTTTTAATGGTGACGTGTACAACTAATTATTAGAGAAGAACAGAGAAGTGAATTGATTTTTCAGATCTAGGTGTCATGACTCTTCTGAGAAAACAGGATTCACGAACTCTGAAATTACTCTAAGATGATATTTTAGAGTTTTCTTCCAGTTACAAAGTAAGCAAAACCAAGAGATTCTTTAAATAATTAGATCTAAAGGCACTAATCAATGGACCACTTTATATTCAATATTTAGCACCGGCAACATGGCAAGTTCTGTGAAAAACAGAAAAGGCTGGTGTCTTACAATATCCTATGGAAAAATCCCACGGACAGAGGAGCCTGGGGGCCTAAAATCCATGGGATCACAGAGAATTGGACATGACAGTGATTGAGCACACACACACACACACACACACACACACACACACACACAGAGTTAGAATTGCTGCTTAATTCTCTTGTACATTCAATGTGTAATGCCAGCATCTAGAGTCTTCATTTGAATTGAGTGTAAGCTGCAAAAGTAAAGAAACATGCACATCAAGGAAAGAGGTTTCTGCAATCCACATCTCACCTACATTTTAAGTTGTTTGCCATTATCTGAAACTGTTTAGGGAGTACCAACTTACATTCAGCATACCCATTATCAAGCTAATGAGATTCTGTTATAGAATGTGTTTTTTTCCCCCTTTTCCTTTTCTTCCCTTTCCCCTCCTTAAATCTGAAGGAAAATGTTCAGGGCTTCGAAACAAAAATGAGAAAACTTTTGGCTTAGACCAGTGTTTAGTGACAAATTTACAATGGAATTCAAACTCACATAGTAACGATTTTACTCATAGCAGCTATCCTAATAGAGGAATCTTTCTCTTTGCTTCCATTCAACTAGGTTAAAATCTCCTGTTTCAAACAGCTATATTCCTTGATTAAAACAATGCTAAAACACAAAAAGAAAAAAGAAATATGCACTGACAGCAACTTGAAGCTTGAAGACATGATTCTAAGTCTGCAGTGTTGCTAAATGAAATCAATAAATCATCCTTTCATTGGAATGTAAGAAAAAAATTTGCAGCCAGCAGCTATCATGACGTAGTTATATGCAATATCAAACTTCAACTCAGCGAAAAGGTTTGTGAAGATTATTCCTGTGTCTGCAGGGTGTGAAGTGAGAGGAGTATATGATGAGAGCAGATGAAAGGAGATTAAAGTACTACTACCCATTATCTACATCCTTGATGGGTAATTTGCTCTCGTTTGTATAGAACAATCTAAGCCTTATACAATAATTATCACAGACTGGAAATGAGCAATTCTTTCACTCAAAACTGAATCACAGCAATCACTGACAAGGCCAAGTGTTTGAGAGTAAAAAGAATCAAGCATGTGTGGGAGGCTGAAGGTTTGACATGCAGGAAGGATATTTTTTTACCACAAAATTGGTAATAATGTTTACCAATGCAGGTTCGGAAAAAAAAAAATCACCTAGTCTCATCAAATAGAGCAATAGTAAACTTGCTGAAAAATTAATAAACATAAAATTAGAATTTTTCATCCTTCACTTTTTCAGGATCTCACACTCTCAAATGAAAACTATTCATTATCTCTTAAAAAACATAAAAAGGGAATTGAAAAATTTTAAAGACAGAACATAATGGCTGCTTGAAAATTGAAATACATCTTGGCTGAGTTGTTCTGCCATTTTTTCCCAACTTCACATAGACCTCCAGGTTGAATCTCCAGAATTCTTATTAACCAAGACATTATAAACCCCCAAAGGCTGAGTGATTTGCACCAAAACTGAACTGAAATTCATTTTCCAAACTCTTTTCAAAAAGCGTCAGTCATACAAAGGTTTGAATCTTTGGGGCTGGAGGGAAATGTAAGGCAGAAAGCAGAAAAATGAAAGAAGCAGGCAAAGACCAGCAAAATGGTTGCTGCTTTTACAGCTTGAAAATAGCAATCACCAGCAACAAGATTTGTAGAAAAATAAATACTCAGAGGATAACGTAAGGTTGAAAAGTCCAAAGCTGAACTGCCATTCTCTTTCTTCATGCCTGTTTTCAAAATCATGTATTTTTTCATGGGTGCCTTTCCTGGGGATCAGAATCAGGATGCTCTCAATAAAAATAAGTAGATCCCCAAGTTTGGCGAGCAAACAAATTCTCTTTCAAGACATCACATGTGTAGCTGGTATGTGCTCCAGATCCAGCCTTTCAAGTAACAAGAGGTGAACCTGCTTTTGACCAGACATGAGTAATGTTTATGTAAAGGGCCAGAGAGAAGGCCCAAAGTCACACCATTGTATTATCCTTCCCTGATACAGAATTATTCAGGGTCTACTTGGTACCCAGGAGGATAAGGATGCTATTAATAGGAGCTATATGAGAGAAAGAAGTATAAGGTAAGTCTTGACTTTAGCATCACCTAGCTGACCTGCGCTTATGCCCTTTCAATGCAACTCTTCCTGGTCTGATCTGTCTATCCAGGGGAATTAGGAATGTAGCCTTAGGCCAGTACTCTCTCATATTAGTAATTAGACTATCAGAACTGGACCTTAAAGACCTCTAGTCTAACCCTCTCATCTGATGGATGAGAAATTAAGTGTCAGACAGGGAGCATCATGGCCAAATATATCAGACTTGTGAACTAGTTCCAACCTGTGTCATCCCATCTCTTAACTGCATCCTCTTTGCACACGCTTGAGGCAGCTTCACGGTGGTGCACCCAGACACTGCTGTCTTCATTTTAGGGCCACTCCCCTACTTCTTGCTTTCCATCCTAAGTCTTCTCTGATGCCACAGCAAGACAAGTCTGTGCTAACTGACTCTGCACGCCTATATGCACCACCCAGAAATGGGATCTTGCTTGAGTAACAGGAAATGCAGATGAATGAGCGAGTGTTTCCACGTTTCATCCTCCAGGTAGACAACTCTGAAACTATTTCAGAAAGGCCTTGGAAATCATGCACGAGTTGCTTGTAACGGTGGCTGATCAATAACAGTTCCTATGCTGGCCTTCCCACTCCTCTCTTTCACTAACCGTTTGCTGCCTTCCCTGAAATAAAACTCCCAAACTGTCTCAAACTGTGCTTCCAGAGATCTCAGATTATGACACCAGATTCCAAACAGTTTCTATTTATATAAGAAAAGTAACTGGTTTGGGGATTCTCTGAGGGTCCAGTGGTTAGTACTCTGCACTTTCACTGCCAACCTGTGAACTGAGATCCTACAAGCCAACTGGTGCAACTAAAAAATAAAAAGTAACTGGTCCTTCTAATCATTGGCTCAGAGCCCCTCAAGGTACATCCATGTCTCTGTTCATACAAGCCTAAGAAATATCTTGTACACAAACTGAGCATCAAACAACTAACATACAGTTCTTTTTGGAAAGACCAAATGAAAAACTGTAAAAGTCCTTAATCACAGCTAGAATATGAGTAGATTTTTGACTTCTCCCAAGTAATGTCAATCACTGCAACCTGGTAGGCTGCTGTCCATGCAGTCACAAAGAGTCAGACACAACTTAGGAACTGAACAGCGACAAAGTCAATATACTGTGTCATTTTCTTAACATAGGCTAGTCCCTAGGAGTTGACACCCCAAACACTAAAGTTGAAAGTTCTCATTGTCTGTTTGATGGCACAGTTCTTTTCCAAGATGACGGATTCTTCCCAAAATGAGATATACGTTAATTATGTAATGGTAGATAGTTTTAGGTAGTAATTGGGCACTTTTTAATCTCAAAACTTATGCATTTGCTTTTAAGTGTATAAATAAAGTGTGGCTAACCTATAAAAACTATAAATTCATGGGTATCATTGCACAGAATGAGGCTTAACCAAGTTTTTTTTTTTTAATTTAAAATGTAAATTAACAGAAATTTAAAAGTTAATTGAATAATAATGAATATAATAGGAAAACATGGCTAAAATTGTCAGGATAGAAATCATGGTAATATTTTAATAAATACTTAAATGGTTTCATGGTTTAATAAGATAGTTTAATAGATGTCTAAATAATAAACATTATAAGTGGCTTAATAAATATATTTAAAAGTATAATTCATTTTCATTCTAAGAACGTTACCACTAAACTACACCTCATTTAAACATATATGCAATATCCAAAATCCCTACTCTCTTCTGCTTGTCAATTACTTTGGAACAAATTACCCCAAAACTTAATGAACAAAAGTGAAAGTGAAAGTGAAAGTGTCAGTCGCTCATTCCTGTCCCACTCTTTGTGACCCCATGGCCTGTAGCCCACCAGGCTCCTCTGGCCATGGGATTCTCCAGGCAAGAATACTGGAGTGGGCTGCCATTCCGTTCTCCAGAGGCTCTTTCCCAGTTCAGTTTAGTACAGGTGCTCAGTCGTGTCTAACTCTTTATGACCCCATGGACTGCATCAAGTCAGGCCTTCCTGTCCATCACCAATACCCACAGTTTACTCAAACTCATGTCCATTGAGTCAGTGATGCCATCCAACCATCTCATGCTCTGTTGTCCCCTTCTCCTCCCACCTTCAATCTTTCCCAGCACCAGGGTCTTTTCCAATGAGTCAGTTCTTCACATCACATGGTCAAAGTATTGGAGTTTCTGCTTCAACATCAGTCCTTCCAGTGAATATTCAAGACTGATTTCCCTTAGGATGGACTGGTTGGATCTCCTTGCACTCCAAGGGACTCTCGACTCCAAACCACAACTCAAAAGCTTCAATTCTTTGGCGCTCAGCTTTCTTTATAGCCCAACTCTCATATTCATACATGACTACTGGAAAAGCCATAGCTTTGACTAGATGGACCTTTGACAGTAAAGTAATGTCTCTGTTTTTTAATATGCTGTCTAGGTTGGTCATAGCTATTCTTCCAAGGAGCAAGCATCTTTTAATTTCATGGCTGCAATCACCATCTTCAGTGATTTTGGAGCTCAAAAAAATAAATTCTGACACTGTTTCCACTGTTTCCCCATCAATTTCCCATGAAGTGGTGGAACCAGATGTCCTGATCTTAGTTTTCTGAATGTTGAGCTTTAGGCCGACTTTTTCACTGTCTTTCACTTTCATCAAGAGGCTCTTTAGTTCCTTTTCACTTTCTGCCATAAGGGTGGTGTCATCTGCATATCTGAGGTTATCGATATTTCTCCCGGCAATTTTAATTCCACCTTGGGCTTCATCCAGTCCAGCATTGCTCATGATGTACTCTGCATACAAGTTAAATAAACAGGGTGACAATATACAGCCTTGATGTACTCCTTTCCTGACTTGGAACCAGTCTGTTGTTCTGTGTCCAGTTCTGTTACTTCTTGACCTGCATACAGATTTCTCAAGAGGCAGGTCAGGTAGCCTGGTATTCCCATCTCTTTCAGAATTTTCCACAGTTTGTTGTAATCCACACAGTCAAAGGCTTTGGCATGGTCATGCAAAAAGTTGAACACGAGTGAGCAACTAATACATACTTGAGCAGTCTTTGGCATTGCCTTTCTTAGGGATTGGAATGAACACTGACCTTTTCCAGTCCTCTGGCCATTGCTGAGTTTTCCAAATTTGCTGACATATTGAGTGAAGCACTTTCACGGCATTATCTTTTAGGATTTGAAATAGCTCAACTGGAATTCCATCACCTCCACTAGCTTTGTTCATAGTGATGCTTCTTAAGGCCCACTTGACTTCGCATTCCAGGATGTCTGACTCTAGGTGAGTGATCACACCATCATGGTTATCCGGGTCATGAAAATCTTTTTTGTATAGCTCTTCTGTGTATTCTTGCCACCTCTTCTTAATATCTTCTGCATCTGTTAGGTCCATACCATTTCTATCTTTTATTGTGCCCATCTTTACATGAAATGTTCCTTTGGTATCTCTAATTTTCTTGAATCGATCTCTAGTCTTTCCCATTCTATTGTTTTCTTCTATTTCTTTGCATTGATCACTGAGGAAGGCTTTCTTATCTCTCCTTGCTATTCTTTGGAACTCTGCATTTAAATGGGTATATCTTTCCTTTTCTTCTTTGCCTTTCACTTCTCTTCTTTTCACATCTATTTGTAAGGCCTGCTCAGACAGCCATTTTGCCTTTTTGCACTTTTCCATGGGTATGGTCTTGATCACTGCCTTCTGTCCAATGTCACAAACCTCTGTCCATAGTTCTTCAGTCACTCTGTTCAATCAAATCTAATCCATTGACTCTATTTCTCATTTCCACTGTATAATGGTAAAGGATTTGATTTAGGTTATACCTGAATGGTCTAGTGGTTTTCCTTACTTTCTTCAGTTTAAGTCTGAATTTGGCAATAAGGAGTTCATGATCTGAGCCACAGTCAGCTCCCGGTCTTGTTTTTGCTGACTGTGTAGAGCTTCTCTACCTTTGGCTGCAAAGAATATAATCAATCTGATTTCAGTATTGATCATCTGGTGATGTCCATGTGCAGAGTCTTCTCTTGTGTTGTTGGAAGAGGGTGTTTGCTATGACCAGTGCGTTCTCTTGGCAAAATTCTATTAGCCTTTGCCCTGCTTCATTCTGTACTCTAAGGCCAAATTTTCCTGTTACTCCAGGTGTTTCTTGACTTCCTATTTTTGCATTCCAGTCCCCTATAATGAAAAGCACATCTTTTTTGGGCGTTAGTTCTAAAAGGTCTTGTAGGTCTTCGTAGAACTGTTCAACTTCGGCTTCTTCTGCTTTTCTCATCCGCGCATAGACTTAGATTACCGTGATATGGAATGGTTTGCCTTGGAAATGAAGAGAGATCATTCTGTTGTTTTTGAGATTGCATCCAAGTACCACATTTTGGACTCTTTTGTTGACTTTGATGGCTACTCCATTTCTTCTAAAGGATTCTTGCCCACAGTAGTAGATATAATGGTCATCTGAGTTAAATTCATCCATTCCAGTCCATTTCAGTTGACTGATTCCTAAAATGTCAACGTTCACTCTTGTCATCTCCTGTTTGACTACTTCCTATTTGTCTTGATTCATGGACCTAAGATTCCAGGTTCCTATACAATATTCTTTACAGCATCAAACTTTACTTCCATCACCAGTCGCATCCACAACTGGGTGTTGTTTTTGCTTTGGCTCCATCCCTTCATCCTTTATGGAGTTATTTCTCCACTGATCTCCAGTAGCATATTGGGCACCTACCGACCTGGGGAGTTCATCTCTCAGTGTCCTATCTTTTTGCCTTTTCATACTGTTCATGGGTTTCTCAAGGCAAGAATACTGAAGTGGTTTGCCATTCCCTTCTCCAGTGGACCACATTTTGTCAGAACTCCCCACCATGATCCGTCTGTCTTGGGTGGCCTTACACAGCATAGTTCATAGTTTCATCGAGTTGGACAAGGTTATGGTCCATGTGATCAGTTTTGATTAGTTTTCTGATAGTGGTTTTCAGCCTGTCTGTCCTCTGATGGAGAAGGATAAGAGGCTTATGGAAACTTCCTGATAGGAGAGACTGACTGAGGGGGAAACTGGATCTTGTTCTGATGGGCAGGGCCTTGCTCAGTAAATCTTTAATCCAATTTTTTTCCATCTTTTTTCTTCCATCAATTTTCTTCCCCAACTAGGGATCAAACCCAGGTCTTCTGCATCTCAGGCAGATTCTTTATCTTCTGAGTCATGTGGAAAGTCCTAATGGACAAAGCAACCATTATGTCCATGGATTCTGCAGCTCAGGAATTTGGGCAAAGCTGATTTGTCTCTGCTGCAGCCTCATGAGGGATGGGAGGCACTGGAGACAGGGGAGTGTGAGCTGAGGTTATCTGAACTATCATTTGTTCATGGGTCTGTTGATCAATACTTGCTGTCAGCTGAGAAACCTATGAGTGACCTCATGTGGCCAGGACTTCAACAAAGAGGCTGGTTCCAAGACTGAGAATCCTCAAAGACAAAGCTAGGCAGAAGCTTTACTGTTTTTTTGTTTTTTGTTTTTTTTGACTTATGCTCCAAAGTCACACAACATCCCTTTGGCCACACTTTCTCACACCATCACAAAGGCCCGTGTTTGAGGGAAGGTGAAGCAGACTCCACTTTAGGGAGTGGCAAAATTCTAGATAAGAATGTGGAACTGAAAAGATCATCTTGGCCATGAAACTATTAATGAAATTACTTCATTCCCTGAGTTGCCAGGATGCCAAAACTGAGCTGGAAATCCCTGACATGCACTTAGGGTACCCTACAAGAAAATCTGAATTTCATGTTCTATATTACTAGCAATGTCCAAAGCAGACAGACAGCTCATTATTCCCTGTGAATCCCCTGTGAAGGGGACTGTTCCAAGAACCAGTACCAATGTGATGACCTCCACAGCTCCCTCTAAGTCTCCAGTTAGACAAGTCTTTGACTCAGGCTATTTTAGTGGCTCAGAGGATAAAGAATCAACCTGCCAATGCAGGAGACTTGGGTTCAATCCCTGGGTCTGGAAGATTCCCTGGAGAAGGGAATGGCAACCCACTCTAGTATTCTTGCCTGGGGAATCCCACAGACAGAGAAGCCTGGCGGGCTACAGTCCATGGAGATCACAGAGAAGTTGGCCATGACTGAGCTACTAAACAACAATGACAAACCAGCACTTACCTGTAGGCCTGTGCCCCAAAGCAATGCATCTGGCTAAAGACAATCCTCAGTACTTTCAAGCAGCTTCAGCCACTTAACAGTGATCTTTTCCTCTGGTCTTATTTCTCACTAAACACTGTGAAACTGCAAAGCCTATGGACAATATGTGTATTCTACAACAGGTGAAATAGTGAGACCTATAGGAGTCCTAGGAGTTACTGGAAACAATGAGAACTCTACCAGTCTCACCCAGCCCCTTTGAAGACTATGCAGTCTTATATTTTAAATGGAATTGGTTTGCAATTTGTTATGGTGTGGAAATCATAAAGGTGCCATTAAAATTGGAAGAATATCCAATACCAGTAGTAATGCTGAAAAGAGTGGATTATTCCCAGTTGCTAGACTGCCTTCCTTTTTCTGCCTCAGCTTTAGAGTCTAAGAGTTGGCTTCCACTGGATGTCTCTTTATTTAGGGTCAGTGTAAAACTGAATACAAACATCTTTTGTATTTTAAGACGATATGTCTCTCCCTGCCAGCAGCTTAGCCACAGGTCAGGAAGGTCACAGTTCACGGTAATGGGCCCATCTCCTTCCAGAAAATCCTAGAACAATGCTCAGCTCTTGCTTTTCTGACCACAGTTATCTTTCATATTTAACAATGAGGTGACTCTAAAGACAGAAACTGCTTTTGCTAAGTTACAAAAGAACTGACGGTTGACAAAATGATCCTACAGGAAAAAAACCAACTGGGCCTGATACCCGATTTCATCTTTCACTTCACCTCTTAGCTTCAGTTTCCTTTTCCTCTCTTGATACCAACACAGCCACTCTGTGCGCATGCTCAGTCGCTTCCGTCTTGTCCGGTGCTTTGCGACCCTATGGACGACAGCTCATCAGGTTACTCTTCCATTGGATTCTCCAGGCAAGAATACTGGAGTGGGTTGCCATGCCCTCCTCCAGGGGATCTTCCCAATCCAGGAATCAAACCGGCATCTCCTGCTTTGCAGGTGGATTCTTCACCACTGAGCCACCAGGGAAGTCCAGCATAGCCACTAAATTCCCTTTATTGGCCCAGAAATCTACTATAAGCTCCACAGTAGATTTTGGTCCTGAAGCTTTCAGATTTAGATATTGTTCTAAGAGAGGTACAAAAATACCTAAATTGTGACCAAAAAAAAAAAAAATAGAAAATGGGCATAAAGAAAAATAAATGAATAAAAACTAGGAAGAGCTGAAGGGAGTGATTAATATGCAATTTGAGAGATGAAATTATGTGTTATATGTAGTTTAAGTGTAACTGTAGTCCCAATTCAGAGTCACTTCAGAATCTGGAGCTATGAATCAGAAGATGAACAAGGTAACAGAAATAAATAAGAAGAAATAAATAAATAAGAATAAATAAATAAGAAATAAATAAGAATATAAATTCTAAAATGAAGGAGATAAAATGAAGAAAATGTGTGCACATCTTCAGAAATAATCAACTTCTGAAAAGACTACTTCTAAACAGATTTTTTTTCAGACTAAATTTTCTGCATCTCAGTACCCAGGCAAATGATAATTATCATTAGAGAACCTGCAGTCCAACTAATGGAAACATGTCAAGGGTAACATAATCTTTGCAGAGGGGTAGAGGCCTGCAGGCATTCGATCAGCCAAGCAGATGTTCTTATTGTTCGCTGGGCAAATGCATCTTTTTCAGACATAATGAACATGTCATTCAGATAATCTAATCCTCGAGCTAGACTCTTCAAGTAGAATTCTGATATTAATTTGGTTTCCCAATTGGCCTAGCCTCCTAGAAATGCGATGCACTAAGTGTTAGCTCAGATGGTAAAGAATCTGTCTGCAATGTAGAAAACCTGGGTTCGATCCCTTGGTCGGGAAGATCCCCTGGAGAAGGAAATGCAACCCACTCCGGTATTCTTGCCTGGAGAATTCTATGGACAGACAATGGAGTCACAAAGAGTCGGACACGCGTGACTAACACACAAGTATCTTGCACCAATAAGCTAACCTGATTCCAATGTGAACTAAATTTTCACTCTCATTTATACATCAGTCTCTTTCAAATTTGGCTAACTTGACTCAGTCCTCCAGAGCCTGCTAACCTCTGGGGTAAACTAACAAAACCAAAAGTTTCAACAGGCAAAGCTGAGGGGCAGACTCTCATCCTCTGCAACACTAATCAAAGTGCAGACTCCAGTCCCAAGCTGGATAGCTGTTCTGTTTCCCTCAATGACTGAATCATTTTACCAGCAGCATATAGAGGTACACATTTCATGAACAGGTCATTTCTAACGTTACCTAATGAAGTCCTGCTTCCTCAAGTACTTTTAGCCATAGAATTCTCTCTTAAGTTGACTGTTTTAAGTGTAGCAGAGTTGGACTGACTAAATGACCTCTATGCAAAGTGACTTCCAGCTTTCTAATTGTTCACTGCTGCATACCTAAATATCACACTAAGTTAATTGAAATTATTTCTTGTTATCTCCCATTGCATTTCTGTTCTTGCATATTTTAAGTATCTCCCTCTTTAGTTACTAACATCACCTATCAGGGTCAACCAAAACATACTCTAGTAGTTATTCTGCAATCTTCCATTTACATACACACTTAAACACTAAAAGCCAATTGACCCAAAAATTTTATGTCACAGTGAGTTGCCTGGAAAAAATATATCTACGTACTGCAATTTCAGATTCATTTAAGCTAAGACACAATTTAAATAATTCATTAGAACAACGATTGTTCATTGCAAATCTGTTCTTCAAATGGATCTCCGTTTATCTTGCTCATCTATTAGTTGCTCACCCTTCTTTAAGGCAGCATGTTCAAGGTGCACGTCAAAAGTTCCACAAGTTTGTTCCCCCGACTTTCCCACTGACTCACCGCCTGACCAGAGACTGCTCACTGAAACTCCCTGGGCCGGTTTCATGATCATGTGTAAAACAGGGTTAATGAGATCTGCTTCCCCAGGGCGCTGCAAGAACCAAGTTATGGTTTGCAAAAGGCTTTGTGACTCATACATAAAAGGCTGTACAAGAAAGTAAACTGTCATTGAGCCTTACAAACAGTTTTCATCCCAATTATCCTAGTCAAGAGAGAAGGCTATCCTAAGCTTTCAAAAGATAATTCAATTAGCATGAAGTTCCGAGAATTTTCAAAGCTCAGGTGCTGACTCAGGTTTTTTGTCTTTTTTTTTTTTCTAGGAATCAGAAATGTCATTCATAGATAAGTGCAGGGAGGAGCAAAATAGAAAGACAGGAAATTCTTGGCTCTGGGATCTGGTAATAAGGGAGCCTGCCACTTTCAAATTACCTGCTGGAATCCAGCTCAAGACAATTATAGATGAAAAATCTTCCTGATCTTCAGCCACCTACCCAAAATTGATGTTGGTTTTACACTTCCTAAAGTTGGAGCAATGATTTTCATGACTTAGGGGTAAGTAAATTAAAAGTTAATCCTATTAGGCTTGTTCTTGTACTGTGTGTGTGTGTGTGTGTGTGTGAGTTGCTCAGTCATATCCGACTCTTTGCGACCCCATGGACTGTAGCCCTCTAGGCTCCTCTGGCCACGGGATTCTCCAGGCAAGAATACTGGAGTGGGTTGCCATGCCCTTCTCCAGGGTATCTTCCCAACCCAGGGATCAATCCCCAGTCTCTCAAATTGCAGGTAGCTTCTTTACCATCTGAGCCACCAGGGTCCTCCCTAGAGGGAGGATAGTCCTTTACTAGAGGATAGTAAAACTGAAAAACTAAATTCTAAATTGTATAGAGCAATGGTGAGATAATTATGCTGTACTTTAATTTTCCTACAAACATCTTAGGAGGAGACTCTGGGGAAAGACATTATTCATAGCTTGTAGAGTTACAGTATTTGACACCAACTAATAATTCCATTTAGCTGCACTGTACTTATTTTCACCTTTAAATTATAACCACATTGGGAAGGAGTAAATTTTTTCCTGTTATCATTTGGTGGATTTCCGTATTAAAAAGGCTCCTGGGCACTCTTGGCACTGAAAATATCATAATAATAATTAAAGTGATTAACATTCACCCTCTTCCAATTAAGACAGTGCCTTAACTGCACTGATCCAGTGATGAATGTCAATGTCTTGGCTAAAATAGACAGACTGGGACTACAAGTTAGCAACAAGTAATGAGTGAAAACAAATTTTTTCAACAACTACTAAAATAAGATGTTCTTGGCCACTAAAATAAATTTTTTTTGACTTTTAAATCAAGGAAAGGTATCCAGTAGATTCAAGAAGATCAGGAAGCTTCTCCTGGAAAAATACTAAAATTCCAGTTTCTCAAAAATCTTGGCAGATTTCCACTATAGGAAACCCCATTGTCCAGGTAATTTTCATAATTGAGATTAAGCAAGCAAAAACATGTATTATCTCAGTTTTTGTGAAGATCACATACCAACACTGACTCTATTATATAACTAGCCGTGTGACCTTGAGCATTAACCTCCCTCAGTCTCTTTCCTTGTCTGTAAATGAAAATGGTTAACAGGACCATCTGGGCTTCCCTTGTGGCTCAGCTGGTAAAGAATCCGCCTGCAGTGCAGGAGACCTGGGCTCAGTCCCTGGGTTGGGAAGATCCCCTGGAGAAGGGAAAGGCTACCCACTCCAGTATTCTGGCCTGGAGAATTCCGTGAACTGTATAGTCCATCGGGTCGCAAAGAGTCGGACAGGACTGAGCGACTTTCACTTCACTTCACTTCACTTCACTTCAATAGGGCCATCTAGAGTCTGGTGAGGGGACATTTACATGGTCCCTAAATAATTGTTCTCCACTCACTTTTCTCTTTCATTCAGATTAAATCAAGCCTCTGTAGGGGTCTAATTTTCCCTAAATAAAACTTTCAAGCTTTTTAAAATTATAGTAGATTCTTAATTACATGTAACTTATGTATACTTACATGTATATAGCATGCAATTAATGAAATATAGTGCCCAAATGACTTAGAATACTTAATAGTTGCAGTTCCACACTTTTAGATCATGAATGGGACTCAGGTTTCCAACACAAATCCTCAAATTCCATATCAGCTATAATTTAAGTGCATTAGATCTACTGATAAGCTTCGTAGCTATGAAGAACATAGAACAAGAACAAGAATATTTGTCTCACTGGGTTGTTGCTATCACCATGATGACAGGGGTAAAGACAGTCCTTCTAAACTTTAGAACCTAAAGTTCTAAAAGAGGATTCCTTAAGTGGTAAAAATTAGTACTTCCCTTGGGGGTTTTCAAACCTGTCCACAGTCATTCTTTTGACAATAGAGAATAAACAAATGTCCCTAGGAAATATTGGTAGAGACCATTAGGAAGTAATCTAAAGCAGCTGATAGCCCAACACAAAATTTGTTTGACGATTCATGTTTGGTCTTACTAGAGTGGCAGAACCATCATTATCCTAACAGCCAGGATCCGATTCTTCTTGAAGAACCGTCCGTCCTGTTGGGGAACTGCTTTGATAAGCTCTTGGGGTTGGAAGATGACACTTTCAGAGCACCCTTGTCAGCAGAAGCCAAGGAAACTGACAGCTAAACTTCTCTGCCACCTGCATAAGAGGAATTGCTGGGGAGTGGAAGGGGGACATGGAAAGGAAAAGGAGAAGGTAACCACAGAGAACCCAGATAGGAGAGAAAGAAATTAGCCAACCCAGTATGGCAAGACTGAGGCATCTCACTGAACAAGACCACAGAACTTCCTCCAAAGACAGGTGATGTGAAGGAAACTTCAGGGGGTATCTGTTTTCCAATTTGCACTTGTCCAGATTGTTTGTTTACAAAGACCTCTGCTCACTTCCTCCCCCTTTTATGCATCAGGATTTCATACCTGTGTGTGATGCATGGGGAGTGAGTGTGTGTGTGTGTGTGTGTGTGTGTTGGAAAGGACCTGATTTTCACAAATGGTGACCTCAGTGTTGACAAAATCAGCCCACACTGGATAATTCCCAAAACAATTCCTGGAAATGGGGTCCCAGAATCAGGTGTGACCTGAGAATATAGGCCTTAGAATACATCAAGATCTTGTTGTAAATATCTCTGGACTTTCACAAGGTCAGAATGAAGTGCTCATAACTTGATATCAAGCAGCTTTTGAATTTCTAATGCTTTGATTACTGAAGAAGCTTGTTCATTTATTGATAATGTTCATTAATTTTTGGTGAATTGTCTGCCTGCATCTCTGCCTAATTTTTAAGGCACTTTTTAAAATATTTATAACAACTCTTTACATATTAAGCATATGAGCTCCGTGACAGAACTTTGCAATTTTTTTCCCCTCTTTGGCTCTCGTATTTCACTAGGATCACTGTATTATTGATAAACATTTATGAACTATTTTTATAGCTTTTAGCTTTGTTATTATGTTTAAATAGACCTTCTGCACTCCAAAGGGTTTATCCATATTTTTCACTAGTTTTGTAATAAATTTTTTATTTTTAACTCTAGAATTCTTCTGGAATTTAACTTGCTGTAAGTTTATGTAGAATGTTGAGACTATGTTTATAAATGAGATTAGGTTTCCAGCTCTCTGTTTTGCATCTTCATAATCAAATGTGGGTAATACTAGTTTGTAAAGTAATGTCAGCTCTTTGTGTACCGTATCACAGTTTATGGATCACAACACTGATCTTCATTTTTAACCTGTCCTTAACAGAGTAGGAGAGCTGACCAGCTCAGTATTCTGCTCCAAAGCATTTTCAGAAAATAATATTTGACAAACATTTTCAATGTTTTGCTCAACTATTTGTTCATATGCTCAGATTCTTTTCTTCTTGAACCCCATTTCATGATTTATATTCCCTAATATTCAGTCATTTTTTGAGATTTTTAAATCATTTAGGGTAGAATTATAAGCAATATTTGCTTATAATTTTAAATTTCTCATTATTGTTATTTCCTTTTTATCTGGACATCAATTATTTTATTTTTGTATTTTCTACCTTAATTATAATAATTTTTGCTCTCTGTGTAATTTTTCCATTCTCATTTAAAGTTATATACTTTGTTATTCTTTACCTAATTACTAGCTTTTATTTTTATCCTTTGTTATAGAAAAATAGCTCAATATATATCAAATAAATAGCCTAGTTTATTATATTATTGGGATGTGTCTTTGGCATTTATTTATTTCCTACTTTATCTGTTAAGCACTAAGAAAGACATATTAACATCTTCTGCTTCTATTATATTTTTGGACTGCTCTTGAATTTCTAAGAATTTGTTTATATAATTTAATGATTTTTTTAGTTTGGGGCATAAAAATTTCTACACTTTTTTAAAATGTTATGGAATTTCTTCGTCCTGTTTAACAGTGTCACACTGTCCAAAGTTCAGAAATAACAGAAGTAAAACCACTGAATCACCAAAACAGTAATTAGAATAATTTTGTTGTGCACAAACCAAAAAGTTTGCAAACCAAGGGCACTCAAGCCATACATAGAGTGAGGCTCAGGTGGGGTACAATGTTATAAAGCAGCTTACAGAGTAAGTTCATAGTCTTCACTGTGATTGGTTATATTATTTGAATTTTCTCCAGTAATAGGGATCTGGTTAGTGGTTACCTCATACAAACCTTGGAAAACAGTTCAAGTGTTGTTTATGATTTTCAGAGCACAAGCAAGAAATGACCTATGTCAAGTCAATCTTGCAAAGTCAGCTAAATTAAGCTTTTTTTTTTTTTTTTTTTTTGTATGACCAAACTGGTTGGGTGTGCTCAGGGAATTTTCAAGGCTGGTTTCCACTTGTTTTTTATTTTTAACAATGGTGAATCCTAATCCTACAGATTTACTGTAACTCCAGTTGTTTTGTTTGCTTTTTGGTTATGTAGATTTTCCTACCTTCTTACTCTTTCTGCGTTGTTTCATTTTATGTGTATCCATGACAAGAGGTTCTCCCTCAGATATTATTTTGACCCAGTCTAGTATTTACCTTTCAGTTAAAGATAACATATTCACAGTTATTCCATAAATGTGTATTTACTTCTATCATCCCATTTTAGAGCTCCTATGTCAAGCTTCCTTGCTGTTTTCTTTTTGCCATTGTATTGAGGTATAAATGCTATTTTAATTTGTGTTTTCAACCATCCATCTTGTTTTCAATGCTGTATGTCATCTTCTTTTAAAATATTTAAAGATATGTCTCTCATAAAAGCCAAGAACTGCAAATAACCCGAAGTTCACCCACAGTGGAAGACATTAGTTAATGTCTGAATAGACAATGAAATCCTATAAAGTAATAAAAGTAAACAAACTAAGCTATCTCAATAGCATGGATGAAATAAATTGTTGACTCAAAACATAAAATAATGCATATATTCTATTCATAGAAAGTTCAAAAACAGGCAAAAGCAAACTGTATTGGAGAAGGAAATGGTAACCCACTCCAGCATTCTTGCCTGCAAAATTCCATGGACAGAGCCTGGAGGACTAAAGTCCGTGGGGTCGCAAAGAGTCAGACATGACTGAACGACTGAGCACAAATTGCTATCCTGAGGCAACGAAAGTTAGGACGAGGGGACGTTAGTGGGGAGGGATGGAATTGCATCAGAGAGGAGCTGAGAAAGCTTCTGGGGAGATGGGAGAAGGCACTTTCTTATTCGAGTGGCGGTTACACTGGTGTCACATCGTGATTGCCTGCCACACCTTGCACATCTGTTCTGTGCAGGATTCTGTGTCCCTTTTGGGTGGGCTTCCCTGGTAACTCAGATGGTAAAGCATCTGCCTGCAGCACAAGAGACCAGAGTTTGATTCCTGGGTTAGGAAGATCCCTGGGTCAGGAAGATCCGCTGGAGAAGGAACTGGCTACCCACTCCAGTATTCTTGCCGGGAAAATCCCATGGACGGAGGAGCCTGGCGGGCTACAGTCCATGAGGTCTCAAAGAGTCAGATATGACTGAGCGACTAACACTTTAGAACACTGTATAGAACGTTACAATGAAGAAAAATAATCTCACACATAACCGTAATGTTTTAAAAAACTATGTCAGAAAATACAGATCCATTTAGTAGCTTTTATGTAACTTAAAAACACTTCTGTTTTTACTTGTACCCCACCCTCAACTCTTACTTTCTGTTTTTGTTAGTATTGATATGACTTTTCATTTTTTTTTATTTTTATCACCCTTCAAAAACTGTTTAAGACCTATTCAATTGACTTTACACTATAATCACAATAATAGTCTAGATTCCATTCTATTTCAGATTTTTTTTCAATGTTTACCATTAGTCACTTTCTATAAAATAGTCCCATTCTAAATGTGAGTTTTCTTTTTCTTTTTTCTATCTTTTTAAAAATTTCTCATGGCTTGAAATGAGTACAGTATTGGTGGTATGCTTTTTTTCAGCAAATTAAAATCTGAAAATTGTACAATTATATTCTTCTGTAAATGAAAACTCAATTAAGTAAAAAACTCTAAGGACAGACATATTTCTTCCTCAAAATTCTGAGTCTTGACTCATTTCTTCTCGAATTCAATGTTTCAGAAGAAAACTCTGAGTGTAAGGTCATTCAAAACACCAGGATCCTTTCGTTATATCTCCAGGGCGCATGGACCATGTCATCTTCTTTCTCATCAGGTTCATCCCTTTATTCTCCTCATCTGAATTCTGGAAAAGCTTCCCACTTATCTTCCATATTATGATCCCTTGTATCATAGGAAAAGCTTTTCCATTTTAATCTTTCTAACGCAAATTTTAGTCCTACGCATGCAGATTTTAAATGGGTTATTACACTTTGATTCTCTTTCTTCTTTTCCTCCCTCATCCAACTCATGTTGAATTTTTATGTTCTATGTCTCCTAGCTAGTTCCCTTTCTAAACTGTCTTTTGTTTTATTATCTCATGCTCTTCTTCATATTTTCTAGAGTTTTATTGAAAGCGTAAAGAGCCTTTTCTTTGTTCTCTTTCCCAAGGAAACTGTTTGCCTTAGAAATAAAGGTTCTTTGCTACCCTCTTCCTTTCAGGACTCAGAACATTTGCTTTGGTACCACACTGAGCTGTTCTGATGTGGTGCCTCCATATTTAATGAGGATAGCTTGTGCTGTTTGGTTCCCGCTCACTGATTTTTACATTTCTCTTACAATGGGCTTTGTGGACTTTAAGCAGCAAGGTTACTTTCTATAAATTACATGTGTAGCTGGCTGTTCCAGAGGCTGAGGAAATGAAGGGGGAACTCCTTCTGGTGGTCTACTCTGCTAACGATCAACTTTGGGTCTTTTCTCTTTGGTTCATCCGTAACGACAGGTGCGTGGAGGATCTTACCCAGTCTGCTTTCCCAGGCTGCTGCTTACCACATCAAATAGAAAACGCCATGTGTCTGGAAGAAACCTCACCTCACAGGCAGCTTTCTTCTTGATGTGAACCCTGTACACACTCTAGAGTCTCCTAACACAGTGCTTTCCTCTGCTATGGGTCCACATTGGATCCATGTCCATGAACAAAGGTCAAGAGGACATCCTGGCCTTTCTCCAAGGTCCACCATGGCATGCAGGGCTCAGTCTCCAGACGAATCACCCGTGGGGCATTTCTGAAAGTATCCATCTGCCCTGTATCCTCTTTGCTTTGCTTCATTTTGGAAAAATCTGAATTAAATATAAAAGAAATTATTCAATGTTTCCAACTTTTTTAGGGGCTCCTTTCCATAATTTGCAATGGGGATGTCTGCTTCCTGATTTATTTTTTTTTGCAGTTATTGCTAAAGAGAGTTGAGGTGGAAGTGGTGTGTTATACAAATGATCACAGCCATTCTTACCTGAAGGTCATAATACAATTTTTTTATTAATTTATTTATTTGTTTGTTTTTGGCTGCACTGGGTCTTTGTTGCTGCCCAGGCTTTCTCTAGCAGTGATGAGCAGAAGCTATTCTCTAGTTGTGGTGTGTGGTTCTCATTGTTCTCATTGCCATGGCTTCTCTTGTTGCAGATCACAGACTCTAGGGCATGGAGGCTCAGTAGTTGTGGCAGAAGGGCTTAAATGCCCTGCATCATGTGGGATCTTCCCAGATCAGGGATCAAACCCATGTCCCCTGCATGGGCAGACAGATTCTCAACCACTGGTCCACCAGAGAAGTCCTAAATATGTTTAAATTAACTCATGAGCCAGAAATTCCAAAATTTCCCAGGTGAGTCATCCTTGAGGAAAGAAAAGCAGTGAGAGAGAGGTAAAGTGAACACCCTTAGGGATCACAGTCTTGGTGAGTCTCCAACCTTCCGTTGTTGTTTGTGTGAACTATCTCCTTCAGTCTGCTTTTAGTTCAGTTTTCAGGTGAGTCACCTCAAAATTTCAAGCTGCAAAATGGCCCAGCTGCAGCAAGGAGCAGGGATGCTTCCCAGAATCTTGTGAAATAACATGATTTATGACCAGAATTACCCAGACAATATTTCTCAGGGTTATTTTTCACTCTTCCTGTCTCCCTGATAACGTTAACTCAGACAAGTGCTTTGCAGTGCTAACCTAGGAAAAATGAGAAAGGCAGTATCATTATCAAATAAGAACCCACTTACAGAAATATGGTTGCACTGGATTCCATATTACACTGTGAGAGCATCAGGATGAAGTTATATATCATTCTTAAAGTCAGAAATCTCAAAATGTATGTGATTTGAGCACCCCCCTATAATTCACTGAACAGGATGAAATAATTATTTAACAACTAGAAAAACATGATATGTATATTTCAAATGCTTCCTAGGGTGAGAAATAATTCCTGGTGGTTTTCTCTTCCCATTAAGTGAGGAAATATCTGACCAGCTGATGAAGAATAGAGCGTGTGGAAGACAAAGGAGGAACAACCACTCTCAGCTTCTACCTGCCCCTGGGCTGATGAAGGAGCCTGTATCAGAGTGAAGGGATGTACTCTCACCCAGCTACAGATTGTGATGAATCCCTTATCACCTGACTTTACACCCACTGTCCCCCAAACGCTGGATTCGGCTGCGATTGAGAAGAGGGCAAGACAAACTCCTCTGCCTTATAGTCCTGTATTCTCAAGTGATCAGATTTTAAAATGTGTCAAAGATTCCTATTCACCAGTTCTGACCATCAAATGAGCAAAATGAATGGGAAGTGCTTCATTGCCAATTTAGCCAAAAATAAGATGCTAAACACTACCACCTTCTATGCATTATCTATAATAAGTGTACATAACAAACCCAAACCAGTAATAAATAAGGCTTCATTTTGCTCAGGAGTCTGTGTTGTTGCTTTAGGTCAGGTTCGGCCGCACAGTTTGGGCCTCAGCTGGGCATACTCTCAAATTTGCAAGAAGCTGGTCATTGGCCAATCTCGTATGGCCTCAGCTGGGATGTCTGGAACAATTCAGCTCTGCTCTAAATGTCTCATTCTACAGCAAGTCAGCCAGGCATCTTTTTAGGGCAATCATGGAGGAGCAGGAGAACAAGCAAAAATATATAAGCACTTGACCTCTGCTTTGGGGGCATCACACTTGTTAAAATGCCCCTGTTCAAGGCAAGTCACAAGCTGAGCCCAGAGTCATGGGGTAAAATAAAACAAACACCCAACCCGGAGCAATGCCAAGGGAGCGGGTACAGAGAGGGATGCGGAATGGAGAACAACAATTAACGCAGGCAAGTTACTGGACTCCTCCAGCCGGTTTGTCTACTGTTTGAATCAGGGGATCCTGAGTCAACCGGTTACTTTACAACATGCCTAACCCTTTATTTAGTGCCCTCAAATCTAGAACTACTCACTCAAATAAGAGTATCTACTCAACTAACCTCAAAACAGTTGAAATTGAGTCACTGAATAATTGTGATTACTATAATCATATTAATTGTGATCATAAATAGATGAAATTTAATTACTAATGTGTAAACAAAATTGGCTCATATCGAGGTAACTCATGAAACTATGGTAAGTCCATCTTTCTCCTAATGTTCAATGCAATGCAGTATTTTTCACAATGCAAGATTATTCTCTAACAAAAGAGCACATCCTGGAGAATGGTTAAAAATCATGATTGTGCCTTAAGGTGGACACATACAAGCCAGATGTAAGCAAAGATATGAGATTCTATAAAATGACAATATAAAATCAATCTTCAGAAGTACAGTGGCTTCCCAGATGACTCAGTGGTAAAGAATCTGCCTGCCAATGCAGGATCTGCAGGAGACATGGGTTCAATTCCTGGGTCAGGATGATCTCCTGGAGAGGAAATGGCAACTCACTCCAATATTCTTGCCTGGAGAGTTCCGGGGACAGAGGAGCCTGGAAGGCTACAGTCCGTGAGATCACAAAGAATCAGACACGACTGAGTGACTGAGCAAGCAAGAAGTGCAGTACAAAAGTCATCAGTGTTCTAAATAACGGTATGCAAAAATAAATTGGAAATCAAAGATACGTTTCCTCAAAATAGTCATTAGAAATGTATCACTCATTATTAGCCATTCATTTAAGGTAAGTGTGTTTAAATCCTCATGATTATATCTGCACTGAGTACTTTTTCAGGAAACTCTGTGCCTACCTTCAGGATAATTAATGTTTGAAACAGAACACTTAGCTATAGGTGTTTAGTGGTCACAGAGATTTGTTTGAAATCAAACTTTGCTTCTGAAAAATTGAGTATGAATTAAATGTTAAGCAAATTTTTGAGTTATAATTTAGAGTGAATTTCCCACTTCCATCTGCTAAAATGGGAACCACAAATTGCTTGAGATGGTTTCAGTGTTTTTTGCAGAAAATAATGGAAGTCAAATTTTTAATATTAATATTCTTGCACTAAATTCAGTGGTAACCTTTCTCAATCATTGGCATAATTCTTTTTTGTTGTTTGTTTCCACAGTCTTTTTCTCCTTTTTTAATTTTTTAATTGAAGGATAATTGCTTTGCAGAATTTTGTGGTTTTCTGTCATACGTCAACAAGAATCAGCCATAGGTACACCTATTTCCCCTCCCTCCTAGACCTCCAGCCCATCGCCCTCCCCCCCCACCCACCCTAAAAGCTTGTTGCAGAGCCCCTGTTTGAGTTCCCTAAGTCATATAGCAAATTCCCATTGGCTATCTATTTTGCATATGGTATTGTAAATTTCTATGTTATTCTCTCCATACATCTCCTCTTCTCACTCCTCTCCTCCCACCTTGTCCATAGGTCTGTTCTCTATGTCTATTTCTCCAATGCGGCCCTGAAAATAAATTCATCAGTGCCATCTCTTCAGATTCCACATGTATGTGTCAGTATACAGTATTTATATTTCTCTTTCTGACTTACTTCACTCTGTATAATGGGCTCTAGTTTCATCCACCTCATCAGGACAGGTTCAAATGTGTTCCTTTATATGACTGAGTAGTATTCTGTTGTGTATACGTACCACAGCGTCTTTATCCATTCATCTGTTGATGGACATCTAGGTTTCTTCCATGTTCTCACTATTGTAAACAGTGCTGCAGTGAACAGTGGGATACATGTGTCTTTTTCAGTTTTTCAGTTCCTTAGGGTATATGCCTAGGGGTGGGATTGCCAGGCACATGGTGGTTTTATTCCTACCTTTTTAAGGAAATCCATACTGTCTTCCATAGTGTCTGTATCAGTTTACATTCCCACCAGCAATGCAAGAGTGTTCCCTTTTCTCCACACTCTCTCCAGAATTTATTGTTTGCAGACTTTCTGATGATGGCCATTCTGACTGATGAGAGGTAGTATCTCATTGTAGGTTTGATTTGCATTTCTCTGATCAACAGTGATGTTGAGCACCTATTCATGTGCTTGTTGGAATCATTGGCATGATTCTTAATTTAACCTTCTGGTCTGGTCAGATGAATTTCTGGCTGGCGGGGTCATGCATGCATGCACGCTCTGTCACTCAGTCATGTCCCACTCTTTGCAACTTCATGGACTGTAGCCCTTGAGGCTCCTATGTCCATGGCACCCTCTAGGCAAGAATACTGAAGTGAGTTGCCATTTCCTACTCCAGAGGATTTTCCCAACCCAGGGATAGAACCTGTGTCTCCTGCGTCTCCTTCATTGGCAGGTGGATTCTTCACCACTGAGCCACCTGGAAAGGCTGGTAAGTTCATAGAGATAGTTAAATGAAAACTGATTGGATTTTGCATCTCTCTTCATATTTCTTGCCTCTATGATCCAAAAAGTAAAGTCACAGTAATGAGAGTTGCTTCCAACCAAAAAGACTTTGAATAAAACAGTTCTATCAAGGCTACAGAATTATACTTCATTCCTGACCCAAACCTTTTCTGGCGAGTTATCTGTGAAGTTTTCCTTCTCTTTCTTAACCCACTTTGTCTTTATCTCCAAACCAGAATAGGACTCTTTCTGAATGAAACTGCTGCACTACCAATTTTAACTCTCTTTTTATTTTATTTTATTTTTTGAGACTTAAATATGGAAGCAGATCACATAATATGGTGTGATAAGAGTACTACCAGCAGCAGGCACCCTTTCATCGAGTTTCTCTTGTTGTCAGCACACAGGTTGTTTTAGACATTCAATTCTGCTGAGGTGCTTTCAGGGGCCATGGGATACAGCAAAGTCTCCTCGTCCACAGAGGAGCATATGAAACACTAGGAACATAAAGTCTTTTCAGCAATCCTCAAAGGAAAAATGGAAAGTTTCTTCCTTTTGTACTGCTGAGACATCCCCCGCCTTTGTCGATTTCCAGTCCCAGCTGTCATATGGAATGAACAAAACCGCAAAAGTAGCTTTTTGTAAGAGAAGGTCCATTGCCTCCAAAATCTAATATTAGTGCAATTTGAATAAGCATTCAGATAAAGATAAGGAACCAGCACCATTAGAATTTTATGGAAACATATCAGGAAACAAAAAGGCAGATTTGTGGCTTCCTGCTCTTAAACAAAAAAAGGGACTTAGCTAATAGCTAAAATGTACCAGAATAATGAAAACAACAAATCTTAATTTCTGTCCTTTGCTTCCACTGCCTAACACCAGTGGAAGTGATTTTTGTCAACTGTTGTTTCTACATCCTGCCAAGCCTTCCCTACATTAACCTAAGTAACATTCATAAAATTGTTCTTTTGAAGATCAACATGATTGCTTTACATTTTCTCCTTACTTTATTATAAAGTACAGTACACAAACAGAAAAAAATGCATGAAAGAAAAATAAATGTCAAGAATGTATCACAAAGAAAACAGTTACAGCTTCCCTGATGGCTCAGACAGTGAAGAATCTACCTGCAAGGCAGGAGACCCAGGTTCGATCCCTGGATCAGGAAGATCCCCTGGAGAAGGGAGTGGCAACCCACTCCAGTATTCTTGCCTGGAGAATTCCTTGGACAGAGGAGCTTGGTGGGCTACAGTTGCAAAGAATGGGACAGGACTGAGTGGCTAACACTTTCACTTTTCACCACATTCCTGGGCAGGAAACAATATTGTCAGCATCCCAGGAGCATTCCAGCCTGTTCCTTCTCAATAACAAAGTCTCCCCTCTCCCCAGATATGCTCTTTATCCTCATGCCTAACACTGGAGTTTAGTATTCCCTGTTTTGTACGTTTTTGTGTATGGAATTACGTTTCCATCTTGTTACTAAATTGTGTCTAACTTACATCACTCAGCATTATTGTGGTGAGATTCACCCATCCATTGCATGCAAGGGTAGTTCATTTATTTTTTATTGTACAGGTATTTGCACTGTATGACCAACTATTCCACAATTTTATTTACCCATATGGCACAAAGTGAAGAAGAACTAAAGAGCCTCTTGATGAAAGTGAAAGAGGAGAGTGAAAAAGTTGGCTTAAAGCTCAACATTCAGAAAACTAAGATCATGGCATTTGGTCCCATCACTTCATGGCAAATAGATGGGGAAACAGTGGAAACAGGGTCAGACTTTATTTTGGGGGGCTCCAAAATCACTGCAGATGACTGCCCATGACTGCAGCCATGAAATTAAAAGACACTTGCTCCTTGGGAGAAAAGTTATGACCAACCTAGACAACATATTAAAAAGCAGAGCCATCACTGTGTCAACAAAGGTCCATCTAGTCAGGCTATGGTTTTTCCAGTGTTCATGTTTGGATGTGAGAGTTGGATTATAAAGGAAGCTGAGTGCCGAAGAATTGATGCTTTTGAGCTGTGGTGTTGGCGAAGACTCTTGAGAGTCCCTTGGACTGCAAGGAGATCCAACCAGTCCATCCTAAAGGAGATCAGTCCTGGGTGTTCGTTGGAAGGGCTGATGTTGAAGCTGAAACTCCAATCCTTTGGCCATCTGATTTGAAGAACTGACTCATTTAAAAGGACCCTCATGCTGGGAAAGATTGAGGGCAGGAGGAGAAGGGGATGACTGAGGATGAGATGGTTGGATGGCATCACCGACTCAATGGTCATGAGTTTGGGTAAACTCCAGGAGTTGGTGATGGACAGGGAGGCCTGGCGTGCTGCAGTTCATGGGGCTGCAAAGAGTCGGACATGACTGAGCGACTGAACTGAACTGAACTATTGATATGCATTTAGGTTGTTCCCAATTTTAACTGTAATAGATATTATTGCTGTGAACATTTCTTTTTCTTTTCCACTATAAGTTATTTTAAGATATTGAGTAGGGTTCCCTGTGCTACACAGTAGGACTGTGTTATTTCTCTATTGTATATATGTTGTTTTTATTCAGCCACTAAGTCATAACCGACTCTTTGCGACCCTACAGACTGAAGCTTGCCAGCCTTCTTTTATCTCCTGGAGCTTGCTCAAACTCATGTCCATTCAGTCGGTGATGCCATCCAACCACCTCATCCTCTGTTGTCCCCTTCTCCTCCTACCCTCAATCTTTCCTAGCCTCAGGGTCTTCCTTTTCCAATGAGTGTGTTCTTCACATCAGGTAGCCAAAGTATTGGAATTTCAGCATCAGTTTTTCCAATGAATATTCAGCGTTGATTTCCTTTAGGATGGACTGTTTTGATCACCTTGCTGTCCTAGGGGCTCTCAAGAGTCTTCTCCAACACCGAAGTTCAAAAGCACCAACTCTTCAGCACTCAGCCTTCTTTATGGTCCAACTCTCACATCCGTACATGGTTACTGGAAAAATCATAGCTTTGATGATATGGACATTTGTCAGCAAAGTGATGTCCCTGCTTTTTAATATGCTGTATAGGTTTCTCTTCCAAGGAGCAAGTGTCTTTTAATTTCATGGCAGCAGTCACCATCCACAGTGATTTTGCATATGCTAATCCCAAACTCTCCTTTATCCCTCCTTCTTCTTTACCCTTTGGTAAACATAAATTTGGTCTCTGTCTGTGAGTCTGTTTCTGTTTTAAAACTAAGTTGCTATAAACATTCTTTTTACAGTTTCATAATGCACACATGCATATGTATCTGCTAGATAATTAGGAGTAAAGTTTCAGGAGCATGGAATATACATATATTAAGACTAATAGATAATTAGCAATTGTACTGATGCCTGCTTTTGTCAGCAGTAAATGGAAGTGGTTGTTCCAGGGACTCTCTTTATATTTGATATTGTCAGTCATTGTAGCTTTACCACTTTGGGGTGAACATTTTACCTCACTGTATGTTTAATTTGCAATTATATTTATATTTATATAATTATAAATATATAACTGCTATATAAATATATAACTGTTAATTATAAAGCAAAGCACTTTTTTATGTACGCTCCTTGGCCATTGGATGTTGCCTTTTCTAAAATGCCTTTTCAACCCACTTGACTATTTTCCTATTGTCATGTTTTCCTTATTGATTGCTGGTGGTTCTTTCATAATCTGAATACAAGCTTTTTGTCAGTTACTTGTTAGGGAAATGTATTCTGTCACTCTTTTTTATTAGTTTCTCCATGACATATCTTAATTTTGGTATCACTATAGTCTTGCCTTTCTTAGAGTCTTAAGTAAATGAAATAATATATTATGTAGTCAGTTGTGCTGACATAATATTTTTAAGGTCTATTCATGTTGTATGCATTAAAATTTTATTACTTTTTATTTCTAAATATTATTCCATAATACAGAAATACCACAATTTATTGTTTGTTTATGCATTCACCACCTGTGACATTTTTGGGTTTATCTGTACTATCATACTCAGCCCCTTCTATTTGTCTCATTAATTCTTCATTTTTTCTTCTTTTGTTTGGGTAAAGTATTTTTATTATTCCATTATTTTGGTCACTATTATATTGGTAGTACTATCTGCCCTTGCAATTTTTTGGTGGCTTCCTTAAATGTGACAGTAGTTATCTGCCAGTTATCAAATGCTGGTCTGGAAGAAGCACAAGCTGGAATCAAGACTGCCAGGAGAAATATCAATAACCTCAGATATGTAGATGACACCACCCTTCTGGCAGAAAGTGAAGAGGAACTAATAAGCCTCTTGATGAAAGTGAAAGAGGAGAGTAAAAAAGTTGGCTTAAAGCTCAACATTCAGAAAACTAAGATCATGGCATCTGGTTCCATCACTTCATAGCAAATAGATGGGGAAACAGTGGAAACAGTGTCAGACTTTATTTTTTTGGGCTCCAAAATCACTGCAGATGGTGATTGCAGCCATGCAATTATAAGACACTACTCCTTGGAAGGAAAGTTATGACCAACCTAGATAGCATATTAAAAAGCAGAGTCATTACTTTACCAACAAAGGTCTGTCTAGTCAAGGCTATGGCTTTTCCAGTGGTCATGTATGGATGTGAAAGTTGGACTGTGAAGAAAGCTGAGCACCGAAGAATTGATGTTTTTGAGCTGGTGTTGGAGAAGACTCTTGAGAGTCCCTTGGACTGCAAGGGGATCCAACCAGTCCATCCTAAAGGAGATCAGTCCTGGGTGTTCATTGGAAGGACTGATGCTGAAGCTGAAACTCCAATACTTTGGCCACCTCATGCTAAGAGTTGACTCACTGAAAAAGACCCTGATGCTGGGAAGGATTGGGGGCAGGAGGAGAAGGGGGCGACAGAGGATGAGATGGCTGGATGGCATCACCGACTCAATGGACATGAATTTGGGTAAACTCCGGGAGTCGGTGATGGACAAGGAGGCCTGGCATGCTGCGATTCATGGGGTCGCAAAGAGTCAGACACAACTGAACGACTGAACTGAACTGAATGTTACTTGGCACTTTTTCTCTTTTACAGATCAATGCAAATAACTTGGACAATTTTAACTTGACTCATTCCCCTTCTACTTATATGATATGGTCATATTTTCTTATAAGGTTCTACTATTTTTTTAACATGGTCATTATTCATTTAAATCTGTTTATTTGTTCCTCATTTTCATTGTACTTTATTTCTCTCTGTATCTCAAATTTTGAGCCTGAATAATGTTCCTTCTGTCTTTGGTGTAGTTTAAGAGTGATAAATTCTCCTGGTTTTTACTTATCTGAAAAATGCTGTTTATCTATTTTTGGAAGGTATTTTCACTGAGTATAGAATTCTCCACAGCAGTTATTTACTATGAACGCTTTAAAGATAACATTTCATTACCTTCTAGCTTTTGTTGTTTCTCTTCTGAAGTCAGCTTGTCACTCTAATAGTTGTTCCCTTGAAAGTAGCTTGTTTTTTTCTCCTCTGGTTGCTTTTATTACTTGTTCTTTGTTTTTGATTTTCAGATGTTATATTATGACAAGTCTATGTTGGTTTGTTTGTTATTTTCCTGTTTGAGGTCTGTAGATATGATTGAATATGTGACAATATGTTTTGCTAACTTTGGAAAACTCTCAGATCCACTCCCTCTCGCCAACTGCTTCTGGCCCATTATGTTTTCAGTGCTCCAGGGGCTCCGAATCATTTTTTCACAGTGGTGTTTACACTATATTTCCTAATTTTAACTCTCCATACTTCACTTTGTATTTTGAAGTTGTACATTTTCTATGTGGTTCTTTTCCATATGGATTTGACTTTAATGCAATAGGAATTGAGATAATTTAGAGTGTGACTTCAGTCCCTTCAAGGACTGGCTGGATTCCAGTTTACTCTGACTCTTGTTTTGGGCTCTCAATCCAAAATAAGAAAATTTACCCTGTCCCACCAGAAAGTCCTGGACTGTAATTTTCTTGTCCCCAGCTACAGATTTCTTAAAAATTTTTGCACAGTACCTCAACTCCTCAAGTATCTCTTCCAGGTTTAGCAGATGCAAAAGAACAGCCCTAAATCCCAGACTCACCTTTCTGAGGGAGTTGTTTCTCTAGTGATTTCAAACAGATAAACCATTTTGTAATATTTTGTTCATATTTTCTAGTTCTTAGTGTGAGGTTTAATCCAACTTACCCTGTTCATCATTGCTGGAGAATAATTTATTTGGTTTAAAATTGAATATTTCTTCTGTAATCATCAGTTTAATCCTCTGAAACATTTAATTTTATTGCTTATTTTAAGATTTTCTTTTCACTTCCATCAAACTGTGCATTTCTGATTTCCATCTATAACCCCTATATTTCCACATATACTCTATGTATGTGTATAATATGTGTATTTCAGGACTTTGTTTTCCCTCTATATGCATGCTTTTGAACGTGTGTCTGTCCGGACAAATAGCTCTTCATACACACACTTCAATAAGTGTGTCTGCTCTCACAGCTGCAGCTATGTCAGTGACTTCCACCACATCCTCTTCGGTCCTGAAATATCCTTTGTGCGTATGTCTCATATTTCTAACTACATAGAGGTCAACTCCATTGAGATGCCCAGTCTTCATGTATCATTAAACTTGTCGGTCACCTCCCTCCCAACTAAACTATTTTGAAGGGATGTAGGACACCAGGAAGGGGGGCGAAAAGAGCATAAGGAAATACACATGCCCAAAGAGCCACAGTCAACTATTTGTTGACTTCATAAATTCAGAAAAGAAATATTAGGGAAGCAAAGATGATTCCAAGTTTGCTTTCTTAGAAGATATAAAAGTACTTCCCTTTGAAGTTAATTAGTTGGCTGGGAAGAAAGCTGTTCTGGGGAGATAGGTGCTATGCTTATCTTCTTTTCACTCATCTCCCCACCCCCATCCCACTCCTTCACCACCACCTCCATTAGAAATAAATCTTGAGTAATGCTCTCATAGTAGTCTTCCTGTTGCTATTGTTTAGTCACTCAGTTGTGTCCAACTCTTTTACAACTCCATGGACTGTAGCCCAGCAGGCTCCTCTGTCCATGGATTCTCCAGGCAAGAATACTGGAGTAGGTAGCCATTCCCTTCTCCAGGAGGCTTTCCCAACCCAGGGATCAAACCCAGACTTCCTGCATTGCAGGCAGATTCTTTACCATCTGAGCCACCAGGGATGGCCAGTATTCTTCCTAAAACACGCTGTTACTCACATGACTCCAAATATAAGGAATCCAGAGTATCATCTCATCTTCTGTGCCAACTCCAAACAACTCTGCCTAATTTTCAAGGCTATTTATAATGTTCTTATTCTACCTAGCCATTGTTTTTCATAATGCAATCTCTGTTCCAATCAAACTTCTGCAAAATACTTAATTTTATTCCATACTTTCCAACTGTTCTTTATGCTGATCTCAAGCCTGAAAGGCTTTCTCTACTTCCCTAAACTCTTATTAGTCTTAATTATTCTTCAAGATTCAATTCAAGTTCCACCTCTGTCACAAAGCCCTCTGAAACTATATCAGCTCATGCTGCTCCCAGCATTCTCTCAGAAACCTATTACAGGAGGATAACATCAGCAAAATGAAAACATAAGAATTTCTAGATTTTGTCCATCCCAGAAACATCCAATTGAACAACTATTCCCCTGCAAGAAAACACCTTCACAAGATCCAAGGATTCCAGGTAAGGGATTATAGTACCTGAGTGAAGCATAGAAATAAGGAAGGACTCATTGAGGAGGGTAGGAGAGAAAATTCATGCTCCCCCGGTCCATCACAGGTCCCCCAAGACCAGAAAGCCCAGCATGAACAGAAACACCCTCCCTGGTAGAAGGAGAGTGAAGTGAACACCAGACTTCCCCTCAAACCCCAGACCCTGCCTATCCCATCATCAGGCTTACCCCTTCAGTCCTAGGTAACCCTCTGCAAGTTCCCACAAGCCCAGACCAACCCCTCACTTATCCCAGTGCCCACTGGCTCCCATGGCCTCCAGGTTCCCAATCAGCCCCTGCAAATTGGGGCTCCATGTGGGCACCCACAAACCCAGACTTCTGTCTGGGCCCAGAAACAGGCCAACTACGGTGGAGAAAGCCTTTCAACTCACTCCAGCACCAGTCAGCCTCTGTGATCTTACCTTCCAAGCCAACTCCCATGAACCCAGTTTCTAGAATGGCTCCCTCCAAACCAGGCTCCGAGTCAGTGCTGTCTGACACCCTACCCAGACTCCAGACCCACCCATGAAGATCCATGAACTGTCTGACCAAGAATTCAGAATCATCCTCTTAAAGAAATAGCATGAACCACAAGAAAACACAGGACAATCACATGCAAAAGGATGAAACTGAATCCCTATCTTAATACTATTCCAAAAAATTCACTCAATATGCATTAAACACTTAAATGTAAGACCCCAAACTATAAAACTGCTAGAAGAAAGGATAAGGAAGAAACTCCTTGACATTACTCTTGCAAACAAAATTTTAGACACAGCACCAAAAAGTACCAGCTAAAACAGCCAAAATCAGTAAGCGGGACTACTCCAAACTGAAAAACTTCCACACAGGAAAAAAAAAATCAGAAAAACACAAATTTAACCCATGGACTGGGAAAAAATATTTGCAAACCATCTATCTGATAAGGGGCTAATACCAAAAATGTATAAGGAACTCATACAACTCAAGAGCAAAATAACAACCAACCAGCTAAAAACTGGCAGAGGACCTGAATAGACATTTTTATCAAGAAGATACATAGATGGTCAGCAGACAAATGAAAAGATGTTCATTATTAATCATCAAGGAGGTGAAAATAAAAATGAGATAGAACCTCACACTTGTCAGAATAGCTATCATGAAAAACGCAAGATACAAGTGTTGAGAAGGGTGTGGAGAAAAGTGAACCCTATGCACTGTGAGTGGATGTGTAAATTGATGCAGCCACTGTGGAGAATAGTGTGGTTTCTTTAAAAATTAAAAATATAACTACCACATGATCTAGCAATCCCATTTCCAGGTATATATCAAAAGAAAATAAAACCAATATCTCAAAGAGATATCTATATCCATATGTTGACTGTAGCATTATTTACAACAGCCAAGAGAAGGAAGCAACCGAAATATCCATGAAACTGGGGAATGGACAAAGCAGATGTGGTATATATATAAAATGGAATATTATTAGACCACAAAAAAAGAAAATCCTGACATTTGCAACAACATGGATGAACCTTCAGGGAATCATGCTAAGTAAAATAAATCAGACAGGAAATGACAAATGCCATATGTCCTTACTTATATGTGGAATCTAAAAAAGCTGAACCCATCAAAACAGAGAATAGAATGATGGTTGCCAGGGGCTGAGGGTGTGGGAAATGAGGACATGTTCAAAAGGTACATATCCCAGTGACAAAATGAATAAGTTCTGGGGATTTAATGTTTTAATACAACAGGCTAACTATAATTACAGAATTATACTATATACTATAAGGAAGTAGATCTTACATGTCATCACCTTGAAATAAAAGGTAATTATGTGAGAAAATGAAGATGTTAACTAATCTTATCATGGTAAACATTTCACATTATGTATGTGTATCAAAGCATCACCTGATCATTCTCTCTCCCCCATATAACTTTAGCTGAATGAGTAGTAGCACTAGGAATCTATGAATAAATAATAAAAAGGAAAGGGGGAGATGTCTTTAGTCTTACATGATTTCATAGCAAGGTATACAAAGATATTTAAATCAGACACTAATTGAAACTAACTAAAGCGTCAAGCAATCCATTACAGAGCCCAATTCTTTATTTTGATTAAATACATCAGACCCCTTAACCTACCTGCCTATAAAGCGAAAGTCTCTTCTGGGTTCGTAAACATTTGCTTCAGTTTCTGCTGCCCTTTTATACACAATGTCTATGACACTATAAAATGTTATGAGACAGGTAAAGCAAGAAAACATGACCCATAATGAAGAAAAAATACTCAATAGAATAAAGTTACAATAATCAAGATAGCGTGATATTGCTGAAAGAATAAACAAATTAATGGAACACACAGCAATGTGGGTGTGTGCGACTCTGTGCAACCCTATGGACTGTAGCCCACCAGACTCCTCTGTCCATTGGACTTCCCAGGCAAGAATACTAGAGTGGGTAGCCGATCCCTTCTCCAGGAGATCTTCCTGACCCAGGGATCGAATTCAGGTTTCTTGCATTGTAGGCACATTCTTTACCATCTGAGCCACAAGGGAAGTTCAGCAAATAGTAGACCCACACAAATATTGTCAGCTGATCTTTGACAAAGGAGCAAAGGCAATACAATGGAACAAACGTAGTCTTTTTAACAAACGTTGCTGGAACAACTGGACATTCACGTGCAAAAAAAAAATAAAATGAACCTACACATAAATCTGGCACCCTTCAAAATTAACTCAAAATGGATCACAGACCTAAATATATACACAAAACTATAAAACTCCTAGAAAATAACATAGGAGAAAATCTTGATAATATTGGCTATGGCAATAATTTTTTAGATTCCGCAGCAAAGAAATAATATACAAAAGGGATAAAATTGATAAGTTGGGCTTCATTAAAATTAAAAACTTCTACTCAGTAAGGACAATGTCAAGAGAAGAGAAGAGTAGGAGATTTCCAAAGAGCGAGAGAAAATATTTGCAAAAGACACATCTGATAAAATACAGTTACCCTAAATATAAAAAGAACTTTTAAAGCTTAATGATAAGAAAATTAATCACTCAGTGAGCAAATGACCTGAACTGACACCTCACTGAAGAAGATATGCAGGTGGCAGAAACACTTATAAAAAGATGTTCAACATCACATGTTATTAGAGAATTATGAATTAAAACAATAATGAGATACCACTATACATTTAGCAATACTCAGTGCTAAAAAAGAAAGGAACTATCAAGCCACAAAAAGACATTTGTTCAGTCTCTAAGTCCTGTCCGACTCTTTGCGACCCCATGGACTGCAGCACGCCAGGCTTCCCTGTCCTTCACTACCTCCTAGACTTTCCTCAAACTCATGTCCATTGAGTCAGTGCTGCTGTCCAACCATCTCATCCTCTGCCACCCCCTTCACCTCCTGCCCTCAATCTTTCCCAGCATCAGAGTCTTTTCCAATGAGTTGGCTCTTTGCATCAGGTGGCCAAATATTGGAGCTTCAGCTTCAGCATTGGAGGAGACTCAAATGCATATTACTAAGTGAGAGAAGCCAAACTGAAAAGGCTACTCACTGTATGACATTCTAGAAAAATGTATGACATTCTAGAAAAAGTAAATAAAAGAATTAAAGGTCAGTGGTCACCAGGGTTACTCAGGATAGAAGCAGGATTTACCCTCCACTTAGCAGTCAACCACTGCAGCCACCCCCAACTGTGCACCCTAAGGAAACTCAAAATCAGAAGCACTGGATACTTGCCCCAGATAGCTGAGGAGCATATCAAAGAAGTGATTTAATAAGCCCAGACTTCACATTTTCCCATACATGGAAAAATGCTAAATTCCTTAACTTGAGATATCTGATTTTCTTCAATTAACTGCAATTTTTTGATGTTCTGACTACCTGATCTTTTGTTGCAAAAACTCTTATCCTTGCCTTGCCTCTTTGGAGCAGTCCCTCAGAGTTATCTGAGTTCCTGTGTCCCAGGCTTAAGCCCTCAGAAAGCCCGCCAAACAAAATATCAGTTCAGTTCAGTCACTCAGTAGTGTCTGACTCTTTGCGACCCCCATGGACGACAGCATGCCAGGCTTCCCTGTCCATCATCAACTCCTGGAGCTTGCTCAAACTCATGTCAATCGAGTCAGTGACGCCAACCATCTCATCCTCTGTCATCTCAACTTTTAGATTGTGCTTTTTTTTCAGTCAAGAACAATCATAATGTCAGGACCCAGGTGGCACAGTGGTAAAGAATGCACCTGCCAATACAGGAGACGCAAGAGACATGAATTTGATCCCTGGATCAGGAAGACCCCCTTGGAGTAGGAAATGGCAACCCACTCCAGTATTCTCTCCTGGAAAAATTCCATGAAAATAGGAGCCTGGTGGGCTACAGTTCATGGGGTCGCAAACAGTCAGACATGATTGAGTGCACACAAGACACTGAAGTCCTCAGAATGTCCACCAAATAAAACACAACTCCTAACTTTTAGGTTGTTTTTTTCAGTTGAGAACAATCTGCCATGAAGATATAATGTCAGAACAATAATACATGTTAGAAACCAGCAACAGATGCCATGTACATAAAAATTTAAGAAATGATCATAGGGACAGTTCAAAAAGGAGAAAATGGATGGACTACTCGAAAAAGAAATGCTATTGGCTTAACTGACAAGCAATTTAGAACAAGAAGATTGCTTTCTTATCTTACAATTTTTGACTATCTAAAGCAAATCCAGATCGTTTAAAATATAAATGTTTATTTTTTAAAAAGAAAGCTAAATGCATCTAGAGTAGGAAACAACATTCAATCTTGGAAGTGTCTGGCAATGGAAACCTTTTAATAAATGATTAGAAGAATAAAAATGGAACTGTACCTAGGGGCTATATTCCATCCCTATAGAATCTAGAAAATGGGTGGTTATAAGTTTATATTCTAGTTTGAAACAATTGAGTACAAGGTGTGTATTTTACCCTTTTTCCTTTCCTCTATAGCACCTAATTGGAGAAGGCAATGGCACCCCACTCCAGTACTCTTGCCTGGAAAATCCCATGGATGGAGGAGCCTGGTGAGCTGCCGTCTACGGGGTCACACAGAGTCGGACACGACTGAAGTGACTTAGCAATAGCACTTAATACAGTGCTGAGATCTACACATTAAATTTTCAGTAAATTCACCAATGACTGATTCATCATAAATACCACGCTTCTTCTTAGAAGACAAGAAAATTTGCTTGTGGGATTTTCATTTAAAAGAATTATGCTAGTCATCAAAATTTTCACCCTGCCATCTGTTCTCAACATTACTTTATTTCAAACTAGGTTTAGCATAGCAAAGCATATGAATTTTACATTAGAAATGAGAAGTATGTAAAAGTTTGTTTTCTAAACTATATTTCGTGGTAAATGCTTATTTTGAAGACCTTATGTGCATGTGGGCTGTTAGAATTCGTTATCACTTAAACTACTTCCTATAAAGGTGAGGATCAGCGAGATTTAGAGTATCACTTACATTGCACAGCATGTGTGTTTTTATATACTCTCAAAATGAATTTCTGTGTTTAAAAAAAATCCAAAATAAGTAAATCACTAGGTCACAATTTAACAGTATGTGTCTCAGAAGTCCTGAGTCCCTGGCTTGCCCTCTGAGTGGTTTTAGGCTTACAATTCAGAAGGCTAGAAAATGAGTTATTAAATCTAGATTTTAGATTCTAAAATACTGCTATAAGCAGAGTCTTCTACCTTCTAGATTTTAGGTGTCAATAGTCAGCCTCTTTTGAAGTGGAATAAGTAGGATGTGCAGAAATGGTCTGGGGTATCTGGAAGGACTATGTACTTGAGATATCTCATTTATATGTATTAATAACTAGAGAGTCATTTGAGTTAAAATTATTTTCCTATAAAATGCAACTATATGGTGGGAAGGAGAGTCATATTAGTTAGACACATAACACCTAATATCTGAAATCTTCAAAGAAAGGGATAAAATTTTATATTGGAGAGAGGCCAGGATTAAAAAAAAAAAAAAGACGACCATTTTGGGGCACAGAACACAGAAAAGACTGCTCTGGAGCGGGGAGGGAGTAGCAAGAAGTGGTATTCCAATGAGAAACTAAAGGGTTCCAGAGTTCAGGAATCAGAACAGAAAAGAGCGGACATGGTGAAGCCAAATCCAGCATCTGTGGGCTGACACCAAATTCATTCTCAGAGCCTGAAGAGCTTAAGGTGAAGCAGAGAGGAACGGGCTTCCCTGGAGCTCAGAGAGTAAAGAATCTGCCTCCAATGCAGGAGACCCAGGGGACATGGGTTTAGTCCCTGGGTGGGGAAGATCTCCCTAAAGAAGAGAATGGCTGCCCACTCCAGTATTCTTGCCTGGGAAATCCCATGGACAGAGGAGCCTGGCAGGCTACAGTCCATGGGGGTCACAAAGAGTCAGACACAGTTGAGCTACCAACAGTCACAGAGAAGAATAGCTTTATTGCTTTGCCAGGCAATGTAGGCCACAGCAAGCTGATGCCCTCGAAACCGTGTCCCAACCTGGATAGTGAGGGGTTTCATAGTAACAGTTCAAAGAGGGTGTACTAGCTCATGGACATTCTTCTGATTGGTTGACGGTGAGGTAAGTGGGAGTCAGAAGCATCAACCTTCCCATTCCAATGTTTTTGGGGTCTCTGTGCTTGAGAGCACACCTGATCAGTCTTGTCTGACTCTTTGTGACCCCATGGACTGTAGCCCTCCAGGGTCATCTGTCCATGGGATTATCTGACAAGAATACTGGAGTGGGCTGCCATTTCCTCCTACCACGGAATCTTCCTGACCCAGGGATCAAACCCATCTCTCCTATATCTCCTGCATTGACAGGCAGATTTTTTTTTTAACCTAGGAGCCAACTGTGAAGCCCATGCTTGTGAGCTGCATACCATTAACTTCTCCCAGCGGGTAGGGGTTTCAGTCTCTGCATAAAAACTCAAAGATAAAGTTCTGTGTATCCCTTGAGGGGGAACCAGGACCCTGTCCCAAGGCTGCACTAATGTTTCTTTTGACTGATCCTCTCTGCGTCCCCTCCCTTCCCTAAATAGCAGCTATTCAAACCTGCCTGTTGGAACTCAAGGAAGGTCTTGGAGGGTGAAATGGGGGACAAGACTTCTCTGATGATCCAGAGGTGAGGAATCCACCCGCCGATGCAGGGGATGGATACAGGTTCAATCCTGGGTCCGGGAAGATTCCACATGCCTCAGGGAAACTAAGCCGGTGCACCAGGACTACCGCAGCCTGTGTGCCCTGGAGCCTCTGCTCCAAAAGAAGAGAAGCCGCCACAATGAGCGGTGCAAAGCATCTAGAGAAAGCCAGTGCATCGCAACGAAGACCCAGCGCAGCCAAAAATAATACATCGATTTTTTAAAAAAAGGAAAATTCTTAAAAAAAAAAAAATGGGGAACACAGAAAGGCTTTTGTGCCCAGGAACCCTATACAGTCCTGCTTGGTATCAATGGTAGAAGGAAATAGCTGAAAAGATCGCTGAGGGATAACTATGACTGCCCAAAGTCCATTCCTAGCCTGACTGTTTGTTTGAGGAATTGAAATTCTCTTTGGAGCTGGATTCTAGGTATATGTAAACCAATTGTTCTCAAAATGTAGGCAAAGGCCAGCGGTGTTAGCATCATAGAAAATGGGTTAGGAATGCAAAGTATTAGCTGACTCCCACTTAGTCTTACTGAATCAGATACTTTAAGCATAGATTTCAAGAGATTGTTTGAATAAGCCCTCCAGGTAATTCTGACACTCTCTCAAGCTTCAAACAATCACTTCAGTTCAGTTCAATTGCTCATTTGTGTCCGACTCTGCCACTCCATGGACTGCAGCACACCAGGCCTCCCTGTCCATCACCAACTCCCGGAGTTTATTCAAACTCATGTCCATTGAGTCAGTTATGGAAACTGCTAGTTTGCAGACATCATTACATCTGCCACAGACTCTGGTGTTGACAACAGGCTGCCCACGATGGCAGTTTTCTGGCTTTCTGTGCATCCCCTGCTTGACCAGCCCCTGCCTGGCATGCATGTGTGCTAAGTCGCTTCAGTTGTGTCCAACCCTATGGACTGTGGCCCGCCAGGCTCACCTGTCCCTGGGATTCTCCAGGCAAGAATAATGGAATGAGTTACCATGACATCCTCCAGGGGATCTTCCCAACCCATGGATCAAACCCGTGTCTCTTATGTCTTCTGTATTGGTAGGCAGGGTTTTTACCACTATCGCTACCTGCCTTACCTACTCCCTACTCATCTGACTGATCTTCTGCCTTAATCATTGAGCCTAATCAGTAAGCACCTCTGTACTTGCCCCTGGCCCCAGCTATCAATTGTTCTAATATTTAGATCAGAACTATTTTTATTCTGTTCAGTTCAATTCAGTTGCTCAGTCGTGTCCAACTGTTTGCAACCCCATGGACTGCAGCATGCCAGGCCTCCCTGTCCATCACCAACTCCCAGAGTCCACTCAAACTCATGTCCATCCAACCATCTCATCCTCTGTCATCCCCTTCTCCTCCTGCCCTCAATCTTTCCCAGCATCAGGGTCCTTTCAAATGAGTCAGCTCTTTGAATCAGATGGCCAAAGGATTGGAGTTTCAGCTTCAACATCAGTCCTTCCAATGACTATTCAGGACTGACCTCCTTTAGGATGGACTGGTTGGATCTTCTTGCAGTCCAAGGGACTCTCAATAGTCTTCTCCAATACCACAGTTCAAAAGCATCAATTCTTTGGCACTCAGCTTTCTTCACAGTCCAACACTCACATCCATACATGACCACTGAAAAAACCATAGCCTTGACTAGACAGACCTTTGTTGACAAAGTAGTGTCTCTGCTTTTTAATATGTTGTCTAGGTTGGTCACAACTTTCCTTCCAAGGAGTAATTGTCTTTTAATTTCATGGCTGCAGTCACCATCTGCATTGATTTTGGAGCCCAGAAAAATAAAGTCTGACACTGTTTCCACTGTTTCCCCATCTATTTCCCATGAGGTGATGGGACCAGATGCCATGATCTTAGTTTTCTGAATGTTGAGCTTTAAGCCAACATTTTCACTCTCCTCTTTCACTTTCATCAGGAGGCTCTTTAGTTCTTCTTCACTTTCTGCCATCTGTATTCTGATACCTCATCAAAAGGCCATGACTCTCTTCTGGTTTCCCTGGCAACTGATGAACCAATTTGACCTCGATTCCTACTATAATTGGTAATCTCCCTCTTTCTCTGAGACCAAAGACTATTGCCACGACCTTGCTTTGGACCAGAAAGACACCCCTATCCATTAAACCATTGATGTCTCTGTCACTGACTCTGGGCTTTTTCTTTGATTTTGAGGTTGGGCAAGTACAGAGCTTGCAGGACTGGGGGGTGCAGCCCAATAGCAACCTTTGACCAAATGCTCAGACATTCAGGTGAAAAGTTAATTGAATTATGGGGACAAATGGAATTCCAAGTAAAATAACAGATGTGAAAATTAAACAGACATTCCCAACTACCTAACAACCAATTAAAGTGGTTGAAAACTGAAACTCACCTCTGAAGGGAAAAATAAAAAACATCCTTGCAAAAGACTGAATATATGTTCTAGATATATATCCCATTTCTGGCCCTAGATGTTCTCCTTCTCCTCAACGTATGTGATATACAGAGTCACTAAATAAAATCTGAAAGTTCTCAAAGGTTCAAATAATGATGAACAAGATAGCATAAGAATTACACATTACATAAATGTTATCGATAAACCAGAGGTAGCAATGGAAAAGACAAATATCTCCTCGATTTTCAGCAATATCATGACACTTCCCAGAACTAAAGCAAGAGCAAGAAATGAATGAGTGTTATATAGAGCAAACTACAGAACACTAGTTTCACTATATGTCTTGAAATTAAGGTAAACACCAAAGGAAGCATCATTTCATTTTTATCAGCATTAGTAAAACAGTTTAAAAACTTCAGTGTGAAAAAAAGAGGATTTTCAAGTTATTTGTACATAAACAGCCAAATATTTACTCTCCTGGTTCTTAGTCTCTGACACTTCTCCCCTGAGAGTAGATACATGATGCCCTGATATTTGCTTTTGATGTTGCTAGAGAATATCCGCTGTACAGAACTGTAAACACCGCAGCTGGTGTTGACATTTAAGGAGCAGGTGGTTTGATCTGAAATGCTCTCGCTTTCTAAAACCTGGCAGCTTGGGTTCCACAGCTGAATAAAGGGAAGGAAGAGCAGGTTAAATTTTCTGGCCTCTGAAGTTTTCCAAAGGGTAAACTTAATTTAACAGCGTCCGCAGTTGATGACTGGGGAGTGGGAGGGGAGAAGTTCTCTGGAGCATTAAGGAGGCAGTACTATAGTCATGGCTGCCCACAGGCCACGGGTGCTGGCCAAAAGAAGAGCACGATGCATATAAATGTCTTGCCAATTAGTTGGTTGCAGCAAATTGCGAGAATTTGATTGAGAAGTAACACTTCAACTATTTTAGAAATAAGCACTTTAAACTTGCCAACTAAGTGCCTTCTTTCATGAGAATCCAGGTTATAAAAACAAAGCAATGCATTTGATTCATACAAGAGACCTCTTTTCTAATGCTTTTGCTACTCAGAACAAAAAAAAAATTTTTTTTAATTCTTAAGTACGGTAAACTATATTTCCTTACTGAAGCACAAAATGACACAATTGAACTTAAAATCTTGAGGTGCCAACCCTAAGGACATTATTGTATTTGATGAGGCTCAGTATTATTAGAGAGCTGAGAACTATTCTCTCCAGGATCACTGCGTATTTGTCATTGTCACTTGCAAATTCCCAGATGACACTAGTGGTAAAGAATCTGCCTGCCAATGCAGGAGTTGTAAGAGATGCAGTTTCAATCCCTGGGTGGGAAAGATCCCCTGGAGGAGGAAATGGCAACCCACTCCAGTATTCTTGCCTGGGGATTCCATGGACAGGGGAGCCTGAAAGGCAATAGTCCCTGGGGTCTCAAAAGAGTTGGACATGACTGATAGACTGAGCTATTTGCTAGCTTGCTATATGCCAGACACTGCTTTGACTCATTCAAGCCTCAGAAGTACCAAACAAGGGGTGGGTGCTATAATTTTTATCCTTCAGCAGGTAAGAAATCAAAGGTACACAGATACTAGATAAGTTGCTCAAAGCTACCTCTCTAATGAGTGGCAGAACTGGGTTTGGATCTGATCAGTTCTGTGCTCCACACTCCTAGACTACTATAAAACACTGCTTTCTTCAGTTCAGTTCAGTTCAGTCGTTCAGTCGTGTCTGACTCTTTGCAACCCCATGGACTGCAGCACGCCAGGCCTCCCTGTCCATTGCCAGCTCCCAGAGTTTACTCAAACTCAAGTCCATTGCATCGGTGATGCCATCCAACCATCTCATCCTCTGTCATCCCCTTCTCCTCCTGCCTTCTATCTTTCCCAGCATCAGGGTCTTTTCTAATGAGTCAGCTATTCATATCAGGCTGATTTCCTGGTGACAGATGATTTCTTCTCGCTCAAAGCTGGTCACCAACAAGCTCAGCTTTCACAAAGCAGTGCATAATCTTCCCATATTCTTCCCAACTGGCTGCCTTTAAATTTATCTGAGCCAAAGTCACCTTGGATGGGCACCAGGAAGCCCTTGTTCTCTAGTCAGATTGTCCTTTTTCCAGTCAGTCCTCTGTGCCCCAGGTGCATCCTCCCACAGTCCTTAGTGACCGAAGCACAAGATGCTCCTTGAGTCTCATTCCAAGACCAGCAGTTCTTACTTTGAGTCCCCAGGCTGGAAGCATGGAGGGGAATCTTACTTTCCTTAAACTGGAGCATACACAAGGCAAATAAACCTAATTTGCTTCTGCCTGCCTCTCCTGCCATGATTTTGCTATGTTATTATGTGAAAGCAGGTGGCGCTAGTGGTAAAGAACCCGCCTGCCAAGACAGGACACAGAAGAGATGCGTCTGGTGGGGGAAGACCCCTGCAGGAGGGTATGGCAACCCTCTCCAGTATTCTTGCCTGAAGAATCCCATGGACAGAGGAGCCTGGTGGGCTACAGTCCATAAGATCACAAAGAGTCGGACATGACTGAGGCGACCGCACCTACCGCACACACGCACATGTGAAGTCGCACTTCCCACCACATGCAGGTGAAGAGGAAAGACACGGTGATGATGAAATAAAGGACCTGTAATAGGGTTCTCCAGAGAAACAGAACCAGAGGACACATGTAGATATTTACTGTGTGTGTTAGCTGCTCAGTCAGGTCTGACTCTTAGCGACCCCATGGACTGTAGCCCTCCAGGTTCTTTCCTTCATGGGATTTCCCAGGTAAGAATACTGGAGTGGGTTGCTGTTTCCTTCTCCAGGGGATCTTCCCAACCCAGGGATTGAACCTGGGTCATCCACATTGCAGGCAGACTAGGTATGTAGAAAGAGATTTATTAGGAGGGATTGGCTCATGCAACCATGGAGGCTGACTCTCACAATCCATCCATTTGTTCTTTTCAGATCTTAGTGCATTAGATGACACCCACTTTCACTCAGTCTGCAAATTCAATGCTAACCTTGTCCAGAGACTCCCTCGCAGACACACTCAGAGAACGTGCTTTACCAGTTAGCTGTCTGGGTACCCTTTAGCTCAGTGAAGTTGACACATAAAATTAACCATACAGAACCCCAACCTGCAAAACTAATGAAACTGCTCATGCAATTCCATCAGGTTTATAGATTCCATGTCTACAACAGGGTTCAAATCCCTGGCTGTAGCACACTGCTGAGTTTCTAGTTGCAAGACTCTAAGGCAATACTCCAGAGTTATTTTTTTTCATTTTTTTAAAGAAAAGAATACATTCACTGGTTCTTGAGAAGAAACCACCTATTTAGTGACAGCTGGAGGGGGAAGCTGAACATCGACGTGCTTCACTGTATTTCAGAAGTGCCTCCCATGTGGATCTAGGACCTAGCAAGGAGGTGCTGACTGTGGCCTTTTGCAAGAGCCTCAGCATGCAAGAAAGCCAAATAGATCCCTTAAGAAACCACCTGGCCATCCGCATGGTCTGACTCAGCCAAGTGTGGGAGAGAGTACATGGCCTGTGTCTAAACATAGTTGCCAACTCCTCTTTTTCCAGTGTCTATGTAGCTCTGATATCTTGCTTAGTCAGTCCCCGTCTGTAGATCTCAGCTTTCTCATCTGTAAAATGAAGGATTTTGCTCAGTTATCCTGCAAAATCCCTAAACGCTCTTTGGTCACTTACTGTTGGATCTGGCATTGAGAAGTGGTGATGTGGACTTGAAAGACTCCTTGGGGTTGATGCTAAGACTGGATAATCCTTAGACTAGACCTCACCCTGAAGGAGAAGGGAACCCCAGGCTACAAGAAACTGAACAAAAACAATGACCAGCTTTTGTTTGCATTCGCTTAAATGTTCCAGGCAAGATGGCAAAGGTGCTATTGGGACAAAGCACATAGAAAGGGTGAGGGACTGTTTCCACCTGTCCCAAAATACTCTCTCAACCTGACCACAGCAATAAACAGGCTAAACATAGTTCAGCCTCCAGTTCCAAGGAGAACCAGGAATCAAGCAGACGCCAGGCTCTGGCACAACATCGGGGGGGCTCAGCTTCCAGGGACACGGTATCCCTGCCACCCTCATAGACTCAGCCAGGTTCACACAGCATTGCCTTCCTCATCTGCAAAAATAAACAAGTGGTGAGTGATCTTCTTCGAGGGAAATGGCCTAGTTCACATCCCACAGTCCCAGGCAGGGCCTGGACCAGGATGAGACAAGCAGGTGCCTACGTCCAGAAATTTAAGGAGACAAGGTCGTGATGCTGCTCACCTTGCACTCAGGATCCAAAAGTGAGAGCCTTCAAGAAAAGATGCTCAACATCACTAATTACCAGGAAATGCAATCAAGACCACAAGAGTTATCGTCTCACACTGATAGGAATGGCCATCATCAAAAAGCCTACAAGTAACAAATGTTGTCTAGGATGTGGAGAAAAGGGTACCCTTGTGCACTGTGGATGGGAATATCAACTGGTGCCGCCACTAGGGAAACATTATGGAGATTTCTCAAAAATCTAAAAAAAAGAATTACCATATGGCCTAGCAATTCCATTCCTGGATATATATATCGGAAAGATACTCACATCTCAACATTCGTAACAGAGCATTAGTTACAGTTGCCGAGATATGGAAGCATTCTAAGTGCCCATCAACAGATGAATGGATAAAGAATATGTGAGATATAAATATATATATATATATGTATATATATATATATATGGAATATTTATCAGTTATAAAAAGGAACCAAATGTTGCCATTTGTAGTAACATGGATGGACTTGGAGGGCGTTAGGCTAAGTGAAATAAGTCAGATAGAGAAAGACAAATACTGTGACATCACTTATACATGGAAACTAAAAAATATAACAAATAAGAAGCAGACTCACAGATATAGAAAACAATCTAGTGGTCACCAGTGGCAGGGTGAGGGGCAACATACCAGTGGGGGAGTGGGACGTACAAATTACTGGGTATAAGGTGGATTCGAGGCTGTATTGTACAACACAGGGAATATAGCCAATATTTTGCAACAACTGTAAATGGAAATCAACCTTTAAAAGTTGTATAAAAACTTAAAATTTTTTAAGTGAGTGTTTTCTTAAATGCTGTGCCCTGGATCCCTAGTTGTCTGCTTCATGCACAGGTGGAGTCAGCACTTACATGACCTTGCCTCCTTAAGTTTCACCTCTAGTCACCTCCTTGTCTCATCCTTATCCAGACTCGGTGCTATGTGATGAGAACCAGGCATTTACTTCTAAGGACACCAGGGATTGTTTGTTTTTGAGGTCTATGGACATGAGTTTGAGTAAGCTCCGGGAGCTGGTGATAGACTGGGAAGCGTGGCGTGCTGCAGTCCATGGGGTCACAAAGGGTCAGACGCGGCTGAGCAGCTGAACTGAACTGAACTGAAGGCAGCATTGAGCACACCCGGCTGAGTTGAGGAGGGTGGCAGGCACACTGTTGTCCCTGGAAACTCAGCCCCCAAGGGCTGTGCCAGGACCTGGCATCTGTTTGATTCCAAGGTCTTCTTGGTACTGAAGCCAAACAAAACTCCCCTGGTCCTGGTCCCAGGTTTTACAGTTATTCAATAGGGACTTATGGACTTCGAATTCCTCACTCCTCTTTACCTTTTTATTTCTCATGATGATCATTTTAAACCACTGCTCAAAAAAACAACTGGGGCTCAACTCAGATTCATTTTTCCAAACCCAAAAATAGCAATTCTTTCATTTTAGTGTGCATAAAAAAGTGCATGAGAATCACTTGTGGACATCTTTAAAATGCATGTTCTAGCTATATTAGTCTGCCGGGGCTGCCATAACAAACAGACTGGTTGGCTTGAGCAATAGAAATGTATATTTTCACAGTTGGGAAGGCTGAAAGTCCAAGATCACAGTGTTTCTGGCTTGGGTTCAAATTTCCTCCTCTTACAAGGATACTAGTCAAATTGGATTAGGTCACACTTAAGGTTTCATTTTAATGTAATGACTTGTTCAAAGACCCCAAATATGGTCAGATTCTGAGGTCCTGGGGGTCAGGCTCAACATATGAATTTGGATAGTACATGATTCAGTCCATAACACCACCATACTCTATCCCTTCACATTTTGATCTAATATATCTAAAATGGGATCAAAGATTTTTTCTGTGTGGTTTTGTTTCATTTTATTTTGTTGCTTTGTTTTAAACAAGCGCCCTTGTGATTCTGATTTTACAAAATACAGTTTGAAATGGATGCCCTTTGAGGCCCATTTCTCCTGAATTTTCCTTGGGCAACTCTCCCGCTTTCTGTCCTATTTCTTTTCATCAGTTTCCCATGCTCACTTTCTCCATCAGTCTATAAGTTTGGGGCTTGTTGTCCTCTGCCCTGGAGTTTCAATCTATAGCTAATGTCCTTAACAGTTCTTTCAAAGTACACAGGAGCTAATGAAAACAAATGTCATCAATACAAACAAACAAAGTTGATTTGTTTGTGAGTGGCTTCCCAGGTGGTGCTAGAGGTAAAGAACATGTCTGCCAATGCAGGAGACATAAGAGAAGCTAGTTAGATCCCTGGGTCAGGAAGACCCCCTGGAGGAGGGTATGGCAACCCACTCCAGTATTCTTGCCTGGAGAATCTGATGGACAGAGGAGCCTGGTGGGTTACAGTCCATAGGATGACAAAGAGTCAGACACGACTGAAGTGACTTAGCACGCGCACACTGCATCTCAGTGATTGAGAAGCAGAATCAGAGAAAAACTTCAACAAGAAATAAGAAGCCATGTTCCAATCAGAACCAGTCTCCTCTGCATTCATAAAGGAGATGCAGGTTCAATCCCTGAGTCAGGAAGATCCCCTGGAGAAGGAAATGACAATCTACTCCACTGTTCTTGCCTGGGAAATATCATGGACTGGTGGGTTACAGTCCATGGGGTTACAAAAAGTTGGACACAATTTACCGACTAAACAACGACAATAATGGGTCCTACAGAGAAAAGTTGCCAGCAAGGTTCCTGAGAGAAAATAAATCTCCATGGGGTTTAGTAGAGTGCCTGCTTCGGAGCATCCCCCACCCCAACAACACCCCTCAGGGCTCCCACATGAACCCCGAGGAGCTCATAGCACTCAGCTCTGGGCTAGCTTCCAACAATGAAACGCGCACCAGTTCCAGTTGCGCTTGTTCTTCCTTCAGCTTCAATGCACACTGACCCCTGGGAATTTCAAAAGAACACTTTCCAGTAGATTCCACGAATCCTGTGATTCCAGTTTGGCTGCAAACTGCCAGCGCAGTGTTTTTCTCCAGCTGGCAGTAACCCAAACCAGGAAGCCAAATAACCAACCCCAAACCACATTTCCCTCCTGAAACTTTTGAACAGGAGCCTATGGATTAATCCGAATCTTAAAGGAACAGTTCAGCTTGCCTTTTAATAAAATGACTGGATCTGGAGGCCTTCTATTGCCTTTTGTCTCAATCAGACTGTATCTCCTCAGACCACAGTGTTCTGCCTACAGCACAGTTAACTCAAACGAAAGCATTTTCGACGGAATTCCAAAAATATAAAAACGAGAATCATTTATGATTTCACACTTCGTCCGTTTGGATCAGATTAGAAGAAAAATGTTTGCGGTGTTTCCATAAGGAAAACCAGACGCAAACCCAAAAACAAGTCAAAGAGTATTTCTGATTTAAAAATATGAGATATTAAGATGTGGCACATGATAAAATTCAGTCCACGTGTCAAGAGGTTTTCTCAAAGAGGTTTCCTTCTCCCAATTCAATCATCATCTGTTCAAGATAAGGAGAGAGCAGCACTTCAAGGATGTTTTCAAAGGTATGCTGAAAAGATCCAAAAACTCCAACCAATGGGAAGTCATTGATGGGGCCAGGTGGATAGAAGGAACCCACTTCAAGGATGTTAACAGTTTGTACATCCAAGACAGTAACAGGAGTAACCAGGGTTGCTCTTTTTTGTTGCGGGGTTCAGAATTGCACCCCTCCACACCGACATGTGTCCCTTTGGCTTGTGGATTATTTTGATCTAAAGGCTTCCCAGGTGGGTCCGTCATGAAGATTTGCCTGCCAGCGCAGGAGACACAGGAGCCGGGTCCAATCCCAGTGGCCGGACGAGCCCCTGGAGCAGGAAACTGCAATCCACTCCAGTAGTCCTGCCTGGGAAATCTTATGGACAGAGGAGCCTGGCAGGCTGTACAGTCCACGCGGTCAAAAAGAGTCAGACACGACTGAGTGGCTGAGCACACACATTATTCTGAGCTAAAGACAATGGAGACCCTGTGAGCTTAGGAGAAACTATGGCCTTTCCCTAAGCCAAAATAATTGTTTATTCTTTTTTTATTTGTTTGGAGTATAGTTGCTCTGTGATGCTGTGTTAGTTTCTGCTGTACAGTGAAATGAATCAGCTCTATGTATGTGCATATTCCCCCTTTTCGTATTTCCTTCCCGTTTAGGTCCCCGCAGAGTACTCAGTAGAGTTTCTTGAGCTATACGGTAGGTTCTGATTAGTTATCTATGTTATCTATCAGTATGTATCTAGTTATCTATCAGTAGTGAATATTTTTTTATCCCAGTCTCCCAATTCATTCCCTGCCCCTCTTCCCCGCCTTGATGTCCATATGTTTGTTCTCTATGTCTGTGTCTCTATTTCTGCTTTGCAAATAAGTTCATCTGTATCATTTTTCTAGATCCCACATATAAGCAATATTATACTACAGTATAGTATATATGACAGTATATAATATTACATATGATATTACAATACTTGATTTTCTCTTCTTGTAAGCCAGAAGAATTTGATTTGGGGATTTCTCCCAGAAATAGTGTTATCACCAGAGATGAATTTTATCTAAGAGGCCTTATCCATATGATATGGTAATTGTATAATTACCGAACATTTGCTCTTCTTTTTATCATCCTGTCAATGACCTCCTGTCCTTGTACCCCCTGGGTCCCTATCTTGTTCCTTAGCTCAGGGTGGCCTACATACCTCGTTTTACCTTTCTGTCTGAACCTTTCATGTATGTGAATTTCTCAGATATGTGGGATCTAGTACATGTGAAATTAAATTTGATTTTCTTCTACTCATTTGTCTCATAACAATTCAATTCCTAGACCAACTAGAAGAGGCTTGAAGGGTCAAGCTTTCTTCCTTCCCAAGACTGCCAAGGAAAACATATCCCATGTGTGATAATTCGCCAGGCCCAAAATGCTCTCCCCAGAAACCTCCAATTACACATGTGTCCAGGGAACTAGTCTGAAATATTTATGGGTTTTTCTCCTTCCCCTTCCCTGCTTCCTACCTTTGAAGGCTGTGTGGGGATGTGGTGACCAGCCCAGGAACAGCTGTGTTGTAACCATCACAGGATATACATGAAGTGAAAAGCTACCACATTAAGCCTGGTGGATTCAAAGCACAAAGAAATTGGCTACCTGATGTATTGCTGAGCCAATAAAACAGCTTTGAGATCCACCTGTCTCCAAACTTCTTGTTAACTAGACAGTGAATGCCTTGTGATTTAAGCCGGTGGTTCTGAAAGTCAGTGACCAGGACCAGCATTACCTGAAGAATCGAGGTTCATCACATTGTACAGGAGGCAGTGACCAAAACCATCCCAAAGAAAAAGAAATGCAAGGAGGCAAAGTGGTTGTCCGAGGAGGCTTTACGAATAGCTGAGGAAAGAAGAGAAGTGAAAGGAAAAGGAGAAAGGGAGAGAAAATCAGAAAAGCCAATCGACATTTTGGTCTTTTCTGGTTGAAACGGTCTCTTCAGTTTAGTCCATTCAAGGTCAAGTTCCTATCAAAGCTTTGGTTTAGATAGCATCACCTGGATTGCTCAGCCTCTTTAGCTGTGGTGCCTTCTTTCTTGGCATTTCTCTCCTGAAGGTGGGTGAACCACGTGATGTTCTGATAATGGGGTACAGGGGTCTTCTGGCTCCTATGATCTCTGGGCCAATGTCCCTTGTCCACCTGGTAATGCTCCTCTTGCTGGCATCTGTGACAGGATTTAGTGGCAAGTGTGACCCAGCGTCTTGTTCCTTTTGCTGTGTAGAGTGCCTTGTGGTATTGGCTTCCTGAGGTCAGTGACCCTGCCATGCCCTCCGCACAGTGTCTGTCCTTGGTTATACTGTGACATCACCCCACCCTCCAGGGTGACATACACATAGGAGATTCTGTATCTTATTCATCCCATGAATGCATCAAGAAAATGAAATTCCATCTGCATCTTGTTTTGAGCCATAAAATTCACTTTGCTAGTCTAGTTCAAGGTTGGTGAAGGAGAAAACTTTGAAATAATGTCATTCCGGAGTTTTTAGAGTCCTTCACTTATTTAACCAGCCAAAGACCCTACATCAGTGATTTCCAGCTTGGAGTGATTTTGCTTCCTAGGAGATATTTGGAATGTCTGGAAACTTTTTTGGGGGGCTGGGGGCAGGGGAGGTACACTGCAAAATATGTGAGATCTTAGTTCCCCGACTAGGAATTGAACTTGTGACTCCTGCATTGGGAGGACAGAATCTTAACCAATGGGCCATCAGAGAAGTCCCCGGAAATATCTTTGGCATCACAACCTGGGGAGAGGCAACCGTTGCTACTGATATCTAGGGGGCAGAGGCTAAGGATGCTGTTAAACATTCTGTCATACACTGTGGTGGGCAGCTTCCAAGGTTCCCATCTGCTCTGCTTCATCCCCTCCCCTTGAGTATAGAGAGAATCTGTGAATATGATAGGATATTGATCCTGTAATTATGTTACTTTATACATCAGAGGGCTTCCCCAATGATTTGGTAAAAAAAAATCCACCTTCAATGCAGGAGGCACAAGAGACACTGGTTTAATTCCTGGGTCTGGAAGATCCCCTGGAGAAGGAAATAGCAACCCACCCCAGTAATCTTGCCTGGAAAATCCCATGGACAGAGGGGCCTGGCGGGGCTACAGTCCATGGGATCGCAAACAGTTGGACATGACTGGGCATGCCTACATATTCTGCACAGCAAAGGGAACTTTGCAGCAGTGACTAAGACCCTTAATCACTTGACGATTAAGCAAAGGGGAGAATACCCTGTGTGGGCCACGTCTAATCAGGTGAGCCTTAAAAAAGACAAGGAGTAATAGCAGACAAAGAGTCCTGTTAAGAACTGCCTATGGGAGGGACCTCCAGGAACTGAGAGCAAATCTCACTCAATAGGCAAGAAGAAAACAGAGAGCCCTGTCCTACAGCCTTAAGGAAAAGGACCTCAAAACCTTGATTTCAGCCTGTGAGACCTGGAGTAGAGAACCCAGCTATGCTGCAAGTACAGCTCTGACCCAGGGGAACTGAGATAAAAAATGCCCCTGGGTCTTGGCAACTTGTTATGCAGCAATAGAAAACTAACAGAGAAACGAGGACCGCCCCCACAAAACAAAGAATGTTATCCAGCTATAACTAAGATTCCACATATTTAGTGGCAACTAAAGATCTCATGTGCTATGGCTAAGACCCAGCACATCAAAATAAATAAATAACAACTGATTAGAATCCGTTTTTAGAAAATGTCAGCAGTGTCACGGTTGAGAAATGTTCTCTTCTTCCTCATGCATGCCTGGTTATGTCCAACTCTTTGTGACCCCATGGACTGTAGCCCACCAGGCTCCTCTGTCCGTGGGATTCTCCATCAAGAATACTGGAATGGGTTGCCATGCCCTTCTCCAGGGAATCTTCCTGACCCAAGTATCGAATCCACGTGTCTTATGTCTCCTGGTTTGGCAGATGGATTCTTTACCACTGGGCCATCTGGGAAGCCCTTGAGAAACCATGTTTTACAGGAAAACTTGTGTTCCCCATGTCTCTCTTTCCCCTAAATTCCTAAAAAAAATTGAAAAAGAAAACATCTGGACATTTCACTTTCTTGGGATGTATCCCACATCCTGAGATTTATTTCATTCCAGCTCAGCAAACCATATAATGATCTGCATGGAGTGTGGGGAGAGGAACAGGTACCCAGGGGGCTCTGGAAAGACTGGAATCCCCTGGAGGGGCGATGTTCCAGAAGGTGAGGCAGCTGGGGGATCTGGAAGAGGTCAGAGAGGTCAAATGGGAGCTAATATTAAGTTCTGGTGCATGAGATACAACGAAGTCTGTTTAGCCCCTGTGATGTGTGCTGCAAAAGCTTTTCTCCTTGCTAATGCTGTGGGATGTTAGATTTGCTTTTGGGTGTGCAACAAAGTACTGAAGATGCCAGCGTCCTGCTTTGTCATGAGAAGGAGGGTGAGAACAGAGACCTTCCCAGTCACATCTCATAGAAGTCTCTGAAAACCTGTTCGTGTAAGCACTATTTATTATGCCAATTATTATCATTTTTATGGATGAGGACCTTGATGCTTACATATGTTGAGCAATTTTTTTAAAGCAATTCAGCTAATAATCAGCTAATATAAGGATGCTCAGCACTGGCTCCTCCTATATTTTGGATTTCTCAGGATTCTCAAGGCTCTAGTACCACATCTTCATTACATCCGTAAAGAGTCCTGTATACAACTCTAGTCACATTAGAAAGATACAGGGAGCTTTCACAAAAGACTGAAGTTCCTGTCCTTCCTCCTGCTTCTCCATCCCCATCCCCTGACCCCAGAGAATCTAATCTCCTTGCACCAGGGTGTGGTCCCAGGCCTGGCATGTTGCACTAGCTCCTAGTTCCTGCGTGATTCTAACATGCACTCAGAGTTAAGAATCATCACTCTTAAAATGCAATTCTCTTTATTGTATGCTTGATTAGACTACATCTAAGCCCATTTGTTCCTCTGGGATTTCTTCAAATAATTTCTCTTTCTTAGCTGAGCTATCAATGGTTGCATCTTCCTATTTATTTTTCTAAGAGCCAGGCTTGGTTGTTTTTGCTCACAGGAAAAACATACCTCAGCAAAGTAGCTAGCAAATGCCAAGAAGGGTGCTACCAGTGTGAAGAGAAACATCACTGTATTTCTGGACAGGACAGCCCTCTCAAATATTACCCTTGGCGCTTGCGGATTCTTCACCTATTTAATCTTGGTGACAATCATCATTAACAAAGAACAACAATGAAAAGCAAGTCTTCAATCCATGTGAATGGAATATATTGAAACTCTGCCTATCTCATATCCCTTAGATATTTAAATATTAAGAAAGATCATAAGGATTTATTCTTAGTGTATTTTATTTATCAGGAACTTTATTTTTCCATTATTTTAAGGAGTCTTGGGAGAGGGCTGATGGAGATTAAAGTGCCCAGGTAAAATTAAAATAAACCAATCTGCAATCATGCTTACAGGGAATATGAGCTGCCTGGGTTTTTCCAGTCATTATAATAAGTGTATAACCACATGAACACATTACAGCATCCCTTGTAATCTCACAGATCAAAACCAAAACAGTATTCATCTCAAATAACCAACCCCACATTATCTTTCAAGGAATCATACTTCTAAAGGTGAGCACAGCGGCTGTACAAAATGAAAACGCCCAATCCTGCAGCCCACCTGCAGTGAACCTGGGATCCTGACACCATCCCTGCCACAGCGCAGCGTGTGGGCACCACAAACCTGTGAAATAAAACCTCCCATCCGGGATTTGGCCCGCAGGGAAGGCATCACAGATCATTGATGTCAAATCCTACAGCATACTACTCTACCTTGTTGCATGCATCCCAGCTCTGACTTCACACTTGCAAGGTTCTATATGGCATTATCCGAATCTGGAATCTTTGTGAGACATAGGAGGCAAAGGTGGTGAGCCTCCTCATAGCAATGATAGTAGCTAATGTTCACCAAAGTATGTCGGACTCTGCACTCAGCTCTCCACACATCTGCCATTTAATCTTTGCCAGCAGCCTGTGAAGTCCATGATAAGGAAACTGGGGCTGGGGCCTGGAGAGGTTAATAATGTTCCCCGGGTGACAGAGTATGTAATATCAGAGCTGAGACTTCAATTCAGATCACCTGGTTCTAGGATCCCTCATATCAACTCCTTCCCATGGGTAAGAGCGTGCATGGTACAGAAACTTGCAGAGGTTCAGTCAGTACTTCCGGCCAGCATGTTTCAGGAAGTTAGATCTAACTTCACATTATGCCTAAGGAAAAAATGCCCATGAAAGAATTTTCCGTGTAGAAAACAGGCATTAGTCTAGTTGGTGGAAGCATAAGTTCTGAGGAGGTCTGAATAATCAGGGCTTATGCTGGGACAACCTTCCCAGATGGCGTTAGTGGCCAAGAACCCACCTGCCAATGCAGAAGTCGTAAGAGACTCAGATTCAATCCCTGGGTCAGGAAGATCCCCTGGAGGAGGGCATGGCAATCCACCCCAATATTCTCACCTGGAGAATCCCAGGGACAGAGGAGCCTAGCGGGCTTTATTTAGTTCATAGGGTTGCAAAGAGTCAGACACGACTAAAATAACTCAGCACACACACACACATGCTGGCGCATAAGAAGAGGATCAGTGGTTACCCTCTACCTGGCTTTCAGGGCCTTCCAGGCTAGACCCATCCATCTTCATTTCTCTTTGTCTCCTGTGGTAAAGAATTCACCTGGCAATGCAGGAAATGAAGAAGATGTGAGTTTGATCCGTGGGTCTGGAGGATCCCCTGGGGCAGAAAATGGCAACCCACTCCAGTATTCTTGCCTGGAAAATTCCACGGACAGAGGAGCCCGGTGGGCTACAGTCCAAGGGGTCATGAAGAGCTGGACATGACTGAGCATACACACACACCTCGTTACTTAGTAAATCAAACAGGTAGGTATTCCTTTTCAGCCGAAGGGCACTCGAAGAAATTACTGCTATGCAAAGTCACTGTGATTTGTGAAATTTGGGAACCTCTGTCTTAAGGGTAATGTGAAGTCACAGGCATGTCCTGAAGAGAGCGATGGTCAAATTTGTGTTTAGAAAATATGATTCCAGAAACAAGGTGGAGAGTAGATTAGTTGGAGGTGGGCAAAATAGATATAGAGACACAGGTGTACGCATGCTTGCCAGCCGTGTCTGACTCTTTGCAACCCAATGGACTTTGGCCCACCAGAATCTCTGTCCATGGGGTTATCCATGCAAGAATACTGGAGTGGGTTGCCATTTCCTCCTCCAGGGGATGTTCCTGACCCAGGGATCAAACCTGCATCTCCTGCATTGCCAGGCGGATTCTTTACCACTAAGCCACCTAGGCAGTCCAAATAACTAGGTACGTAACTGGGCTGTCCTGGTGGTTCCGACAGTAAAGAATCCACCTGCATTGCAGGAGATGTGGGTCAAGAAGATCCCTGGAGAAGGGAAGGGCTACCCACTCCAGTATTCTTGCCTGGAGAATTCCATGGAGAGAGAAGCCTGGCAGACCACAGGCTACAATTCATGGGTTCACAAAGAATCGCACACGACTGAGCAAATAAAAAAAAAACTTAATAGTAGTAGTTCCCATGGTGTCCAACAGGTTCCCCCAAATTTAAAACATTTCACGATGCTCCCCTCAGTTTACCTTGGTATCCCAGGGTACTTCAGCACAGAGTTAGGAAAGGCCCATTGAAAGTCACACTAAAGCCTTAAAGTAACCACCTGCGTTCCACAAATTCTCTCCTACTCACCTGTCCAGGTCATTTATTTCAGTTCCTCCCCACTTCTCAGGTTCAGACATGTTTCTAGACTCCTCATACACACCACTGAGAGTCTACCTAAAAGACTCTCCCCATGCCATCCAGCCAACCCTTTGATTAAGCGAAACCCTAATTCATCAGCTCCTCCAGCAATTTCCTGGAGAACAACTGTTGTCGACCTCCCTCCCTACGTCAATCCCTGTCATCACATGCCCTCCTGGAACCGTGAAATCCTGCCTGTGTTTGTTTCTTTAATGACTTTCTGACTCAGGTCTGTCTGAAAGCTCTGTGATGCCAGGGACCACCTCCCAACCATTATCAATGAAGCAGCTAGCAGTTCTAGCAGTGAGTCCAAACAGTGGATATGCAAAGCATCCTTGTTGAATAAACAAGTGAATCACCACATCTTTGCACAACCAGCCTTCTCAAATGTTTTGCATTCCTTTCTTCTGGACTTTTACTCTCACATGCAACAATAATGCCTTCCCCTTTCTTAGACTTCCTATTCCAATCCCAATATCATTTGTTGCTGTTCAGATGCCAAGTCACACCCGACTCTTTGTGACCCCAAGGACTGCAGGACACCAGGCTCCTCTGTCCTCCACTATCTCTTCAGCGTTTGCTCAGAATCATGTCCATGGAGTCGGTGATGCTATTTAACCACTGCATCCTCCGCCACCCCTTTCTCTCAATATCTTACCCAACTTTTAAATTTCAGTTTAAATTCTATTTCATCCATTTAGCCCCTCAAGTCAACATGGCTCACACTGATCACGTGCTCCTCTGAACATTCACTCTACCTGCACTCTATACCCTGATCTTATGCACCCTCCTGTCCTCAAAAGAGTTAGCAACTTTCCTGAACCAAGGGGGACTACTTCAAAGCCTCACGGTTTGATTGCGACAAGCCTTAGTTGCATCAAGCAAACTCTTAGTTACGATATGTGGGATTTAGTTCTCTGACCAGAGATCGAACCCAGGCCCCCTGGATCAGGAATGTGGAGTCTTAGCCAGGGAAGTCCACTCTAGGTCTTTTTCTTGAGGAAGAAGAAAAATAAATGTAGATTAATGTGTCTTCACTTCACTATGTGAGTGAAAATACTAATCGTACTTGATTCTCCTCCATCCCCTGGGCTGACTCCCAGCTTTCTTCCACTCTCCTCAATAGTCTCCACTGGAAACCAGGACAAGAAAACCTAAAGATTCCATACAAAAAGCTCATGAAGACTCAATATCATCACATTCAAGCCTTGCAACAAACCTATGAAATCCCCAAAGAGAATATTATCATCTCAGTTTTATGAGGAAATGTGAGTTCCAGTAGATAAAAGGATGAGCCTAAAATTATTGCAGACAATTGTGACAAATTATTGTTCAGAAGTATTTACCCTATCCTTTACCTCACTTTATTTCCGAATCCTTGGCTTTAGGTCAATGTTGTGACTTTCCTTGGCTAAGACAGAAATGATGCTGTGCAAGTTCCAAGTTTTATATGGCAGTGTATATTTCCTCCTGCTCTCTTGTTATTCTACCAACAACTAGCCAGCATATATATTTCTTAGAAGAATGAATGAATGAATGACTTGACTGAGATCAAATAACTAGTAATTCAAACTTGGAAGATTTTCTGAATCCCTGTCTCTTGCTTTTTTGATTCGTCATGTTTCTCTCCAGCTGGTAAAGAATTAGCAATCTTAAAAGAGAATATTAAAAAGTTCAATAGAAAATAGACATAAGAGGCCAAAAGTAAAGGGAACAAGCTAGTTATCTGGACAAAAGAAATAATGCAGCCTTCCGGGCTCCCGTGTGCAAACAATGACCCCTGTCATCGGTTGTTTTTCAGTCCCTGAAACAAAATAGATTTCATCTGAACAGAAAGGACATGAGTTATATCTGAAAGAGAATTTCCACACCACAGGAGTTTTAAGCTTAAAACTATGCCTCCAGGGAGCTTTCCTGGTGGTCCAGTGGCTAAGCCCCTGTGCTCGCAATGCAGGGGACCCAGGTTCCATCCCTGATCAGGGAACATGCTACAACTAAAGATACCTCACGCTGCAAAAAGGACTACGATCCAGTGCAGCCAAGTCAGTTAATTTTTTAAACAAAAATCATGCCTAAAAGGTGTCTAAGAAATCTGTAGTAGTTCCCTATAGTTTTTTTTTTTTTTCAAAATAATATGTATATTCATCTTTCCAGAAAGTTTTAGGTTAGTGCCCCGATACACATGTGCAGACAAGGGTTAAGCTAGTTCTCTAGCTTCTTTTAAAAAAAAGCACAGATTTCTAGATACAAGCCAAGATGCAAGCTCAGTGAATGCAGCTAAGATCCAGGAACCCATATTTTTGAAATTTCCCCCAGTGTTCCGCTATGCAGCCAGGTTCGAGAACCTCTAGCTAACATGGGAGGAACTTGACCACAAGACCTTCAGCAGTAACTTCAGTGCAGTTTCCTGCTTGTCTCAAAGTATCTTGTGAACACTAGTGTCTAATTAAGTTATCTGTGATGGGTGGAAGGAAGACTTCAGAGGAAAAAGATAATGAAACAATTTTACTAAAATGTGTTTTACAAATTTGTAATGTAAATTCAGTTATAATTTCTGCAAGCAGCACATTAATTTCTTAATTGCCCAACTTGCTTCAGATTAGATTTAGTTAACAAGCTGCAGTTTATCTCAGCTATAAGGTTCCTAGTTTTCAATCCTTGTGTTCTACTCTTGAGTAAGTTTTCCTTTTGATGTTGTTACCACAAAGGTTGCCTTTTTCCCTCAATAATGAGTATGAATTATTGGCTCAAAGGAATTTCCTTTAAGAAAAAGAGCAAACATTTTTAAAGTAATATGAATGGTAGAATTCAAAATAATGTAAATGTGCTGTGTTTTGTCGCTCAGTCATGTCCAACTCTTTGCCACCCCATGAACTGTAGCCCACCAGGCTCCTCTTTCTATGAGGATTCTCCAGGGCAGAATACTAGAATGGGATGCCATGTCCTCCTCCAGGGGATCTTCCCAACCCAGGGATCGAACCCAGGTCTCCTGCATCACAGGTCGATCCTTTACTGTCTGAGCCACCAGGGAAACCCAAGAATACTGAAGTGGGTAGCCTATCCCTTCTCCAGGAGGAATTCCCAACCTGGGAATTGAACTGGGGTCTCCTGCATAGCAGACAGATTCTTTACCAGCTGAGCTACCCAGGAAGCCCAATGATTGCTATAGTCAGGGTTAAACTCAGATCTCCTGGATTGGGGTGTGTGTGTGTTGGACAAGTAGTAATACGTTCTCAAGTCTGACTTCTCATGTAACAGCCATCATATCATTTCCACTCAATGATATCATGATGTATCTCATATTCCTTCCCAAATGAACTTAGGAGCATTTACTGGTAAAGAGAGTGGTTAGGGGCTTCCCTGGTGGGCCAGTGGCTAAGACTCAGTGCTGGGCAACGGGGCTGGGTTCTATCCCTGATCAGAGAACTAGATCCCACATGCCACAACTAAGACTCAGTACAGCCAAATGAAAATTAAAAATAAAACATAGTGGTTAGCAAACACAGGGCCTCCAGATAAACCCTCTGGCATCCAATCTACCTTCCACCCCTCCTCTAAAGGTGAGTTCCAATTTCTCCTAGAAAAGCTTTCTGTGTACTGTTAACCATTTGAGAACTCCCTGACATCCTATCTCCAAATTTACATTTGGCAATATGTGCCTTGTATTCAGCCATGTCTACTTCAATAATACCACCACGGGGCTTTTGCAGGCAAGTTCCAAGTCACATCAAATGCTTTGTACATTTGTACTTTCCCTTGTGAAGTGCTGGGATAATCACCCAGGAGATGGAAGCTAACTCATTAGCTTTGATATTCAGCAGTTCGCATTAGCAGCTGTGGTTGATAATAGACTACATTCCAGATAGATCAGGTAATGGCTTCCGTGTCATGGAACAAATATCATGAAACCCCAGATGAAATTACTGTTCAACAACACATTAAATCTGGTGGCAGTTTATATGTCTAAGAAGTGAGCTGTGCCCACGTGCAACCAAGCAGATCATTCCATTTCCTCAAATCCATAAATTCTAATGCTTCCCTTTTTCCTAAACTCTCCTGAACCCATACCATTTCACTCAGTCATAAAAATAAGATATTTTCCCTTACTCACAAATCTCAATGGATTTTTTTGTTACATAGGACATGCCTCAACTAAAATCCTCCCTTATTGTAGTTAGATTTATTTTTTTTAATTTAGTAGAGTAATAGGAACTTTATCCAAGAAACCTAAGGTTTTGTTCAAAAAAATTGTCTAATCTTGGTGACTAATTCTATTTAATAAAGCTTGGGTACTTTTCTCCCATATGGTACATACTCTGAAGTTACTTTTCTTTGTATAGAAGAATAGCACATTTGGTTACCTGGTTTCCCATTTTATAGCTGATTAGAAGCATGAAAACAAAATAGTTTGAGGGGATAAAAGCTGAACAAAGCAGACACGCTTAGAAAAACGAAAAACCCAACCTCAAGGGAGAAGAGTAAAAACTAAAACAAAGGATGATGAGAATCAAAAGCATAGCTCACTATATCTTTTAGTCTAAGGCCAAGTAACCCAATATGCTTTGGTGGCCCTGAAGGCACCAGAATTTACATAATACCAAACAATTTTTGTACTTAATAATAATCTATATAAGGGTGCTCATCACACAGTATTCATAAAAAGGAAAAAATGTTGAAATAGACTTATCATCAATGGAAAAACTATTAGGTAAATTATAAAGTTCCATTCAGTTGAATATTCTACAATCTTTAAGTGGTGTTAAAAAAGAAATTTTAAAAAGATAACCACAAAAGCATTCTGAAAAAAGTTGAAACCATGTCTTATAAATTCCATTCAACCAAGCTGAGAAGTATAATAAATTCAAAGATACCATTCAAGATGGTTAAAATTTAAAAGGCATAATAATTAAAGAAATGCAGCTTGAGTCCTCATAAAATCTTGTATATGTAATAATTCAGTTTTTCAAGATGCAAGCTAAATAATGCTGTCCTAGGAAGTGGGCCAATCATAATATGATTTGCTCTCAGATCATTTTCTAAGCTTTCTTAAAGTTATCCTAGTAAAACAATAACTATCTTAGTCTTAAATAGAATATTTAGATATAGCAATCACAGCAAAGATGGCTTTTCCCTTAAAAAGACATAAGAAATACTGAAAATAAAGTAAAAAATGCCAGTTTAACCACATATAAGAGTCAGATGGCTGGATGGCATCACTGAAGCAATGGCCATGAACTTAGGCAAACTCCAGGAGATGGTGAGGGACGGGAAGGCCTGGAGTCCATGGGGTCGCAGAGTCGGACATGACTGGGTGACTGAACACAGAACAACTAGAATCAGAAGCATGTTGCTTCATACAGTATAGAAAAGCCTGAGTCACAAACAGGCATTTATCATCACAACCATATATTGTCCATCTGAGATGGAGAAATTGTATGACCCCAAGTGTCCCCTCCAACTCTTAATTGTCTGTAGTTCAAAGTGTCCTACACTAGGAAAAGCCTGTTTGGGGAAGTTCATCAACATAAAAAAGATGAATGAACTCTGCTACCTCTATTACGTCTACTCTGTACTAATTTAACTTCTTATATTTATTTCTCTGCTGTTCTGGAAGTTTCCAGGCACTGTTTATTTTCGCTCTTAACAAGCCTACATATTCCAAATGTCTCTGTTGCCACAGTTTCCAGCTAGGGCTTTTCCCACTTACAACTATCAGTGGTCAAACGATTTGTCGCATTATCTCCTTTTGTCCAGTACAGAATTTATATAACGTCTCGTCCTTCACATTACCTATTTCAGAAATAGGAATTCTACTACACAAACATTTCTGTTATCTTCATTGTCCTACATTTACTTCTACTATTTACCCAAGAGTTCTATCTAAATATTTTAAATTGGTACATCTCAGGCACCAATCAGAGTCGAAGTAAACTCGATTCCAGTGGATATAGGTTGTGAATAATTATTATGCCCATACCAGTGCATGCCAGCCGAGTGTGAGCCCCAGGTCAATCCCAAAATGTTCCAAAATATTACAGTTACAGTTTTTCTTCTATCTCTTTTGGACAAATCAATCTTCATGAAATGTCTTCTATTTTCCCCTAATCCATAACTCTTTTCCTCACATGGTTTAGTACTACACCTTAAGCAAGACTTTTTAACTGGCTCTATTTATAAGATGCTAGTCCTGGGTTTCGGCAGCGTTGCTCTTTCAGGCTTCCCAGGAGGCTCAGTGGATAAAGAACCTGCCTGCTAAGTCAGAGATGCTGGAAATATGAGTTCAGTTCCTGGGTCAGGAAGATCGCCTGGAGAAGAGCATGGCAACCCACTCCAGTATTCTTGCCTGGAGAATCCCATGGACAGAGGAGCCTGGTGGGCTACAGACCATGGGGTCGCAGAGAAGACTCAGACATGACTGAAGCAACTGAGCAGTCACAGTTATGTGCAAATTAATTACACGACCTAGTTGAAACAGACCCATGCCTATAAAGACACAAAATGCCAAAACTGACTCAAAAATAAATAGAAAATCCAAACAAGCACATAAAAAGTAGAGAAATTTTGGAATTGCCCTGAGGGTTCTTTTCCACTAGCACCACTTGTATTCAAATACAAAACAATAAAATTAGACCCCTACCTCACACCACATGCAAAAATTAACTCAAAATGACCTAAATATAAGAACTAACACTATAAAACTCTTGGAAAAAGACATAAGCATAGTTCTTTTATTTTGATCTGGGGCTTCTTCACGCATTGAGAACTAGCCCCTTGTCTGACAAATGAGTTGTAAATAGGTTTCCAAGATTAGCATTTTTTTACTTTGCTCATGGTAGGTTTGCTAGGCAGTAATTTCTTATATATTTATGGAACTAAATTTAATCATTTTTTGTTATGGTCTAAGGGCTTTTTTTTTTTATACAGTTCATGAGGTTCTCACGGCAAGTATACTGAGATGGCTTGCCAGTCACTCTTCCAGTCGATTACCTGGAAAAGTCCCTGATGCTGGGAAAGATTGGGAGCAGAGGAGAAGAGGGCTTCAGAGGATGAGCTGCCTGGATGGCATCACTGATGCAATGGACATGAACTTGAGCACATATTGGGAGATGGTGAGAGACAGGGAGGCCTGGCATGCTGCAGTCCATGGGGCCACAAAGAGTTGGACATGGCTAGGTGACTGAACGACAGCAGCAGAAAGTTTTGTAGCACACCTAGAAGGGTCTTTCTCACCCTGAAATTATTAAAATATAAATGATCAGTGTGGAGGAGACTGCTTTGATGTTCACAAAAAAATCTCTTAAAGAATCAAAGTCTCAGACTATATCAGTCATAAAATTCAAACCGCAAAACTATGTGAGGCCGATACCTCAATTTCAATTTCTCGCCAAGAACCTAGCAAGAAAAGGAAAAATGCTCTGTGTTCTCCCTGTTCCACTGGGCGGTTACTTCCTAATCCATAGATGGGTGCCACTTGTCAAGGGTCCAACTTAAGGAACGTGCAAGTTCCGAGACACATCTCTCACCAGGTCAATACGTATCCTCTTCCACGTCGCAGATGTTAGAACCAAAACCCTCACATCAAGACTGACAGCTCAGCTCACTCACCATCAGCTCACATGCTTTCTACTCTCATTTTTATTTCAGGCTTACAGCCCAGTACCTGGGATTTTCTTTTCTTTTCTCAGCTATGCATTTAGAATAATGTGTATTAGACGTTGCTCCACACTTCTGAGTGTTGTAGCAGCAGAATTTTAGGCCATTTACTTTGCCACATTTCCTGAACCCATTCTTCAATTTTTTAAGGGTTTCACTGCCCTTCACTATGGGAAAGCAGACACAGATTACTAACAGAGATGTGAAATCACAAGAATTCTGGAAATCTTGCAAAATTATTCATGCTAAAAACTGCAAAATGATAGCCTCTGACATTTTTTTTATTTAATTTAGCTCAGAAGCTAAATTGCCCACTACTCTTCTTTCCTAAGAAAGGAGCTTATGAAACCTGCTTTAATTACCAGCTCTTCCAATTTCTAATAGTCAGGTCAACTCTTTCCTCCATAATGGCACTTTTGTAGCATAGAAGTTTTATTCCATGAGCATGAACAGGAAAAGCTCCCTTGGTTTACAATGGGTAATTGCAATTCCAGGAATCTCTTGACAACCAGTTCCTACGTTGAGCAAAAGTCAGTTTCCAAATAGGAGAGATTTGACCTTCTGGTACAATTTTAGAGCTCCTTCTCTAAAGTAGAACTCTGTGGAGCTCAAGAATACTGTAGGGGAATCACAACCCAGTGCCTAATGGGATTTTGTTTAATATATAAAATATACTTATATTTTAAAAATAGCGATTATTTATTTGAAATTCAAAATTAACTTGGTGTCCTGTATTTTTATTTGCTAACTCTGGTAACCCTACTCTACAGTAGTGCAGGGATTTTTTTTTTTTTTTGGTGGCTCATGGTCCTGTGAGCTTCTTGGGTAACTTCAGAGAAAACGAAGACTTGTTTGGGAAAATCCTAGTACCTACAATCGCACAGGGGCTCAGATACGACCGCATAATAATGGATAGTTTCAACAAAGTTCATGAGAAAGAAAGACAAAACTGTTTCCCAGTACCTTCCACAGTTCCTCCCAGATTCAAGTCCTAAGTCCACATCAGTGAGGGTAATAAGGGCTGCAGTCCGGTGGATGCAATCAGTGGATCAGGTTGTCACTGCAGGTTTCTCTAATCCGAAGACTGTTTTCCTAGAAAATGCATTCCTACACTTTCCTTACGAACCTTCAGCGTCTCCTACCACTGATAAATTGCACTGAAGGGTTTAGACCCCACTAAATCCTTTTGCACTTGGATCTCTTCTGTGTAACTGACATCAGTTAAGCAGTTAGATGCCCAGAATTATGAAACTCTGCCTATGCCTGAGGAAATGGTGAAATATTCTGAGACAAAAGCAGTTTCTGACCTTACCAAGTGACTCTAGCTATGAAAGTCTGGCTATTAAATCTATTTCAGAACAAGTAGAAGGTAATAATGTTAAATCCTGGGGCAGCCAACCACAGCGATGATATCATGTGCCCATCTGCTGACTCCAGGACAATTTTAAGATTTCCTCTCACTCAACTTTCATCTCTAGACTCTGATTCAAAATAGGTCTCCCAGGTCTCACTGAAGCCTGTCTAATGATTCCAGCCTTAAAATGCTTATAAATCAATAGGGATTCATCAGAATGCATGCTAAGTCACTTCAGTCGTGTCTGACTCTTTGTGACACCATGAACTATAGGCTACCAGGCTCCTCTGTCCATGGGATTCTCCAAGCAAGAATACTGAAGTGGGTTGCCATTCCCTTCTCTGGGGGATCTTCCCAATCCAGGGATCGAACCCAGGCCCCTTGCATTGCAGGCAGATTCTTTACCATCTGAGCCACCCAGGAAGTCATTGGTCCCTAAAACAATATTGAGCCAACAGAGAAGCCAAAATATGAACAGCTGATGGGCCAAATCCTGTACAGATGTTTTGTGAGGGATGGAATTGAAAGACAGAATTTAATTTCATTTCCATTGCATGTCTTTAGAGGAGACAGGTACTTTTCAAAAGCTCAGAGGGTCCACTTCTCCCCAATTGCCTTATATTGACCCATCCCAGGCAGTGCCTATCTGCCCCAGAAGAGAGTTCATCCAGTAGTTCAAGGAACATCCATGTGCCAATCAGCTGGTTTTGAATGCAGTTTCAAGTCTTCCTATCACAAAACATTTTTCTCTAGACATCAAATCATAGAAGCAATAGAACTATGTATTTGCATGAATTTCATGTAAATTTCTCACTTACTGGGTCTTTCTGTTGCCTGGACACAACTTCTCACATGCCTATATGCATTTGCACACAATTTTCACCTTTCCTACAATGATTCCCTCCAACTCTATTTGCACCCTAGCCTCCCTGCCATGTCCTACTCATTTTTAAGTCACAGCTCAAACACTGCTTCCCTGTGGAATGATTTTTTGCTGCCCCACGGTAGCCTGAAATCCTTCCTCTGCTACAATTTATACATCTCTTCATGTCAGCCTTTCTTACTGTTTATATTTATTTATATTTTATTATATTTAAATTCCTCGAGATTAGAGACGCAGTGTTTCTATGTGTAATTCCCCTGTACTTAGCACAGTACCTGCCCCATGGTAGGTTTCAACTATCAGTTTGGCAAATTAATTAATAAATGAATGGATGTGATTTAGTTTAATCAAAGTGTGCCTGAGATTAAAGTTACAATCTCGACATTCATATAAACAAATGTTTCACTTTCTTTGGACAGCAGTATCTTCACCTTTGACCAGTCTAAATCCCTCATCAGTTTTATGAGACGTCACATTTCACATGGAATGACTCTGTGTCTTCCCTTCACGGCAGCATATTTTCCTGAAGTTGAAACATCCATTATCTGAGGTTTGTTATGGCTGTCTAAACGTTTACACTCAATTGCTGGTGTGTGCTCACCCATTTCTTATTGCCTTCTGTGGCACAGAAGGAAAAGAACGTCACTTTTTAAAAATCTTTCTCCTTTCCAGAGGTGAGAAGTTTGTCTCTGTTACAGATGTAAGATGGTGTGAAATCAAAATGAGACTTTTCAGATTTCCATTCTAGGAGTCAAATAGCATTTCCACAGTACTTTACCTTAGAGAACTCAATCTCAAACTTTCTACGGAAAAGTTGTGTTTTTTTTTTTTTTTTTTTCCTGTAATAGCCATTGATTCGAAGTTTTGTGGCCTGACGCAAAAGTCACCCTGCCAGAGTGAAGTCGAGTTGTATTAGTTTGTAGCCTTCAATGGCTGGAACTGTGGTCTGTGGACCAAAAGCAACAGTATCTCCTGGGACCATAAAAGAAATGCAGAATGCAGAGTCCTAACCCAGGGCTAATAATCAGATCTACACTTTAGCAAAATCCCCTGGTAATTCAAACACATACGAAATTTTGGAAAACACTCATCTGGAATCTCCATTCTAAAGAACAGGCTTCCTGCTCGACTTCTCCTAAGTGACTATTGAGTTCAAATATGAGTATTTGCCATGTTCCTCCCCTCCAGCTGATGGATCAGAATCGAGTTTTTAATGGTACATATCCATTAGGAAGATTTTTTTTAAGTATTTTTTTTCATTTATTTTTATTAGTTGGAGGCTAATTACTTTACAATATTGTAGTGGTTTTTGTCATACATTGACATGAATCAGCCATGGATTTACATGTATTCCCCATCCAGATTCCCCCTCCCACCTCCCTCTCCACCCGACTCCTCTGGGTCTTCCCAGTGCACCAGGCCCGAGCACTTGTCTCATGCATCCAGCCTGGGCTGGTGATCTGTTTCACCCTAGATAATATACATGTTTCAATGCTATTCTCTCGAAACATCCCACCCTCGCCTTCTCCCACAGAGTCCAAAATTCTGTTCTGTACATCTGTGTCTCTTTTTCTGTTTTGCATATGGGGTTATCGTTACCATCTTTCTAAATTCCATAGGAAGATTTTTAACTGCAAGTAAACCCAAACACATGCACAGATACACACCCATGAACACGCACAAGTTTAAGGTGACTTAAGATTCATTATCTCCCAGTAACAGAAGGTCCTGAGATGACAAGGGTGCAGGGTTAGTCATTAGGCATCCCAAAGGCCTCCTCAAAGACTCAGGATTCCTTCTATCTTTCCTCTCAACCACCCTCCCACCTGGTCTTCGCAAGCTAATTTCCTTTCTTATCCCAAGATGGCTGTCACAGTTCCAAGCATCACAGACAGAAATGAAAATGTCAGCAGCAGAAAATAACTATCTTCAGGACCATATTTTTGAATATGAAGAAAATGTTTTGCTTTGTTTTGTCATAAGAATCCCCTCCACAGACATCCCTTTGTATCTCATGGGCCAGAATTATACTACATGACTTGTCTAAACCAAAAACTAGCAAATAATACAGAGCCTCCTTGATTGGTTTAGACCACTCATTCATTCCTTGTGGCTCACTCTAAGGTTTGCTTTCCTAGGGCACATAAAGAGTGGACATTTGTGCAAAATAGTGTTTGCTTAGCAACAGAGATGGTGGACAAGAGGTGGGGGGTGATCTGAGGTGGAGGTGATAGCCAGATTTTAAAGCAAAAAGGAAGGGTTTCCCTGATGGCTCAGTGGTAAAGAGCCCACCTTCCGATGCAGGAGACATGGGTTTCATCCCTGATCGGGGAAGACCCCACATGCTGCAGAGCAACTCAGCCCATGCACAACTATTGAGCCTGTTCTCTAGAGCCCAGGAGTCTCAACTACTGAGCCCACGTGCTGCAGTTTCTGAACCCTGAGCACCCTGAAGCACATGCCCCATTCACAGCAACTAGAGAAAAGCCCCAGCACAATCATAAATAAATAAACTGCAAAAAAAGAATAATCCGAGTGATATAATAATGTCATATAATAATAAGTCATATAAACAGAAGGAAATTTCTCTTTTTTTGACCAAGGGCACTGCTTACAACAGGCATATGATAGAAATCAATGTTGGATCTTGGTCCCCAAATAACTACCAGTCCCTCTGAGCCCTCCCTCTTACCTGCGCCTGTCTCGCTGTCACCGAGGTCCTCCGTCCTCAACGTGAAGTGCAACCAAGAAGTGGATGCAGAGCTGGTGCTCTGCTCTGCTGCCACGCGGCTCTCTAGGGTCTGACCCAGCACACCCAGCAGGTCTTTTAGATCAGACTCCAGCCATTCGTTAAAACTGCTAAAACTAAAGACTTGTAAGCAAACTCCTGAGCAAGAAGAAGGTAGGAAAGTTATAGATTGGGCTCCCTCGAAAAAGCAAGTCTGCAATTGATCACTGTGGTAGCAACACTGATTGATGTTGTTTCCAGTGGACTTGGTAAATCATAGGGAATTAAAGGAAGGGAAGAGGACTATATATATATAGAGAGAGAGAAAGGAATATATATATATATAGAGAGAGAGAGGAATACATATATATAGATAGATAGATATGGGCTTCCCTGGTGGCTCAGATGGTAAAGAATCTGCCTGCAATGCAGGAGACTTAGGTTCCATCCCTGGGTGGGGAAAATCCCCCAGAGTAGGAAATGGCAACCCACTCCAGCATTCTTGCCTGGAGAATCCCATGGACAGAGAAACCTGGCAGGCTATAGTCCATGAGATCAAAAAAAGTCAGACACGACTGAGTGACTAAGCATGCACGTGCATATACACACACACACACACACGCATATATATATGAGGCAAGAGAGTCAAGGACAGTGATATTCAAACATTGGTTAGCTTGCTTTATTACCTTCTGCCTCAGAGGTTTGAGAAGGAAAACTCAGATGTTTAGTAAGTATCCCAGGTGATTCCAGTACAAGTAGTTTTTTAAATCATCCCTGAGGAACACTTACCTGGAGGAAGAAAGTGTTTCTTCTTTATTCTTTGATGCAATGTTGTCCCAAAGTCTGTTTGGATTAAGAGCAAGGACCATTTCCCTATTACCACATGCCACCCAAGTTGTATGTTCCAATCCAGGCATTTAAATAAGAAATGCAAAAGTGGAGGGAGTCCCAAGTACTAAGTCTTTCAAACAGGCTTTGTCCACTATCCCAGTAGTACAGTGGGATGAAAAGAACTCTGGGGCTCTGGTCCCACTTCTGCCGCTAGGATCCACCTTGGTCATATCACAGCCTCTCTAGGTCTCAGTTTCCTCATCTATAAAATGGAAATAATAATACCTACCTTGTCTCACAGGACTGTTTGAAGACTCAGCTGTATACACATAAGGAACTTGTAAACTGGGCAATATAGTAAGAATGTATTCTTTTCCAGTGTTGATTTATAGGATTTTTTCCCATGATATTGAAGCATTTTTTCATTATATATATTTGCTTGTGCAATATCTTGAACTTGGCAATATCTTGAACAGAACTGTCTTTCTGTTCCACTAGCCTTATAGTCACGTGGCATCAAGTAGGACCTTGTCTTCATTAACTCATTCAAGGGCTGTATGAGAGCAGAGACTGTGGCATTGAGTGGCAATGTCCCATCTAGAATCTTTGTTTTGCACTTGGGAAGAACTGAGAATGTAAAAAGGAATGCACTTTTAACCATTGTGAATGGAAACACTGAGGATAAGAGCTGTGTTCATTTCTGCCTTATTAATTTCCCTCCACACAAACACAAAAAACACTGCCCACAATGCTGATTTGAGAGTGTCAACTACATTGGCCCTTGCCATTTACTTCTACAAGGGTTAGATCATGTGCTGATGCAACTGCTGGCCTTCAACACCCCCTACAAGGAGTTCATGGTGGAGAGCAGGAATGAGGCACTCTGTATTCCGGGGCTTCCCGGTGGTGCTAGAGATAAAGAACCTGCTTGCCAGTACAGGAGATGTAAGAGACTAGAGTTTGACCCCTGGGTTGGGAAGATTCCCTGGAGAAGGGCATGGCAACCCACTCCAGTATTCTTGCCTGGAGAATCCCATGGACAGAGGAGTCTGGCGGGCTACAGTCCATGGGGTCACAGAGAATTGGACAAGATTGAAGTGATTTAGCATGCACGTGCTCAGAGGAAAAGCTGGCAGGACAGGCCTTCATGTAGTTAGATATTCTCAGGAGCAGATTTTATGAGCCCAATTCTTATGCCCCCTCACATCTAGAAAAACACTAAAATCCTTCACAGTGACACTTGTTTCTCACGACTAGCCAAAAGCATCATGAGACTAGCAGAAACCTGGGGAAATATGTGCTTGATTGCATGTATTCCCGCTTCCCCAAAATCACATATATGCTGATCTTCCCCCGCCCCACCCTGTCCTTTTGGAGCAGTTTCTCAGAGCTATCTGAGGGGTTGTCTCCTGGACTGCAGTCCTCATTTTGCCCCAAATAAAACTTTCAACTCTCACATTGTGCATTTAAGTTGACAAGAGCTTAAAGAAGACCTTCAATGAGATGTGAACAAAATTATTTCCATAAAGGATGAAGATTCAGGCATCAGAAGCAATCATAGCTGAGGCAGCAACACTTTACTGAATCAAAAATTGATTCAATGAGAAATACATCACTTGCTCCTACTTACAAATAATCATTCTGTTCTCTCTGACAATACTTCCTTTTCACGGAAATACATTGAGTAAAATTGCTTTTTCTTCTTCTTTGTGATTTGTACTACAGATTCCAACTGGGACAGAAATAAATGGAAAACATGTACCCGGACCTCCCAGTGATCCCAGGCCAAGTCGTGTAGTTCTGTCGATGGAGGCAATTATAATCCTAATGAATATGCTTGATGCTCACTTACAAAAAACTGACTCAGAGAAGATTTTGGCTCTTTTGTTTACATGTACACACCAGCTGGCTCCCAAACGAGTCTCATACAAATGTCCCTGATCCTATTTTCAAAAGAAATAATAATAGTAGCAGGGGCTATCAAATAAAAACTCTTTCTCAGACCTGGAGTGATTTGAAGGAATTACAGTGTCCAAGGGTCGCGTACCCGTTTTTTCACAAAAACGCAGGCAGGTACCATAAACCAATAAGTAACACCTGTCCAGGCTGGAGGCAGCAGAATTTACTTACCAGACAATAACATCCATAAATCCACACACTGCCCAGATCTTCATTTTTCTCAGCACAGAAATCTCAAGGACTAACTTTTATGACCTGGATTCTAGTAGAGCTGAATAATGGCCTAGGAGATCAGATCCTAAATCCTGGAATTTATAGATGTTACCTTATAAGGAAAAACAGATCTTTGCAAATGTGATTAAAGTGAGGATCTTTTTTATTAAACTTTTTATTTTGCAGTTGGATTATAATCGATTAACGTGTCTTCCCTGGTGGCTCAGACGGTAAAGAATCCACCTTCAATGCAGGAGAGCCAGGTTCAATCCCTGGATAAAGAAGACCCCTAGAGGAGGGCATGGCAACCCACTCCAGTATTCTTGCCTGGAGAATCTCATGGACAGAGGAGCCTGGCAGGCAACAGTCCGTGAGGCCGCAAAGAGTCAGACACGACTGAGCAACTAACACACATGCACACACATAGTCAATTAACAGTGTTGTTACAGTCTCAGGTGGACTGCAAAGGGACTCAGCCATCCATATACATGTTTCCATTCTCCCCCAAAGGGAACCCTGGTGGCTTAGGGGTAAAGAATTCACATGCAGTGAAGGAGAAACAGGTTTGATTCCTGTTGAGTTGGGAAGATCTCCTGGAAAAGGAAATAAAAACCCACTCCAGTATTCTTGCATGAGAAATCCCATGGACAGAGGAGCCTGGTCTGCAAGCATGTGTTCACAAGAGTCAGACACGACTTAGTGACCAAACCACCACCACCATTCTCCCCCAAATTCCCTCTCACCCAGGCATCCACATAACATCCCAGTTTGTGCCACAGAGGTTGTCCCACTATTGCGAAGGTTCTGAGTCCCCCATCAGGCGTCCCAGCCTGGAGATCCAGCAAAGGGACTAGGAATCCCCAGGGAATCTGACTCTGAAGGCAGCAGGATTTGACTGCAGGAATTTCAAAGCCTAGGGGTATCAGAGACTCTCTTCTTGGAGGGCACACATAAAATATCGTGCATACCAGGACTCAAGGGAAAGGAGCAGGGGCCCCAGAGGAGACTGAGCAGACTTCTGCGGAATTAGGGATCTTGACATGAGAATAGTCTCCTGAATTATCCAGGAGGGTCCTAAAAGTAATCACGCGTGTCCTTTTTAAGAAGGAGGCAGAGAGATTTGACACATGGGGGAAGGGGATATAAAGACAGGCAGATTGGAGTGATGAAGACATGAGTGAAAGAATTCTGGAAGCCACTAAATGCTGGAAGAGACAAGGAGCACAGTTCTCCTAGAACCTCTGGAGGAACCAGAGATCCAGGTGATACCTTGATCTCAGACGGCAGGTGCTAAGTCTTTTCAGCCACGTCCAACTCTTTGCGACCCTAAGGACTGTAGCCCGCCAGGCTCCTCTGTCCATGGGATTCTCCAGGCAAGAATACTGGAGTGGGTTGCCATGCCCTCCTCCAGGGGATCTTCCCAACCCAGGGATCGAACCCAGGTCTTTTATGTCTCTTGCATTGGCAGGCAGATTCTTTACCACTAGCACCATCTGGCCCCTAGGACTGTGAGAGAGCAAACTTCTGTTTTGTTGTTGTTGTTGTTTTTCTTTGCCTGACCCTTTCCCTTTATTTATTTTTTAATTAATTAATTTATTTTAATTGAAGGCTATAAATACTTTACAATACTGTAGTGGTTTTTGCCATACGTTGACATGAATTAGCCATGGGTGAGTTCGTGAATTCTTTACAGAAGCCACAAAACACTAATACACAGACCCAAATCATCTTTCTCTTTCTGCCTCTCTTTAAGCCCCATCCTCACCCCCATAAGCCAGCCAAAGTGAATGCCTTGTTCCTGTTATACACCCCCCACGCTCTGTCTCATTGCTTTCTTGACTAAAACAACCCACTTCGTTTCTCTAAAATAAACTCTATGCAGTCCTCAAGGAATAATTCGAATATCACATTCTCCACAATTTGGGTTTGAATTTCAGTGTACAAATGAAGAGGGTTTTTTCCCTCATAATAAATAGATTTACACAGCACCGATTGCCAAAAATCCTGATTCCTTGTGTACCGGTGCCAAACAGAAACACGAAGACTGAGATTTGGAGGATAAGAGGGCTGGGTTTATTTCTTTTGCCAGGCAAAGGGGGAAGACAGAATCTCAAGAACTGTTTCCCCTTCCCCGGAGACCCAAGAAGAGTCCTTATAAATAGAGCTCCCACGGAGGGGGACACATGTCCACCCGTGGCTGATTCATGTCGATGTATGGCAAAAACCACTACAATATTGTAAAGTAATTAGCCTCCAACTAAAATAAATAAGTTAATTTCTAAAAAAATAAGTAGAGCTCGTATATGACAAGGATGAGAGAAAAGAAGGTCTTGAATTTTCTTCTTCTTGCATTATTTCATTACAGTCACAACTGGAGTCAAGGAACCAGGTAATTGGATCTGTTTGCCTCTGGGTTATAGGTCTGTGACCTTCCTTCTGAAATGCAAAAAGCTACAAGAGATGGACTGCTACAAGTGAGTGCAGGAAATGTCAACACAAGGGGCAGAATGTAATTGCACTTGGAGTTAGAGGGTGATAGGCACAGGATATAATTCATATAGTGTCAGAGAATGTTAGAGGTTAGTTTTGGGAAGAACAAATCTAGTTACAGACACCACAGATTAGCAATATTTAAAATATGACTAAGATTGATTAGCTCCTTCAGGCCAGTTTATATCTCTCATTTAACCTGTTCATTATTCACTTTATTTTCCTCTTTATCAGGAGAGAAAAAAAGCACCATTTCTATTTTTGCTGCAACACAACGAAGAGCAGTGTCACAACAAAGACAGTGTCAATGCTATTTCTTATATAATCAGCTTTTAGTTACATGGATAGTATATCCCCTACCCATCACCTCCTAGTTCCTAGGAAATTTCCAGTTGGTCTGGTTCAGTTTTACCATGGGCAAGAGGAACCTGTCGTGTCAGACCCGCATCTTGATACAAATTGACCAAGTCGTCTCCACCCTCTGCTTCCTACAGTCTAGGGAGGGTTTGATCTGTTAGACCGTGACCCCTGTGATGAGTTATTCAGAAGTCCGCACTCTGAGGTGACCCAATGACAAATCACGTCCACACCTCCTTCTGATCTTGTGATGGACCGTCCTTCTTCCCCATCCACTTTAAGGACTGTTACTTCTGCTCCACATTGAGAAGCACTTTCCACGCCTTCTCTCTTCTTCTAGCACTGGTCTTAATCTATGTTTGGAGAGCAAACATGCGTGTCTTACACTGAGAACATTAGTATATTTTATTCTATGGCCTGATATTTTAAAATATTTTTTAAATTAACCTTTCATTATATAAGCAAACCATGTACATGATAAGAAAGAAACTTATACAGAATAGTATAAGAAAAAATGCAAAATTGTTCTTTCCATCTCTGCCAGTTTCTATTCCCTCTAAAAGAGTTGGCAGTGTCTCTTCTATCTTTCGAATACTTCATATTGCCATGTATGATACTGAGAAATGGCATATTTCCTGCCATATCAGTAAACAAAGGATGTCATCAGTGCTTGCAGCCCTTCAACATGAGCTGGTGAACCCAAAGGAAACTCAGGAAAGAAAGAATACTTGCCATCTAGCAGCCATCAGACTAAAGCCACTGCTTAGCATGAGCCCTGAGGAAACTCAAGATGTAACAAGACAGGGACTGGCCCCAGACACCTGAGGTGCATATCAAGAGAAGGATTTTAATGAGCCCAGACTCTTGCATCATCCCACATATAGAAAAGCATTAAATTCCTTAACTTGCGGTATCTGGTTTTCTATAATTAACAGTAATATTTTGACGTTCAGACTACCTGCCCTTTGTTGCAAAACTCCTATATATCATGGCTCCCCTCTTCATCTCCTCAGAGCAATTCTTTCAGGGTTACCTGGGATGTTGCTTCCCAGACTTGAGGTGCTAAAAATTCCCACCTAATAAAACTTAGCTCTCAACTTTTAGGTTGTGAATATTTAAGTTGATGATGTATGCATTGTAAAGTTCTTCTTCCGTACTTTACCTTTTATTATGAAATAGAGCATACAAATATGAAGTATGAGAAAATATGTATGTACAGTTTAAAGAATACTCATACATGCAAACTCAGCAACCAGTCAAGAGAATAACAACATATACCTCAGGAACTGTTATATATACCTCCCAAATCGCATTTGTCTTCTAGTCTCTCAAAGGTATCCTAATTCTTAGGTTGAATATCCCTTTGGTAGTCATTAGATTTGTTCATAATTTTTCTGGCTCTCTACTTCTGGCCAGTTGGTAAACTGTGCTTGCCCACACATTTGGCTCAGATGGCAAAGAATCTGCCTGCAATGCAGAAGACCTGGCTTTGATCCCTGGGTCAAGAAGATCCCCTGGAGAAGGGAATGGCTACCCACTTCAGTACTCTTACCTGGAGCATTCAATGGACAGATAAGGCAGACAGGCTGCAGTCCATGGGGTCATGAGGAGTCGGACATGACTGAGCAACTGATAGTTGGCAGTGTTAAGTTTTTGACAAATGGAATGTGACCAGAAGTGACTGGATAGATGCTTTAAGAGTCAGTGTAAGCTGTGCCACATTCACTTTTTCTGTCTGTGTCCAGCAGTGTTCTAGATGGTGGCTCTCCATCAGCCTGGGTCCACAGATGAAGACAACAATGTGAAAACAGAGAAATGAAACCATTCTGTCAAGCATGAAGTGTTGAGTTGTTGATGACCAGCTGCAACAGAACATAGGTGAGCTGCTGTGGTCTCATTGCTTCTTGTATCTTTGTCACCACGAGAACAACCTTAAATCTAATACACTTGCAAATAGATGCCCTTGAGCTTAGTTGTTGTAGCCCGGAGGTGTTTGAAAACAGGAAACAGGAAAGAGCTGTGGAAGGCAGGGAGAAGCTGATGAGAAGCTTTGAATCTGGTTTCTGACTGAAGAGTGATCTTTGTTTTTCTCTCAAGCTAAGGAGACTCTCAAACCCCTATCACACCTCTGGGAGACAATATTTTAAGAAAGACACTTTCAAGTAGCTTTGAATTAAAAGGCCATATACAGAGTAATCATTTTAGCATTTTATCCTTATTAGAGCAGAGGAAAACTTGATTGAGAGAGTATTTGTAATGGAGGAAGAATATAGGAATAATGGTGATGATGATAATGGGGAAACAGTAATTTTTACTTATTGAGATCTTACTACATGCCAGACATCAGACACTCTGTTCTTCACATTTCCTCGGATGATTCATTTAATCCTTACAATACATTCTTAGAGGTTCAGACTCTTAATCTACTTGAAGCAGGAGATAGATGGGCCCCCAGCTAAGCAGCAGGAATTTGTCCCTTGCAGACAGATACTCTACATAGCAGAAGCTAGAAAGGAGTTGAGCTAAAGAGATAAAAGACCACAGATTTCTCATTCTTAAAGTCAAGGAGACCTTCATGACTACACATGCACAGGAATTCAGGTCAGAGGTCAAAAGGGAAGGCGCACCACCCCACATTAAGTGATGTCAGTCTACCCATAAGCCTCCTCTGTAGAATCCATATGAGCTAGAGATGCCCATGCACACACATGGGAGTGCTGGGTAGGTAATTAAATATTTTTAACAGCCAAGAGGTGACAGAGGCCAAAAGAAAAAAAACCAAGATGGGGGAATAATCAAGCTAAGCCCTAACCGTCTGGGGACCATGCCCTGACTTTAGCAGCAAAGAGGTGATGATGGCTAAAGACAAGAGGAGAACAGTCCAGTTAGGTTCCAATCATCTGGAGACCCTCCCCTGACCTCAGCCAGAAGGGGTGAAACCATAATCGGGTGGTACACAAGTTATCCTGATAAAAAGATACTTTATCTCTCAGCAACAAAAAAGAGCTTTCCAGGCAGGACTGTGCATGTCCAGAATAGACAGGCATATAACTCTAGTAAACCCAAACTCATGATATCAACATTACAATAAAATCTGCATGTGGTTTTGCCTTCCCCCAGGTGAGCTTTTCTTAGCAAATCAAGGGTAGTAAGTGAATGCACAATAATAAACTTGTTATAGAACTTGGGACAGTAAAACAGAGATCTTGTCACACCTCCCCTCAGAATAACTCCTTATAAACACCCCTAAACCTGTATGGGAGGGCTGGCTTCACCTCCCAGAAACAGTTCGCTCACCCTCTGAAAGTATATGTATGCTTTAATAAGCTTTGAAAGTAAAGTAAAAGTGAAAGTCGCTCAGTAGTGTCCGACTCTTTGCGACCCCATGGAATTCCATGGAGTCCATGGAATTCTCCAGGCCAGAATACTGGAATTGGTAGCCTTTCCTTTCTGCAGGGGATCTTCCCAACCCAGGTCTCCCGCAGTACAGGCAGATTCTTTAGCAGCTGAACCACAAGGGAAGCCCAAGAATATTGGAGTGGGGAGCCTATCCCTTCTCCAGCATATCTTCCCGACCCAGGAATTGAACCGGGATGTCCTGCATTGCAGGCGGATTCTTTACCAACTGAGCTATGAGGGAAGCATTTACTTTGTGCTTACGCCTGAAGTTGTCTGCCATTCTTTGCTTGCTGCCACAGGGACCAAGATTGCTGGTCCAGGTCTCTCGTGACCTCCTTGGCTGAAGCTCTCTGACGTAACACACTCCAGTCCAGTGGCAGGAGGACCCTGTGTCTGTGTCTGTGTCTTCACGTGCCTGATCCGTTGCTCAGTCATGTCTGACTCTTTGTGACCCCACAGACTGTAGCCCGCCAGACTCCTCTGTCCATGGGATTCTCCAGGCAAGAACACTGGAGTGGGGTGCCATTTCCTACTCCAGGGGCTCCCCGCCACCCAGGGACTGAACCTGCATCTCCTGCCTTGGCAGGCAGATGGGCTTCCCTGGTGGCTCGGTGGTAAAGGGCCGGGAGCCACTATGGGAGATCCCACCCAGGACAAGATCATGAGGAGAAGACCTGAAACGCAAGGCTGTTCAGGCTACAAGGGACCCTCCAGGTTGACCCCCGCCTCTACCCCACCCTCTATCCACCCCCTCTTGCTGTTGTCCTTGTTCGTCCTGTTGCGGATCTTTGTGTTGCCTGCCGAGAGCTCTCCTGCTCCTCTTTCACTAAATAAAGACCAACATAGAACCCTAATTAATAAACCTCCTGGACGCTGGTTCCCTATGAAGGGGCCAGGGATGAAGGAAATGTTTCAAGTAAAAACCCTTTTGCTGACACTCTGGCTTGTTTGGCAGATGCGTACTAATGCTCATGACTGCTCACAACACCTTAATCATAAGCAGCATAAAGAACCTGATCACAAAATGCACTGATAGGCACAGAGCCCTTCGGGGGGTGAGAAAGCCCTATTGGAGAACACAAAAATATTATTCTAAAAGTGGTTATTGGATCAACGTTTGATTGCTGTTATTGTGCTGAGGTTGTACAGTAAAAACTATTGTTAATATAGTTAAGGATTTAGAAAAATAAGAGTTTAGCCCTAGTGTGGAAACAATAAGATAATTGTTAATTTTAATTAAGAGTGCTAAAACAGAGGCTACCTCACCAGAGCCACAGAGTCTTTGTGTGGTAAATTTTTAGATAAATTTAGCTGAGAACTTTTGAAAAAAGGCTGACATTTGTGTTAACAGGATTGTATTTCTACTATGTTGCAACTTGCTGTCCCATGAGACTGCAACTTTTCTGTTTTCTGCTAAACTCAAGGCAAAATAGAACAATAAAGAATAGACTGCAGAAAACAGTTTTGCCTTCACCTAGGTCATAAAATGTTAATAGGCCCCAAGGCCAGAAGATAATGTACAAAGATCCACTATGAAAGAAGACTCTCATGAACAAAGAAGTATGCAGAAAACACCCTGGTTTCATGAAGGACAAAACTGACGTAATGTTAAACTAAACTTTGTATGCTTATCTTTCACCTCCCCTTAGAAATGTACTAACTTAGGGTATAAAAGCTATGATGAAAAATAAAACGCTGCCAGACCCTGCTGCACACTCCAATCTGGTCTCTCTCTCTCTCTCTCTCACTTGCCAACGCCGTTAATCCTGAAGGTACCCCTGGATCCTGCTGGGGCTGGACCCCGGCAGTAAAGAATCTGCCTGTCAATGCAGAAGACATAGGTTCTATCTCTGCACCAGGAAGATCCCCTGGAGAAGGAAATGGCAACCTGCTCCAGTATTGTTGCTGGGAAAAATCCATGGACAGAAGAACCTGGTGAGTTACAGTTCACGGAGTCACAAAGAATCAGACACGACTGAGCACAACAACAACAAAGGCCAGGCCACCTGAGCCTTACTCAGCATAATGCTGGGGTACTAGCTGCAGACTTCTCATCTCTGCTTCCTGCTGCTCGCTACCTCAGCCCTGATACCACAGGGCTCTCCTTAATGAATATCACGGCCTCTGAACCTCTTTCCCAAGTCTGCATTCCAGACAATTCAGTCTACTTTAATGTGGAAGCAGAGATCCCCCAAAATGAAAGCACCTTGATTCAAAATCCTGAGATTATTCTTCTGCTAACTTAAGATTGCACCTTGGAAGGAAAGCTATGACCTACCTAGACAGCATATTAAAAAGCAGACATTACTTTGCCAACAAAGATCTGTCTAGTCAAAGCTATGATTTTTCCAGTAGTCATGTACAGATGTGAGAGTTGGACTATAAAGAAAGCTGAGCACTGAAGAACTGATGCTTTTGAACTGTGGTGTTGGAGAAGATGCTTGAGAGTCTCTTGGACTTCAAGGAGATCCAATCAGTCCATCCTAAAGGAAATCAGTCCTGAATATTCATTGGAAGGACTGATGCTGAAGCTGAAACTCCAATGCTTTGTCCACCTGATGTGAAGAACTGACTTAATTGAAAAGACCCTGATGCTGGGAAAGATTGAAGGCAGGAGGAGAAGGGGACAACAAAGGATGAGATGGTTGGATGGCATCACAGACTCAATGGACATGAATTTGAGCAAGCTCTGGGAGCTGGTGATGGACAGGGAAGCCTGGCATGCTGCAGTTCATGGGGTCACAAAGTCATAACTGAGTGACTGAACTGACTGAAGCAATGTTAAAGGATCTACAAATCCCAGTTTCTCCAGAGTAAGTCATAATGGGTCTCCATAAAGGCAACGATCATTTTCAGTAAATGATTATCTCTATCTTCTCAATGAAAATTCTCTTCCAGTGTGGGTTGTCTTTTTGTGCCCAGCAAGTTTCTTGCATTGGAGTCTTCTTTTCTTGCTTCAAGAATCTCATTAAGGCAGTTCTAGTCAAACACTCAGTCTTCATCAACTGATTTCTAAAGAAATATTTATTTCTCTGCAATATCTGCCAAAAGCCTGCTGCTTCCTTAGAGAATATTGGCCCCAGACCACATCTATGGATGTCATTAACCTGTGTTCTTCTTATACCAGCTGCTTTTGTCTTTCCTGCTGTGATTGGAGTTCTTTTTGCTATGGCAATAGGAGGGGTGTTTGAACTCCTTCCAGTGAGAAAGAAACATTTCCTCCTTGGTGTCTGGGCTGAAGATACACCCTTCCACTGTAGAGCATCAGAGAATGTTCTGTGTGACACTGGGTCAACCCCCTGGTAGAAGCAGCTCAGGAGTACTTTTTCAGGCACAATTCACACAGCTTATTGAAAAATGTTAGTGTTAATACGTATGTTTTAGAATAAAATTCAACATACATTCATGATGGAAACTCAACAAGCTATGCATAGAAGGAATGTTTCACATCATAAAAAAAGGCCATAAATGGCAAGCCCACAACTAACATCAAACTTAAGGGTTAAAAGCTGAAAGTTTTTTCTCTAAGATCAGGAACAGGATAAGGATAGCAAAAACTCTCACCAACGTTTTATTGGCAGTCCTAGCCAGAGCAATTAGACAAGAAAAAGAAATAAAAGGAATCCAGATCAAAAAAGAAGAAATAAAGTTGTCAACTTTCAGATGACATGATATTTTTTATAGAAAATCTTAAAAAGTGCACCCAAAAGCTGTTAGAACTAGTAAATTCAGCAAAGTTGCAGAATACAAAATCAACATGCAAATATTAGCTGTTTCTATACACTAATAACCAACTATCAGAAAGAGAAATTAAGAAAGCAATCCCATTTAGAATTGCATCTAAAAGAATAAAATACCTAGGAATAAATTTAACCAAGGAAGTGAAAAGTATAGGGTTAAAAGAAAACGCCCTAACCCTAACCCTAACATAAACTTGAAGACATTCATGAAAGAAATTGAGAATGATACAAATAAATGGAAAGAATATTTCATTCTCATACGTTGGAAGAATTAATATTGTTAAAATGTCCATACTACCCAAAGCAACTTATAGATCCAATGCAATTTTTTAAGATTCCAATTCCATTTTTCACATAAATAGAACATGCAAGTCTAAAATCTGTATGAAACCACAAAAGACTCCAAATAGCCTAGCCAATCTTGAGAAAGAATAAAGCTGGAGGTATCACACTCTCTGATTCCAGACGCTGTTACAAAGCTATAGTATTGAAAACAGTACAGTATTGGCATAAAAACAGACACATAGACAATTCAAACAAAAGAGAAGGCCCATAAGTAAACTCGTGTGTATAAATCAGTTAATTAATGACAAAGGATCCAAGAATATGCAATGGGGACAGAAATATACTCCGTAGTCTCTTCAATATATGGTGTTGGGAAAACTGGACAGCCACAGGTGAAAGAATGAAGCTGGATGCCTATCTTACACCATAAACAAAACTTAAAATGGATAAAGACTTAAACAAGTTTATGTTCAAACTTGTAGGAACCATAAAACTTCTAGAAGAAAACAAAGCGAAGTTCCTTGACATCAGTCATTACGATGTTTTTTTGGATTTGACACCAAAAGCAAAGGCAACAAAAGCAAAAATAAACTAGTGGGGCTACATCAAACTAAACACTTCTGCACATCAAAGGAAATCATCATTAAAATGAAAAGGCGGCCTGTGGAATAGGAGAAAATATTTGCAAATTATGTCTCATGAGTTAATTATCTACAATATATAAAAAATTCACACAACTCAATAGCATAAAACAGTCTGATGCAAAAATGAGCAGAGAATCAGAATAGACATTTTTCCAAAGAAGACATACAAATAGATAACAGGTATATGAAAATGTGCCCAACATCACTCATCATCAGGGAAATGCAAATCAAAACCACTATGAGATATCACCTTACACTTGTTATCATGGGTATTATCAAAAAGACATGAAATAAGTTTTGGTGCAGATGTGGAGATAAGTGAATGCTTTTTCCTGTTGGTGGGTATGGAAAAGAGTATGGAGTTTCCTCAAAAAATAAAAACAGCACTGCCATATGATCTAGCAATCCCATTTCTGAGTATTTATCTGAAAGAAATGAAAGCACTAACTCAGAAAGATCCCCATACTCCTGTTCATTGCAGCACTGTTTACATTAACCAAGGCATGAAATCAATTTAATCATCCATAGATGGATGAATATTTAAAGAAATTGTCATATATATACATGTATATACTACAGAATATTGAACAGCTATAAAAAGAAAGAAATCTTGCCATTTGCCACAACACAAATGAAACTTGAGGCCATTACGCTAAGTGAAATAAGTCAACAGAGAAAGACAAATACTGTATAGCCTCAATTATATATGGAATCTGCGGGAGGGAAATTCCCTCATAGACACAGAGAAGATTAGTTATTGCCAGAGGCAGGGGGTGGTCCAAAGATATAAACACCCAATTTTAAAATAAATAAGTCATGGGGATATAGGACGCAGCATGGTGACTATAGTTAATAATACTGGATTGTATATTTGAAAGTTGCTAAGAGAATAGATCTTAAAAGTTATCACTTTAAGAAAAAATATTTGGAGCTATGTGTGGTGATGGATATTAACTAGGTTTGTGGTGATCATTTCACAACATATACAAATATCAAGTTATTACGTTGTGCATGTGAAACTAATATATGTGAAACTAATATGTGTCAATTATGCCTCAATTTTTTAAAATTGGTGGTGGCGGTGGTTTAGTCACTAAGTCATATCTGACTCTTGTGACCCCATGGACTGTAGCCTGCCAGGCTCCTCTGTCCAAGAGATTCTCCAGGCAAGAATACTAGAGTGGGTTGCCATTTCCTTCTCCAGAGAATCTTCCCAACCCAGGAATCGAACCTGGGTCTCCTGCATTGCAGGCAGATTCTTTACCAACTGAGCTACAAGGGAAGCGATTTTTTAAATTGCTTGGTTTATTATAGTCAGTGGGACTTATGACTGCAAGCCCCATTAGCTATCAGAGCTAGGTGATTTGTGTCTAACCCTCAGATGGCAGCCATGATAGGTGGGGCTCTAATTACATGGACAAGCTCCTGCTAAGGATGCTGGTGGCTTAGTTTTATTAATGGACTGAGGGAGAAGGACGTCAGCTACAAACTGGCATTTGCCATGGGCACTTGCCATCTATCTCTATGAGGATTAAGTCAGGTGCTGCGGCAGCTGCTAATTTTCAACCCACCTTGAAAGGAGTTTGGGGTGGAGAGCAGAAATGAGGCACTCAGTGGGAAAAATTGGTAGGACAGGTATTCAGGTAGTTAGATATTTTCAGGAGCTGGTTTTATCAGACCAATTCTTGTATCTCCTGATATCTAGAAGAGCACTAAAATCCTTCATGATGGTGTCTGCTCCTGATGACTAGCAGAAACCTTCTGCAAGAAATATGTGCCTGATTGCTTGTATTTCCCTTCACCAAAGTTACATATATACTGAACTTCTCCCCTACTTCTTTGGAGTAATTCCTCAGTGCTATCTGAAAAGCTGTCTCCTGGGCTATAGTCCTCATTTTGACCCAAGTAAAACCTGACTCAAATTTCTCACATTGTGCGTTTTTCTGAGTCAGCAGGGAGAAGATGGGAGAAGTGCCCACTGGTTCTTTCAGACTCTAGGGGAGGATTGCAGTCGACACTTGGGTGTCTGCTCATTAGAAACTGGATCCTTAAGGCAGCAACTTGTAAAGTATGCAGTTAAACCCTTTCCTGGGTGTCAACTAAAAAATGCAATCTAAAAGTTGAGAGTTAGGTTTTATTAGGTGGGAATGTTAGGTCTTGAGCCCAGGAGACAGTATCACAGGTGACCCCAAGAGAACTGACTCCAAGGAGGAGGGAGAGGAGCCAGGCTAAATACAAGTCTGCAGCAAGGACCAGGTAATCTGAATATTAAAAGATTACTGTTAATTAAGAGAAAACTAAATCTATCACATGAAGAGATTCAGCGATCTTCTATGTATAGAAAGATGCAAGTGTCTGGGCTTGCTGAATTTGTTTCTTTCATATGCATCTGTCTATCTGAGGCCAATCCTTTCTTTATTGTTCACAAATTGTTGTTTAGTTGCTCAGTCGTGTCCAACTCTGCAACATCATGGACTGCGGCACACCAGGCTTCCCTGTCCTTCACTGTCTCCCAGAGTTTGCTCAAACTCACGTCCCTTGAGTCAATGACGCCATTCAACTGTCTCATTCTCTGTCATCCCCTTCTCCTCCTGCCTTCAATCTTTCCCAGCATCAGGGTCTTTTCCAGTGAGTTGGTTTCTGGCATCAAGTGGCCAAAGTTTTGGAGTTTCAGCTTCAGCATCAGTCCTTCCAATGAATATTCAGGACTGATTTCCTTTAGGATGGACTGGTTGGATCTCCTTGCAGCCCAAGGGACTCCCAAGCATCTTCTCCAACACCACAGTTCAAAAGCATCAATTCTACAGTGCTCAGCTTTCTTTGTAGTCCAACTCTCACATCTGTACATGACTACTGGAAAAACCAAAGCTTTGACTAGATGGATCTTTGTCAGCAAAGTGGTGTCTCTGCTTTTTAATATGCTGTCTAGGTTTATTCACATACTAACTCCTTGTTTACTGCGAGATGGCCAATGTGGTGGATGGCCGCCTCTCACCTTCCCCCAACTCCTCAGTGCTTTTCTGGGAGGAAGTAGCTGCAGGCTCCCAAATAGCTGGCTTTGTTTCACCTGGGCTCAGAAACTTGCATTTGGAAAAGACTTGTTTCCAGGTAGTGGTTTCTCTTCAGTCCCTCAGCGGTGTCTGACTCTTTGCGACCCCATGGACTGCAGCACACCAGGCTTCCCTGTTCTTCACTATCTCCCTGAGTTTCCTCAAACTCATGTCCCTTGAGTCAGTGATGCCTTCCAACCATTTCATCCTCTGTTAGGTAGAGCAAAAAGCAGAAAACATTTCATTTCACATGGGAAAGACTGGGAGATGAGTGTTTCCCTCTGTTCCCTCTGTACTGAGTCCTGGGGGAATCTCTGCAGTAAGTAATCATGCTCCCTTCAAGAACAACTTCTTTGCTATAGTCCCCTGGGACTCATGAACACAAGCCCTGTTGGCTTTCAGAGCTTGATATTTGGGGCCTTCCTGCCTCAAGTGGGAACCATAAAAGTTGGGGTGACAGATGCTCAGCCAGAACCCTTCATCCTCAGGGAGACGCTGGGAGTTGGGAGTTCTCTCCTGATTGTGTGGTGCTGTGCTGGGGCTAGGGTTTATGGCACAAGTATGTCTCTGCCTTTTCAACCCATTTTGAAGTGGATATTTTGTCCTTCCCCTGATGTGAAAGAGTCACTCTTCTAGTCTCCAGAGAGACTCTGGAGGGAATTGTGCCTTGTGTAGCTGTGTGTCTGTGGGAGGAGAGAAATTCAGGAGCCTGATCTTATTCTAAAGTCTCTTAAATTTCCACTCCAAAATGTTTGGACTTATTTTTGCTCTTTGTTCTTAGAGTTAACATCGCTTAAACAATCAATGCAACAAGCATCCTGATTGTAATCTCATTGAGAATAAGTGGAAGTTGCCTCTAGTTTTCAATTACTAAATTTAGCCTTCTGAATTCCAGCCAAGAAGAAGGAAATGCCAATCAGCATAGAGATCAAAAAACAAAATTAGGAAGCTCACCAGCAGAGCAAGCAAAGGAGGGTTGTCATTCTTCCACTGCAATAACCCAAGAGATAGCCTATCTCTTGCTTTAACCCATGTTTGTATAGCATCTATAAAAATGTAACAAAGAGAGTGACACAACGGGAAATGAGAGATGGAGATGAAAGATTTACCTTCTAGCCTAGGCTTTGCCATTCACGGCTATTTGGGCCAATGTTCTCTAAGTCTTGGTTTCCTCATCTGTGAAATGAGAGTTTTAAACCAGTTTTTATATCGTAAGATTCTATCTGAAACCGTTATCAATATTATATAAAATATTGCTATCACTTGTAATTTTGAAATTGGTTTCAATACAAATGGCTAAGTAGGGCGATGCCAGCCTCTTACCACGAGCATATTAGTAAGTGAAATGCACACGTCGACCAGCACCCAGGTGACAGTGAAGATAGAAGAGCATGATAATGCTCTGTCACGTCATGACTTTCCTTAGAAGGGCCCCTGAATGTGCTAGAGTGAGAGTCCCAACCACACGAACCGACCAGAAGAACTAACACAAGAGAGCTTTACATCTAAAGTCAAAGCCACACATGGGAACAGATGGGGGGTGGGGGGCAAGTCACTGGGGCTATTCTTACTTTATCTTCACGTCCAGCGAGCGGTGTTGTGTACTTCCTTGTGGAATTTGGAAACGACTTACTGAAATTACAAAGTCTAATTTTCTTTTAAACTGCAGCTTTGGCCCTAACTGCTTTTTAGAATAATGCAAGAGAAAACCATATCTGAGAACTAAAAATGAAGAGGGGATGGGAGGAGACTCTATATTTAGCAGTTTGAATGGTTTCTTTTCTTTCTTTTCAAAAAAATGTACTTGCCTATGATACAGTCTCTCCAGCAAAGTGATTACTCCTCCATTACTCTATTGATACAATATTGTGCATGCTCCCACTGTATATCTATACAGTAGCTTGAAATTTATTAGTTTGTACTGTAGGTATTATGAATTCCTATTGAAAAAAATTGTCTTCAAATTTTTTTTAAGTTTTTTAATTTAATTTCTCCTTTGAGGGGGTATAGTTTGCTCTACCAAATAGTAACTGTAACAAATTGATCTATTTTGGATGTTGCTATAGTGCAGTCATACATTTTGTTTTCCAAGAGGAGACGAGAGTAAAAGAAACACCAATGTGTTTAGTCTTAATGTCTGGTGCTTGTCACAGTGAAATTATAACTATTACAGTGCAAGATCAATGAATATGTTCTCCAAGTGAGCCTCTGTGCTTTTTGTCAAGTTATGCAGTGAACTATTTTTAAGGTCTAATTAGTGATTATTTTTCCCACTGTGTGTTTCTCTAAGGAATTATTTCATACCCGGACCATTCTTAGCAGTTTTCCTCAGTGATATCATGAATATGAATCATTATGTAGCTGCTAAACATTGAACCAATAACCCTACAGATCTGAAAAAAGTTAAAAACTTGGCCCTATGGTGACTTCAATTATGTTTTGTTGAATTTATCAGTAAGTGTTAAACTCTTCTATTACCTTCAACAACAAAGATGAAGGGGATAAACTCAAGGGAATGAAAAGGGAAGCTCTTATTTACAATTGTATCTTTAGCTCCAAGCATCATACCCGGGATATGTTAAGTGGGCATTAACAATTTGAAAAATGAATAAATAAGTAAAAGTCAGAGATTCTCGGGAAAAAACTTTAATGAAGGAACAATTTCAAATGATGAAATTGGAAGTTGTGATGTCTGATTACAGATCTTTAAATATGAAGGTCAAAGAAAGAGGGTTTTGAAGACAGCATGATAATCCTTGTGGAACCCAAACTGCACAGAAATCAAATGAAAACATCCTTAATTAATATCAGGAATTATCCTAAAGTTTTACATAATTGAGATGGTTGAGTTTTTTTTTTTTCATGCAATTTAATCTATACAATGAGAATCATGCTGGTCCATGTGGCTTACCCCTCACATCACTAAGGATACAGTAAGTCCCCTATATATGAACGAGTTCCATTCCAAGAGCACGTTCATTAAGTCCAGTTTGTTCATAAGTCCAGCGGAGTTAGCCTAGGCACCCAACTATCTTGCATGTGTGTGTGCTCACTCAGTCGTGCCCAACTCTTTGTGACCCTGTGGACTGTACCCCACCAGGCTCCTCTGTCCACGGGATTTCTGTCCATGGGATTTTCCTGGAAAGAATACCAGAATGGGTTGTCATTTCCTCCTCCAGGGGATCTTCCCCAACCCTCCTGCATCTCCTTCATTGCAAGTGGATTCTTTACCCCTGAGACCCTAGGGAAGCGCCAACCAGCCAACATAATTGGCAACATCGCACTGCACCATAACAGATTTGTAACACATTTCACACAAACGATACACAACAAACACAAAATAAGTCAAACATTTTCAGTCTTACGGGACAGTACCTTGAAAACTATAGCAGTACAGCACACCCCCCAGACAGGAGCTGGCTCTAGTGAACAGGCAAGAAGAGTTACCGACTGGGGGAGAGGCGGGTGGGAGCCGGTAGGGCTGAAAGACTGCCAGCAATAGATGAGGGGCAAGCTGCAATTTCCCTCACACCTGCCATCGATGGAACGCACGTCCACATCTCTGAAAGTTCACAACTTGAAGGTTTGTGTACAGGCGCCTTACTGTATGATAAAGTCCCAGGGACGGTGGTGACAGTCATTCTCAGGAAACTTGTCCTTCATATCCGAACAGCTCTTCCGTTCCTAACACCGTGAGCTACTAGGGTGATTACTATGGAGGCCGGCCTGGGTTGCGGTGATGGTTGAGGCTGAGGACACGGCCACTCCCATGGGCTCGGCTATGACTTTGGCCATGGAGGCTATGGATACAGTGGTTGCTGCCCATCATGCTGTGGAGGATCTGGATTATCCAGTTTCCACTGTAAGAGTGAACTCATTCTTCTCAACACTGCAGTCATCATATCCTCCTGATTCAGTTCTGCTTTCATGCCCTTTATCCCCCTGTGGTAGTGCATAGCAAGCTATTCTGCCCGGCTCTGTAAGTGGTACATACAGAGTGCTACTCAGCGATGGAACAGTTGAGGTATGTTTAAGCTCCTGAGACAAACTGAATTTATACCTAGGGGAAAGGTGTTCAACTGTAATGTGTGTGTGTGTGTGTGTGTGTGTGTGTGTGTGTGTGATATGTAAACCATATAAACCAGCAAAATGATGACATTGAGCTCTTCAAAATCAGGACTCGGTCCTGGCATGTAACCCCAGAAGCAAAGACAGCAGCAAGGGAAGGATCTAGAATCTCAACTTTCAAGCTATTCATCTCTCTCTTCCCTTTTAATATACAAAGATGTTACCAACTCCCATATTTCAATAAAATACTTTAACTATCAGAGCAAACTTAATTTCAATTCATTTATTTTATGAAACTAGATCCAAGCTCCTTGGGGACAGTTACTACACTTGCTTATTCATCATTTTATGCTCTATAACCATGACAATACCCAGCATATACAAGGCAGTGAAAGAATGTTTGCAGATGAGAAATTTGTTCGTGGTTTTCTGTAATATAGAGCCATTTTTAACTTGCTGAATAATTATTCCATACCTCATCCTAATTTGGGAATCAAGATGTCTGTCCACTCACCTTACTTCTCCTGCTCACACATACACACGTTACAGTTGAACATCTTTCCCCTAGATATAATTTCTGTTTGTCCCAGGAGCTTAAATATACTTCAACAATTACATAGTTAAGTAGCCTGTACTCTGTAGGTATCTGTTACAGAGTCAGGCAGAATAACTTGCAATTTGTCCAAATATGTAAGTTAAAAATTGTTTGCTAAAAAGAAAAAGAAAAAATAGATGTTGAGTAAATAAAAGTTTGAGCTCAAAAAAAAAAAAAAATTGTTTGCTGGCAAGGCAAGACAAGGGGTAGGAAAAGGTATTTGCAACATATGCAACTGGCAAATTTGTGCTCCTGGGCACCACTGAAAACAAACCAAATGTCAATCAACAGTAAAACAGAGAAAGAAATTACAGTATATACTTATAACAGAATACTACGCAGCAGTAACAACCACCAATCTAGAGTAACATCTAGAACTTGCTACATATACTGGAGCTACACGCACCATCTGGATAAATCTCACAGTCACAATGTTGGATGAGAGAACTCAGGCATAACAGAATACAGTATGAGCCTATTTACTTACTTTCCTACACAGAAAAATCTGGAACACAGGGTTATCAGTCAGGATAGTGGTTACCTTTGAGTAAGTGGTATTTGAGAGAGGGCCTGATTGGGGGTTTCTGAGGTGCTGAAAATATTTTATTTTTTGATCCATATGGGTTTTTCAAATGCTCTCTTTGTGATAAGTCATTGAGCTAACACTTTTTGTGTATTTTCTGCATGTCTGTTATACTACAATTTAAAACAATTTAAATTGATAACACTGCATAATTTAAAATGAGTCAGCCAAGAATAGACAGTTCAAATTATTTACCAGACTCTTTGTGTACCTACCCTGCATCCTTTGTTGTTTTGTTTAATTGATCAGTCATGTCTCTTTGTGACCTGGTGGACTGTAGCTTGCCAGGCTCCTCTGTTCTGGGATTTCTTAGGCAAAAATACTGGAGGGAGTTGCATTTCCTTCTGCAAGGATCAAACCCTAGTGTCCTGCAATGGCAGGCAGATTCCTTAGCACTTAGTCACCAGGGAAGTCCATACTCTATACCCTCACAGACTAGAATATATGGGAGTTTTAAATGAATAACACATTGCTTTTAGTGTCAAGACATGTAAAAACTAGCCGTCTGTAGTAGGGGCATAGGTGGGAGAAAAAGGCATGTGAAAGGGTGGTGAGTTCCTGCTCTAAAATCTAGGAGATAATTAGGGAAGTTTTTCCTGATTACCCATGCTCCAATTTTACAGTATTTACACATTGTTAGTATCTTTACTTTAGTCACAGAACTAATCACAAATAAAGAAATAAGACAAGCAGTTGAATAATAGCCACAAAGAAAAGGAAGTGAAGCATTAAGAAACTTTTCAGTTAATAAATCTGCTTACCTATTGATTCTTCTTTTTAGTTTGTATTGCAAGTACATTCTGCTCAGTGAATACTGATTATACCAATAATTGCTATATAAAGCCATGCAATAGCGTACTGGGATGGGTATTGTTAACTGAGAAAAAAATGTAGAAAAAATTCTACGTGGAATTCCCCGGCAGTCCTTAGCCCATGTGGTTATGATTCTACGTGCCCACTGCAGAGAGCCTGGGTTCAATCCCTAGTTGGGGAACTAGGAGCCCACAAGCTGAGCAGCATGGCCACAAAAAGGAAACAGAAAGAAAAATTCTAGAAAAACCATTCATAGAACTTCAGTAAGAATTTTTATGCCTAAAACTTGTCCTAGAATGATGTTTGAAAATTATGTAGTAAGTTAAATGATGCTTTTGAATTGTGATGCTGAAGAAGACGCTTGAGAATCCCTTGGACTGCAAGGAGATCAAACCTGTCAATCCTAAAGGAAATCAATCCTGACTATTCATTGGTGCTGAACCTAAAGCTCCAATACTTTGACCACCTGATGCCAAGAACTGACTCATTGGGAAAGACCCTGATACTGGGAAAGATTGAAGGCAAAAGGGGAAGGCAGCGGCGGAGGATGGGATTAGAAAACATTACCAACTCAGTGGACATGAATTTGAGCAAACTTCAGGAGATAGTGGAAGACAGAGGAGTAGGAGCCTGGCGTGCTGCAGTCCATGAGGCTGAAAAGTCAGACACAACTTAGTGACTGAAAAACAACCAAATTATTCTTTGATATTGTCTAAGAAAAATTGTTATACTGATGTGGAAGATACAAATATATTGAAGAAAATGGTGTTTTCCACTCTGAATTAACTTTAAGAGTGATTTATTTTCTCTATTAAAGAGGCTTGGGAAAGTAAGGATAAAAAATTAATTTTCTTGGAGTTACTGAAAGCTATTTTAGTTAGGTAACAGTATTAATAATTTTCACATAAAGCCTTCAGTATTTCAATAGTGTGCCTGATGGGTTTAAGATAGCTGATCAGAGCTTTAACAAAATTGATGTGGGTATCAAGCCTATCTCATACTATTGAAAATGTATGGGAAAAATGCATAAGGAAAAACAATGACTTGGTAACCAAGAGTTACTCATGGGGGTTGTTGAACATGAGATCAGCACAAATCTTGGCTAGGTAGTTGCTTTTATGACCCCACTACTGACTAGTATCTTCTCCTTGATAGAAAAAATATACCACACATGAGCCTCTCACTAAATTCAACTTTCCCTGAATGTTTGCTGAGATTTATCTCACATAAGATGGATTAAACTTTCAAGGCTTGGAGGAAAAAAAATCTGTACTGTTTGTTTTTTTTTAAAAAAGCTGTTTATTTCCAACTCACCAGCTAAATAGTATGCCAAGCTCATGTCATACTGGAAAACAAGGCTTCAAAGATCATTCTGATGCCCCAGGAAGGGGTTCCGTGCCACAACCAAAGATGCTAAGTCTGAAACTGTAAGACCACCCTTTTGTCCTCAAACTCAAATTAGCATTCATCATCTGGGCTATAATAAGTTTCAGACCACCATCAAGAATAACTTTTCAGCATTGCTTGAGAATTAATATTTTCCACTAAATGTTGATTGACTGCTATCTGAAAGGTGCTTAGAAGTAGTTTTCGAAAAGGAAACTGAATTTTTCGTGACTGCCCCTGATTTCACTTTCATGCCTTGGAGAAGGAAATGGAAACCCACTCTAGTGTTCTTACCTGGAGAATCCCAGGGACAGGGGAGCCCGGTGAGTTGCCATCTATGGGGTCGCACAGAATTGGACATGACTGAAAAAAAAAAGTAAGGCAGCTCTCCTGGGGGCTCTCCTGCAGTGGCTTAGGGCCCTGGGCTGATTCCATTTTATTTCATTGTTCTACTCGTGCTGAAGGGAGAGGAGAAAACATGGAGAAGTCAGACCTGCCCTTAACTGCTGGGGGTGGGATATAACACATCAGTTCTGTTTTCTTTCCCACTGGTGAGAGTCACATGTCTCTGCGTGCCCAGGAAGGGGTGACTTGGTGGTCTCTGCCATGGCTATTTTCCTACGACCAGAGCGGGATTATTTTGTACATCTCAGAGGCACTTTGTTCTATTTTAACACTAATTTGTTGGCTTAACCCAAATGTACATGTGATGGAGAAAACTTGGGTGGTCTCAACCAGAGCCTTGCCCAGATTTGTTGCCCTTCTTTAATGTGCATTTCTTATTTATTTATTTATTTATTTATTTGGTCTTAATTGCAGCATGCAGGATCAAGTTCCCTGACCAGGGATTGAACCCCAGCTCCCTGTATTAGAAGCAAGGAGTCTTAGCCACTGGACTACCAGGGAAGTCCCAATATCCATTTCTTCTATGTCCTTATTCATTGACCCAAGTCAGTTTGGGTTAATTCATTGACCTAAGTCAGTGGGAAAAAAAAAAAAAATTGGCAAAATGGGACCAAATGTAGCTTTCTGGTCTTAGTGACTGAAATAGCAATCAATAGCTTTACGGTATGTGTTAGAGATGAATTTCAATGTTAGTTACCATTTGTTCAGTTCATCATTCATCATTTCAAATAATATTGAATACTGGCAGGTTCTGGGCACCATGAAAAGCATATGGGGAGTGGTTATTAGAACTCCCTTCTCCTAAGTAGATGGCAATCTAAAGTAAGTAAAGTGTATCGAGGTTTAACAACCTAACAGATTTTGAACACAGATCCAGTCAAATTACAGAACTGGAATTCAAAATCAAGTCAACTTCACCAAAACCCATGTTCCTAACTTTTATCTGCTACTTTCTCTGTGACAGGCAGAATTTTTACAATGGCCTCCACAAAAAAAAAATTCTTCCCTTAATCCATGGAAACTGGGAATTGGAGGACATATCACTCCCATGATTGTGTTATATTATGACATCGTTAACCTTATTTGGGTGGGCTCAACCAGTCACATGACTCTTGCATGCAGACAGCTTTCAGACTGGTAGCAGGAGAGGCAGTCTTAGATTTCAAAGCATGAGGGAGATTCAATACCCAGTTGCTGGCTTTGAAAATGAAAGGAACCCCATGCAAAGCAACATGGACACCCTCTGGGAGCAGATAGCAGCTGCTGGCTAATAGCCAGAAAGGAGATGGGCGTCTCAGACCTACAGCCTCTCAGACCTACAGCCTGAATGAGCTTGGATTCAGATTCACCTCTAGAACCTCCAGATAGCAGCTCAGCCTGGCTGACTTTGGTCTTATGAAATCCTAAGTAAAGAACCCAGTCAAGCTCACTGGATTTCTGACCTACAGAATTGTGAGATAATAAAATGTGTTGTTTAAGCTGCTAAACCTGGAGCAACTTGCTCTACAGTAATAGAAAACTAATGTATCCCCTCAGGTTTTACAATAAAATCCATCCGTCTACCTTCTTTGAGTAATCTGATCAATCAATTGTGAATCAGAATAGCAGCCCTAGATGAACAGATAAAGAAAATGTGGTATACACATCTTCCAAATATATGCAACAGGATACTTCAGCCATTAAAAAAAGAAAATAAGGCCATTTCTAGCAACATGGATAGGCTTAGAGATTATCATACTAAACAAAGTAAGTCAGAGAAAAACAAATATCATATGATATTACTTATGTGTGGATTCTTCAAAAAGTGATACAAATAAATGTATTTACAAAACAGAAATAGACTCACAGACATAGAAAACACACTTATGCCTGCCCAAGGGGAAAGGTGGGGCAAGGGAGCGATAAGTTAGGAATTTGTGATTAGTAGATACATACTACTACATGTAAAAATAGATTAACAAGGTCCTACTGGGTGGCACAGGGAGCTCTATCCAATATCTTGCAGTAACCTATAATGGAAAAGAATCTGAAAAAGATTATGTATGTCTGAAATACTTTGTGTGCATCTCAAACTAGCACAACAGTAGTAAATTACCTACATATGAGTGTGTATGCTGTCACGTCCAACTCTTTGCAACCCCATGGAACCCGCCAGGCTTCTCCATTTGTGGGGTTTCCCAGGCAAGAATACTGGAGTGGGTTGCCATGCCCTACACCAGCGGATCTTCCTGACCCAGGGATCGAACCCCCGTCTCCTGTGTTTCTGGCATTTGCAGGCAGATTCTTTACTACTGAGCCACCTGGGAAGCCCATATATTTCAATACAAAAAAAGAAAAAGGTTAACATGAAAAAAAAAAGAGCTGCCCTATGTTTCACCAAAATTTCACCCTGTTTTCCTAAAATCATCCTGAGAAAGTTTCCTGGAAGCCAATTTCTAGCTGCTCTTTAAATACATACTTTGAAAGGCTTTTTATACTCAGTGAGATGCTTTCATGCATGTTTCTCTTTGGGGAGCCAGGAGTGGCGGTGTCTCTGAGCCCTTCGCCAGCACAGCAGTTCAAAAGTTAGGAGACTTGCCTAATGTCACGTAGAAAACTGGAGATAGATCTGAGTTGTTTAAACCATATTTTTATACATTTTTTAAAATCTTTTTTTTTTTTCCTTTGGGAAGCATAATTTCTAAATCTTACTCTTTGGGGCAAAATTACCTCTAAAGGTGGATTTAATATCTGATACAGTTGTAACTTCCCTGATGGACCAGATGGTAAAGAATCCACCTGCAATGCAGGAGACCAGAGTTGGAGAAGGGAATGGCTAGCCACTCCAGTGTTCTTGCCTAGAGAATTCCATGGACAGAGGAGCCTGGTGGGCTACAGTCCATGGGGTCACAAAGAGTCGGACATGACTGAACAACTAACACAGTTGTGACATTTACATAGGGAAGTGTTTTATAGTTTGTTTTTCTACTCCCATTTTTAGACATATTTCATTATCATAGCCTTTTGGATTTTGCCAGCAAAATGTCTTTTAGTGACCTCAATTATATGCTCTTGATTTGTTTAAACCATGCCATTTCCATTTCAGTGGTGATCCAACTGGTTGGCATTTTCTAGAACCTCATATCCATTGTTACATGAATAGACATTGAAAATCATTTTGATGGAGACAAAGAAAGCAACTAAGTTTAGGTAACTAAGGAAAACTCAGACCAAATTCTTTGACCCTGGGCCCCAAAGAGTGCGTATAAGTGCTGGGCAAATTGTTTTGTCCTCTGCTTCATAAATGAGTTCTTCTCTTCTTCTATTGACTACTGTCTGGCACAGCTGCTGTTTTCAGAGCCTAAACAAGATGGGAATCATGAAAACAAGGAAATAAAACCTTGGCCTGTGAATCATGGCTGGTCGCCTCCGTAGCCTGTGTACTGCCACTGAGTCCTTAGGAATGAAGGAGCATAGGTTAGTGGTGGCATCAGCAAACACAGTTAGGACCAGTGGATTCTACTTCTGCTTCCAAATTGATGATAAAATGACTTGAGAGAAGTCACTGTAACTTCTTTCAGAGTCAACCTGTGAGACGAGAAGAAAATAAGAAAATTCTTTTTTTCTGGAAGATGTTATAAAGACCTGTTTAACCTCCCATCTTGGCAGCCCTCTGATCCTCACAGCTGGATTCCCTTACATTTATCCCTCATATTCAACCCTGAATACTAGCTCTGTACAGAACTGCTGAGTCACTTCAGTGTGTCTGACTCTTTACGACCCTATGGACCATAGTTCACCAGGCTCCTCTGTCCATGAGATTCTCCAGGCAAGGATACTGGAGTGGGTTGTCATGTCCTCCTCCAGGGGATCTTCCTGATCTGGGCATTGGACCCACATCTCTCATGTCTCTTGCATTGGCAGGCAGGTTCTTTACCACATTCCCAATGCCAATTGGGAAGTCCTACTGGCTCTATAACTCATCGTTTTCCTTGGTAGGGGGAACCCAGAACAGTAACTCAGGGGGCTCAGTTTTGATGCTATGTAACGGAGTTGTGAGCCCTGGTTGGGTTCTGGCTTAGTTTTTAGTGATCTGTTTTCCATAACCTCGTTCTACTGACCAGATCCCGAGCCTGTTTTCACACATCTGAGTCTCTCTCCTGGTTTTCTATCTTCTGTACTGCTGCTTCCAAGACTGAGGTTCTGCAGTTGATTCTTCTGATTGTCCTGACATATTTCAGCCACAAAGTAAACATTCCAACTATCTGTCCCACCAACATTAGTGGATTAATTCTTAAAGATTATTCCTTAAAAATAAAAGAATGAAATAATACCATTGGAAGCAACATGGATGGACCTAGGGATTGTTATACTAACTGAAATACATCAAAGACAAATATATCACTTCATATGTGGAATCTAAAAAATGATACAAATGAGCTTATTTACAAAGTGGAAACAGACTCACAGACATAGCAAACAACCCAATGGTTACCAAAGGGGAAATGTGGGGGAGGGGATAAATTAGAAACTTGGGTTTAGTACACACACTACTATATATAAAATGGATAATCAACAAGAACCTACTGTATAGTACAGAGAACTCCACTCAATATTCTGTACTAATCTATATGGGAAACAATCTAAAAAAGAATGAATGTGTGTATATGGATAACTAAATCACTTTGCTATACTCCTGAATGAACACAGCATTGTATATCCACCATACCCTAATAAAAAATTAAAATTTAAATTTTAAAAATTTGTATCCAATATTGAGATTAAAATACTCACAAAATACACACAAAACATAAAAACTGATAGCATGAGGCTTTTGAAATATTCTACCTAGTTACTGGGCTTCCCAGGTGGTGCTAATGATAAAGAACCCACCTGCCAATGCAGGAGATATAAGAGACTCAGGTTCGATCCCTGGCAGGAAGATCCCCTGGGGGAGGGCATGGCAACCCACTCCAGTATTCTTGCCTGGAGAATCCTGTGGACAGAGGAGCCTGGTGGGCTATGGTCCGTAGGGCCACCAAGAGTCGGACACGGCTGAAGAGACTTAGCACATACTCACGATCCAATGACCACTACCAAACATAACTGTTATCTTTGAAGTCCCCTTCCCATCCCCTTCCCACTCTGCTCAGGGGAAACCATTCTGCTAAAATTTATGTTTATCATTCCTCTCACTCGCTCTCTCCTTTAGTTTTCCTAGATGGTAATTCCCTAAGTATTATATTGTCCAATGTGGCATGTTTTTGAACTTTAATATTAGCAAAAATAGAGCATCTGTGCTAAGTCGCTTCAGTCATGTCCAATATTTTGCAGCCCTATGGACCATAGCCCAACAGGCTCTAGCAAGAATACTGGAGTGGGTTGCCAGGCCCTCCTCCAGGGGATCTTCCCAATCCAGGGATCAAACCTGCATCTCTTACATCTCCTGTATCAGCAGGTGAGAGCTTTACAACTAGCACCACCTGGGAAGCCCTGTCCTACCCTACTTGCTTTTTCAGTTCAACATTATGTTCGTGAGATTTATCCATGTTTTTACATATCTATGTAATTCATTACTCTTCCCAAGAATATCAGTTTCGTTGAATGACTATCATGTAGGTCAATTATCATTTCTGTGGTCAATGGACCTTTGAATTGTTCATCTTTTTCTTCCTATTACAAAAGAGTGCTGAGATGGATATGCACTTTCGTTCTGGAAATACTTGCTCGGCGATGCAGTTTTCAAAGAGATTTGTCTTAATTTATAATCCCATGAGAATAACTCCATAATCTTGCCAACCTTAGATTTTGCCAGGATTCTTAACTTTTTGCCAGCCTGGTAGTTGTAACTTAGTATCTCATTGGTGTTTAAATTTTCATTTTCTTGATGACTAACAAGGCTGAGAATCTTGCCTGGATTTGACTGAACATTTTGATTTACCCTTCTCTGAAGATGTGATCTTTTGTTTCCATTTTTTGTCCACCATTTTCATTTTTTCCGGAGGTCTTTATATATTCTAGATACTGTTTGCTCATTAATTATACATATGGCAAACATGTTCTACCAGTCTCTGGTTTGTATTTTTACTTTCTTTTTCATACATTTTGGTGAATGAAAGTTCTCACTTTTACTTTAGCTAATTTACCTGTGTGTGTGTTAATTCCTCAGTGGTGTCCAACTCTTTGTGACCCCATGGACTGCAACACACCAAGTTTCTCTGCCCTTCACCATCTCCTGGAGCTTGCTCAAACTCATGTCCATTGAGTTGGTGATGCCATCCAGCCATCTCATCCTCTGTCATCCCCTTCTCCTCCCACCTTCAATCTTTCCCAGCATTAGGGTCTTTTCTAATGAGTTGGCTCTTCGCATCAGGTGGCTATGTATATATATTCTATTATTTACAGTTTTTGCATCCTGCTTAAGAAATTTTTCCTTATCCCTAATGTCACAAAGATGTTCTCCTGCATTATGCCTAAAAACTTATAGCTTTGTCCTTCAAATTTAAACCTTTAGTCCACCTACAATTGGTTTTGTGCATGAGCTAAAGTGGGACTTTGATTTCATTTTTTCCACACCAGTAACAATTGCTCCAGTCATGTGTATTAAAAGTCTGTTCTTTTCCCATGTGCAATGCTTACTCTGACATAAATTACATTTCAGTCTGCTTTGAATTCTTTGTTTCATTAATCCATTTATCTTTCTTGATGATAATATGGTAGTGTCATAACTTTATAAGAACTCTTGTCGAAGCTTTATAAGAATTCTTTATATCTATGCTGTTGCTGCTCAGTCACTATGACATGTCTGACTCCGCCACTCCATCAACTGTAGCCTGCCAGCTTCCTCTGTCCTCCAGTGTCTCTTGGAGTTTGTTCAAATTCATGTGCATTGAGTCGGTGCTATCTAACCATCTCATCTTCTGCCGACCCCTTCTGTTGCCTTCCATCTTTGCTAGCAACAAGATCTTTTCCAATGAGTCAGTTCTTCTCATCAGGTGGCCAGAGTATTGGAGCTTCAGCTTTAGCCCCAGTCCTTCCAATGAATATTTAGGCTTGATTTCTGATTGGTCTGATCTCCTTAAGGTCCAAGAAATTCTCAAGTCTTCTCCAGTGCCACAATTTGAAAGCATCATTTCTTTGGTACTCAACCTTCTTTACCGTCCAGCTGTCACATCCATACATGACTACTGGAAAAACCATTAACTTTGACTATACAGACCTTTGTTGACAAAGTGACATCTCTGCTTTTTAATATGCTATCTAGGCTGTCATAGCTTCCCTTCTAGGGAACAAGCATCTTTTAATATCATGGTTATAGTCACTGTCTGTGGTGATTTTGGGACCCAAGAAAATAAAATCTGTCACTGCTTCCACTGTTTCCCCATCTATTTGCTATGAAGTGATGGGACCAGATGCCATGATCTTAGTCTTTTTAACCTTGAGTTTCAAGGCAATTTTTTCACTTTCCCGTTTCATCCTCATAAAAAGGCTCGTATCTATAAGCAAGCTTCAATAACTTTTTATTCTTTTAGAATGTCTTGATTATTCCTAGCCTTATGATCTTCCATATATATTTTAAAATTTTCTTTTGACAAGTTGCATGTACATATACACACAAATTTATTGCAATTAGTTGATAATGCATTTAATCAATAGATCAATTTGCAGAACTGATTTGTTTTGATATTGCTTCTTCCAGTTCACAAACATGGTATATTTTGCATCTCTTCATTCAATTAAAATTTCTTTTAATAATTAATGTTTATAAAAGTCTTAATATATTTTGTTAAAGTTATTCCTAGCAACACATACACTTGCTATGATTAATTATTGAATATCCTCTTTTGAGAAGACTGCTGCTGCTGCTGCTGCTAAGTCACTTCAGTCATATCCGACTCTGTGTGACCCCATAGATGGCAGCCCACCAGGCTCCCCCATCCCTGGGATTCTCCAGGCAAGAACACTGGAGTGGGTTGCCATTGCCTTCTCCAATGCATGAAAGTGAAAAGTGAAAGTGAAGTCACTTTTGAGAAGACTAGATCAGATCGAATTTTCTACTTCTTCTCCTCCTTAATTGGGTAGTATTTCTTTTTCTCATTGGCTAATGGAAGTTTCTTTATATTTTATTAAATCCTGGATATAAGTTTTTGTCAGCTATATATATTGTAACTATCTTTTTCCTCTAATGGCTTGCTGTTTCATTCTTTTTATTTCTAGATGAACCAAATTTTATATATGTATATATATATAACATATATATATAATTACTATTTATCAGAGACTGACCTGTATCTTTTTGTATAAGATTATGCTAAAATTACTTGAGAAGTGTGTCTTCATTATTTTAGGAAAGTTTTCTTAACTGATGCAATTCTTTAAAATGTTAATAACATACTTATTCCATCTTTAGGCAATTTTATAAATTACACTTTTTAAGGATCTGCCCATGTCATTTAAATTTTCACATTCATTGAATAAAACTCATATTATCTTTTACATATTACTATTCATCTCTATAATGTATTTTTTCTCTGCTATTTTATGTTCTTAACTTCATTTGTTCACCCTTTAATATTCTCTGGATGCTTACATAAGTTTTCAGCCCTTTTACTTCTCTATTATAATCACGTGTGTGCCTGCTCAATCACTTCAGTTGTGTATGACTCTTTGAGACCCTATGGAACTGTAGTCAGCCAGCTCCTCTGTCCATGAGATTTTCCTGACAAGAATACTGAAGTAGGTTCCCATGCCCTCCTCCAGGGGATCTTCTTGACCCAGGGATCAAACTTGGGTCTCCTGCATCTCCTGCACTGCAGGTAAATTCTTCATCACTGAGCCACTGGGGAAGCCCATTATAGTCAGTTCAGTTCAGTCACTCAGTCGTGTCTGACTATTTTCAAGCCCATGGACTGCAGCACGTCAGGCATCCCTGTCCATCACCAACTCCCAGAGCTTACTTAAACTCATGTCCATTAAGTCAGTAATGCCATCCAGCCATCTCATCCTCTGTCATCCCCTTCTACTCCTGCCTTCAATCTTTCCCAGCATCAGGGTCTTTTCCAATGAGTCAGTTCTTCACATTAGGTGGCCAAAGTATTGGAGTTTCAGTTTCAGCATCAGTCCTTCCAATGAATATCAGGACTGATTTCCTTTAGGATGAACTGGTTGGATCACCTTGCAGTCCAAAGGACTCTCAAGAGTCTTCTCCAACACCACAGTTCAAAAAGCATCAATTCTTCTGTGCTCAGCTTTCTTTATAGTCCAATTCTCACATCCATACATGACCACTGGAAAAACAATAGCCTTGACTAGATGGACCTTTGTTGGCAAAGTAATGTCTCTGCTTTTTAATATACTGTCTATGTTGGTCATAACTTTTCTTCCAAGGGGTAAGCATCTTTTAATTTCATGCCTGCAGTCACCATCTGCATTGATTTGGGAGCCCAAAAAAGTAAAGTCTGTCACTATTTCCCATCTACTTGCCATGAAGTGATGGGACCAGATGCCATGATCTTAGTTTTCTGAATGTTAAATTTTAAGCCAACTTTTTCACTCTCCTCTTTCACTTTCATCAAGAGGCTCTTTAGTTCTTCTTCACTTTCTGCCATAGGGTGGTGTCATCTGCATATCTGAGGTTACTGATATTTCTCCCAGCAATCTTGATTCCGGCTTGTGCTTCATCCAGCCTGGCATTTCTCATGATGTACTCTGCATATAAGTTAAATAAGCAGGGTGACAATATACAGCCTTGATGTACTCCTTTTCCTATTTGGAACCAGTCTGTTGTTCCGTGTCCTGTTCTAACTGTTGCTTCCTGACCTGAATACAGACTCCTCAAGAGGCAGGTCAGATGGTCTGGTATTCACATCTGTTTAAGAATTTACCACAGTTTGTGGTGATCCACACAGTCAAAGACTTTGGCATAGTCAATAAAGCAGAAATAGAAGTTTTTCTGGAACTCTCTTGCTTTTTTAATGATCCAAATGGATGTTGGCAATTTGATCTCTGGTTCCTCTGCCTTTTCTAAAACCAGCTTGAACCTCTGGAAGTTCATGGTTCACGCGTACTGTTGAAGCTTGGCTTGGAGAATTTTGAGCATTACTTTATTAGTGTGTGCAATGAGCACAATTGTGCAATAGTTTGAGCATTATTTGGCACTGCCTTTCTCTGGGATTGGAATGAAAACAGACCTTTTCCAGTCCTGTGGCCACTGCTGAGTTTTCCAAATTTGCTGGCATATTGAGTGTAGCACTTTCACAGCATCATTTTTTAGGAATTGAAATAGCTCAACTGGAATCCCATCACCTCCACTAGCTTTGTTCGTAGTGCTGCTTCCAAGGCCCATTTGACTTCACATTCCAGGATGTCTGGCCCTAGGTGAGTGATCACACCATCGTGATTATCTGGGTCATGAAGATCTTTTTTGTATAGTTCTTCTGTGTGTTTTTGCCACCTCTTCTTAATATCTCCTGCTTCTGTTAAGTCCATACTATTTCTGTCCTTTATTGAGTCCATCTTTGCATGAAATGCTCCCTTGGTATCTCACATTATAGTCACATTATGCTATAAATTTTACCATAAATATTCATAATTTTACCATAATTTACCATAAATACTACTTTACCTTTCTTCCACAAGGTTTATGGGATTACTGTTTTTGTTATTATTCCAATTCTAAATATTTTACCATTTCTCTTATGATTTCTTAATTCACCTGAGTTGTTAAATGTGTGCTTTTAAATTTCTAAACATATGGGGATTTTCACTTATATTTTAGCTATTACATAATAATTATATAACTGCTTTGTAGTTAATGATATATATGATACCAATTCTTTGACTACTTGTATAACTTACTTTAACTCTACTGTGTGGTCTGATTTTATAAATATTTTTCATATACCTGAAAAGAATATATATTCTGAGGACAGTGTATTAGATAATGTATATTAGACATTATTTTTTGTGTTGCCCAAATCTATATCCTTACCAATTTATTTTGTGTTTGATCTATTCTCAGGAAAAGTATCTTAAAATATTGTATTGTAACTGCATATGTTTCCTACATTTCTGTTTGTTTTTTGCTTTAACTATTTTAAAGCTATGTTACTTATTTTCTTGTTGCATCTAACACCTTCTTTTGACACTGATGCCTAGGGGAATTGATTTAATACATTGGCTAGACTGGAGTTAATTTTCAGTGAACAATCTTCAGCTCTGCCAAGAATCTTTCCACTGTCTAGGAATTTATGTCAATATGCACTTAAGGTGTACAAAGAAAAGAAAGCATTAGATGAGTGGAATGTGTAAATAACACCAGCAGGGTTTGGGGCAAATTATTAGTTTGGGGGGTTTTTTGGTGGTGATGAGAAAGTGGAATTTGTACTCTTCTTGTTGAATTTATTAAATCCACTTAATATTATTTCTTTTCATATGTGGTGCATTTTCTTGTTCATGACTCGATGTTTTTGTCCTTCAAGAAGAAAAACATGCTCCTGGGGGCCCTGAGTCGGTGATGGGAGGAAGATGAGGGAAGGAGCCACAGAAAAGGTCCCATTTGCTTAACGTCTTATTAGTCTGGAGTGTCCTTGTCTGCATCTTTCTGCTCCTTTGTAGTTTTGACTCCTTAAGGTGGCAGGAAGGTGATGAGCTTTTGGAAAGTTTCACTTTAAAGGAAAATACTGCTGCTCCAGTTTCAACTGCCGCACAGGAAATCATTAAATAACATTATACAAAGTGTGGATGTTACTAACATTAAACATTGGACACCTAGCCCAGCAGTTTTGAAATCTTACTTTCGTGGAACCATTTTATAAAATCCAGGTTACTTTTAATCCTAAACATATTCAGAATATGATAGCAATTACCCATCACTCTTAGAGATATGCAAGAACAATAACATTTTTTAACTGACAGAGCCTGGTTTCTTTTGAAGTGCTTTATCAGGAACAAAAATGATGAAGTGTGCTGAGAATATGCAAATATATTCAAGTGCACACAATTAAAACCCTGAGATGTATTTGATGATAAATCACTTCACTGTGGTTGCAAGTATTCGCAATAGGAATTCAAATTGATAATTATGATTATACGATGGTTAGAATAGCTAACAGTTTTCCATTTTTATCTGCTCTTTGAAATAAAAAGAGAAATGTAATGCCTTAAAACCACTCTCTAACAGGCAGATTGCATTTCAAATAGATGAGAACTTTTTCTTTCCTCTGGCTATCTTGTGTAAAAGTACCTAGAGAAAACCACACGTACAAAAAAAAAAAAAAGAAAAGGCAAGTCTTAACCCCATTCCCCACTCCTGACTTCTGGATAAATTTACAAAGCTTTTTCCAGTTCTAAATTACCTCCAGCACAGGCCTTAAAGAACGAGAGTAGATGCCCTACATACCCATTACAATGCCAATGTGTTGTCGTGGAATTTAAGCCTTGTTCTAACCAATCACTTCCCTGAGCAAACCCTGGCCTGATGAGAAAGCCGTGTGATGGGAACATGTGCAGGGATGTGTTAGAGAAGGACACTGTGATCCCTTTTTTTAAATTAATTTTTAGTGGAGTATAGGTGATTTACAATGTTATGTTAGTTTCTGCTCTACTGCAAAGTAAATCAGTTATACATACACATATATCCATTCTTTTTCGATTATTTTCCCATATAAGTGATTAGGGTTTTCCAGGTAGCACTAGTGGTAACGAACCTATGGAGGAGGGCATAGCAACCCACTCCCGTATTCTTGCTTGGAGAATCCCTATGAACAGAGGAGCCTGCTGGGCAACCGTCCATAGGGTTGCAAAGAGTCAGATACAACTGAAGCAACTTAGCGTGCACATAGGTGATTATAGAGTATTAAGCAGAATTCCTGGCGCTATACAGACTACTGCTATTTCTTGATTAAGACAATTCATCATCAGCTGGGCCAGTTCTCTATTTTTTGTAGCTTTTTCACCTTGGAGGACTGAGTCAAACTGAGCAGACAATCTTCCAATTCAGAAATCACATGGGTTGCAAACATGATGACTTTACAGAGGTACAGAAGAGCAAGCTCAGATGTTAGGATCATTGGGAACTTGCTGGAGGGCTGGTTTGGTGTAGGGAAATCAATTCATTTCCTCCTCACAGAGGATCGCCCCTTAGAAGGAGATTGTTCTGCAACTCTCACCCTCATGTTTCATCTGCCTGGCCCCAGCTTATTTTAATTTTCAAATGTGCTTCTTTTATTTTCTTTAGCTTATGTTGGAGCATAGCCAATTAGCAACATTGTGATAGTTTCAGGTGAACAACAAAGGAGTTCAGCCACACATATACATGTATCCATTCTCCACCAAAGCCCCCTTCCATCCAGGCTGGCACATAACATTGAACAGGGTTCCCTTTGCTACTCAGTGGGTCCTTGTTGGTTAATGCAGGCTTTATTATCATTCAGGTATAATGTGATCAACAGATCATGAGATGATTGCCATTGAAAAGACAGTTGCTCATCTTTTCCAAGAGGAAGCAGCCATTCCAGGCTAATGGGAAAGTGCCAGGGTTAGTTGGGAGACAAGGAATAAGAGGAAGACATGGGCAAGAACCTTTATGGTGGTTCCTGCAGGAATTATAATACACCAGTATTATATGTGTACAGTTATATTGCATTTGCAGACTAAATTGTCATGTTGTGAAAGTTTGTGTGTTTTTAATTTTTTTCCCCTTTTTCTTTCTCTTTCTTTTTTTTTTTTTCTTTCTCTTTCATTTTGTTACTTTTTTTTTTTTTAACTCTTCCTTTTTTGTTGTTGTTGTTTTGTATGGTAGAGAGGTTAAAAAGGTTTGGTGAGATAAGGTTAGCAGACTTAGGATTGGCTGGTTTGAATAATGTCAGTGGGCTTTGGGGCCTAGGGGCTACCCTTAGTTGTCTGGTACCTGGCTGGGGAATAACAGCCCCAGAATGTAAGAGCCTGATAAAGGAAGTTGGGGGTACGAGACAGATTGGTTGATATGCCTGTGAAAGGCATGTCTGCTGGTTGAGCCTTTTGCCACCTTCAGGAATTGGCTAGCCCTGGGAGAGGCAGTCTTTCCAGGGTCAGGAAGACCCAGCGTCAGATTCACGTAGTTAACACGGTGCTGTGATCAGCAGGGGTCCACATCCCCGTGTGTATTTCTCATGGCTTCGCACAGTTGTCTAGGAGTGACTGGAGAACGTCCCTGGTGTTCCAGTGGTTAAGAATCTGCCTGCCAATGCAGGGTTCCAGCCTTAGTCTGGGAGGATCCCACATGATGTGTGGCGATTAAACCCATGCCCCACAACTACTGAGTCTGGGCTATAGAGCCCATAAGCCACAACTACGGAAGCCCATGCACGCCAGGGCCCATGCTCTGCAACAAAAGAGGCTACCATAACCAGAAGCCTGAGCACCTCAACCAGAGAGAGAGTAGCCCCTACTGTCCACAACTAGAGAAAGCCCACACGCAGCAAAGACCCAGTTCAGCCAAAAATGAATTAATCTTTTTAAAGGAGTGACTGGACTCTAAGTAGCCCCACGACCTGGATGAGAACGCCTGTATAGACTAACGGAACACTGTTGGAAGTAGGGCTCACCTTCCTTCCTCCTACATCTTCCCAGGAGGTGGCTTCTGCCATGGACCTTGCTTGAGATGTCACTTAACCTCTGAGTTTCACCTGTGAAATACAGGCCAGGGCAGTCTTATCTGCGGAGAATGAACTGGAGGTCGGACATGAAGAGGGACAGAAGACACAGTCCACAGTTCTGCCCAGGCATGATTCATGACCGTTTAGGAAAGAAGCAGCTGCCTTGAACGAAACATAAATTAAAATGGAAACAACACACTACCAACAATGGACTAAAACGCATCTTTTTTAGTTTGATTTCAAGCTTATGTAGTAAACATGAGCTCCCTGTGGCATTCCTAAACTGAGAGTGTTGGCCCTGAGTTGAGGTAATTCAGAGAATCTGGCAATTCCATGCCTCACTGTCAAGGGGTTGGCCAAGTCTGTTTCTGTTCATAATCGAACAATCATAGCATGGTATCTGTGTGTTCTTGCCTCTTTCTTTTAAAGTAAGATTTGGGAAATTTCCCTTTAGGCCACTAAGCATTTCAGGTTTCCACAGAACAATTTTGTAAAAAATTGGTTTGCTTTATGTCTGGGACAAAGTCCTAGAGAGATCTTGATTAAACTGTTTGCCAATCCAGTTACAGAGAATTTTTTTTTTCTCTTGACTGTCTGGGGATTCTGCTTGTAAGTTTTGTTTGTTTCCTTACATGCCTGGTGCATAACTAGTTAGCAGCTACCCAGGGTCCCAGATTTTGAGATAGAGGTTGGTGAGACTTTGTAAAATTATTGCCATTCTCAAGAAGCAAATATAAACTAGATGTAGAGAGATGATTACGTTTGTGTCCTGAGGACCTCAGCAAGCAGACACAATTGGAATATACCGTCAACAGGGAAGCAAAAGAGATGTATGGGTTTATGAAGCAGGATTAAAAAGTTACCTGAATAAAAAGCAGGAAGATGGGAACTTATATGTTCAAATGCCAGCTCTGTTGAGAACATGCCTGTTGTTCCCACATATTATTTGAAATAAACAATAAGCCGTCTCAATGCATGAGAGACTGCTTGCACCAGCCAGCTGATGACACTGAAATCCTTAGGAGCTTCAGATTTCTCAGGAAACACAAAACAATGTTCTTTAATGGAGACAGTGAAATAATTTTGACTGCCAATGCACGAGTTTTAAAAATACATTATGAACTTTAATCTCTGGAACAGTGCCTCTCAGTGGAAGGTATAATTCTCAATAAATAGGAAAACTAAAACCACAAAAACCAGGGGTGAAACTGACCTTGCCCGAGAAGGAGAAAAAACTATTTGCAAATGATGGCTAAAAACTTCATGCCCTCTTTCTGGAAATATTCCCCAGCCTCTGCACAATAGATCTTAGACTGTCTGGAGTTCCTGATCCTCATACAACTCTTCAAATTGGCTTCCCTGGTGGCTCAGATGGTAAAGAATCTGCCTGCAATGTGGGAGACCCGGGTTCGAGCCCTGGGTCAGGAAGATTCCCCTAGAGAAGAAACTGGCAATCCACTCCAGTATTCCCGCCTGGAAAATCCCATGGACAGAGGAGCCTCGTGGAGTCCATGGGGTCGCGAAGAGCCAGACACAACTGAGCGACTGACACACACGGTATTTGCCTAACCAGAAGGTGAACGTTCTTAGTTGTGGTGTTCATAAGATCTGGGAAACCTTGAAATAAGCCAATATTTGATGGGGGCAGTTTCAGGCTTCTTGAGGGATTTGGAAACCTACTTGTTTTTAGAGAGCCTATAGGAGCTCATATAGTTCAGGTGAGGTGGATATTGGCACAGAGTATGTACCACTGGGTTTAATATCCACCTGGTCTGGCTCTCGGCAGAGTCAGGACATGGGCGCTCTCAAGTGATAGATTATCATCTCCGAGAGCTTTATCAAATGTGAAATTCCAGACTTTCTTCCTCCACAACCCTGTCGAACACACAACCCTGTCTGTCCTGCTGGACAGACTCCTCATGCCCATTGGAACACATGTCCCTGTAGTTTTCCATCATCATCAAAGTTTTTGGCTCCTTTCTTCCTCCCCTGCTTCTCTACCCAACCCGGACCCCATGGCCCAGTTTGCACAAGTTCTTCATTGGTATCTTTGCCTCCTTCATCCTCCTTGGCCTTTCACCATTTCCACCAGTCACATCCGTATCTAGATAGAAACCCATTCTCATGCCATTCCCAGGTGCCAAAAACTGACGGAGGGAGTTGAGAAATGCTGAAGGATTGCAGATAAATTCAAGTTTTCTGGATGCCCAGCTTCTACTGCTGCCCATCAACCCTCTGCCTCAGTCCTCAACTCTCCTCTTCTCCCAGAAAACCCTCCACTAATATCTTTTTCAGGTGATCAAGTCTATCTAAAATGAACCCCTCTCATTTTTAAAGATCTCTGATATTTTTGAGGTATTAACTTATATCAACTTTTTTCTTCCATCATTTTTTCCTTTTCTTTTTTTTTTTTTTCCCATGCAGAGAAGCAATGAGCTGGCTCCATCTTCATGGTCTCAACAGAGGGGTAAGACAGGGTGGATCTTACTGGCTTTGGTTTCAAAGAACCTGAGCTCTTAGGGGAAGGAGGAGAATTGAGAATTAGCACAGTGTTGGATGAAACCCAAAAGAGGAAGGATTCTCGTTCACACCCCATCCCACCCAAATCCTTCCCCAGCTTAGGAGATTCCTCTGAGATGGTGGCGAGGTCAGAGGCTGTGGGTCCTGGAAAGAGGAGACCGACTGTCTTCTTGCTTAACAGAACTGCAGAGAGAAAATGGAGTCACAGTGATTGAGCAGACGAGTCCTTAATAAAGCAGAGATTAATTACTACACAGAGCACAAAGACAGCAGTAAGAGTCCCTGCCACTGACATAACATGGAAACAGCAGGAAGAGCCTCAACAATTCAGGGGAATAAGGATGTATAATATTAATACAAACTAGGCTGAGTTACAGACAAAGATAATTTATATTTATTGATCAATCAAGTTAAAATCTGGAATTTAAACCTACCTCTTCTACGTCTTCAACCATCTTCTTCCTCTCATATTAACAAGACAGAGCCTTCTGTTCTACCTTCACTGCAAGAATTTGTTGTTGTTTAGTTGCAAAGTTGTGTCTGACTCTTTGTGACCCCATGGACACCCCCAGGGGGTGTCTGACTCTTTGTGACCCCATGGAGCCCCACCAGGCTCCTCTGTCCCAGATTCCCCAGGCAAGAATGCTGGAGTGGGTTGCCATTTCCTTCTCCAGGGGATCTTCCCGACCCAGGGATCGAACCCGTGTCTCCTGCACTGGCAGTCAGATTCTTTATCGCTAAGCCCCCAGGGGAGCCCTCAGTCCAAGAATATCATTCTGTCATTCTCAACCACTGTTTTAGTATTTTCCAAGATTTATCAAGCCTTTGCTACAAATATATCTCTTCTTGTGTTAGGTAATTTTAAGTCTCAAGGAGCAGAGTCTAACTCAGAGGACCTAAGACAAGAAGGTGGATGGTTTGACGCATGGAATCCAAGGAAATGTGGAATGGGTAAAACATTGGAGAGGCACTAACATAACTGTGCCTCAGAAATAATTGGAACTAGAGTCACATCACTCTTAGGATTCTTTCTCTCCATTTCTTCAATCTACTTTCTGAAAACTGGAGTCATTATCTTTTTTTTTTTTTTTTGCAGACTAACTGGCTTATTCCAGCAGAGGAGAAATATAACTGCTGACAGCATCAAAGTTTTTCATGTTAAAATTTCTCCAGTGGGGAGAAGGCTGACTCATGCTTTCTTTCTGATATCACACTCAAAAATCCACACATTCTGCATGTCAGCTCTGAGGTTTGCGGTGTAGGTAGAAATAGCTATCAGAAAAAGCAGGGAGTGGAATGGAACAGACAAACAATAGATGTTCATAACCTATTTTTAAGAGAGGTTGGCTGTCACTTCAGTGGCCTATAAGCTTGCGCACTCAGTCACAGAAAGGAAATACTCACAAAGGAATTTGTAGTTGTTCAGTTGCTCACTCGGATCTGACTCTTTTTGACCCCATGCACTGCTGCACACCAGGCTTCCCTGTCCTTCACCATCTCCTGGAGTTTGCTCAAATTCATGTCCCTTGAGTGGATGGTGTCATCCAACTATCTCATCCTCTGTCATCCCCTTCTCCTCCTGCCTTCAATCTTTCCCGGCATCAGGGTCTTTTCCAGTGAGTTGGCTCTTCACATCAGGTGGCCAAAGTACTGGAGCTTCAGCTTCAGCATCAGTCCTTCCAATGAATATTCAGGGTTGATTTCCTTTAGGATCGACTGGTTTGATCTCCTTGCAGTCCAAGGGACTCTCAAGAGTTTTCCCCAACACCACAGTTCAAAAGCATCAATTCGTCGATGTCCAGCCTTCTTTATGGTCCAACTCTCGCATTGATGCATGAGTACTGGAAAAGCCATAGCTTTGACACAAAAGAATAGGAGTGTTTTTTTCTTACTGCCTCCACTTTCTTCCCATTTGCTCTCCTCAGTCTCTTACAGTTCAGTTCCTGCTTTGATCATTTAAAGAAATTCTTTTACAGGTCCCTGTGAATGACTTCATCATTCTCAAATTCAACTACCTTTTTTTTTTTACTTTCTTTTTTTAGTAACCGCACACCTTTATCTTTCTTTTTTTTAAATAGTAATCATTGACTCTGTTAATCAAAATCTTTCTTCCTAGCTCAGACCCATGTGCTGGTTTTCTTACCTGGTTCTCTTCCTACCTCCTAGATATGTCTCCTATCTCCTTTGCTGATTTTCCCTTGTTCCACATGCGTCTTAATTATAAGTAATCATCACATTTTTTACCTCAATCACCTTTTTTCCTACTCTCTCTTACAATAGTTTGAAACCTTCTGTAGCCTTTTATTTCCCACAGCATAAACCCAAAAGCAGTAAAAGCTGCAAAAAGCTAATGTGAAGCTGATATCACATAATAACAATGTGATGAAGGATAATAACAGCTAGGGCTGAAAATTCCTGAGCACTGACCACTACTCTAAGCACATTACTTGAATTAAGCCATGTGATCTTCATCTTCATTCTTCATTTTCATGGTGATTGCAGCCATGAAATTAAAGGACGCTCACTCCTTGGAAGAAAAGTTATGACCAACATAGACAGCATATTAAAAAACAGAGACATTACTTTGCCAACAAAGGTCCATCTAGTCAAGGCTATGGTTTTTCCAGTGGTCATGTATGGATGTGAGAATTGGACTATAAAGAAAGCTGAGCGCCAGAGAATTGATGCTTTTGAACTGTGGTGTTGGAGAGAAGATTCTTGAGAGTCCCTTGGACGGCAAGGAGATCCAACCAGTCTATCCTAAAGGAAATCAGTTCTGAATATTCATGGGAAGGACTGATGTTGAAGTTGAGACTCCAATACTCTAGCCACCTGATGTGAAGAGCTAACTCATTGGAAAAGACCCTGATGCTGGGAAAGAGTGAGGGCAGGCAGAGAAGGGGACGACAGAGGATGAGATGGTTGGATGGCATCACCTACTCAATGGACATGAGTTTGAGTAGACTCCGGGAGTTGGTGATGGACAGGGAGGCCTGGCGTGCTGCAGTCCATGGGGTCGCAAAGAGTCGGACATGACTGAGTGACTGAACTGATCTTCATCTTATGAGATGAATGCTTTTTTTTATTATTCTCCTTTTGACAGAATAATAAGGAATAAAAAAAGAAAAGGGAATACACAGGGGTTAAAACCCCATTCTATGTCAAATAATGAGAAAGGTAATGTTCAGACTTGGGCCGTCTCCCAAACAGGCCTGGGGCTTCCTCTGTTCCTGCTGCTGCTCCTGGAGATTGGCCTCCATACCCTACTCCATGATTGAATATTTTGCCCCTTCTTCAAGGAAGAAGTTTCCAGGTTTCCCCTTCCCAGTGCCTTGTTGAATGTGTTCTTTCCCTCCATTGTACTCCCGTGGAGTCTTATTTGTGCCTTGCTTATAAGTTTATAATTCTATTTTCTACTTGGCCATTTAAAAGGTGCATCTAGTTTGATATGCTGTAGGTGCCTGCAGGCGTGTGCCCCACACTACAGTACCTCTCAGTACTCTGTCCCATCGTGGATGCCAATCAGTGTTTATTGAATAGATGAGGCATTTGCCAAACAATAGATGCATGTTGAGACTCGTCCGTAAGGTAGATCAGTGCTGCTTTGAGTACAGCCTGCAGACTGATGCTGGAACTGAGAATGGGGTCTGCTGATAGTCTTTCAAACAGCCAGTAAATAACTCAAAATGGATTAAAGATCTAAATGTAAGACCAGAAACTATAAAACTCCTAGAGGAGAACATAGGCAAAACACTCTCCGACATAAATCACAGCAAGATCCTCTATGACCCACATCCCAGAATATTGGAAATAAAAGCAAAAATAAACAAATGGGACCTAATGAAACTTAAAAGCTTTTGCACTACAAAGGAAACTATAAGCAAGGTGAAAAGACAGCCCTCAGATTGGGAGAAAATAATAGCAAATGAAGAAACAGACAAAGGATTAATCTCAAAAATATACAAGCAACTCCTAAAGCTCAACTCCAGAAAAATAAATGACCCAATCAAAAAATGGGCCAAAGAACTAAACAGACATTTCTCCAAAGAAGACATACAGATGGCTAACAAACACATGAAAAGATGCTCAACATCACTCATTATCAGAGAAATGCAAATCAAAACCACAGTGAGGTACCATTACACGCCAGTCAGGATGGCTGCTATCCAAAAGTCTACAAGCAATAAATGCTGGAGAAAAGGGAACCCTCTTACACTGTTGGTGGGAATGCAAACTAGTACAGCCGCTATGGAAAACAGTGTGGAGATTTCTTGAAAAACTGGAAATAGAACTGCCATATGACCCAGCAATCCCACTGCTGGGCATACACACTGAGGAAACCAGATCTGAAAGAGACACGTGCACCCCAATGTTCATCGCAGCACTGTTTATAATAGCCAGGACATGGAAGCAACCTAGATGCCCATCAGCAGATGAATGGATAAGGAAGCTGTGGTACATATACACCATGGAATATTACTCAGCCATTAAAAAGAATTCATTTGAACCAGTCCTAATGAGATGGATGAAGCTGGAGCCCCTTATACAGAGTGAAGTAAGCCAGAAAGATACAGAACATTACAGCATACTAACACATATATATGGAATTTAGAAAGATGGTAATGACAACCCTATATGCAAAACAGAAAAAGAGACACAGAAATACAGAACAGACTTTTGAACTCTGTGGGAGAATGTGAGGGTGGGATATTTCAAAAGAACAGCATGTATACTATCTATGGTGAAACAGGTCACCAGCCCAGGTGGGATGCATGAGATAAGTGCTCCGGCCTGGTGCACTGGGAAGACCCAGAGGAATCGGGTGGAGAGGGAGGTGGGAGCGGGGATTGGGATGGGGAATACGTGTAAATCCATGGCTGATTCATATCAATGAAAAAAAAAAAAGAAAGACTATTAAAAACAGCAAGGGAAAACCAACAAGTAAAAAAAAAAAAAAAAAAAAAAAGAACAAACAGCCAGTAAAGAGGAAGATTGGTGGAAAGGAAAATTTGCTTTAGTTTGGACAGTGGCAACAATGGCAAGGGGAGAGAGCACAGACACCTGTTCCAAAGCCCGAAGTCAGTGGGCAAGAGCTTTTATAGACAGAGCAAGGGGCTACATGCAGAAACAGCACAGTCAGCTCTAATAGTCATCTGGAAGCTGGTCATCAGAGGTCTGATCCACATGATCTTGATTTAAGTACAGTTAATCTTTAGTTCCAGCATCAGTGTGTTTCCATTTCCTTGAGGCCAGTTTTGAGGCCAGTTTTCAGAATTGTGGCATCTTATGTCATGGCTATGGTCTGGTCATCAGGGAGTTAACTTTTCCACCCGGTGGGGGTTTTGGTATTTCAGCATTTATAAGACAGCTCACAGGATACGGCTCAGAATATTATCTGTAGCCCTTGCAGAGGAACTAAAGGTCCTTGAATATGCTTAGTGAATACTGTATTATTATTGTTTGGTCTCCTTTGACTGTTTCCCGTTGGTCTTGCATTTTCTCACTTCTCTGATTACCTTATTCTTTGACGGAAGTTTCTCCGCAGATGGAAGGCAGGCGGAGGACGTCGAGGGGGAAGGGCCATGGGGTCTGCTCCGATTCAGTACTCCTCCCGGAAGCCTTTGTTACGACAAGATAGGGAGCTTGTACCAGAGGGTGAATCAACACAAAGCTCCTTCATTAAGAAAGTTCTGCTAAGAAAAAAATCGTGGTTGGACTAAACGGTGTGCCTAGTGACATAGTTGACTTACCACGTGGTTGAATTACATTTTGGTGCCGGCTGTTGACCTCATCAGGGATCAGTAACGAATACTTTGAGGACTTGTGTTTTGAGTAGCAGGGTTATGAGGATATAAAGCAGATATGACTTCTGCTCCTGGGAGCTCACTTTCTATGTGAAGAGATACAATATGATATCAAGAACAGCAATACCTAGATCACAAGGTGATAAGCATGGAGGCCAATAAAAAGAATAAAAAATAGTGCTTCCAAACTCTTAGTCCAACTCTCCAATTAAAACAAAGGCTCAGATGGGTTATTATAAATCAATAATGCTTCCAAGGGAACAAAAAAATCAGAAATACAGTTTAAAATATGATATGAACATTCATAACATTAATAGGTAGGTGTGGGCACCACAATAAAAATTTTCTGATTTTATCTGTAGCTTTCATAAAATCTAAAAGCTTACATGATGAAATATGACAGTTAGGAGATATTATTTAACAGTGTATTTTCCCAGGCTGTACATAATTGCTGTACTTAAAAATTCTAATCTATCTCTTCCTTAAAGAAAACAATTGTGAATACTTAAGAAAGCAGTTTCTGAGCGGCTATATTTTCTTTGAGGGGCATTCAAATATAGATCATATGCAGCAAGGCTTTCAAACATGTGTCTGCTGATTACAAATACAATTTTAGGTAGTCTGACAATCATCCTTTTGGGGGGAAATATTATCAATAAGAGTAGATTCACTGAACCAGACATTGTGCCAAAAGTAGAACTGATTACAGATATTGGATGCAATGGGCCAGATTTCTGAACAATCGCTTCCTAGAGACATGTGAGTTAAGTCAACAGATTGCTATGGAAATAGAAAAGGAAAGGAACACATCCTTAGGAACAAAATATATGATCTGACAGTACACATTTATGCTGTCACAGGGAAAGGAGAAAGAAAAATCTCTGCTTCAGGACAGTCAATACTTTTGTGGTTCTTGCACTTCCTGACAAAATATTTGATCTGCTTGGGCACCCAGGAGAGGAGACACAGCTGGCAAGGGATCGAGATGGATTCTAACACAGAAATATTACAACACACTCTTACAAATGTGTTATAGAAAGCCATCAGATTTACAATTCTGTCCTCCAGCAGCTCCCTCCCTGTCACGGAAGGAACACACACTAGAACTCACACACCAAAATGAAACCCCAAGGAAATCTAAGCAAAATGTAAACAGGAAAAAAAAAGCTGTGAAAAAAATAGCAAGTTCAAAGTCACAGTGAGAAAACATTTAGGTTTTCTGTCCAAAAGCTGTTGCTCTCTTCGATTGTATCTTAAAATATTCATTTAAGAAAATTGGGGGGCCCTTTAGATATTTGGGGGAGAAATCTATTTAAAGATAAACTGAGCAGATGAAGAAAGGGGAGGATCAAGATTTATAAACTTGCTTGTCACAGTGATCTTTATTGGTCGGGGATGAACTGTGGGACACTTGTATGAGCTTCACTCCTGTTATGGACTAACCTGCACTTCCTCCAAATGTGTACACTGAAGCCCTAACCTCTTAGGTGACTATATTTGGAGATGCAGCCTTTAAGAAGGCAATTAAAGTTTGAGATCAGTGGGTGGGGCCTTAATCCTTATGAAAAGAGAGAAAGACACCTGGGACGTGCCCACACTGAGGAAGGACCATGTGAGGACACGCTAATGAGGGACTTCCCTGGGGGCTCAGGGGTAAAGACTCCACCTGCCAATGCAGGAGGTGTTGGTTCGATCCCTGGGTCAGGAAGATCCCCTGGAGGAGGATATGGCGACCCACTCCAGTATTCCTGCGGAGAATCCCATTTTCAGGACTCGACTGAGTGTCTGAGCCCAAATCAATACTGAAATAGAAGCCCCATTTTATTTTTTTTTTTCATTTATTTTTATTAGTTGAAGGCTAATTACTTTACAATATTGTAGTGGTTTTTGCCATACACTGACATGAATCAGCCATGGATTTACATGTGTTCCCCATCCCGATCCCCCCTCCTGCCTCCCTCCCCATCCCATCCCTCAGGGTCTTCCCAGTGCACCAGCCCTGAGCACTTGTCTCATGCATCAAACCTGGGCTGGGGGTCTGTTTCACCCTTGTTAGTATACTTGTTTACTTGTTTATAGTAGAATAGTATGCTATTCTCTCAGAACATCCCACCCTTGCCTTCTCCCACAGAGTCCAAGAGTCTGTTCTGTACATCTGTGTCTCTTTTTCTGTTTTGCATATAGGGTTATCGCTACCATCTTTTTAAATTCCATATATATGTGTTAGTATACTGTATTGGTCTTATCTTTCTGGCTTACTTCACTCTGTATAATGGGCTCCAGTTTCATCCATCTCATTAGAACTGATTCAAATGAATTCTTTTTAATGGCTGATTAATATTCCATGGTGTATATGTACCACAGCTTCCTTATCCATTCGTCTGCTGATGGGCATCTAGGTTGCTTCCATGTCCTGGCTAGTATAAACAGTGCTGCGATGAACATTGAGGTGCATGTGTCTCTTTCAGATCTGGTTTCCTCGGTGTGTATGCCCAGAAGTGGGATTGCTGGGTCATATGGCAGTTCTATTTCTAGTTTTTTAAGGAATCTCCACACTGTTCTCCATAGTGGCTTACTAGTTTGCATTCCCACCAACAGTGTAAGAGGGTTCCCTTTTCTCCACACCCTCTCCAGCATTTATTGCTTGTAGACTTTTGGATAGCAGCCATTCTGACTGGCGTGTAATGGTACCTCACTGTGGTTTTGATTTGCATTTCTCTGATAATGAGTGATGTTGAGCATCTTTTCATGTGTTTGTTAGCCATCTGTATGTCTTCTTTGGAGAAATGTCTGTTTAGTTCTTTGGCCCATTTTTTGATTGGGTCATTTATTTTTCTGGAATTGAGCTTTAGGAGTTGCTTGTATATTTTTGAGATTAATCCTTTGTCTGTTTCTTCATTTGCTATTATTTTCTCCCAATCTGAGGGCTGTCTTTTCACCTTACTTATCGTTTCCTTTGTTGTGCAAAAGCTTTTAAGTTTCATTAGGTCCCATTTGTTTATTGTTGCTTTTATTTCCAATATTCTGGGAGGTGGGTCATAGAGGATCCTGCTGTGATTTATGTCAGAGAGTGTTTTGCCTATGTTCTCCTCTAGGAGTTCTATAGTTTCTGGTCTTACATTTAGATCTTTAATCCATTTTGAGTTTATTTTTGTGTATGGTGTTAGAAGGTGTTCTAGTTTCATTCTTCTACAAGTGGTTGACCAGTTTCCCCAGTACCACTTGTTAAAGAGGTTGTCTTTTTTCCATTGTAAATCCTTGCCTCCTTTGTCGAAGATAAGGTGTCCATAGGTACGTGAATTTATCTCTGAGAAGCCCCATTTTAATAACCTGTGAAAACATTCACTTCTGCCTGACATAAAATGAAAAAATGAGGACTAAAACTTTATTTGTTTATTTTTGCCTTTTGTAGTACCTGAACTCATGTTCCTAGGGCCTCACACTCAGCCTACTCTTTTGGGAATGGTAGTTCAATAACATTATTAATTAAACAAGGATTTTTTGGACCTGAAAGTTAGACAAGAGTCTGCTCTCAGGCCCTAGAAGGGGTCCCCCTTCCTGCAACAGATAGAGGATTTATTATAAGGAAGTGGCTCATGTGATTATGGAGGCTGAGAGATCCCACCATCTGCCGTTTGCAAGCTGGAGACTCAGGAAAGCCAAAATATGAATTTCATTCATATTTTTACCCTGGGAAAATGCCTCACAACACAGTCAATTTATAAATTTGATTCAAAACATTGTCCTTGTGATAGGTATGGATTATCTTTGTTCAACTTGTTAAATCAGAAAATTAAAGATTTGGGAAAGAGAAATGGGCCCCTTTGGAGAACATTGTGCATTTTCTGAAGTCACTTTCCTCATAACCACTTAAATAAGGCATTTGGGAATGCCGTGCCTTCCTTTAGTTGCAGCTCTGGAAGTGATACGGGCTTCCTCAGTGGCTCAGTGGTAAAGAATCTGCCTGCCCATGCAAAGAATGTAGGTTCAATCCCTGGATTGGGAAAATCCCCTCGAGGAGGAAATGGCAACCCACTCCAGTATTCTTGCCTGGAAAATTCCATGGACAGAGGAACCTGGTGGGTTGCAATCCATGGAGTCTCAAAGAGTTGGACACGACTAAACAAGCCCACAGACAGAATGAATCGTGCAATCCTTTGAGGGTCTGAATAGAACAAAACATAAAAGAAAGAGGAATTTGCCCCTTTTCTCCTGATTCACTGCTTGAGCTGAGGCATCTCATCTTATCTTTTCCTGTCCTCAGATGGGGATATATACCATAAGCTTCCCTGCTTCTCAGGTCTTCAGGTTTGCTTTCCTGCATCTCCAGCTTGCAAATGGCAGATGGTGGGATCTCTCAGCCTCCATAATCACATGAGCCACTTCCTTACAATAAATTCTCTATCTGTTGCAGGAAGGGGGAGCCCTTCTAGGGCTCTTGTCTAACATGCAGAAATGAATTGTCTAAGACACACGTGCTGACAAAGCAAGAGACTTTATTAGGAAGGGGCATCTGGGCAGAGAGCAGGAGGGTAAAGGAACCCAGGAGGACTGCTCTACCACGGGGCTCGAAGTCTATAGGTTTTGTGGTGATGGGACTAGTTTCTGGGTGGTCTCTGGTGAATGATTCTGACTCAGGGTCCTTCCTGGTAGTGCACACATCACTAGGCCAAGATGGATTCTGGAAGGTTGGTAGGACACATGAACTGGTGGTGTCTTCTTTCTCCTTTTGACTGTCCCCGAATCCTTCCTATTGGCAGTAGCTTGTTCCATATTCTTTATCAGGACCTCCTGTTCGAGATAATTCATGCAAGTTGTTACTACGGGGCCTGACGAGGTAGGGTGGTTTCAGTCAGTGTTCCTCCCTGCCCTTCCTCACATCTAAATGTATATATAAAGTTATATGTTCATATGTATCCATACAAAGGAACCCATTGGTTCTGTTTCTCTGAAAAACCTTGATAATCCAGGTATTAGGCAGGGAAACAGTTTTAGAGCTATGAAGTCCAATGGCTTTGAGCTTAACCATGTAAAAAATCATGGCTGAAACCAAGAAGTCTTCTGGGAAGTGTCAGATTTCCTAGGGCTTCTGGGTTTTCATACAACTGACCGTGTAGACGAGTGAGTCTTGAAACTGTACTCACTTTTTAAGGTTATCTACACTGATGCTATTTGTTTGAGCCTACTAGGAGATATCATTGTAGTCATGTCTGATCTGATGGAAGATTATATTGCTACATGCCGTGACTACGGAGGGCAAAGGTGAATCAAACAGTTATATATAATGAGTTTACTAAGACTGCTGTGACCAGAGAAATGCATTGTCTCACAGTTCTGGAAGCTAGAAGTCTGAGATCCAGGTGTTAGCAAGGTCAGTTCCTTTGAAAGCCTGTGAGGAAGACTCTGTTCCAGGCCTCACTTCAGGTTCTGGTGGTTTTCTGATGATCTGTGCTGTTCTTTGGCATTTGGATGCATCACCAGATCTCTGTCTTCATCTTCACATGGCCTTCTCCCTGTGTGTGGGTCTGTGTGCTAATTTCCCCCTTTTCTAAAGGTCTTCAGTCTTGTTAGATTGGGGGGCCCACCCTACTCCAGTATGGGGCTTCCCTGGGGGCTCAGGCACTAAGGAATCTGCCTGCAATGCAGGGGACCCAGGTTCAATCTCTGGGTTGGGAAGATCCCTTGGAGTAGGGAATGGCTACCCATTCCAGTATTCTTGCTTGGGGAATTCCATGGAGAGAGCAGTCTGGTGGGCTACAGTCCATGGTTCACAAACAGTCAGACACAACTAGGTGACCAACACTTTCTTTCTACTCCAGTATGACTTTGTCCTAACTAATTACATCTACTATGACCCTACTACCAAATCAGGTCACAATCTGGGGTACTGGGGATTTGGACATTAATACATGAATTTGGGGTGGACATAATTCAACCTGTAACACTTCTATTAACCTGAGATTTTTCAGGCCCTCTACCCCTAACCTTCAGCACATCATCAATGAGAGTTAAAAATTTTTGATGCAGCACTTCACTTAATTAGCTATTATAATTCCCTCAGGGAGGGGGAAATAGCTAACAGGCTTTCCTGGTAATAGGAGGGTTAACCTACTCTGCAGTGAAACTGTCCTAAAGGCCACATTTCCTGGAACAGGGGACCTGCTGCTGGAACCCATTATCAGGTGTGCACAATTGTGTTGATTGATCTCTTTTTAGAAACTAGCATTTTACAGCCATTCATTTTCAATCCGGTAATCAGCTTGATTAAACTTTGACAAGCATAAAGAAGGGGAAAAATGAAATAATAACTCTTTTGCTTAATTTTAACTGGGGAAGAAAGCTGAAAGCCCTAAGAGGGAAAAATGATGGGTATTTAAAATATAAAATTTGAAGAAACAATGGGTATCTGAAGGACACTTGTTAAAATAATTATATTCATCTTTATATGATTATATTCAAAGCATTCATGATAAAGCTTTTAATATACTCATTACCATTTTTTTTTTTTTTTTGGCAGCACCCTGTGTCATGTGGGATCTTAGTTCCTAGACCAGGGATTGAACCCATGCCTCCTGCATTGGAAGCATGGAGTCTTAACCAGTAGACTGCCAGGGAAGTCCCTTGCCAATTTTATTTAGCTTAACATGAAGGTGAAAGAGGAGAGTGAAAAAGCTGGCTTAAATCACAACAGTCAACAAACTAAGATCATGGAATCAGGTCCCATCACTTCATGGAAAATAGATGCAGAAAAAGTGGAAGCAGTGGCAGATTTTATTTTCTTGGGCTCCAAAATCAATGCAGACAGTGACTGTAGCCCTGAAATTAAAAAATGACCCTTGGATTCTTTAATATCCACAAATCAATCAATGTAATACACCACATTAACAAATTGAAAGATAAAATCCATATGACTATCTCAATAGATGCAGAAAAAGCCTTTGACAAAATTCAACATCCATTCATGATTAAAACTCTCCAGAAAGCAGGAATAGAAGGAACATACCTCAACATAATAAAAGCTATATATGACAAACCCACAGCAAGCATCACCCTCAATGGTGAAAAATTGAAAGCATTTCCCCTAAAATCAGGAACAAGACAAGGGTACCCACTCTCACCACTACTATTCAACATAGTGTTGGAAGTTTTGGCCACAGCAATCAGAGCAGAAAAAGAAATAAAAGGAATCCAGATAGAAAAAGAAGAAGTGAAACTCTCTCTGTTTGCAGATGACATGATCCTCTACATAGAAAACCCTAAAGACTCTACCAGAAAATTACTAGAGCTAATCAATGAATATAGTAAAGTTGCAGGATATAAAATCAACACAGAGAAATCCCTTGCATTCCTATACACTAACAATGAGAAAACAGAAAGAGAAATTAAGGAAACAATACCATTCACCATTGCAACAAAAAGAATAAAATACTTAGGAGTATATCTACCTAAAGAAACAAAAGACCTATATATAGAAAACTATAAAACACTGATGAAAGAAATCAAAGAGGACACAAACAGATGGAGAAATATACCGTGTTCATGGATTGGAAGAATCAATATTGTCAAAATGGCTATACTACCCAAAGCAATCTATAGATTCAATGCAATCCCTATCAAGCTACCAACAGTATTTTTCACAGAACTAGAACAAATAATTTCACAATTTGTATGGAAATACAAAAAACCTCGAATAGGCAAAGTAATCTTGAGAAAGAAGAATGGAACTGGAGGAATCAACCTGCCTGACTTCAGACTCTACTACAAAGCCACAGTCATCAAGACAGTATGGTACTAGCACAAAGACAGAAATATAGATCAATAGAACAGAATAGAAAGTCCAGAGATAAATCCACGAACCTATGGACACCTTATCTTTGACAAAGGAGGCAAGGATATACAATGGAAAAAAGACAACCTCTTTAACAAGTGGTGCTGGGAAAACTGGTCATCCACCTGTAAAAGAATGAAACTAGAACACTTTCTAACACCATACACAAAAATAAACTCAAAATGGATTAAAGATCTAAATGTAAGACCAGAAACTATAAAACTCCTAGAGGAGAACATAGGCAAAACACTCTCCGACATGAATCACAGCAGGATCCTCTATTACCCACATCCCAGAATATTAGAAACAAAAGCAAAACTAAACAAATGGGACCTAATGAAACTTAAAAGCTTTTGCACAACAAAGGAAACTATAAGTAAGGTGAAAAGACAGCCCTCAGAATGGGAGAAAATAATAGCAAACAAAGCAACAGACAAAGGATTAATCTCAAAAATATACAAGCAACTCCTGCAGCTCAATTCCAGAAAAATAAATGACCCAATCAAAAAATGGGCCAAAGAACTAAACAGACATTTCTCCAAAGGAGACATACAGATGGCTAAAAAAACACATGAAAAGATGCTCAACATCACTCATTATCAGAGAAATGCAAATCAAAACTACAATGAGGTACCATTACATGCCAGTCAGGATGGCTGCTATCCAAAAGTCTACAAGCAATAAATGCTGGAGAGGGTGTGGAGAAAAGGGAATCCTCTTACACTGTTGGTGGGAATGCAAACTAGTACAGCCGCTATGGAAAACAGTGTGGAGATTTCTTAAAAAACTGGAAATAGAACTGCCATATGACCCAGCAATCCCACTCCTGGGCATACACACTGAGGAAACCAGATCTGAAAGAGACACATGCACCCCAGTGTTCATCTCAGCACTGTTTATAATAGCCAGGACATGGAAGCAACCTAGATGCCCATCAGCAGATGAATGGATAAGGAAGCTGTGGTACATATACACCATGGAAAATTACTCAGCCATTAAAAAGAATTCATTTGAATCAGTTCTGATGAGATGGATGAAACTGGAGCCAATTATACAGAGTGAAGTAAACCAGAAAGATAAAGACCATTACATTATACTAACACATATATATGGAATTTAGAAAGATGCTAATGATAAGCCTATATGCAAAACAGAAAAGAGACACAGAAGTACAGAACAGACTTTTGGACTCTGTGGGAGAAGGCGAGGGTGGGATGTTTCAAGAGAACAGCATCGAAACATGTATATTATCTAGGGTGAAACAGATCGCCAGCCCAGGTTGGATGCATGAGACAAGTGCTTGGACCTGGTGCACTGGGAAGACCCAGAGGGATTGGGTAGAGAGAGAGGTGGGAGGGGGGATCGGGATGAGGAATACATGTAAATCCATGGCTAATTCATGTCAATGTATGACAAAAACCACTACAATATTTTAAAGTAATTAGCCTCCAAATAATAAAAATAAATGGAAAAAAAAATGCCCCTTGGAAAGAAAGTTATGACAAACATAGACAGCATATTAAAAAGCAGAGCCATCACCTTGCTGACAAATGTCAGTATATTTAAAGCAATGGTTTTTCCAGTAGTCATGTATGGATGTGAGAATTGGACCAGAAAGAAGGCTGAGGACAATTCTTTCCAACTGGGCTGGAGAAGACCCTTGGGAGTCCTTTGGACTGCAAGGAGATCAAACCAGTCGATCCTAAAGAAAATCAACCCTGAATATTCATTGGAAGGACTGATCCTGAAGCTGAAATTCTGATACTTTGGCCACCTGATGTGAAGAGCTAACTCTTTGGAAAAGACCCTGATGCTGGAAAAATGGAAGGCAAAAGGAGAAGGGGACGAGGGAGGATGAGATGGTTGGATGGCATCACTGACTCAGTGGACATGAGTTTGAGCAGACTCTGGGAGATGGTGAAGCCTGGGAAGATAGGGAAGCCTGGCGGACAAAAGTGGGACCTGACCGAGCCCCTGAGCAGCAGCGAGAGTGCAGGGCCTTGAGGTGACACACGAGGGGCTGGTTCGCATGGTTCGGGGGTTTGTTGTTTTGGGGTTTTGTTCGTGTTTCAACATCTCACCTCTGAGTTAAGATCATTTCACACTTCTTCAGTGGTTCTCAGTTGGAAGCACCTTTGCCCCCAGGGGATACTTGGGACTATTTGAAGACATTTTTGGTTGTCACTTGGGCAAGGTGTCCAATGGGTAGTGGCCAGAGATGCTGCTTAATCTCTTACCATGTACATGACAGCCACCCCGTAACAGAGTTATCCTCCTCAAAATGTCAGTGATGCCAACATTGAGTTCATTCATTTTTCCCCCCAAGGGTCTAGACTGGGGAGCCTTCATTCTGCTATTTAACTAACTGTGCTAGATATAACCCAAATGTCACCCCATACTCACACTATTCTTGGAGAGAAGGTAACAGCATATTGGGTCAAGCCAAAACTCTGAAGGAGGGCCAATAGCCTCACCAAAATTTTTTCCAATATCTAGGAGTTCATGTTCTCAAGGCCACACAGACTCGGCCTTCTGCTCCCAGGAAATTCACATATTTTAATTCCATCTTCCCTCCTACTGTTATTCTCTCTGCTCAGTTTCAAACCAGATGTGGAACTTGACCTCCCTGTCTTTCTCAATTCAGTTCAGTTCACTTCAGTCACTCAGTTATGTCCAACTCTCGTGACCCCATGAATCACAGCATGCCAGGCTTCTCTGTTCATCACTGACTCCCGGAGTTTACTCAAACCCATGTCCATCAAGTCGGTTATTCCATCCAACCATCTCATCCTCTGTCATCCCCTTCTCCTCCCACCTTCAGTCTTTCGCAGCATCAGGGTCTTGTCAAATGAGTCAACTCTTCGCATCAGGTAGCCAAAGTATTGGAGTTTCAGCTTCAGCATCAGTCCTTCCAATGAACACCCAGGTCTGATCTCCTTTAGGATGGACTGGTTGGATCTCCTTGCAGTCCAAGGGACTCTCAAGAGTCTTCTGCAACACCACAGTTCAAAAGCATCAATTCTTCAGGCTCAGCTTTCTTAATAGTCCAACTCCCACATCCATGCATGACTACTGGAAAAACCATAGCCTTGACTAGATGGACCTTTGTTAGCAAAGGAATGTCTCTGCTTTTTAATATGCTGTCTAGGTTGGTCATACCTTTTCTTCCAAGGAGTAAGCATCTTTTAATTTCATGGCTGCAGTCACCACCTGAAGTGATCTTGGAGTCCAAAAAAATAAAGTCTGTCACTGTTTCCACTGTTTCCCCATCTATTTGCCATGAAGTGATGGGACCAAACATCTTGATCTTAGTTTTCTGAATGTTGAGTTTCAAGCCAACTTTTTCACTCTCCTCTTTCACTTTCATCAAGAGGCTCTTTAGTTCTTCTTCACTTTCTACCATAAAGGTGGTATCATCTGAATATCTGAGGTTATTGATATTTCTCTCGGCAATCTTGATTCTAGCTTGTGCTTCCTCTAGCCCAGCATTTCTCATGATGTACTCTCCATATAAGTTAACTAAGGAAGGTGACAATATACAGCCTTGAAGTACTCCTTCCCCAATTTGGAACCAGTCTGTTGTTCCAGGTCCAGTTATAACTATTGCTTCTTGACCTGCATACAGATTTCTCAAGAGGCAGGTCAGGTGGTCTGGTATTCCCATCTCTTGAAGAGTTTTCCAGAGTTTGTTGTGATCCACACAGTCAAAGGCTTTGGCATAGTCAATAAAGCAGAAGTAGATGTTTTTCTGGAATTCTTTTGCTTTTTCAATGATCCAACAGATGTTAGCAACTTGATATATGGTTCCTCTGCTTTTTCTAAATCCAGCTTGAACATCTGGAAGTTCACGGTTCATATACTGTTGAAGCCTGGCTTGGAGATTTTGAGCATTACTTTAATAGCGTGTGAGATGAGTACAATTGTGCAGTAGTTTGAGCATTCTTTGGCATTGCCTTTCTTTGGGATTGGAATGCAAACTGACCTTTTCCAGTCCTGTGGCCACTGCTGAGTTTTCCAAATTAGTTGGCGTATTGAATGCAGCACTTTCACTGTCTTTTTACCTTTGCAAAATCCTTCTGAAATAAGGCATCAGTGTAACAGAGTTTGGTGCATTTTTCATTTCAGAGGGGTGATATATTTCATGGGAGGGTGTTATTTTTCATAGGCACAAAAGAATGGAGGACAGACTGTCACATTTCTTTAGTCATCCCTACATATTGCTTGGCCATCTTCTTTCTTTTCCACAATTCTCTTCTGCAGTTTTACAAGCCCTCAACCCTCAGGCTTCCAGGTGAAGCCAATTCCTCTGTGCTCAGCTGTGCATAGTTATTTAGAATTCCAGGTCCAGTTTAGGGCCCAGCCTCCCTCCCTTGGGATTCATTGCTGAGCTTCATTCAGCAATGGGCCATCCCCTCTAGGTCCTGCTCTAACTCACACCAAAATCAAGTGAAGATGTTGCTATTCTGACGTCCTCCTTTCTTGCACCTTAAACCAGGCCCTAGAGGAGAACATGCAGAATTCTGTTTCCACTCAAGCGATGACATCACTCTACTTTTTCAGACTCTTAGAAATTAGACTTGACTTTCCCACCTTTCCTCTGTTTCTCTTGTTTATAAAACTACTTGACCCTGGGCACATCACTCCACTTAAAATCACAGAAATTAGAGCCTACAGAAACCCTGGAACACATCTACTTTAAATCTTTCATTTTAGAACCAAGGGAATTGTTTGGGATTAACCCAAGGTTAATTAATGGTATTTGGTACCTGAGTCCAGGCACCTGTTTCCTGGTTCTTTCATCATGACACGAAGGGAAAAAACCCAAATCCTAGTTCAAGGAAATCTCTTTGTTGAGCCTCAATTTCCTTGTTAAAAATAGAAAGGGAATAAATGAGATGGTCCCTAAGGCTCTTTTCAACCCAAGCAATCACATAATTATCAAATGTTGCTTGGAGACTCTCTGAACCTACCCCACCACCACCACCACCAGTAACAAAACAAATAAAAACACTTTTCCAACCGTGTTGAAAAAGTTTAACTTTTTTACTTATATGACATATGTAAAGAGACCTAACAGTATACTAGATAAGAGTACAGACACTAAACCTAAAACATCTGGGTGCGAATCCAGGCTCAGCCTCTTATTGGTTAAACTGTGTGATCTTGGGTAAACCGCTTAACATCTCTGTGCTCTTGTTTCATCATTTTTAAAAAGGGGAGTTATAAGCATAATGACTATTCTAAGATAGTTTTGGGGAGTAAATGGGTTCATCAAAGCACTTAAAATATTAATGGCATATTAATGTTTATTGACTCTTTGCAACCCCATGATATGTAGCCTGCCAGGCTCCTCCGTCCATAGAATTTTCCAGGCAAGAATACTGGAGTGGGTTGCCATTTCCTTCTCCAGGGGATTTTCCCAACCCAGGGATTGAACCCGAGTCTCCCGCATTGCAGGCAGACTATTTACCGTCTGAGCTACCTGGGAATCCAATGTTTATTAACACATTATTTCTGACCCTTGCAATTGGTAGGGTACAGGAGGTGAAATAAAATAATTAGGTTAGAATAGGAAAATTGCAGGAATACATTCATTTTACATTCACTTTTCTTCTTGTGTTCTAAGAACCAAAGAGTAACTGAGTTAACTCATAAGAGAATCTCACAGTATTATTTTTAGACTTGGGAGAAACTTTTAACCACGCTGGCACTTGGATAGCAGGTTATTCACGGCCATGAGAACGTACCAGTTACTGAGGGTGGGCTGAGAGCATCAAGACTGTGCCGGTGAGCACTTGGGCTTGTGCGGCTGGGTGAGGTGTTGCAATTTTTATTTCCTGCAAAAATTCAGAGGAAAGCCAAGTGCTTGCAAACTGGACTTGATAGCATTGTTTGTTTGTTTGTTTTTAATGTAATTTTTTAAATCTTGCTGTCAGAAGGGAGGTCTGTTGCCCTGGGAACCTCACCTGTATTTAAAGTTAAATTATTTTTAATTAGTCTCAAATTATTTTCCTGGAAGGTCTTAGCCTTGAAAATTCCCCTCTCTCTCTCTCTCTTTCAGAAGCATCCAGTCAGAGCTACTGACCCAACCTTGGACGAGAGTTTATCCCAAAGTCATTCAGCCCTAGGATAAGAGATGATAACTTGCCAAATGAGATGCAGAGGTGTCAACAGCTTGGGATGGTTCTGGAACAGAAGTCCCCCAGCAAGGACCCAGCCTGATCCAATGCCTGGTGACTATTTTCGTCAGATGTGATGATGGAGGTGCCCATGTCTGCGCCTCTGCCCTCTGCCTCTTGGAGATGAATTCTGAGAGGGCAGCTGTGGAGGGGGGAGCGCTTACCACAAGCAACCTCAGTCTCTGCCAGCAAGTCAAGGGGTGAGCAAGGAGGTGCCATGAGTCACAGGTGCAAAGTCACCAGGCAGGCGAGAGAGCAAGGTTTCAGGCCTTACTGGGGACTCTCGTTGACAACAAAGGGCAGCCAACTCATGAGGTGTCGCCTGTTACACCAAGGCAATCTACACATAAATCAGTCCCGGTGAGGAGTGACTATCTGATGGGGAAACGGGCCAGGTCTCAGAGTCTGCTCGTTGCTGAGCCAAGTGTGAATCTGCAGCTTGAAAAGAAAAATCAAAGCAGGCAGAGAAATGTCAGAACAAAAGCATGGTGGCTCAGAGGGAGGGCAGGGCTTCCTAAATCTGAGGCCTCCTCTTTCAAAAGCTCTTTTTCGTGTTATTGGGTGGGGGGAGGAGGGGATTCTCTTTATTTTTTAAATATTTGTTACTGTGGTAAAAGAATAACAATTTTTTTTTTATTTTGCTTTTTAATTTTTCAATCCAAAACCTCTCCTGAGATCCAGAGCCACATATCCAACTGTGCACTAAGTAACTTGAATGCACAAAAGTGCCTTGATTTTTTTTAATTTTTTATTTTGTATTATAGCTGATTTACAATATTGTGTTAGTTTCAGGTATACAACAAACTAATTTAAGTATGTGTGTATATAGTTTTCCTAGGTGGTGCAGTGGCCAATGCAGGAGACATAAGAAACATGAGTTTGATCCCTGGGTTGGGAAGATCTCCTGGAGAAGGAAATGACACCCCACTCCAGTATTCTTGCCTGGAGAATCCCCATGGACAGAGGAGCCTGGCGGACTACATTCCATAGGGTCACAAAGAGCTGGGCACGACTGAGTACACAACACAACAAATACATACATCTCCATATTTTACAGATTTTTTTTTTCCTAGTGCCAGACCTGCAGACTGGGGAGCCTGACATGGGGCTCAGAATTCTGTAGCCCACCAGGCTCCTCTGTCCATGGGATTTCCCAAGCAAGAATACTGGGGTGGGCTGCCAGTTCCTTCACACTCCATCTCACTGAGGCTTGTCCTTTGCCTTTGGAAGTAGAATATCCTTTCAGGTCATCTCCAGTCTACTCCGTCCATGGTTGTTCAGCCATTAGTTATGATTTTGTTGTTTCTGTGTGAGGAGCTGAGCTCAGGTCCTTGTCTTGGTCTGAGATCCTCTTTGGTGTTTAAATTGGTGTTCACTCCTTTCCTTACCTCACCAGTCTCATAGGATGGCGTTCTTTCTCCTCTATTTGAGCCCCTGCCGAATTGGCCTTTTAAATTTTCCCAAACGTTCCATTTTCTTTCCAGCTACAGGAGCCTGCCCCAAGCAGCAGTTTTCCTCTTTATTTTGATCTCTATCAGCCTTCCTTGAGCCAGAACTCAAGGGAACTTCAACTGTGCTTGAGATCTGGTGCACAATGCATCCATCAGCTTCCACACTCAGAGGTCAAAAGCTGGTGTGTGAATCTGTAGAGTTCCTGCCCTTCCTTCCAAGACCAGTGGCTTCATCTTGCCAGTATATCAAGGTTCCCTCTCTTCCACTGTGACTCAGTAGCTTCACATCCCAGGACCTTCCCCTTCTTTCTACTTGGACCTTGAAATTTTTTTGCAATGACATCACAAGGTCATTGCAACTCTAGAAACACCAAGTTCGAAAAGGTAAGCCCCTGGTTTAGAGTAAGCCTCCAAGGGTGCTCCTGTAAAGACAGTGCTTTTGTAAACTTAGGCTCCATGGGCGTTGCCAGGGCTTTTCCAGGGCGGATGGTCTTGGGACGAGGCATCAGGAATCAGACTCAATATAAGGGAGGGTCACGAACCACAATGAAAAGCACAGGAATTGCAGGAAATGAAATTCTGGAAGTCAAGTAGCACAGGAAGTTGATCTGAAGCCTTGAAGGAGGTCCCTTGATGAATGAACTCAAAGGATCCCACACATTTCTGGACCTTTTGATTCTCCAGTAGTTAAGCAGATAGAATTCATAGTCTGCTCCCTGGGTCCTTGACTGATGGGTGTGAGGATAATAGATTCTTTCCGTTCTGCAGAATATGGCACCCAACTCTCCTTGACTCCACCCCTGCCTCCCCAACAGCTCACAGAGCTCCAGTCATTCCATCTCCAGGGAGCCTCCTGGTAGTCAGTTTCTGAGGGCACCTGCCATATTCAGTTCCCACTTGTAGTGTGTCTGGCATTAGGTAGGTACCATTTGCTTGTTAAATTGTTAAATAAAAACCAAGTCCTGGGACTTCCCTGGTGGCTCAGTGGTTAAGAATCTGCCAGTGCAGGGGACACAGGTTCAATCCCCGGTCCAGGAAGATCCCACGTGCCTCAGAGCAACTAAGCCCATGCTCCATAACTACTGAGCCCATGTGCCATAACTACCGAATCCCACACACCTAAAGCCCATGCTCTGCAACAAGAGAAGCCACTGCAATGAGAAGCTCGTGCACTGCAATAAATAGTCGCCCCTGCTTGCCGCCAACTAGAGAAAACCCCCGCACAGCCAGGAACGCCCAGCACGGCCAAAAATAAATCAATAAAACTTTTTTAAAAACACAAAGTTCTTTCTAATTTCCCATGAACGTTGAGATTTAAATCAGCTTAATTAATTCTTTCACTTTAAAATGAAAATTTACTTTGAAACTCTGTAATTTTTTTAAGAGACAGTGAGAATAGAATAGATTGAAAAACCTACTGAATGCTTGGTACTGGGTAAGTTATTAAACACACATTATTTGATGTAGCCCTGAATTTAATATCTAGGAACTATCTGTACCATTTAATAAATCAAAAATAGAAACACAAGAGGAGAAGCGGCATACCCAAGCAAGACACAGAGTTCAATTCCAACCTGGTTCTGCTGATTCCAAGAGTGGGTTTCATTTCCTCATAGTGTCTCGTACAATCCAGGGTTTTCAGTGTATGATGTATTAAATCCCAAATTAGACTATTCTCTGTAATTGGGTACATACTGATTTCTAATTCTTGTAAGAGCTGGTTTCAAGCATAAGAAACTTGGTATGGAAGTGCCATATATTTAAAAAGATAGAGGCAGCTACTGCAAGTCAGGCCTAAAAATCACAAGTCTAGGGCACTTTCCAAATGAAATTCCTATTTCCTCTTTTATTTTTTATTATTTTGTTTCAATTTTTCTCTAAGCCAAGTTAAAGTAGAGCAAAAGGGAGGATCTTGGTAGACCATTCCACCGAGAAAAGTGATTTGTCTTCATTAGTATTTCAGTTTTTAGTATGTAAATTACATGCACTTTTCCTTTCTCTTATTTATACCAGTGGGAAATTATAATTCACTCCCACTGAGGGAATGCCATTGAAAATGAAAAAAAAAAAAAAAAAGTCCAGTCTTTAAAATTAGCCAGACTTCCTTTGATTTAGGCAGGAGTATAGGGGCCAACCTGAATGCATGTCATCAGCTAAAAGGACTTTCCAAAGTATTTTTTTTTCTAATTTTGACTTTCCAGGTGGCATTAGTGGTAAGGAATCTGCCTGCCAATGCAGGAGACACAAGAGGTGCAGGTTCGATCCCTGGGTTGGGAAGATCCCCTGGAAGAGGTAATGGCAACCCATTCCAGTATTCGTATCGGGAAAATTCTATGAACAGAGGAACCTGGAGGGCTACAGTCCATGGGATAGCGAAGAGTCAGACACGACTGAGGACACATACGCACAGGCACCGTTTAAAGGCTGTTTTCCTGGTTTTCCCTCCCACTTTAATGTTTCTAAACGCAGGAAGCACTTGACTGTTAATACAGATGTTTAAGGTTTTGATATCTCTTTATTTTGCCCCATTTTGAGGGTTGTGTCTCACAGTTGATTGTCTCTTTGAATTGAGTGAATCTAGGACCCCCGATTCACAGAGGGGGACAGAGAGGCTTGGAGGGCTGCAGTCCATGGGGTCGCAAAGAGTTGGACATGACTGAGCCACTGAACAACAGGAGGCCAAGTGAGGACTAGGCTTCCTGGGCAACCTCTCAGGAGTCTGACTATGCTCCCCAGAAGGGAGGCGGCCTCACTGGCTAGAGGCTGCATTAGCTAAAGGAAGATGAGGAGGAGTGTGGACAGCCCCACTCGAAGGCCAGGCTTGTGCTGTGAAACAGACCTGAGGTTGAAGCTTACATTAAATTAGTGAGTCAGGTCTGCTGGGGTCGTTTTACAAGGAGGCCCTTTTAACTGCTGACACTGACCTAAAAGCTCCTTTATCTGTCTGAGATGCCCTCAGGGTGTGAGAACAGAACTCAGTTGGGGCATGTAAGTGACTGGAGAAAAATAAAGCCTGCTCCTGATTGAATCTCAACAAGGTTGGCTTTTCATAAAGCTGATTACTCAGCTTAAGTCACAAGCTTCCCAGGTGACTCAGTGATAAAAAGAAAAAGGAATCCGCCCACCAATGCAGGAGACACAGGTTCAATCCCCGGGGTTGCGAAGATCCCCTGAAGAATCCCCACTCCAGTATTCTTGCCTGGAGAATCCCACAGACAGAGGAGCCTGGTGGGCTACAGTCCATGGGGTCGCAAAGAGCCGGACACGACAAAGTGACTAAACAACCACAGTAGCTTAGGTCACAGATGACACTCGGGATGTGCTGCCAACGTGCAAGGCACTGCTCTCCTGGGCAGACAGTGACTGCAGCCAGGAAGTTAAAGGACGCTTGCTCCTTGGAAGGAAAGTTATGACCAACCTAGACAGCATATTAAAAAGCAGAGACATTCCTTTGCCAACAAAGGTCCATCTACTCAAGGCTATGGTTTTTCCAGTGGTCATGTACGGATGTGAGAGTTGGACTATGAAGAAAGCTGAGTAGGGAAGAATTGATGCTTTTGAACTGTGGTGTTGGAGAAGACTCTTGAGAGTTCCTTGGACTGCAAGGAGATCCAACCAGTCCATCCTAAAGGAGATCAGTCCTGGGTGTTCATTGGAAGGACTGATGCTGAAGCTGAAACTCCAATACTTTGGCCACCTGATGCAAAGAACTGACTCATTTGAAAATCCCCTGATGCTGGGAAAGATTGAAGGTGGGAGGAGAAGGGGATGACAGAGGATGAGATGGTTGGATGGCATCACCAACTCGATGAACATGAGTTTGAGCAAGCTCCAGGAGTTGGTGATGAACAGGGAGGCCTTGTGTGCTGCAATCCATGGGGTCTTAAAGAGTCAGACACAACTGAGTGACTGAAATGAACTGAACTGAACTGAGTCCTTTACTGGTAGGATGTATTCATCTTTCTTAGGGTAAAGAATAAACTTAAAATGATTTTTAAAATTATTATAAAATAAAGATTATAGTAAATTACAATAATAGCAACTAATATTTGGCAATATCAGAAGAATACATATTTGGTTGTCTGCAGTGAGGTACAGAAGGGAACAGATTCTACTGACACCTAGTGAGTAAAAGCCAGTACTGGACTCTCAATAGAATTCACCATGTGCAGCCCACATTTAAGGAGAGGGGAATAGCACTCCATCTCCTTGCAGGGGGGAGTATCTACATATACTACTTGGAATTTTAAGCACTGGAGATTTGCCTATTCCCTCCTACTTACTTGGGAATCCCCGGGGGCTCAGATGATAAAAGAATCCACCTGCAACGCAGGAGACAAGAACCTTGGGTTCGATTCCTGGATTAGGATGATCTGCTGGAGGAGGGTGTGGCAACCCACTCCAGGATTCTTGCCTGGAGAATCCCCATGGACAGAGGAGCCTGGCGGGCTATGGTCCATAGGGTCGCAAAGAGTCGGACACGACTGAAGCGACTTAGGATGCAGACACACAGTGGATTGAATGAGAGCTCCACAGAAGTTATATCCACACCCTAGCCCTTGCACCCTGTGAGTGTGACGTTATTTGGGAAAACGGTCTTTGCAGATGTAATTAAGTAAGGATCTTGAGATGAGATCATCCTGGGTTATCGGGGTGAGTCTTAAACCCAAGGACAATGTCCTTACAAGAGAAAGAAGAGAAGACACAGAGGTGAAGACCACGGGAAGATGAAAGCAGTGGTTGGAATGATGCAGCCACAAGTCAAGAGCTGTGTGGAACCACCAGGAGCTAAAAGAGACAAAGAATAGGTTCTCCAATAGATCCCATCACAGAGCATCACCCTGCTGACAGCTTGATGCCAGACCTCTAGCCTTCAGAAGTTTAGACTTCCTATTAAGTGCCCTAGTTTGTTACAGCACCCACAGGAAATTGACACAGTCAGTATGGGCTCTGGACACTCATGGCTTTTTAAGTATGGACTTTTGTATGTATAGTTAAGTCCCCTGCATTCGAATGAGTTCCTTTCTGAGGGCGTGTTCATAAGTCCACTTTGTTTGTAAGTCCAACAAAGTTAGTCTAGGTACCCAACTAACACAATAGGCTGCATAATACTGAGTAATAATAGGTCTATAATACTTATCACACAAGTAATACATTAAAAACAAATACAAAAAATAAAAGCACCTTTAATCTTATGGTACAGAACCTTGGAAAGCATGGCAGTACAATCCAACAGCCAGCATACAGGGGCACGTTCACATCTTTGAAAGTTCTCAAAGATGGGGACCTCCTGTAATCCATATGTAATTTTTATCTCTGAGCTTATTCATATGACCCAGCACTAAAGTATTTAGTTTATGGCTCTGGTCACCGGGGACTCTGAGTTGGCAGCAGCGGTTTGCCCCAGGCATCCGTATCTCCCACCCCGGTGTGTGTTGCCTCAGCAGAGGCTCTGAGTCCGTTCCGCATAGAGCCAGGCCATATCCAAATCCTAAACCAAAAAATGACCTTAAATGTTTTACTGCTCTTTAATTATTCAGGCACCTATCAGTACACCCAGGAATGTTAGCACTGCTTACAATCCAGAAAGCTTGCCACAGAGAAGAGAATTAAGCAAGAATGCTGGCACTGTGCAGGTTTTCCTATGCCCTCCCCAGTTTGGGGGGCTTCCCTGATGGCTCAGAGGGTAAAGAATCGGCCTGAAATGCAGAAGACCTGGGTTGGATCCCTGGTTTGGGAAGATCCCTTGGAGAAGGAAATGGCTACCCACTCTAGTATTCTTGCCTGGAGAATTCCATGGATAGATTTTACATGCGTTATCCTGTTTTATACATATCCTTGCCTAGCATTAATGAGAGGAAGCAGAAGCAAAAGCATGCTTCCAGAATTCTTCAAATTTGGCCACTTTCACTGAAATATTTCCATGAGAAAGCAAAGGAAAGCTTTCTGTTGGCAAATTCAAAATTCCATGTAATCTGGGTCAGGCATATATCCAATTAACCAGGGCATCTTTAGCTAGCCAGAATGAAACCCAGAATCCCAGCTTCCCAGAGGAATTTCCTTGAAGAGTTAAGGATGACAACCACAGTTGTCCTTCAGCTGTGATATGAAGAAACAAAAACTTCTTTGTAACTTTAGACTTTGTCAGCTGGAAAGGACTGATATTCAGTTGCTACATGTCTTGTAGAATTATTGTCTCTTTCTTCACTGCAGATTGATTTGTTCTGAGAACTGCTAGCAATGTGAAGAGTAGAGATGATTGAGAAACAATCAAAAGACTCAATCTCTCTTTCCCCCAACCTGCGCCCCCTTCAGAACTTCCCATGCTCATTAATGCTTCTGGTTTATTAGTCTTGAAGCTGGGGTGTCACCCTCGATCACTTAATTTTTTTCCCTCCTCCCTTTCTTCTCCTCTTCTTCTCCACTCTCTCCCTACCCCATCCAAACACCAAGTACAGCCTATCTTTACTTCTTGAAGACTCTTATATCTATTTGATTACTTTGCTTCTCACGGACATCACCCTAGCCCAAACCCTCATCATTTTATTTCTGGAATATTGCAAGACTTGTTTTCTTGGCTGCACTGGGTCTTCGTTGCTGTGAGAGGGCCTTCTCCAGTCGTGGTCTCTGCTCTTCAGCTGCAGTGTGGGGACTCCTCACGTGGTGGCTTCTCGTGTTGCAGGGTGCAGGCTCTAGAGCGCACAGGCTTCAGGAGTTGTGGCTTAGTTGCCCGGCAACCAGGGATCAAATCTATGTCCCCTTCACTGGCAGGTGGGTTCCCAATCCCTGGACCACCAGGGAGGTCTGCGAGACTGTTAATTACTCACTTTCAGCCTCTCCGCTGTGTTTCCCAATGTTCACAGATGCATAATCATATTTCCTAAACACAGTCTCGTGACGTGGTATTCCTCACCTCATCATCCTGTGATGTGTCCCCAGTGCCTGAACAAGAAGGTCCACACTCTTTACTGTTCCTTTCAAGTTCTCCCAGATCCCAAGTTGAGCACGCCTGTCCAACTATAATTCCTGTAACTCAGAAATGACATGAGATTTCCAAGCTCGCTGAACAGATTATAGACCTGGACAGACCCGGATTTCTGCCTGTTAAAGTTTTCTGCCATCCTTCCCTTTGTCTCTTCTTTCCACTAAATCATCCATAATTTAAATCTCTACCCTAAAGGTGAGCTCCTCTCTTAAGGAGCCACTAATACATGTTATCACAGTTTCAAGTGAAGGCTTCCGTCTTTAATCTCCTGTGTTCTCACTGGCCATTCCAATATTTTCCAAACTGAGTCCTGCAGAAGTGTGCTATGGCCAATTTTGCCACACATGAGGATCACCTGGAAGGCTTCTTAAACAGAGATTGCTGAGCCTTGACCAGAATTTCTGAATCAGCGTGTCTGTAGCGGTACAGAATGTGTATCTCTAACAAGACCCAGGTGCTTTGGTTCTTTATTATTATTATTATTGAAGTGCAGTTGATTTACAAGGTGTTAATTTCTGCTGTTCAGCAAAGTGACTCAGTTACACACATTGTTTTTATTTAATTTTTTTTTCCATTATGGTCCATCCCAGGAGATTGGATATAGTTCCCTGTGTCGTGCAGTAGGAACCTGTTCATCCATCCTATATGTAATAAGATCCAGGTGCCCTGGACGCTGCTGGTCTATGGACTACAGCCAGAGTACCACTATGATTTCTGCTGAGCTTCCCAGGTGGTGCCAGTGATAAAGAACACGCCTGCAAATGCAGGAGATGCTAGAGACTTGGATTTGATCCCTGGGTTGGGAAGATTCCCCGGAGAAGGAAATGGCAACCCACTCCAGTACTCTTGCATGGGAAATCCTATGGTTTTAAAAGTTGTTGTGTCCATCAAATCGTCTGAGGTGCTGGCAAAAAGGGTAGATTTCAAGGTACACATGTTTATAATCTGATGAGGTACGTCTGGGCCAGGTCAGCCTTTTTAAAAAAATATGTACAAGCCCAGGGTAATTCTTACTGAGGTGGTCCTCTTGTCTGCCCAAGAGGTTTTGTTCTGGAAAATGCAGGAGCTCTCATTTCTGAGGATAAAAATGACGGCCCTTTTTGGCTTTTGTCACTTAGCATCCTATAGCCCTTCTCTCTGAGGAATTGGTCTATTGTTCTAGTTAGTCTTTAAGAAAAAATTTCTTTTTTTCTCAGTCTCTAGCACAGTTATCTCCATGGGGAAGAAAACTCAAATATGTTGGATATCACCTGGCTAGAAAAAAATAATTCCTGTGACTCATTAAGTCCTATGAATTTCTCTGATGCACTGTGAAAGTAGGGTAAGTATTGAATAGTGAGTAGGGGTGGGCGGGTGGGCTGGAGGGCTCAGACTGGGCTTTGTGATGGCCTCGGGCCGCTCTGAAGTCCCAGGGTGGGCCTTGAGTTTCCCCGGTGTGCAGACATGAGGGCCAGGCCTCGTTTTCCTCTGCTGCTCGGGGTGAGGGCCGATGTGTCACACGCCTGTGTTTGGGGCACATTCTGATTTCTCAGCTCAGACTAAGCCACAGAGCCGGCGCTTGCTGGTACTTTCTCATGAATGATTAACGGGTGAATCCAAATGTCACTTTCATTTCGATTTAAAGAATAAAGAAGATCGAGGGCACAGACTAAGTGAGAAGGGTGATTTTTTAGTTCCGTCTTGACTGATTGCTTAATGTTTCAGCAAGGACTTGTGCCTGGGATAAAGAGGAGCTGGGGGAGGGGTGGGCAGGATGCTGGAGATGCTGCAGGCATCTTCCCAGCAACTCCACATGTACGGTATAGAGAGACTGCAGAGTGAGGTTCTCTCTCTTGCCATGACCAGTCTGGAGAGGTACCCTCACTGCCTAATGGAGAAACTAGGGAAAGAGGTTAGGAAATGATCACCTTCACACACACACAGAAAAATCAGAATTTTTAAAATTGCATATTTAGTTTAAAATAGCATTTTCCTAAACATGTTTAACCACTGCTAGCTTTTCCCTGGACAGTGTTCCCCAAAACAGCTGGTATAAAATGTTTGTATAGAAATATATTTATTTCTGGGTCATAGTAATAGAATTGTGCCAGAACTTTCAACCCCTTATTTTAATTATTTTAAAGGAATTTCATTTTTTATTAGTTGGAGGCTAATGACTTCACAACATTTCAGTGGGTTTTGTCAATACATTGATTTGAATCAGCCATAGAGTTACACGTATTCCCCATCCCGATCCCCCCTCCCACCTCCCTCTCCACCTGATTCCTCTGGGTCTTCCCAGTGCACCAGGCCCGAGCACTTGTCTCATGCATCCCACCTGGGCTGGTGATCTGTTTCACCATAGATAATATACATGCTGTTCTTTCGAAACATCCTACCCTCACCTTCTCCCACAGAGTCCAAAAGTCTGTTCTGTACTTCTGTGTCTCTTTTTCTCTTTTGCATAGTGTGAACATTCCCTAGTATCTAGGATGATTGTAGAATACTCTCATGCTCCTCAGGACTATCACAGTGTTTTAAAGTTCAAATTCAAAGTAGTTTCAAGAAATTGAATTAAGTAAATATTTATTAACTTTAGGGGAAAAATTGTTAAAGAACTGGACTTTATGTCAAGTAAATTCCAAATTTTAGAGATGGAGAAAAACTTACAATGCAAACTGAGAGTCAGAGAGATGACAGAGTAAGTGGCAAAAGTCTCAATGTTCAACAAAAGCAAACGTTGGTGGGGTAGCGGGAGATAGTACAACTATGTGCAACAGTTCAGTTCAGTTCAGTCGCTCAGTCATGTCCGACTCTTTGCAACCCCTTGGACTGCAGCATGCCAGGCTTCCCCATCCATCACCAACTCCCGGAGCTTACTCAAACTCATGTCCTTCGAGTCGGTGATGCCATCCAACCATCTCATCCTCTGTCGTCCCTTTCTCTTCCCACCTTCAATCTTTCCCAGCATGGAGGTTTTTTTCAAATGAGTCAACTCTTCACATCAGGTGGCCAAAGAATTGAAGTTTCAGCTTCAACATCAGTCCTTCCAATGAACACCAGGACTGATCTTTAGGATGGAGTGGTTGGATATCCTTGCAGTCCAAGCAACTCTCAAGAGTCTTCTCCAACACCACAATTCAAAAGCATCAATTCTTTGGCACTCAGCTTTCTTTATGGTCTGACTCTCACATCCATACATGACTACTGGAAAAACCATAGCCTTGACTTGATGGATCTTTGTTGACAAACTAATGTCTCTGCTTTTTAATATGTGTCTAGGTTGGTCATAACTTTTCTTCCAAGGAGTAAGCATCTTTTAATTTCATGGCTGCAATCACCATCTGTAGTCATTTGGGAGCCCAAAAAAATAAAGTCTGACACTGTTTCCACTGTTTCCCCATCTGTTTCCCATGAAGTGATGGGACCAGATGCCATGATCTTAGTTTTCTGAACGTTGAGCTTTAAACCAACTTTTTCACTCTCCTCTTTCACTTTCATCAAGAGACTCTTTAGTTCTTTTTCACTTTCTGCCATAAGAGTGGTGTCATCTGCAACTACGTGCATGCTCAGTAGCTGAATTGTGTCTGACCCTTTTGGAACGCCATGGACTGTTGCCCACCAGGTTTCTCTGTCCATGAGATTTCCCAGGCAAAAATACTGGAGTGCGTTGCCATTTCCTTCTCCAGGGGATATTCCTGACCCCCTGGAGAAGGAAATGTCACCTCTTGCTTTGCAGGCAGATTCTTTACCAGTGAGCCACCTGGGAAGCCCCATACAAGGGAATATAACACAATTACTAGAAAGAAGAATTAATATTTCAGTGATTCAAAGGAACATCCCTTATGCATTGCTGAGTACAAAAGAAGCAAGTTTACAAAGGAATATGTATCATATGATCTCAATTTTGAAAACAAAACAAGAAATAAAACTATATGTGAATAAATATGTTTTGATATTTTTGAGCATCAGAAAAAACCTTGAAAGAACATTTCAAACTGTTGGCACCGGATATCTAAGAATAGACAAGAATGAGATCTTTTCTTCAGTTTTTTTCCTTAAATGTGTCTGTGTTGGTTGCTTGGGGGCACTGACTCTGTATTGCATTTGTAGATAAATGGAAAATTCAGGTAGATATTTCTTATCAAAAGCACTCAAAAAGGAAGGCCTCAAAGTGTTCCAAAAATTTTTGTTAGAAAAACTACCGGTCTTTTTCTCCTCTTTAAGTGAGCCACGGTGACCTGTCAACTGTCAGACAGAGGAAAACTTGGGAGGTTCTTGAGTGCACTTGATTTGTCCACAGGTACTGAACACTCTTCCCTGCAATGCTGTTGAGCTGATTAATCTACATATTAAGAAGGAGGTGCTTTTGAGCAAAGGTGAACCTCACTGCTGCCTAAATCATATCTTAAAAGTTGCTTGAAGTGTTTTAAATATTAACAATAGAAATGTGCAATCAAAAGATCCCTTATTAGAGCAATTTTATCATGTAACCAATCTACAGTTTTAAAAAGTGGATCAGTTACCTGATGAAATTACTCTAATAAGGAATCTTTTCATTGGACTGATGCTTTCAAACTGTGGTACTGGAGATGACACTTGAGAGTCCCTTGGACAGAAAGGAGATCAAACCAGTCAATCCTAAAGGAAATCAACCCTGAATAATCATTGGTAGGACTGCTGCTGAAGCTGAAGCTCCAATACTTTGGCCACCTGATGTGAACAGCCGACTCACTGGGTTTCCCTGATCCTGGAAAGATTGAAAGTAGGAGGAGAAAGGGAAGACAGAGGATGAGATGGTTGGATGGCATCACCAACTCAATGGACATGAGTTTAAGCAACCTCCAGGAGATAGTGATGGACAGGGAGGCCTGGTGTGCTGCAGTCCATGGGGTCACAAAAAGTCAGACACGATTGAGTGACTGAACAACAACAAACCAGTCCACTAGACAGCATTACTGTGAGTCCAGAGGGAAGCCGGATCAGCACCCAGTAAATTGTCATTGGTCTCTAGGGGTTTATCATGGAGATGAAAAGTCTAGATGCACATAAAAATTAGAGAACATAATGAGACAAAAAATAATCTCTCTGCACAGCAACATCTACGACTCTCAGTACTGTAGACATTCAAAGAATAAACAAATGCATAAAGACTGCCAGATTTGGATAAAGGCTACAAAGAAAATGTTTGCATAATTAGAAATAAAATATAAAATAAAAATTCAAGTCTCTGCAAAATGTCATGATTACTTAAGGAAAATAATTCATTCAAATAACCAGAATATAAAGGAATTGAAATTTTTTTGAAATTGTCCTAAAGGACCACATATGCCTGTTAACCTCCTTCTTGAATTAATTGTGATTTTGAAGGTGGCTGCGAAGGTGTCTGAGTCTTTGATATTATTTAAGTGTTTTCTCAGTTTCTTCTTCTAAGGACTCTGAAGGGGTCCTATTTTGTAAATCTGAAAATGAGGCTGCTGATCCAAATATCCGTTAAGGAGATCTAATGATTTTTCCTTGGCAATGTTTGCATTTTCAGTGGAGCTCTCAGAAATTGTCTCAAGAGCTCTGTAGGCTTGCCTTATTTTCTGGGCAATCTTCCAGCCAGGGAAGGAATTGAAGCATTTAGTGCTCAGCCCTTTGGACATTAGTGGTCTCCCTGCCAAGGCTGCCTAGGACTAAACTACGTCCTGAATGTTGCAATTACCTAGAGCATCGTTATTGTGAATGATGGATACTCATGTAGTCTTCTCATTTTGCAAAGTGCTTTATAGTCATGATGCATGCTCAGTCATGTTCGACTCTTTGCGACCTCACGGACTGTAGCCCGCCAGACTCCTCTGTCCATGACAAGAATACTGGAGTGGGTTGCCATTTCCTCCTCTAGGGGATCTTCCCCACCCAGGGATCGAAACCATATCTTTTGCATTGACAGGTGGATTCTTTACATCCATGCTACCTGAGAAGCCCATGCTTTATAATGGTATTCCCTTATTATTTTTAGATGTCAATGCCTAATTCCAAGATGCCTTGGCCAAGCCTTAAAAGGATTGGCTTCTGGGGTGGGGAGTCCAGTCCTTTCCCCTCCTGGGCTGAATGCACATGGACTCATTGGTGTCAGTTCATCAGGTATACCCCTAAGCCCTGAGAACAGGAAGCAAACCAAGTAAATCCTGTCCTGATCTGGGGCTGTATTCAGCCTTTTTTTTCCAGATTACCATTTCTGCTATAAGGATTGAGTACTTATTGCTTTTCTCAGCAGCAAAGACTACCTCCTTTCCTTGAATCTGACAAACATTTCTAGTTTCAGTCATTAAGAAATAATTCTATCAAAAACATATGAATAGTTTAAAGGTACTTTTAATAAGATAGTGGAGGTACTTATACTGTAATGTACATTGTGTCAGTAAATATATATCTTTTTTAAAACAGTGCCATTTTTTTCTAAACAAGAACCTTGCTTCTTGTCTTATTATCTATTGGCGTGACTTGTCAGGACTTCACAATCCAGCTGAGCCACTGAGTGAGCAAAATATTCCCTAAAGTTTTCAAAGTATTTCAAAGAAGTTTAGAAATACATTTAGTTCTTTTCAGTTATGAAAGGGAAGCAATTAGAAGCTGAATGGCTCAGAACTAGAACAAAAAATTTCACAATTCATATGAAAACACAAAAAACCCGGAATAGCCAAAGCAGTTTTGAGACAGAAAAATGGAGCTGGAAGAATCAACCTTCCTGACTTCAGATTATACTACAAAGCTACAGTCATCAAGACATATGGTACTGGCACAAAGACAGAAATATACACCAATGGAACAAGATAGAAAGGCCAAAAATAAACCCATGCACCTATGGGTACCTTATTTTTGACAAAGGAGGCAAGAATATACAATGGGGCAAAGACAGCCTCTTCAATAAATGGTGCTGGGAAAACTGGACAGCTACACATAAAAGAATGAAATTAGAACACTTTCTAACACCATACACAAAGATAAGCTCAAAATGGATTAGAGGCCTAAATGTAAGACTGGAAACTATAAAACTCTTAGAGGAAAACATAGGCAGAACACTCGATGACATAAATCAAAGCAAGATCCTCTGTGATTCACCTCCTAGAGTAACAGAAATAAAAACAAAAGTAAACAAGTGGGACCTGATTAAACTTAAAAGCTTTTGCACAGAAAAGGAAAATAAAAGCAAGGTGAAAAGACAGCCCTCAGAATGGGAGAAAATAATAGCAAATGAAACAACTGACAAAGGATTAATTTCCAAAATATACAAGCAGCTCATACAACTCAATGCCAGAAAAACAAATCAAAAAGTGGGGAAAAGACCTAAACAGACATTTCTCCAAAGAAGACATACAGATGGCTAACAAGTACATGAAAACATGCTCAACATCACTCATTATTAGAGAAATGCAAATCAAAACTACAATGAGATATCACTTCACACCAGTCAGAATGGCCATCATTAAAAAGTCTACAAACAATAAATGCTGGAGAAGGTGTGGAGGAAAGCGAATGCTCTTGCACTGTTGGTGGGAATGTAAATCGATACAGCCACTATGGAAGACAGTATGGAGAGTCCTTAGAAAACCAGGAATAAAACCACCATATGGCCAGTCAATCCCACTCCTAGGCACATACCCTGAGGAAACCAAAATCGAAAAAGCACACGTATCCCACTGTTCATTGCAGCACAATTTACAATAGCTAGAACATGGAAGCAACCTAGATGCCCATCGACAGATGAACGGATAAAGAAGTTGTGGTACATATACACAATGGAATACTACTCAACCATAAAAAGGGATGCATTTGAGTCAGTTCTAATGAGGTGGATGAACCTACAACCTACTATACAGAGTGAAGTAAGTCAGAAAGAGAAAGATAAATACATTCTAATGCATATATACAGAATCTAGAAAAATGGTACTGAAGAATTTATTTACAAGGCAACAGTGGAGAAACAGACATATAGAATAGATTTATAGACATGGGGAGAGGGGAGGAGAGGGTGAGATGTATGGAAGGAGTAACATGGAAGCTTACATTACCATATGTAAAATAGAGAGCCAAAAGGAATTTGCTGTGTGGCTCAGGAAATTCAAACAGGGGCTCTGTGTCAACCTAGAGGAGTGGGATGGGGGGAGATGGGAGGGAGGTTCAAAAGGGAGGGAATATATGTATACCTATGGTTGATTCATGTTGAAGTTTGACAGAAAACAACAAAATTCTGTAAAGCAATTATCCTTCAATAAAAAATAATTTAAAAAAAAAGAAAATAAACTGGATGGCTCTAGATTTTGATGGACCCTGGCACTGTGAGGGTCCCTCGTGGAGTCTGGGGCCTCCTAATTCAAGATCAAAGTCAGAGTGTTGGCTTCCCACAATGGTGTCATTGATTAGCCTTCCATACCTGGACTGGTTAAGAATTGATGGACAGTATTGCTGTTCTGGCCATCTGTAATTGTCTCATTAGTTAGGGATACTCCCATTGTGAATCCCCCTGAGCCTATGGAGTTGAAGCTAAAGGCTCCACACAACTCTCTTCACACACTTCATTGTTGGGGTGAATGTGGACATTAAGACCTTTCCTCCTTTCCCTGAGACCGAATCCTCTTGTCATCCTCTGCTGATCTCCCAAACTTACCCAAATGGCCACAGCCCAGTGGAACTGGAATATCCGCAGCAGGTGGCTGTAGAAGGATGTGAGGAACTGACCTCGGTATCTTTCTTGTTGGTTTCAATTCTAGAAGAACTAGAGCAACATGCAGAAGTAAAGTGAAGCATTATTTCCCCATTAGGATTGACCATGGAACCGTTGTATGTTCCTAGAATCATATTTCATCATGTGTTGTCATTTATTCCCTCTCATGTGTAACAGGGATATCTGTGTTTATTTTGTACTTCCTTGCAAAAGGGGAGGACAACCAAAAGGATATTTGTCTCACATCTGAAAACCATCCTTATTTTGAAGAAAGCTTAAGATAAGGGGAAGAGTGGGACTTTCCTGGTGGTCCAGAGGTTAAGGATCTGCATTCCTATGCAGAGGATGTGGTTCAAATACCTGGTCAGGGAACTAAGATCCCACATGCTGCAGAGCTACTAAGCCTGCATGTAGCAATGAAAGATGCTACTACTAAGATCCCATATAAATAAATATTATTTAAATAAATAAATATTAAATATATGTTTATTTAAATAATAATTAAATATTATTAATAAATAATTAATGATATTAATAAATAAATATTTAAAATATAAGAAAACAAAAAAAGATCAGGGCGAGCAGGACCTTGACTCTCTTTAAGGAAATTTATTTCCAGATCTTAAAAAAAGATTTCTTAAAAAAATAAAGATGTTCTTATCCCATTCCCCTGATGCAAGGTAGGGATTGAGTATTTGACCAAAGCAAAGCCTACTGTCCCTGGAGAAGGAAATGGCAACCTACTCCAGTATTCTTGCCTGAGAAATCCGAATGGACAGAGGGGGCTGCTGGGCCAGATAAAACTTAGCAACTAAACAATGATGACAAAGTCTACTGTGTTCCTCCCTTGGGCTTTGACTCTGGGGCAGTGATACAAAGAAGCGGAGGGGCATTCTCAAATTCATCTTGTAGTGGCCGCAGTGATTCCCACTGTCTACTGGTGGTAGGGTTAGCAGTGATGCTGGAATACTGTGGCCACAAAAAGGTCCTACATAGAGTTCCATTGGAATGATTTTGGCTGTGACTCTGGCCTGTCTTCATTTTGCCCACTTTTGTGCCTGGTTGACTAGCTCTGCCTGAATCCTGCAAATTACTCCCCATCCTTAGGAAAAATTGCTTTTTGCTTTAAAGTAATCAGAGTTGGTTTCCATTACATGGAACCGAGAACCCTGAACAGTGGCATCATTCTGGGACCCAGGACATTGATGACAAAGGCTAGTAGAATCTATTTGGTCCAATATCTCTTCTTAAGAATAAACCAAAGTTTGCTTTGAACTTGGGAGTGAGTCTTTGTGTCAGCGAACATTTATATTTTGAGTTAAGTCCCTGAAGCACACAGACCATTAATCACTGTGTTTTTATTATTCTAATATTTTGTGTTCTTAGTGGCTAATTGTACAATCCATACAAATGTTGATGGTACAAGCTTCCTCTGAATTCTTACTGAAATAGGCTCTGATGATGCCTTTTGTAGATAACCCTGCTGCAATTGCCTCTGAATTCATGCTGTGATGAGAAAAATTTTATAAATATTCTTGACCTTACGAAGGGAAATAATAACTTACAGAAGAGAGTTATCCAAAGTGTGTCTTCATAATTACTTAGGAGATGTGTTTTTGATTTGTCTTGTCCCCAAATGTTTACCAAATTCAATAGTTAAAAACCATCTGTGTTGCTTCCTTACAAATTTGTTGCTTGTATATTTACAATGGAATATGTTTACTTGTCATTTTGGGGAACTATTTTCATAGTGCTCACTTCACATGACAGGTTTCTCATTTCATGAATGGATGCTATTTTGGTCGATGTGACCCAAATCTCTGGAATGGTTTTCAGGGATCAGTAGGGTGTCTATTGTATTTCGTGTATGCTGAAACTTTTATGTATTACATAGTGATTGCTGTTGTTATTCAGTCGCTCAGTCATGTCCGACTCTTTTCAAACCCATGGACTGCAGCACATCAGGCCTCCCTGTCCATCACCAACTCCCGGAGTTTGTTCAAACTTGAATCTACCGAGTCAGTGATGCAATCCAACCATCTCATCCTCTGTTATCCCCTTCTCCTCCTGGCTTCAATCTTTCCCAGCATCAGGGTCTTTTCCAATGAGTCAGCTCTTCCCATCAGGTGGCCAGAGTATTGGAGCTTCAACTTCAGCATCAGGCCTTCCAATGAATATTCAGGACTGATTTCCTTTAGGATTGCCTGGCTTGATCTCTTTGCAGTCCAAGTGACTCTCAAGAGTCTTCACCAACACCACAGTTCAAAAGCATCAGTTCTTTAGCACTCAGCCTTCTTTATGGTCCAATGCTCACATCCATACACGACTACTGGAAAAACCATAGCTTTGACTATACAGACTTTCTTGGTGGGGTTTCCCTTTACCTACATTGCAGATAAAGAATCTGCCTGCAGTGTAGGAGACCACAGTTCAATTAAAGCAAATTTGGAAAACTCAGCAGTGGCCACAGAACTGGAAAAGGTCCATTTTCTTTCCAATCCCAAGGAAAGGCAATGCCAAAGAATTTTCAAACTACCCCACAATTGCACACATGTCATACAGCTAGCAAAGTAATGCTCAAAATTTTCCAGGCCAGGCTTCAACAGTACATGAACTGAGAACTTCCAAATGTTCAACCTGGATTTAGAAAAGGCAGAGGAACCAGAGATGAAATTGCCAACATCTATTGAATCATCAAAAAAGCAAGAGAGTTCCAGAAAAACATCTATTTCTGCTCTATTGACTATGCCAAAGCTTTTGGCTGTGCGGATCACAACAAACTGTGGAAAGTTTTTCAAGAGATGGGAATACCAGACCACCTTATCTGCCTCCTGAGAAATCTGTATGCAGGTCAAGAAGCAACGTTAGAACCGGACATGGAACAACAGACTGGTTCCAAGTTGGGAAAGGAGTACGTCAAGGGTGTATATTTTCACCCTGCTTATTTAACTTCTATGCAGAATACATCCTATGAAATGCCAGGCTGGATGAAGCACAAGCTGGAATCAAGCTTGACGGAAGAAATATCAATAACCACAGATATGCTGATGACATCACCCTTATGGCAAAAATCAAAGAGGAACTGAAGAGCCTCTTGACGAAAGTGAAAGAGGAGAGTGAAAAAGTTGGCTTGAAACTCAACATTCAAAAACAGTAAGATCATGGCATCTGGTCCCATCACTTCATGGCAAATAGAGAAACAATGGAGACAATGACAGACTTTATTTTCTTGGGCTCCAAAATCACTGCACATGGTGACTGCAACCATGAAATTAAAAGACACTTGCTCCTTGGAAGAAAAGTTATGACCAACCTAGACAGCATATTAAAAAGCAGAGATATTACTTTGCCGACAAAGGCCCATCTAGTCAAAGCTATGGTTTTTCCAGTAGTTAGGTATGAATGTGAGAGTTGGACTATAGAGAAAGCTAAGCACTGAAGAACTGGTGCTTTTGAACTGTGGTGTTGGAGAAGACTCTTCTGAGTCCCTTGGACTGCAAGGAGATCAAACCATTCAATTCCAAAGGAAATCAGTCCTGAATATTCATTGGAAGGACTGGTGCTGAAGCTGAAGCTCCAATACTTTGGCCACCTGATTCGAAAAACTGACTCATTAGAAAAGACCCTGATGCTGGGAAAGACTGAAGCCAGGAGGAGAAGGGGACAACAGAGGATGCGATGGTTGGATGGCATCACCGACTCAATGGACATGAATTTAAGCATGCTCTGGGAGTTGGTGACAGACTGGGAAGCTTGGCATGCTGCCGTCCACAGGGTCCCAAAGAGTCAGACATGACTTAGTGACTGAACTGAACTGAACTGAACTGACCTATGTTGGCAAAGTAATGTCTCTGCTTTTTAATATGCTGTCTATGTTGGTCATAGCTTTTCTTCCAAGGAGCAAGCATCTTTTAATTTTATGGCTGCAGTCACCATGTGCAGTGATTTTGGAGCCCAAGAAAATTGTCTGTCACTGTTTCCATTTTTTCCCCATCCGTTTGCCATGAAGTGATGGGACTCTGTGCCGTGATCTTAGTGTTTTGAATGTTAAGTTTTAAGCCAGCTTTTTCATAGTGATGTGTGCATGCGAATGCTTACTTAATATTACCATATTAAAATATATCAAAATATCCAGAATTATCCTATGAATTGACATACAAATGCAACATGAAATGAAAATGTAAACCATCTGAATAAATAAAACATTTACCCAACCACTGTTTATGGTGTCATCCTACTAAACACAAGGCCCTTTGAGGAAAGCAGAAGCTGATATGCATTCTGCCTTTGAGGAATTGTCTGTTTAATGACAGGAAGTCAGTTTCATTGGGAAGCTTATATGCCAATGGTAATTGTGTGTTGGTAGTCAACCACAAGTATAAACTCCTTGTTAGCATATGTGTGTTCCTGACAAATCTTTGGAAGTAAGCATTTGGATATAGAAAGGTCATATCCTTTAAAGGTTTCAGTCTTTACACAAAAGTCTCTGATATCCCTAACCTAATATTTTAAGGCCAACTTCTATTTTTGTAGTTATACTTAATAAGATAAGGGTAAGATTTTGAAACTCTTGAGGCCTGAAGGAGACTAAAAACAGAGAGAATACCAGAGCAGTTTAGACCTAGAATGAAGCACAGATTATCTGGCTCAACCGTTAAGTTTATCAGAAGTCTACTGTTCAACCTTTCAATCATTAGTATCTGAGAAATGACAAGACAACTTCCTTGATCACCTTTTCCTTCTTCCATCTCCCTTCCCCACCTTACTGTTTTCTTCTGGAGTATTAAAGAGCCCTCCTGGGGATGTTTTCATTTTGGGCAGAAGTCAGATGCCAGTGCTGATTTGAAGACATCACACGACTGAGCAACTAAGCAAGCATCGTGGTCTTAGGAAGGCAACTGGGACGCAGCCTACTCCTTCACACTGATGCAGCCTCCTTGTCCATGCTCTTCTTCATGATCATAGAGCACAGCATTGACAAACTTTCTGCAAAGGGTCAGAATAAATATTCTAGGTGTTGTGCTTCCTTTCCTTTCTACCCAACTTACTCTGCTCTGCTGCTATAGTGTGCAAGCAGCCAGAGACAAAACAAATGGGTGCAGTGGGGTTCCACTCAACTGTGTTTATAGAAACTGAAACTTGAATTTTATACAATTTTCACAGGCCAAGAAATAGTGTCTTTCTTTTAATTCTTTTCAGTCATCTGAAAACAAAAATCATGCTTAGTTCACAAGTTGTACAAAAACAGGCCGTAGTCAGATTTGGCTGGTGGGCCACAATTTTTCTATCCCTTTTGTAGGGAACACTTATGGAATGTTCCTTATATGTATACTGATGAATCTAACCTAGTTAGAGTTGATACTCAAAGAAAATAAAAATAAAAATAACGGCCTCAACCCTGGTTGTTGTTCTTGTTGTTGCTTTGTCACTAAGAAATGTCCAACTCTTTGTGACCCCATGAAGGCTCCTCTAGAGCCTAGCCTGCCAGGCTCCTCTGTCCATATGCTTCTCCAGGGAAGAATACTGGAGTGAGTTGCCATTTCCTTCTCCAGGAGGATCTTCCCAACCCAGGGATCAAACCTGCATCTCCTGCATTGCAGGCTGATTCTTTACCACTGAGTCACCTGGGAAGCCAACCCTAGTTAGAATCCCAGAATTTTAGGAATTATTTTCCTTATCTCTCTACATTTCAAGATGACCAGGTGGTGGACCAGACACATAAAATAACTGCCCACCATGACCTGGTAGTCAACCTTTTTTCTATGCTTATTCAGATACCAAGTTCTACTGGACTGTGCCCCATATTTATTTCTTATTTATTTTCCTGTCCCCTCATCTTTGGGATTCTCCATGGGCGATGTCTGCCAGCATTTATGGAAGGTAGATGCCTGTCTGTCTACTGATCCCCTCAGTAATCAAGGAAGCTTCCCAGGGAAGAAGTGTGGATGAAGCTCCATATAAAGCAGTGAGGTGGTTGTGGGAGGGCTTCAAACTGCTGAGTCATTGCTGTGTCATCATTTACAAGTTGCCATTTCTGTTACAAGGCAAATGTGAGGGTGTGTGAATTTACGTACAATTTATAACATCAAATTCAGTGAAACATTTGCCAGTAGCTTTATATAGGGTGGATCAAAGTAAAGGACAGAAGCCTAGAGACTGGAAAGAAAAATGAGATTAAGATTTCATCACAGCTCCAGATTTCAGCCACACATCAAAGGTGTTTGTTCTGTTGGCTTGTTTTAAGAACATGCTTACATGGGTTACTGTATAATTTATTTGTCAGAGTAAGGATTTTAAATGCCGTTAAACTAAAGACATTATGAGAAAACCAATTTTCTCTCTCTCTCTTTTTTTTTTTTTTTTTGGTATTCATCCTGAGATAAAATGCAAAGGTAAGTTGTATGTATGGAGCAAATAATTTCTCTTTTATTAAGACTCTTTCCTGTCTCATTTTTGGTTGAGGGTCCCAGGTAAAAAGTCTCAAGCGTTCCAATATTCCAAAGTGAGAAACTGGACCCCGTAATTGAGGCTTGTAAAGGAGAGTCAAAATCCTGTTTTTTTAGACTCTCAGCTAGCCGTCTACCCCAGGCTAGGAAAGAGACCAAGATCGTGGCATGGATAGAAGAGCCTGAAACTTGGAGAGATCTCTTGGGGAAAAGTTGGGCTTTGAGTTTCATGTTTCTCCCAAAGTCTCATGTTTCTCTCCTCAATCACGTGTCATGAAACAGCTTCTTCTTTTGATATTTTTTCAACCATTTAAAATGGTAAAGCCTTTCTTAACTTGCTGGTTGTACAAAAACAAGTAGTGGGCTGGATGTGCTCCACGGGCTGTAGTTTGCAGAGCTCAGACTTGGAAACAAAAAGGGAGGAAATAGGTTTTTGATCATAAAACTGTCCTAAAAATTATTGTTTGTCCCTGAAGTTTCACGAGGAAGACTTTTTTTTAACATGACTATGATAGTAATTGCTGTTGTTCATTCATTCATTCGTGTCCGATTCTTTGTGACCCCATGGACGGCAGCACGCCAGGCTTCCCCGTCCATCACCGTCTCCCAGAGTTTGCTCAAACTCATGTCCATTGAGTCAGTGATGCCATCCACCATCTCATCCTCTGATAGTAATAATAGCTAATACTTTAATAGTGGTTTCCATGTGCCTGATGCTTGTGAAGTACTTTCCTCTATTTATTTATTTGGTTCTCATGATACAGCAATGAGTTAAATATTCAATACTATTAAATAATTTAGCCAAATTCTCAGTTTTAGTGAAAATAGCAGGGCCTAGATGCAGATCCAAGTGATCGCCTTCTAGCATGCCACACTTAACCACAAGGCTAGTTTCTCACTTACGTTGGTCACACACCCAGTGAAGCCCGCTATACTGTTTTTCTGCTTGAGTTTTCTAGACAGTTTAGCAGGGTGTTCTCATGTACAACCTGTCTTCAAGGAGGTGTCTGAAGTCAGAGAGATAGAAAAGTGCTGAGCAATCTTCAATATAAATCAACATACATTTTTTAAATTCTTGAGTGACATAATTTTAGCAGGTAAATTGATCATCACAGGAAGGCTTTCAGAAAAGTTTCTTAAAATGAGGATGAAGAAAGAAAGCTTTATTTGATTGGGTGAGTCCACTGGGGACATAGTGAGTCTGATTGTCCTTTGGGAACTCAATAGGCCTCCAACCAGCAGAGTGTTTTACTTTCCATCTAATCTCCAAGTCACTAATCAAAAGGAGGACTGTAGCCCATAAGAAGAAAATTCATCATGAAGGACTCCAAGTCTGTGAAAATTTTCTCATATATATGTGGCCAATTGTAATCAGTCTCTGAAACAAGTTATGTTTTATGTGTATGTGTGTGTTTGTTGAGAAAGGACCACACTTCATTTGTGTGGGGAGGACAAGAGGTACACTATAAAAGCCTGTGGATTCTGCAAGATTCTAGCTGTACCACTTTTGTATTGATTAACACCTGGCAATTTCCTTTCCCTCTCTAGCAGCCAATTACTTCTCTGAAAAGAATAAAATAGGGATGATAATATTACTAAATTCACAGGGTCATTGAAAAGATTAAGGGCAATAATGTATGTGCATTGCAATCTATAAAAAATACATATATTAATATATTTTAATAAAGCCAGTGAAAAAAGACAAGTCAAGCTGAATCTAAAGGAACCCTATTGCTACCTGCATCAGCAAATCAAGATAACACAGTTGCTGTTTCTTTTTTCAATAATAGCTCGAAGGCAGCTAATAGTATAACCTCTGTTGCAGGTAGTTTCTGAGTCGCTGTCACTTTAGAAATGTCTTAGGGGACAGATTTTCCTGGAGGACGAAATGGCAACCCACTCCAGTGTTCTTGCCTGGGAAATCCCATGGACAGAGGAGCCTGGCAGGCTACTTTCTATGAGGTCACAGAGTCAGACACGACTGGACATGCATGCAAAAAAAGGATAGATTTTATGAAAATGTTTGTTTTACCTTCCTTTAATGAGAAATATTTTCCCAGTTTTGGTCTTAACTTTCTATGTTTTAAAAGAATGTCGCTCTTTTCGTGCCTAGCACAGCCATGACTCAGGGTCCCAAGAAGCATGTAGCAACTCCAAAACATTGGATGCTGGATAAAGTGACTGGTGTGTTTGCCCCTCGTCCATCTACCTGTCCCCACAAGCTGAGGGAATGTCTCCCCCTAACCATTTCCTTAAGGAATGGACTTAAGTATGCCCCAACAGGAGATGAAGTAAAGAAGATTTGCATGCATCATTCCATTAAGACGGATGGCAAAGTCCACACCAATATAACCTACCCTGCTGGTTTTATGGATGTCATTAGCATTGATAAGACTGGAGAGAATTTTTGTTTGATCTATGACACCAACGGTCGTTTTGCTGTTCATCGTATTACACCTGAGGAGGCCAAGTATAAACTGTACAAAGTAAGAAACATCTTTGTGGGGACAAAAGGAATCCCTCATCTGGTGACCCATGATGCTTGCATCATCCGTAAGCCTGATCCCCTTCTCAAGGTGAATGACACCATTCAAATTGACTTGGAGACTGGCAAGATTACTGATTTCATCAAATTTGACACAGGTAACGTGTGCATGGTGACTGGAGGTGCTAACCTGGGAAGAATTGGCTTGATTACCAGCCAGGAGAGAAATCCAGGTTCCTTTGATGTAGTTCATGTGAAAGATGTGAATGGCAACAGCTTTGCCAACAGCTCTCGAACATCTTCCTTATTGGCAAAGGCAACAAACCATGGATCTCTCTTCCCCGTGGAAAGGGTATTTGCCTTACCGCTGCTGAGGAGAGAGACAAGAGACTGGCAGCCAAACAGAGCATGGGATAAAATGATCTCTGGGTGATGTGATTGGAGAAGTCTTTGCACCTGATTAAAGATAATTCCAAGTGATTAAATTTTAAAAAGAAAAAGAAACTCAACTACTAAAGTTAGAAATAGGTGTGGTGGCCTCTTAAGGAAAAGGTATGCTATTTGATAAAAAATCTCAGCTCTTTTGATAGTTCTTAGTTCAGGTTAACTAACATTCAAGAATAAATTGATGTTTTTTTTTCAGTTGTGTCATTTAAAACTGCCAATGTTATCCATTCCAAGGTTTACCTTTATTGTTATCAGCCCACTCTGTCATCACCCAAAATTAAATTACTAGCTTTCCTCAAGATTTTCTTATTTTTGATCAGATAAAATTTGCCTTCTTTGCAGTTTCAAGATGAATAGGGTGTACATAGGATTTGGGCTTCGTGTTGATTGAAAGTATAGCTCTCTAGCAACAAGGATCTTGCTGGCTGACCTCTGTTACATGTAAACACAAGCAGAACAGAAAGAAAAATGTGTTACACACTTGTATGTGTTAGTTCAGACTACCATAACACATAACAGGAGTTGGATGGTTTAAACAACAGACTGATTTCTCATAGTTGTGAAATCAATAAAGTCCACGATCAAGGTGTGGGCTGATTTGGTTCTTGACTAGGGCTTTCCTGCTAGAGTGTAGATAGGTGTATTCTCATTATGTTCTCATGTTGAGGGGAGAGAGAGAGAAAGGGAGAGAGAGGAAGAGAGAAATAGAGACCAGGGAGAGAGAATGGGAGAGCGAAAGAGAAAGAGAAGTAAAGCGAGAGAGGAGAAGAAGCCAGCAAGATTCCTGGTCTTTATAAGGGCACTAATTCCATCATGGGGGCTCCATCCTCATGACCTAATTAGTTCCAAAGTCCAACCTTCTAATACCATCACATTGGAAATCAGGGCTTCAACATATGAATTCTAGGGGAGCAGGAATCAGTCCATAGCACTGTAGAGAGAGACAGCTCCTCTGCAGCAAATCCTCAAATGGGATTGCGCTTGCTTGCTTTGGAGACAAAACATAAACAATTAATTATTCCAAAGCTGGCTGAAGTAGAGGAACTAAATAGAATTTCCTCAATGACTCTTGAAAACAAAGTGGTCTTAGGACTCCCCTGGTACAAGGATGATTTGAAGAAGGAATAGCTTGTGAATGCTTGTAAAATCTCATTTTGATAAATTTAAGAGAGATGGAAGTGGCATTGCTACATTCCGATTATATTTAAATGGAATGATATCAAAGCACAGAGGTGGTGTTACTGGGCAGAATTTGGTTTATCTAAATAAAGCCAGCATTGTTACGTACTGGTTTTTCCATTTCTTCTTCATTTTCATCTCCTTTCCTCTGCACCGTGTGGAGGTACCTGCCTTGGAGATATTCTTTCCCTGATCTCTAGTTCTGACAATTTCCCCACTCTCATTTATTTTCAACCTCCTTCACTCCTCTGGGTCCCTAATATAACAATACTGATACAGTAGAAAGCGCTAATTCTGAACCATAACCGTGTTTTCATTCAGCAGATCCACTGCTATGTGGACAGGGACTTGTGAACGCATCTGTTCTACAGGATTTTTCATTTAAAATAATTTTCTGAAACCACATCAGCAAAGTACTACTGTGATAAACTATCCCAAAAGATGTGGATGTAGTTTTGCTAATCACAACTCTAAATTAAAATGGTGTGTAATCATGGGATTCTACCTGTATTCATTTGTTCTCACACGTTTATGAAGTCAAACTCTGAGCTAGTGTTATTTAGATGTGGATTTCAGGTTTTGTCCTCACCTAATCATTGAACTGGGCCTTTATGGGGTTGCTGGACCCCCTGGCATTCAGTGGCAAGGCTATTAGCCTTGGTGAGGAGAAAAGTTTTTGGAAAAACACACTGCTTTATGCTAGATTAGCTATTAACTGTTTCTTCAAAAATTGTACCCAGTTTCTCCTGTGATAAACTTATGATGGAGTCTATAAGATGCAAGGGCCTGAATAATATCATTCTAATAGTCTGCCATTGGTTGCCTTGATTACAGAGGTTAACATTAGTGCTTGAATAATACTTCTTGCTTGTTTTCCAAAGCCCTACAAAGTGCAAAGTGCAACTAAAGGCACAACGCAACTCTTTCTGATCTTGAATTTCAGATGAGTGATACCCAAACGCGGGGGTCCCCAGCCCCCAGGCCATGGACTCTTACATGTCTGTAGGTTGTTAGGAACCAAGCTGCTCAGCAGGATGTGAGCAGCAGGTGAGGGAGTGAAGTTTCACCCGTATTTACAGCCACACCCCATCACTTGCATTGTCACATGAGCTCTGCCGCCTGTCAGATCAAGGGTGACATAAGAAATGCAATGTGCCAGAATCATGCCAAAACCATCACTTACACACTCCGGGTCCATGGAAAAATTGTCTTCCACAAAATCAGTTCCTGGTGCCAAAACTGTTGGGGACCACTGCCCAAAGGGAATTGAAGAATTTTATATCTGCCTGTAGCTAGCTCCAGGACAGTTTCCTATGAAGAGAAACTTGGCTCTAGGGGGGCAGTCACTGAAATCGCTGGGATGGACTTTAGCCATGTTAGTTTAGTACAGTGACTCTTAAATGGGGTTATTTTATCCCTCTTCTCCACTGCAACCAAGGGCATTTGGTGATGTGTAGAGACATTCTGGCAGCTAGAACTTGGGGGAGGTGGTGTATCTAGTGAGCAGAGGCCACAGATGGTGCCCAACATGAGACAATGCCCAGGACAGTCCCACACGACAAAGAATGATCTGACCCCAAAGGCTAATAGTGCTGAGACTGAGAAAGCCTGGTTTCAATAAGGAGCATGTTTGGACCTTAGCAGTTAAAAGGCTAAGGAGGATGGCAGCCCAGACTATAGACTATAATGCAGCTACCAAACAGTGACTTAGAGCTATGCGTCTCAATTTGTAGAGCTGTTAAAGATGTACTAAGTGGATAAAAGCAAGTTACAAGTGATGATGATAATAATTATTATTATAACCAATCTTTATTGAGAAGTTACTCGGTCATTACATTAAATGCTTTAATTATATCATCCCATTAAATTCTTCCAACAATATGGGGTATACATTATTATTAATCCTGCCTTTCTATACATTGACACTGAGGCATGGAGAAATTAGGTGAAGTTGCCTAAAATCACACATGTTACAGCCTCCAGAGCTCACTTGCATCATCACTTCGTGTGTGCTGTGTGTGTTAAGTCGCTTCAGTCGTGTCCGACTCTTTGCGACTCCATGGACTGTAGCCTGCCAGGCTCCTCAGTCCATAGGATTCTCCAGGCAAGAATATAGGAGTGGGTTGCCATTTCCTCCTCTAGGGCATCTTCCCAACCCAGGGATCAAATTCACGTCTCTTAACATTTCTTGCTTTGGCAAACGGGTTCTTTACCACTAGCGCCACCTCAGGAGCATCACTTCATCTATATGTACAAATACAATGATACGATACTAAAGAGTTTAAAACAGCAATGGTTTCACCTCTACCCCCTTTCTAACCAGGGATGCTACTCCCCAAAGAAAAGCTCTTTAATCATTTTTGCTTTAGATCTGTTTAACTTCACAACTCCAGATAATTACTAGATAAAAAAAAAAAGAGGCAATTTAATGATTTGTTTATCTCATGATTTATTTATCTCATGTAGCTCACTCATACTATGTGATGCCCTCTCTCCCTTCCCTCTCAGCTCTCTTTTTAAAAAAAAAAAAAAATTATCATCTACTTCTGTTGGTCACAGTTGCAACTTTGAATAACAAGGTAGTGCTTTGTTTTTTATCATTTCCTAAATTGTATCACCTAGAGCCAGACATCCTGGAGTGTGAAGTCAAGTGGGCCTTAGGAACCATCACTACAAACAAAACTAGTGGAGGTGATGGAATTTCAGTTGAGCTATTTCAACTCCTAGAAGATGATGTTGTGAAAGCGCCGCACTCAATGTGCCAGCAAATTTGGAAAACTCAGCAGTGGCCACAGAACTGGAAAAGGTCAGTTTTCATTCCAATCCTAAAGAAAAGCAATGCCAAAGAATGCTCAAACTACCGCACAATTGCACTCATCTCATACACTAGCAAAGTGATGCTCAAAATTCTCCAAGCCAGGCTTCAACAGTACATGAACCATGAACTTCCAGATGTTCAGCCTGGATTTAGAAAAGGCAGAGGAACCAGAGATCAAATTGCTAACATTCGCTGGATCATTGAAAAAGCAAGAGAGTTCCAGAAAGACATCTGCTTTACTGACTATGCCAAAGCCTTTGACAGTGTAGATCACAACAAACTGTGGAAAATTCTTAAAGAGATGGGAATACCAGACCACCTGATCTGCCTCTTGAGAAATCTGTATGCAGTTCAGGAAGCAACAGTTATAACTGGACATGGAACAACAGACTGGTTCCAAATTGGGAAAGGAGTACATCAAGGCTGTATATTGTCACTCTGCTTATTTAACTTATATGCAGAGTACATCATGAGAAACGCTGGACTGGATGAAGCACAATCTGGAATGAAGATTGGCGGGAGAAATATCAATAACCTCAGATATCCAGATAATACCACCCTTACGGCAGAAAGCAAAGAAGAACTAAAGAGCCTCCTGATGAACATGAAAGAGGAGAGTGAAAAAGTTAGCTTTAAATTCAACATTCAGAAAACTAAGATCATGACATCTGGCCCCATCACTTCATGGCAAATAGATGGGGAAACAGTGGAAACAGTGGCAGACTTTACTTTGGGAGGCTCCAAAATCACTTCACATGGTGACTACAGCCATGAAATTAAAAGACACTTGCTCCTTGGAAGAAAAGTTATAGCCAACCTACTCAGCATATTAAAAATCAGAGACATTACTTTGCTATTACATTGCTATGTCAAAGCTATGGTTTTTCCAGTAGTCATATATGGATGTGAGACTTGGACTATAAAGAAAGCTGAGCACCAAAGAAATGATGCTTTTGAACTGTGGCGTTGGAGAAGACTCTTGAGAGTCCCTTGGACTGCAAGGAGATCCAACCAGTCCATCCTAAAGGAGATCAGTCCTGAATATTCATTGGAGGGACTGATGCTGAAGCTGAAACTCTAATACTTTGGCCACCTCATGCAAAGAACTGACTCATTGGAAAAGACTCTGATGCTGGGAAAGATTGAAGGCAGGAGGAGAAGGGGCCGATGGAGGATGAGACGGTTGGATGGTATCAACGAACATGAGTTTGAGTAAACTCCAGGAGTTGGTGATAGACAGGGAGGCCTGGCGTGGTGCAGTCCATGGGGTCGCAAAGAATCGGACACGACTAAGCGACTGAGCTGAACTGAACTGAAATTGTGTCACAACCCCCTCCCTATATACTCTCTGTATTTCTCCTCTCCTCTCTTACCATTGTCATAATCTTTAACATTTATGTAGTCCTACAAACATCATCAAGTGTTCTGCAGTTGTCTTGCAGTTGATGCAAGAAGTTGACAACTACCTCCAGGAACTTCCCTGGTAGTCCAGTGGTTAAGAGTCCAGCTCGCAATGCAGGGGACATGGGTTCAGTCCCTAGTCAGGGAACCAAGACCTCCAGGCATCAGAGCAACTAAAGCCCACATGCTGCAGCTACTGAGTCCACAAGCTACAACTGAAGAGGCTGTGGTCCGCAACGAGAGACCTCACATCACACAGCTCGGGCACAGCACAGGCAAACACATAAATCAGCAAATATTAAAAAAAGAGGAGGAGCCAAGATGGCGGAGGAGTAGGACGGGGAGACCACTTTCTCTCCTACAAATTCATCGAAAAAATAACTAAACGCAGAGCAAACTTCACAGAACAACTTCTGATCGCTAGCTGAGGTCATCAGGCGCCCAGAAAAGCAGCCCATTGTCTTCGAAAGGAGGTAGGACAAAATATAAAAGATAAAAAGTGAGACAAAAGAGCTGAGGACGGAGATTCGTCCCGGGAAGGGAGTCTTGGGCGGCATTGCTTGGGGTAGGGTCCGGGCCTGAGTGCCCTGAGGACAATCAGAGGGAGCTTCTGTGAGTTGCCAACTTGAACTGTGGGAGACCAAAAGAGAGAGAATACATTAACCGGCCCGAACACACTGCCGGCCGTTCGCAGAACAAAGAGACCGAGAAAGTCCAGAGAAGAGCTCGCAGGCTGCGGACCGGCCCAGCCCCGCCGGAGGCAGGAGGCAGTGGGGAGGGGAAGGTCACGGCGAGACACAGGGCGCAGGCACCCGACTGGCGCGGGCGGGGACTAGGGCTGGGGATGCGGAGGGCGGAAGGCGCGCGCACCCGACTGGCGCCAGCGGAAACTGAGACTGGGTCCGCGGAAGGGAGTGAGCGCGCCACACCTGGGGAGAGTGCGCCCACCAAGCCCCTGGCTGCCTGGACCGCTCTGACGGGGAAGGCACAGAGAGCAGGCGCAGCTTTTCGTTCCACGCTTTTGTGGAACACCCGAGAGCTGGAACCTCGCGCAGCGCGGGGCGCACTCCATATAGAACAGCCGGGAGCCTGAGCAGCGCAGACGGAGAAAGCAGCGTCAGGCCCTCCCGGCAGCGCCAGCCCGCCCCCGCAGGGCCAGCCCCTCCCCGCAGCGTCAGCCCCGCCCCGCAGAGCGACGGAACTAGCTACCTGAATAAGAGTCCACCTCCGCCCGCCTGTGTCAGGGCGGAAATGAGGCTCTGAAGAGACCGGCAAACAGAAGTCAAATAAACAAAGGGAACCGCTTCAGAAGGGACTGGTGCAACAGATTAAAATCCCTTAGAAAACACGACTACACCGTAAGGGGCTTGTAGATACCGAGAAGTGTAAGCTGGAACGAGGAGCTATCTGAAACTGAGCTGAACCCACACTGACCGCAACAGCTCTAGAGAAACTCCTAGATATAATTTTACTTTTTTCTCTTTTTTTTTTCTTTTTTTTTTCTTTTTTTTATTTTTTATTTTTTCTCTTTTATCTTCCTTTAAAATCCCCTATTACTCCCCCATTACTCCTTAACTTTCATTTTCATAGATTTTTACGATTTTTTTAATTAGGGGAAAAAAAATTTTTTTTTTCTTTCTTTCTTTTTTTTCTTTTTTTTTCTTTTTTCTTCTTTTTTTTTCTTTTTCTTTCCTTTTTCTCTTCTATTTTCTATTTTTCTTTTCCTCTTATTTCTTTTAAAGTCCTCTAGTACTCCTCTACTACTCCTTAATTTTCATTTTCAACACACTATAACCTTACAAAAAAAAAAAGAAGAGAAGCCCTATTTTTAAACCGAAGATTATTCTCTCCCAATCTTGACTCTCTGTTTTCTACCTCAGAACACCTCTATTTCCTCCTTTCCCCTTCTCTTCCCAATCCACTTCTGTGAATCTTTGTAGGTGACTGGGCTACGGAGAACACTCTGGGAACAGACAGCTGCATAGATCTGTCTCTCTCCTCTTGAGTCCCCCTTTTTCTCCTCCTGCTCATCTGTATCTCCCTCCTCCCTTTCCTCTTCTTCATGTAACTCTGTGAACCTCTCTGGGTATGCCTAACAGGGGAGAATCTTTTCGCCATTAACCTAGAAGTTTTCTTATCAGTGCTGTATAGCTGGAGAAGTCCTGAGACTACAGGAAGAATAAAACTGAAATCCAGAGGCAGGAGACTTAAGCCCAAAACCTGAGAACACCAGAAAACTCCTGATTACATGGAACTTTAAGTAATAAGTGACCGTCCAAAAGCCTCCATACCTACACTGAAACCAACCACCACCCAAGAGCCAATAAGTTATAGAGCAAGACATACCACGCAAATTCTCCAGCAACGCAGGAACATAGCCCTGAACGTCAACATACAGACTGCCCAAGGTCACACCTAACACATAGACCCATCTCAAAACTCATTACTGGGCACTCCATTGCTCTCCAAAGAGAAGAAATCAAGTTCCACGCACCAGAACACTGACGCAAGCTTCCCTAACCAGGAAACCTTGACAAGCCAATCGTCTAACCCCACCCACTGGGTAAATCTTCCACAATAAAAAGGAACCACAGACCTCCAGAATACAGAAAGCCCACTCCAGACACAGCAATCTAAACAAGATGAAAAGGCAGAGAAATACCCAACAGGTAAAGGAACATGAAAAATGCCCACCAAGTCAAACAAAAGAGGAGGAGATAGGGAATCTACCTGAAAAAGAATTTAGAATAATGATAATAAAAATGATCCAAAATCTTGAAAACAAAATGGAGTTACAGATAAATAGCCTGGAAACAAAAATTGAAAAGATACAAGAAATGTTTAATAAAGACCTAGAAGAAATAAAAAAGACTCAATTAAGAATGAATAATGCAATGAATGAGATCAAAAACACTTTGGAGTGAACCAAGAGTAGAATAACGGAGGCAGAAGATAGGATAAGTGAGATAGAAGATAAAATGGTGGAAATAAATGAAGCAGAGAGGAAAAAAGAAAAAAGGATCAAAAGAAATGAGGACAACCTCAGGGACCTCTGGGACAATGTGAAACGCCCCAACATTCGAATCATAGGAGTCCCAGAAGAAGAAGACAAAAAGAAAGGCCATGAGAAAATACTCGAGGAGATAATAGCTGAAAACTTCCCTAAAATGGGGAAGGAAATAGCCACCCAAGTCCAAGAAACCCAGAGAGTCCCAAACAGGATAAACCCAAGGCAAAACACCCCAAGACACATATTAATCAAATTAACAAAGATCAAACACAAAGAACAAATATTAAAAGCAGCAAGGGAGAAACAACAAATAACACACAAAGGGATTCCCATAAGGATAACAGCTGATCTATCAATAGAAACCCTCCAGGCCAGAAGGGAATGGCAGGACGTACTGAAAGTAATGAAAGAGAATAACCTACAACCTAGATTACTGTATCCAGCAAGGATCTCATTCAGATATGAAGGAGAATTTAAAAGCTTTACAGACAAGCAAAAGCTGAGAGAATTCAGCACCACCAAACCAGCTCTTCAACAAATGCTAAAGGATCTTCTCTAGACAGGAAATGCAGAAAGGTTGTATAAACGTGAACCCAAAACAACAAAGTAAATGGCAACGGGACCACACCTATCAATAATTACCCTAAATGTAAATGGGTTGAATGCCCCAACCAAAAGACAAAGATTGGCTGAATGGATACAAAAACAAGATCCCTATATATGCTGTCTACAAGAGACCCACCTCAAAACAAGAGACACATACAGACTGAAAGTGAAGGGCTGGAAAAAAATATTTCATGCAAACGGAGACCAAAAGAAAGCAGGAGTCGCAATACTCATATCAGATAAAATAGACTTTCAAATAAAGGATGTGAAAAGAGACAAAGAAGGACACTACATAATGATCAAAGGATCAATCCAAGAAGAAGATATAACAATTATAAATATATATGCACCCAACATAGGAGCACCGCAATATGTACGGCAAACACTAACGAGTATGAAAGAGGAAATTAATAGTAACACAATAATAGTGGGAGACTTTAATACCCCACTCACAACTATGGATAGATCAACTAAACAGAAAATTAACAAGGAAACACAAACCTTAAATGACACAATGGACCAGCTAGACCTAATTGATATCTATAGGACATTTCACCCCAAAACAATCAACTTCACCTTTTTCTCAAGTGCACACGGAACCTTCTCCAGAATAGATCACATCCTGGGCCATAAATCTGGTCTTGGAAAATTCAAAAAAATTGAAATCATTCCAGTCATCTTTTCTGACCACAGTGCAGTAAGATTAGATCTCAATTACAGGAAAAAAATTGTTAAAAATTCAAACATATGGAGGCTACATAACACGCTTCTGAATAACCAACAAGTCATAGAAGAAATCAAAAAAGAAATCAAAATATGTATAGAAATGAATGAAAATGAAAACACAACAACCCAAAACCTATGGGATATTGTAAAAGCAGTGCTTAGGGGAAGGTTCATAGCATTACAGGCTTATATCAAGAAACAAGAAAAAAACCAAATAAATAACCTAACCCTACACCTAAAGCAATTAGAGAAGGAAGAAATGAAGAACCCCAGGGTTAGCAGAAGGAAAGAAATCTTAAAAATCAGGGCAGAAATAAATGCAAAAGAAACTAAAGAGACCATAGCAAAAATCAACAAAGCTAAAAGCTGGTTTTTTGAAAAAATAAACAAAATTGACAAACCATTAGCAAGACTCATTAAGAAACAAAGAGAGAAGAACCAAATTAACAAAATTAGAAATGAAAATGGAGAGATCACAACAGACAACACTGAAATACAAAGGATCATAAGAGACTACTACCAGCAGCTCTATGCCAATAAAATGGACAACTTGGATGAAATGGACAAATTCTTAGAAAAGTATAACCTTCCAAAACTGAATAAGGAAGAAATAGAAGATCTTAACAGACCCATCACAAGCAAGGAAATCGAAACGGTAATCAAAAATCTTCCAGCAAACAAAAGCCCAGGACCAGATGGCTTCACAGCTGAATTCTACCAAAAATTTAGAGAAGAGCTAACACCTATCTTACTCAAACTCTTCCAGAAAACTGCAGATGAAGGTAAGCTTCCAAACTCATTCTATGAGGCCACCATCACCCTTATTCCAAAACCAGACAAAGATGCCACAAAAAAAGAAAACTACAGACCAATATCACTGACGAACATAGATGCAAAAATCCTTAACAAAATTCTAGCGAACAGAATCCAACAACATATTAAAAAAATCATACACCACGACCAAGTGGGCTTTATCCCAGGAATGCAAGGATTCTTTAATATCCGCAAATCAATCAATGTAATACACCACATTAACAAATTGAAAGATAAAAACCATATGCTTATCTCAATAGAGGCAGAGAAAGCCTTTGACAAAATTCAACACCCATTCATGATTAAAACTCTCCAAAAAGCAGGAATAGAAGGAACATACCTCAACATAATAAAATCTATATATGACAAACCCACAGCAAGCATTACCCTCAATGGTGAAAAATTGAAAGCATTTCCCCTAAAATCAGGAACAAGACAAGGGTGCCCACTCTCACCACTACTATTCAACATAGTGTTGGAAGTTTTGGCCACAGCAATCAGAGCAGAAAAAGAAGTAAAAGGAATCCAGATAGGAAAAGAAGAAGTGAAACTCTCACTGTTTGCAGATGACATGATCCTCTACATAGAAAACCCGAAAGACTCTACCAGAAAATTACTAGAGCTAATCAATGAATATAGTAAAGTTGCAGGATATAAAATTAACACACAGAAATCCCTTGCATTCCTATATACTAACAATGAAAAAACAGAAAGAGAACTTAAGGAAACAATACCATTCACCATTGCAACAAAAAGAATAAAATACTTAGGAGTATATCTACCTAAAGAAACAAAAGACCTATACATAGAAAACTATAAAACACTGAGGAAAGAAATCAAAGAGGACACAAACAGATGGAGAAACATACCGTGTTCATGGATTGGAAGAATCAATATTGTCAAAATGGCTATTCTACCCAAAGCAATCTATAGATTCAATGCAATCCCTATCAAGCTACCAACAGTATTTTTCACAGAACTAGAACAAATAATTTCACAATTTGTATGGAAATACAAAAAACCTCAAATAGCCAAATTAATCTTGAGAAAAGAATGGAACTGGAGGAATCAACCTGCCTGACTTCAGACTCTACTACAAAGCCACAGTCATCAAGACAGTATGGTACTGGCACAAAGACAGAAATATAGATCAATGGAACAGAATAGAAAGCCCAGAGATAAATCCACGAACCTATGGACACCTTATCTTTGACAAAGCAGGCAAGGATATACAATGGAAAAAAGACAACCTCTTTAACAAGTGGTGCTGGGAAAACTGGTCAACCTCTTGTAAAAGAATGAAACTAGAACACTTTCTAACACCATACACAAAAATAAACTCAAAATGGATTAAAGATCTAAATGTAAGACCAGAAACTATAAAACTCCTAGAGGAGAACATAGGCAAAACACTCTCCGACATAAATCACAGCAAGATCCTCTATGACCCACCTCCCAGAATATTGGAAATAAAAGCAAAAATAAACAAATGGGACCTAATGAAACTTAAAAGCTTTTGCACTACAAAGGAAACTATAAGTAAGGTGAAAAGACAGCCCTCAGATTGGGAGAAAATAATAGCAAATGAAAAAACAGACAAAGGATTAATCTCAAAAATATACAAGCAACTCCTGCAGCTCAATTCCAGAAAAATAAATGACCCAATTCAAAAATGGGCCAGAGAACTAAACAGACATTTCTCCAAAGGAGACATACAGATGGCTAAAAAAACACATGAAAAGATGCTCAACATCACTCATTATCAGAGAAATGCAAATCAAAACCACAATGAGGTACCATTACACGCCAGTCAGGATGGCTGCTATCCAAAAGTCTACAAGCAATAAATGCTGGAGAGGGTGTGGAGAAAAGGGAACCCTCTTACACTGTTGGTGGGAATGCAAGCTAGTACAGCCGCTATGGAAAACAGTGTGGAGATTTCTTAAAAAACTGGAAATAGAACTGCCATATGACCCAGCAATCCCACTTCTGGGCATACACACTGAAGAAACCAGATCTGAAAGAGACACGTGCACCCCAATGTTCATTGCAGCACTGTTTATAATAGCCAGGACATGGAAGCAACCTAGATGCCCATCAGCAGACGAATGGATAAGGAAGCTGTGGTACATATACACCATGGAATATTACTCAGCCGTTAAAAAGAATTCATTTGAATCAGTCCTAATGAGATGGATGAAACTGGAGCCCCTTATACAGAGTGAAGTAAGCCAGAAAGATAAAGAACATTACAGCATACTAACACATATATATGGAATTTAGAAAGATGGTAACGATAACCCTATATGCAAAACAGAAAAAGAGACACTGAAATACAGAACAGACTATTGAACTTTGTGGGAGAATGTGAGGGTGGGATATTTCAAAAGAACAACATGTATACTATCTATGGTGAAACAGATCACCAGCCCAGGTGGGATGCATGAGACAAGTGCTTGGACCTGGTGCACTGGGAAGACACAGAGGAATCGGATGGAGAGGGAGGTGGGAGGGGGAATCGGGATGGGGAATACGTGTAAACCTATGGCTGATTCATATCAATGTATGACAAAACCCACTGAAAAAAAATAAATAAATAAATAAAAATAAAAAAAGACAAAAAGAAACATTAGCCAGAGTTTTCATAGCTGTGAAGGTGGCTTATTTCTGGATCACATAGGGACTAGACTGCAATTCCTTCTCTCCAGCCTTGAGCGGAGGTAGGTGATCAAGGTACAAGGGCCAATGAATGCTGTTGTTCTGAGTAAAGACCATTCTCAAATCCCCTATTTTCAACCCATTCCTCACCCCTGTTCACTCTGCACCCAGATCTGCAGTCTCCTGGATTCCAAAGAGCCAATCGCCAACTTCTTATGTAGTCCTTCACCGTCTTAGTGCTTTGAAAAACTCTCCTGAAATATGTATTTTATCTGTTTCTGCTGATATTTTATTTGTTCACATTTTAATTATTTTTTTTTACTAGCTTTTTTTTTTTTTTACTAGCTCATTTTAATTATTTTAATGGATAACAAAGTGTGGGTAAGACAGCCGAGATCACGGCCTCCGAGAGGGAAATTCAGATGTCCTTTTTCTCTATGATTGATGAGCCCAGCACAGCCTCTTTCGACAAGTTGGAGAGTCAGTTCCTCAGGGCCCTTTTGATCTTGGAAGAAGCCTCCTTGGAGAGTTGACAACAACACTTCTAAGATTGCTGCTCTCGGCAACCATTAAATGAAAAGCTAGAGTGTTCCCTTAAGATAGCTACATATCTCTTCAGAGCACTCCCAGGTGGAGAGAATCTGGCTCTGTAGGGGAAGCCTGTGCAGTGAGAGCCTGGAGTCACTGAGCATCGGTTCTGACTGTGGACCAGCCTCCATTTAACCCACGTCCTGCCTGGGACGTGGGAGGAGATCTCACCAGGAAAGGACTCCTGGAACCTCTCACCCATTTAATGCTCAGAAATACACAGGGAAGGCCTTCCCTGTTGGCCCAGTGGCTGAGACTTCACCTTCCAAAGCAGGGGGTGTGGGTTTAGCCCCTGGTCAGGGAGCTGGGATCCCATGTCTCACTGCCAAAAAAAACATAAGGTAAAACAGAAGCAACATTGTAAGAAAGTCAGTAAGGACTTTAAACATGGACAAGTGCACACTGCTATATTTAAAATGGATAGCCAGCAATGACCTGCTGTCCAGCCCAGAGAACTCTGCTCGTCGTCATGTGGCAGCTGAAAGGGAGGGGAGTTTGAGGGAGAAGGGATAGATGTGTTCGTATGGCGGGGACCCTTTGCTGTCCACTTGCAACTGTCACACCATCGTTAATGGGCTATACTCCAATACAAAATTAAAAGTCTGATTTTTAAAAATGGTCCACATCAAAAACATTAAAAAAAAAAAAAATAGGGAGTCTGGAACACTTTGGTAGGACTCTGAGGAAGGAGGCTTGAGAGTTCAGCTATGCTAAAGTGGATGGCTGTCATGAGAAGGGACTGTGTCTGGCCAGGAGATGTTTCTGTTCCTCTTCCTCCCCTCCTACTTCCAAATAATGCACCTTAATGATTCATAGGTGTTCTGTCATAATTTTCCTGATATCAGCTAGCCTTGAATAAACCCAATTGAACGAATTTACTTTCTATTTAGAAAGATTTTCCCAAAGTCTCTCTCTTTCCTACATGAGAGAAACCAACAATGATTCTCTCCATTAGGATATAATCCAGTGAACCAGTAAAGTTGCTCAGTCGTGTCCTACTCTTTGTGACCCCCAGGACTGCAGCCCACCAGGCTCCTCCATCCATGGAATTTCCCAGGCAAGAATACTGGAGTGGGTTGCCATTTCCTTCTCCAGGGGATCTTCCCGACCCAGGGATGGAACCTGGGTCTTCCTGCTTCGCAGGCAGACGCTTTACCATCTGAGCCACCAGCGAAGCCCCTAGGATATGCTGGTGGCTTCTTCTTGTCACTAAGCCCATTCGACTCTTAGTGACCCCGTGGGCTGTAGACTGCTAGGTTCCTCTGTCCATGGGGATCTCCAGGCAAGAATACTGGAGCCGGTTGCCATTTCCTTCTCCAATAATGCTGGTTTACCTATTAGTTTATTTATCTAGACAACACACAGAAGCTGTCACAAACAAACAAAACCAAACTCGGAGAGAAACACACAAACCACAGTGAAATTTGAAAACAGAGCACGTGGGATGTGCCGTCTCCTGTGAGGGGTGTGAGTCCTGGGCGGAGCAGGGGAGGGACTCTTGCTGAGCTGGTGGCCGAGGGCCAACCGCTACCTTGGGGATCTGGGAATCCTCCAAAAAGACAAGTATCCAGGGGACAAGTCTTCATTTGAAACCTCAGCTAGGGAGAGTTTATTACTCCTCACACTCTGATCTTGTGCCTGGTTATGGCTTGAAATGCACACCTTCCACCCTTGGAACTTTCCAGAGCTGCATTCATGTACCAACCTGTCTCATCTCACTTTCACTCTACATCCTCTCTCTGCTTTGGTTTTGGAACATACTCTCTAGTCACTAAAAATCCCTCTAGTGACAGAGGAGGGGGGAAATAAAAATCTCTTTTTTCAAACTTAGCATCATCTAATTAAAAGATCCCTTACTTTTAAAAATCATTTCTCCCATATACAGGGTCTAAAGTCCTTTGGCTAGGCTCCTAGAAAAGGAATTTTGATAGAGGCTCAGAGCAGATAGCTGCCCTAATCTCACTGAACACTCAAAGGGGAGCTTATGAGCTTTAACTCAGATTGAGTCCTGATTCCACTTCTTAAAAAGACCAACCTGGCACATTCCAAAGCAATAATTTCCTGACCTGACTATATATCAAAATGGCTTGAGGTATTTAAAAATAACCCAGAATATATCCAAGACCCAGACCCACTGCATCAGAATCTCCAGCCTGGGGGGTCAGGAATCTGCATACTCTCAAAGTCCCCCAAATGATTCTGAAATAGCTTCCCTGTGGAGGTGTGTGCAGGTCACTGTATTAACATATGTTACTGCCTGCTAGCAATGTGTTTATAAGTCTTCCAACATCTGGATACAATTTGATGAACTTTAGAATTCTGAGGACTGGCTTTATACTTGCAGCACCCAGTACAAAGTGATCTCATGTAGTTTTTCATGCTGGTGATAAGATTTTTGTACCTACATCAGTGTTATTGACCCTGACTGCACATTTGAAAATCACCTGAGGAGCTTTTTTTTTTTTTTTTTTTGCGTGTGGGATCTTAGTTCCCTGACCAGGGATCAAACCTGTGCTCACTGCATTGGAAGAGTGCAGTCTTAACCACTGGACAGTCAGGGAAATCCCTCAAGGAGCTCTTGAAATATCTGATGCCCAAGAGCAACCACTAGAGATTCTAAAAGAAGAGGTCTGAGGTGAGGATGGGCATTGGCTATTTGCCCATGCCAAACTGTCCGGGCAATTCTCTTGTACACTTGGGGTTGATGATCACTGCTCTATGCAAAGGCTTAAGAAGTTGCTGAATGTTTTGACTTGTTGACAATGTATCAGTCAGCTGTTGCTGTGTAACAGACAACCGCAAAAATCCCACAATAATAAGCATCATCTATTCATGCATCTCTGAGGGAGACTGGGCAGCCCTAATGATTCCAACATGGTTGGCTGAGTGTGGCTTCAGCCATGGGTTTAGTTTGTCGTGGGTTCACGTGACTCTCATTCTTTTGGGACCAGCAGGCTGCCCGGGGCAAGTTCTCTTCACGGCAATGATAGAGCTGCGAGAAAACTGAGTGGGAACATGTGAGGTCTCTTGAGGTCCAGGCTCAGTTCATCACACTTTCACTTCCTCTTGTGTTCTACAAGCCAAAGTCAGTCACATGGCCAAGTCCCACAGGACCAGGCTCTGCAATCTAATGATGCTTTTAAGCTACTCCCCTTGGCTCTGGTGCTCACTGGTGGTATTTTGAGCAGAGGGACAGTTGAGAATTGCTGTCTCATGCTGCAATTCCCTCCCAGACTTAAAAACTCCAAGGTAATTATTACTTTCTCCATCTAATGGACCTTGTAATTTAAAAATAATCTCCCAAATCACCATCTTTCTGCAGCCATGTATTCATCCTTCTTTTTTAAAGAACACTGATGTTGGGGACTACTCTGGTGGTCCAGTGGCTAAGACTCCACGCTCAGAGTAGAGGCTCCAGGTTCAATCCCTGGCTGGGGAACTAGATCCCACAGGCGGTAACTAAGAGTTCACTTGCCACAAGGAAGATCGAAGATTACATGCTGCAACCAAGACTCAGTGCAATGAAATAAATAAATATCCAAGGAAAGAGCATTTAACATATGGAATCTAGAAAAATGGTACTGATGAGTCTGTCTGCAGGGAAGGAATGGAGATGCAGATGTAGAATGGATTACAGACACAACCGAGGAAGGAAAGAGTTGGATGAAATAAGAAAGTAGCATTCTCTTGCATGTTGGTGACCTGTCCTGAAAGACCATGGTGACCCACAGATCATGAGCTTGAGAATGCATGATTGTTGCTTGAAGCCTCTGAGTTTGGGGACTTGTTAATCAGCATTATTGTGGCAAGAGCTGACTAATACCTAAGATGCCTGATTATGTGAGAAGGGCGGAGTTGCTAAAGAATGTGTGTAGTAAGCCCTCATCTAAATATAGATGCATTTGGTTGCACATGTGTGTGCTCCTGTGTGCATGTGCATAGCAGTCTCTGGATCAGATGTTCGCGGTGGTTTTCTAAGAAGATGGGATTTTCAGAAACTCACAACTTTCCTGGTTGTAATGTTCTATTGTTTTCAACCAAAAAGCCTATAATGCTTTTGTGATCACACAATAAAGACTGATTTCCTTTATAAGAAAAAGAAGAAAGAAAGCAAGCAGCATTGATATATATACACTATCCTGTGTGAAATAGATAGCTAGTTGGAAGTTGCTATATAACACAGGGAGCCCAGCCTGGCACTGTGTCTCTACCTAGAGGGGTGGGATGGGAAGAGAGAGCGCGTGTATGTATAATTATGACTCACACTGTGGCATGGCAGAAACCAACAGAACATGCAAAGCCATTTTCCTCCAATTAAAAAACAAATTAGAACAAAAAAAAAAAAAAAACACTTATGTTATCTCTCCTTTGGTGTCGCCCAAAGTAAATCCTGACACAAAGGAAGCAGCAGTAACACTCGTCCTATTTTTACTTAACTTCGGATATGTTGTGCATCATGAACTTTTGTATTAATTTTCACTTGTTAAAATCTTACATTCAAATGTTTTTATGTTGATTCCAAAGTCTTGGGCTCCCTCTTAGCTCCGGTCCTGCTCTTCACAAACATCTGTCTGAATGACTCGTGACCTGCAAGGATCTGGCCTTTCTCCCTCCTCCAGAGGATGTCCCTGGATGTACCCAAGAGCTTCCTGTCACAGTTCTTCCTACAAACTGCTTCTTAAAACAAAACTCGGAGGTCTTTTCATTTGCCAAGTCGATATGCCCATGTGATGCAGCCTCTGTTTCTGTGTTGAGATTAGATAAGACATCATCCCTCATGCATTGCCAGGCTGACCTCTAGAAGCACTGGTGTGAACCCACCCCTGTCTCCCAGCAGTGCCTGAACCTGGGAATCCAGAGAAGTCCTCAGTCAGCTGAAACACTTCTTCATATGTCCTTCCACAGGGCACCGGGCCATATGGTAGGTACAAATTAAACACAGTAGCAACCTGGATATCTAATTATTCCCTGAGGCAAATATGTAAATCGAGCATGCTGATAACTCTGGGTTATATACTTAAACACTTGATTTTAGGATATCTTCATGGAGAAAAAGACATCTTTTTAAAAATTTTTATTGGCACATAACCGCTTTACAATGCTGTGTTCATTTCTGCTCTGCAGAAAGTGAGTCAGCTATCCGTGTGCATGTGCAGCCCTTCTTTGCTGGACTGCTTTCCCACGCAGGTCACACGGAGCACCGAGGATGGTTCCCTCTGCTGTACGGTCTGTCCTCGGTAGTTCTCTGTTTTATACATAGTTTCAGTAGCGCACATATGTCAGTCCTAATGCAACCCTTAAGAAGGTGACTCTGGGATAAATAAAGCTCTGTGGTATAAAGACATAACAAGGATTTTGGAGCTAAAAAATCAAGTGTTTGTATCTTGGATCAATCAAGTAGCAGATTATGACTTAGAAAATTTCTCAACGTCTCTGAATCTCAATTTAGTAAGGACAATGATCTTCCTCTTTGAGGCAGAGGAATATTTATATATACACTCATGGCACATAACAGAACTTAAAAAATAACAGGTAAGAGGTACCTAAGTTTCTGACCTAGAAAGAAAATATTGTGGATTGAAGCATCAGAGCTTATAAACAGTGTAACCCTTTAGATAGAAATTCTTAAAAATTTATTACACAATGCACGTTCCTTCTTACCTAGGACAGACTGAGTTGACTTTATCTCAGAGTGCCAAGGCCAGTAATTGGCACAGCTGCTCCTCCTGAGCCTGATGAAAAGCAGAAGTGCCCCAGGACCTACTGACTCACGAAGGCCAGTGTGTCCTTGTGTCCATCGCATGAAACGCCAGTGTGCTCGTCTGTCTTTTATGCTCCATGGTTTTTTCCCTTGCTGTCACAAGTCTGCCGTCACTTCTCCATGCTACCCTGCTTGCCTCTTTTTATTTGTGAGCCCTGATCTGTGGTAGGTTGATAAACCAGATGGCTAGCTTAAGAAAGATTGTGGGCACATAAAAAGCATGACTAGGCTGTGGGTAAAAACCCAGGGATTCCTGTATGTAGTGCACGCATTTTGTGGCATCTATTTTACAATGAGTTTGCTTCTTGGCTAAGTCCTCGGCAAAGTCGTGAAATATCTGGATTTTGAAAGAGTGAGGTGGAATTATAATACTTCACATTCTTTGAATAAAGGGAAGGGCTTAAATATTTTCTTAGTGAAGAGGTTTGCTTCATGACAGGCAGGACTCTGTTTTGTGTGACTTGACGTCTTTCACAACACCCAGCGTATTCAGTAGGCATCATTTGTTGTTGCTCAGTTGCTCAGTTGTGTCCAACTCTTTGTGACCCTATAGACTGCAGCATGCCAGGCTTCCCTGTCCATCACCAACTGCCGGAGCTTGCTCAAACTCATGTCTATTAAATCGGTGATGCCATCCAACTATCTCAACCTCTGTCTTCCCCTTCTCCTCCTGCCTTCAAGCTTTCCCAGCATTAGGGTCTTTCCTTATGAGTCAGCTGTTCACATCACGTGGCCAAAGTATTGGAGCTTCAGCTTCAACATCAGTCCTTTTGATGAATATCCAGGATTGATTTCCTTTAGGATGGACTGGTTGGATCTCTTTGCAGTCCAAGGGACTCTCAAGAGTCTTCTCCAACACCACAGTTCAAAAGCATCAATTCTTCAGTGCTCAGCTTTCTTTACAGTCCAACTCTCACATCCACACATGACTACTGGAAAAACCATAGCTTTGACTAGACGGACCTTTGTTGACAAAGTAACATATCTGCTTTTTAATATGCTGTCTAGGTTGGTCATAGCTTTTCTCCCAAGGAGCAAGCACCTTTTAATTTCATGGCTGCAATCACCATCTGCAGTGATTTTGGAGCCCAAGAATATAGTCTGTCATTGCATCATAGTCACTAAATAAAAATTTGCTGAATTTAACTAGATTTCATATAATACACCTGGCTAGAAAAAAGTAAATGTCCCCAAATCATATTAATAGTGGGTTAAAAAGAAAACCGTAAGTGTTTGAAGGGGACTGGCTTCTCCTTTGGAAAAATTTTTAAGAGAATTTTCTTTGAAAAATGTTTTAAGAGAAACTCTGCTTATGAAATGACATTTAAGGATGCAGAGATGCCATATTTTAACCAAGGGGCTCAGTTTGCCACTGACTGTGTTACTGATGTGGAAATGCCCCAGGCCCAGAAAATTTTGAGAGCAACAGGTCCATCAAATATCCTGGCCTTAAGTTACCTCCTACTTATACAGGTGAAGTGAAAGTTGTTTAGTCGTGTCTGACTCTTTGCACCCCCTGACTCTTTGCAACTCAAATGAGCTGTTGAGTTAGCTTGGAATTCAGGTGAAATTCTATGACTAAATTTACACTAAATATACTAAATTCTATCACTAAATGTACTCTTACTCCTAGAAAAGAAACTTAGCTATGAGTCATCCCAAATGTAACTACCTAAGTGTCTATCCGTTGTGGAATGACTAAATCATACTATATTTGTGCTATGGATTGCTATTTAGTTATGAATGTTACCTATGACATTACTGATTTTTAAAATAAAATATTGAAGAGTTGCAATAGACAATATTTGCTGTGTTTGCATTCATGTCAAGATGGCAGATAGGATTATGGAAACTCTTTGCATGCTCTGACCCTGATAGCTCAGTTGGTAAAGAATCCACCTGCAATGCAGGAGACCCCTGTTTAATTCCTGGGTTGGAAAGATCCCCTGGAGAAGGGAAAGGCTACCCACTCCAGTATTCTGGCCTGGAGAATTCCATGGATGGTATGGTCCATGGGGTCACAAAGAGTTGGACATGACTGAGCAACTTTCATTTCTTTTTTCTTTTCCAGAAGTTATTCAAGACACATCAGTTCAGTTCAGTTGCTCAGTCATGTCCAACTCTTTGCAGCCCCATGAGTCACAGCACGCCAGGCCTCCCTGTCCATCACCAACTCCCAGAGTTTATTCAAAATCATGTCCATCGAGTCGGTGATGCCATCCAGTCATCTCATCCCCTGTCGGCCCCTTCTCCTCCTGCCCTCAATCCCTCCCAGCATCCGGGTCTTTTCCAATGAGTCAACTCTTTGCATGAGGTGGTCAAAGTACTGGAGTTTCAGCTTCAGCATCAGTCCTTCCAGTGAATACCCAGAACTGATCTCCTTTAGGATGGACTGGTTGGATCTCCTATTCAAGACACATAGTAGGTACTAAAGCATCACTTGTTTAATATAAGCTTTCTGGTCAACCTCCTCCCTCCCTATATTAAAGAGTAATTTAGAGATGACCGTGTAGCCATTATAAAAGACTGCCGACATATTTTAACTGCATTTTGTCTTTGATACCTACTTGGGGGGGAAAAAAAGGAAAAATGTTCTTTAATTTTTCCAGCTTATGGGTCATGAGCAACCTGATTACATTGGAATTATTCTCTACTCATTGCCATTCATTATTTTTCCTTTTTTACGGTGCCATGGCTCTGCTGTTGTTTTTCCTCTCCAGGCAGAGGAGCTGTACTGAATTATGTTTATTAGTTGTCACATATATACCTTGCAGGTTGCTTATTCCTGTTTCCACTTCCATCCTGATTAAATTCAACAAGGACTTGGGCCTTGGGTGAAAAGAGAAGCAAATTTAGCAGTGCTCCTTGAATTTATGAGACTGAAGACATGATTTGTTGGTACTGGAGACTGGACATTGCTCTGGAGAGTGGGGCTGATGAAGGAAGAAGAACTTTGCCTCTGATGTTGGCAATCACATGGGATTCACAGGCAGGACTGGCCGGGCTTCCTCTAAAGAGGCTGCGTGATGTTCCTTGGGGGTCAGAAGGTTCCACTACTGTGGCATCTGCTCTTGGAGCACTGGGATGGGAAAGGAAGTGAATCTACATGGCCTGCCATCTGTCAGTGTGGTCACCAGACTAAACACTGAACCGCTTACCTCATTCATACTGAGCATGGTGAATAGGTTTCCTTTCATTGGAGTACATGTGCTTACAATGTGTGTTAGTTCCTGCTGTGCAGGGAAGTGAATCAGCTACATGTAGAAATAAACCCCCTCCCATTCCCCCGACCCCAACTCCTCTAGGTCATCACAGTGCGCTGCGCTGGGCTCCCTGCACTACACGGCAGCCCCCCACTAGTTGTCTGCATCACACGGGGTGGTGCACATACGTCAATGCTACTGCCTCAGTCTGTCCCACGCTTCCCTTCCTCTCACCCCACGTCCCCAAGTTTCTTCTCTACACCTGCGCCTCTGTTCCTGCCCTGCAGACAGGCTCATCGATGCCTTTTTCCTGGGTTCCACATACACGCTGTATGTGTGTGGCAGGCACTAATACACAACGTCGTTTTCTGTCTCTGACGTACCTCACTCAGTGTGACAGATTCTAGGTTCATCCACATCACTCCAAATGACCCAGTTTCATTCCTTTTATGGCTGAGTAATATTCCGCTGTATATATGTACCACATTTGCTTTATCCATTCATTTGTCAATGAGCATCTAGGTTGCTTTCATGTCCTGGCTATTGTAAGTAGTGCTGCAATGAACACTGGGGACATGTATCTTTTCAAATTATGGTTTTCCCAGGCTATATGCCCAAGAGTCGGTTTGCTGGGTCATATGGTAGTTCTAGTTATAGTTTTTTAAGGACCCGCTCTACTGTTCTCCATAGTGGGTGCATCAATTTACATTCCCATCAACAGTGCAAGGGGGTTTGCTTTGGAGATAGGGAAACAGAAACTCAGGGAAGCTAAATAACATGGCGAAGACCACCAGCTATGAGCAAAAAAGCAGGGTGAAGTCTGGAAACCACAGCTGTGATTTCAAAGCATGGGTTATTTCTCTGCAGCTACTAAGAAACCTAAAGAAGAGAAATGTGTTAAGTAATGAAATAAAGTTTGGATAAAAGGGCAGTGGTCCAGCTAACAAAGTTGTACCATCAGTGGGGGGTGGGGGCAGATCTCACAGTCAATCAGCAAGGTTATGAGATTTTCTTCAGTGCGTCTCAGAAACCACAGCCAGGATGGAGAAATGACCCATTTGCTCAAGAGCTGGGGTCCGCATCATGGGTGCGGCTGAAGTTTACAAGGTGACAAATCCGGCACAGACATGAGGGCCATGATGTCCAGGCTGTGTGCAGAGCTGACCCCAGAAGGGAGGGGGACAGACGGGGCCGTGGGGAAGGGTCTGAAGTCGGAGGAATGGTGACTTGGTGGAGATGGGGAGACAGGGAAAAGAATATCAGAGATACTCAAGGGAAAGAGTAGATGATGTCATTAAAGAAGCCAGTTTCAGGGTTGGATGCAGTACAGACAGAACCCAGTACATATCTTATTGTCCGACAAGCTGCTGCCCTCCAGCTATCAGACTGTTGCTAAGTCTAATGAGCTAGCCCGCCAGGGTTATCTGTACTTAAACAGGAGCTTCTTCCTAGACATGGTACTTAAAAGATAAAGGATGCTTCGCTGATTGAATGGCAGGCTCTACAAACAGATGCTAATGACGGTGAAAGCTAGATTTCTGGGGAGGACATCCCTCAGGACTTCCCTCAAATCTTACTACACAAGCAAGGTCTAATCTGTACTTGCTCTGCCTAAAGCTCATCCTTAGACTGGGTTTTGTCAAAGGGGCTATAGTCCCCAGTTTGGGATTTTCTTGCCACAGCCATTGGTTTCCAAGCACTCTCTCCTGCTTTTCTCTCCAACTTCACTCAGCACTACCGCCCTGGGTTCTTCTTCATTCCTAGAACATTCCTTTCATGCTGAAAGACTTTGCATTTACCAAGAGGTTTCCTCTGTCTGGAAACCTCTTCCATCAACTTTCAACTTATCAGGAGGCAGCTCCTTCTCATGTATGTCTCAGGTCTGCCTAAACATCACTGCTTTAAGAAACCATGCCCAACCACAGACCTCAAACACATCCTCCACCCACCCAGCTACAATGCTTATCCCAGTGGGTAATTACTGTGTCCCTTACCTTCTGAAAGAGATGGGAATACCAGACCACCTGACCTGCCTCTTGAGAAACCTGTATGCACGTCAGAAAGCAACAGTTAGAACTGGACATGGAACAACAGACTGGTTCCAATATGAAAAGGAGTACATCAAGGCTGTATATTGTCACCCTGCTTATTTAACTTATATGCAGAGTACATAATGAGAAACGCTGGGCTGGAAGAAGCACAAGCTGGAATCAAGATTGCCAGGAGAAATATCAATAACCTCAGATATGCAGATGACATCACCCTTATGGCAGAAGGTGAAGAGGAACTAAAGAGCCTCTTGATGAGGATGAAAGAGGAGAGTGAAAAAGTTGGCTTAAAGCCCAACATTCAGAAAACTAAGATCATGGTATCTAGTCCCATCACTTCATGGCAAATAGATGGGCAAGAGTGGAAACAGTGGCTGACTTTATTTTTCTGGGCTCCAAAATCACTGCAGATGGTGACTACAGCCATGAAATGAAAAGACTCTTGCTCCTTGGAAGGAAAGTTATGACCAACCTAGACAGCATATTAAAAAGCAGAGACATTACTTTGCCAACAAAGGTCCATCTAGTCAAGGCTATGGTTTTTCAGTGGTCATGTATGGATGTGAGAGTTGAACTGTAAAGAAAGCTGAGCACCAAAAAATTGATGCTTTTGAACTGTGGTGTTGGAGAAGACTCTTGAGAGTCCCTTGGACTGCAAGGAGATCCAACCAGTCCATCCTAAAGGAGATCAGTCCTGGGTGTTCATTGGAAGGGCTGATGTTGAAGCTGAAACTCCAATACTTTGGCCACCTGATGCGAAGGCCTGACTCACTGGAAAAGACCCTGACACTGGGAGGGATTGGGGGCAGGAGGAGAAGGGGACAACAGAGGATGAGATGGTTGGATGGCATCACTGACTCAATGGACATGGGTTTGGGTGGACTCTTGGAGTTGGTGATGGACAGGGAGGCCTGGCATGCTGCGGTTCATGGGGTCACAAAGAGTTGGACACAACTCAGTGACTGAAGATGCAGCTGACAAAGGAATTCTTACTTTTAATTTTTGTGGTTTTTCCAGATTTCATTCATCCTGACATTAATGGGAAAAAAAAATCATCTTTCAGTTTACAACTGCAGGAATTGCTTTCCATGGGTAATTTCATATTTCTAAATGTCACTGCATTTTAATTTTTGTAAACCTGTACATTTGCTGTCTTGGAGTTCTGCCCTGTGGCCTCAGTTGAGCCCACATTACTAATGGTAGGTGATGTACTTTTACATTTACAGCCTTAAGTTGTTACAGTTGATTTGAGTGAGGGAAACAGAGAGGAAGAGTCTCAAATGACCATTGGCATCTACAATAGACCAGGTGTGAGCAGTCTATACCCACATGTAATGAGTAAACCCCTCAGATAAACACGAGCATAATATTACTCATTTCTCTTTAAGGAAAATCAGCTTGGCTCCTGAAAGCTCAATTCTCTTTGGCGGTTGAAACACCTACTCTTGCCACTCAAGGTGAACTCTATCACTGCCATTTTTAAATGCAGCAATTCAAGAGTTAAACTTGGTCATACCAAGGCTTTTCTCCAGCCCCTTTCTCCCTTGGAATGATTTATGAGAGTGGGTGGGGTTCATTGCCTTGCCGGGTGGAAGAGGCAGCTAGAGTCAGCCTCCGTGGCTGACGTCCCTAGGTCCAAGAGCTCTGCCCCAGAATGCCCCAGTCCACCTTGGACAGAGGCAGGAGGCAGACAGGAAAGTAGCAGACAGCTCTCGGTGGCTTTTTCATACCCCACACACGGGAGCTCTTGACTCCTCTCTCTCAGCGCATCCCCTGAACACCTCAGCAGGTGCCTTGTTGGACATTATTGGAGTATGAGAAACAAAATATAGTGAACGAGGCTACAGAGCGGTATCTCCAGCACCCACCAGCATCCAGATCATATCTACTTTCTCTCTGACTCTCCTCTTCACACCAGCTGGGTGAACTTTTTACTCGTTTTATTAAAACATACTTTACATGTAGTGCAGTTTGATTAGTTTTGACAAATGCTACACCTGTGTAACCTGTACACTTAACATGAGAATACTCTTATCACCCAGAAATTTTTCTTATGCCCCTTCCCAGTCAACCCCCACCCCCAAAAAAACACTCTGGTGATTTCTATCATCAAAGATTACTTCTGTGTGTTTTAGAATTCCATGTAAGTGAAATCATGTAGTACATACTCTTTGGGGTCTGGCTTCATTTACTCAGCATTGTGTTGTTTTGTGCATTCGTAGTTTGTTCCATTTTGTTGTATTTTATGAATATTGTGCCCTTTGTGGGACCAGCTAGAATGGGGAGAGGAAGAAGACAATTGTAAACACCAATCAGGCCCACCTGAGTTGTGATATAAACACAATAATTTGAGCACTGCTTTTCTTACTGTGGTATAAATGTCTATGCATATATTAACCAATTATTTTCCCCCTCTCTCATTACCTTAATATCTATCAACAGACATTCAATAGTTGGTTAGCCTTTTATCTCAGTATTTAACTTACAGTATATCAAAGTAAGAGCATGATGCAACTTGAAAAGGCATAACATCACCTGGAGATGGATTAAGTGACCAGTGAGACTTTGTATCCTTTTGGGGGATAATAACATGGGTGGGCCTCATCCAATCAGTTGAAGGCCTGAGTGGAACAAGAAGACTGGCCTCTTTTGTTGAGGAACTTTTGAAAAGAGGAAATTCTCCAGAAGATTGCCTTAGGACTGGGATGGTACCATCGGCTCCCCTGGGTCTCAAGCCTGCTGACACATTGAAGATTTTAGACTTTCCAGTATCCACAATCATGTAAGCCAATTCCTTATAATAAACCTTTATGTATATATAAACATATATACATATATATAATAAACCTATATATCTACATATATTACATATATACTTATGACATACATTATACATATTATATATATATATATATATATATATACATACACACACATATATATTCTCCCATTGGTTCTGTTTCTTTGGAGCACCCTTACTAATACACTGACCCACTGACCAACAGCCATCCAGGCCACCCACCAGATGCAGTGGCAACAGCCTGCCTTAGCCTGCTCCACCAGGTCCCCGTCCCAAGCTCCCTCCTCAGGTGACACCCCACTTTCTCATATTCCTTTCCAGCCCTGCATGGTCCACTGTGCTAGTTTTTCAGAAGGTCCGGTGAGTGATGTTTCTCTGATCCTCCAACTCCTCCCTTCAAATCCTTACATCACCAGCTTCTTCCACAACTGTGTGCAACCTTGTTCCTATAATAAATATTAACACTATTCTATAAAACTCATACTGTTCATGGGCTTCTCACTGAGCACCAAAGAATTGATGCTTTTGAACTGTGGTGTTGGAGAAGACTCTTCTGAGTCCCTTGGACTGCGAGGAGATCCAACCAGTCCATCCTAAAGGAGATCAGTCCTGGGTGTTCATTGGAAGGACTGATGTTGAAGCTGAAGCTCCAATACTTTGGCCACCTGATGCGAAGGCCTGACTCATTGGAAAAGACCCTGACACTGGGAGGGATTGGGGGCAGGAGGAGAAGGGGACGACAGAGGATGAGATGGTTAGATGGCATCACTGACTCGATGGACATGAGTTTGAGCAGGCTCCAGGAGTTGATGGACAGGGAAGCCTGGCTTGCTGCAGTCCTTGGGGTCACAAAGAGTTGGACCCAATTGAGCAACTGAACTGAACTAATAAAATTCAATGATGTTACTTTCCTTATTGTACCATGAATTATACCATATAATTTAATGCAAAAGAAAGCATGCTAACATTCCCCAAATAGGTGGTAAAGCATGAAGACTGTAAAATGACTCTCATTTCTTGTCTCATTCACTCATTCATTTGTTCACTCATTCACTCAGGGAATATTCAATACAGGCCAGGTGCCATTCTATGAGAGCAGACCTGAAATGCACCAAGGGCTCGTCAGGGTCTGGAACTCTGGCTCAGTTCAGTTCAGTCCAGTTCAGTCTCTCAGTCGTGTCCGACTCTTTGCGACCCCATGAATCGCAGCACACCAGGCCTGTCTGTCCATCACCAACTCCGGGAGTTTACTCAAACTCATGCCCATCGAGTCGGTGATGCCATCCAGCCATCTCATCCTCTGTCGTCCCCTTCTCCTCTTGCCCCCAATCCCTCCCAGCCTCAGGGTCTTTTCCAATGAGTCAACACTACACATGAGGTGGCCAAAGTATTGGAGTTTCAGTTTCAGCATCAGTTCTTCCAATGAACACCCAGGACTGATCTCCTTTAGGATGGACTGGTTGGATCTCCTTGCAGTCCAAGGGACTCTCAAGAGTCTTCTCCAACACCACAGTTCAAAAGCATCAATTTTTCGGTGCTCAGCTTTCTTCACAGTTCAACTCTCACATCCATACATGACCACTGGAAAAACCATAGCCTTGACCAGATGGACCTTTGTTGGCAAAGTAATGTCTCTGCTTTTTAATATGCTATCTAGGTTGGTCATAACTTTCCTTCCAAGGAGTAAGCATCTTTTAATTTCATGGCTGCAATCACCATCTTCAGTGATTTTGGAGACCAGAAAAATTAAGTCTGACACTGTTTCCACTGTCTCCACATCTATTTCCCATGAGGTGATGGGACCAGATGCCATGATCTTAGTTTTATGAATGTTCAGCTTTAAGCCAACTTTTTCACTCTCCTCTTTCACTTTCACCAAGAGGCTTTTTAGTTCCTCTTCACTTTCTGCCATAAGGGTGGTGTCATCTGCATATTTGAGGTTATTGATATTTCTCCCGGCAATCTTAATTCCAGCTTGTGCTTCTTCCACCCCAGGATTTCTCATGATGTACTCTGCATATAAGTTAAATAAGCAGGGTGACAATATACAGCCTTGACGTACTCCTTTTCCTATTTGGAACCAGTCTGTTGTTCCATGTCCAGTTCTAACTGTTGCTTCCTGACGTGCATACAGGTTTCTCAAGAGGCAGGTCAGGTGGTCTGGTATACCCATCTCCTTCAGAATTTTCCACAGTTTATTGTGATCCACACAGTAGAAGGCTTTGGCATAGTCAATAAAGCAGAAATAGATGTTTTTCTGGAAATTTCTTGCTTTTTTGATGATCCAGTGGATATTGGCAATTTGATCTCTGGTTCCTCTGCCTTTTCTAAAACCAGCTTGAACATCTGGAAGTTCTCGGTTCACATATTGCTGAAGCCTGGCTTGGAGAATTTTAAGCATTACTTTACTAGCGTGTGAGATGAGTGCAATTGTGTGGTAGTTTGAGCATTCTTTGGCATTGCCTTTATTAGGGATTGGAATGAAAACGGACCTTTTCCAGTCCTGTGGCCACTGCTGAGTTTTCCAAATGTGCTGGCATATTGGGTGCAGCACTTTCACAGCATCATCTTTCAGGATTTGAAATAGCTCAACTGGAATTCCATCACATCCACTAGCTTTGTTCATACTGATGCTTTTTAAGGTCCACTTGACTTCACATTCCAGGATGTCTGGCTCTAGGTGAGTGATCACACCATTGTGATTATCTGGGTCATGAAGATCTCTTTTGTACAGTTCTTCTGTATATTCTTGCCACCTCTTCTTAATATCTTCTGCTTCTGTGAGGTCCATACCATTTCTGTCCTTTATTGAGCCCATTTTTGCATGAAATGTTCCCTTGGTATCTCTAATTTTTGAACTCTGGCTAGCGAGGGAAAATTGCCAAGAGGAGGTTCAGTTCAACACAGAGAACTTTCTGACAGTTAAAGCTGCCTGTAAATGAACAGCCTCTCCTTTCCAAGGTAATGGGGGTCTAGCTACCAGAGAAATTAACAACTTACTTAACCAGGATGCTTCAAAAGGTATTGACACATCAATCTATGGTGTTTACATTTTCAGATTTACTTTTAAATTTTATATTCTATGATTGTCTTGTATGGCATTTGTAAGATTCTGTATGCTGTCCATATTCTGAGGTGACTAAGAGATATAACAGGATTATGATAGTCTCCGAATAATACCACAGGAGAAAAGAACTGGTGTTTATTGCATACTCCATACACTCAGACAATTTGCACTGATTATTTCATAATCATCCCAAAACTCTAAATTTTTTATCCCCTCTGAGATTCAGCAAGCTATAGTGACTTGCCCAAACCTCTTAGTTCCCAAACAGAAGAGGCTGAAATCTGTCTGCCCCCAAGAGTCCTTGTTTTTTTCTTTTATGTTATATCACATTAAGGTTCAGCATTAGTATGTGGAAAATTAATAAGATTATCAATTTTATGCAATTGCATCATTTTCAAGTACATCCTTAATGAATGCATATTTTGTATCCTAGAACACATATCTTATTTGATGTGTTAAATTAGTTCCATGACATCAGTTATCAATGTTTTGCCTCAAACAGAAAAAGAAACACAGATGTACAGAACAGAATTTTGGACTCTGTGGGAGAAGGCAAGGTGGGATGTTTTGAGAGAACAGCATCGAAACGTGTATATTATCTAGGATGAAACAGATCACCAGCTCAGGCTGGATGCATGAGACAAGTTCTCGGGCCTGATGCACTGGGAAGACCCAGAGGAATCGGGTGGAGAGGGAGGTGGGAGGGGGGATCGGGATGGGGAATACATGTAAATCCATGGCTGATTCATGTCAGTGTATGACAAAAACCACTACAAAAAAAAAAAGGTAGAGTGCCCTATCTCTCACCATCATGTATGATGTTGCTATAGGATTTTTTTCAGCTGTCATTTATCATGATCATGTTCTCCTCTATTCCTAATGTTCTGAGAGGTTTACATTTTTTTTATCATGAATGAGTACTGGATTTTTAAAATGCTTTTTTTGATGTCATCTGATATGATCTTATGTCTTTTCTTTTGTCCATTCATATGACTGATACATATAAATCACACATTGATTTCAAATGTTAAAAAAAAAATGTTTTGCCTCTTCTGATCACTCTAGTCCCTTACCTTCCCACTTAATCCTCACAATAACCCTGTAAATACAATTATTATTCACATTTAGCCTCATTTTACAGAAAAGAACAATGAAAATCAGAGAAACTGAGAAACATATCCAGAGCCAATGTGTCAAGGCTAGAATTCAAATTCTATTATATTCCAATGTTGAAGGCCATTGTCCATGCTCTGGGTCCCCTGGGGTTAACTTCTGCCGTGGGCAGGGGCTGAGGGGTGAATTCTGTTTATTGTATTTTCCAAGATGACTCATTCTTCCAACTACATGTCCCAATGCTATTTCTTCCTCCTTCTCCCTCCAGAGGCTTCTGTAAACTTCTTATTTATTTTTATGCCAATTTCTACTTTCAGCCTCATTTAAACATTTGGAAGACTCACCTCAACAAGGCACTGGTTGAGCAAATAAAAAGAAATCTTTTGTTATACTTAAATTGTGATGAATGACACAAAATTCCATTCAGTGCAATTTAGGTCTTCTAAGACATTTCTTTTATTTTGCCCAAGCATGCACTCATAACTAGATGATTTTCCTTCTAGCTATGATAAAAATCCACAGAGGATTTCATTTTGCCTTTAAACTATAGCTGGTCATTGCTATTTGAGATGTTTAAGGCAACCAAGTATATAAATAGCCTCATCTACAATTAAGGGAAAGATGATTGTATCTTTGTAATATGAATCTTGGGACAGACACGGCCTCACCTGCTATTTGCACCAGTTACCAACAATAGCTGAGTCTAAGCAGAAAAATAAAATGGAAGAGAATTGCTTTTCATCTCATTACAGGAAAAGGAAAGCTACATTAGTACCTATGATTCATAGGTACACATGAAACAGATGCATACACAAACACAGTGGGAGAGAAGGAAGCTAATATTTATTAAAAGTTTAATATATACCAAAAGCTTCACATATCTTGCAAAGTCCCTATGAAATATCATTTCCTATTCTTAATTTCATATTACAAAGGAGAGAATTGATCCCCAAAAACAAACTCAGCTTGATAAATCCCTTCACCCCAAAAGTCCGGGCTTTTCTCACTATAATACATTGACTCTGTGTACAATCTGATGCAAATTTCTCTTAGAAACTTGGAACTTGTTATATAAGATGTCATTTACCTTTCTGTGCTTCAGAATGAAAATAAAGTCATGAATCAGACTCATCACAGCCTCTGCTCTAGTGTTTATTCACCAGTTTTCAAGCACTCTCATGCTTTAGCCTTGACAAATTTGTTCAGAAACCCTGAAGTTTATGATGAAAGTGAGTAGACAAAACTGCCGTCCCATGTGAAACACTAGAGGACTTCTAGCTATCTGGAGATGGTGTCTGTCATCTCGCCGATTTGGGGAGCAATGCCTTGCCTTCCCTCTTCCCTTGGGATAGAAGTTGTCTAGGGCTGATGCTTTTGACAAAGATGTTTATCATTCAAGGTCCCATTCCCTCCCTGGACCAAGGTGAGATACACCCAAGCCAGGTTCTCCCCGCTCCTACTCAAGACTCAGATTTTGTGCAGAAAGATTCAAAGAGGGAAAACAACTGAAACAATAGAGCCAACCCAAAGATGCCCCCATAGACACTGCCTATCACTTCTCCAACTCTGCTCAGGGTTTGTCCTGCTTATGACTTATTTTATTCTTTCCTTTAGCTCTGTGGACATCCCATATCTTTCCAATACATTTCCCCTTTATTAGTTACAGTCAGTTTCTGCTGCCAGCCACCTAAGTCCCTGAACTGATAAGCCATCCAAGCCCTGAACTATGATGTGGGCCACAGTCACGTTCTCCTGTCACAGCCAACACAGAGCTCGCAGCTCCCTCTCTCCCGGATGCCCGACACCATCCACCTGTGTCTACAGGCTCTGCTCTTCCTTTACCGATTTGCCATCATCAGCTGAGCCCACTGAAAAAATGGTCATGACTCATAGTAGCTCAGATTGTATCCCCTACTGAAAGAGCTGTTCATTCAGCAGGAAACCCAAGAAGCTAGACTATGCTGTAGACAAGAAAGAGTGAGATCCTAAAAGTGGGATCACACATACAGTAAGGAAAACAAGGGAAAAACCTGCAGTAGACTGTTCTATAAACATTGGTTCTAGCACAATCTATAACAATTACTGTCTGTCATGTGAACAATGTCATCCCGAACAATCTGCCTCAGAATAGTTCCCTAGTTTATGAAATCTCGCACCCAGGGAATCTATGTAGATTGTTAATAACTGAATATTTTACTTAAGACTACGGCAACTCATACTCGGTCACTTCCACACTCAGGTGTGCCAGGCATGTGCATGCTCAGTTGTGTCCGACTCTTGGCGACCCCATGGACTGTAGCCCACCAGGTTCCTCTGTCTGTGGCATTTCCCAGGCAAGAATATTGGAGTGGGCTGCTATTTCCTTCTCCAGGGGATCTTCCTGATTCAGGGATCAAACCTGAATCTCCTACATCTCCTGTATTGACAGGCATATTCTTTACCACTGAGCCACCTGGAAATCCACACTCAGATGTATTGGGGTTTAATTCAAAATTTTTAAAAGATAAATCTACTAATATTAAAAATGTATACATCATCTACCCTTTCACTACTAGGAGCAGGTGTTATTGCAGACTACTCAGAGAATAAATTTTTGGGATCTGAGTCCATCTGCTTTATCTCCTGCTGCTGGTTATCATCTTAGCCCGTAGATAGTGAAATTATAGCGAACCACTGCAACCCTCACCACCTTGCAGATGTTTCATTATTCAATTAATATCTGTCCACTTAAAGTGCAGGTGAATAAAGGACCGGAGACAGCTGTATTCCCTCAGGGGCTTCCAATTAAAAAGGATTAAGAGCATATCTATACCCTAATTGTCCCCGATTTCTCTGCATAATCATGTTTTACCCCATCTAAATATGTCAGCTAAAGAACTGTCCTATAAATAGTCATGTTTTCAGAAAGACTCAAATCAGGTAAGAAAATATGCATTTGCAGAGTCAGATGAAAATAGTTTAGGATCAGGACACTAAATGATACAGATTCTCACTTTTGTACCTGTGAACACACACCCCCTCATCTCTGCTCAATTATACTTCCCTGTCCTTTGAGCACAGGTCATTCACTTCCTCCATGAAAGCTTCAGGGGCCCACCGACCTCCTGGTATATCCCCACTCCAGGGGTCCATTCATCTGAAATTTCAGGAGTCTCTCAAGGCGCTTAGCATAATTGGCCATACACATTCTGACCTCTAGGGGGAGCCCAAGGCTCCTCTCCTCGCATTCGGACTCTGGTAAGGTACAATTCAGTTCAGTTGCTCAAACGTGTCTGACTCTTTGCGACCCCATGGACAGCAGCATGCCATGTCTCCCTGTCCATTGCCAACTCCCAGAGTTTACTCAGACTCATGTCCATTGAGTCGGTGATGCCATCCAACCACCTCATCCTCTGTCGTCCCCTTCTCCTTCTGCCTTCAATCTTTCCCAGCATCAGGATCTTTCCCAATGAGTCACCTCTTCGCATCAGGTGGCCAAAGTATTGGACTTTCAGCTTCAGCATCAGTTCTTCCAATGAATGTTTAGGGCTGATCTCCTTGCAGTCCAAGGGACTCTCAATAGTCTTCTCCAACACCACAGTTCAAAAGCATCAATTCTTCGCCGCTCAACTTTCTTTATAGTCCCAACTCTCACATCCATACATGACTACTGGAAAAACCATAGCTTTGACTAGACGGAACTTTGTTGGCAAAGTAATGTTTCTGCTTTTTAATACGCTGTCTACGTTAGTCATAACTTTTCTTCCAAGGAGCAAGCATCTTTTACTTTCATGGCTGCCGTCACCATCTGCAGTGATTTTGGAGCCCCAAAAAATAAAGTCCAAGGTAAGGTCCAAGGACATAATAAGGCACTGAAGCACAGGTGGGTCACAGAGCTGATTAGGGCACAGAGAGTGATGCTTTGCTGGAGGAATAGAAATGAGGTGAGTGGGTTGCTGTGAGAAGGATGTCCTTCCCACGTGTGTGGTGGGAGCTAGTAAGCATTTGGAGCTATCCTGACCTATCTCTCGTCTGTGCCCACATTTATAAGGTGCAGGGAGTTCTTGAAGCTGGGTATGTTCATTCCAGATGCTCGGGGGAAGTCTTGTTTTCTTGCCTTTCCCAACTTAGGAGTTGCCTGCCTTTGTGGACTCATGGCCCGTTCCTCCACATTCACAGTCAGCGGCTTAGCACCATCAAATCTCTCTCACTCTGATACTCCTGACTCCCTCTCAGGAGGACACCTGTGATTGCATTTAGGGCTCACCTGAGCAATCCAAGACAGCCTTCCCATCACAGGGTCCTCAACTCAACCACAACTACAAAGCCCCTTGTGCCGTGTAAGCTTACCTAGTCACAGGTTTCAGGGATTCAGACATAGATATTTTGGAAGGCAATTATTCTACCTACCACACTGCCTCCCCCACCTCCTTGCTGTCACACACACACACACACACACACACACACACACAAGTGGCTATGTAGCCACATCAGACATTTGCGAAGGGCCCCAGTGCTAAGACGGAAGGTATTTTTTTTTAGAGTATTTAGCACTGCTCCCACTACAGAGGCACTGAGGGAGCAAAGGAAAGCCAGCACCCCCCACGCCTTCAGGGAGGAGTAGGAAGAGCATCTCTGCCTTATTTTCAGGGCAGCAGTCCTCAGACAGCAGCAGCCTCCTCCTGGTCTCTTATACTAGGGTTACGGCTGCAAAGCTCACTGCCAGTTGAAAATGTATGAATCAAATCATCATACATGATAGAAATTTGTGTGGACTCATTTGTAAAGAAAAAAATGACTCTCAACTATTCTTTGGTGCCAATATGAACTTTCATACAAAGGATTGCTTCCAGTTGAGTGCACTCACATTATTTTATTAAGGTCAGCATCCTGCATCCCAATCAGAAAGCTACTGCCCCACCTTGACTCGTTAGGACACCAGTCCCAAAGATGAAGAAGCACTGGGACTCCTCCCCAGATTTCTTGTTTAAAATAAAGGGGTTGAGGGGAACAGAGGAGACACAAGGAACAGAGGAGAGAAGAGGCCAGGAAAAAAGAGAAATATGATAAGAGTAAAATTTTCCGATAGGGTTCCCTAGGAAACAAATGGGCAAAATTTGCACCATGTTTACCTGGGGAATGAAATGCATTCAAAGTCAGAGGGAGGGGGAAAGGAGAGTGGAATGGAAAATATGCCAAGTAGAAAGTGGATCTTTACTTATAAAGTCCATTCTGCCCACTGGCATGGACTGTCTCCTGATGCTGCATGGAAACTGGGACCAAGAACCAGAGATGAAGGAGGGAAGGAGAACAATTTATCTGCAGGCTCATTCCTGTCTCCTGCCTCTTGTTGGTCCAAGTTTACCCACGTTGTGTGACCTGGCCCCTCTGGGCAGCAAATCTCATGCCATCAGTCCCTCCTCTTAGTTCTGAAGCAACAGACCCAGAATAGAGCAGTGTCCTGCGAGTCTGGGTAGCCTTTCCCTTCTCCAGGGGATCTTCCCGACCCAGGGATCGAACCCAGGTCTCCAGCTGAGCCACAAGGGCACCCCATCAGCCCCAAGAGAACACCATCTGAAAAGAAACAGTTCTCAGGCTGAGCCATGAAGGAGAGACTATAATAACAACGACCATCATTTTGCTATCACATGAATGTGCCAGGCACTGTACTAGACTCTTTCTATAAGCTATTCCATTTACCCGACCGCTTTTTCCAGGTGAGATAAGTATTGTTACCTTATTACACAGCAAGGAAAGTGACACAGAGTTAGTGAAGGGTCATTCAAAGCAGCCAAAAGAGCCTAATCAGGTAGGAAAATAGAGAGTTCATTAAGGAGAAAGAAAAGGATACTTGTAAGAGAATGGTAACTCCCAGACTCGGGAGGGCCTTCAGACTGAGACTGTGGAGTCGGGCTGTTATTTGGTAGCTCCGGGGCCAGCAGGGGAGGGCTATCTGCTGAGGACTGACCCACGTGCACGTTTTCAGAAGATAATCCTTCTGTGGCCAGGACTTCCCCAGTGGTCCAGTGGCTCACCCTCTGCGCTCCCAGTGCAAGGGGACCCAGGTTCCACCCCTGGTCAGGGAACTAGATCCCACATGCCACAACTAAGACTCGGAACAGCCAAATAAGTAATCATAATAAAAGAACATAATCCTTCTGTGGTAATAAGGAGGGTGGTGGGTGCTCAGTCACTTCAGTCATGTCCAACTCTTCGGGACCCTCTAGACTGTAGCCTTCCAAGTTCCTCTGTCCATGGGATTCTCCAGGCAAGAATACTGGAGTGGGTTGCCCTGCCCTCCTCCAGGGCATCTTCCTGACCCAGGGATCAAACCTGGGTCTCCTACATTGCAGGCGGAGTCTTTACCCACTGAGCCACCAGGGAAGCCCCAATAAGAAGGGAGGCAGAGACAACAAAGAGACTGTGAGATTTCTACAGTCCATGTGGAAGAAACCAGGGTGCTGGCACGTTTAATGCCTTGACCGTGGGTGACAAGACGGCAGAAAGAGTGAACCACAGCCCTGAGCTTCTTCTGGGAGCAAACAGACAGGTCAGGGCCGCTGAGGAGGACTTCATTCCTCAGTCACTCATCTGAGCTGACGGTGCACACACAGCACCCGGCAAAGCTCGTACCCCGAGACCTTACTCAACCAAATGCTGCAGACAAAGGCGAAACTCTCCATCGGCTGTGAGGAAGGGGCCCATTCCCAGAGGTGGAGGGCGCGTGAGGCATCAAGAGGAGCCCCGCCTTGTTATCCGCCTTCCTTTCAAGTCACAGAGTGATACCACTTGGCACTTGAATTTTCAAGGAGCACTTAGAGCTTTCCAGGTGCTCTTGCTAATTACCGCAGAACCACAGGGTGCTGGGAGAAGCAGCGAGTGAGGATGCCAAAGTCAGTGCAGGTGGGCGCGGCAGCAAGTGGCTGAATGAAGATAAAATGCACGTGACCTGCGCCGTGTCGCCTCACCTGCCCCCGTGCAAGCAGGTGAGCTGCGGGTTCTCCTTCATTTCATCTTAGGAAATGGTGACCAGCCTGGGATGGGAGGAAATTTAAATTTATGATAAATGAAACATGCAACTCTACATGCAGATACTTACAGGAACAGCAGGCATCTGAGCGTTGTGTCATTGTGTGCTAAATCACTTCAGTCATGTGCAACTCTCTGTGACCCCATGGACTGCAGCCCTCCAGGCTCCACCGTCCATGGGATTCTACAGGCAAGAATACTGGAGGGGTGCCCTGCCCTCCCCCAGGGGATCTTCCCGGCCCAGGGATCAAACCGGCATCTCTTACATCTCCTGCACTGGCAGGCGGGTTCTTTAGCACTAGTATCTCGTGGGAAGACCTCTGTGTCATTGTAGGGACCTAAATTTTCCTGGAGACCCTGACAAGGTTATCACATGTGGTTTCTCCTTATTTGCCTGTAAGGAATGGTGTCAGGCGGTATCTAAGGCATTTGTATTTCAGTGCAACGGGTGACTGGATGGGGGTGCTTGTAGCCTCCTTGGGACCTCAGAGGGACATGAAAAGAGATGACCCAGGCAGTGAGGGAACTGGGTCAAGCCCTGAGACATCCTTGGAGCCCCTGAATCCTGCTTATCTACCCTCGAGCTTTCCGGTTAAGTGTGGGAAGCATGTTCTCTTTTCTTCAAGCTGATCAACTTTCATTTGCAACTGACAAATTCTGGACACTAAACATCCCAGATCTGGGACTTCCTTGGTGGTCCAGTGGCTACAACTCTGCGCTCCCAATACAGGGGGGCCTGGGTTCTATTCCTGGTCAGGGAACTAGATCCCACATGCTGCAGCTAAGAGTTCACATGCTGCAACTAAAGGTCTCACGGGACGCAACTAAGACCCAGTGCAGCCAAATAAATAAAATGCTTCCAAAAACCCAAATCCCAAGAATATAAGTAACTGAAGCTGTCTGTGAGAATAGCCTGAAAGCCAATATTCATTTGATTAAGAATACCTATCATTTTGTGGTTTTAAAATTAGACACAGAAAAAGTGAGAGAACAAAGCCTTCGTTCTCCTTGCGGTACAGTTTTCTATGACTTCACACCCCAGTTCTGGCTACTAAGGCATTGAGCTGTCCCATCTTTGTGGCTCAAAGTCAGTGATTAAATCTGACTCCTATCAGCATCTCTAGGACATTCCTCTAGCCTTCGGGGAAATGCTGTACAAAATAACAGTTTTGTTGACATGAAAGATCAGAGTGTATGGAACATCAAGTTAACTAGGCAAGAACATTGCCTCATGTCCTGCTGGAAACAGTGACCAAGTCACATTTATCTTCCCCAGAGGAAGTATCTGACCAGGCTGCTGCTGTAGACAAAGGTATAATGATTTTTTGAGGTTTATACAGCACTTTATGGGCTTCCCAGCTGGCTCAGTGGTAGAGAATCTGCCTGCCAACGCAGAAGATGCAGGAGACACAGGTTTGATCCCTGGGTCAGAAAGATCTCCTAGAGGAGGAAATGGCAATCCACTCCAGTATTCTTGTCTGGGAGAATCCCACGGACAGAGGAGCCTGGTGGTCTACAGTGCACAGGGTCGCAAAGAGTCAGACACGATTGAGCATGCATGCATGCTTATAGTTCATAAATTCTTTCTCATCTACTTTGTCATTCCACATCCCTAGCGGTAGGCTGGGACAGAGTGGCATCCTGCCTTGTTACAGATGAGGAAACTATGGTTTCGAAAAGTCGAGAGACCAAGCAGCTTTCCTTCCAAAACAGGACTCGTACCTTTAAAGCACAACTGGTGAATCTCACTTCTGCATGTTTGGCCTCAAAAAGAGAACAGTGAAGCTTTGCCTCTATTCAGATATCTCCCAAGTCAATTTATAAAGGCCTGGGTAGGCTTCTCCTTTTTTTTTTGATGGGATTGACTACATGTATAGATGACAAGGGCAGGAGGAGAAGGGAGCAACAGAGGATGAGATGGTCGGATGGCACCATCAACTCAACGGACGCGAGTCTGAGCAAACCCTGGGAGACAGTGAAGGACAGGGAAGCCTGGAGTGCTGCATTTCAGGGGATTGCAAAGAGCTGGATGTGACTCAGCGACTGAACAACAACAGTGACAGGTGACAAGGGAATCAGGCTAGGCTATGAGTCCATAGTGGGAAAACCCTCTGTCCCCAACACCCACCACCCCAGAAACTGAAGCAAGAGAGCCTTTGATTCCATGATTAGAGATTAGCTTCCGTAAAACCTGGGCAACTGGGTAGCCCCAAGCAGTAACTCAATGACCACGACAGATCTGCACCCCCTCCTCCCCCGCCATGGACACCGACCTCCCTGCAGCCTCCAGCCTCACTCCTCCCTTTCCTCCTCCCACCTGCTCCCAGTTAAAACCCTCCTACTAGCCTGTTTGGGTGAGCAAGGAAGAAAATAAAAACTACAGGGCCCCAGGAAGTTGGAGTGTCTGTGCTTTGGGGAGGGTTGGGGAAAAGGAGGAACGGCCCCCATAGAGCAGGGGCCGCCTTCTCGCCATCATCTTATTTAATGCTGACCCAGCTTCCTGACAGAGGGCATCCCCCCACACTTGCATCTACCCAAAGCCCGCAGACGTAAAGTCAGTTACCCAAAGCCACACAACCAAGATCAAAAGCAGGTCTGACTGCAGAGCTCACGTTCGATCTGCTAGACCACATTGCCCCCCACACACACCCAGCTCCCTCACTTCACACTAGGAGCTGGGGAACACGGGTCAAGAGAGTTCCCAAATATAAATGTCCCTTTTTCAGATTTGCCTCCTCCAGCTAGAAACTCTGTGGTCAATTCATATCCATTTCCAATCATTCTAAAGCCAGAATCTCTAAATTATAATCGTTCAAGAAATGAACTCCAGTCAATCCTTTCTGCTTGGCTGGGAGCACTGCTATGTCTAACCCTTCAAAGGAAGGGAGAGGGTAGATTTTGTTACACCAGAAAAGTGAAAGTGAAAGTCAATCAGTCGTATCCAACTCTTTGTCACTGTGAACTGTATAATCCATGGGATTCTCCACGCCAGAATACTGGAGTGGGTAGCCTTTCCCTTCTCCAGGGGATCTTCCCAACCCAGGGATCGAACCCAGGTCTCCCACATTGCAGGAGGATTCTTTACCAACTGAGCTATGTGGGAAGCCCAAGCAACATGAAAAGGGTTATCTCTGGAAAAAGTTACTGTGTTTAAGCAACATCTTAGAGCTTTTGCAGGTGCCTCGTCAGCTATACTTGCCTTTCGAATGGAAGCCCCTGAGTTCAGTCCCTCCCTCCAAAGCCTCAGGCTTTCAAGTGGAGTCATAAATGTTATGTGTGTAATGTCCAGCAGATGGAGGTCAGCCCATGGGCTGCAGAGCCTCCCAGGTAAGACGCCAACAAAAGATACCACTTGCTTTCCAGGCATGTCTGCCAAGGCTGGGCTGAGGAGGAGAGGTTGACACTTCAAGTTAATGAAGACTGTTGTGATAACCAATGTTCTGGAGTCACCTGTAATGATGTGCCAAGTTCAAGGACAGCACCATCAGATAATTGGCGTCTCTGAGTGGGGCAGGAAGGTAGAGAGGCACACTCAGAGGTTGAAAAGCTGAAAAAATGGCATTCCAGCCTCATCCTTGGGGTGAATCCTGCAAAGGGAAACAGGCTGTGACCCGAGAGGCAGGCGGTAGTGAGGGCAGAAGGGGAAGAGTCTTTCCTGCAGGGCACTGCAGACTGGTTGCACAGAGACCAGTGAACACTGATCTGCAGCTCATAATCTTGTTTATGTTGATTTTATTTAATTAACATTGTAAAATAGTTCCATCATACAGAATAGAATAGAATAGAACATCATACCGAACATCTGGGACCAACCACTGGGTCAATCAAATCTTAACAGTCTTCCATACTTGCTCCCCATCTTTTTTAAGACCCAAGTCATGAGGTTGAGGACCCTTTCCCTCTCTTCTCTCCTTCCCCAGAAATAACCAGTATTCTGAACGTTGATGGTCATTCCCACACATGCTCCCAACTATTATTACATGTAAATATAGCATTGTTTTGATTTCAAATTTTACATGTGGCATTGTCTTTGCTGTTTCCCTAAACTTTAGGTTTCTTTTTTTTTTTAATTTTTTTTTTTTAACTTTAGGTTTCTGAGCTGTGTCCACTCTTCACTACTGTATTCTATTGTATAATAGACCAATATGTATTTATTCACTCTTGTTTCTGGACAGCTAGATTGCTTTATGATCTTTTTTCTACAAACAGTGTTGCAATCTCTCTCTTTAGTCGCTAAGCCATGTTCAACTCTTGCAAACCCCATGGACCGTAGGCTGCCAGGCTCCTTGGTCAATGGGATTCTCCAGGCAAAATACTGGAGTGGGTTGCCATTTCCTTCTCCATTCTTATACATTTATCTCTCTGTGTATCCAATGTATGAAGTTTCTAGGGAATATTCCTAGAAGCAGGGCTGATATTCATATTCAGCAAGAAACATACACCCACTGGGGACAGGAAGCCTCCATTCTGATTGGAGAAGGTATAAATTCTGATTAGTGGGTGGCTTGCCCTCTGGGATATTAAGTATGTCGAGTATCATCCCTGCCTAGAAGTGGAATGATTTGGTTGAAGAGCACGAGACCTTAACTTCGCTAAATCATTTCAAATATCTCTCTGAAGTTACTAATGACACAGTCTTATCAGTCATGACTGATAACCCCCATTTGTCCAGATCCTTGTCCACACTTGGTATTGTCAGCCTTTATTTTTTGCTCAACTGATGGCATGACGTATTATCTCACTGTGCAAATAATTTGTGCATCCCTCATTCCTAGCGAGGTTGAAGATCCTTTCATGTTGACCAGACATTTAGCTTTCTTCTTTAGTGAATCACCAATTTGAAATTTTGTCCATTTTTTAGTTTGAGCTTTTCCCTCATATTGATTTGATAATTTTTATCAGATACTCATTAATATATTGTTATATAAGATGTGTATTATGACTATATATCAATACAACATACTCTATAAATATCTTTTCCTGTCTTATTGCATGGTTTTCAGCCTTTCATACCTGGTGCTTTGGTTCACCCCCGCTCCTCTTCACCCTGGGCTTCTTGCTCTCTGAAGGGGTATCAGCAAAACAGCCACCATGGGAGACCCTCAAGTGTGACCTGTGACCCCGGAAACACAGTCCTGCAGCAGCCTCCTCTCAGACTGTTTGTTTAGAATTACTAATATGTTGAGCTTACCTTTCACCTTGATGATAAAATTTTATGAAGGCAAGAACCTGGGCCTAGGACAGTGTTTTTCACAGAAATTAATGTCCTTACTACTGATGGCTCATAAGTGAGCAGGAAGAAGCTGATCTCCTAAAAAGCATAGTTAAAAGTTGGCAAGAATAATAATTATTGTGGTGAGAGCTGTCATCACTTATTAAACACAAACATATAAATTTAAATAATCTACTCTTCTCCGCAGCCCCACAAAGCAGGTGATCTTTTTACCCAATTTTTTGAGAGGAGAAAAAAATTTTAAAGCTTGCCCTGTTACAGCATAAATGGGAGAATTGGCACTGAAACCCTGGAAGTTGGGCCTCAAGGGTCTGCTCTTGTTCTTTCATTTTATTGATTCACTTTCTTTTTTTTGTCCATTCCTGTCCAAATAAAATCTTGGCATAACTGGCAATGGTTTCCAAAACCAAGAGAAAAGCAAAGACAGATACTGTGATCACTGCTAGTCTGATACCCATCTCATCTCACCCCAGATTTGCCTCTTCATGGTTGCCTCCAAAAGCCCTTTCTCTCACAGGGCAGCAAGCCTGGGGAAGCTGTCGGCTCTAGGCATCACGGGCCGGGTGCTCTGTTAGCCCTTGGAATTCAGAGAGAAAAGAATGGTGAATGTTCCTGATAGAGAAGGTAAATGACAGACAGACTGAAATATGTTGCACCGCTTTTACATGAAGTTGCCTGCCTTTCACTGGTTTAAGCCTTAGGGTTGTGTTAAGTTATAACATGATACTTTCAGTTGGCGGGCTTCCCAGGGGGCTCACTGGGTACAGAATCCACCTGCAACGCAGGAGACACAGGCAGAGGCGAGTTCAGTCCCCAGGTCGGGAAGATCCCCTGGAGGAGGGCAGGCAACCCACTCCAGTATCCTTGCCTGGCGAATCTCATGGACGGAGGAGCCTGGTGGGCTACAGTCCACAGGGTCGCAAAGAGTCGGACACGACTGAAGTGACTGAGCACGCACGCACGCACCTTCATTGGTTAGCTCTCAAGGGCAAGAATTGCGCCTCTTTTCCTTTCATGTTCTCTCTTTACAGGTGTTTCACAGATGAGTAAATGCACATTGATTCATCTGAAGTATTTGTATACCTCCATCTCCTTCAGAGCAGGTTCTATTCCTGTTTTGTGCGGGGACATTTGGTCAACACGGATTCTCCAATCCTATTTGCCAACAAAGGTCTGTCTAGTCAAAGCTGTGGTTTTTCCAGTGGTCATGTATGGATGTGAGAGTAGGACTATAAAGATAGCTGAGCACTGAAGAATTGATACTTTTGCACTGTGGTGTTGGAGAAGACTCTTGAGAGTCCCTTGGACTGCAAGGAGATCCAACTAGTCCATCCTAAAGGAGGTCAGTCCTGGGTGTTCATTGGAAGGACTGATGCTGAAACTGAAACTCCAGTACTTTGGCCATCTCATGCGAAGAGTTGATTCATTGGAAAAGATCCTGATGCTGGGAGGGATTGGGGGCAGGAGGAGAAGGGGACGACAGAGGATGAGATGGCTGGATGGCTTCACCGACTTGATGGACATGAGTTTGAATAAACTCCGGGAGTTGGTGATGGACAGGGAGGCCTGGCGTGCTGCAGTTCATGGGGTCGCAAAGAGTCGGATACAACTGAGCGACTGAACGGAACTGATAGGCATAAGAGTATATAGGAACAAGTAAAAAAAATACTAATGCCTTCCTTTCCTCTGCCTGTTTGAAGTTGTATTTTTTATTGTAATAATTGTGTTGCTGCCCTATTTCAAGTGTGAGAGTCCTATACAGAGTTTGCAATCAGATTATAAAGAAATACAGAGAGCCTGCCATGCTGCCACCCACGGGGTCACAGAGAGTCAGATGAGACTTAGCCACTGAAAATCAACAAAACAGGGCACGTTTCAGGATGAAGGATTCTAAGTAAATGTAAATTACTGCATGTGTTCACAGAGGAAAATTGTAATAACTGATTGTCATCTCCATCTTTAATGTGAGACAGCTGCTTGGTGTGATAGTTAATTTTATGTATCAGTCTCACTGGCCTACACGGTGTCCAGATACAGCTGGTAAAACATTATTTTGGGGTGCAGCTGTGTGTTTCTAGAAGAGATTTGAATAGGTGAACTGAGTAAGCAGATGGTCCTCCCCAATGTGCGCGGGCATCATCCAATCCTCAGAGGGCCTGAATAGAACAAAAAGACAAAAGGAAGGGCGTGTTCACCCTCTCTGCTTGAGCTGGACATCCGTCTTCTCCTGCCCTTGGACATCAGTGCTGCTGGTTCTCTGTCTTTGAACTTGAACTGAATTTTGTCACCAGCTTTCCTGGGTCTCCAGGTTGAAAACAGTGTATCAAACAACTTCTCACCTTCCATAATTGTGTGGGAAATATACTCAAATAATATTATATATGTGCTTTCTCCATTCACTCAGTCACATCCGATGCTTTGCAACCCCATGGACTGTAGCCCGCCAGGATCCTCTGTCCATGGGGTTCTCCAGTCAAGAATACTGGAGGGGGTTGCCGTTCCCCTCTCCAGGGGTCTTCCCATCTTGTGTTTCCTGCACTGGCAGGCGGATTCTTTACCATTCAGCCACCTGGGAAGCCCCCATTTTATATATATATGTATGCATTCTTGACCATGTGAGCAACCAGAGAAGCCCACATAATATATATATATATATATAAAATATATATATAACATGTATATATTATATATATTTATCTATGTATATGATGTATTTATATATAACATTTATATGTGTGTAATATATTGATATACAACATAATATATATAATATATACAATTATTTATAAATATATATAAAATTCCTATTCGTTCCATTTCTCTGGAGAACCCCAACTAATACAATTGGGATAGTAGATCAGATGCCAGATCATGGTGCCACGAAGATTAAGACAGTGAGATTCCTAAGATGGCATTTGAAAGCCCTATCAGATGACATAACTCCACATGGTCTTTCGTGCCTGGGACAGCTGAAACCTGGGCAGAGGAGGAGACTGGCTGCAGGTCACACAAGCAGCGGACAGTTCAGTTGAGACCCGTTTGGCGGGCAGGATCCTCTTGCGGGTTTAAACAGCCTACGTGGGAAGGAAGAGCAGGGATAGAACTGACTAGAACAGGGAAGCCTATCTCCCTTCTGACCCCCACCCCCAGGACATTTCGCGTCCTTAGAATCCATGGAGTCCAGGACCTTCTCTGGTGGTCCAGGGGCCAAGACTCTGCGCTCCCAAAGCAGGGGGCCTGGGTTTGATCCCTGGTTCCCCAACTGGAGCCCACACGCCACAGCTGAAGATCTCGAGTGCTGCAGCTAAGACCTGGCACAACCAAATAAGTAAGCAAATACTTTAAAAAACAACTGTGGAGTCCAGGACACAGGGCCAAGTCCGGCAAAGTTCTCACTAACCAAGTAGTGGATGAGGCACCTCGCAGACAAGCAACACTTCCTTGGAACTCTGATCACCTCACACTTAACTAATTACTTTTCCTCACACCAAGGTAATTTAGAGAACAGAAGACCTTTGTATTCACAACACACCTCTCCCACCCCCTAACACCACACACATCTGCCCCCTTGTTTCTCAGTCTCCAAAGTTCTTTTTATTTTAGTATTCAATCATGTTCTCCTGGGCTTCCCTTGTGGCTCAGCTGGTAAAGAATCCGCCTGCAATGTGGGAGACCTGGATTCGATCCCTGGGTTGGGAAGATCCCCTGGAGAAGGGAAAGGCTACCCACTGCAGTATTCTGGCCTGAAGAATTCCGTGGACAGTCCATGGGGTTGCAAAGAGTCGGACACAACTGAGCGACTTTTACTCACGTTCTTCTAGTTGATCAAATTTGAATTTGATTGATAAAGCTCCCAATTGAAACCATAAGTGGATATGTCTCTTGAATAACTCAGGTGGAGATATGGAAAAAGACAGAAGCCTGAGTGGGGGAAAAAAACTGAAAAATATTTTTTCTAAAATGATTAATTAGTGATTAGTTTAAAAAAAAAAAAAAACTAATTTTCCTGTGAATTGCTTAACAAAAGAACTTCTGAAAAGCTAGTCTCCAGGCAGAAAAATGAGTTTTACCCATCAAATGTCAAAATCTCAGGCTTCCGAGATTTGGCAGGGGATTTTTCTAAATAGCTCCACCGTTGCCCTCTCTGGGGCCAGGACAGTGAGAAAAAGAAGCGCCGAACCTCAGCTCCGTGGCCGTTCCACTGTTCGTACACAAAAACGAAAATGCATTTCCATCCTTAGAAGTCAGCAAAGGGGGCGGTCCAGCGTCTCCGCCCACTGCCTTCCCTCGGGTCTGTCACTAGGCGATTGTACCCGCTCAGCAAGAGGGGAGCGTTCGGAGAATGTGACGGGCACATCCTGCTATCACATCTGATACTGACTGACATAATGGAGGTGAGGGATTAAAAAGTGGGGGAGAGATGGTTGGAAGAAGGGCTGGAGGGAAGAAGAGAGAGAGAACGAGAATAGAAGGATAACTTTTGGTCAGAACACTCTCCTTGAGTTTGTCGTGGACCGTCAAAGTATACATGGTGAAACAGCGACCTCTTCTGGTCAATAAAGGAAAATTCAAGAACTTTTCTCCCCAAAAAGGTCTAACTTCAAAGATGGATGAATTACTACACTGAAAAAGAACTGCAGTCAAAGTTTAATAAATCTGTTGTTGAGCTCTAAAATAAGCTCCATAAACTAGCAAGCTGAGTTCACATCAGTGCCCGGAGGGTGATGCGGTCCAACAAATCCAATGAGAAAGCAGGCTTAGATATGATCTTGTTCACAATCTAACCCTCTTCATAGTGATCTTCCCCCTGTTAAATTACAGAAGGCCAGATCAAATTGATTGTCTTACAGTAAAGCAACTTTTCCAAAATAGAATTCAGGAGTGAAGACTACACTTACTGTTCCAAGTGGCCGAACATCTGAGGTCGCCAGGAGGTCACGATTTAAGAGCTATGTTTATATAAATAGGAAACTTGAGGCCAAGGTTTAACAGTCTGTTTCCCCAACTATAACATGGGCAGAGTAACCTATTCAGGGGTTTTCTGAGGACTGCATGAAAGAGTTTGTGAAGCATTAGGCAGGTAGGAAAAGCTAGGCAAGCTGAGGGGCCCCTCCTGTGTGGGCGGCTATCACTGAGTACAATACAGCTATAATTAATTAAATTGTACAGTCGACATTTGTGTATTAGCTCCTCTGCTTTTACATTTAATCTTTTTTTAAAAAGAAACTGAAGATAAACGTCTCTTTTACGTTTCTTCTTTTGTGGTAGAGTACGGGCCTCTGGTCCCATCACTTCATGGCAAGTAGATGGGGAAACAATGGAAACAGTGAGAGACTTTATTTTCTTGGGCTCCAAAATCACTGCAGATGGTGACTGCAGCCATGAAATTAAAAGACACCCGCTCCTTGGAAGAAAAGCTACGACCAACCTAGACAGCATATTCAAAAGCAGAGACATGACTTTGCCAACAAAGGTCCATCTAGTCAAGGCTATGGTTTTCCAGTAGTCATGTATGGATGTGAGAGTTGAACCATAAAGAAGGCTGCGTGCTGAATTGATGCTTTTGAACTGTGGTGTTGAAGAAGACTCTTGAGAGTCCCTTGGACTGCCAGGAGATCAAACCAGTCAATCCTAAAGGAAATCAGTCCTGAATATTCATTCATAGGAAGGACTGATGCTGAAGCTCCAATACTTTGGCCACCTGATGTGAAGAACTGTCTCATTGGAAAAGACCCTAATGTTGGGAAAGATTGAAGACAGGAGGAGAAGGGGACGACAGAGGACAAGATGGTTGGATGGCATCATTGACTCGATGGACAGGAACTTGAGCAAACTCCAGGAGATGGTGAGGGACAGGGAAGCCTTGCATGCTGCAGTCCATGGGCTCACAAAGAGTCGGACACAACTTGACTGAACAACAATGGCACTACTATGTTTAACTTTTTGAGAAACTGACTAACTATTTTTCACAGCATCTGCACCATTCTACATTCTTTTTTTTTTATATAGTTTAATGTATTTTAATAGCAAACTTACAGGAACAGCACAGAAGACAGACAACATTAAAAACATGTACTTGCATGTAGGACAACTCAGTTAGAAAAGTATAGTGAATGGATGGAATCTACTGTATGATAAAAATGCTACAAACACCATTTAGTTGCAGTCAATAAGAAATTTACTTGTTTTAAAAAAATCCAAATGCTGGCATTGTCCAGAAAAATTTAACAGGTTTATTTATAATTGTTATAAAGTTGAACTGCTGAAACTTGTTCACTGAAACATTTTGACTTTCATTAATGCTTTATGTCCCCGCATTTATATTAAAAATTCACACACAAATGAAAATGGAAAAACTGCCAATACCTGATTTCTGTCCCCTATTTTTCCACTTGCAATCATATACTTAGGTACCTTTTGACCCCATGGAAAAAAAATATCTAACGTTCAGAACTACCAATAACAGGAAGAAGAGAATTTTTTTTTTTTTTTAAAGAATGAAATGTTTCCCATCATAGTGGATTCTTAAGCACGTTCTCCACGTATGCGGCGTGCTAGCTGGATGTCTTTTGGCATAATTGTTACACATTTGGCATGGATAGCACACAGGTTGGTGTCTTCAAAAAGGCCAACCAGATAGGCCTCACTTGCCTCCTGCAAAGCACCGATAGCTGCACTCTGGAAGCGCAGGTCTGTTTTGAAGTCCTGAGCAATTTACCGCACCAGACGCTGGAAGGGAAGTTTGCGGATCAGAAGTTCAGTGGATTTCTGATAACGTCTAATTTCACGGAGTGCCACAGTACCAGGCCTGTAACGATGAGGTTTCTTCACCCCTCCAGTAGAGGGCGCACTCTCGCGAGCAGCTTTTGTAGCGAGTTGCTTCCTCGGTGCTTTACCACCGGTGGATTTGCGGGCAGTCTGCTTTGTACTAGCCATGGTATAGAGACCTCCTTATTTACCCCCCTTCTCCTTCGGCTGGAGCTCGGCGAGCTAGAGGCGGCGCTGGCGTTGGAGAGCGACGGCGGCGCGGTGGCGGCTGCGAACACAATTCCATTTTACATTCTTATGTGAGAGTTGGACTACAAAGAAAGCTGAGCACTGAAGAATTGATGCTTTTGAACTGTGGTGTTGGAGAAGACTCTTGAGAGTCCCTTGACTGCAAGGAGATCCAACCAGTCCATCCTAAAGGAGGTAAGTTCTAAGTATTCATTGAAAGGACTGATGTTGAAGCTGAAACTGCAATACCTTGGCCACCTGATCCAAAGAACTGACTCATTTGAAAAGACCCTGATGCTGGGAAAGATTGAAGGTGGAAGGAGAAGGGGATGACAGAGGATGAGATGGTTGGATGGTATCACCGACTCAACGGACATGAGTTTGAGTAAACTGCAGGAGTTGGTGATGGATAGGGAGGCCTGGCGTGCTGCAGTCCATGGGGTCACAAAGAGTCGGACACGACTGAGTGACTGAACTGAACTGAACTGATCCACAACATACAACTGCTTCACTCTACCCACATTCTTGCTTGTTATTTTCTGTCTTTGAGTATCACCATCCTAGAATAACTAAAGATGTTGAGCATCTTTTCATGTGCTGATTGGCCATTCATATAAGTTTTTTTGAGAAATGTCTCTTCAAGTCCTTTGTCCATTTTTTAAGTGAGATTTGTCTTTTGTTGTGGAGTTGTAGGTGTTTTTATATTCTGGATATGAAACAGTTAATGATTTGCAAATATTTTCTCTCATTCTCTAGTTTGTCTTTTCACTTTCTTAATTTGCACAAACAACTGCTTTGTTGTAGATCAAGCAAAGACTCCAAGTAAAACTGATGAGCTGTCAAGGCCAGCACAGGAGTTTTGGACTGGAGGGGCTGGCCTGGGCTGATTCTGCCTGGAAGCAGAGCATCACATGTAAGACGAGAAAGCTGATGTAGGAAGTGGTAACTAAGACACTAAATTGATTTTTTTTCCTCAAAATTCAAGTGACTTCCCCGGCAGTCCAGTGGTTAAGACTTGACATTCCAGTGCAGGAGATGCAGGTTCAGTATCTGGTTGGGAAACTAAGATCCCATGCCCCTCACAGCCAAAAAAACCAAACATAAGACAGAAGTGTTATTGTAACAAATTCAGTAAAGACTTCCCAAAACGTATGTGTTTTACAAAAACCGAAGTTCAAGAGAAGCACTCAGTAAAGGAGTGGATGACAGAGCCATGATAGTTGTCCAGCCTGATCAGCCCAATAGAAGGTGATGCCATCTACTAAGAGGATACATGGTGGAGGAAGACAAAGTGAGGGTGGAGACAATGAATCAATTCGGCGAACAGTTTGAGGGACTTGCCAGGTCTATAGCTCTAAACGTTTTCAGATGTTCAGGCTCAATGAGTGGTACCCAGCATCACCGGGGTCTTGTGTGTGACCCCCAGGAGCTGTTCTAACTCACCATCACCCCCTGACTCTCGTCTCCAAGGCTCTGGTCCCCGGAAGGCCTGAGTCACGGTCTCCTACCCATGAACAATGCACCCCAGCTAAACCCACACTTGACTCAGTCACCACGTGTGTGGGCCTGGGAAATCCACACCACCACTCACAGCCTCAGCTCATCATCTGTAAAATCAGAGCGGGCTAGAAGAGACGGCCTGCGAGCCTCGTTCTTAGTTCACTGAGCTGTTTCCAGAGTAACACAGGGCACTTCACTAATCCGTCACCAGGGGACGCCAGATGCCACTGAGTCTAGGCTCACAGGGCTCCCTGCACAACAGGTCAATAAATGCAGAACCGAGCGGCTGGGGACAAGGAATGTGTGCTGTGCTTAGTCATTCAGTTGTGTCTGACTCTCTGCGACCCCACAGACTGCAGCCCACCAGGCTCCTCTGTCCATGGGATTTCCCAGGCAAGAATACTGGAGTGGGTGGCCATGCCCGCCTCCAGGGGATCTTCCCAACCCAGGAGTCAAACCAGGGTCTCCTGCATTGCAGGCGGATTCTTTACCAGCTGAGCTACCAGACTTTATTTGGAAAGTCAACAGAGTGAGAAGGTGGTGGACTAGCGTCCCAAAGAACCATCTTCTCCAAGTAAGAATTCACACTCTTTTATACTAACAGGGGAGGGTGTTAAATCCTGCCTCCCCTCAGCCTCCGGAGGAGATGTGTTCATTTCTATTTTCCGCAGCCATGACGAGGTGAGCCTGGTCAGGTTATTTCCTGTGAGCTAAACAAAGGTATTTTAGCTTAGCACTTATTACATGGGAGGCACAGTTCCCAGAGATGGGCCATTAGGTATAATTTAAGTTTATAGGCTACATCGTTGTCGTCATTAACTTGCAGCCAAAGCAGTAGAATACACAGGTTAAAACCAAAGGAACAGATCCAGAACTTCCCTGGTGGTGCAGTGGATAAGAATCTGCCTGCCAGTGCCGGGGGCACAGGTTCGATCCCTGGTCCAGGAAGATTCCACATGCCTCAGAGCAGCTAAGCCCATGCATCACAACTACTCAGCCTGAGTTCTAGAGCCCATGAGCGGCAACTACTGAAGCCCATGCACCTACAGCCCATGCTCCACAGTGAGAGAAACCACCGCAATGAGAATCTGCACATCGCAACTAGAGAGAGCCCCCTCACAATAAAGAAGGCTCAGTGCAGCGAAAAATAAATAAAATTACTTTTAAAAGAAAGAAATTCAATACGGTTTCAATTTTTTTTTTTAAGAGGGGAACAGATCCAATGTGGACTCAGGTTTGTCCTTCCCTATTACACAGAGAGGCGCCCTCACGCAGGGCTATGATGGAAGCACCCTCATCCAGCCGGAAGGCACACAGGATGCTGTGGTGGAGGTAAAAAGAGAATTGGGGACTTCCCTGGTGGTCTAGTGGCTAACATTTTGCACTCCCAATGCAAGGGGCCTGGGTTCAATCCCTGGTCAGGGAACTAGATCCCACATGCTGCAATTAAAGCATTGCAGGCGAATTCTTTATCAGCTGAGTCACAAGGGAAGCCCAAGAATACTGGAGTGGGTAGCCTTTCCCTTCTCCAGAGGATCTTCCCGACCCAGGAATTGAACTGGAGTCACTTGCATTGCAGGCGGATTCTTTACCAACTGAGCTACCAGGGAAGCCTCGACTAAGACCTGGCACAGCCAAATAAATAAATATTTTAAAAAGAGAGAACTGGAATGTGGTCCTCCCACACCCTCCTTACCCAGGCAAATCCTTAGCTCTGGGGGAAAAAAAAAAAAATGTTCAATAAACAGCACCAGCAGCCAACTTTCTATTACCTTTACCAGTTTATTACAGTGGAAATCGTCATCCTGCTCTTCACTGCCAGAGCTGGAGTCAGGTGTGTGCTCAGTCATGTCTGACTCTTTGTGACCCCATGGGCTGTAACCCACCAGGCCCCTCTGTCCATGGGAGTCTCTGGGCAAGAACACTGGAGTGGGTCACCCTTTCCCTCTCCAGGGGATGTTCCCGACCCAGGGATTGGACTCGTCTCTGTGTCTCCTGCATGGCAGGTGGACTTACACTAGCACCACCTGGGAAGCCCTTGAATCAGTTAGATGTATGCACTTGCAAAGTAAATTAGATCCAGTAATTTTCAGTCCACTTGTTTAACAGGCAAGGAGAAAGGTTAGCTTTCCTGTCTGTAGTTGATACAGAAATCTAGTTCACAGCCCTACTGATACATTAGAATCACTCTGCATTTGTGCTAAGTCACTTCAGTGACTTAGTGTCCGACTCTTTGCAACCCTATGTACCATAGCCCACCAGGTTCCTCTGTCCACAGGATTGCCCAGGCAAGAATACTGGAATGGGTTGCCATTTCCTCCTCCAGGGGATCTTCTCGACCCAGGGATGGAACCCATGTCTCTTAGGTCTCCTGCACCGGCAGGCAGGCTCATTACCACTAGTGTCACCTGGAAAGCCCTAGGATCCTTTTAAATATATTGATGCCCTAATCCCAACCCAGAGCAACAGCGACCCCTTCTAAAGACACAGCTCTCCCTTCAGCTGAAAGATGAACTTGGGACACATTCCAGCTCTCTCCATCACCTCTCACTCCCCCACCCACACGTTACTCCTTCAAACTCAAGTCTAGTTGCTAATCAAGTTTAGCTCCTCCCTTTGCTAGTCCTACTAAAGAAAAATTTGAGGCCATTCTGCAGGTCTCCAGCAGGGGGCAATGGTGTATACATAGGACATTCAAAGCTGCTTGGGCTAAAAAGCTTTTAACAACTGGGTTAATACAGACCCTGTCCTGTTATCATCCTTATTAACAAGGTAAACCCATAGAGAAAATGCCATTGGAGGCTTTTAGAGGCTAAAACATTCTGTTTGTTCTTTTTCAAAAAGCAGGAACAGTGGCTTTGATCGCTGTAATTCTATCATTGTTATTACAGCCAGTCAATGAATTTTCTGGCTGGAAATCGATGGATTTGCCAATCTGTCCTTCTTTGTGGGGTTCTAATCCTGGTCATTAACACCTAAAAGAAAAGCTGCTAGGGTGCAAGTCACAATTCCTTTGAGCTTTCTTTTTCACTTCTTATAAAGCAGTAAAGATATCTGCCCAAACCATCTCACAGGATTTTTTGCAAAGGTCAGGCAGAATAACAAGTAACAAGATGCTCTGAAACATATAAAAGGAATACAAATGCCAGATGAAACTACTTTAGAGGTGAGGGTCACTTCACAATATTTTATTTACAATTAGCCAAAACATAAACAACTCAAACATCCAAAATTATTAAATTAGAGACTCATTTTTTCAGCAAATATTCAAGGGCACTAGTGGTGTGACCATCCAAAAGAGATTTTTATAACCACGAAAAAGTACATGATGTATATGTTTTTATTGAAGTGTAGTTGATGTACAATGTTAATTTCTGCTGTACGGCATAGTGACTCAGTTATACATACAGACGTATACTTTCTTTTTCACATTCTTTTCCACTATGGTTTATCACAGAATATTGAATGTAGTTCTCTATGTATACAGTAGGATCTTGTTTACACATTCTGTATATACCAGTCTGCATCTGCTAGCCCCAGACTCCCAACTCATCCTTGCCTTGAGCCCTCTTCCCCTTGGCAAACACAAGTCTATTGTCTGAGTCTCTGATTCTGCTTCTGTTGCATGCATGCTTAGTAGCTTCTTTGTGACCCCATGGACTGTAGCACTCCAGGCTCCTGTGTCCATGGCAAGAATCTCCCAGGCAAATTGCCTGGGAAAGAAAATTCCCCAGGTGAGAATACTGGAGTGGATTGCCATTTGTTTCATACATAGGTTCACTACTCATAGTTTAGATGCCATGTATAAGTTACACTTTATGATCTGTCTCTGTCTGATTTACTTCACCTTCAGTTCAATTCAGTCCTCCAACTCTTTGCAACCCCATGGAGTACAGCATGCCAGGCTTCCCTGCCCATCACCAACTCCCGGAGTTTACTCAAACTCATGTCCATCAAGTCAGTGATGCCATCCAACCATCTCATCCTCTGTCGTCCCCTTCTCCTCCTGTCTTGAATCTTTCCCAGCATCAGGGTCTTTTCCAATGAGTCAGCTCTTTGCATCAGGTGGCCAAAGTATTGGAGTTTCAGCTTCAGCATCAGTCCTTCCAATGAATATTCAGGACTGATTTCCTTTAGGTTGACTGGTTTGATCTCCTTGAAGTCCAAGGGACTCTCAAGAGTCTTCTTCAACACCACAGTTCAAAAGCATCAATTCTTCGGCACTCAGATTTCTTTGTAGTCCAACTCTCACATCCATACATGACTACTGGAAAAACCATAGCCTTGACTAGATGGACCTTTGTCGCAAAGTAATGACTCTCCTTTTTTATATGCTATATACGTTAGTCATAGTGTTTCTTCCAAGGAGCAAGCATCTTTTAATTTCATGCCTGCAGTTACCATCTGCAGTGATTTTGGAGCCCAACAAATAAAGTCTCTCACTTTCCTTTTTTTTCCCCATCTATTTGCCATGAAATGATGGGGCCAGATGCCATGATCTTAGTTTTCTGAATGTTGAGTTTTAAGCCAACTTTTTCACTCTCCTCTTTCACTTTCATCAAGAAGCTATTTAGTTCCTCTTCACTTTCTGCCATAAGGGTGCTGTCATCTGCATATCTGAGGTTGTTGATATTTCTCCCAGCAGTCTTGATTCCAGCTTGTGCTTCATCCAGCTCAGCGTTTCTCATGATGTACTCTGCATATGAGTTAAATAAGCAGGGTGACAATATACAGACTTGACATACTCCTTTCCCGATTTGGAACCAGTCTGTTATTCCATGTCCAGTTCTAACTGTTGCTTCTTGACCTGCATACAGATTTCTCAGAAGGCAGGTCAGGTGGTAGGGTATTCCCATCTCTTTAAGAATTTGCCACAGTTTGTGGTGATCCACACGGTCAAAGGCTTTGGCATAGTCAAAAAGCAGAAGTAGATTTTTTTTGGAACTCTCTTGCTTTTTTGATGATCCAACGGATGTTGGCAATTTGATCTCTGGTGCCTCTGGCTTTTCTTAATCCAGCTTGAACATCTGGAAGTTCATGGTTCACCTACTGTTGAAGCCTGGCTTGGAGAATTTTGAGGATTACTTTGCTAGCATGTGAGATGAGTGCAATTGTGCGGTAGTTTGAGCATTCTTTGGGATTGCCTTTCTTTGGGACTGGAAAGAAAACTGACCTTCTCCAGTCCTGTGGTCACTGTTGAGTTTTCCAAATTTGCTGGCATATTGAGTGCAGCACTTTCACAGCATCATCTTTTAGGATTTGAAATAGTTCAACTGGAATTTCATCACCTCCACTAGCTTTGTTCGTGGTGGTACTTCCTAAGGCCCACTTGACTTTGCATTCCAGGATGTCTGGCTCTAGGTGAGAGATCACACCATCATGGTTATCTGGGTCATGAAGATCTTTTTTGTATAGTTCTTCTGTGTATTCTTGCCACCTCTTCTTAATATCTTTTGCTTCTGTTAGGTCTGTACCATTTCTGTCCTTTATTGAGCCCATCTTTGCATGAAATGTTCCCTTGGTATCTCTAATTTTCTTGAAGTGATCTCTAGTCTTTCCCATTCTATTGTTTTCCTCTATTTCTTTGCATTGATTACTGAGGAAGGCTTTCTTATCTCTCTTTGCTGTTCTCTGGAACATTCAAATGGGTTTATCTTTCCTTTTCTCCTTTGCCTTTAGCTTCTTTTCTATTCTTAGCTATTTGTAAGGCCTCCTTAGACAACCATTTTGCCTTTTTGCATTTTTCTTGCCTTCTTGCATTTCTTTTCTTACTTCACTTAGTATAATAATCTCTAGTTCCATCCATGTTGCTGCAAATGGCATTCTTTCTTTCTTTTTCATGACTGAGTAATATTCTATTGTATCTGTGTACCATATATGTGTACCATTCATCTGTCCATGGACATCCAGGCTGTTTCCATGTCTTAGCTATTGTTAATAGTGCCACTATGAACATAGGGGTGCATGTATCTTTTAGAATTACAGTTTTGTCTGGATATATGCCCAGGAGTGGGATTGATGGATCATATGGTAATTTTATTTTCAGATTTTAGAAGAACCTCCATACTGTTTTCTACCTTGGCTGCTCCAACTTACATTCCCACCAACAATGTAGGAAAGTTCCCTTAAAAAGTATATTAGAAGATGTACCCCAAAGTTCATTGCAGCACAATAGCCAAGACATGGAAACATCCTAAACATCAATCAACAGAGGAATGGATAAAGAAGATGTGGGTGTGTGTGTGTGTGTGTGTGTGTGTGTGTGTGTGTGTGTGTGTGTGTGTATTCCATATACATATATAAGGGAATTATGTATGGTTAAGTAATATTCCATTATATTACTTAGCCATAAAAAAGGATAAAATATTGTCATTTTGAGCAGCATGGATGGCCCTAGAGATTATCATACAAAGTGAAGTAAGTCAGGCAGAGAAAGACAAATATTATATGATATCATTTATGTGTGGAATCTAAAAATAATATAAGTGAATCTTTACAAAACAGAAAAAGAGTCACAGACTTAGAAAACAAACTATGGTCACCAAAGAGGAAAGGCAGTGGGATAAAGTAGGAGTATGGGATTAACAGATACAAATTACTCTCTATATAAAATGGATAAACAACAGGATTGACTGTATAGCACAATGAATTATATTCAATATCTTGTAACAACCTATAGTGGAAAATAATCTTTTTAAAATGTAAATACATGTACATACACATATATATAACCAAATTACTTTACTGTGTACCTGAAACTAACACAATATTTTAAATCAACTCTACTTTAGTTTTTAAAAACTCAATAAACATTTGCCAGATAAATGAATTACATCTGTGAGGCAGGCAGTGGACTCTAGTCCCATGAGTCACTTTGCACTCTTGATGGTGGGTGTCGTCCATTCACTCGGGCAGCCTAAGACCCATCAAGTGATGGATGGACAAGTTTGGGGTTATTCACACCATGAGATCCAGCAACAAATGTACAGAATGTATGACTAGGACACACAGATGAATCTCACCAACTCCAGATGAGTAAGGAAGCCAGCCAGCAAAGAAGGCACACTCTCTGCTCCCATTTATGTTATGTTCAAAAGCAAGCAGAACTGATTGACAATGACAATCTCAGTCTGTGAGAGCTTCTATAACAAAAGACCAGAGACCAGGAGGTTTAAGCAATAAAAACCTATTTCTCACAGTTCTGGAGGCTGAGCTCAAGATCAAAGTGCCAGCAGACTTGGTGTCTAGTGAGGGCTCCCTTCTCTGTTTGCAGATGCCTATTTCCCTACACTGGTTTGTGGACTCTTTACCACTGAGCCACCAGGGAAGCCCCTGTGCATCTGTAGTGAAGTCTTGTGCCTATTCTTTTGGCCAGACTCCAGGAAATGGTGAAGGACAGGGAAGCCTGGCATGCTGCAATCCATGGGATCACAGAGAGTCAGACATGACTTAAGTGACTTAGCATGCATAAACATCTTCTTGCTAGGTTCTCAAGTGGTGGAAATGATCTAGTTCATGCCTTGTGGTGCTAATAAGGGCACTAATTGCATTCATGAGGGCCCCACCCCTATGACCTAATCACCTCCCAAAGACCCCACCTCCTAAGACCATCCCATTGGGAACTGGGGTTTCAACATATGATTGGGTGGAGGGGAAGACATAAACATTCAGTCCCCACAATGATGGAAGTCATAATATTGGTGACCTGAGGAAGGAGGTGGGTTTGACTGAAAGAGATAAAGGGAACTTTATGAGGTGCAGGAAATGTTCTATATCTTGCTCTGAGTAGTAGTGAAAGAAAGTGAAAGTCACTCAGTCATGTCTGACTCTTTGCGACCCCCATGGACTCTAGCCCACCAGGCTCCTATGTCCATGTAATTCTCCAGGCAAGAATACTGGAATGGTTTGCCATTCCCTTCCGCACCTGATCTTCCCAACCCAGGGGTCGAACCCAGGTCTCTGAGCAATGATAATGCAGGATAAATATAAGAAAATCAATTGCCAAAGGATTCACTTATGTAGTGCAATTGACTGTATATCTGCTATAGCTCAATTTTAAAATTTACTTTTAAGAACATCCCTCTCCCTCTCAGAAACTCCCTCTAAGTGCATGTCTCTTATCTAGTTCTCAGATAATTAGTAAAGCAAAACTGTTCGTCACTCCAGAACCTAACAAAGAATTTGGCCTTTTCTAGCCCGATACACCAGCTTTCTTTCCACCTCCCTAAGGGAATTTTATTTTTGTAATGTCAAGATTTCTTACATATAATATCCACCAAAGTAGAGTAGGGACATTTCCTAGAGGAAAGGCATTACCGTTTACTTACTCATGAAAACAAGATTCAAGGCAGAGGGTGCCAGGCACACACAAAATTCCACTCCCAGAAAAGTGTCAGTAGTTCAGTCGTGTCTGACTCTTTACTACTCCATGGACTGTAGCCTGCCTGGTTCCTCTGTCCATTGAATTCTCCAAGTAAGAATACTGGAGTGGGATGCCACTCCCTTCGCCAGAGGATCTTCCCAACCCAGGGACTGAACCCAGTTCTCCTGCATTGCAGGCGATTCTTTGCCATCTCTGAGCCACTAGGGAAGATATTGCTGGAGGGTGTAAGTCTTCAGAAGACAGCTCTCCATAAACAAAACCACATCATCTTTTTCAGGTTATTAAGAATAATGAGCAGAAGAAAAGTCAACTGCAATTTTTAAAACTCAAATATCAATTAAAAAGTAGTAATTTTAAGAACCATCAACTGATTGAAGATTTTGGGGGGAAAAAAATGGGGAAGCAAAGTATCAATAAAACTATGGTAGAATTCCTAAATGTGTTTCTTATAAAAATTGAGTCAAGGATATGATTTTAACTGAGAGAAATTACATATGCCCTGGATAAGATTTAGTAAGGAAAAGAAGGAAAAACATTAGTGTGGAATTCTATGTGTATTTGTGTTTTAGATTTCTTCATATGTGTAGAGTTATCTGAGTAATATAAAAGCCAAGCAGAAAAAGGATTTTAATAAAATTTTTTCCTATCCTAGATAAGAAGGATTGTGCAACGGGTTTTCATTCCCTTTTAATCTTAAAATCGGGGTGTATCAGACTCAGCCACACAAATATGAATTACTGAGTAATACGGTAAGTGGCATAGGACTTTTTTGTTGTTTAGTCTCTAAGTTATTTCCTTCTACAGGGGATCTTCCCATAGGTTACATCCACTAATTGCTATTTTGATCAAAGCTACTGTGTTTGTTTCAAAAATCAAGTACATAAATTAAATGCACTTTCAAGGCAGCTTTTCCATTTAAGTTCTACAGAAAAACTTTCTTGTTCTAATCATTTATATCACTAGTTGGTCTAAGTTTACTTTCACATATTAAACGGGATGATGAATAACTTTGCAAGTGAATACAAATCCCTAATAAAAACATTTTCCAGATGCTTCTCTACAAAGATCATTTTTCACTTGAAGGTTTCTAAGCACACTTGGTACAAGGTCATCATCTCATTGATAAGTTGATATGTACATGAGGCTGACTGAGGTCCTGCCTAAGGCGTAGGAGGAAGTAGAAAGTGACCATTAACGGAGTCACAGGATAAAGCAGGTATTGTTAACCCACAGCACATTAGAGTGTCTCACCCAGGATGATGCAGGTGGTAGACAAAAATATCAGGGTTCAGCACACAGGCATCTGTGCCAAAATCCATCACTTTCCATCCCTTCAGCTTCCCTGGTGCTCAGTGGAGAGGGAGAGTGAGAAAGTGTGGAGTGCCCTCTAAAATAATCCCAATTTCTCAGGCAACTGCTTTCGATTTTTTTCACAGCAGCTTCCCAAGACAATTTTCAAAATTCACGTAACCTATTTGACATCTAAATGTTTTCCATTATTAAATCATTTCAAAGGATGTCATTTCCAGCTACGCAGACTGCTTCAGCAATGGTCCCTAATGAGTCTCACCTCCCTGGAGCCAAGCATTTGGGCAGATCCTTCCTGACCTGCCTCTGGATTTGGTGACATGACTTGTTTTAGCCAATGGGATAGAAGCAAACGAGTCAGGAAGGGGCTTGCAAGTGGGGCTTGGCCCCATGTACTTTGGAACCCTGAGGCCACCACCATATGTTATAGACTGAATGTCTACGTCCCACCCTCACTCCACCCCCCTGAAACTCATATGCTGAAGCCCTAACACTCAAGGTCATGGTATTAGGAGGTGGGGCCTTTGAGAAGTGATCAGGTTTAGATTAGTTCATGGGGTGGGACACTTTGAGAGAATCAGTGCCTATTAAGGGCACTAGCAGACGAGAAACAGAGCTCGCTTCACACATGCTTGGAGGAAAGGCTGTATTCATCGCTCTGTTGCATCTGACTCATCTTTCTCTCTCTCATGGTGAGAAACTCCCTGAGACTTGAAATCCACCAGTTATTGTCCCTTCCCCTGTTCTAAAAAAAAACACACACACACACAAACACATACAACTTTCTTTTTCCACAGTGGCTTTTAAAAAGACATCATGATTTGGTGCTAGTGAAAAAAAACTTCATCCAGCCACCCATACCCACCATGATGTTCTATTCATTCCCCAAACTTCAGTAATCCTGTTCCTGGAGTTGTAACCACTTTCCCATCTGCTAGATTTCATTAATGAGTTGCTGGATTCTTGTCCACTTGAGCCAAAGCTTGATCCTGTGACATCTCTGTTTCAACTATTAAGTCTTATTTAAACCTAAGAAAAGGTCTATAAGCCCTTATTTCTTTCAAAATGTCATTGCATCCATTAGGGTGTGCTGGGAAGAATGGATTGCCCAAGCATGTCTGTGATATAAAATTGATTTTATCACCATATAAAAGCTCAACTTTCATTTAAATCTGGAGGCAAAACAAGAAGCAGCATGTATGGGGTGAAGGATATTTACAATTCCTGGGGTTTTGAAAGGGACAGTGCTTTGATGTTCAACTCACATTATCATAAATACCCCAAATCCTATAGACTAATGACCAAATATTCCAGTAAAACTGCATGTGGGCTGGAGGAAGGAGGATGGAACAGAGAGAAGGTCCAGCTCACCAGGCATATCCAGCCCCAGAATCTAAATACATGCTCAGGTGAAAAAGCCAGTTTCCCATGACAAAGCCATAGGCATTTCTGTGACAAAGCCAAGACACCACATAGGAATCAGAATCTTGACTAGAAGATTCACCAGAAGCCAAAGAGGTGTACAGTGTCCTACGATTCAGAAACGTGCATCAAAACCTTTCAAATGCATATAAATGCACACAAAGCTATTTCTATGACTGCACTCTACGGACATAACTGGACTCCTCCACAAAGAATATGCAACATGAATGTTCATGGTACTTTTACAGTGATAAAAACTAGAATTCTTACTGTCCTTCAGCAGGGAATTGGGTATATAAATTATAGTAAATGACAGTCCATCCATTAAGATGAATTACTATGTAGTTATGACTCAGAGTGATACAGATCTATTTATAATGTGATAGGAAAATGGCCACAAATTGTATCATAAAAGCTAAAAATCTGATTAATAAAACAGTATGAATTAATAAAATAGTATGAACCCATTGTGTATGTGTGTCTGCATACATGCGTATATTTAAGAAACCAGTCAGGAGTTCACGAGCCAAAATGCTAACATAGTAATTGAAAGAGTGTAAGAATTAACCAATGTCTAAAGCTCAAGGCAAGGATACTAGGCAGCAAGCACAGAGCGGAACACAACACAGGATTTCTGTTTAAGATGAAGACACTGAAGTTAGCAATGAAGGCGCTCTTAGGAACAGCCCAGGAAACCCCAGATGGCTCTCAGAAAAAGAGATTAAGTCCTGAAGCTAAGGAGGCTGGAGCAACCCTGTTAGGATCCCACTGGATTAAAAAACCCAGCTTTGGTCTGGTCTGAGTGTAGAGCACATTGAAACTACATGAAAAGTCAGGGTTATGTGCTATAGTGGTTCCTGATTTTAAAATAGGAAGAATCCTGGATTTAGGTTTTTAAACACGTGCCATGCCTCCCCCGTGCTGTGCTTACTTGCTCAGTCGTGTCTGACTCTTTGCAATCCCATGTACTGTAGCCTGCCAGGCTCCTCTGTCCATGGGCATTCTCCAGGCAAGAATACTGGAGAGGGTTCCCATGCTCTCCTCCAGGGGATCTTCCCAACCCAGGGATCAAAGCCAGGTCTCCCACATTGCAGGTGGGCTCTTTACCACCTGAGCAACCAAGGAAGCCCAACCTGAGAGTAACTGGCTAAAGAGATGAATGCGATGTGAGCACGTGGAGACGTGAGATGCTGAGGAACTACAATGTTTTTTGTTGCTGTTAAAGCTTCAGACTCCACCAACAAATATCATATGATACCCCTCATATGTGGAACCTAATTTAAAAAAAAATAACACAAATGAACTTATTTACAAAGCAGACTCACAGATTTCAAAAACAAACGTATGGTTACTTAAGGGGAAATGTGACGGGGGGATAAATTAGAAGCTTGGGATTAACATACACAAGCTAAGTGTTAGTCACTCAATCGGGCCCGACTCTTCGCAATCCCATGGACTGCAGCCCACCAGGCTGTCCATGAGATTTTCCAGGCAAGGATACTTGAGTGGGTTGCCATCCCCTTCTCCAGGGGAATCTTCCCGACCCAGGGATCAAACCTGGGTCTCCTGCATTCCAGGCAGATTCTTTACTGACTGAGCTACCAGAGAAGCCCATAATCATAGATAGTCAACAAGGACCTAATGGAGCACTGGGAACTCCGTTCAGTATTCTGTAATAACCTGTAAGGGAAAAGAATCTGAAAACAATGAACATGCAGATGCCTGAGTCACGTTGCTGTACGCTGGAAACTAACACAACACTGTACATCAACTGCACACCAAGAGAATTTTTTAAAAAGTCTCAAGCTCTTATTTCCAATATTCTGGGAGGTGGGTCATAGAGGATCCTGCTGAGATTTATGTCAGAGAGTGTTTTGCCTATGTTCTCCTCTAGGAGTTTTATAGTTTCTGGTCTTACATTTAGATCTTTAATCCATTTTGAGTTTATTTTTGTGTATGGTGTTAGAAAGTGTTCTAGTTTCATTCTTTTACAAGTGGTTGACCAGTTTTCCCAGCACCACTTGTTAAAGACCAGAATATTGGAAATAAAGCAAAAATAAACAAATGGGACCTAATGAAACTTAAAAGCTTTTGCACAACAAAGGAAACTGTAAGCAAGGTGAAAAGACAGCCCTCAGAATGGGAGAAAATAATAGCAAACGAAGCAACAGACAAAGGATTAATCTCAAAAATATACAAGCAACTCCTGCAGCTCAATTCCAGAAAAGTAAATGACCCAATCAAAAAATGGGCCAAAGAACTAAACAGACATTTCTCCAAAGAAGACATACAGATGACTAACAAACACATGAAAAGATGCTCAACATCACTCATTATCAGAGAAATGCAAATCAAAACCACAATGAGGTACCATTACACGCCAGTCAGGATGGCTGCTATCCAAAAGTCTACAAGCAATAAATGCTGGAGAGGATGTGGAGAAAAGGGAACCCTCTTACACTGTTGGTGGGAATGCAAACTAGTACAGCCGCTATGGAAAACAGTGTGGAGATTTCTTAAAAAACTGGAAATAGAACTGCCATATGACCCAGCAATCCCACTGCTGGGCATACACACTGAGGAAACCAGATCTGAAAGAGACACGTGCACCCCAATGTTCATCGCAGCACTGTTTATAATAGCCAGGACATGGAAGCAACCTAGATGCCCATCAGCAGATGAATGGATAAGGAAGCTGTGGTACATATACACCATGGAATATTACTCAGCCGTTAAAAAGAATTCATTTGAATTAGTTCTAATGAGATGGATGAAACTGGAGCCCCTTATACAGAGTGAAGTAAGCCAGAAAGATAAAGACCAATACAGTATACTAACGCACATATATGGAATTTAGAAAGATGGTAACGATAACCCTATATGCAAAACAGAAAAAGAGACACAGATGTACAGAACAGACTTTTGGACTCTGTGGGAGAAGGCAAGAGTGGGATGTTTTGAGAGAACAGCATTGAAACATGTATATTATCAAGGGTGAAACAGATCACCAGCCCAGGTTGGATGCATGAGACAAATGCTTGGGCCTGGTGCACTGGGAAGACCCAGAGGGATCGGGTGGACAGGGAGGTGGGAGGGGGGATCGGGATGGGGAATACATGTAAATCCATGGCTGATTCATGTCAATGTATGACAAAAACCACTACAATATTGTAAAGTAATTAGCCTCCAACTAATAAAAAAATAAATGGGAAAAAAAAGAAAAAAAAAAGTCTCAAGCTCTATCAACAGCAAAAGATAAATGTCATTATCATCTCACGGGTATGTGGAATCTAAAAAACAAACAAACAATAAGCCAAGCTCATAGATACAGAGAACAGACTGGTGGTTGCCTGAGGTCGGGTGGAAGATGGGCAAAACAGATAAAGGACATCGAAAAGTACAACTTCCAGTTGCAAAATAAGTCACGGGGATGCAATATACAACATGGTAACCACAGTTGATGATATTATATTCCTATCTGGAAGTAGCTAGGAGAGTGGATCTTGAAGGTTCTCATCACAAGAAAAAAAATTTTATTACTATAGATGGTGATGATGTTAACTAGGCTTACTGTAGTGATCACTTTGCAATATACATATTATGTTCTGTACCTAAAATTAACATAAAGTTATATGTCAATTACACCTCAATTTTAAAACACACACTAAAAACCAAGTCAGCTTTCCCTTGTTGGTCTTGATAATTATTTAGAAACAAAAAGGCATCCTCAGGTATTTTCTCCCACAAACTCTACAGTTCATAGCCATCCTTCCATCCAAAAAAGGCACAGGACTGTCCACTTTTCAATATTTTTTATTGTTTGACAGGCATTTACAACGTTCCATTCATAGACCTAAAAACATAAAAATAGACCTTCTTTCAGCTTATAAAAGAAATATATAAGAACTTTTGACATAGACACATCATGACCTTATGTACAAGAGACAATGGCACCCTCTCCAAGCACCAGACTTTCCAGCATTTTCAGACAAACCCGTTGCACTGGGACTGGTCAGTGGGACTATTAGAAGCCTCCGCTTCAGTTTTCCACCCAGACACAATCGAATTAGAGATGATATGGAACAATGCAGTGATACAAAGGGTATAGAAACCATTCTAAAGCTCTTTAAGAAAATCAGAAGATATAGCAAAAATTTAATAGAATAAAACTCTCAAAAGATCAAGCTCAAAGCCCTGGAAACCCGAAAGGGAAGGGATACAGGGTGGGGAAGCAGGAAAAGCAAGCAGGGGCACAAGAGCGTGATGTTCTGAACTCTCTATTGTCTGGAAATATAAATTCATAACTGATTTTTATAAAATATAACTCCTAAAGCTACTATAAAATTCAGGTCTTTAAAGTACCTACTGATGTGTCAAACACCAAATAGATATTTTCCCCAAAAAGAAAGTTTTCATATTATTTAAATCTTTTTTAGGAAGTGGACATTGTGAAATGGGGGGGAAAAAAAAGCTATAAACCTTTTAAAAAAAAATTGAAAGTGCTTTAAATTGTTTTTGTTCATCCTGTTTGGAAATCTGTTTAGTAGAACATTAGTTGTTTTCTCTTTTTTAGCATGTTTACCCTGTTTGTTGGCATGAAGAAAGTGTTAAATACAAGACATGTTTTTGAAAAGATTGTTTTGTTAAGAGGTTTGGTTATAGACTATCAGGGAAGGGGTAGGTCATCTACGGATGGAGATGTAACTATGGTGGGAAAACCAATGATCACCATGGCAACCCCGTGAGAAGGAGTCTCCCCTCCCCCGCCATGTGCAACAGACACACACACTGCCCATTCCGGTGTCACGTTTAATCCAACCAAGCTCCCATCTCAAATAGAGATTCAAACATTAAAAAAAAAAAGAAAAAGAAAAACTGCTTCTTGGGAAAAAAGCTTCTCCTAACCATCTTGTTGGCCTTTCATATATAAATATAAAATCACCACACCTCACTCTCTCTGTAAAAGGTAAAATCCTCATTCTTTAAACTCAGAGTTACACTAACACTGTAAAAGTCTCATCTGTTTGTGCCCCCCTGCATCTCAGATAAAATACAAAAAATAGTGTTTTTTTTAAAGTGATAAATTTGGATCTCTTTTCAAGGAGTTTGGCATCTTTATAATTCTATGCAAAACTAGAACTTCCGAACACCGACATCGAGTAAGACCAGCCATAGACTAAAACAGAAGAGGAAAAATGGAAAAATAAAAAAAGGCTCATCAAAACATAAATCTTCACCCTCTCCTCACACATTCTTAAAATACACAGAAATTCTCGGACATTTAAGAGGGAAAGGAGAAAGAACACTGCCAGCTTTACAGTTGCTTTGTTTTCCCAACTAGGAAGTGGCTCCTGGATTAATTTCAGATAGAGTCCTCATTCATTTTTCATGTGCTATCCCTTAAGCTAATCTGTTGTACATAGTTCAACTCCTGGGGTAGTTTGTCTTTCAGTGCTGTAGAATTTTTCTTTTTTTTTTTTTATAATTCTTTTAGGCCCTGATTAATTGAGAATAAATAAAAGCCCTTAGTAGTAATATACAGAAGCTCAAGCTGATTTGGGATTCTTGAACAATTCTTTCCGATGTGGTTAAAAATGATCAAGTTGGGTGGCTACATGGCTTCAGAACAAAGTCAGCTGCCAAAACTGTTTGTGTGCAAGAGTGCGACTTAAAGGGAGCTTTTTTCCCCCCTCGCGGGTCCCGTGGGGGGAGTGTAGGGGGCGGTGGAGTGGGGTGGGGGGCGGCAGACATATCTACACGGACTCGCTACGGATGGGGGGAACGTGACAGTCAGATCTCAGTGTTCAGCTTGTGGGAGGGGGCGAAGTCTTCGCGCCTAACCCAAATGACCTCCTCGCTGGTACTCTCCGGGCCGCCGTTGATGCCCGACAGGGCGGCTTGCTTCTTGAGCTGCGTCATGCGGGACGCGTGACTGTCCAGGGGCTTCCGGCCTCGCTCCCGCTGAGTGATGGAGGCGGCCTGAAGCCGCTCCTGCAGGTCTCTGTCCGCCGCGGCGCCCTTGGCCGACTCACAGAACTCATCATCGTCACTGAGGATGTCTGTCTCCTTGATGTCATCCTGCTCTTCATACTGAGCAAGATCAAACTGTTCCTCCACCCAGCGGTCAGTGTCCCCGCCACCGGGGGGCTGCTGGGGGTCTTTCTCCGGGCTGCTGGCGGAGATGGCATCGGAATCAATGGTAAACCTGTTTCGGGCCAGTCGCCGCCTCCTCCTCCCAAGAGACTTGCTTGGGGCGGACACTGCACACACACACAAAAATATAACAATAAAACCCCCACATGCTTTACGTGTGATGAAAATCCAGAAAGCAAATACAAGCTAAAGGAAAGGAAAAGACTATGAGATATGCATTTAGGGCCTAGGTATCATTTGGGGCTTAGAGTCCAGCCTGTCTCCGGGGGGCAGGGACGGGGGCTTTACCTGGCACAGATGTCTGGGCTTAAGAGGATATTCTAGTCACTGATGGAAGGGCAAGGAGGTGGGGGGTGGTGATAGGGACGTGGGTGGGTTGTAGGTTATGGGGAAAAGGGGATTTGACTCCTCCTGAAATAATCCATTTCTCTACCTGTGTATCTGGGAGGCAGGTAATACAGATTCCTGCTGTTGTAAAGTCCACCACTGCCGCTGGGATTAATTAGCACCCTCCTTCCTGACCATGGCCTGTGGCACAGTGCTCTGAGGATCCCCCAGGGGCTGTCCTAGAGTCATTTAGCTGGAATAGGCCTTTAGTAATAAGGATGGACATGCTTTCAGAGTTTCACTGTCTTTAGAGGAAATCACCATGATGTACCAAGGAGGGAAAAATACTGGTCCAAGTTATATTGCTTTCTGAATGTAACATTTCTTGAGGATCTTCAGGTACCTTAAGGGTACACCATTGTTTTTTTAGAGGCTCCAGAAAAGATTGGGTCTCAGAGATGTCATGTCCTCTTTCTGACAAAGCCTCAGATGAAACTGAGGATAAAGCAACTTTGAGCCTTAGTCCCTTCCTGACTCTGTTCTATGTATCTCCAATTTCTCTTCCACAGAGCAATTAAACTACTAGTGCCTGAGTGGAATGAGAAAGGAATAATACAACACTCAAGCAGCTGATGAGCAAAGTGCAAAATAAAGTGACTAACAGTTAAGAAAAACAAATCTCTGTATTCTGTGTTTTCACCTCACTGCCCTCTAGAAAGTCAGTATTACTAAAAACAAACAAAATATGCCACCCAGTCAAGCAAACAATCACACAGACACACACAGGCACACACACACTAAAGACACATGGAAACACTGCCACTTCTCCAGTGAAATGTACCACGTGCTGTCCCATAGGAGGGGGGAGCCTAGACACCAATAAGGAGCTGCTTTCTTGAAATCTATACCTGGAAATTCATTAAACTGCTTCAGGGCTGCAAGAAGTATTCCTATGTCCTGCCAAATATAGCCTTGACTTCAAATATAGCAGGTGCAAGGTCGGTAAGCCGGACAACAGTCTAAATTGGCTCCCATTCTGACCATCTCTATCTCAGATCCCTGTGTTTCCGTCATCATCCTTCTCATTCAAGTCGGGGAATGAAAATCACTCCCGGAAAAATACAAAACAGAAAGAATAAAAAAATAGTACTACTCCATTGGAAACAGGCCAAAATTATTGTTCAATATTTACCTCAATATCATCACAGTAGAACCTGACTTTCCAATCACTATATTAGAACTACCTTAATTCCAAACTGGAATACTGGAAATATTTGTCAAGGATGTGCTGGCTGAAGTATTTAGGGGTAAGGAGTGCTAATGTCTGTATTCTGAAGACGTGTCAAAAGCAAGATGAGTTGATGGATGATGGATGGATATGTGGTAATGAAAATATATAAAAATGTTAATTACAGACAGTAGGTAGGAATGTGTATAATTCTTTCATTTGTTCTATATGTCTAAGAATTTCCATAAGAAAATGTTGAAACAACAAAAAAAATGTGTAGTTGGATCACTGGCAGACATTTGGTGAAGGGAGGCAGAATATTGGCCTTTACTGTTCTATTCAAACAAGAGCAAAAGGAAAAATAAACTAGCCAGGTGTCGTGAATCACGATAATGAGTAATGAAGCCTAAAAATCTGTCCTTTACTAAAAGAATACATAATAACCTAGCCAGCCTTATGGGGTTCCAAAAGACGATCTTTAACTTGAGTGCCGCCATTACTCACTATTAAGACTGATTAGCTAATACAGTGCTGACCCACTCAAACAGCATTTTTAAATCATCTAATGTGAATGATGAGAGTGAGGAACTTCAAAAGCAAAGTGATAAAGGCTTTCTTCAGCCAAAAATGAGCCATTAGGCTCTGACATCAAGGCTTTCTCTCTTGATAGTCAAGATAATAGGGTAGGTTGTAGCAACTTTGTCTTCTTTCCAAAGGGATCTCAGTGGGAAAACTTCTGAGTGTCCTACAGACTACAAATGCTTAGTTTCAAAGTGAATGGAGCTCTAACTTTAGGTTTATCAATTAACAACTAAAACCTGGCCAATGACAAGTGGGTTTTCCTGAGGTTGGGACACACAGTCCCAATCCCGATTAAATACATCTAGAAAGTAAAAGAAACAAATGAGATAATTCCAAGGTGAAATCCTCTGCTATAAGCGCTAAAGAGATGAGCAAAGCTATTTAATACATGAGGACTCCAGGAGAAATCACGGATGGGGAAGTATGGATACTGGTAAGCCCAGAAGAGTGCTAGGTGTTCACTGTACCAGGTTCCCAATAAACACTTAGCAGCTGATTGAAGAATAGATGTAACTAGTCCCTTTTAACATTAGCTGAACTTAAGGTACTTAGCGTGTAATATACCCTGTCAAGCTAGGCAGGTTCTGTCTATGAAAACCTTCAACCATTCACAGCGCCGTACCTGCCTCTTCAACACAATTGAGAACAAGCAGAAAATTCACCAGAACAGAAGGCGTTTTGGCGAATGCAAAGGAAGCCTCTTTTATTGGAATGTTCCCTGCAAAATTTTGGATTGCTTCTTAAGAAAGAAGTGATAAAAATGTTAAATCTTGATGTCTTTAATACCCAAGTGTTATGAAAATATCTTTCTTCCTAGATAGATTTTAATGCCATTTACAGGTGGGAGTATTGATCTTTACTGCTTCAAGGTGATAGAATAAGTCCTAAAAGAGTATTTACTCTGGGACCATTTAAATTCCAGATTGTTCTTTTCTAATAGCAGCTCAAGGCTTCCCCAAATCAACACAGAAGCTAAAATTAACATTGCAGGCACAGGTGAGGGTAACATCTGATGGGTCATCTGGTCTACCAAACATGGCCTCCCTACTGAGAACAGGCCTGGCTGTGTTTCTGGAGGACAAAGCCACCATGTTCTCAGAATGGTGGGCTGTGACCTTGCTGAGACATCACACACTGCTTTTTTTTTTTTTTTTTTTTTTTTTTGCTGGACAAAGCTGGCTGTCATGCAAAGCAGCAACTCTCATTCGGCAAGCAGGCTAAGACAGCCCCTCCAAGCAGGAGAAGGCGCTCACTTCCTGGCTTGGCGAATGAGAGGGGGAGCTCACCAGCCAGGAGGAGGAGGGCAGCCAGGGGAGAGCTTGAGGGAGGGCGAGAGGCTTAAATCAACGGAGGGAGGCAAAGGCAGGGAACCTCACACCAGGAAAGAATGTACTCCAACATTAGCCGCCACGAGGCCACATCTAAGTCTTGCTCAACAAGGACATCAGTTCTACAGTGGAGTAGGGGTGACGGGGATTTTGAACGTCTGAATCCCCACAGTACCTGCCCTGCTCATGGCCGGCCGGGCCCCTTTCAGCGCACACAACCGCTTTCCTCCGAAAGGGACATATTGCTGGGACGAGGGAAGGCTCTCGGTCTTCAGGAGCTGTCTTCTGTGCTTATCTCGCAGGATGGAATGCACAGCCTTCAGGAAATCCTTTCGGCTCTCTGGGGAGCTATGAAAAGAAGACTTACATGTGTTGGGGAAACAGCACTTAACACATGGTGAACTTCTGATGCTATCAGGTACAGTCAAACAAATATCCCTGAGGACCAAAGTTAAAGATGGGAGGTCACCACTCCAATTTCACTGCCGAGGAGCGTTTTCATCGCTGGAGATAAAGAACACGTATTCCTTTCCCTTTATGCTTTGTGAGTCATCTCCTGCAGCCAATCTGGGACAGAGCACCCCATTACTGAATAGATTGATGGAGAGATGGATTTTACAGACAGAGTTACCAGATTCTGCTCTCAGTACTTAAGGCTGAGCCACAGACAAAGGAACCAAGAGATTCTTACAACTCTGCGGCGCCCCTGAAATAATGCGCCAACACCCTGAGCTTCCTTTAATTTGGCCTCCTTGTTAACACATTACCGAACGGGGAATTTCTGCAGAACCTAACATCTGTGGCCAGTGATTTACTAGGTTGGCCAAAAAGTTCATTCAGGTTTTTCATAGTCTCTTACAGAAAACTTGAATGAACTTTTTGGCCAACTCAATATTATGTAAGTGAAAATTGAAACGACTCCGGTCAATAACATTTGGGCAACAAAAAAGACATATTAATACATCTCTGGTCAGTAATGTTTTAAATATATCAGTGCCTCCCATGGCACATGTGAACATGAAAATATTAAAGCTACATTGTTAAGAACTGAAAAGTCTTCCCAAGTCCCAATTCCCAAAGTACATCCTAGGTCAGTTATTTTTCTTGCTAAGATCTCAGTATTTTTACCCAGGTAAGTTTTACCTGGTATTCCCTATTAACAATGAATATGGCATCTCTGGGGCAGGCTTATTGGACCCGATGGATTTAACAACAACAACAACAAAACCACGCGTATATTGGCCTAAATAGATAATGTGGTAAAGGTAGTGCCACATGTGGTAAGGGTGGTGCTAAACCACACACAGATTATTTGAAAAAAATTTCTGTTCTAGTTCCAACAGGTTCCCAGGATTTGGATTTATTGCTCCCTGTCATCCAACACAGACAGGTGAAGCAGAAATACAGAATACAGGCTTTGAAGTCAAACCCACTGAGTTTGAACTCAGAGTTCATTTGATATAAGGTTTTAGTAAAGTAGCCTCTATGAGCCTTGACACCTCATTTGTAAAAATGGAATAAATACTGAGGCTGATAATAATAATACTAATAATACTCAGGCTGATTAACTGAAATAATGCATGAAAGGCGCTTAGCCTAGTTGATGTTTGGTAAATGCGTCTTCTTACTACATCAGCAGTCACACTGTAAAATATTATTAACAACCATAAAATATTCATTCTGTTGAAAGTATGGGCTGCACTTGAGAAAAGTGCGATTCTCAAATTCTCAAGAGCCCAAAGAGAAGGAGGTGAAGGAGGAGCAGAGGGGAATGGGGAGGGGAGGGTAAGAATAAGAAGAAATAAGTAGAAGCCCACATCGTAAGTTCAGCTTCCACTCCAGATCTGCAGGTGAACGTGAGTCACCTGCGCTAGCCTCCCCAGGCTGAACTCTCTGCGTGATGATGAATCCCTGCAACAGGGCACCATGCCCACCTCCTCCCCGCTGACTCTCCCATCTGTTACATCTCAGGGATGTTACAGTAGAAACAGTGCACCCAAACCCCAAAACCAAGCATTGTAAGACAACCACGTCCTTCTAACCCACCAAATGTACACCGAGGAAGAACGCCCTCGTTCGAATGTTAGGTATGTATGAAAATTCCAATTTCCTTTTAGAAAGATACTAAATTGACCAGGTTACTGTCTGCATTCTAATAAAATTAATTGATCTGATGACTCTTACTCAATTAAGTGTTAAGTACTTTCTCAAATGTATAGGAAAAAGGATATAGCTTCTAAGGACACACAGGCTAGTCCAGAGAACGCAGAGGGGCTGGGGGCGCCATGCACAGTCACACCCGGCCCTGGGCAGCACAGTCCACGCTGCATGGATCCAGCCTCACCTGCAGCACAGGTGGAAGACCCTCTCCGGCCTCCCTTCAGACTCCGACTTGACATGGACGATTTCACACACGGCATTTGCTTCCGCATCTAGGTAAATTAAAACAAGGATGAATGAGAGTATGTTTCAAAGAAATTTATTTGCATTTTTATAAAAGCATCTTGCATGCTTTGGTGTCAAGATTAAATAGTGCAGAGCCGCCTAAGACCAAAGCAACTTCATTCCTGTCCCACGATCTCAAGAGGCTAAGTGATTGAGAGCTTAATGGATACAAAAGAAAAGAACGCTTGGAAAATTTCCAGTTGCTAAAATCTCCCTCTGGATGGTCTAAAAGGACAATCGGTCAATCATACTGATGAAAGAACTGACCCTTTTAGCTTCACCGCCCGTTTAGCTGAACTATTTTAATTAAGTAATTCATTGTTTTGGCAACAGTTGGACGAGATGGAGCCTGAGATTCCAATGTAGGCCAGTGATAAAGAGAGGCAGGCCCTTTCCACCAGCAGGACAGCCTTCCCCCTGTGACCAGGCCTGGTGCCCTGGACAAGAATCTCCTGGGAATAAATGGGGCTCTTCTTTCTCAGTCCACCATAGAGCCCAATCTGAGTGAAGCAAAGATGGTATCCGAGAAGGTAAGAATAAGCTATTTTTAGAAGTAATTTCTAAGTCTCTCAGTGCCTGAAGATCATGTTATTTTACCATGTTATTCATTAGTAGTGTTTATAAAGGAGACAGTTGATGGCAGACACGCTGAACTCTGCACATTGTGAAGTCTCAGGCTTACCCAGTGGCTCCACACCCTGGTCACAGCAAACCCTCATCACACAAACCCAACCAGGACCCATACAAAGTAAGTTTCACAAGTTCTCCCAAATGCAGACAAAAATCTAGAAATCTCCATCTTCTGATTCTCAAATTCATTGGTATAAGGAGACGTGTTGGCTAGTCTTTACAACGCCATGAAAATAAGCTTCCGTCTTGATGATTTTACACTTGATTTGAATGAAAACATATTGAGGGTGAGAATGGAATGTCACATTCACAAAGATGGCTTTGTTTTCCAAACTTAAGTTCTTCACGTATTCAGTCCTCAAGGAAGGCAAAATTCCTGCCTGAGAAGCCTTTACAGTGTGCTGTAAACACGGGCTTTTCCGGATATAAACCAGGCACAAGGAAACACAGGAACTGGATAACTCTCAACCTAAGACTGTAAAATAAGACAATGCTAGCATTTAAGAGCCCAAACTTCAAAATTCTATTAGACCTGTTTGTAGACCTAAGATTTCTAGGTTCCTGAAAATTCATCTGTAAATCAATTTTACTAATCAATCAGAGTAAAAAAACAACAGGGTAAATCTCTGGGCCAGAAGGTTTGCCAGACAAATATCTGAAGGCAGTCACCCCCAATGCATTTACCAGCCGTGGTTTTTGCATTTGAGTTCTCTTTGTGCAATGCATAAGAGCTGTGAAGGAAGTGATTTCTAGTTTAACTTGGGTGAGTAACTGAAGGTTTACCAAACACTGCAGAAGGTTTGTCCTTATGACACTGGATTAGGAAAAGAGTTGGTTCTACAAGGACTAGAACCCATCTTATGGCTGATGAAGGGGACAAGTGCAAATGGGGAGAAGATGAGTAATGCCAATGACGTCAGTGTGAAATGAATATATCTCCTGTCATGTTAATAAACTAGAAATGTCACAGCCATCAGTGATTTCTGGCCTCCAAAGGTGAATGAGGGCTCCCCAAACTGCATTCCAGAGGATGCTGCCAGCCCCTACAGTGACGGCTGAGGAGATGGGGGAATGCAAGAAGCAATGTGAACAGGAAAACCGGACTGGCCCCAGATGGCTGAGGTGCATATGAAAGGAATGAATTCAGTGAGCCCAGAGGCTTGCATCTACATAGAATGCTGAATTCCTTACATACATACATAGAATGCTGAATTCCTTAACTTAATACCTGATCTTTGATGTTCAGACTGCCTGCTCCCTTTGTGGCAAACTTGTATATAGCCTGACATCCCCTCTTGCCTCCTTGGAACAGGTTTCTCAGAGCTACTGAGACGCTGTCTCCTGGGCTCGGAGTCCTAAACTTCCCCACCAAATAAAATAACTCTCTACTTTCAGGCTGTGACTGTATTTTTTAGTCGACACCAGAAACACAAACAGAAGTACAGATGACTATGCGCCTGCAGAGGCCCCCTTTCTCAGCCTCTCTTTACTTCCAGAAAGCTGCACCTGCTGTCCAGGTGGGGCAGGGCTTAGCGTGTTCCAAGAGTTTCCACTTGACCCCAAAGCTGCTCCTCCCAGGGTGTGCCTGGGAGAACCACTGCTAATTGCCTCTTCCTATCAGACTTTATTTTTTGAGGCTCCAAAATCACTGCAGATGGTGACTGCAGCCATGAAATTAAAAGATGCTTACTCCTCAGAAGGAAAGTTATGACCAATATAGATAGCATATTAAAAAGCAGAGCCATTACTTTGCCAACAAAGGTCCATCTGGTCAAGGCTATGGTTTTTCCAGTGGTCATGTATGGATGTGAGAGTTGGACTGTGAAGAAAGCTGGGCGCCAAAAAGTTGATGCTTTTGAACTGTCGTGTTGGAGAAGACTCTTGAGAGTCCCTTGGACTGCAAGGAGATCCAACCAGTCCATCCTGAAGGAGATAAGTCCTGGGTGTTCATTGGAAGGATTGATGCTGAAGCTGAAACTCCAGTACTTTGACCACCTCATGCAAAGAGTTGACTCATTGGAAAAGACCCTGATGCTGGGAGGGACTGGGGGCAGGAGGAGAAGGGGACGACAGAGGATGAGATGGCTGGATGGCATCACCGACTAGATGGGCATGAGTTTGGGTAAACTCCAGGAGTTGGTGATGGACAGGGAGGCCTAGCATGCTGCGATTCACGGGTCACAAAGAGTCGGACATGACTGAGCGACTGGACTGAACTGAACTAAACTGAATACAGCGTCAAATGAAGCCCTGGATGGGTCCCAAGTCACAGAAACACTGCTATTCTAAGTCGATACCATGCTGACATTTGCTTCTCTTCTCATGCACTAGAGCACCATCTAATCAAGGACTGAGTTGGCCAAAAAGTTCAAGACTCTCTGTAGCATCTTACTGAAAAACCTGAACAAACTATTTGGCCAACCCAATACATTCATCACTACCTGACAACTGGCTTCACGGATATTTGGGTAACAGAAGAAGAAGTGACATTTCATGCTTATACAAAGATAAAGATTTGTAATGCTTCAGGAAAAAAAACAACGTATTCAATGGCTTTTTTTGTGCTTTGGAGGCCTTTTGGGGTCTCTCAGTTAAAAGTCCAGTAAGTTATTTACATGGGCTTTGTCTGCTCACAGTCTCAAAGATTCTTTCCAGAAGTACAAGACTCACTGCTACTTAGCTGTGTCACTGTAAAGTTATTAATATATATAACAGAATGAATAGAATTCCTTGGAACAGTAGTAAAGGCATGACGTCCATTCACTTAGATCATTTAACAAATCGTTGGGCAAATAAGAGGCAATGAAAAGTCTGAGGGAAGGGAGACATAAGCAGAGAAGAAAAAAGATGGTGGAGTGGTTGGAGCCAAGAGTGTGGATTCAGAGAGACGGCTCATACACAGAAAGATGTACCCAACCCATTTCAGAGTTTACCTGCACTTGCCAAAGCGCGAACCTGCAGAGCTTCGGTAGGAATCATGTGTCGAAATCGGAAGGGGTCCCAGTCCTCATAAATTGAAAGCCTGTGCGATCCTACCTGTAGGGAGAGAAGGAACCAGCTGCATGAGATCTACGTCTCAGTCTGGATCAGACCCTCAACTTTCTAAACCAGTGACGCTGCGGACACAGAACAGCCCTGTGGTTGCCAAGGGGGAGAGGGGGTGAGGGCCTAGGAGTCTAGGATTAGCAGAGGCAAACTATTACACACAGGATGGGGAAACGACAAGGTCCCAGTGTATAGTCCAGGGAGCTGTATTCAACAGCCTGTGATAAACCATCACGCAACAGAATAAGAAAAAGGAATGTCTGTCTACATGCATATAACTGAGTCACTTTGCAGTACAGCAGACACTGGCACAATACTGTAAATCAACTGAACTCAATTTCTTTTAATTTAAAAAATTAAATTGTTTTAATTTTCAAAATAAGAACAGCAACGCTGGAATCCTGGGCTGCCCCCTACGAGCCCCATGAGTCTGTTCGCCCAGTAGCAAGCCAGAGGCCAGGTGACAGATCTGTTGAGGGTGTGCAAATGAGCTTGCTAACCAAATTCAGGCAACAGAGAGACAAAAGGAAAAGGAGAGAAGGGACCCCAAAACAAGAACAGAGAGGGGACAGGAAGAACACGGAGGGGATAAAACTAGTGGTGCAAAGTTCTGGCCGTGGTAGGTTCAATAGTTATTTACTGGCTGGCCAAAAAGTTCACTCAGGTTTCCCCATGTTATGGAAAAACCCCAACGAACTTTCTGGCTAACCCAGTATTTTTATGCTGTAAATGTGAGCCGCCTACAGGATGGGCAATTTCCTCAAATGCTCAGTTAACACCTCAAAAAAAAAAAATTCATAAAACATTCATGCCTGACAAAGGTTCAGAATTATAATTACACAGAGCCAGCTGAGAAGCAGATAGAGAGGGGAGATACTCTGAAACTGTGGGGTGAAAGAAAAAGTCTTACAAGTTTCTTCTTCTGTTTGGCGCCATCTTTATAGACAAGGACCACGGCAGTTTTGAAGACTGGAAGAACATAAAACGAAGGCGGTTATGGCACGTCAGGCGTTGGGTTTTCCCCTTCACTTCAATAAGTTGTGGTAACAAACACTACGGTTATGAAAAGGATAGACAGTCCCCATGAACGAGCGCCCCCTCCACCCTCCACTCCCTCAGCACATCTGAGAGACACAAAAGCCTGCTCAGACAAAAATTTCCAGGTCCCAGATAAGTACAGGAAGCCTAAACAGATGGAAATAAACCCTCCTGCCCCACTGGAAACTTTGGGGTAAATATATCTTTCAATTACGCGCTCTCTTCAAGTTTCAAACTTCAGTTTATACACATTTAACAAAAATGTACTGGTTTAGCAGCTGAAGGAACACTGCAAACATCAATAATAATAATAATAATAGTACTTAAGGTAATTTCTATTTCAGTAAATCAAGCTGATATTACACAGTGCTCATAATTCAGAAAATATAATCCATCTTTTTGACCTGAATAAATAAAAACTGGTTTACTGAGAAGAATGCAGTTCTACTTCTTCCAAACAGGATGAATCATCAGCCATTTCAGGACTTCTCTAGGAGTCCAGTGGTGGAGACTTAGCCTTCCAATGCTAAGTGCAGGTTTGACCCCTGGTAGGGGAGCTACCAAATGCCTCTATGGCCAAAAAACCACAACATAAAACAGGAACAGCGCTGTAACAAATTTAAGAGACTTTAAAACTATGGAGGACAGAAGGTGGGTCAGACTGAGAGCCTAGCATTGAAATATACACATTACCATATGTAAAACAGCCAATGGGAAGCTGCTATATAACACAGGGAGCTCAACCTCATGCTCTGTGACAACCTAGAGGGGTGGGATGGGGTGGGAGGGGGGTTCGAGAGGGAGGGGACACATGTGTACCTGTGGCTGATTCATGTTGACGTACGGCAGAAATCAACAAAACATTGTAAAGCAACTATCCTCCTTTAAAAATAAACTTTTAAAAAACGTTTTAAAAATGGTCAACATCAAAAAAAAAAAATTCTTAAAAAAAATAAGCTCTTTTTAGAAGCTAGGAGTGTGCTGTTTTATTCTTATATTCTTTGGGGGCGAGGCGGAGGGGAGGCGGTAGAATGGTGTTATGCATAATCTTCCATAGAATACCTTAAGCAATGCCAAGCACATTTAACACTCAGTGATTCTAACTCCTCCTGGAAGAAGAACCGATGCCCAGACAACAGGGGTGACCCCAGTCCATTGCTGGCTCTCTCAACAGGGGTGACCCCAGTCCATCGCTGCCTCTCTATCTTCCTTCACACAGTGACCCCAAGTCACACTAGGGACCCCATCAGTCACACGGAGGGGGACCCCTGGGTACCAGACACAGAGAATTCTGAGGTTCAGGCCCCTAGGCTCTCTAGAGACCAACCCACTGTGTCTGGTTCCCTCTTCATCCTACCCAGGTAGGACGGGTCAGGTTCCCTATGTTTAAGACTGCTCTCATCTCCACTGTGGGAAAAGAGGTGATGGGGAGAAAGGGACCCCAGCCACTGAGTCTGTGCTGTCTAAGCACCTGACTTCATAAAATCCCAGAGGCTAGACCGTGAGGTTCCCACTGACCCCACGAGGCCACAGCAGCTGACGGAGGGTGTGCACTACTGCCTGAGGAAACCCAAGGTCCTGATCACGAAACCTTCAGAAATCACAGTGGCCAGGACAGCAGGTCCCTTTAAAGGTGAGGGAGATCCCCTCCAGGAGAGGGCGAGGGTGCCAGTGACCTTCACCTCCAAAGACCCACTACCTCCTTGGGACCAGAGCTCAGTGAAACTGCTGCCATCCTACTGGCCTGCCTCGGTTTACTGGACCATCTAGGATCATGGAGGGAGGACCAGAGTGGACCTCAGCCCGACCTGTGAACACCTCCGCCATGATCCCTCCCTGATCCATGGGGTGACTCTCACTCAACCAACTCCAAGTGTTGCCCATCCCTTCGGACACGGCCTTGACCTTCAAAACTCCTGGCTGCCCTGGCCAGCCTAAAACACTCACTCCATTTCCCAAAGGATGAGCATCTAACGCCCTTCTAGGGTGAAGCCTGAACAGACGATGTCTGTGCCTCTTTTAAAGGTGATGACCATCAACCCTGAGCACAGACTAGCCTTCCTGGGAGTAAAACATCAGGGTGCTATGTTGGCAGCCGGTCAACTTCAGTTTCAGAAGAAAAGCGGCACCATTTCCTGAGATCAGAGGTTCGTTCCAACGGAAACAAGACAACCATGCTTTAACCCCAAAGCTGCCTACTCAGAGCTGATTACTTCCCTCCGAGCAACTCTTCCTTGTTTCAAAATGCATTTCTAAGGCTCTGTTAGTTCTGCCTTGCTACTTAAAAATCACACCGAAACTGCAACATGTCACCTTTTAAGGACTGGGAATCGTAAAAAAGTAGCTCATTATGATGGCAATAGTCTGTTCATGCCTGCTCAGTCACTTCAGTCAGGTCTGACTCATTGTGACCATATGGATTGTAGCCCGCCAGGCTCCTCTGTCCATGGGATTCTCCAGGCAAGAACACTGGAGTGGGTTGCCATGCCCTCCTCCAGAGACACACACACACACACTGCCCCTGAGCTGGGCTTGTGTCACAAAAGCCCCAAACCTTAAAACTGACATTTTCCTGGGCCTTTTCTATCACAGATTGGCAAGCTAGGGCCCACCTGCTTCTGCTCAACCCGCCAATATGATGCCCATTTGTTTACATACTGTCTATGGCTGCATCTGGCTACATACGGCCTCTGGGTCTGCAAAGCCTAAAATATTTACTCTGTGGCCTTTCACAGAGTAAAGTTGCCAACCTCCTGGTTTCTCCCACTCATATGATTTTCTTATTCTAAATCTGTTTATTTCTAACTGCAGGAAATCTGTAAAATATAGGAGATATGTATGAAAAATTCTAATGCTAACCTCTGGTATAGTTCATCTGTGCCCAGAAGCAGAAACAGGGAGAGAGATGGTTTGGGTCATTTCCTTCAGAATCCTACATCCCATAAATGACCTACAAAGAAGTATCAGAAAGCTCCCAGATCTCTCAGCGCGGTGGATAAGAATCTGCCTGCCAATGCGGGGGACACAGGTTCAATCTCCAGTCCAGGAAGATTCCACATGCCAAGGAGCTCCTAAGCCCATGTGCCACAAGGATTGAGCCTCTGCTCCAGAGCCTGTGCTCTGCAACAAGAGAAGCCACCGCAATGAGAAGCCCATGCACTGCAACCAGAGAGTAGCCCCTGCTCTCCACAACTAGAGAAAAAGCCTGCATGGCAACAAAGACCCAGCACAGTCAAAAATCAATAATTTTAAAAAAGAAAGAAATTGCAATATTAGAAACAGAACTATTAAGGATGGGAAATGAAACAAACAGTATCCCTCCCCCTGCCAAAAATATCCACTCCTATCAAAAACCACCAGCATGTAAAACTACCCCACTAACTCCTTTGAGTATCACACTTGGTAACATGTTTTTCCTTTACACTTACATGCTTATTACTTTTAATTAGATGGCATCAACAGCTACAATAATCGTGCTTTGGAATTTTTAGGGATATCACTAAGGAATATCAATGAAGGCTGAGGGATCTAATTAGGAAATCCAATGAACCTTTGTATTAAACGCTCTGATTTTAATACCGCTGGGATGTTCCACTTGGGTATGAACTGTTCACATCATACATGAGAAGAAGAGTTCAGTTTAAAAAGCAGTAAACAGAGAGAACAAGATGACGGAAGAGTTGGTGGATGTGAAGCTCATCTCTCCCCACGGATACATCGGGGACACACCTTCAGACACAGAAGCGCATGCAGAGCACCAGCTGAGCGGACAGGAGGACCTGACCAGAAGAGAATATACAGAACCACGCAAAACTTGGTAGGATGAAGGGACTAGGGGGGAAAGCAGGAGTGTTAGAAGGACTGGACCTGCCCTCAGCGGGTGGAGGAACTGAACCAGGGGTCTGATCCCCACATCAGAGCAACTGTCTGAGTCAGAGGAGGAACATTTAAGGCTGAGAGTGAAACAGCTGATCTGTGGCGGCCTGAACAGAATGAGAATCAGACGGTCCTTGCATAGCCATTCATACCCCAGAAAAGGACACAGGTCCCCTGGAAGGCACGGCGGCTGGGAGCTGGAGTTCAGGGATTGTGGAGCAATCCCAGGGCGAGACTGCTGTTGACTGCAGAGAGACGGACTGAGGGGATGTGAGGGAGGAGATTGTGGTGGGAAATGCCTGTGGAGGAAAGCCAGGCAGCCATGGAAGCAAGGCGGTGCTGCTGAGTCACACGTAGAGGGTGGAGCCATCACCAGTCTCTTTCCTCCCACAGGCCAGCAGCTGAACAATAGAGAGGCTGGCCCATCAAACGCCTGAGGCATTGAACTACAGAGTAGGACCCAACCCAGGGGCCCCCTTTAACTGCTTGACATGTGGAACAACAGAGAAGGACCCCACGCGAGGGAGCCCTCTAAGTGCCTGGACTGGTGGAGCTACGGAGAAAGACTGGCAAAGAGGCCTTCTGATCACCAGTTACAAGAGGCTTGGGAAAAGACTGATAGCACCATAACTCCTGTGGCAGAGGCATTCCGTGTCCCTGCACACTTGGCCGCCAGAGTCCCCGCAAGCCAAGCAGCCACACCACCTTCACACTCAGCTCTCACGGGGACAGAGCTGCCACAGGCAAAAAAAGTCTTGTGTCTATGCGCGCAGGGTTGCTTCCTTCGTGTCCAACTCTTTGCACCCCTGTAGACTGTGGTCTGCCAGGCTTCTCTGTCAGGAGGGTTCTCCAGGCAAGAATACTGGAGCATATTGGCCAATACTGGTTGCCATACCCTTCTAGAGCACTATATTTCCTGCTGCCCTAGCTGCCAACCCCTGAGTACCTGGTGCTGCCAGGACCCCTGAGACCCAAGCAGCTGCACCACCTCCACCCCTGGCCCTCACGGGGCAGACCCAAGTCCTCCAGGGCAGCTTCAGGAGCAAACCCCAGTGGACGACCCACATGCACAGGTGGAAATGAAACCATAACTGAAACCCAGGGGCAGTGTGGCTAAAGAAGAAGACCCAAACCTTCCCACCAGCTTTACAAGCTGTAGATTAAATCCACAGGACCAACGAGGCAGACTCTGTGTCTGTGGAATATATAAAGGGTCATTGAGAGCTCCCACAAAAGAAAACACACTAGTTCTGATGGCTGAGGGCACTGGAGGAAAGAACACACAGAAATAGGACCAGGTTAGAGTCTGAGCTGCCCCCACAGCAGGTCCAGAGTATCAGCACAGTGTTGGAGGGCATCCTAGGGAGGTGAGGGGGACTGTGACTCCCAGCAAGGGAAAGGACTCTGACAGCAGTGACAAGAAAAACATTTATTATTCTTCTGTTTTGACTTGTTCTATTGATTCTTTAGGATTTTTTTTCTTTTATTCCCCCTCTGTTGTAGCTGCCGATTTTATTGGCACTATGAAATCTAAGTAAGCTTTTGAGCTTTTTTTTTTGTTTCTGTCACATTTTTTATTGTTTTTATAAACCTCTGCCTCTACTTTGGGCTTTTGCAGTTCTGTGGAGTTTTCTTTTTTTCTCTTTTTTTTAATTCTTAATTTTTTAAACCAATTATTATTTTTTCTACATTTATTCCCTTGTTTGCTTTTCCTACTGTGCTTTTCACCTTGCAGTTAATCTTTAACATATAGTCAGTTCAGTTCAGTCGCTCAGTCATGTCCTACTCTTTGCAATTCCATGAACTGCAGCACGCCAGGTCTCCCTGTCCATCACCAACTCCCGGAGTTTACTCAAACTCATGTCCATCGAGTCGGTAATGCCATCCAACCATCTCATTCTCTGTTGTCCCCTTCTCCTCCTGCCCTCAACCTTTCCCAGCATCAGGATCTTTTCCAATGAGTCAGCTCTTCGCGTCAGGTGGCCAAAGTATTGGAGTTTCAGCTTCAGCATCAGTCCTTCCAATGAACACCCAGGACTGATCTCCTTTAGGATGGACTGGTTGGATCTCCTTGCAGTCCAAGGGACTCTCAAAAGAGTCTTCTCCAACACCACAGTTCAAAAGCAACAATTCTTTGGCACTCAGCTTTCTTTATAGTCCAACTCTCACATCCAAACATTACCACTGGAAAAACCATAGCCTTGACTAGACAGACCTTTGTTGACAATGTCTCTGCTTTTTAATATGCTGTCTACGTTGGTCATAACTTTCCTTCCAAGGAATAAGTGTCTTTTAATTTCATGGCTACAATCACCATCTATAGTGATTTTGGAGCCCAGAAAAATGAAGTCTGACACTGTTTCCCCATCTATTTGCCGTGAAGTGATGGGACTGGATGCCATGATCTATGCTGTCTAGGTTGCTGTCTAGGTTGCTCATAACCTTCCATAAATCTTCTTTATCTACCTCTATTTAACTTTGCATATCTATTCTTTCTTTTCCTTCTTTCCTTTCCTCTCGACATATTTGTGAGCTTTATTTTCATTGCTTTATTCCCCAATTGGCACCATGCTTCAGTTTTTTTTTCCAGTTTGTGCTTTGGTTAGTTTTGTTCTTAACTGGTACTTATAATTTTTGGTATCCTTTGTTCGCCAGGTCAATCTATTGCACTTTACTTTTGTTGGACTGTTTTGACTTTGCTCATGGGTGTATATGTATATGTGTATATTCATTATTTTAATTATTATTTGCCTGATTTTGTAATTACCATTTGTTTGGGGTTCATCTTTGGTTTCTCATTTTTGGGTATCTGTTTTACCTCACTTAATGTCATAAAAAACCACTTGTGGAATCTTCATTCCTGAGCTTTTGGAGTGGAAGCACTGACTCTAAGACCCTAGATTACGAGAAAACTAATCGTAAGGAGCATCAAATAGTGAGAACTCACACAAAACATCACCCAACCACCAGCAGCACCCTGTGCAGGATGCCTCATCTAAACAATAAACAAAACAAAAATATAAACCCAATCATTAGCAGATAGGATCACCACCTCACTCAGCCTTGCCCATCAGAGGAAAAGCAAACAAACAAAAAACTCAGCAGAAATCTTACCCTACAGGAAGCTTACACAAACCATTGAACCAACCTTAGGAGGGCATAAATCAAAAGGAAGAAAGAATTCAACCTTGAAGCCTGGGAAAAGGAGACCTCAAATACAAGTTCAAAAAAAAAAATCAAAAAGGCAGATAAATACTACATATGAAGGAACACACTAGAAACACAGAAGCCCAAACAAATGAAGAGGAAACAGGCAGGCTCCCCGAAAAAGAATCCAGAAAAATGATAGTAAAGGTGGTCAAAAACCTTGAAAACAAAATGGAGAAAATGAAGCAATTCACAAAGACCTAGAAGAATTAAAGAATAAACATACAGAGACAAACAAAACAAGTACTGAAATTAAAAATAAAAGGAATCTATAGCAGAATATCTGAAGCAGAAGAACAAATCAGTGAGCTGGAAGATAAAATGGTGGAAATAACTTCTGAAGAGCAGAATAAAGTAAAAAGAATGAAAAGAACTGAGGACAGTCTCAGAGACCTCTGGTCAAACGCACCAACATCCAAATGCAGAAGAACACACCTTCTTCTCAAGTACACATGGAACATTCTCCATGATAGACTGCATCTTGGGTCACAAATCAAACTTCAGTAAATTTAAGAAAATTGAATTCATATTAAGCATCATTTCTGACCACGATGCTATGAAACCAGATATCAGTTACAAGAAAAAAAACTGTAAAAAACATAAACACATGGAGATTAAACAACACGTTTCTAAATAACCAACAGATTACTGAAGAAATCAAAAGGAAAATCAAAAAATTTCTAGAAACAAATAATGAAAACATGACAACTCAAAACCTATGCAATGCAGCAAAAGCAGTCCTAAGAGGGAAGTTAACAGCAATACAATCCTACATCAAGAAATAAGAAAAACATCGAATAGACAATCTAACTTTACACCTAAAACAACTGGAAAAAGAAGACAAAAAAACCTCCAAAGTTAGTAAAAAGAAAGAAATCATAATGATCTGAGCAGAAATAAATGAAAAAGAAATGAAAGAAACAATAGTAAAGATTAATAAAACTAAAAGCTGGTTCTTTGAGAAGATAAACAAAAATTGACAAACCTTTAGCCAGACTCATCCAGAAAAAGAGAGGGAGGAGTCAAATCAACAAAATTAGAAATGAAAAAGGAGAGGTTACAACAGACAACGCAGAAATACAAAGGATTATAAGAGACTATTATGAACAACTATATGGCAGTAAAATGGATATCCTGGAAGAAATGGACAGATTCTTAGAAAAGTTCAATCTTCCAAGACTGAATCAGGAAGAAATACAAATTATGAACAATCTAATTACAAGCACTGAAATTGAAGCTGTGATCAAAAATCTCCCAAAAAACAAAAGCCCAGGACCAGATGGCTTCACAGGAGAATTCTACTAAAGATTTATAGAAGAGCTAATACCCATTCTTCTAAAACTCTTTCAAAAAATTGCGGAGAAAGGAATACTTCCAAACTCATTTTACGAGGCTACCATCACCCTGATACCAAAACCAGACAAAGACAACACAAAAAAAGAAAACTACAGGCCAATATCACTGATGAACATAGTGAAAAAAGCCTCAACAAAATGTTAGCAAACAAAATTCAGCAACACATCAAAAAGCTTATACACCATGATCAAGCTGGGTTTATTTCAGGGATGCAAGGATTCTTCAATATACGCAAATCAGTGTGATACAACATATTAACAAATTGAAAGATAAAAACCATATGATAATTTCAATAGATGCAGAAAAAGCCTTTGACAAAATTCAGCACCCATTTATGATTAAAACTCTTCAAAAAATGGGCATAGAAGGAACCTACCTCAACACGGTAAAGGCCATCTATGATAAACCTACAGCAAACATTATTCTCAATGGTGAAAAACTGAAAGCATTTTCCCTAAGATCAGGAACAAGACAAGGGTGTCCACTTTCACCACTATTATTCAACATAGTTCTGGAAGTCCTAGCTAGAGCAATCAGAGAAGAAAAAGAAATAAAAGGAATGCAGATCGGAAAAGAAGAAGTAGCACTCACTGTTTGCAGATGACATGATACTGTACATAGAAAGCCCTAAAGATAGTATCAGAAAATTACCAGAGCTAATTAGTGAATTCAGCAAAGTTTCAGGATACAAAATCAATACACAGAAATCACTTGCATTTCTATATACTAACAATGAAAAATCAGAGAAACTAAGGAATCCCATTCACCATTGCAACAAGAAGAATTAAATATCTAGGAATAAACTTACCTAAGGAGACAAAAGAACTGTACACAGAAAATTATAAGACTCTGATGAAAGAAATAAAAGATAACATAAACAGATGGAGAGATATTCCAAGTTCCTGGGTAGGAAGAATCAATATTGTGAAAATGACTATACTATCAATATTGTGAAAATGATACTACCAAATGTAATCTACAGATTCAATGCAATCCCTATCAAATTACCAGTGACATTTTTCACAGATTGAGAACAAAAAATTTCACAATTCATATGGAAACACAAAAGACCCTGAATAGCCAAAGGAATCTTGAGAACAAAGAATGGAGCTGGAAGAATCAACCTTCCTGACTTCAGATTATACTACAAAGCTACAGTCATCAAGACAGTATGGTACTGGCACAAAAACAGAAATACAGACCAATGGAACAAGATAAAAAGCCTAGAAATAAACCCATGCACTCATGGGTACCTTATTTTTGACAAAGGAGGCAAGCATATACAATGGGGCAAAGACAGCCTCTTCAGTAAATGGTGCTGGGAACACTGGACAGCTACACATAAAAGACTGAAATTAGAATACTTCCTAACACCATACACAAAGATAAACTCAAAATGGATTAAAGACCTAAATGGAAGACCGGAAACTATAACACTCTTAGAGGAAAACATAGGCGGAACATTCGATGACATAAATCAAAGCAAGATCCTCTATGACCCACCTCCTAGAGTAAGAGAAATAAAAACAAAAGTAAACAAGTGGGACCTGATTAAACTTAAAAGCTTTTGCACAGCAAAGGAAACTATAAGCAAGGTGAAAAGACAGCCCTCAGAATGGGAGAAAATAATAGCAAATGAAACAACTGACAAAGGATTAATTTCCAAAATATATAAGCAGCTCATACAACTTAATGCCAGAAAAACAAACAACCCAATCAAAAAGTGGGGAAAAGACCTAAACAGACTTTTCTCCAATGAAGACATACAGATGGCTAACAAACACATGAAAAGATGCTCAACATCGCTCACTATTGGAGAAATGCAAATCAAAACTACAATGAGAAATAACCTCACACCAGTGAGAATGGCCATCATCAAAAAGTCTACAAACATTAAATGCTGGAGAGGGTGTGGAGAAAAGGGAACACTCTTACACTTTGGTGGGAATGTAAACTGAGACAGCCACTATGGAAGACAGTATGGAGATTCCTTAAAAAACTAGGAATAAAACCACCATATGACCCAGCAATCCCACTCCTAGGCATATACCCTGAGGAAACCAAAATTGAAAAAGCCGCATGTATCCCACTGTTCATTGCAGCACTATTTACAACAGCTAGAACATGGAAGCAATCTAGATGCCCATCAACAGATGAATGAATAAAGAAGTTGTGGTACATATACAGCATGGAATATTACTCAGCCATAAAAAGGAACACACTTGAGTCAGTTCTGATGAGGTGGATGAACCTAGAACCTATTATGCAGAGAGAAGTGAGTCAGAAAGAGAAAGATAAACATTGCATTCTAAAACATATGTACGAATCTAGAAGAATGGTACTGAAGAACTTATTTTCAGGGCAGCAGTGGAGAAACAGACATAGAGAATAGACTTATGGACGTGGGGAGAGGGGAGGAGAGGGTGAGATGTGTGGAGAGAGTACTATGGAAACTTACATTACCATATGTAAAATAGAAAGCCAACAGGAATTTGCCATATGACTCAGGAAACTCAAACAGGGGCTCTGTACCAACCTAGAGGGGTGGGATGGGGGGGAGATGGGAGGGAGTTTCAAAAGGGAGGGGACATATGTATACCTATGGCTGATTGATGTTGAGGTTTGACAGAAAACAACAAGATTCTGTAAAACAATTATCTTTTAATTAAAACATAAATAAATTTTAAAAAACAAAATTAAAAAAAAATAGTAAACCGCAAAACTTTCCCTCTTCCATCCAAAGAAAGATAAGAGAAGGAAGGTGAATGGAAATATTCATATTAGATTTCATTTATACTATTACTCGCCTATGAATCTTCTGGGCGGAGGCTAGGAAATGACACAGCCTAAAACAAAAGCAAGAATGCTGGTCACTGATCATGGTTTTTTTGATTTTATACTCAGGAACAAAACACATGCTATACAAGTATTTACACACAAGAATGAGTCATATTTCCTGAATTACGCACAGTGGGCTAACTCACAGTTTTTCTCTTTCAAAAAAGCATTTTCCAGTAAAATAACATGAGATTTCTAACTGTGGCAACTACATCCATCAGAACTAGTTTGTTGAAAAAATAATCCTTGACTCAGGGAACTCAAACCGGGACTCTGTGACAACCTAGAGAGGTGGAATGTGGGAGGGAGGTTCAGGAGGGAGGGGACGTATGTATACCGATGGCTGATTCATAGTGATGGATGCAATGGACATGAACTTGGGCAAACTTTGGGATGGTGACGGACAGGGAGGCCTGGCGTGCTTGCAGTCCACAGGGGCGCAAAGAGTTGGACACAACTGGGCAACAGTCACGAACAGCAACGTGGCAGAAACCAACACAACGTCATAAAGCAATCATCCTTCAATTGAAAATAAATAAATAAGAAAATAATCCTTCATAAACATCTTAAAATTTGCTAGTATTACCAGTGTGATTGACAAGCACCTTGTAACTGATCAAGGCACCCAGTGGCGCCAAAACAGATGAGCTGAGAACCATGCCCTGAACCCTAGCATCACCAACAGCAACACAGAGTCAGGGAGAGAACAAAAGATCTCGGACTGGGGGGCTCAGATACAGAGACGGTTCTGATGTGTTGATTTTAACTTGGTTAATTATGAACTCATCATTTTCAAATGATATTCGGAGCAGCAGCTTAAAAAACATCTTTTCCTGCCCATGTGTCTACACCTGGGTGAGACCTGAACAGCCGTCCCCTCCCTCTCAGTAGCAGGGGGGGCCACGTTGGTCATGGTTAGCTGGAAGGTATAATTTAGTATCAGTGACATGTTAGTGGCCACAGCAAGAAGACAACGCAGATAACTTACGTAACTGTACTTTAATAAACTGTGTCTTGGAAAAGAAATGTTAACTTATTTCAAAAAATAAGCCAGCCTCCCTCTGCCCCTCCAAACCCTTTGGTGACACATACCAAACGCTGCCAATTCAGGCTCCTTCTTCCACTTGCCCAGTGAGGCGGGTGGGTTTGGCCAGGTGACGGTGGTATGCAACAGCAGGTCTCCCATGCTTAGATCTGCAACCTGAAATCCAGGGCAAAGCTTACCGGGTAATACCATAAACACTGAAGACATGCATGACATTTCAAAATTCGACAGGCTGGTATCAATTTGACTTCACGAAAAAATGCCTCTAAATAATGTCTTCCATCTGGTCATCTTCTTCCCCTTTATCCTGTGTTTGCATACCAGAATTCCAAGAATATGGTGGCCAAAAGATACAAATAGGGTTTCTGAAATTCACATGCAGTAAAGCTATCAAAGGGCTTCCCTAGTGGTTCAACGATGAAGAATCCACCCGCAATGCAGGAGGCTTGGGTTCGATCCCTGGAGAACACCATGGCAACCCACTCCAGCATTCTTGCCTCGGAAATCCCATGGACAGAGAAGCCTGGCAGATACAGTCCATGGGGTCGCAAGAGTTGAATATGACTTAGCAGCTCAACAACAAAAGACCTGTCAAAACTGATGAATGAAATCACAGAGGTTTGGTATTCAAATACAGTTACCCAGGGGAACCAACGGTCACCCAGGACAAAGATCCAGGAAACCACAGACACTGCCACCTGTGAATTTAAGTCCCTTTGGAGCAAGGGTCTTCTGGGAAGCAGTGCAATCTTTTCATGTCTTCTTCTTCTGACTCATCTTAACAAAGATTTCATTTCACTTTAGAGGAGGAAAAAGAAGCCAACTGAGGTGCTGGGAGATTGTGCTTTAAGCTTGTACAGTGTGAGCTCTGGGGTCCTTAGAAACCATAAGGTCTACTCCTGCAGCCTCAAAGGTCAAATGCTAAGCCCTCTCAGATGGACAAGGTCCTCTTCTCCTTACAGAGACATGATAATCCTCAGATTCCATCAGTGTCCGTGCCCAAAGATTGTCATGTGTGTCTTTTTCACTGGAGCTGCTGACCACTTCCACGTCCATTAAAATCCCATCCTCCCACCCTCTCAGCAACCTAACCACAGGTGTGAGGATCATCTGGTCCCTCCATGTGGCTCCCTGCGCAAACATGTCAGAGGATGCGGCTTTGCAACAACCAGACTCCAAGGTCCATCCCACTGGGCAACCCCATCAATTGTGAGGAGGGTCTTCTTCCAATACGCCCCCCTGGATCCCTCACCCACCAGCCTCTCACTTTGACTCTGTGTCCATAGAAAGCAAGCCTGATCCTTCTCCCTCAAAGCAGCAATGTGAATATTTGAAAACTTGATGTTGCATTTCTCAACGACAGATGGCTCTGGTTTATTTTGCTGCTTTTGATCTGAGTTTCTAGATACGGCAGCCACCAAGCAGCCCTCCATAGAGCATGGTGCCGTTTAATCACCACTCTGGGCTGCAGTGCTGGAAATGGGGCTCCGGCACTACACAACACAGTTGGTACTATTGCCGCTATAATGATCAAGATCGTTACAATAATAATAGTTACTCTAATTACTATTGAGTCACATGGTCAGTCATTAAAAACATTAAGCAATTATATTACTTTGTTCATATTAAGTAACTAGTCAACCACACCCCCAGGGCAGTATCCAGGAAGGGAACAGCCCTGCTTGCTCTAAGTATTGCCTAGACTTATCACTGATCTTGGCGCAGTACACACTATTTCCCCAGGACCATTCTCCCTGGGGTTTTACATTTGTGGATTCAAGACCACTCCATCCTTTCCAGTTTGAAGACCATTCTTTTCAATGGAGGGGGGAAAAGAAAGACATCAAGTGGATTTGTGTCGTTTTTTTTGGGTCATCAGCTGCCTTTGGTTATGATACTTCTAGCCCCTGGTAATGGTCTTTTTCTTTCTTATTCTTCCTATAGGGCTAAGACATAATCTTCTGTTGCTCTCTTTGGCATCTTCTCCAAGCTTTCATTTTTGTGATCTTCAGACACCCTACTACTGATACAGGACTTTCCTACCCTGTAATACTGGTATGTGGTCAAAGGTCCCTCCTTCCATCTCGTGCACATTTTTACCCTAAAAAATCTCTGCTCACAAGAGACTGCTTTGCAGAGCACTACATCTCTTTGTTCCTTGCTGGAAAGATTTCTTACTCGGTTGACAGAATTTTATTTTGGAGGTTGGGCAGTTCCACCAAAGCCATATGCCCTTTTATAGTCTGACTTGTGAATCATAGTCAGCTTTTTTTCTAAAGTCTTTGCAATCTGCTATCCATATTACCTTCTAGTCTTTGGCATAATAGTCCTTTGCTCTCAAGATCATTAAAATTCAGAAATCAATTTGGAATATAATGAAATGCACTGAAATTGTTCATTTCCATGACTCAATAAAATTCACTTCTGTCAAAATGAAATAAACTAAAATACAGGATAGAAGCCTTATAATTCTGAAGTATTATTCATAGTCGTCAAATGAAGCCAAGAGAAGTACTTGACAATAGGAATTAAGCAAGTCTTTGTTCAATCACACAGTATAATATTACACAATCATTTCAATGATCCTTTTGAATCATGTAAAGTAATGTGAAAATTAAATAATTCTTTGTTCAACATAAAAAAACTCAAGGTACAAAATAACTTCCAAAATATTCACAAATACATATGGAATTATATTCAGTATTCAAGTATATAATAAACGTATTTTTAAAAAAATAAACCCAAACATCAAGAGGTAAGTTTTGTGTTCTGAGATTGTAGGTAGTTTTAATTCTTGTCTTTTTCTGTAGCTTGTTCTTTTCTTTAATGAATATAGTGCATTTTTCTTACTATAAAATTTTACAAGAAAATGAGAACAAAATCCAGAGAGGCATGTCTGTCTTTTCCACATTCTGATAGATTAAAGCGTCTGTCTGATAGACAGAGAACATTCACATACTCTTCCTGTAATAACATGGTAAACAAAATTGTGTTTCAGCAGAAAACTGAGCAGCCTGTTCAGAGCACCCTCTCGGGCTATCAGAGCCCAGCCCCGCATCCACATGTCTCTGAGCCCCTCTGTCAGTCTCGGTGAGGTGCAGGTAACAGATACATGGGAACATTCTCTCCAGCCTGGTAGTGACTTATAACTGATTCCTCCTGCTGTGGAAAAACCCATTTGTCTGCATTTACAAACCATCTCGCTGTTTCTTTGCTTCATACACACACCTGCTATTTTGACTGTCGGGCTCCCTCACATCATGTGAGTAAAATACATTTCTTCATATTTGTTCGCTTTACATTTCTATGAGATGTCATTTTACCTTTTTCTGAAAATTATCTTCTTACAGTCCAAAACTTCTTTTGTTTCACCGAGGACATAAATGGGAACCTGTTAGACAGTAACCCTTTATACCTCCAAAGCGAAGTCTGTTTTCTTTTCTAAACTAAACAACCAGGTCTTATCCCCACCACCCCTCTGACGTTCCCTCCTTTCAATCACAGCAAGAGTTTCTCTTCATGGTTCCCTCCTGGCTTGTCTCCTTTTTTGATGCAGAAAGCAAAATGAGGACAACATTCCAATCAAATCAGGAGGTATAGCGGCATTGGTGAATATCATTCCATATCATATCCGTCTGATTCATCTCAGTATTATCAGAATCGTATTCACATAAGCGCTCCTCAATGACTCAGACACAACTTAGAGTTAATTTTACAGTTTTCTCAAACATAACTGTTCCTGTGACTCTTTATTCTAAGTAGGGTTTCAGGCAGACTTAAAAAAAAAAAAGATTCAGAGTAATTTGAAACTTTCACTCATTCAGTAAATATTCATTGAGCACCTACTACATGTAAATTATTATTCTAGTCTCTGGAGATACAACCATGACCTTTAACAGTGTTTAGAGAAACAGTCCAAGTTATGGTCATGGAAATTCACTCTCACACTTGAGAGAGAACAAAATCAGAGGTCTAGAGGGTGAAGAGAAAGAATCAGGATAGGTTTTCTATACTAAGAAATAATTCAACTGAGAAAGAAAATTCACAGTGTAGCCTTGGGTAAAAGAAGTTCTACCAATGTGGGAATGTACACTGGTATAGCCACTATGAAAATAGTTTGTAGGTTCCTTAAAGAACTAAAAATAGAACTGCCATATGGTTCAGCAAGTCCACTCCAGGCACACACCTGGAGAAAACTCTAATTTGAAAGGATACATGCACACCAATGTTCACAGCAGCACTGTTTACAAAACTCAAGACATGGAAGCAACCCAAGTGTCCACTGACAGATGAATGGATAAGAAGATGTGTGTGTATATATATACATATACATATATATAGACACACATATATACACTCATATAATATATATAATATTCCAGTGTGATATTACTTAGCCATAATAAAGAATGAAATAATGCCATTTCCAGCAAAATGGATGGACCTGGGAGTATCATACTAATTGAAGTAAATCAAAGACAAAAATATCGTATGATATCACTTATATGTAGTATCTAAAGTATGATACAAATAAACTTATCTATGAAAGAAAAAGAGACTGAGACATAGAAAACAAACTTACAGTTATCAAAGGGGAAGGGGGAAGGATAAAATAGGAGTCTGAAACTAGCAGATACAAGCTACTATATATGAAATAGATGAATGACAAGGCCTCACTGTATAGCACAGGGCAATATATTCAATATCTTGTAACAATCTATAATGGAAAAGAATCTGTAAAAGATTATTTTATATATATTTATATATATATATACTGAATTACTTTACTGTACATGAGAAACACAATACTATAAATAAACTATGCTTCAATTTAAAAAAAATGCCACCAACAAAAATACTATCATTGTTACTATTTTACTTACAAATAACACCTTAAAAAGAAACAAATCAACCCAGCTCTACAGACAAGCATGCTGGGCAGAAGAGGGGTCCTTACCTCTTTTTTCTCACCAGTCTGTTCAGCGATCAGCTGGTCAAACACAGCCCCAAATTCCTCATGGATTTTCTGCATTTCATTGATATGACTTGCAACCTTGTTCATAGTCTTGATGGCCACTGGAGGAAAACAGGTCGTGAAATAAACGAAAAGACTAGTTAAAGGCTCTGGAGAGACCTGAAGAAGGGGCAGTTCTCAGGGGCTCATGGCTCACCATCCAGGTGGTAGTGTTCCTCGCTCTCCGCGTCCGTCAGAGCAAAAAGCTCCTTCAGCAGAAGCGGATACTTAAGGATCCTCTGGATGGGCTTGATGAGGTAAGACTCCAGGGTGGACGAGTGCTGCTGCTTTGGGTTCTGGGCATCCAGGAACGCCTTGAAAGCTGCGTCCGTCTTGGCTGGAAGAGTTTAAATAGAGACTGTCTGGGCGGAACATCCAAATGACTCCCTTCTCATAATTTCACTAATTCCAAGGTGCCTTTTCACAGGATTGAGAGTACAGTGAATGGTCAGAGAAGGCCTGCCCATCAGATTTATTTGCTTATTTAGGGGGAGTGAGCAGAGGTCCAATGAGTTAGCAGTAGTCGCCAACCTTTTTTGGCACCAGGGACTGATTTTGAGGAAGACAACTTTTCCCTAGATTGGGGAGGAGGGGATGGTTTGGGGATGATTCGAGTACATTACATTTATTGTGCACTTTGTTTCTATTATTATTACATCAGTTCCACCTCAGATAACCAGGCATTAGATCCCAGAGGTTGATGACTCCTGAGCTGAGTGATAACAGAGTCTGTAAGTCCTACGCACAGAGGTTTCCAAGGGTTGCTGTTGAATGTCTTCTTAATCTGATATTTTGACATCAAAGACCTGATAGACCCGGGAGAGACTGCCTGTCCTAGAGCTAGTCAGTCCCTACAGGTAGCCTAGGAACCACCTGGAAGCATGCCTTTCACACACAAGCCAACCAATCCAGAGCCCCCTGCCTCCATCTCTCTTCTATGAGGCTTTTACAACTCTAGGCCAATCCTCCCCCTGCGCTAAGCATCAAAGAGCCAGGCCCCAGAGAACTCAGGACAGCCCTCCCACCCCAGAGCCTGCTGAGATTATTCAAATTAGCCAATCCTAAACCTGTTTGCCCTGATTCACCCATTCCTTCCTGCAGACGCCACAACAGAGCGCCTTGCCTATGTCTTCCCCTCACTCATTCTGCCTCCTGGTGGACCCTGGTGCTTCCTCTCACGGCCCTGCACTATGTGACCCTCTCCCCTCCTCTTGGGAACCGTGAAGAACACACAATCTTTCTTTTAAAAAAAAGAAATTATTTGTTTGGCTGTGCTGGGATTTTTAGTTGTAGCATGTAAACTCAGCTGTGGCATGTAGGATCTAGATCCCTGACCAGGGATCGAACCTGGTTCCCTGCATTGGAAGCGCAGTGTCTTAGCCACTGGACCCCTAGGGAAGTCCCACAAACTTCTGATGGTAATTGTCTCCTGATCTGTTGGCCTAGCCACATCTGAATAATACAAAAGCCTGCATCTGCAAACACTGCTTACCCCAGTTTCTCTAATTTTTCAAGCATTTCATTGCTGATAGAACCTCTTTTGAGAAGAGGAAGGGAAAAAAGCAGCAGCAGCAGTACCTTGCAGCTGGGTAAGTGGAGCAGAGCTGGTCTCCTGCAGGCAACGCCTTTTAAGACCTGTTCCGTGTTAATGCAGGGCTACCAGCGATCAGGATTTATCTCAGGGGGAAACACACAACTGACCTCAGGTAACACCAGCCGCAGTATCCTCACGGGCTGGGCTTTTATCTGTGTCCCAGCTAGGCTGAAAAATCAGCCCTGGGGAGTTGTGGGCCCCCAGACAATCAGAACGGTATCTGCCAGTGGACAGTCAGGAAGACACAGTGTGTCTTTCCAAAGAAATGGTGGAAAGAGAGGCTGAACTGAGGGCAAAAATGGGAAGAAGAATGGACAATATATTAAAATGACTAACTGTAGGCATATACTTTTTTAAGCTTCTGATAAAATATATTGCCATCTCCAAAAATTAGGAATGTGAGCTAAGAACAAAAGATAGGGCTTCCCTGGTGGTCCAATGGTTAAGAATCCACCCTGCAATGCAAGGTACATGGGTTCAGCCCCTGGTAAGGAAGATCCCACATGCTGAGGGGCAGCTAACCCCATGGGCCACAACTTCCGAGCCCACGCACTGTGACTGCTGAAGCCCTCTTCCCTCTTACCTACAGCCTGAGCTCTGCAACTAACGAAGCCACTGCAATGAGCAGTCTGCCCACTACAGTGAGAGAAAGTGCTCACACACCAAGGAAGGCCCAGCACAGCCGAAGGAAAAACAAGAACAGACGAGACTGCAAAAGGACGTCGTGAAATCAGAGAATGAGTCTTCTCACTCTCTTTATTCAATTAAGAAAAACAGCAGTCATGGGGAAAGGCCTTGTAAAGACTACCATCTTCTCAGCCATTTTAAGACCCATCAAAAGGAATCAGATTCCATGGATCCAGCCACCAAATCCATGACGAGAAAGGAGACTGGGAATGAAGTGGTTGCAAAGCAGCCCAGGTGGGTACTTCCTATTCTCAAAGAGTTCTCTTTATCGTATCTGCACATTGGGCCATCAGGAAAATGTGGGTCATACCCTAACGGTTTAAGGGATGATTCTGAAAGACTCTAATATTTTTCAGGTGCAAAATATAATGATTTTGAATTTTTGAAAACCTACAGGGGCAGAATTTAATCAAGTGAGTAAAAATAACACAAATTGCTTTAAGGACTGTGATGAGTATATAATTTTACCAGAGAGCAAAGTGCTCTGAAATTGTTAACACTCTCATAACACAGCATTCAGTTAGAGTTTAAAAAGAAATACATACACAGAACTATATGACCAGCACAGCCTATCTAAAACCACACAGCAGGACAGTTTCCTTGTCATACAGCTGGACAAGGAAATTCCCAGGTTCCCTTTAAGTTTTTATGCTGAAGTAGGACTCTTTTGCCTGGACTGAAACTATCATTAAGTATGTCATTAAGTATGTCATTATCTGGGGCAGGATCTTTTGCTATACAGAGACCTATGTTGTATTCATCTTTATTATAATAAGTTTTAAATTAAATCAAGCTAGTTCTCTTTGGCAGCAAACACAAATGTAAGTATATTACTTACATATTCAGCAGGTGTTTACATGGCAGCCACATGGTAAGGTGTAGAAGTAAGAGCAGGCTGATTTCCAGAGATCCTTTGAAACTGAACTGTCTATAGATTCTACTGTTTACCAAGGGCATATTTCTCTAGTCCCTTAACCTATCAAAGTCACATGCAGAACTATGGAAGGGAAACAGCTTTTTAGTGACTCTCAGAACACCCACCACCTTCTTAGAACACAGGAACAGGAGCTTGCCAATATAAAACTTCTACTCTTCTCTGTGCAAAATGGAATTACAGCTGGACTTTTGTAAATAATTGAAAAAATTTTAGTAGTGATGGTGGTGACTATTATCACACACAAGGGAACAAAAATAGGTGAGGGAAAGATGAAATGACACAAAAAGGTGTATGAACTGTGGTAGGTTATTATGAAATTAATGAAAATACAAATAAAGTAGGGAATTTCTAAATCCCCTATGTTTTTGCATAATTGCAAAATGACTTATCAATTCTGGCCCCAAAGAGCCGAGTCAAAACTTTCATGATAAGAAAACTGACAACACTATTAACTCAAGATATTAATGCATTTAATTTCTCAGTATAGTCAGCACTCCATATCTAAGGATTCTATATCTAAGGATTCACTCTATATCTAAGGATTCTATATACAGGTTCTGCATCGTGGATTCAACCAATCATGAAGAGGAAACAGTTAGGAGAAAAATTCCAGAAAGTTCCAAAAAGCAAAACTTCAATTCGCTGCATACTGACAACTATTCACATGGCACTTATACTGTATAGGGCTTCCCTGGTGGCTCAGACGGTAAAGAACCCGCCTGCAACGCTGGGAACCTGGGTTCGATCCCTGGGTTGGGAAGACCCCCTGGAGGAGGGCATGGCAACCCACTCCAGTATTCTTGCCTGGAGAATCACTAGGGACAGACGAGGCTGGCAGGTTACAGTCCATGGGGTTGCAGAGAGTCGGACACAGCTGAGCGACTAAGCACAGCAGACTGTACTATATTAGGGCTTCCCAGGTGGCACTAGTGGAAAAGAACCCACCTGCCAATGTGGGTGGAGAGGGAAATGGCAACCCACTCCAGTACTCTTGCCTGGAGAATCCCGTGGACAGAGGAGCCTGGTGGGCTACAGCCCATGGGGTTGCATAGAGTCAGATATGGCTGAAGTGACTTAGCCTGCATGCATGCGTTGGAGAAGGAAATGTGGCAACCCACTCCAGTATTCTTGCCTGGAGAATCCCAGGGACAGAGGAGCCTGGTGGGCTGCCGTCTGTGGGGTTGCACAGAGTTGGACACGACTGAAGTGACTTAGCAGCAGCAGCAGCAGCCAGTGTAGGAGATATAAGTTCGATCCCTGGGATGGGAAGATCCCTTGGAGGAGGACGTGGCAACCACTCCAGTATTCTTGTCTAGAGAATCCCATGGACAGAGGAGCCTGGCAGGCTATGGTCCATAGGTTCTCAAAGAGTCGGACATGACTGAAGTCACTTGGCATGCATGCATATACTGTATTAGGTATTTCAAGTAACCTAGCGATGTTTGGTGGTGCTAGTGATAAAGAGACTTGGGTTCGATCCCTGGGTTGGGAAGATCCCCTACAGATGGAAATGGCTACCCACTCCAGTCTTCTTGCCTGAAAACATCCCTGGACAGAGGAGCCTGGCGGGCTACGGTTCAGGGGTTTACAGAAGAGTTGGACATGACTGAACAACTGAGCACACACACATATGGGAAAATATGCATAGGTTATGTGCACACAGTATGCATTTTATATAGGAGACTTGAGCATCCCGGACATTTGGTGTCTGTGGGGGATCCTAAAACCAATACCCCACAGACACCGAGAGACAAGTGTACTCTCACTTGGAGCTTGTTGGAATATCTATCTGGCACAACAATGACTCTTAGATTTCCGTCCAGAAGCCCCCGCCCACGGTCAGCCACACAAATGTGAATTGACAATTAACACGCCCACCTGCTGCCCAGGCCTCCTGGGCCTTACCTTTCACCAGGACCTTGGGGACCTTCGTGTGGCTGGCGCAGAAGGCACTGTAGAGCTTGAAGCGGTCAGCGTAATACAGAAAGGATCCCCCCAGAGAGAACAGCACTTTCTGGATACAATGAGAAACAGTGCAGTTAGTTTGCGGTCCTCCTCACCCAGAAACATCAGCAGGATGGAGCCGGGAGCTCACACCTGCCAGAGTCTCCCCACAAACCGGCACCATTCCCACCTGTCTTTGCTCACTGATGGCCTATTGGAAAGCCTATGGGCTCACCTTTTTGTGTAATAGATGCTGTATTTGGCTCTCTCAGTAATTACAGCCAGTGTCACTGGTTTTGCTGGCTTATGTTTTTCAATGACCTAGCTGAGACATCTGACTGTTAATGAGAAAGTAGATATGGCATTTTGGAAAAAACAGAAATCTCCTAAATTCCCTCATTAGATTCTGTTGGGAATGTATAAGTGACAAACCAAATAAAGGCAAGAAATGCATAAATCCCCCAAAATAGAAAACACCTTTCGGTGACCACTAATTCCACCCTCTCCAGCACCATACTCTTCTCTAGCAGGAGTAGATATGAACGGAAGGAACAGACTCACCTATGGGAATTAGGTAACCTCTCCCAGCCCACAGCCTCTGCCCGAACCAGATCAAAACTAGGGGGAGGCCTTCTCTGTTAGAGCTTCCCTGACAGCTCAGCTGGTAAAGAATCTGCCTGCAATGCAGGAGACCCCGGTTCAATTCCTGAGTCAGGAAGATCCACTGGAGAAGGGATAGGCTACCCACTCCAGTGTTGTTGGGCTTCCCTTGTAGATCAGCTGGGAAAGAATATGCCTGCAATGCAGGAGACCTGGGTTCAATCCCTGGGTCCAGAAGATCCCCTGGAGAAGGGAAAGGCTACCCACTCCGGCCTGGAGAATTCCATGGACTATATAGTCCATGGGGTCACAAAGAGTCGGACACGAGTGAGTGACTTTCACTTTCTTCCCTATTAGGAATTTAATATAGCTCAGCTGGATACTTTTTATCCTACACATTTTCTATAAATATATGAAACAGGCCTCAGAAAAATATCTTCTATAGGTTTCACACTGATCTAGTCTAGTTTAGAAGGAGGTATGGCTTATTTAGGTTTAGAATTTAAAAGTTGGATTCCAAGCCAAAAAAAAAATAATAATAATAAGGCTGGGGATTCGAGTGATAAATTGGGTTCCACAAAATGCAATTTATTTTAATTAACAATGCAGAGAATTCTGATAGTCTAATTAAAAGAAAACAAAGGTTTATTATGAACCATACATAATTGGTAATTAGAGGCCTAAATTCATTTCCTACATGTTCTACTTTTCCTCCTTTACTTTTTCAGCTACACGCCTCCCCAAATCTCATCCCCCTGACCCTGTACAGACAGTCATCATTTGAACCAAATCCAATAATTAAACGAGAAAAGTTGTGTAAGAAAAAGCTCTAAATGTAACCACTCACTTTAGCCACATCAAGTTATCCATTTGTTTAACTTAATATAAATTCACTAGGCATTTACCATATAGGAAACACAGAACATTAACATGTCCATTTCTTCTTCCAGCCTTAAAAAATAATCTCTGAGCACAAACTGTCCACAAACATGGCGGGTGGACACACAAAGACTGCATTTACCCCGTGTTTCTATTCGGGAGGACTTCACAGAGCCTCTCACTGGCTGACAGACACTGCAAATTCCCAAGAGGAAATTTTATCAAAACTTATTTGATCTCAGAACCGATTTTTTTTTTGCTAATCCTGTTGCAGGGCTAGTGTTCTATGCAACATAATTTGCACCTTTTTAACAAGCTTTTTAATTTTTGGGAAATATATAATCAGGATTTAAACAAAACAGCAATCACAGAAACCAGGAGCAGCAGGCTTAGGAAACCAGCAACTGAGAAACCAACCCCGAAGTGCCCGAGAGCAGCCCCGGGGCCGCGAGTGCTCAGGAGCATCAGCTGTCAGGTCTCACAGACGGGATGGAGACGGCCAGGCTATGCGGGAAATCAGTGAAACGAAGGTCGGGGAAGAAGGTTCCACTTAAATGGTATTTACAGCAGTGACTGCTCTAGAGTGAACTTGCTCAAAGGATCATGCACTAATCCCTCCCTAGAATAATATCTCTGCTTGTAACACCATCATGTTTGTACCACAGTTCTGATAACTACACACTCCTAAAGTGATCAACAGAATCTAAACACAAAGAACTGTTGCCATAGTAAAAGCATGCTAAATGAAGATCATGAATGTTCGGTATTTTAGATTAAAACCAAGCATTTTCAGGTCTGTATGCATTTTTGTTATGTTCCACAGTAAGCAACTTTTTTGATTAACTGACAAACTACTAGCCCTTATCATGGTGTTCTAATAGTGTCCTATTAATTAATTTACCAATGAGCCAAACTGTATTTGAAATGGACAGTATGCCCAATCACCCTGAGGAGAGGAAAACTGAACTAACCCAAGCAATTCCGAAAAAAAAAATAAAAATAAAAAACTATATTCAATAGTTAAAGGGGTATTATACCTGTCATTTATTCAAATGGTTCAGGAGAAAAAATTATACATTTTGTACACACAGACACACACAACATACACATACACACACACATATTAGGGAGCCAGAGAAAGGATAAAGCAAATGTGGTCAAATGTTAACATTTGGAAAATATGGGAGAAGGATAGCTTAGAATTCTTTGTGCTATTCTTGTAACCTTTCTGTAAGTCTGAAATTATATCCAAATAAAAATAGAGAACTATATATAAATATAGGTCCATAAGCTTATGTGTATGAAAATATGTGTGCATTCTAAATGACTCCTGCTGCAGAGAAAGACTGTAAATAGATGACACACAGAAAAATATATCAAAGGATAGTCTTCATCTCATCCTACAAACCTATCAGGGGTACTAACACGACAGCCAGATGCCCGCACCATTAGAAGACAGTCACACAGTACGGGGGCCACACCTGTACGGACAACTGAACCCAAGTTCAACACAAGTGCAAAAGTTACTCAATGGAAAGAGATCGAAAGATAGTCATCTCAAAAACCAGTGCTGGAAAAACTAAATATTCATATACAAAAAATTGACTTTGATTCACCCATCACACCAGATAAGAGACTAATATGTAAGTCCCCAAGTCACAAAACTTCTAGGAGAAAACCTTTATGACCCTGCTTTAGGCAAAGATTTCATAGATAAGACACCAAAAGAATGACCCAGAAAAGAAAAATTTTGAAAAATTGGATTTCATTAAAAAACAAAAATTTCTGGGGACATCCCTGGAGATCAAGTGGTTAAGAATCCAGGCTTCCACTGCAGGGGGTGCGGATTTGATCCCTAATCAGCTAACTAAGAGACTGCATGCCATGCAGCGTAGCCAAAAAAAAACCTTTTTTTAAATAAAATTTCTCTGGGGAGGAATAAATTAAGAGCTTGAGATGAACATATATATACTACTACACATAAAATAATAGCCAACAAGGACCTACTACATAGCACAGGTAACTATACTCAATATTTGGTAATAACCTATAAGGGAAAAGAATCTGATAACGATTATATGTCTATATATAAACTAAATCTGGAGAAGGAAATGACAACCCACTCCAGTATTCTTGCCTGGAGAATTCCATCAACAGAGGAGCCTGGCAGGTTGCAAGTCCATGGGGTCGCAAAGAGTTGGACACGACTGAGCGATTTTCACTTATAAACTAAACCACTTTGTTATATACCCAAAACTAACATACTGTAAATCAACTATACTCAATTTAAAAAAAGAAATCAACTTGAAAAAAAAAATTCTGCTCTTTGAAAGATACTGTATGACAAAAGAAAATATTTACACATCATATATATGGTAATAGACTCCTACACAAAATTTTCAAAGAACTCTCAAGACTCAATAATAAGATAACAATCCAATATAATAAATGGGCAAATGATCTGAACAGACATTTCACCAAAGAGGCTATAATGAAAGCAAATTAGCACACAGAAAGATACTCACCATCATATCATTAGAGAAATTAAAATAAAGCCATAATGAAGTGCCACCACATGTTTGCTAAACTGGCTAAGTTTAAAAAGAGTGACCTGACCCTGCTGCAGAAAGAGGAGGAACGGCAGATGGGACTGCACACTGGCACAGTCATTCTGGAAAACAGTTCAGCAGTTTCTTAAAAAGTTATACATACACTTTCCACAGGATCCAACCCTTCCACTCCAAAGTATTTATCCATGAGAAATAAAAGCATATATTCATGGCTCAGTTGGTAAAGAATCCGCCTGCAATGTGCAAGTCCTGGGTTCAATCCCTGGGTTGGGACGATCCCCTGGAGAAGGGAAAGGCTACCCACTCCAGTATTCTGGCCTGGAGAATTCCATGGATCTCTTAATGCATTCATACTAAAACTTGCACACAAATGTTCACAGCAGCTTTACTTGTAATTACCAAAAGCTGGAAACAACCCAATGCCCAAGAAAGGAGAAAGGATCAGTACTGATACATCCACACAATGCAATTACTACTCTGCAACTAAAAAGTGTGAATCATGGGTATATGAAACAACATGGGTGGAGCTCAATACAATTATGCAGTAAAAGATGCCACATAAAAAAAGTCTGTGCCAAAAAAAAAGAAAAAAGTCTGTGCTGTATGATTTCATTTATATAAAATTCCAGAATGCAAACTCATCTATGGTAACAGAAAGCAGACACAGTTGGCTGTGGCTGAGAGGCCAGAAGAAAAAGAAGAGAGGAATCACAAAAGAACAGGAAAAATAACTGAGGGTGATAATTATGCCCATTATCCTGATTGAGGTGATGGCTTCAGAGGTATACACATATGTCAGATTTCATCAAACTGTACATTTTAAATATAAGCAGTGTGTTGTATGTCAATTATACCTCCATTAACCTTTTTAAACATCCATGAGGGTGACACATAAGCCAAAACCATTGTGCATGAATCAATGAGCTTCGTTGGTTGGAAACACAGAGCAGGAAATCTCTGCAAGGGGAAGCCAACCAAGGAGGAGGAAGCCGGCTGTAAGCACCCTCACTGAGCACTCCAGTCATAAATCCTCATTAAGGCTTCGAGGACACTGTGTGCTGGGACCGTCTTCCTCCTGCATAACGATAAGCATTTCTATTAACCAGTTCCCCAGAACAAGATAAATTAATTTGTTTATCGGAAAACCAAGACTGCTAGTCGAATTTTGCTAACAGCAAGTGTCAAAGGCCCCCACATAAACAGAACAAAAGGTAGGTGCGTCTTCCTAAAGAGAAGTCAGCAGATACTCCAGTTAAATGGAAGTCAATAGCACTGGTTCTACCTTAGCCAGACCAGCAAGACATAGTCCATTTCCCTCTCTGACTCCCTTTAGGAACTGACCCCACTGGATATCCAATGAAGACTCCCACAGCAACAAAGTCTCCTGTGATGTGTTATCAGGAGATTCGACTGGATCTACAGGCTACCTCATTCCTGACATTAGGAGGCAACTTGACACTATTTGAAGTTGAGACTTACCTTAAATTGGTCAACTTTCTCAAGCTTTTCCAGATCAGGTACCAATCTCACTCCATCTTCCAGAGTTTTAAGGAATTCTACTTGAAACTCTACCATTTCGGTTAAATTTCCAAAGAGCACATCAAGCTGGAAAATGCAAAAGAATTTCATCAACCGCCTATTTCATTAGTGTGTGGATCCTTCATTTGCTTCTGATTTCAAAGTTTTTCTACCCATATGGTAACGCTCCCACCATCAGCAGGTGGGCCAACTCTTTCCTCTTGGAGTGCATGCCAAGAGCTTGCCAGGCAATAACTTGACCTATTTATTACAATTAAATGAATTCAAAATGCTCCCAGTATTGTGTGAGGTCCTCAGTTCTTCCCCATCACCAGGTCAAGCTAAAGTTCAGACGATAGCCACCATACCTCATCCTGGGTGAGAAAAGTTTCTTTTTGAAGAGGTTTTAGATATCTCTCCATGAGACAGTTTAAGTCCTAAGGGTTGAAAGAATATCAGATTAGCACATCTGAAAGTCTATAAAGAATCTAAAAGGAAAAAAAAATTACATCCCAAAGGCTAACATTTCAGTCTTTAGGTCACTGAGGTTCACTGAAGCAGAAGCGAGCCAACCTCTTCTCAAAATATTTCAGGCTTTGTAGCCATATGGTCTCTGTCACAACTATTTAATTCTGCTGCTGCAGCAGGAAAGCAGTATAAATGATACTGGGTTGGCCAAAAAAATGGCCGTGAGATGTTACAGAAAAACCCAAATGAACTTTTTGGCCAACCCAATACATAAATGAATGCATGTGGCTGTGTTTCAATAAAACTTTATTTGTAAAAGCAGGCAGAGAGCCAGATTTGGTCCAAGGGCCATACTTGCTGGCCTCTGACTTAAAGACTAAGACAGATCATTAAAAACAGATCACACAGTTGTAACATAGACTCAACATAACTAAATTATAGAGAGGCATATGTATAATTATATAGAGACATATGTATATGATCATACAATGATCATAGTTAGGTTAATTATATCATTATAGGAATATATTGCAGATTATATAGTGTTGAAATAACTTTCTAAGCCCCAGATGGAGCCTTTCTTGCCTGGGGTGCCATGTCAGTAAACCAAAATTTAAATGATTTTTATGTCCCTGTCAATACACCACTTGACCAGAAGTGTAGTATGTATCTAGTCAACCAATATCCAAACGCCAAGCCAATTCTGGGCCTTCTCACCCCAACCGAGGTTGACTTTGTGGCCCTAGCCAATTAGACATTTTCTACTTTTCTCTTCCTTGTTCTTAATTCTTTGTTATGAAAGCTTCTTGCCTTCTGCCCCATCTTGCAACTCTACAAAAGAAGACTGTCCACCTCATGAATAAAGTTTTAAATAAAGTTTGTTTGTATCACTTACAAGTTGTCTTCTTTAATCATTTTTAAACAACCATTGTATATATTATAAACGATATAGGAACACAAGATCTAGTTCCGAAAATATAACTAAATGTCAGAACAAATTATAAACAGACCTGATACCCTTCTGCCTCGACTCAAAGTAGATTGTGAAGATACCACTACTTAAACTTGTCAAAACTGAATTCAATTTTAGTATGCGCTCAACAACCTATTTAGAAAGGTCAGAAGGTTCATTAATATTCACCATCATCTCCTTTCGGAGTCAATCGATCAGCTATTTCCATCAATGAATTGCTATAAGAATAGGCATGCCTCCCTAAAACACAGAAGGAAACTGTGACATTCAGAATCAAGGCCAAGTTCTATAGGAGAGACAAGACAGTCTTCATGACCATGATCTGGTTTTGTCATCAGCCAACATCCGTGTATAAACACCCAGCATACATCCTTCAGAGTGACGGCAGGAAGAACGCAGGAGGGAGAACCGGAGAAGACGTACCTTCACGTAGGTGCGCTCTGTCTCCAGGAGCTCGCAGATGACCTTGCGCAGCTTATCAGCATCCGTGAGCTGTCTCATGGTGGCCAGTTGAGGCCCAGTGGAGTCCTGGGGGGACGGGCTCGGGTCAGAGGGGTTCATCTCGTGCAGACTGCGGCAGAACGCGGCCACCTGGTCGGTGCTCTTCAGCGCACAGTTGGAAAGGCAAGACAGATGAAGTTATCCCTCGCTGGAGAGACTGGCCTGACACCTGTCCTTCTGACGACATTCAGTCTGGTCAATGAACTGCCACTCATGAATCACAGCGCCCCTTTCCCCAGATTGCACCACACATCTGAGCACTCACCGAATGCTCCAAACAACCCTAGTAACAACTCCTGGCCCAGACTGAGCCATCACTGCCTGTTAGGCACTGGTTGGATGCATTTAACCCACTCACGTGATAAATAAGGACTGCGATCATTCCCACTTAACAGTTGACACAAGGGAAGTCCAGAGTAGTTAAGTAACTCATCCAAGATTGTACAGCTCAGACTCGAACCAGGTAGCACGGCTCAAAGCCTGTGTTCTTAACTACTCTGCAAGAAGCTCACCAATCAGAGGAAGATACGGCCAAAGGCATTTCACCCAAAATACAAGGCTAATTCATTACTGGACTCTCAGTTGAGTGCACCACACATATTTACTCTGCCAAGCTGGAGGATGATTTGATAAGCTTGGGGTCTCCCTGTCTCTGTTAAAAACAACTTTCTAGATAACCACAGATACTCGTATATATGTATTTTAAAGTTTCCATCTCTCCAGCTTCTCCAAGGCAGAAAGATTCCACAACCAACCCCACTACTGCCAAAAGCACCCCCTGCCTCCTCACTCCTCCAGCTAAAACTAAGGGGCACTGGGCCCTGAACAAGACCTCAATAGCTCAGTCCCCACTCAACTGTTCAGGATGGGTCAAGTGGAAGTTTGGGATTCTAGAATTTGAAAATTCCAAGTCTCCAAGTTAGGCAAAACAGTTCTTCAAAGCAAGGTCCAAAGACGGAGCACTGAAAACCCCAGGGCATCAGAGGCTCTCCACCTTGGCTGCGTGGGGGAATCACCTGGGGAGTTCTTAAACCTCTCCCGACGCCCAGCACACCCTCCAGATCAAATCAGTCAGAGTCTCTGGGGACTTCTCTGGTGGTCCAGTGGTTAAGAATTCCGCCTGCCAAGGCAAGGGACACAGGTTTGTGCCCTGGTCTGGAAAGAGCTCACACTCCATGAGGTAACTAAGCCTGTGCGCTGCAACTACTGAATCCTGAATCCTGAATCCTAGAGTCCGTGTTCCACAACGAGAGAAGCCACTGCAACGAGAAGGCCCAAGACCGCAACTAGAGAGTAGCCCCTGCTCATCGCAACTAAAGAAAGTCCATGTGTAGCAGCGAAGACCGAGCGCAGCCAAAATAAATCAATTTTGTTAAAAATCAGAATTTCTAGGATGGGATGTGCAAGTGTTCGTATCTTTTAAAGCTCTCCATGGTATTACTCTACAGGCTATTATTTCATAGCACAGAATCTATTGATAGTTTATTAACATTTGTTCAAAATGTACCACTCTAGAGATGTTTGATGCATATCTCTTTGAAACTGGTGGTTGCCTTCTTGGACTTCTCTTTCCTGTTTCTCTTGTCCAGTTTACCCCCAGGATATACAAAATATTTCCAATAGAGCAAATAAAGAATTACTTTTTGTATCACCTGTCTACTCACTCCTAAGAGTGAACATTCTTAGAAGAACATCCTTCCAAGAACATCCATGGGTGCGCAGAGCTGAAAGTCAAGGTTGGCATTTGGTGGAGGGCACGGGAGTCAAACCAAGTGTATCCCATGGGGGCAACATCACTCATTATCAAAGAAATGCAAATCAAAACCACAATGAGGTACCATCTCACACCAATCAGAATGGCTGCCATCCAAAAGTCTACAAACAATAAATGCTGGAGAGGGTGTGGAGAAAAGGGAACCCTCTTACACTGTTGGTGGGAATGCAAACTAGTACAGCCACAATGGAAAACAGTGTGGAGATTCCTTAAAAATGTAGGAATAGAACTGCCATATGACCCAGCAATCCCACTGCTGGGCACACACACGGAGGAAAACAGAATTGAAAGAGACACGTGCACCCCAATGTTCATCGCAGCACTGTTTATTCGGCAGGACATGGAAGCAACCTAGATGTCCATCGGCAGACGAATGGATAAGAAAGGTGTGGTACATATACACAATTGTTAAACACAGAGAAAGGCTACAGCAGCTAACATTAACCTGCCTTCCCCTCATTACCATACTGCCTTTGCCTCTTATTAGCATAGCCAACGGGAAGAAAGCCCGAAATAAAGACAGGACAAGGACATGGGAAATCAGAACCTAACAAGGATGCTTTAGTAGCAACGTCATGACAAGAAAGGGCAGAGCCAGGACCCAAATCCACATGATTATTAATCCAAATCTCTTAAGGTTACACAGCTTATTTATTGATAGCACAAACTCTGGTCTTCCACGCCAGGATGTATCAGTTACCTGTCAATGGCACTATTAAATGCTTCCTATGGAATCAATGTTTCCAACACTGAACATTCCCCAAAGAACTCTCCCTGTGGTGACTGATGAAAAGCTCATCAAAATGGGCCAAACTCTATGACATGTGAATTAGAGTCTAATAAGGCTGTTAAAAAAGAAAGACTACTGGTTTTTCATCAAAGCCTGTTTCAGTAGAAATAAAGTTTTATCTAGTTGTGTTAGGATTTTACAAACTCAATGTCATCATTAAATATTAACAGTAAAATATGGATTTGTCTTAATAATTAAAAAGGGACGAGTAGATCATTTTGACAAAAATGTCCACGTCTGTGAGATAATCTTATGGTAACTGTAATAGGCAATTGTAATAGGCATTGTAACACAGATGTTATGGAAGGGAGGAGGGTGTGCCTCACCAAAATGAAAATTCCATGGAAAGAGAATGACCACAGCTGACAGTTTAAGTGCCATGCCCTCCAGCTGATCCCAGACTCTCCTGTGTCACTTTGATTTGTCACTCGCCAACACAACAAATGTACAACGGGCACCTTCGCTTACACAACGCTTCTCCAACTGTCCCAGCTCTAACCGCAGCTGCCTGCCATTTACGTGCAAATTAATATCCTAGCTATTATTCACGACATGTAAATCCATCACCCATCACCGCATTCCCATCAGAGACACAGTAGACCTTTCTGCAGTTTAATCATTTAGACAAGTTGCCATGCAAAATCCAATGTCCTCATCAATTATACCAAGGATGCCCCAGGCCTTAAGATGCCCCATGCCAAGTTATAACCTGGGGACTCTGACACACATCAAAAGCAGGACACTTCCCTTGGTACCCCTGATTCACACGATGCAGACTTGCCATTCTCAGCCATATTTGGTTATAATAACGAAAGGCATGACATGGCGTTTCTGGGTTTTCATTCCCTCCGCTTCTTCATAAACACTCGGAGGTTTCCATTTTTAAGAGAGTGAGTTTCAAGGAGGGTCATCCAGGTGATGACTGCTTTTCAGAGGGCGGAACAGCACACTTTGTCCTCAGCATCTGAGCTCTGTGGGGCCCCAGGTTGCTGGAATTCCTGTCTCTGCTGCTAGGAGATGGGTCAGCTTGCTCTATGCCCAGATGGGAACTGAGAAGCTGAGAGCAGAGTGATGAGCCTGCTGCGGTTTGCTGGTTGGTGGTAGAGCCGACTGAGCCCCAGGCCCCCCCCCCCGTGTCCCCGGCCTGCAGGCCGACTGTCCGCAGATCATCAGAAGACACGAGTGTCACCACTTAGACTCTGCGGCCTGCACCTTGTCTCTCCTCAGTTCCTCCTCCCTCCTCAATCCCGTGGTCCCTACTCTCGGCAGAATCTTTTTTTCACGAAAGTTTAATTGACTTTTTTTTGTGTGAAGTTGCTCAGTCGTGTCTGATTCTTCGCAATCCTACTGACTGTAGCCTACCAGGCTCCTCCATCCATGGAATTTTCCAGGCAAGAGTACTGGAGTGAGTTGCCATTTCCTTCTCCAGGGGAATCTTCCTGATCCAGGGATCAAACCCAGGTCTCCTGCATTGCAGGCAGATGCTTTACCGTCTGAGCCACCAGGGAATTATATTGTTTGTTTCAGGTATAGAGCAAAGTGATTTAATTATACATATATATGTGCGTGCATGCATGCTAGGTCGCTTCAGTTATGTCTTACGCTTTGCAACCCTATGGACTGTAGCCCGCCAGGCTCCTCTGTCCATGGGATTCTCCAGGCAAGAATACTGGAGTGCATTGCCATTTCCTACTCCAGGGGATCTTCCCGACCCAGGGATCAAACCTGCATCTTGTGTGGCTCCTGCATCACAGGCAGATTCTTTACCGCTGAGCCACCTGGGAATCCCACAGTTCCCTGTGCTATACAATAAATTCTTGCTGTTTATTTATTTTATGTTTAAAAAAAAAAAAGTGTGAGTAGAGTTCTTGACTTGGCCTATGTCAAGTCCACCACCTCTAAGGCTTGGTACGCTGAGTCTTAATCAAGCCTATCGGGGAAGCTCCGGTCATGTGGGCCAGGCTTTGGTGCTCTACACCTAGCCATCTCCCACCAACATCACCTCAAACAGCCAGCTTCCTTACCTTCCTCCTGACACACCCCTCCTGAGCCAGATCCTGGATTATAATAGGAAATACCTTTAGCATCCCAGGAGACACCTCCAAATTTGCTTGAGTTCTCTTCTGAGAGTTCAGAGCCTTAGGCATCCCTTCCTTACAAGAGACCTTCTTTCTGTGCTAAGACAGATTTATCCAGTGGAGTCTCTGAAGTTGACGGGGGGGCAAAACAGTTTCTCTACTGGCAACCCTGTTCTCTGATTCAAGATATAAATGCTTAGGTTTATTACAAGGAAATGGGTCAACAAAGCCATAATCTTTCTACTGTCGATTCCATGTTATCTAACTAAACAATAAATTTAATAAAATGAACTTAAATAAGAACACACAGACTAGCCAGTTATACGATACACATGGGCTTCCCAGGTGGCACTAGTGAGATATTGCCAAGGGGTGTTATTTATAATGCTCTTAGTGAAATTTTTGCTTGGAAACAATTACTGTCAAAGGGTGTCATCAAGTTTGAGAATTCTGTTTTACTAAAATATTACCCACCCCCAAAAAAAGCCTTAGAAGGAAGTATGAAATGCAGGTTGTCTTTGAAAGTGAAAGTTGCTCAGTTGTGTCTGACTCTTTGCAAACCCCATGGACTATACAGTCTATGGAATTCTCCAGGCCAGAATACCGGAATGGGTAGCCTTTCCCTTCTCCAGGGGATCTCCCCAACCCAGGAATTGAAGCGGGGCCTCCTGCATTGCAGGTCATCTTGAGAATACCTCTAATCTAGGGATTTTCCACGTGGTGGCCCAGTTCTTAGGTCTCCCTGTCCCCACACTGGGGTCACACTTCTTTGCATCAAACTCTGACAGGACCTTCTCCAGAAGGTAGCTCAGCCAGGACGGAGGAAGCAGGATGAATCAAATGCAGTGCTTTCCCCACTCCATCTCTAAGTGCTGCGTGGTATCCTGATCCTTTCCACATCAGGCACTACAACCCAGAAAGACAGCTGCCATGAGAGGTCCTCAACACACCCCTCAAATACAAGTTTCCCAGAACCGGGACAAGTAGTGCAACGATGCTGCAAAGAAGACAGACACGGTTTCTCTGAACCAAACCTCTCTCCCCTGCTTGAGGACCGCCATCAGTCACCTTAGAAACAGAAAGCTCTTATGGGCATTTCCAAGCTGCCCGTTTAAACCTGCTATAGGGCGGCAGGGCCATTCCCACTGTCAGGACCAAGAGTTATCCACCCAAGGCACGAAGATGAACAGGACAATGGCAGGAAGAAACGGGCTACTTTCCTGAGGTCTGCCTGAAGTGCAGTGTTTATCGTATTGCTTTCTTCCTGTGGGAAATGAAAAGAAAGTACAAAAAGAGGGGGTAGGCTTTTAAGTGCACACATCAACTCAGGCTACCCAGCTGTTAAAGCTCTTCCTGTTATGCAACCACTGAAGGCAATTTCTATCTCAGGATGAGTTCAGAGTTCTAAAACTGTCCTTTGAGTCCGCCTGATTTAACACTCCCCACAGGTTTAAAAGGGGCCAGGGTGGCCTAAAATCTTACAGCCTTTATTTAAGCTTTTGTGAGAAACAAACACCAAAGTGACATACTCCGTAATTTCAGAGACTGTCATATACAATGATGGCCCCTCAAGTTCTGTTACCTTTTCTGTCCCCTTTTGAACAAACTTTGAAGAAGAAAAATTCAAGAAGGTGAAGGCTTATTTGAGTAAAGCAGGTGTACTCACTGTCCAAGTTCCAATTTCAGTACACATGACACAAAATCTAACAGTCAGTAGGCTCTGATACTAATAGCAAACTATTACAATGCTTGATTTGATTTGAAGTTATTCCTCCCCATTAATGCACCAAAAATATTTACTAAAGAGGTAAGGAAGGGTGGGATAAATTGGGAGACTGGGATTGGCACATATACACTACTATGCATATAACAAATAACTAATGAGAACCTACTATATAACACAGGAAACTCTGCTCTGCGCTATCTTGACCTAAATGGAAGGAAATGTGAAAAAGAGGGTGGATATATATGTGTGTGTGTGTGTGAATGTGTGTGTGTGTGTGTGTGTATAAAACTGATTCACTTTCCTATACAACAGAACTAACATAACATTATAAAGCAACAATACTCCAATATAAATTATATTTAGAAAAGAGGCAACAATTACCATAGGAATTGGCATACACAATATAGGTCAGTTGATGTTAAATCATTAACACATACCCCGAGCCAACACTAATAAATCCACCTCCTTCTCAAGTAAGCAGAAACAGTCAAAATCACTTAAAATTTTATAGGAGACAAACTGAACATCCATCTTCCAGAAACGCTTGCTGAATACTTAGGCTAACTTATGGGGGGCAAGGAGGGGAAAGAGAGACAAACATCTTCAAACTCTCAACATCCAAAAGAAAGAGGGAGCAATTCAGATAATTACAAATAATAACAACCCATCTTTCCATCACTTAAAAATGAAAAACCAGACACACATAAAGATTCCAGGCAAACTTGACTTCACGCCAACTACTAAGACCCCACCCCCATGTTAAAATAGATAATTCTCTCTCAACAAAGGGATCTAAAGGGCAGAAGGATGAAGGATGCAGACGTGGGACAAGCATATCACTGTCATTTGAACTGGGAAACAGACCAGCTAGAAAGTCGTAACATAAACAAAGGCTGGCCAGAAAGCCAGAATTCAAACAGTGCTCACCAGATGAAGCGTGCGGTATACAGAATCGCTGGACTTGCCATTGTTTTCAATCCTGGGCTTGCGCTTTATTTTCCACAATGCAGACATCATTAGGAATGTATTCTCATGATAATAATTCTACCTCCTGACACGTTCAGCACAAAGACAGAAGTTTCTTAAAATACTTGGAGAGCACCGAGTGCCTTCAGGCTCCCGAGCAAGCATCCTTCATCCAGACAGCCCATGCCGGCTCTGCCATGAGGACCTACCTACAGCTGCATCTCTTTACAGAGAGGGCAGCAGCAGCACGCCCCCTGAGAGCAGCTCCCGCGGCCAGCAGTGCCCTCTGGGAGGGTGGCAAAGGCTGCCCAACAGACGAGAAAGCTTTGATTTCACCTGGCTAAACAGCAGAAGTTCCAGAAATGGAGAGCCAAGAGGCGAGAAAACACTGCAAAAAAAAAAAAAAACGCCTCTCTGGCATGTGAGCATCTCTACTCTGCGGACTGAGATCAGCTGATTGGCCAGCAGCCTGCACTGCACAGGAATACTAAACCCGCCCGGTTCAAACAACTTCGAAGACACCCCTCGAAGAGTCGAGTCGGGAGCAGGCACTAAAACCCCAATTTATTATTTAAAAAAAAAAAAAAAATTGATGTTTTCACATTTTCCCTGAATGCTTTGTTACAAAAGCAAACACTTCCAAGACAATCACACTGTCAGTTAAAAAGATAAAAGAAGGCTTTCCCATCGGAAATGCTCTCAAAATGAATGACTCTCATACATCGGCTACTACGTGGAAAACAAAATCACAGCTCCTAGGGGTCTGGAATGCAGGACGGGACTGCCTGGAGCGAATTAGCATTCATGTCAAGGGACAACAGTTTTTTATTAGAAGCAGGGAAACAAGTGGGGGGCAGAGGTGGTGGCGAGGAGATCCTTTGAGGTTGTCACCCACAGTCACAAGAGCAAGCAGGCGGCTTACGAAGAGAAAGACCGTCAGGCTGCCCCTGCGGTGTGAAAGTCCCACCCCCCTCCCCATGGAAGTGACATTCCCCTGTCACCACGGCTCAGCCACAAAACTCACGATTATCTATTTGCTCAACCCCAAAAGACCACATTAGCAAGAACTGAGATCAGAAATTTGTAAAAACAAAACTCCAACACGCATTCCTTTTACCCTGCCCACTGTTTCATTAGGACAATTCACTTAGGAAGAGCAGCAAAAATATTAAACAAAAATCAACAACCTTCATGTATTCAGCCAGAATTTTTAAAAATGATTACTTGTTTCATTTCATTTGTTCATCTGTTTGTTTCTCTTTACTTTTATATTCTACCCCCAGTCTGGAGCATTCAAATTAAGGCGAAATTGTCCTTCCACTTTTAGGCAGCTTACAACTTAAATTTTGATGTTTTTGAATTGTGGTGTTGGAGAAGACTTGAAAGTCCCTTGGACTGCGAGGAGGTCAAACCAGTCCATCCTAAAGGAAATCAGTCCTGAATATTCATTGGAAGGATGATGCTAAAGGTGAAACTCCAATACTTTGGCCACCTGATGCGAAGAGCTGACTCATTGGAAAAGACCCTGATGCTGGGAAAGATTGAAGGTGGGAGGAGAAGGGGACGACAGAGGATGAGATGGTTGGATGGCATCACCGACTCAATGGACATGAGTTTGAGTAAACTCTGGGAGACAGTGAAAGGGAGGGGAGCCTGGCGTGCTGCAGTCCACGGGGTCACAAAGAGTCAGACACGACTGAGCCACTGAACAACAACAACTTAGAAATAAATGTTCACTTTTTTCTCAAGAAAAATCACACAATGATGCAGGAGCTATATTAAAAGAATATTTAACCTTAATCAAGAAACTTAAAATATACACTTTCTGTTACTTTAAATCATGACAAAAGATACTCACAAAGCTTAATAAGCATTAGAAAAATACTTAAGTGGCTAATGAGTATATAGTTGACTCTTCAACAACTGAGGGGTTAGAGGTGCCAAACATCTAAGAAGTCAAAAATCTACATATAACTTACATTTCCCATCACTCCCATAACATAGTTCTTACGTACCAATGTTTTTCCTCCACATCCACGGTTCTGCATCCGTGTATCAAACCCAGATTGGTAGTGCTATGGACTATTGGAAAATTATCCACCTATAAACAGACTCTCCCAATTCAACCCCATGTTGTTCAAGGCTCAACTGTATCTAAACTAGCTTATTAATTAATTACTTCAGTCATTACCTACTTCCTCATTTTTTGAAACTTGGTATTTACTACCAGACCATACCCATCTGGCCAGAAGGTCATTTTTGGAAAGCAGTAAATAACACAGATCTGTGTTTTGCCATCTTAGAGCTGTGTGACCTTCAGTAAGCTGCTTAACCTCTCTGATCCAACAGCGTCATCTATAAAATAGGGGGAATAACAGTATCTCTTTCTCAGGGGTATTCTGAGGGTGAGATTGGTTACTATAGAATAACACCCAATATATACAAGATACTACAGACGGGAGAGAATCTGCCCACAATGCAGGAGACCTGGATTCGATCCCTGGGTTGGGAAGATTCCTTGGAGAAGGGCATGGCAACCCACTCCAGTATTCTTGCCTGGAGAATCCCATGGGCAGAGGAGCCTGGCGGGCTATAGTCCATGGGGTTGCACAGAGTCAGACACGTCTGAAGAGCTAACACTAACACACCTAAGTACTGTGTGTTAGCCACCCAGTTGTGTCCGACTCTTTGCGACCCCATGGATTAGCTCTCATTTACTACTAATAATAAAATTATTCAAATAAAGATAAAATCTGAAATCTACTCAACACTAGGAAGTACTATTTCCAAGTACAGAATCATGGTGCTTCCTACATGCAACCTGGAAAAAAAGGACTATGATCCTAACCTGTGGTGTCAATGAGGCCACTGTATGATCTTTAAAAATACTCAGATCATCACCCAAACTTGTCAATAACTTTGAAGAAGTTCTCTTTATGAGAGCTGACTATGCATTTCTACAGTGAACTCCGGAAGTAGAATCTCCTGCTCCTATATTGGACCCTGGCTGTTCCAGGCAGGTTTCAGGGCCTTGTTCTCAGGAGAAAGAGCCATGACATCAGAGGCACCTGGGATGAGGCGACAAAACCCCTGCCCCTTCCTTCCTCCCTGCTGCCAGAACCGCAGGTCACAGAGGGCCCTGCTAAGCACTCCATGACTCACTACATTTAAGACGGAAACAGTCTCTTAAAATCCACAAAGGGAGGGAACACGGGGCTACCGGAGCGAGGTAAAAGTGATCCAAGTTAACAAGTATTCACAAATGAATGTCTCAGATACAGGAGAAATAACTGTATTCCCAAATCAAATCAGAGACTGAAAATAACAGTTTTAGCTTAACAACAGGATGATTTAATAAATAGCCTTCAAAATATCTTATCTCGCATGGAAATATCTATTTCTCTCAAAGGCCATCACCCTCCCCCACCTTCCCAAGAAAGTAGGTAAAAGGCCACATAAATGAAAAGGAACTATAAACAAGCCTTTGTCTGTGTTTTTGGCTTTAAATGAAACATATTTCCGTTTAGTGGCTTTTAAATTAATAACTGACAACATAAAGCCTTTCAGTCTATAAACATTAAATTTATAAATGCTATAGAATTTATAAATTCTAAAATTTACAGTGTTCAACTTAGACAACAAGAATGATGATCCTATGATGGCAAAAGAGAAACATACAGGTAAAAAAGATACTGAAGAGAGTCAAACACAGGAACTCAAGAAAGTCCTACATATGGATGTGGGACTTACGTATACCTATGGGGACATATGTATACCTATGGCTGATTCATGTTGAGGTTTGACAGAAAACAAGAAAATTCTGTAAAGCAATTATGCTTCAATTAAAAAATAAACTAATTTTTAAAAAAAGAAAATCCTACAAAGATATATGAAGACAAAAAGAGACACAAACATATGCACATAGAAATGCAGGTTTTCGAAACAATCAATCATATTTGAACTCTAATTCCATTAACAATATCAGTTATATTCTTTGACCCCCTGCATCATCCAATCACTGGACAAGGGCAAGAATCACCCTGATATTGTAGATGAGAAAACAAAGGTATAATTTAAAGTTATATGATTTGTTCAGGTTAAATGACTGGAAAACATCAAGCAATATTAGACAAGCAAGGGAACCAACATAAATATGTCAAAAACATTCTCAAAAAAAAAAAAAAAGAATAAATATGGACATAATCACACACATTTTTCTTTGCTGCAGAGGAGTCTTTCGGCTACAGGTAATGGAGGTTTTAAATTGTTATGCTGTGATGAAAAGAGGTTATTGACACAAGGAACTCTTTAGGAAGTGGAAATAAAGCATGATGAATTATGGAAAACAAATTCATAGCAGCACCCAAGAATCAGAATAAGAACTTTGTCACAGTGCTCGACCAGCTGAGCACACTGTTTGGATGGACACATCGATGGTCTCTTTCCCTTTAATGTAAAAGATGCTTGCTCTTCACAAGAGCTAAACAGAGATCATGCAAAAGCGGTTGCTTATAGAAACCATGAGTAGCAGGAAAGTATAACTGATCCAGTTATACTCATTTTGGATGCCTTTTCCTCATACAGAAAGGGGGTGCATAAGAAGAAAACAGGATGGACACACACTTTAATTCGTTAAGGGTGAGCTCTGCCTTATATTGCCACATGTGGGTTTGTTCTCACGGCTATCCTTAGGATGGCGTATCCCATTTAGTGACCTCTCAGAAGTAAACACACTTTCGTCCCGTGGAGGGGCCTTCCCACCACACACAGCTGCAGAGGTGATGTGTCAGCTGTGACTCTTTGGTGGTTCGAGACATGGGATGTGAAAATGGAAATCTCTCACCTTGCTGCTGTGATCAGTATCATCTGAGGATTCCAAGTCCGGCCCTTCAGCCTCCTCCGGAGCGGCCTCTGCACTGCTGCCCTGCTCGCTGCAGAGGCTGTGGCCTGCAGGATGAAAGCAGAAGGACACGCGGGTCAGCACACACAGTCACCGCTGCAAGGGCAAGGGGGCAGGGCATCCAGCTCACGTGCCCAGTCATGTCCCCGTCTGTGCGACCCCATGGACTGTGGCTCGCCAGGCTCCTCTGTCCATGGGATTTCCCAGGCAAGAATACGGGAGCAGGTTGCCATTTGCTGCTCCAGGGGATCTTCTGGACCCAAGGATGGAACCCGCATCTCCCTGGCACCAAGCCAGCTGGAGAGCCTCAAGCTTATGATGTGTCCATATATTGTTAAACCCTCCAAGTATGGGTGCCATGACCTTGGTTCAATACATGCTAGTTTAGCTGTCTTTGTCATTATCACTATTATTATGACTTTATAATACGTTCTTATTATTTATAGTATATATTTTATAACATATAATATTTGCTATGGACTGAATGTTTATCAGTCCTGAATATTCATTGGAAGCACTGAGGCTGAAGCTGAAACTACAATACTTTGGCCACCTGATGTGAAGAACTGACTCATTGGAAAAGACCCTGATGCTGGGAAAGATTGAAGACAGGAGAAGGGAATGATGGAGGATGAGATGGTTGGATGGCATCACCGACTCAATGGCCATGAGTTTGGGTAAACTCTGGGAGTTGGTGATGGACAGGGAGGCCTGGCATGCTGCAGTCCATGGGGTCGCAAAGAGTTGGACACAACTGAGCGACTGAATTGAACTGAACTGAATGTTTACCGCCACCCCCCCTCCCAAATCATATGTAAAGCCCTAACCCCCAGTGGGACTGTATTTGGAGATGAGGCCTTTGGGAGCTAAGGAGGCTTAGAGGAGGTCTTGAGAGTGGACCTCCATGATGGGATTAGTGTTATGAGTGTCACTGGAAGAGAAACCAGAACTCCCCTCTTCTCCTGTAAGGACACTGGAAACAGCCACCTGCAAGCCAGGAAGGGAGCCCTCGGCAACAAGCCTGGTCTTGGACTTCCCAGCTCCAAAACAACAAGAAATAAATGTCTGTTGTTTAAGCTACTCAGTCCGAGGTCTGTCACTACAGGCCCAACTAAGACAATAATTTATAATATACATGTGTGCATGCTAAGCTACTTCAGTCATGTCCGACTCTTTGCAAGCCTATGGACTGTGGCCCACCAGGCTCCTGTCCATGCGATTCTCCAGGTTAGAATACTGGAGTGGGTTGCCATTCCCTTCTCCAGGGATCTTCCTAAACCCGGGGACAGAACCCAGGTCTCCTAGAGCTCCCACACTGCAGGCGGGTTCTTTACCACTGAGCCACCGGGGAAGCCCATAATACGTATAATAAAAGTTAAATAAAATTAAATTGGGTGATTTGACTGATTTATAATCAACAAATTAATTGTTGGATCAATTCATTGCTGCTGCTGCTAAGTCACTTCAGTCGTGTCCTACTCTGTGCGACCCCATAGACAGCAGCCCACCAGGCTCCCCCGTCCCTGGGATTCTCCAGGCAAGAACACTCGAGTGGGTTGCCATTTCCTTCTCCAATGCAGGAAAGTGAAAAATGAAAGTGAAGTCGCTCAGTCGTGTCCGACTCTTAGCGACCCCATGGACTGCAGCCTACCAGGCTCCTCCGTCCATGGGATTTTCCAGGCAAGGGTACTGGAGTGGGGTGCCATTGCCTTCTCCACAATTCATTGCTAGGACAACTGAATAAAGCACTCTGAGAAGAACATTTTAAAAATAACTGTTTGGGGCATCCCTGGTGGCTCAGGGGTTAAGAATTCGTCTGCCAATGCAGGAGATACAGGTTCGGTCCCTGGGATGGGAGGATCCCACATGCTGTGGAGCAATGAAGGCCATGCACCACAGCCATGGAACCTGCGCTCTTGAGTCCGGGAGGGGCAACTACTAAGCCCATGCACCGTAACTACTGAAGCCTGCTCACCCTCGAGCCCATGTTCTGCAACGAGAGAAGCCTGTGCCCCACAGTGAAGGGCAGCCCCCACTGATTGCAACTACAGAAAAAGTCCATACAGCAATGAAGATCCAACACAGCCAAAACTAAATAAATCAAATTGGTTTTAAAAAACTAATAACTGCCTCATAGACATTATCTGGCAAACTTCAAACATCTTATAACACCCACTCTTTCCACCATATTCCATGTGAAAGTGCAGGCCACTTTCTTTCCTATTTGAACGAGTCCCGACTCCAGTGTTCTTGCCTGGAGAACCCCATGGACAGAGGAGCCTGGTGGGCTACAGTCTACAGTCACAAGGGTTGGACACAACTTAGTGACTAAACCGTCGACTGCAATGGTTGGCTACGGTAAGCCCTGCGCTGGGGAAGAGAACTTTAAGATCACTTCCCTCTGGGAGGCTTCTCAAATTTAAAGAGCATCTGAGCTGCCTGGGGATTTCTGTCAGGCAGATTCAAGCAGAATAGGGTCAGAACTATGGTTCTGCATTTCTTACATACTCCATGATACCAATCCACACTGCAGGTCCATGGGCCACACCGGGAGCAGCAAGTGTCTCGGATATTTACAGACCTCTAGCTAGTCTGATAAGACACTGGTTTGCTGACTATTAGAATATTCCAGGCACGAGGTCAGGGACTACAGCACCATACTGTAACCAGATAAGAGAGAAGGGAAAAGAGAAGAAACCTGGGTAGAAGGAGCCACTTTCCGACTCCTGTGATGAAATCGTCAGTCTGAAAAGAGTCCACCTTGCTCCAGTGGCACCATCACAGTCATAAGCCTGCATCTGGCATCACATTCAGACTCTAGGTTGACTGGGACACTAAGGGAAGAAGCCAATTCCTGAGCAAATCTTGCTCCAGAACTGCATCCAGTGGTCCCCTTCCCTCCTCTGGAAGGAAGCACCAAGGAGGCGAAGCTTGCATGGTTTGTAAGTTTCCATCTGTGCCCACCCTTCCTGCGCCCTTGCTCTGGCTCTACGATTTTCCTGCACTTCTTTTAATTACTAGCTCACTATAAATCCCATGGACAGAGCAGCCAGGGGGCTACAGTCCATTGGATCCCAAGAGTCGGACACGACTTAACGACTAAACCACCACCACTCAATAATATGGTGGAAGCCGCCAAAGAAAGAAGTTCAGTTAACTTGGTGGACATCAGCTATGTCACACCGTCACCGCCAGAGGGGGAAAAAAAATAGTGACTGAATGCTTGAAATGGGGGCAATGACCTAGATGCTGGGGCTAGAGAGAAGGGGAAGATGTGAACAGCGTTAAGCGCTGAAATGGCAGGAACCACGGCTGTCTCAGCAGTAAGCTGACAGCCAGGCTGTAAGACACACAAGGTCACCTTCATGCTGCAGTCTGCACAATGGCAACCCCCATTCTGTACAGCCAGATGCCGCGACCCTGCATATTTCCACTGCACATTATAATGCCTGGGATCTAGCGGATGCTCACAGAACAGTGGGAAAACGAATGAAAGGATTTTCATTGCTAACACGGGCCAGGTATCCTGAAAAGGAAGCAACGCCGCCACCCTCCCCCCACCAATTCTACAAAAACACTGACAAATGCTAAGTAAAATAGAACAGAATCCTTTTTATTTAATTTTTATTGTTATTATGTTTTGCTCACACTGCACAGCATGTGGGCAGTTCCCCAACCAGGGATCAAACCTGCGCTCCCTGCAGCAGAAGCAGGGAGTGGCAACTACTGGACCACCAGGGAAGGCCCCCTGAGTCCTTTTTAAACATAAAGCAGAGCTCTAAGAAATCCCGGAGTCCAAAATGAAGACAAAGGCAGCTGAAGCAGTGGGCCAGTCCCAAAGCCATGGCAGGGCTAGATAATTCATCATCTGCCTCCAAACTCCATACCCCAGGGCAGTGTTTCCTAAAGGGAGTGGGACCCTGCTGGTGCCAGGAGGGGACAATGTTTGGGAAGAAAACTCTACACACGGCAGGTACACAGGGCACTAACCTCCCTGGGCCTGAGCACGGAACACCTTCTGCATTCCCTGGTCACTGTCACAATCAAGAAGACCCCCAAACACAGCCCAAAGCAGAATCAGCACCACCTGGGAACATAGCCCTGGAGCCCTTGGTTTTAACTGCAGTCATAAGACAGAAAACAGGGGCTGGGTCAGTACAAGTCGGGGAGTTAGAACCAAATCTCCCACGTTCATAGGGTTCTCTTGAAGGGCTATAATCTCACCCCAAAGAGACAAAAAAAGACTTTTTTTTAAAAGTACTGTGTACTCCATTGGAAGGACTGATGCTGAAGCTCCAATACTTTGGCCACCTGATGTGAAGAGCCGACTCACTGGAAAAGACCCTGGTGCTGGGAAAGATTGGGGGCAGGAGGAGAAGGGGACGACAGAGGATGAGATGGTTGGATGGCATCACCAACTCGACGGACATCAGTTTGAGTAAACTCCGGGAGACAGTGAAGGGCAGGGAAGCCTGGCGTGCTGCAGTCCACGGGGTCGCAGAGAGTTAGACACGACTGAGCGACTGAACAGCAAATGTATAAAATGGGTGCCAGTAATGAGAACATACTGGATAGCACAGGAAACTCTGCTTAATGCACTGCTGTGGCCTGACTGGGAAGGAAATACACACGGGAAGGGATATGTTAACATGTTTATGGACGGCTGCTTCACTGTGCTATCTATACAGGAGAAACTAACACAACTTCGTAAAGCAACCATATTCCAACAAAAAATTTTAAATAAATAAATAAAGTACTCACATGTGAAAGAGAAAAAAGAAAGGAAAAGAAGCTGATCTAACTCTGCCTATACTCTGGGATACAAGAGTGGGGAGAGAGAGAGGGGGGCTTCTTCTTGGAGATGAGAACCACAGGCTGGCCCCATGGGTGCTGGAGATTCAAATTCACACTGTGCCCTCCATTCTGGAGACTCCAATGACTTCGTCTGCTCGGGCTGGTGTAACTAAGACCGCAGACTGGGTGGCTTAAACAACAGACAGTTACTTGTCTCGGTTCTGGAGACTGGAAGTCAAAGATCAAGGTGGCATGGGTCCCTTCCATGGTGAGGCCCCTCCCCTGGCTGGCAGATGGCTGCCACCTCCCTGGTACCCACACAACCTCCCCTTGTGTGTGCAAGGTGAGAGGGTGAGCCCTGGTCTCTCTTCCTCTTCTTACAAGGACACTAATCCCATTACGGGAGTCCCAGCCGGTAACTTCATCTAAACCTAATTACCTCCCAGTGGCCCCCAACTCCTAATAACCCTCCCACTGGGGGTTAGGACTTCAATGTAGGAACTCTGGCAGAACACAAGCATTCAGTACGTGATACTCAGGCTGAAAACTTGCCTTAAGGTCGTTCTAAATTTGTATTCCAAGGGCATCTGGCAGAAGGCAAAAAACAAGTCTGTTCTAGAGGGAATCACCCTTAATGATGGTTTCGTATTAATGGTCAGGCATAAGCTTGGTCCAACAAGAACCACAATCCATCATTATACAACACAAGGAGAACCAGCTCCCCATGATGGAGACGCAGCAGCCACAACAAGCAGAAGGAGATTTCCTAGGAATAATACCATAATTATCGGACTGCCAAATGAGTATGCTTCAAAAAAAGAAAAAGGAACAACAAAAGAGAGACTTTCAAAAAAGATTAGGTAAATTTGTAAAACTTTTAGAAATGAGAGCTATAAACACTGAAATTAAGCACTCAATGGATAAGAATAAAAGCTGAAGAAAGAAGCTTGAAAGGCCTATTTGAAGACATTACCACACCAAAGCACAGACATCCTCAAATTCTCAAACTGTCAACATAAAATTGACATAATTTCAAGTCAAAATAGTATTCAAGAAGAAAAGTTCATAATAAGAAACATTTGACAAAGAGTGGGAAAGCTTACTAAAACAGAATTTTCCTAAAAAAAAGTCTCTAAAGGATGTATTTAGGGTGGGAAAATATGTATACACACACACACACACACACACACACACACACATGCATAATCTGGTATACAAGGGGAAATGATAAATAAGAGCTGATATACACACAGGCCAAGCTCCGGGAGATGCTGAAGGATACGGAAGCCTGGCGTGCTGCTGTCCGCAGGGTCTCAAAGAGTTGGCCACAACTGACTGGCTGAACAGTAACAACACAAACAGGCAAGTCACAGCACTCCACACACACGCCCAAGAGGCATCTGCTCCAAAACACAAGATGAAACTAAAGCAACGGTGGGCGATTGTATTTGCATCATTTCATGATCCTTTTACACTTTAAGAGAAGTAAAAAGAATTCGGTCTTATTTTGTTAGAAACCATGTTAAAATTTTAAGGGCAAAAAAAAAAAAAAAAAAATTAAGGGCAACCACTGAATAGAATAGAATTAGATTGTATAAGTTGAAAGGGGAAAGTGGAATTGAGAGATTCAATCCAAAAAAGGACTAGGAAGGGCAGGAAGAATAAACAAGATCAAGACAGCAAAATATGATGAGAGAAACGAGCCAAGATACATGGAGCTTCTAAATAAATGTGATGTAGACTAAACTCAATATTATACTTCATGTTTAGATAAAAACCAAAATAATGTCACACAAAGCCTCACCTACATGCTACACGTAAGAAATAGACTAAACAAAATGACAAAGAACACTGAAAGTATCAGCGTAGAAAGTTAGGCACATGTAAAGAATGCTCTTCAAATGCCAGACAAAATAGATTTAGTCAGACTACAGAAGAGGTAAACATCAAGAATCATTAAGCTTGATCCGTGAGTGTATTATTTAAACCCTATTCACTAGAATTTGTGAATGTATGTTTTTTCCAAGGATTAGCAATGTAGGCAAACAGGCCACATATGACGCTATAATATAAATCTCAACAAATAGCAAGGAATCTGAATTCAGACAGACCACACTGGCAGCGTTATTTCTGGAACAGAATTTGCTATGAAAGAGCAAAAGGCCAGTATGCCAAAGACAATTTTAGAGCAGGGGGCCGGGGGGCGGGGGTGGTGGTTGGGGAAAAAAAAAAAGCAAGACTGGGATACTTTCCCTACCAGATATCAGAATGTATTTAAAGTTAACAGTAATAGAAAGCAGTGCAGAATTAGCAGGAAGACAGGCTAACAGAACAGACAGTCCCAGAAACAGCCCCACCCATTGTGGAAGTGTGATGCACAGCAGATGTGGCACTGCAGATCCGGGGGAAAAGGAAGGAACATTTGATAATGTAGCTAAGACAGCAGATTACCCACATGGGGAAACAAAAAGCTGGACCTGAACTCCCATCATCCACAAGAATCAGTGCCAGGGAGGTATAAACCCAAAAGGGAAAAGTTCAAAATATAAATCTTTCAGCAGAAAATAACAGAAGAAAATGTTTGTTACCCAGGGGAGAGAGAAGGAGTTCTTACACAAGACAGAAAAAAGCACAAATCCTAGGAAACAGAAAATCAGATTTGACTAAAGTTAAAAACTTTTCTTTGTCAAAAGGCAACAGGATACACTGTAGACTGAGAAAAGTTATCTTCAACACATATAACTGGCAAAAACACGAATATCTAGAATATAAAAGAAGCCCTATGGATCAATAACCATGGGTCTATCTGATTCTAAAACATACATTCTTTTTCACCCCGTTGGCTCTGCTTCTGCCCTTACCTGAAGATAAAAACTAATAAAAGAGGAGAGACCGAGAAAAAGCAATGCAGCTGTGGTTAGACAGTCAGCAAAGATGACAGTGATGATTCCTCCCGTTCCCGTAAGATCTCTGTGTCTGTCTCTATGCCCCATGAATTTGGGTTGGTCTTGTGGCTTGATCTGAACAGCAGTGTGTGACCCAAGTGGTGATACGTGAATTCTGAGCTACGGTCTCAAGTGGCTTTACAGTTTCGGGTCTGATCCCCCAGGAATGCTGGGCCGTCATACGATGAAACCCCCAAGGTAGCTTCTTGAGAATGAAAGACCTCAAAGAAAGAGGGGTCCAGCCAACCGATCACCAAATACGTGAGGGAGGCCAGCTTAACCCGGTCCCAGTCAAGCCCAAACGGCACAGCCAACAAGACTGACTGAGGCAAGGGGAGCAGAACAGCCACCCGGCTGAGCCCGGCCCAGAGAGCTGAGCGCAGTGAGCGAACTAGACGGTGCTTTCCCGCGGTTTGCAACAAGGCAGTAGATGGCCAGTGCGTGGTTAGGGGACTTAAGTCATCAAAGAAAGCCAGAGAGGCAGGAATTGACAGTGGGGCCCTTTACGAGAGCTGAAGAGAGATACCAGCACGGCAGGATCAGGGAATCAAACCAGGCAAAGCCATGTTCTTGCTCCCACACTTCAAGGCCTCCTCTGCACACCTCCCGAAGGAAGACGTTTACAGAACACCACTGCTGAGATTCTATGCAACCCCACAGAAACAGAATGTTGCAACTTCCTACTGGAGCTTCCTTCACCACAAAAGACTTTTCCTCTTAACAACAGACACAGAAGGAATTATTGTCTTTGTCCAGCGCACATGCAGACAGCTCCAGAGAACTGGAGACAGGCTAGGAGCGGGCTGAGGCGGCAAGGAGAGGAAACTGCGTGTCCCACCTCCACCCTTCCCAGCACGCAGCACATTGCCATGTGGCATAAAGGAGGTGCCGGGGATACCTGGTGCCTCAGAGACGGAGCGGGGCCAAAGCTAGAGACACAGAATGAGCAGGGCAGACAAGGGAGGATCATTCAGCTACAAAACCAGAGGGCGACAGAGGACGAGGCGGCTGGATGGCATCCCCAACTCGATGGGCATGCGTTCCAGCAAACTTCGGGAGTTGGTGGTGGACAGGGAGGCCTGGCGTGCTGCAGTCCACGGGGTCACAAAGAGTCGGACATGACTTATCGATTGAACTGAACTGAACTGAACTGAAAACCAAAGGAAATCTACTATTAGTAACAACATGGATGAACCTTGAGGGCGTTATGCTAACTGAAATAAGTCAGAGAAAGAAAATACTGTACGATCTTACTTATATGTGGAATCTAAAAGCAAAGCAAAAAGCCTCACAGACACAGAGAACAGACTGGAGATTGCCAGAGGTAGGGGGTGGTGGGGCAGGTAGGTGAAATGTGTAAAAAGGGTAAAAATGTATAGTTATAAAATAAATAAGTCACGGAGATGTACAACATTTGTTGTTATCTAGTCGCAAAGTCATGTACAACTCTTTGTGAACCCAAGGACTGTAGCCCGCCAGGCTCCTCTGTCCATGGGATTTCTCAGGCAAGAATCCTGGAGTGGGTTGCCATTTCCTTCTCCAGGGGATCTTCTGACCCAGGGATGGAACCTGCGTCTCCCGTGTCTCCTGTATCGCAGGTGAATTCTTTACTGCTGAGCCACCTGGGAAGCCATACACACACACATTAATTAATAATACTGTATTGTATTTTAAGGAAGTAAATCTCAAAAGTTCTCATCATCAGAAAAAAAAAGGAACTATGTATCCTGGTGGATTTTAACTAGACACAGTGTAGATCATATAGCAATGTATACAAATATAGAATCATTATGTTATACTCCTGAAACTAATGTTATACATCAATTACACCCCAATTTTTAAAAACAGGATAAGCAGGGTGGGTGGCTCAGTAAAGAATCCGCCTGCAATGCAGGAGATCTGGGTGGGAAGATGCCCTGGAGGACAGCATGGCAACACACTCCAGTATTCTTGCCTGGAGAATCCCACGGACAGAGGAGCCTGGTGGGCTATAAGAGTTGGTCACAACTGAGTGACTAAGTACAGGGCAGCCTCAGAGAAGGGGGAACCTCAGGGCAGAGCGGAGCCCAGCAGGACAGAACCCACAGGCCATCACAAAAGCTGCCATAAATAACATTCAGTGTTGTGAACAGGTGTGATCATTTCTCTGCTTCTTAAAATTATTTTCACATCATAATGGAACTGTTTCTGTAACCAAGGAAACCTTTGCTGCTAGCACGTCCCACTCACCATTATCAGGATAGAAAACAATAAGGTTAGGAGAAGTACAAACACAAGCACGTAAGCTTACATTTCAATTAATCTTTGATTTACGTGGATGAGGTACATTTACTCAGGTTCCATTCAAGCCCATTAGAGACCTACATTTAACAGAGGAAGGAAAAAAAGATCTTTGCCTTATGAGATATATTAACAATGTTTGTTAAACCAGCAGATACTCCAAACATTTCCAAAGAGGAACTAATCATAACTGACTTTTTAAAGGCCTTATATTAACACCTGTGTTTCACTCTCAGAGTGAAAAATGGCTGAGGGGAAGGGAACAAGGGAAGGTTAGACACGGCCAGTAAAGACACTGGGGCTTCCCAGGGCAGGAGACATGGGTTCCATCCCTGGGTTGGGAAGATCCCCTGGAGGGGGAAATGGCAGCATACTCCAGTATTCTTGTCTGGATATTTCCACGGATGGAGAAGCCTGGCGGGCTACAGTCCATGGGGTTGCAGAGTCAGATGTGACTAAACGCGTATGTGTGCATGGGTGGACACACACACACACACACACACACACACACACACATACACACACAGTAAAGACACTGAGCTGGAATCCAATCCTTAGGCTATGAAAAATCATAGCTTTGCTTTTCAGCCATTTTACTGTCATATAAGAATTCCATAAAAACACTCATAATATATAAGATCAACATAAACACCCCTCCCCCAAGCTAAGAAAATAAAAACAAAACAATTATAAAGGGGAAAAAAAAAACCCTCAGGAGAGCTATATATACTCTGTAGGGGGCGGGGGAGGAAAAACACTACAGTTTTAACTTGAAAGACAATTTCTTTCCAACCACATTTCACAAAATCCCAGAGTCTGTTTCTCTACACACAACAGTTTTTTAATCCTAAAAAACTGTACACATAGTTCTTCCCAATCCTACCAGCTTGTTGTGAAAGTCAAACTATAATCCACTAATGTTCTTTAAAATTATACAAATGGAGGCTCTTAATCTCCGAAGCAACACTGTTTTTCCACACACAGGACTTGATGGTGTCATTAATCAAAACCAGCAGGAAGTCAGGACTAGGTGTTGGGGTTTCCCCAGCGGGGCCCTCGGGAGCGGGCCCTGAGCCGGGTGACAGTAAGCATCGCACACGGCTCCACGTTTTCCCAACAGATGCCTAGAAGGCCATGTGCTGCTGGCTAGCTGGGAGTCTGCAGCAAATCTGGAGAAGGCGACCCTGCCTGTCTGCAGGAAGACAAGTCTGAGCGGCTCCTCTCTCTGTCGCCCCTCCCTGCTGTCTGCAGAACGCAGCTGCAGACCATGTGCGTGGACCATCACCCAGAAACAGAACCTTGCATTTCACGGGCACAGCAGGGAAGCCTGCACTGCTGGGCAAGTCAAAGGAGGCTTAACGGCTTCTGCCACTCTGACCAAGATGCCTGGGCTCCCCTGCCTATCACAGAAGCCTTTCCCGTTGCAGCAAAGGCTGCTTAATCTACTTCCTGCAGGTGGGCTACCGGTGCCCACCACAGATGGCATCTTTCCACTCAGCAGCGGATCCAGGGGGCTGACTCTCCAAACCCAAGGCTTACCCTAATTGCCAGGGCGGGCCACAGCCACTTAACCCGCCCAGCTCAACTTCTGGAAAGGCCATTTTTCAAATTAGAAGCAATGGCAGCCCACTCCAGTATTCTTGCCTGGAGAATCCCATGGACAGAGGAGCCTGGCAGGCTTCAGTCCATGGGGTCACAAAGGGTCGGACACGAATGTGTGACTAACATTCACTGAGTTTTCATCATGACTGTTGATTAGTCGCTGAGTAGTGTCTGATGCTTTCTGATCCCACGGACTATAGCCCGCCAGGCCCCTCTGTGCATGGGATTCTCCAGGCAAGAATACTGGAGTGGGTTGCCATTCCCTTTCTCCAGGAGATCTTCCTGACCCAGGGATTGAACCCATGTCTTTTGCTTTGGCAGACAGATTCTTTACGATCGAGCCCCCAGGGAAGCCCCTCATTGTAATATCATAAACTATTTGCTGATCTAAGCAAGGGCACCTGCTTTATCCCAACAGGTCAAGTGAATTTTAGGGACGATAAAGCCAAGCTGCCTCCATCACAAAAGTCAAATGTACTTGAATGTTAAGGACAGAACTTAAAGTGAGAGAGACAGACAGATGTTTAGAAGTCCTGGAGAGATATAACGGATGCCCTCTGAATTATGATTCTTGTAGCTGGCATGATATCAGGGGCTTTTATCAAACTTATTTCAAAAATTATTTTTGATTAGATTTGCTTTCCTATATTGATGTTCATATAATACTTTGCTAACTGAGGAGTGAAGTATGCATTCTAATAAACCAGGCCAGTGGTTTCACCTGGGAAGATTTCACCCTGGGGGAACATTTAGCAAAGTCTGAAGATAATTTTTGATTGACACAATTTTGGGAAGAGGGTTATGAGGACTAGTTGAGAGTGGTTTGTTGGAAAACTGCTAACATCAAGGCTGAGAACAGCCCTCCACAACAAAGAATCTTCGGGTCCGAAATGGCAGTAGCACCAGATGAGATCATAATTCAAAACAAATCACAGAGGAGCATGAGAGAGGCTTTCTGGGAAGCTCAAAGAAACCAACGTTTTGCAACTTCCCATGCCAGCTTCCCCTTCACTTCAAGGCTCTTTCTAAAACAAGATCCACTGAAGCAACAAGCTTTCTCTCTGGACCTCCTTCCCCCATTTTCTTACCAGTATGGACCTAAACAACTGTTGGAAAAAAAAAAAAAGATGAAGAATAGCCTCAGGCAGATTTCCACAAGGACACATGGATGGTCAATGGCCAAGAATGGAAACTGAGTCTTAGAGAAAACCCTGAGGATGGAATCTAATTTCCAGTCCCTGACATTCCAAGCCAACACAGCAATCCATACTGGGAAGTGTCCTTTCCATACTGAGGAAGAGGAGGATAAAGGTCACCTAACAGGTTGTCATTACAAAAATCTCAGTGAAGCAGACAATAGAAAGTTATCCACAAACACCCCAGTTATGGTCTGCATGGGACTGTAACATTCCAATCATCTTACCATTTCACCCAGACAAAAAACAGGGCCCATAACCAAGGAGAGAGCTGGTGACCTAAGAGGGTGACCTCCCATCTTGATTGCATATTAGAATTACCTAAAGGTTTTTAAGCAACCACGCACCCTAACAAATGCATACCCAAGCCCTGCCCCGGACCAAGGGAATCACTATTTCTGAAAAGGGGCCCAGTGGTCTCAGCATCTAGACAGTAGAATCAACTTCTTTCTACCTAGGGAAGGAAACTGCTTTAAGTATACTGCATAAACTTGGTTCTCAGACAACACTCCTGGCGTAGACAGAAGTGGAGTAGAGTAGTAAGGAAAATAACAACCAGCAGCCCCTGGTTACAAGTCAGAGAACCTTCCTGTCACCATGAAGACTCTGCGTGTTGAATGCGTATTCACTGAGCACCTCCTAGGACTTATTCTGAACACTTCAATTACTCACTCACTCCTCACAACAGCCTCATGTGATAGTAGCGTGGTATAATCCCCACTGTAGGCATGAGGTCACAGGGCATAGATTAAGCATCATCTGTTCAAGTCATGAAGCTAATAAAGATAAACGTGGGACTCATCCCCAAGGAGCCTGGTTCCACAGCCCGCTTAAGCCATTAGGCACTGAGGTTTCCACATCAAGGAAACAAACCTCTCCATGAAAAAGGCTTCAGAAAGAATCCAGCCCTGAAAGTTAATCACAACTTTCCATCAGAATTCTCAGGGCAGGATCAGGGCCAAGCTTGCAGACTTGGACTTGCTACAAGGGGCAATTCACCGGGAAAAACCTCTTGTAGACAGGAACCAGCCGAGGAGCCCGTGGACATGGCCAGGCCCTCTGTCCTGGTGACCTCACACTCACCATGACCACCCCAAAATGGTCTCCGCATCAAACCTCAAACCTGTCACTCAGGATGCTTCTTATTTTTAGTTACTTCCAAATTTAGACTGAGGCTATAGTCCAGCCTGCCCATTGTATACAGTTTCTCCGTTGTTTTCCATCGTCACTGCAGCTGTCTGTGGACACTGCTTTATCTCTGCTTCATTGTGGGCCATCTTTCAGGTTGTTTTATCCTGTTTACTTGCCCCCTCTTTTATCTTCCACTGTTAAACATGAACCAGGAAATGGTAACAACCAGAAAGCAAACAGGCTGGGACCCAGGTGGGGGGCCTGAGTGTCTTGCTTCCCTCTGGCCAAGGGGATGGAGCTGCAGCTGCTGAGAGCCTTTGAGAATGCTTCTGGAACTTATTAATGTTGAAACCAACTTAGCAAACATCCAGAAAACCCACACTGTGACTTTACCTTCACGCTGTTTATTTTTGAACCAGGTTGATTATCTGACTTAACCAAACACACTTGATTCTGAAGGGTTTTTGATCACTACAAAATAGTAAAACGTGAAGCAATTAAAACAACAAAGAACTACACTAGAATGTTAAAGCAGGACAGAACCATGTCACAGTCAGCAATATAACTTTCAGCATCTAGCTTAATTATTAAGAGCAAATACTTAAATGTCAATTCCAAGACGTGGTTTGTGTGTGTGTGTGTGTGTGTTAGTCACTTAGTCGTGTCTGATTCTTTGCTACCCCATCAACTGTAGCCCTCCGTGCTCCTCTGTCCATGGGATTCTCCAGGAAAAAAGACTGGAATGGATTGCCATTCCCTTTTCCAGTGGATCTTCTCAACCCAGGGATCGGACCTGGATCTCTTGCATTGTAGCCAGATTCTTTACTGTCTGAGCAACCAGAGAAGCCCAGTTATGATTTGGAAACAAACAAATAAATAAATAAGTCATCTAAGGATGATTCCAAAACAAAAAAAGTTTTAATGGGGAGAAGGAAATGGCAACCCACTCCAGTACTCTTGCCTAGAAAATTCCATGGATGGAGGAGCCTGGTGGGCTACAGTCCATGGGGTCGCAAAGAGTCAGACACAACTGAGCGACTTTTCACTTCACAATGGGGTTTAAACAATAGCAGATTCAGTATATTTAGCACACAGATTTCAAAGGTGTCTGGTCTGAAGGAGGATGTACGGGCAGTGGACAGGGTAGGACTGTGTACACAGAATATACCCAGATATTCTCAAAATAGGCACCTAGGTACAAACACATCTTTAAAATAAAAAATTTTTAATAAAAAGTCTTAAAACTTCACAAACTGTGTATATGCACATACACAGAGACACATACACATCTCTTCTCAAAAGAAAGAAATATATCAAAACAGTGATTGTGTTTAAAGGAACAAATCATGAGCAATTTCAATCACACTTTATATAAGAGGTCTGTAAAGGGCCAGATAATATTTTCAGCTGTGCAGACCATGCATCCCAGTTATAACTACTCGAATCTGCCGCTGAAATGGGAAAGCAACCAGAGACAAACATCAGTGAATGGGCGTGACTGTGTTCCAATAAAGCTTTATTTATAAAAAGACGCCATAACCTGGATTTGGCCAGTGTGTCTTGATTTGCCAACCCTTACTTTATACCCATAACCTAGAGGAAGAACTGAGACAGAAGATATCCGAAAGTGGTTGAGCACACACCGTGGTTTGTGGTGTGTGCACAGACCCTATAAAATCCTTTCAACAACCTGATGTCACCCACACGCCTCGCTCGGTCATTTTACAGAAACCACCATGAACCGACTTTCATGGGGTGGAGCCTGCCATCTTGTGGTCACGTAAAAGAACAGCCTTCGTGGTATTCATTCCCTATCATGTAAGCATACACAGCTCCCTGGTCAGAAAGAGAAGAACAAACACCACTTGATATCACTTATATGTGGAATCTAAAATACGATACAAACGAGCCTATCTATGAAAGAGAAAGAAACACAGGGACAGAGGAGAGACTGGTGGCCATCGTCCCCCAGGGGAGGAAGGGGGAGAGGGCAGGAGTGGGTGCTCCGGATTAGCAGATGCAAACTGGCACATGCAGAACGGATAAACAGTAAGTTCCTACTGTAGCGCCCAGGGCAGTATGCTCCATATCCTGTGATAAGCCACAACGGAAGAGAGCATGAAAAAGAATATATATATGTATGTATGTTGTTCAGTCACCCAGTCACATCCGACTCTTTCTGACCCCATGGACTGCAGCACACCAGGCCTCCTATATATAAATATATATATAGCTTCCCAAGTGGCCCCAATGGCAAAGAATCTGCCTGCCAATGCAGGCGACATGGGTTCAATCCCTGAGTTGGGAAGATCCCCGAAAGTAGAAAATGGCAACCCACTCCAGTATTCTTGCCAGGAAAATTCCATGGACAGAGGAGCCTGGCGGGCTATATAATCCACGGGGTTGCAAAGAGTCAGACACAAGTAAGCACTCACACTATGTGTGTATATATATAACTGGGTCACTTTGCTGTGTGGTGGGAAGTAATGCAACACTGTAATTCAACTATGCTTCAACTACACAAACAAACAAACAAAAAAGGTAACAGCTCCCTGGAATGCTTTCCTAAAGATATGATGGGCGTATGGGCACTACAATTGATTGCGATCAACTCTCTGAAGACTCAACTTGTCGAGTTCTCCCAGGGAACCAACAATAAAAGGATGAACTATCAGTAGGCGTCTGTTGTGATCTATTCTTACCGAGCCGAGCTTCAGAAGGGACTTTGCAAAACAAGAATACTCAAAGTACCTACACTCAGAAGTGGGAAAGGAAGGCCTTTTTTAACCCAACTTTTAAAAATAAGTCCCCAGACCCAGCTTACTAAAAGCCACCCCAGCTCTAGAACAGGTCACGGCAAGATTAAGCGAGAGCCCTTATCTCTTCACCTGTGGGCTTATTCCAGATTCTCCTGCTGAACAAGAACAGGCACCTGAAAGTGAAGAAACTCTAAGCCCAGTCCCAGGGAACAAACTCAGGAGGTGCAGAGACGCAGGCAAGAACAGTGCTGCCGAAAGAGAGCCCCCATGGAAGACGTCTGGGGGGCCAGAGGATGGAGCTCGGTGGGGGTCCCAGAAGCCTTTCTGGGGCAGGCAGCACCCAAGCTGCTCCTTCTAGAGTGAGCATAAGGTTGTCAGAGGGAGTGGAAGGCAAGGTACAAACAGGAAAAACAGCAGATGGCGCAGGGGAGGGGGTTTCTGCCAAGGGGCTCATCTCCAGACTGGAGGTCAGAAGAGCCCCAGGGAAAAGCAGACTGAACTCCAGCTCGGGGCATATTTCCACCCCAGGCTTCTCAGTCCACATCCTCTCCCCTTTCCACACAAGGAACCACAGGACGGGGGCGACACAGGAGACGGAGCCGTGAAAGCAGGGGCACGACCAAAGCCCCAGCATCTTCAGTGCCTGCTGGCGTCTCTACATCTCCACCCACAGTCAAGAGACAGCGGCCTCGATCTACTTATGTCTCCCCCAAAGGACAAACAGCAGCAGCACCACAGAGCTTTCCATTGCAGCCAAGCGGCAATTCCACCGGCACGTAAGTCCCAGGCCCCTTTACACCCGGACGGGGGAGCTCAGGAACCTGTTCATCTCCCTCACGCGTCTCCCAGGACCTGCCAGGCTCAGGAAACCCACCGAAAGACGCAAGCCGCGGGGGGCACCCGGGGCACGGCCATACCTGTGTCGCTGCTGAGAAAGGCGAGGGGGCTCTCGCCGAGGTCGGCCGGGCCGTCCAGCCGATGGGGCGGGTTCTCCAGCAGTTCTGCTCCTCCCTCCAGCTCCGGGCAGGTCCTCACCAGGAGGCCCAGGGACGGCTGTGTGAGGAAATCTCTGAGCACAGAGGAGTTCAGGGTGCCCGCAGCCCGCTTATTGATCTCGAGAATCTCATCTCCTGCCTTCAGGCCTGCCAACGCAAGATGGAAAAATGTTTAATCTCAGACGCACACACACACATAAAAGCAGCAGCAGCGTCGAATCAGATGGCAGCAGCAGAAGAGCCCTGCTTCTAAAGGGCACGCCGAGCTCGCCTGTTAGAGGTGCCGCCGCTGCACACAGCCCGGCGTGCGCCAAGGGACTCCTCGGGGGACCACGTGGGCTTGGGTTCTGGAAGGTTCTACACTGGGATGTCACAGCAGGCCTGAGCTGCCCTGGATACACCGACCAAACAACCAAACAACCGTACCACTCCTTGAATCCATGTGCTCTGCTCTTAGCCGCTCAGTCCTGTGACCCCTCTTTGTGACCCCATGGTCTGTGGCCCGCCAGGCTCCTCTGTGCATGGGATTCTTTGGGCAAGAATACTGGAGTGGGTTGCCATGCCCTTCTCCAGGGTATCTTCCCAATCCAGAGATCGAACCTGGGTCTCCTGCACGGCAGGCAGGTTCTTTACCATTGAGCCCCCAGGGAAGCCCATATGTTCTATCCTAGTTATTGTCCCATTTCGAGGGCTCCCTGATTTCAGCAATGTGTGTGTCATGCACATGCTTGTCTACCGTGGACACGTGTGCACAGTCAGCTAAAGCCTAAAAATCGTTGCTATGGAAACAAAATGCAGGCGTCTCCTCGGCTACAATCACTGAAGATCATCCCATTCCAAACACATCCAGGGATGAGAGTTTACAGAACCAAATGCAATCATATTTGCTCCCCACACCCTGTCCACCCCCTGCCCACCACCTTTTATATGGGCTTCCCAGGTGGTGCTAGTGGTAAAGAATCCACCTGCCAATGCAGGAGATGCAAGAGACTCAGGTTCGATTCCTGGGTCGGGCAGATCCCCTGGAAGAGGAAATGGCAACCCACTCCAGTATTCTTGCCGGGAGAACTCCACGGGCAGAGGCACCTGGCGGGCTACCATCCATGGGGTCGCAAGAGTCGGACACGATTGAGAGACTGAACCACCACCATCACCTTTTATATAAAACTGCATCAGGACCTTGGGGTGAGTGGCCTTTGGAAGGTCCCCAAAGGTTCTGCTACTTTTGCAAAGCATTCTGGGGAGCTGCCAAAGCTTGGGACCCAGAGGAGTAGCTGTGAACCAGCCCAGTCTTGGAGGACAGGAACTTGCAACTGACTTGGGGCAGGTCTGCCTGATATTTACAAAACATGGCAGCAGTGAGAAGGGGAGGGGTTAGGGGAGAACAGGAGAAAAACACGGGTTCCTTTCGGCTAAAAAGAAGGAAAGAGGGTGATGCCTCTTTCTAGACTAACATGGAGAAACAAATGTGTGAAAAGGGAGTGACTGAAGGGCAAAGGATGATCTTCACCCAACGCGAAGCCACACAGCCCCTCAGGCACCCGCAAGTCGCACTCTGATTCCGCAGAGAAGGTCTCACTTCCCAGCTTCCCTGGGTCACACCTCTAGGCCAGCTTTACTAAGGTTTCCCCAACACTTGAAATCAACTCTCTGTCATAAAAATACTCGAAGAAACATCACGGGTGAGAAGGCAAGGGGAGAGAAACGAGAGTTTCTCTCCATGCCAGAGATGGAATTCTAGGAGACTAACCATTCCACTTCTGGGTGAAAGATTTTGGCATTAAAACGTTTGAATTGAAAATACAAAATTTCCACATGTGAAAGGCCATTGTCATCTTTGAAGTCTTCTCTTGGAGACAACTCCTTTGATTAGGCATCAGGGGCCGTAATATAAGCAGAAAAAGAGGAAAAGACAAAAACTAAAAACATTGGCAAGTTTTGTTTTGTTTTTTAAAATGAATCGCTAGGTTGGCTGGAATTCCCTGGCGGTCCAGTGGTTAGGACGTCATGCGCTCACTGCCAAGGGCCTGGGTTCAATCCCTGGTTGGGGAACTAAAGCCCACAAGCCATGCAGCCAAAAAATAAATTGATTTCTTTAAATAACTTTTAAAAAAGAATTTCTAGGTTTGTATGACTGTTTGAATACGAGTGTATAGTGGGTTAAAGGGTAACCCCTGAAAAGACATGTCCGTGTTCCAGAACCTAGGAATAGGAGCTTATTTGGGAGCTGCAGCTGTAATTCAGCAGAAGCTCTTGAGATCAGCCCATGCTGGGTTATCTGATGGGTCCTAAACCCAGTGACAACCATCCTGTGGGACAGGCACAAAAGAAAGACCCAGAAAGCAGCGGAGAAGGGCAGGGGAGGACGGAGAGTGAGACTGGGGGACGCTGCCACAAGCCAGCAAACACCAGATGAAGGGAAAGGCAAGGACGGACCCTACCCACCGACCCCCCGCCCCCGAGCCTCCCAGGGGCCCCAGCCCTGCAGACACCCTGGCTTCAGACTGTCCTCCAGAACTGTGGCAGAAAACAGTTCTGTTTCTTGAAGGTGTGTTAGTCGCTCAGCCGTGTCTGACTCTTTTCAACCCCATGACTGTAGCCTGCCAGGCTCCTCTGTCCATGGGGATTCTCCAGGCAAGAATACTGGTAATGGTTTAAATGAGATTAAACACAATAATCCATGTAGAACTCCTCATGTTGCACTTGGCATGTTGAAGATATTCAACAGACACTAACTCTCATTATTAATGTTCGGTAGCAGAAACAGGAAAACTTTGTTTTTCATTTTGAGCCTACTCAAAAATACTCCCTACTTGCCCAGTAAAAGCTGTGAAATATCCCATCTGTCGAGAAAGTTCTAGCCCATGGCCATCTCAGCCAGGCTTTGTCCTGCGGAGCCATCAGGAAGACACTTAGATGGCAGCAAAGAAGATGCCTGATCCCAACCTCAAAGGACTGCAAGAGCAGAACAGGCCCAAGATGAACAGAGACACATGTAAACACACTCTGGTTTCAAAAGTCAGTTCTACAAGGACAGTCAACGTGAGATCCAACACACAACAGAGGGTGAGAGAGACAGAGAGAGAGCAGGAATACGGGAACTAATAGTCAGCCCATTCCAGGCCAAAAGCCCATGGCGACTAACAACAATAAAGTGTAGGCTCAGTGAATGACAGAATATCCGGTTCTAATTAGGCTGCATGCCACCAGACTTCCACTGGTGTGTACCACATTCTGGTCATTTTAAGAAATACTGGCATCTGGATGGTGTCCAGGGGGCAATGACCAGAGTTCATCCTATCTTCTAACGAATTGTTGAAGGATCTGCAAGGGTCAAATGTGGAAAAGACTCAGTAGCTGTAACACAACAAATATCATGAACTGCTCTGGCTGGCTATAAAGGAGGCTAAATGGAGAATGGCAGCTGAAGGATTTTTATCGTCAGCGTCTGTATGATCCACAGGGAGCTCTCCAACATTGGCTAGCTCTCCATCACCTTCACATAGAGGCTGCGCTTTAACGTCATATACCCCGAGTACTGCAATAGCATCACGGACTCACGGGACACGAATCTGAGCAAACTCCAGGAGACAGTGAAGGACAGAGGAGCCTGGCGTGCTGCAGTCCCTGGGCTCACAAAGAGTGGGACACGACTTCACGACTGAACCACCACCACAACCCCAAATCTCTCTCCCGACACAGCCCTCCGCAGGCCGGGTACTGGGATGGTTTGCCGCCCACGTGGACAAATGGACATCCCTCCTGTATCTGTAGAGAAGAGCGTCATAGGGGGCAAGGGGGTTGCAGCACTCAACCGTTTGTTTTCATCTAACACCAGGGTTCTTGGATTCAAAGGACTAACACAGGATGTGACTAAAACCAGGGCAGTGTATTTCCCCACCCCCGCACCCAGCAGAGTCACTGCAGGGCTGCAAGAGATAAAAATCAGCTTGGGGTTCAAAGGGGAATAAACCCCGCCACCTCTGCTCTTAGCTGAGACACCCTCAGTGAAGGCACCAAACTCTGACTGCCTCTGGTCTCAAAAACACAGAAGGAAAATGAAGGAACAGTCACACCCGTGGCAGTTAGCAGCAGATGCATCACTTGGACTTTATCTCCCACAGGTCACACCTTTGTCACCCCCGTGCAGAGCCAAACTGCAGGGAGCCCTTCTCTGATGCTGACAACACAGGGCTAGGTCAGCAGCAGAGGGGCCCTGCCAGATGAACACCCAGAACTAAGCTGCCCCAGCACGTGGAAGGAGGGAGATAGGTCAGTCTGCCTTCCATCCGTCCCCAGCTGCTCCATTCAGCCAGCCTTGGGCAGAACTAGACACAGGCACCATGCCCAAGCAGAACTGACCGAAACACACTGAACTTGTACATTCAGTGGGTGTGAATTTGCCTGAATGAAGCCAAAATTCCACAGCAAGAAGAATGAAATGAAGGTGGAGTTTGAGCCCTACCTACCTGCCCGATTCATTTACAATGAGTATAGTGACTTGAAGAAAAAGCGAGAAGAAAGTTAGTCACTCTGTCGCTTCTGACTCTTTGCAATACCAGGGACTGTAGCCCGCCAGGTTCCTCTGTCCAAGGAATCCTCCAGGCAGGAATCCTGGAGTGGGTTGCCATTTCCTTCTCCAGGGGATCTACCTGATACAGGGATTGAACCCAGGTCTCCTGCACTGCAGGCAGATTCTTTACCATCTGAGCCACCAGGGGAGCTCAAGAATGTCCCCCCAAAAGTCATGTCCACTCAGAATGTGACCTTATTTGAAAATAGGGTCTCTGCAGGTGTAATGAGGTCAGGATGAACCCATACTAGGGTAGGGTGCGTCCTAAACCCAATGACTGGTGAAGGTCATGTGAAGACAGGGAGACACACAGGCTTTCCTGTAAGGACACCCTGTAAGGACAGAGGAGGAAATCAGAGTGATGCAGCTATAAGCCAAGGATGCCCTGGGCTATTAGCAGCCAGCAGCATCTAGAGAGAACCATGGAAGAGATTCTTCCTGCAGGGGCTCAGAAGGAAATGACCCTGCCAATACCTTGAATTCAAACTTCTAGCCTCCTGATCTGTCTGAGAATACACTTCTGTTGTTTTGAATCACCCAGTTTGTGGTAATTGGTTCCTGCAGCCCTAGGAAACTAACACAGGAAGCCAAAAAAAAAAAAAGAAAATCTAGGATGAAAAGATTTTCCCATTAGAAAGAGGATGGAGTGCTGGGGTTCCACAAGTAGCCTAGACAGACAGTGCTAGGAGCTCTTGTAGAGGGGCAGGCAGGCGTAGCAGACAAGAGCTCTCTACGGAGGGCAAGCAGTCTGGATCCGGAACCCCGAGGTTCTCAACTTCTACAAAGATCCCTCCATGAATGGCAGCAACAGAACATGAAGGAGCTTCACAAGCTCAGGTGAAGGTCAGTGTCAGCTTTGAGCAGTGTGCACCAAAGCACAAAGGGGTCTTCCCGAGCAGCTCCAACCAGACCCCCCAGACCTTCATTCCACCCCAGATGGTAGGGAAAGACAACCCCTTCTGATTCAAAGGGAATTTCCCACCAACCCCATGGAAAGGGGCTCAGAATTAGATTTAAAATCCAAGAAGGTTAACATTCCTTGCACAATTGAGCTGATGGAAAAAATACTCATATTCCCTGGAAGCGTTTGCCCTGAGACAACATTTAAACACTCTTCAAAGACGAACATTTGGGGCTGATCTTTCTCAGTCACCAACTAGAGAAATCCAAAAGGGAACTGAAGACAGACAAGTCAAGACAAGACGGTGAGTAACTTACCTTTCTTGGAAGCTAAGCCAGTTTCCTTTACACTATTCACGTAGAGCCTTCGAACACCATCTTCTTCCACAGAAGAAAGTGAAAACCCTGGGAAGCAGAGACAGAGGGTTAAGACAGCAGGTGACGCCCATACCCTCCAAGTGCTGAGCAGACAGCAGGAAGGATCCGGGTGAACTCGGCACATTCACTGTTTGGGTTATGGTCCTTCCCTATTTGTACTGTGTCACAAAGCAGAGAACTGTTTTTTTAAACAGCTCTAAATGAAGCCACAATAAAAATTAATATTACCGAGCACATCTATCTCCACATAACCAACTATCAACTCAAGTGGGAAAAAAATGACCTTGTTCATTACCTTGCTTGATAATTAATGCCACAGTTTTGCTTTTTTTCACTGTTCTCTCCGTCACACAAAAGAGAAACAGCTTATCTCGTTTGGGTCCTTTTGGCCTTTTTTTTTTAGTCAATCTATGTCCTAGGACATGTCAGAACACAACACCTGTACAGTATGTGTTCACCTATATACCGCTGTGTGGACACTGCTTTAATTTAGTAAAATTCTGCAAACGGGGATAAGTAACAACACATTTTACAAATCCTTTTCATATTGAAACTGATGGATCGCACATTCTCCTAGTGGCAGATCATAAGATTATCTTATACTCATCGAGGCTTCCAGAGCTCCGTTAGTTAACTAACCTTGGGCTTTGCCACATCCTTCAGAAAATAAGGCAGAACAAGGCTCTGAGGTTTTAAGTGCTCCCGATCCCATGTCTACAAGCTTTGGTCACTTCTGTTTCACATATAAAACTCCTTCTGATCAATCAATGGAAAGTCCACAACCAAAACCTACTTTCCCTCAGGATAAAATACTTTGGCAGATAATCCTAAAAGGGCAATGGAAATTAATACAACTGTAAATATCGGACATGTTTTCTGCTCTGGGAGAAAAATAAGGCTTAGGCAGAGAAAAATATAGTGGTTAAAAAAAAAAAGCAAAGAACAAAATAGAATAATTAATTAATGGACTGGGGCCCAGGGATTCACTGTGACTTCTCAGACTGTGTCATAATGAACACATGTTTTTTTTGCACCATTCACAGAACCAGGAAATAGATACCCACAGGTAGGCAAAACTGCCAAATGCCATCACCCACTAGGGGACCATAACTCCCTCAGAAAGAGAACAAGACAAGCTCACCCCTGAGGACTTTCCAGAGTCTTTCTTTTATTCTCTTATTTTAAATTCCATTCTTACAGCAACTTCTAACTTTCAGAAGACTCTTCAAGAAGTCCCACTCGGGGCTTCCCGGTGGTCCAGTGGTTAAGAATCCACCGTGCAATGCAGGGCACACAGGCTCAGTCTTGTGTCTGGGAAGATCCCACATGCCTCAAGGAACTGAACCTGGGAGCCACAAGTGTGAAAAGCTGCTTGCTTAGAGCCTGTGCTCCACAACAAGAGAAGCCACCCAATGAGAACCCTGCATATCACAACTAGAAAGGAGCCCTGATCTCCAAAACTAGAGGAAGCACCTAAACATCAACAAAGACCCAACACAGCCAAAATTAAAGACAGGAATATGAAAAAACTCAGTTCCACTCAAATAAAAATAATTTTAGACATGAGCCATTTAAATGATATTAGCCTTAACACAGTGGTATTTTTCTGCATTTCAACAGAGGTTTTCTTTTTCTTTTATCTGTTAGAATAGATACAGAATCAAGGACTGTATCAGGGAAAGGATGAATAGAATCCATTAAAATACAGGCATTTCCCTTCTAAAATGCTATCATTTTATAAAATGCTGAGACCAAGTTTCTTAATTATACTTCTAATTCAAATTTTCTCCTATTAAATATAAAATGAACACACTGTCCGGAGAGGCGATGTGTTGTGAGCCTACGGCAAGTCACCTTAAACCAGAGTCACAGCAGATGGCTGAGGTATTCACTTGTTGCTTTCTTTACCACTAAGGTTGCCCCTATTTCAAGATGTCAACAATCTCCACACTGGGGGGTAGGTGGGAATTTTAACCATTTCTTACAATAACAAATATGTATTCATTTGTATTAGTTTTTAGATTCCACATATAAGTGATATCATATTGTATTTGTCTCTCTCTGTCTGACATTTCACTAAGCATAATATTCTCTAGGCCCATCCATGTTGCTACAAACGGCAACATTTTGTTCTTTTTCGGGGCTGAATGTTATTTCATTGTATCCATATCCTGACTATTGTAAATATGGCTGCTATGAACACTGCAGTGCATGTATCTTTTTGAATTACAGTTTTCATTTTTTCCAGATATATAGAGCCAGGAGTGAGACTGCTGCATCCCTGGTAGCTGAGTTGGTAAAGAATCCACGTGCAATGCGGGAGAACCTGGTTTGATTCCTGGGTTGGGAAGATCTCCTGGAGAAGGGAGAGGCCACCCACTCCAGTATTCTTGGGCTGCCCTGCTGGTTCAAACAGAAAAGAATCTGCCTGCAATGTGGGACAGCAGGTTTGATTCCTGGGTTGGGAAGATCCCGCAGAGGAGGACATGGCAACCCGCTCCAGTGTTCCTGCCTGGAGAATTCCCACGGACAGAGGAGCCTGGCGGGCTGCAGTCCATGAGGTCACAAGAGTCCAACAACTGAGCAACCAAGCCGAGCCCAGCACCAGGGAGTTCTGGTTTTAGTTTTTTAAGGATAGCAACAATCTAATTCCAAGAAAAGACATGTAGTTCAGTCCAAAATGACTGCCACAGGAAATAGGAGTGAGTCCATATACAGCCAAAGCACCCACCCCACCAAAAGGCTTAGAGACCAGGAGGCACCCTGAGTGACGTATGACTGTGAAAATGCAGGGAGTGATTAAAACTCAGTGAAGAAACCAAAAAGACAGACTCACTTCTTGAATAACCAGAAGCTTCTTCATACTGAAACTGAGGACCAAAGAAAAATCATGACAACACAGTAAACAAAACAGATGGACTCAAAACCAGAGTCCAGGACACAGTGAAACGGAGAAAGTGAGAAAAACATAGACACCACTGACAGAGAAGGGGGCTTCCCGGGTGGCTTAGCGGTAAAAGAATCTGCCAGACAATGCAGGGGATGTGGGTCTGACCTCTGGTTGTGAAGATCTCCGGGAGGAGGAAATGGCAACCCACTCCAGTATTCTCGCCTGGAAAACCCCGTGGACAGAGGGGCCTGGCGCGCGCTAGTCCACGGGGTCGCAAAGAGCTGGACGTGACTTAGCAACTGAGCAGGCATGCCTGCTGACATAGAGGGGACGCAAGACCAAAAATCCAATGGTCGAAGAAGTCCCCAGAGAAAAACAAATACTCAGTTGCTCAAATGATGCATTCTTCCACTTCAAGGCTGCCTAGATGGTCACGCTTAGTCTATTACAAAACTATGTGAACTAACTTCAACAACAAGGTCTGAGAGAGTCCTGAGGGCTGAGGTGGAGGAAGGATGAGAAATCAGGCAAGTGCTAAATCTTTCCATTTGTTTCGTCAGTGGGATTATTAAGTCATATTTTCCTCCCTGAAGTGTTCTACAATAGAAAGCAGTATCTGGTCTGTATGCTGATGTGTGCTAGTAACTTACATACACTGAAACTGATGTATAGCAGGAAGCTGCTCTTAGATGCAAGTGTCAGAGAAAGATGGGCTGACTTTAGGCTCCTTAGCACCTTTGAGGTCAGAGACTCTCAGGTCTCTTAGGACTGGGGGACTCTAACTTCTGTGGAAACACCTCTGCCAACATGAACTGGACACTGAGAATAAATGGCTTAGCTGAGCTTATTAGCTATGCATCCTGAGAGTCCCTTGGACTGCAAGGAGATCCAACCAGTCCATCCTAAAGGAAATCGGTCCTGAATATTCATTGGAAGGATTGATGCTGAAGCTGAAACTCCAATCCTTTGGCCACCTGATGTGAATAACTGACTCATTTGAAAATACCCTAATGCTGGGAAAGACTGAAGGTAGGAGGAGAGAGGGATGACAGAGGATGAGATGCTTGGATGGCATCACCGACTCGATGGACATGAGTTTGAGTAAGCTCTGGGAGTTGGTGATGGACAGGGAGGCCTGGTGTGCTGCAGTCCATGGGGTCGCAAAGAGTCAGACACGACTGAGCGACTTCACTTTCCCTTTTCACTTTCATGCACTGGAGAAGGAAATGGCAACCCACTCCAGTGTTCTTGCCTGGAGAATCCCAGGGATGGCGGAGCCTGGTGGGCTGCCTTCTATGGGGTCGCACAGAGTCGGACATGACTGAAGCGACTTAGTAGCAGCAGCATCAGCAGCAAAGACATTCCCCAGGCAATCCAGTGGTTAAGATTCTGCACTCTGGCAACAAAGGGGCATGGGTTCGACCCCTGGTCGGGGAACTGAGATCCAACATGCTGTGTGACACAGCCAAAAAAAAAAAAAGAAATAACTGTACAGAACTAAAATTTTTTAAAGTATAAAAGTATGGGCTTCCCTGATGGCTCATTGGTGAAGAATCTGTCTGACAGCGCAAGAGACATGAGTTTGATCCCTGTTAAGGGAAGATGCCCTGGAGAAGGAAATGGCAACCCACTCCAGTATTCATGCCTGGGAAATCGCAAAGACAGAGGAGCTTCATGGGCTGTATAGTCCATGGGAGAGAAAAAGAGTCAGACATGACTTAGCAACTGAACAATAACTCAAAAATATAGCAGTTTTAGGCTCCGTGTCTGTTTCAGAGGCCCCCAAACCAGTCCATCTTGGAGTTTGATCCCAAGAACTTTGAAACCAGAGAGAAAAGAATAACTGACATGGTGCATTTCAGTTCGGAGGACCCAGACACTTATTTGTAGCATTGCTACCAATAACCGCTTTTATTACTGAGGTCACCCTTCTGCTACAATAATAAGCCTTTCGGACACATTTATTCCTTGCCATCAAAAACATGTGGTCGCTTGATGATGTCTTTCATTTTAAGGTCAAGAAGTAAAATGGCATGAAGGTATAACTCAAGTGGCCAGGGGTCGGAAGGTAGGTTTTCTTCATTAGGACAAAGCACTCCAGTGAAAGCGGTCTGAGAGGTTCAAATAAGCCTCTGCCTGCGGGAGAGGCTACAGATAGAATATTGAAGGCGCTGCTGCCTAGTAAAGGATCTGTAGATTTTCAAATGCTAAAAAGCCCAATCAGTTAATTCAGAGAGAAATGGTAAGCAAGCACATGCAGTAAACTTTGTATCTTTTCTAAAGGTATTCTGCTCTTCTTCAGTTGCTAAGTGTATCCGACTCTTTGAGACCCCATGGATGGCAGCACGCCAGGCCCTTCTGCCCTCCACCATCTCCCAGAGCTTGCTCAAATTCATGTCCCCCGAGTCGGTGATGCCATTCAACCATCTCATCCTCTGTCACCCCCTTCTCCTCCTGCCGTCAATCCTTCCCAGCATCAGGGTCTTCTCCAGTGAGTCAGCTCTTCGCATCATGTGACCAAAAGTATTGGAGCTTCAGCATCAATCCTTCCAATGAATATTCAGGGTTGATCTCCTTTAGGGTTGACTTGTTTGATCTCCCTGCTGTCCAAGAGACTCTCAAGAGTCTTTTCCAGCACCACAATTTGAAAGCATCAATTCTTCAGCACTCAGCCTTCTTTATGGTTTTCTAGTTCCTCTCTTTTTAAAAAAAAATATGTGTATATTTATTTGGCCACATTGGGTCTTTGTTGCAGCAGGTGGTCTCCCTAGTGGCACACAGGTTTGATTGCCCTGCATGTGTGGGATCTTAGTTCCCTGACAAAGGATCAGACCAGGGTCCCCTGCATTGCAAGGAGGATTCCTAACTGCTGGACCACCAGCCCCTAGCTCTCCTCCTTTCCAGCATCCGGTAGGCCTACACTTCTCTGCCCACCCACCCTCCCACCACTCCAGTCACGTGCTCTGAAGAGTATACTGGGAGTGAGCCAGTGACTGGTTCACCACCTCCCCTCTTTGCCTTCTGCCAAGAAACAGACAATGTCCCAGGTGGCAGCTGCTCCAGGACCTAGGCCTGGAGTGAGGACAACAGAAAGAAAGGGTTGCGGCCAACCCACAGAGGAGGCAGGGTGAACAGGAGAAAGGATTCCACTGTTCGCAGCCAGGGCGCTTTGGTGACTGCCGCTGCCTCAGCTGACCTGGCCCCGCCTGACTAATCTGCCCCGATAGAGTACGGGTTTCCCTACGTGTTGTACTCAAGCAGCAATTCTTCCACTGTCCAAGTCACCAAGGGTAATGCTAAGCAGACCGCTGTTGAATCCATGGAAAATACTGCACCTTTAACGACACCAGCATCAGACAACTGCGTAGGAAAGCCCTAACGGATCGGGCCCGACTGCTGCTCTTTGAAAAAAGGCCGGCTTACAAGTGTGGTTCCTGCCTGGCATCTGGGAACTTGGATTTGGGGAGGGTTCCTAACACCCTGGTAGATCTCATTGTGTCTAAAAGTCTGTACAGACAGCGTGGGGTACGCCGAACACCTGCTTTCCTCCCGGAAGGCTGGAGTCCTGGTACACGCGAGGCAGAGGGCCCCTGTGTGACCAGCCTCCTAACCAAAACCCTGGGCAAGGAATCCCTAACAAACCTCCTACAAGACAAGTAGTTCCCATGCGTTGCCGCTGAGGGAACCGTGGACTTCCCATGTGACTGGGCTGGACTTTCGGGAGTCTGCACCTGGTGGCCAAGCACCTCAGCCCATGTGCTTCTCCCTTTTACTGATGTTATTTCATATAGTTTTGCTGTGATAAATTGTGGCCATGAACACGACCATAAGCGCAGTGAGTCTTCTTAGTGAATCGGCAAACCTAGGGATAGTCTACGGTACCCCAATTCACATCAGAATGAGTTCCTTTAACATCACCTGTGAGGGATGGAGAATAATACATATATTGGGGGGCACAGGTGCGAAAGGATAATTTCTTTATTATGTGTTACTGTTGCCCAGTTACTCCGTGTGGCTGACTCTTTGCCCATGAGGCTCCTCTGTCCATGGGATTTTCCAGGCAAGAATGCTGGAGTGGGTTGCCATTTCCAACTCCAGGGGTCTTCCTGACCCGGGGATCAAATTCATGTCTCCTGTACTGGCAGGCGGATTTTTTTTACCACTGAGTCACCTAGGAAGCCCTTCTTCATTACTAGGCTACAGTATAATATAAAATAATCTGTTCTCAATAAATCCACTTCTCTTTTATGACAGGAAAACCATGAAGGTTAAAGTTACAAAATATAAAGCTAAAGCCTTCATCATACTGAGGGTAAGTATCTTTCCACCCCACCCCCCCTCAGTTTGGCTGAGGTGCAAAGCACAGAAGCCAGATGGGTTGTCCCCAAAGGTTTTATTGAATTGTAAATAAGTGCATGTTTATGCAGGAATTGTTTTCACGTGAAGAACACCAAAGATCAAAGAAAAATAAACATACCATAATTATCACCAGCTGTATCTGACTTCTCAATCTGGATGTTCTGAGTGACTTTTGGACAAATTTCAATTTCTTTGTACAGCTGAAAATGACAAAGAGAAACCTAATTAGGACTACATTATAAATAACTTGTTAGAAACAGTCATCAATTTATAAATCTATTTTTTCACAACTGACATGACATCAAATTCTCATCACATCCCAGTATTTTTCTTGAATTGACCCCATTAAGACTTAACGTGGTAAACTTTTAAAAACTTATATTCCCAAATTTAGCTGTAGTTCCAGTTTCTAAATGATTCCTTGGCATACTTTGTATATACAATTTTTTCCCACCCTATATCTATCACAGACCTGAAAAATAATGCTAAGGTAATCAAAAATTTCCAGTACTAGAGAAAAACATTAACATCAAGAAGAGGTTATAAAGATCTTGATATGGAGTCCACAGAAATAGGAGACATCCCTGTGCTTCTGTTCATATGCCATTTTTGCTCAAAAAGTCCACAATATGCAGAGGAAAATTACAGCACTGAAACAGATAAAAAAATCATATAAATGACAATATTCTCTTCTAGTCACAGAATTATACAAAACTATTGAGAAAACTTAAGTACATAGATCAATCAAATCTCTCAGAAATCCAAGAAAAAATGGGAAAAGAGATAAGAGAAATTGGTGGTTTATTAAGAAATTTTATTTCAATTAATTTAATTGATACTTCACATTTTGATGGGCTTCCCTTGTGGCTCAGCTGGTAAAGAATCCACCTGCAATGTGGGAGACCTGGGTTCAATTCCTGGGTTGGGAAGATTCCCTGAGAAGGGAAAGGCGGCCCACTCCAGTATTCTGGCCTGGAGAATTCCATGGACTGTATAGTCCATGGAGTCACAAAGAGTCGCACAACTGAGCGACTTTCACTTTCACTTCTTTTAAGATTGACTGGTTTGATCTCCTTGCAGTCCAAGGGACTCTCAGGAGTCTTCTCCAGCACCACAGTTTGAAGGCATCAATTCTTTGCCTCTCTGCCTTCTTTAGGGTAATCTAAATCATAAATGTATGGATGTGAGAGTTGAACTGTGAAGAAAGCTGAGCACCGAAAAATTGATGCTTTTGAGCTGTGGTGTTGGAGAAGACTCTTGAGAGTCCCTTGGACTGCAAGGAGATCCAACCAGTCCATCCTGAAGGAGATCAGTCCTGGGTGTTCATTGGAAGGACTGATGCTGAAGCTGAAACTCCAATACTTTGGCCACCTCATGCGAAGAGTTGACTCACTGGAAAAGACCCTGAGGCTGGGAGGGATTGGGGGCAGGAGGAGAAGGGGATGACAGAGGATGAGATGGCTGGTTGGCATCACCAACTCGATGGGCATGAGTTTGAGTAAACTCCGGGAGTTTGTGATGGACAGGGAGGCCTGGCTTGCTGCGATTCATGGGGTCGCAAAGAGTCAGACATGACTGAGCGACTGAACTGAACTGAAAATCATAAATGGCTTTCCTGGTGGCTCAGATGGTAAAGAATCCACTTGCAAGGTGGAAGACCTGGGTTTGATCCCTGGCTTGGGAAGACTCCCTGGAGAAGGGAACAGCGGCCCACTCCAGTATTCTGGCCTGGACAATTCCATGGACTGTACAGTCCATGGGGTCACAAAGAGTCGCATGACTGAGTGACTTTCACTTTCACGTTTTGATGTCCAGACTTAGCATCACCATGGACCATAACTTATGAAGGTTTTATTTACCATGTGTTCTCACCCTTCACATGTTCTCTATGAGACAAATGTGATCCCTATTTTACAAAGGAAGAGAAAAAGGCTGCAGAGAAAGTACTTTCCTAAGATCAGAAAGCCAGCCTGGGCGGAGCTGGGATTTGAATCCAGGTTTCACTGGTTCCAACACGGAAGTGCTCCCCACTACACAATAATGCCTCCCAGACTGCCTCCTGGTGGAACTCAGGGGTACCGCAGTCAAGGGTGCAAGCCTTACTTCCATGGAACGAATTGGGAGGGTCCACACCACTGTGTGTAAAACCGACAGCTGGTGGGAAGCTGCTGACAGCAGAGGGAACTCAGCTCAGCGCTCAGTGATGACCAGCGGGGTGGGATGGGGGGATGGAGATATATGTATACATACGGCTGATTCGCTTTGTTGTAGAGCAGAAACCAACATAACATTGTAAACCAATTATATTCCCCCACACCCCCCAAAAAATCTTATTTCTTAGGTAAGCAAGTAGCAGTAGTGTTAGTTGCTCAGTCGTGTCCGACTCTCTGGGACCCCATGGACTGTAGCCCACCAGGCTCCTCTGTTCACGGAACTCTCCAGGCAAAGATACTGGAGGGGATTCCCATTTCCTACCCCAGGATATCTTCCTGACCCAGGGATCGAACCTGGGTCTCCCACACTGCAGGCAGATTCTTTACCATCTGAGCCACCAGGGAATCCCGAGGTAAGTAAGCCAAAGGCCATCTCCGAAAATTTATGATAGAAGTTCCAAAACAAATAAATGTGTCAGAGGCTCACATGGAATTTTTAAAACTGTCATTTAATTTCAAAATGAAAATCTCTTTTGAGCCAAAGTCAGTAACAGAAAGCTCTTCTTGAGCACTGAATAAGTCTCAGTGACTATTTAAACTAGTTCCCATCTTAGTCATTTGTCCAGGAATAATTTCATTCATGCCAAGTATGAAAAAAACCCAGGTTTCTTTCTGTTCACTTTCTTAGGGCAGTTGACAGGCAGGAGAGGTGAGCTGAATGCTTAGGAATCAGGAGCCAAGAAACAGGCTAAGCCAAGAGGCCGGGGTGGGAGAGGGGCTGGAAATGTTCCCCTCCAAGCCCAGAGCCTCTAGAACATCCGAATTTAACGCAACTTCTACCAAATTCAAAGTGCTAAGGGCATAACTTAATATCATTTTCTGTCTGTATACTTCAGAAAAAGTTCCATACCAATGCATTCTACATTTAGAAGACATCAGTTCTAACACTGATCTTTAGTTCAGAAAATACAGTCACCAAAATTATACATTACAAAATATAATCAATGCTATATTTTACAATGTCATGGAATGCTCAATAAAATGTTATGAAATGTACTTATTACTTCAACTTCTTTGGAACCTTAGTTTTTTTTCCATTTCCTTGAAAGCCAAACTCTCCCCGCTAGGTGGCAGTATATCACCATTTGTTTTGGTCATCTCCGGAAAGTTCCAAATGGCTTTCTACAGATCCAGTGGGAATACAGCTTCGTAAATAAGCTTTCCTATTCTTTCACAATATTGCCTCCTACTCTTCTTTGTAATTGGTGTGAAAGTCTTTGTGTTTTTTCACCAGTCTCAGACAATAACTTCGTATAATACTGGACCCTTGACTGTGTGGTCCTTAGGCCAGGTGAACAAAAACTGGATTTTTTAAATCTCTAAAGTATGTAAAATTTCAAGAAGGATCTGCACTTTAAAATACATTTTTAATGCAATCAGAATATCTGACACCAGAAAATTTTAAATTCCACAGTTTTAAACATATCTTTAGCAAAAAGCATCACACACATTCCCTATGCTATTAAATCAACGATGATGCATATTATTCTTTTCAAAAGCCAGATTAAAGACCATCAGATGTTAAAAAATGATCTGATTACCCTGTAACTTGGGTTGTCCAGTGAATGTCACATTCGTCTCTTACCAGGTCTTCTTGGGGCGCCTGGTCCAAGCCACTATCAGGCGCTGCCCGAACGACAGCTCACCAGCCTGAACCGTGTGTGGACCTGCGTGAATCATGCTCACCAGCCTCCTGCCTGTTCTCCCAGCCCCTTCCCCAAGGCTCATGGGCCGCACGTTAGCCACAGTGAGCCTATTAAGACAGGAGTCAAATAAAGCCCTTCTCCCTGGGGGTTGCACCTCTCACTTGCCTCCTGCTCCCCTTCTCCTCACCTCCTGGATTCAACACCACTCACCACCCCTCATTCACCCTCCCTGCTGATCCTCCTCAAACACTCGTAAACCACCACCGCCACCACCCCCTTCCCCAGCCAGGCCTTCCCCGGCTTTGTTCCCTGACCCCAGAACACATTCCTCCAAAACACCTCTAATGACTCACTTTCTCACCTCACTCACCACCCTGCTCAAACATCACGTCTAAAAGGAGCAGCATGATCACTTTCAGATGTCCATTTTTCTCTATCCATTTATATCCTAACCTTTTCTTTCCCAGCACTTAGCATCCCCGGAAATAAGTAGCCATTTACCTGTTTTTGTTAAGAATATTTACATATTCTTATATCTGTCTTCACAAACTTGGATGTATTTTCCATAAAGAGTAAAAATTTTTGTGTGCATCTCAGTGCCTAGAATGGCTAGCATGGTGCCAGGCACATAACAAATGCTAAATAAATATTTGCCAAATGAATCAATCGATCGCTCGATCAGGGTTGTTCCAACTCTATTCCTATTTGTCTTTTTAAGAAAAACATATTTAGTTATGGGTTTTCAAAAAAGCCAGTGCTTTTTTGAAAGCATTATCAGTCTACAGACTGGACCCAATAACCAACTAATTATGAAAAAGTAGCCAAGCAGGTATTGCTTATATTAAAGCATAATTAGCAAGTGAAAGTGAAAAGTCGCTCCGTCGTGTCTGACTTTATACAGCCCATGAATTCTCCAGGCCAGAATACTGGAGCGGGTAGGGAGTTCTCCAGGTCATCTTCCCGACCCAGCAATTGAACTGGGGTCTCCTGCATTGCAGGTGGATTCTTCACCAGCTGAGCTGCCAGGGAAGCCCATAATTAGCAAAGCAGGTTAAGTATAATACATAAGTAGAAGACTGACCATTCATGGTTTTTCATAAGCAAAGGAATCCAGAGCCCCACAAAATAAATCTACTAGATGCCCCCACCCCAAAAAAAAGATTTTTAAAATACAGTACGCACTTTTGCTAATAACTATTGATCTTCTAACTCAAGAATTTTTGACAAAACAATGGCAGAGAATAAGATGTTTTGGGACAGTCATCTATGAATGAGTCACTTTTCAGGACAGGACTTTAAACGTCTGTGAGTTTTGCTCATCCATCAGAAATATAATGGAGACAGGTTATGGAAACCAATTAGCCATGGGTGGTCTGATGCCTGTTCAGTAAGGGTCAATAAATAAAATATCTGTAAAATCTCAAAAAGCACCCAGAACACCGTGTGTTCAGAAACCCTCTGCCCTAGAATGACATCTCACCCAATTTAATGGCCAAAAGCAGAGATTGGAAACCATGGATGTATGGATATAATTCAAGGGGTCTGTGAACTGGGATGCTGAAAAAGCCTGAAATTTTTATATTCACTAACCTGTAACTGAAACGTAACATTTCCTTCAATTATTAATGAACGGAAGCAACAAACACGGCAACGTAAGCAGTGTGTCTGTGACCTCGTCACAACCAGAAATCACAGTGATTTTTACACCACATTCTAGTTGCTGCTAATATCTCAAAATATTACTTATGCTCATCACTACTTCAGAACAATGGCAGGTGTCAGACCAACCACTGTCTGATGATTTAATGAGCTATTAAGTAAGCATGTGTATTATCTATAATTTTTTAAATATCTTTCATAACTAATCAACACCATTAGGCCATGGGTAATCCTATGTATTCTATTTCATGGAACTGAAAACATTATTCTGAAATGGGATCTGCAGATTGTACCAAGCTGCCAAAGATATCCTAAGAACAAAAAGTTTAAAATCTTGGTAAAAACAGAGGTGCCCATTAGCAGTACTCACTCACAATCTGAACAAAGTGAGTAAGAGTATAACATTTCCTCCCCGAGGAATCTCAGAGCTGGAGACCTTCTGCAACTGGCAAGAAAGAATACCATGGTCTCCCTGTATTTCAGGGTTTTGTTTTTAAATGGCAATTGTAACATGTACATAGCAGTTGTAGATAACAAACAGAGTAAGCTTGTTAGTCTCCTATACTGGATGAAACCACACAATGGCCAAGACTTAAAAATAATAAAGAAATCAATATAATTTCAAAAGGTATGTCTTAAACATTCTCCTGTATATAAGATATGAAGAACATGGAAATTTCTTAGGCTAGATCCCTGTCATTTAGGATATAAAAGATTCACTAACTCCAAGATACAAACTACATGCTCTAATAGCTATTTCAGTGTGTTAACAGCAAAGCACTTTCCTTTCTTAAGTAAGAAAATGGGTTTTCTTTCTTCTACTCACAGAGCACAGAGTCAGGGCTTTCCCCATGCCAGAGAAAAAAATAAATCAGCCACTGTTAAAAGTACCTTTCTCTGCGTTAAACTTTATGATTTAAGTGATGGTTGAAAAATGGTCATTTTGTTCTTCTTCTATTTCATGACATGATAAGAATGCTATAAAACGCACACCCTCTCTTATATTTCATTAAAAACACTTAAAGGGACACAAGGGAAGTTTTTAAGAAGACAGAAATGTAAATTATGACTCTAGTGGTGGAAACACCACGGTCTGTATACATTTGCCAAAACTCACCAAACCATGTGCTCAGAATTGATGTTTTATTGTAGAGAAAGCAAACCTCAAGAAAAGTTGATTAGAAACACAATTCTCTACTAAACGGACTACATTTTAAATCATGCTTCCCTTTTTCAAAAGGAGACTTTTCAGGTCTAAGTTTTCAGTTCTGTTTTCCATGGTGAAAGGCTGTCTGAAGTCATACTGTTATCATTCACAGAGCCATGGCAAGCAGTTCAGTGACCCCCAGAGAAATGACTAAGTACAGGAAAGAACAAACTCCAAGAGAAGGGGCCTGGCTCCCAAAATGTTTCTTTTCTGGAACTGAAAAAAGCACCCCTTGGCTAATAAAAAAGGAACTGGTCATCATTTTACCGTATTACCATGACCACCATTTATTGAGCATCTACTATGTGAACCATGATCTTTAATCTTTGCAAAATCCTACAAAGTATTAATCACCACATTTTTGTTGTTGTTGTTGGGTTTGGCAAAGACCACATAATTACTAAGCAGCAGGGCCAGATCCAGTTCAGAACCCAAATCCCATCATGAAACTCAAACCTAGATAACTATGCCCAAGAATCTATACAAATACAATTCCAGAAGGCCAGGACATATAATTAGTTAGCAGCTTTTTTCACCTAACAGGATTTTACCCATCAATTTCAACATGCAGGGGGAAGTTATACAAAGTTGGAGCTAGTACTTTTTCTCTGACAACAGCCAACTTATCTTTGAGTCACCCATTTAAAACAAAAGACTGTCAACACGGTAAGGAAAGCTAGGAATAACTAAAATTCTATCTGAGAGTCAGTTCTGGATTTCAATTTTTCATGATAGCACAGAACTGTTCCCTGCATAAACTAAGGTGGCATTTCCATCCTGCAAAAAATATTGTGATAGGTAAGGCCATCTCCACAAATATAAGAGCGCGGAATGAGGCTCATTTATTTCAGAATTTGTTCCACTCCACCAACCATAATTAGCATGAGCATACATATAATTTAAAAATAATCTCCTACAGAATGTAAGTGGACAACAGTCATAAACATTACCAGCTCATAAATGTCCTCCTCAGGCTTCGGCACATAATGTTGCATTTTGTTTTCTATTAGAAATTTCAGGCGCAGGTAATGAGCAGAATGATCCAGTTTATGTGCCTAGGACCGGAAAAAAAAAAAGAAAAGAAGAGAAAAGAAAATGTCTGTTCAATAGTAAATAGATATAATTAGTTCTCCACTGACATACTGTCATGTATCCCTGAGAATAACAGGGATTGATTGCTGGAGGGGGAAGTGACATTTCTGTATTTATTAAAATGTTTATATCCCAAACCCAAATTATATTCATTGAACATATTAATAACATCTCATGAGTATCTCACATTCACTGGAAACAAATAAGTCACATATTCACTTCTGCTTATCTGATTCATTCCCTTCTTCAACACCAGGTTTGCAAGAAAACTTATCAGATCCAAAATGCTTTTAAACATAATTTCTAACACACATAGGTGATTAGAGAAGAAAAGGAACAAGAAAGGCCAGAGAGGATTTACAGTGACAGAAGGAAGCTGTGCCCAGGCAAAGTTGTTTTCTTAGCCACATGGGGACCCTGGGGATAGTTAACAGTTCATTTGCAAACGAATCAGTGTATAGACAAGGCATTTGGATTCAGTCTTATTTATATACACCCCAAGTGAGACTCCCTCCAGGCACTGCAGACAGGCGTGTGTCCAACTCTGGAAACACCCTGAACGACTGGCCCAAAAAAAACAATTCTAAAACAGATCGAATTTTCCAGGATCAAAATTTCCAGGCCTCCTGCACTGGTCGGAATGGGTCAAATAATTCTTTTCTACCTAGAAAGTCATTTGTGAATGAACTTTGTGAAAAAAGCAACAGTAGCCACCTGGTTTTATAAATAACATCCTCAATTCACATTCAAGAAGATGCGAAGGAAAAAGGAGGGAAAAAAAACGTTCTTCAAAAGTTACAAGGCAACATGAAAATGTATTGCTAGAAAGAAAAGGCTTCCCTCAAGTCTTTCTTTTTTAAAGCATCCTTATCTTTTAGAGATTTATCTGAAAGTACTACTAGTAGATAAAGATATGAATTCTAGAATTTGCTTCCCACCATCCAGGATTCGAGTCAGTGAGTAAATAGATGAAACATAATTTGATATTCTAGAACCCAGGTGTTAACTACATGACTGGCTACTCTTTTGTAAGTCTGAAATTTTCATAAACACAACATCATCACTTCACAACAGAAACTCAACTGAGGAGAATTCTTTCAAAGTAAGTGAAATTAATTTTTCACTGGCTTAATACTCTATTTACCTTCTCCCTCAACCAAAATTTGCTGGGAAAGATTGAGGGTAGGAGGAAAAGGGGAGGAGAGAGGATGAGATGGTTGGATGGCCTCACCGACTTGAAGGACCTGAGTCTGAGTAAACTCTGGGAGTTGGTGATGGACAGGGAGGCTTGACCTGCAGCAGTCCATGGGGTCACAAAGAGTCAGACACAACTGAGAGACTGAACGGAACTCAACCAAAATTTTAAAGCTAAAGTAAGAACATTTCTGATATTTATTCCAATAAATATTCAATTACACCCAACAAACCCTGTTGAAGTGTGCCAGACACTGTGAGAAGCAATGCCAATAAGGGAAATTAATAAAACATAAGTGCGGTCATCAGGAGTGTGGGAAGGGGCATGCAGAACATAGGAGGTGGGGACACTGGTAACTTTGCTTCGTAAATGAGTATACATGCAAGACAGCGATCCTGCATTGTCAAGAAAGTACAGTTACAGACAGTAGAAGGGACTTTGTTCTAAACACCTAGCCAAACGACAAAGATGTTTTCTATAGTGATTCTTGGGAACCTCCAACGTGCATCCTCTTCCTAGTAATGTGATGGTTTGGAGTCACAGCCTGGACACAGCACCACGGAGCCAGCATCTTCCACGCACAGGCTTCGGGCTTTTGCTGTGGGTTGTTGTTGTTTAGTCACTCAGTTGTGCCCAACTCTTCTGCAACCCCCTGGACTGTCGTCCACCCAGCTCCTCTGTCCATGGGATTTCCCAGGCAAGAATACTGGAGCGGGTTATGCCACTTCCTTTTCCATTGCTGTGGGTGCTGAAAACCAGATGCTCAATGACTCCCAGACCCAAACTGTCCTTGCAAAATAACTAGGGTGGATGGATAAACCTGGGAAACAAAGGCAGGGGAGCTTCAAAGTGTGTTAGCTACTACTTCTCAGAGAGCCACAGAGACAAACAACAAAGTAATAATACTTAAGAGTGCTGTGATATGCAAGAAAAGTTTACCTCACAGAGATAGAAGCTGCAAATGTTTCCCATGGACCAAGACACTCACAGAAATCTTTAATTATTAATAGAAGCAAAATATTTTGCTTCGCCATCTATTTCCAACTGAGGTGGGAGGGAAAGGGAAATGAAACTTCATGGGGTCTTGGTCAACAGGAACAAATCCACTGGGAAATCTTATTGTCATCATCATCCAAATTTGTGGACATTCCCAACAGAGCTGCCACTTAGAGAGTCTTCTGGAAACCAGACCCGAATAGCAACCTCACCCAAGACTCCTGAAACCTCAGCGTGAGAGACAGTCCACTGGCAGACACCAAAGGTCTTAAGGTGGTTTTGATGGAGGCACCATCCCTTAAACGCCACCATGCTGAAAACATTGATACAGATGTACAAAGAACAGTAAACAAGAGCCTACACTTTGAAGTGCTTAACAAAGAAAGAGAACAGAACGATGGTGAAAGAGTGGTTCTTACCACCTTCCCTCCACCACCTTATTTTCAATCTTCTTTAAGTTACAATAATATCTTGATAACTTAGAAAGATAAAAGTGAGCACACACAACAAACACAAAAATGATAAGGGTCTTCCTTGTAACCCAGGAGTCTATGGTTTGATCAGTAAATAGTTACCCTAAAACTGGGACTTTGAGTCCCATTACCAGTGAGTCTTCTCATTTTGGGAAATGTTTCTCAATTATGAGCCCTAGCGAGTCATGGCTGGTCTAACATAAAGAGAAAATCCTAATGAACTAAAATTATCAGAACTCTCAAGAATTTCAAGATTCTCCACTATTTGCAAGTCAATATCAAGGAGCTTTTTTTTAAAAAAAAAAACAACAACAACAACAACAAAAAAAAAACAACTTACCATGTTTGTAACACATCTATGTGCAAGAATTCCAAATATTAATGAATATTTTAAGACAGTAATTCTACGATGTGGCCTGCATTATTTTTTGTTGTGGCTGTTCAGTCACTAAGCTGTGCCCTGTATCATACTTGTAAAATTTTCAAGAGAAAATCTCCTAACTCAAGAGAAATTCAGACAGGAAAAAACTTAAATAGTCCAAATTTGTTTTCCAACATTTACTTACTTAAGTTACTTAGCATTTGATTCATTTTGAGACAATGAAGCCACAAATTATACCATAAAACAAATGTTATTTAGTTTAGTTGGCATACTTCTTAAAAATTTACATGTTTCTATGACTCCTCCAAAGGATGAAATATAAAACATAAGGTAGGTATTTTCAATAAGTAATCTGAGCCCATTAAAACAGATACTATACTCTTCAAATCCATCAACATTTTGTTCTTTTCTGCTCATATTCTTCCATTTCAGTCAAACTTCTTCAGAAAACATAAATGCATGCACTTAGGACATACAGAGACCCATGCATGCACGCGCGCGCGCACACACACACACACACACACACACACACACACAGTGCTACTGCAGAATTTCCAAAGGTATTTATTCTTCCCTTCAAGATGATCTTTTTATTTTTTTTAATGCCCACGTTCATTAGGAAAAGGTCACAGGTCTACACGGTAAAGGCATGAAAAAGATGCCCACGGTCACACGTGAATAATAACAGTTTAGGATGAATGAATGAATTTCTTTGTAATTATTTTAGTGATTGCAATGATCAGAATATATTCACAACCCACAGGCCAACATGCTTCCTGCTATATTTAGTAACAATCACTTTCATAACATTCAAAGCATGAATTGCACATGAAATGTAGATCTTGAAACAGTTACTATACCAGAACTGGACTGGTGCTCGGATGGCAGATGACAGACTGATGTGAAATGATGTGGATCAGACAGAATAGGAAAGAGAATGAGCTGAATGCAAGAGACAGAAGAAAAAGATTGATTATTAAGTATCAGTGAGAGCACCCATCACCAACATTGAGAACAGCAATAAAGAAATAAAAGACAGACAATTCTGACAGTCACCGTTGTTTTTTGGTCCCTCCTCTAAGGGCGGGGGGGGAATCACTCAATGTTAATTAGATCATTAATAACATGTGGCACTGTTTTCCCTATTATCTCTTTCCCTCTGAAGAATAAAATCGGCTCCACTAATTACAAGAAAGTGTTTCCTAAAGAAGCAGTCAGCTTCAGAAGGCACCTGGCCCTGGGCACACTATAATTTACCCTACACAAATGCTTTTCTGGGGACCATCAATTTCTTACAGTGCACACCAAAGTTTTCTGTTTTTAAACTCAAGAGATGTAAGAGTGTTCCACACCATATTGCTTTCATCTCTAGTTCTATGTTTTGGGGGCAGGGGGGGTGGGGGGGAGAATCTGAGGATTCAAGAAAAACAATAAAAACCTTTTATTGTTAGAGAAAGGGATGTATGTCACAATGACACCATTAAAATTCCATCAAGTGATAAAACCCTTTATGGGGCAGCTGGTCTAACTCATTATTTAAAGATGGTCTCTAAGTTGCCCTGACAATATTATGCCTCCTTCATTCCCTTAGTTTCTATCAAAGCAAAAGCTTGAAAAGGACCTAAAATCACTATTTCCCCTGCTCACTGTTTAACCTTCCACCAATGCTTATTGTTAAACTCTGACGCACCCTCCAATTCCTGAGAGAGTCTAATGCCAGTGTATACAGGAGGCGCCAGAGCAATGCTACTCTTTGGAAGGCCCCTCCAGAGTTCAGCTTATGTGAAAAACCCAGAGCCCTACTTCTGACACCTTCAGCTGCAGTTCTGAGAATAACTCCCACAGCTTGGCAGAATATTAATGGGTCTCTAAAGAATCATGCTAATCTATAAATAAAAGGATGCAGAAATCCTCAATAGACTAATTTCGTTAAGTAATTAAAATAAAAAATGTGAACAGAAATACCACTATCTTTAAAAAAGCTAGAATTCGTGTACATGAAGGAGTCAAAGCACGCAATGGTGTATCATTTATTTTTAACACCCATGTGGGGGCTGATTTTCAGCTTTGCCCTGAAACAAATGGTCCTTCTACTTTTCCTCTGGAGAGATGATCTGATTGATAGGCTTATTTGAGCCAGAGTGTTCTAGTTCTCCTTCACGTGAAGCCAGATTTTTCCCTTACCAAGTCCTAGTGATTTGTACTTTTTGTTAAGTACAAAAATTGCTGATGGCAGAAGAACTGAGTTACTAGTTGAGATAGTGAAAGTTATTCCATATTTATAAACCACTTGTATTGAACGAGGGCTTCCCAGGTGGTGCTAGTGGTAAAGAATCCGCCTGCAAATGCAGGAGACATAAGAGAGTTGGGTTTAATCCCTGGGTCGGGAAGATCCCCTGGAGGAGGGCATCGCAACCCACTCCAGTGTTCTTGCCCGGAGAATCCCATGGACAGAGGAGCCTGGCGGGCCACAGCCCGAAGGTCTCTACAGTCCACAGAGTTGGACATGACTGAAGCAGCTTAGCATGCACATGTTGAATGAGAAGGTTCAAAAACATCATTGGATTCATCCGGCTTCTTCTAGGATGAAATTATGACAAGGTTTCCACTTTCCCTTTAGTGATCTCAGAGAAGACCATTTCACTCCCCAAAGAAGATATTCTAGGCTCTTACACCCTTCATGGACCATCCTTCCAGATGACTGATAGCTCTTGCAACCATTTACTTGGCACAAAGGAAGCCATCCAAGTTTGGAGCAGCCAGCTAGAGATTCAAAACCTCCTTTGCAGGCCTTCCTGGTGACTCAGTGCTAAAGAGCCCACCTGCCAAAGCAGGAGACAGAGGTTCGATCCCTGATCTGGGATGAGAGCACATGCTACGGAGCAACAAAGCTGAGGCCCCCAACTACTGAGCCTGTGCTACGGAGCCTGGGGCACAACTGCTGACCCGAGCACCCTTGAGCCTGTGCTCTGCAACGAGAAGCCACGGCAACGAGAAGCCACGGCAATGAGAAGCCATGGCAACAAGAAGCCTGCATGCTGCAACCAGAGAGAAGCCTCCGCTTGCCGCAACTAGAGAAGAGCCCAACGAGCAACGACAACCCAGCCCAGCCATAAAGTAAATAAATACATAAAAGTATTGAAAGGGGAAAAAACCAAAAAACCTCCATCGCAAGTGACTGACCGTGATGTGAGCTCAGACAAGGAACCAGGGCTTTCTGAACCTCACCTTCTCATCTGTACAATGGGAACGTACCATTTCTTCTCAGACTCCATACGACTACCAAATAAGACTATTAATGCTACTAATTAGGTAAAAGAAAACCCCGACATGTAAGAAAAGTCCTGTTCTTTCCTCTTTCCCTTCTCTCACTCAAGGCAATCCAGTTCATCTAGCTGTCACTCAAGGAGGATCAAAAAATGAAACTGGGCTTACCGTGAAAACAATCACGAAGTTTCTATAACTTAAGGTGTAAGTAGAGGAAGGGAGTTCAATCACTTGCCACTTCAAAGGAAGAGGCTAACTGTGTGTTCACAGGAAGGAGAATTTCTCATCATGGACTGCAAATTTGACATTTATTTCAATGTTTCCCTACCCTAACAATGCCCATGGTGTATTAGAAACTGCCAAAGAGCAGATTACAAATAGTGCACACAATAAAGTGTTGTGTTCATTGCTCAGTCGTGTCCAACTCTTTGCAACCTCATGGACTACAGCGTACCAGGCTCCTCTGTCCACGGGATTCTCCAGGCAAGAATAATGGAGAGGGTAGCCATTCCCTCCTCTAAGGGATCTTCCTGACCCAGGGATTGAACCTGCGTCTCCCGCACTGCAGGCAGATTTTTAACCATCTGAGACACCTGGGAAGCTCTGTGCACATACTATATGATGCCACTGAATACATGTATGTGTGCATGTAGCAAACAGAAAGCAGGGACAAACACCAAAATGTTCACCAAGGTGATTTCTGAATTTTGTGAGCAAGAGTGCCTTAATTTTCGGCTTTGTTTTTTACCTAAATTCTCTAAAACTTGTGCAATGAGCATGTAATAGGCTTTTCACAAGTCTATCAAGAACACACGGTGCAAGAAGCTACTAAGAGAATCCCTCTCCTCCTAGTGCAGAAGAATTCATGTCCATCTATTATGCATATTATCACAAGGGGATCCAATACTGCTCTGGAATGAAATGAAGGTGTTCTTTCAAGAACCCTCCTCTGCCACCTGCTTCTGAGTGTCCGTGGAGTCCTCCAACGCAAACAGCCCAAGTGGCCTCATACCTTGCAGATCAGCTCCAGGGTGTCCCGGGCTGTGTCCCCCGGCCGGACGACCGTCAGGGCTGGCTGATTATTCGGTAGACAGAACCAGGACGGGGTGAAATACTCGTGGACCCAGATGTCACAGTCGGGATTGTGCTGGTGGACGGCAGGTAAGACCATTTCTTTCTCCCTCTAGGATAAGAAATAAAGTTAGCAGAGCAGCAAGTCAGTCTCTGAGGGTCTCAGATCCCCTGGTAGCACATGGGGATTATCCAAGAAAAGGGCCTGGGGGCAAAAGTGTGGTGGCAATGGTGAAGGACAGAGGGGACTCTCAGAGAGAGCAAGAAACTATAGAGAAAGGAGCTTTCTGGGGGTGCACGAGATGTCTCAGGTGAGACGCAGACCTCACACCTGACCCATGGCATCCACAGGTGGGCACTGCATGACTGAGTGGGTATCAAACTTTGGCAGAAAGAAAGAAACGGGTCATCCGTTCAGTTCAGCCTTCTTGCTGTGATTTCTTCCACAAACCCATTTCAAATTTAGAGCTGAGAGTCCTCTGGCAAGATGATGTACCCTGATGAGCTGTAAGTTTCAAAGGTGAATAGGAGGCTCCAAGGAAATTCTTAAAGATGGTGTTCCAACACAAGCTACTGACAACCAGCATCATTTCTGTGCTCACATTTAACCTCTGGCACAGCTCCACGAGAGACAGAGAGCTACATTTACTTTATGAGGTGCAGAGAACTCCACAGATGAGCTTTCTGCCTTTTCTCAGGCTGTGGCCATCAGTCCATCCTCTGAATTGGGGAATAGTACCAAGTTTCTAAGAGTGGGAGGAGCCATGTCCTACCTACGTAGTCAGCAGCTGGGTTATATCTAAGCCAGCTAAACATCTAAAGCAAAAAACACTCCACAGGTTGATGAAATATTAGGAACCTCGTCTCTCTGGAGTAAGCAAAGAAATAATTTCTTTCGATTTTAGCAAGGTAACAGTAATGCTGATGCTCAACAGGTGGTAAGAAATAAGCCTTGATTATTGGTTTATATCCAGGGATTGGTAAATATGTACCCGTAGATTACTGAAAATGTGCTGCCATCAGCAGATTATAAGAACAAACAAGGTTCCCAACGGCAGCCTGACAGTTGGTACTGTAACACCTTCCGTGTGTAAAAAGGTCAGATCCCAGAATGGGAGACATGTTTCTGTAAAGGCTACTAAACTAAACTCTTCAATGGAGAAGACAATTTCAGCTCTGCCTTTGAATGGCTTGGCTTTCACAGATAAATTGAACCCCAGGGAAGGCACTGTCACAACACAATCAACTTGCCCAAAGCCCACTAACTATAATTGGAAACGTCCCACTCTGTCCCCACGTGCTACCTCAAAGTGCTCTTAGCACTAGACCAGCCCAAATTTTGCATCTAAACTGTTCTTTGAGCACAAGGCATTCCAGCCAAGGAGTAAAACTAAAGGGGTATCTCGGAAAAATGAAAAGAGTGACAGAAATCCAATGGAACAATTTTTGCAGTTTCCAGGATCTGTGTGCCTAGGGAAAACATCCCTACATTAAAAGTGCACTAATTATGCTATTCAAGATGAATTATTTAACTTCAGACATGAACATAGAAACTGCTTGGATTGCACATAAGGACAATGATTTAACTTCAAGAGATTTCATCAGAAAGAGACAGTGGTTATTGATGAGTATTTCCACGGACAGCCATCTTGATATCCACAATGACATAATCCAGGAGGAGTTAGGTATCAAAGGGAGAAAAAGGTCCCTCCGTGACCACACTTCCCCCCATTCCCCCCCAGTAGCCAGAACCCTGATTTCAGAGGCTCAGTTCTATCTAGAACATGGGACAACCCACTGCTTTGTTGCGTGGCAACTGAAAGCTGAACTCTATCATATTGATTCTGAGTCAGCGAATAGAAGGATCATACCAAGGTCACATTATCAGCATCAGAACCCCCACCCCTTCCCCCCAAGAAAGAGCCTGTTGGTATCACCATTAGGGTCTTTCAAATGAGGGATGTCCATTCATTTAGAGGCTGAAAATAGCAGCCTAGAAAAAAAAAATCAATATTCTTTATGGGCTTTCAATCAGAGCAGTTTGAAAGACCCTTTTAAATCCGAGCACAAGATTAAACCAAGTCTGGAGATTTATAACTGGATGCTTGTCTTGGGAGGCAAATGCATGTTTTATTTTTAAAACCATTAGAACAGTTCTTTGAAATTAATTGAAACAAAATAGCATGTGTGGGTAGAGAGGGAGACCAGTACCAACTCACCTCTTGAGAAGGAAGTTGTTTACGAGAGGAATTGACAATGGCATAAAATATTCTGCTACCCAGAACCCCAATTTCCTCCCATATTCTAGATGGAAACAAACATTCAAATGATAATTACTGAAAATGTTATGTCAGCAGGTGAATGTCTTACTGTAATCGTTTTCCATCTTTTCTCGACCAGTTATATAATTTTAAAGGACTGATTATTGCAATGTCTAATACTGAGTCTACTTAATTTTAGGATCCCAAGAAACCATTGCACTGTGTAATGTTGATATATTTGTGGTACTTTTAGAAAAGGAACATGTGTTTATTTTTACCTTGCCATCTGGAACAGTGTCATCAAATATTCCCTCTAAAGATTTCTTTACAGCCTCAGTTCCCTCACCGAACACCTGCATATACAAAAGTATCATCTTAAAAAGGAATTTGGGCAAAAGGGCAGATGAAGCATGAGAAGAAGATGGAAATGGGCATGGCTATTAGAAAACATTACAAAAGTTTCACATACTCTTACATCAAACCCTCAAGTAGGTAAAGTAATTTACAAGCTAGCAGACCATGAAAACCATTCCTTTGTCAGGATCACTCCCCAAATCCTGGACAATTTTTTAAAATTGGCTTATTAGAGCTAGATTTTTCTTTAAATTTAGATGAATTAGCTTACAAATAGAATGGACTGGATTCTTTCACAATGAAGAGTTTCAGCTACAGTGCCACACACCTAATCAGATATTTACCAAGGATAATTAGCTTACATTTTAATCCTCAGAACTACGGGGACTTCCCTGATGATCCAGCGGTTAAGCCTCCACATTTCCAATGCAGGGGGCATGGGTTCTATCCTCAGTTTGGGAACTGAAGTCCCAAATGCCACGAGGTGTGGCCAAAGAATTTAAAAATAAACAAATACATAAATAAAACACTTAAAAATCCTCAAAACCTGAGAACATACATTTAGAATTATATTACTGCAACACCGTGGAAAAGTTTCTTATTTAAAAAATAGAAACCTGTCTACCCTTGGAAATTTAATGAATCCTACAAACTTAAAGATATGATTGTGAATTGGAAGATTAGGTTTGACATATATATAGTACCATGTGTGAAAATAAACAGCTAGTGGGAAGCTGGCGTATAGCACAGGGAACTCAGTTCGGTGCTCTGTAATGACCTAGATGGGTGGGATGAGAGATGGATGGGAAGGAGGTCCAAAAGGAGATATGTGTATGTATATAGCTGATTCACTTCATTGTACAGCGGTTACTAATACACCATTGCACAGCAATTATAATTCAATTTAAAAAAGATATGACTAAAATCACATCAGGGTACCAATGCCGCTAGGTAGTCAAAACCTGAACACGTGAACGTGAGAAATTTTATATACTGGCTCTCAACTGATGGTGCACTGTTGGTGTAAAGTATGTAATTAGGAAAAAGTTTTTGCTCCAAAGCAAGTGAGATATCTAGAAACATACAATTTTATCTGTTTCAAAGGACTAAATTAACAAGCAAATTTCTATTGGTATGCTTATGGCCAAGAGGTTTTTTACAACTCTTACTACAAGACAGAATAACAAGATCTGGTTATATAACATTACATGATCCTTTGATTAGAGGAAATAGCTAAAACTTCTTTTGGCAGGCATATATTTCAGCAGCAATGGACTATAACATAAGTGGGTACCCATAAAGCAGAAGCATATGAACGAACTAAAGCTCCTTTTTTAAGATATTTTTTATTATATTTTATTTATTTATTGGCTGCTCCATGTGGCACGTGGGATCTTGGTTCCCAAATCAAGGGTCGAACCCATGCCCTCTGCAGCGAAAGCACAGAGTCTTGACCACTGGACTGCCAGGGAAGTCTCTGAAATAAGGCTTTTAATAGAAGAGAAATGCAACTCAAGTTGCCAACTACAAATCCTGGCATATATTTATAGTGATGGTCTGAGCTGCCTGTAAGGCCAATGGATGCACACAAAACAACACTGGCACCTCCCAAAACAAGGGGAGAAATGCTGGCTGCTAATGCCACCTTTTTGCATGTTTAATCAGGAGTCATCAGGTCTTGTGTGTGATTTTTTCCGCTGAAATATTGACTTTCCTCCAGTTTGTTCTTCGAATTTACACAGAAGCAAAACCCCAGGCAGCCAACTTGACGCACTTCTCTCCCCAAAGACCAGAGAACACCCAGCGTGACCACTCAGGCTCTCCTCATGTGCTCACTGCTTCTACATCCCAGGTAGACACGATGAGCGTGATGGGCAGCTAAGGACTTAGCACCTCAGCTTTCAGGCCTAATTTCTCTCTTAAATGTCATTCCTAAGTAAACTAATGGCTGAACTAGCCAAATACACAAGACCTTTTTGTAATGAGTCAGTCAATGAACCTGTCTCACTTTGCATAAGGGCTCAGGGTGAACAGGTCAAACTGGCAATCCTAATCATGACCTCAAAATGCTCAGTGCCTCTGCAGCTCATGGACTGGACATTCTCCCCCTCTCCTATGTTCTTTCCAGGTCTATCATCAAAGCCGCTCTGGGGCCACTTGTTTTTCAAAGCCAAAGGAGGAGGATAACAATGACAATGGAAAGAGAGTTCCCCAGAAGTAACTCCGGCAGCAAAGTGGTCTTCGCTTGTAAAAGTCAAAGTGATGAGGCCAGAGCATTTGGGTATTAGAGACCCAGTGATGCAGCACCCTAGGGGGGGTACCCCTCATGACACCCTGAGATAGGTCCTCTTCAAGCCCTGCTACCGTGGGAGATGGAAGTCACCATGGTGAGTGAGTACTCTCAGACTCCTGGTTCCTCGAATTGGTAGGCACTCATTTTAATGTCAACCCCAAATAGTCAAGGGCAAAGAAATCATCAGATTGCCCTGGAGGTGGCCTTTGATCCAATGCCAGAGGAAGCATAAAAAGACTGCTCAGGTGCCCACTTGGCTTCATCATCAAGCCCTGCTTTTTTCTGGAAGTCTCAGGAAGAAGTGCACTTTTAGTCCGTCTATCATTAACCAGGGTTTGGAAAGAATGCAGGTGGGGGACGGGAGCTTGGTGATACACTAATAGCAGAGTTCAGTGTTCTGGGTGTACATTATCTATTTAAAGCATCTAGCACAACTAACTTCTTTGCTTCAGCTAGCTGAAGTGGTATCACACTGGGTATCAGTCAAGGAACAATGCATGAATGCATGCACATCCCAAAGTGATGCGTCCGTGCAAATAACCTATGCTTGCTTTCTCATCCACCCTGGAACCTACCTGATTGATGCTTGGGCGTCCCTGCTTCTTTTTAGAGGTAGTGTCCAGACCCCAAAGAGAAGAAAACCTGCTCCTTCTCTTGCTTGCGGATCGGGACATGGCCTGAGTACGTCTTCTGACTCCAGTTTCACCAGTGCGGGCGGCCACCTACGGACGACAAGAGGGAACATCAACAAGATGTAGTCAGGACCACTGAGCCCAAAGTCCCCGCTAAGTCCCACCCTCCAAAAGTCTCATGTCAGCCCACACCGAGCCCACCACCCAAAGCCTTTCATCCACGACTCACATATACAGGAACTTTGAGGGTCCTTTCTAGATTCGAAATATGAATGAAAGCTTGGCAAACTCAGTCGCTGTCTGAAATAATCAGTTGCTGTTGTTCAGTTACTCAGGCATGCCTGACTCTTTGCAACCCCATGGACTGCAGCACACCAGGTTTCCCTGTCCTCCACTATCTTCTGGAGTTTGCTCAGACTTTCGTCCATTGAGTCGGTGATATCCAACCGCCTCATCTTCTGTCACCCCCTTCTCCTCCTGCCCTCAATCTTTCCCAGCACCAGGGTCTTTTCCAATGAGTCGGCTCAGTAAAAATACATAATAACAGGAACAGAATGTATGCCAGGTTTCCAAGAAATTAGATGTCCTTCTGGTCACAGTCCCAAACTCTAGCATCAAGTTAAACTAACCATACTTTTTTGAGATTCTCTCTAAGTGATGCAGAGTTGTTCCTACCCCCTAACAAAAAACAGTGACTGAGTGTCAGCAAAAACAGTGAAAACAGCGCATCTGGGTGCCTGTGATTTTGTACTGAATCTAAATTTACCCATCTCTTCTATTTCGTTTTCTCAGAATTACATAAAATTACTTTCCTCATTAAGCAAGCGATGGTCATCCCCCAATATTAATTACTCCTTGGCCTTAGTCAGAGAAATCTCAAAAAAAGTCGAGCATCTGGCTGCCCCAAGTGGACTTATTTTCCTTGTAGCAGGGCGCGGGATAGTGATGAAGTTCTGGTTAAGGGGAAGTAAAAAGGTTATTTATAATTTCCAGGAAGGATCCTCAAAGGGAGGGGGTTTTCCTTTATCCTTCACTCCCCTCTTTCCTAAAAAAGGTCATGTTAGCTAGTTCAGGACATTTAGATGGAAGCATTTTCAAGGATTACAGAATAAAACAGAAGGGATTCAGGTCCATGAAAGATGGTGAAACTATGCCTTGCATGTTCTATGTTTAGATGAAACAGGAATAAGAGTTGTATTTCCTCAATCATGACTTTGTAAAATATTTAATTTCAAATATGCATAGAAAAGGCTAGAAGACGTTTTCCTCCTTATTTTTATAGGATATATTTTACACAGCAAAAGAAAGCAAAAAAATGTTTCCAAAAACATGAAAACTACAACCATTAATATTTGGTTACATCCTTCCAGACTTTATTTCCAAGCAAATACGTATATAATCTTTTTACAAAATGGAAATGTACTAAATGCATTTGGCAATTCTGTCATCTACACTTAAAATGTGATACTCATCTTTTTATTGAAACAAATTTTAATGTTGGAGGGGAAAACTTTTTTTTTTTTAAAGGAAGCTAACCTCCACTGAGATATCTGCAAGGCACCAGCGTGCATGCTCAGCAATTCAGCTGTGTTCCACTCTCTGCGACCCCTACGGACTGTAGCCCACCAGGCTCCTCTGTTCATGGGACTTTTCCAAGCAAGAATACTGGAGCGGCTTGCCATTTTATCCTCCAAGGGGATCTTCCTGACCCAGGAATTGAACCCGCATCTCCTGCATTACAGGCGGATTCTCTACACGTGAGCTACGGAATCCAGACAAATACTTAAATGTTCAGGAAGGGACCACACCAAACCTACACCCACCGCTGTGATCGCCTGCATCAAGCAATAGGGGCAGGAGCTCTGAGACTTTATGGATTTTCAAATCCATAAAGTCTTTGCAGGCAATCCTTCAGGCTTGAACTTTGTCCCACAGGTGGCAGGCAGAGTCCCAGGAACCTAAGGGAACTTCTGCCAGGAGGTCTCAGCAGGCCACCCACGGACTCTCCTTTCAAACGAGGGAGTGCCAGGAGGTACAGCGAGTTGGGCTTGAAATGAAACTTCCCCACCCACTCTTTGTTGCCGGAGGTAAATATCTCGGAACCTACTTGTCATAGATTCCCACACAGGCAACTCCCCATGTGATGGCTGCCAACTGGCTGCCTTCTCGTGGATGAACACTGTTGGGTAACACCCGGGGGCCCCCCTCAGCGGCGGGTACGCTGGTTACAAGGCACACCTTCCTGAGGTTTTCAGCATTGACAGGATAAATACCCTGGAAGCCCCAGTGAGTAGATTGGCAAAGACCCCCACGTCCATCAGAAACAGGAATCAAAACAGCTTCTCTGCGAGGGTATTAGGGGGAAAGTTTTGGTCCCAAACAAAAGAAGAGGAGGGAGCTTGAAAGATCTTGCATTTTCTCAGCTTAGGACATAGGCAAACCCAGACAGGGGCAGAATGTGGCACTCGAGACAATGGTGGGAAAACTCTCCCAGAGAGAGCTCTTACCACAAATATACTCAAGGTGTTAGGGGAGCAAACATCACACAACAAAGGACACAAAGGCATGTCCAGTGCTTGTGACCCCATAAACTGTAGCCCACCAGGCTCCTCTGTCCATGAATTTCCCAGGCCAAAAATAACTAGAGTGGGTTGCCATTTCCTTCTCCAGAGGATCTTCCTGACCCAGGGATGGAGCCCATGACTCTTGGGTCTCCTGCACTGCAGGCAGACCCTTTACCACTGAGCCATCTGGGAAGCCCTTGTGTTTATCTAATTGCTTACTTATTATCCATCTCTCCCACAAAAATATAAGCTCCAATGGGACAAGAGCTCTGGATCCATTCACTGCTATAACCCTAATCAGAGGACGGTATGGACACATGCCAGGCACTCACATTTATCTGTTGACTGAATGAATAAACAAACAACAAACAAACAAGGAAAAGCCGAAGCAGAGATCCTACAGAAGATGCTTACAGCAACTAAACAGTAACTCTAGTTTCTAAGTTTGGAAAAACAGAGTCCAGAAGAGAAACTCAAACAACCAGAAATGTGCTCAGTTCCCAGCTGACCAGTTGGTTTAGTTCTGTTTAACAAATGGACTGTTTTATTTAAGGTTCTGAGAGTAACTACTCTAAACTGTTGGGGACCTCATAAACTGTGAAAGTTACTGCTACTCCCAAGACAATAATGACTCAAAATGAGCAAAGAGATTTAGATGGAAGGAAAAAAAAAAAAAGCTGGCAAAAGAACTGCTGGACAAGAGCTCAAGAGTTTCTCAATGATCTTTGCTCAGACAATGCCTCTCTTTGTGGCCCGTACCTGATTACTCTATCACTCTGTTCATCTGTGCAAACAAGAACAATGATAACCTTCTCTCAAAGAGTACAGTGGGGACCCTTCAGTTAATTACCGAAAATCACTGAGCATGATGAGATGTGTCCTAGTCAATGGAACTTAAATTGTGCTCAAATCTCCTCCCCTAGCCCTGTTGCCCTGACACCTCCTCCTTCCATGCTCCCCACTTAAAAGAAGAGAAAAAAAAAATGTCTGGACAAAGGCTAAATTGAAGAATGTTTCAACCCCAAGGGAAAAAAACATTCTCTGGGGTCAAACGACAAGGAGAGAAGGAAAAAAATAAGTATCCAATAAATGAGACAGTAAAAACTCCCTGCCCAGAATCTTCTGTAGAATGTACAGCAACAAATAGGAACAGATACCCAACAGGCTTGCTTAACTGGGCCGGTCTCACTGAAACCCCTCATGGAAAAGAGAAGTTTGCAATGACACATAAACACCCAGATACACATCACAGATGTAGCTAGCAAAAAAACAAGAACAAAGGGACAAAGACTGGCACATGTGGAATGAAACATTCTCCTTTAAAATCATGGACCGAATAAAGCTAAAAGTTACTAAGTCTTCCACTCCCATTGTCAGCTGGTCAGATTTTAAAAGCCTGCCCATCAAAAGAAAAGCACACACAAATCATAGATATTGAGATAGAGGAGATTAGAAGGTCTGGAGATAAATTATGGAAGGATAATTCAGTGGCTTTTATTACATCATCTCACCTTAAAGGGACTTCCCAAGTGGCGCTAGTGGTAAAGAATCTGCCTGACCAAAGCAAGAGATGCAGGTTTGAACCCTGAGCTGGGAAGATCCCCTGGAGGAGGAAATGGCAACCTGCTCCAGTATTTCTGCCTGAAAAATTCCAAGGACAAGAGGAGTCTGGCGGGCTATAGCCCATGGAGTTGCCAGGAGTCAGACACAGCTGGGCAGCTAAGCGCACACAGGAGAGGTTAGCTTCAGTGGCTTTGAAGAAAATATAGAAGCACAGAAGTTTTAGGTAGACAGCAAGATTATTTTTCCCAAAGTTTATCAAGCCCAGGAGAAGGAAACAGCCATTTGGATGGCTTGAGATTTAGTATTGGGTTGGCTGAAAAGTTCGTTCAGGCTTTTCCATAAGAACCCAAACAAACTTTCTGGCCATCCCAGTAATAACACTGATGCACCATCATGGGTATCAAACTTCCTACACAAGAAAGTGAAATAAAGTGTTAGTTACTCAGTCATGTCCCAGTCTTTGCAACCCCATGACTGTAACTTGCCAGGCTCCTCTATCCATGGAATTCTCCAGGCAGGAATACTGGAGTGGGTAACCATTTCCTATCCCAGAGGATCTTCCTGACATAGGGATCGAACCAAGGTCTCTGGCATGCAGGCAGATTCTTTAGCATCTGAACCACCAGGGAAGCCCTTTCAATAATAAGACTGCTACTTCAATTGATGACATTCTCACAGTGTGATAAACAAGAATTTTTCTTGCAATTATTTTGCAGAACAGGCAAACTAAGATTTGGTTAAGTTACAAAGCAGTGTCCAGGTCTCACAGAAAGAGACCAAGAGCCACAAACTGAAGACCGTTTACAAGATTAATTGATCACAGCACTTGGACCCATTGTCACTAAAAAAATAAGACTTAATAGCTGTATGGAGAGGTGGTAGTCAGGGAGACCAAGAGCTGAGCTGTAATTAGTAGAACAAATCAGGATGCCAGTTCTAATAACTCCAGAAATTGGTTTAAGACTTCTTTAAAAATGTAAATCTACCCTAATTATCTGAATGATGATGCTAATCTATTTATAAAGAACACAAACGCCTCTGAGTGAATTACAGCTCTGAATTCAATTGAAGGGTGCAGCTGACACAGCGAGCCCAGAGCCCCATAGCAAAGGTTCTCCAAGGCGGTTTCTGGAACCTGGGACTTAACATTCAATTTCACAGCAAATGTGCTAAGGTGCAGTACATTTTCAGTGGGTGTTCATTTGGATAGGCGAAAACCGTGTTGCTCGCATAGCAATTTTTGAGAAGAAAGGAACTCAAAGTACATAAAGCTGTTTGCAATTTAGCAAGTACATGAAATTACAGATTGCAAACATACAACTACACAATCTGCCGCTCTGGAGGTCAGATGAAAATTCTCTTCTCCAAGCAACTACCTATGTCGGGCTGAGAGATACAGAAGGTCTTGACCTTCTTCAAATGAATCTGGTATATATAGTCACCCAAAACTATGATGGGGGCTTCCCTGGTAGCTCAGACAGTAAAGAATCTGCCTGCAATGTAGAAGACCCAGGTTCAATCCCTGAGTTGGGAAGATCCCCTAAAGGAGGGCATGGCAACCCACTCCAGTATTCTTGCCTGGAGAATTCCAAGGACAGAGGAGCCTGGCGGGCCACAGTCCACGGGGTCGCAAAAGAGTCAGACATGATTGAGGGACTAACACTTTCACTTCCAAAACTATGATGAAAAAGTGAAAAGGAAGATTTCTAAAGAAATCTATTCAATATATGGCATGTGTTTTCATGTGCGAAAGTGAGAGAAACACATTTACGTTTGAGAGAACAGCTCTCCACTTATTATATCCACAAGGAGAAAAGAAAAAATACATATTGGGGTTGAAAGCACGACACCACCTAAAAATAACATGTGTTATCCACCAGTACCCCCATGCGAAGATCTCGTAAGGTAATACCTTTCATATTTTCTTTGCACAATAATTTAGGGCCCGTCAAGACCAGCTTAAGTAATAAATGTCAAAAGAGATTCAAACGAAGACTTGCATCCATGGCTGAGAGAGGACGGATCAGAAAGCCACACGGAGCAGTGAAACTGGAAAACCACTTCAGAGACTCTTGTCAAGTCATGCTCAAGATTAACAGTCAAGATGAATATTTATCAAAAACACATTAACTTCTACTCACCAGGGCATGAAAAGATGATACGGAAAAAATTCCAAGGCGGCCCATTGCCACTTTGGTTGGTCGGCTTGCAAAGGCAAGTAACCTTTTAGGGTTGGGCAGCTCCCCACCTTGGAGGCTGGCTAGGTAACAGCGGTAGCGAAACAGGTCCATTTGGAACTGCTCGAGATTCTGCTCCCAGACAAAGATCTACAGTGGTGAAAACATGGAAAAAGTGAAAGAAGAAAAAGAGAAGGTAAATGTTAACAATTTTATCCCACATAAGTGTTACAAATCCACATGCTGCAAAGGTATTAATTTTAATTCTAAAAGGTAAACAACAGGTACGCTAAATTTCTTAGGCAATAACAAGTCCAATTTTACTATTTCCATAGGTTGCATGTTTTTATGCGAAGATCTAGAGTCATACATTCAGTACGACACACAGAACATACAGCCTTAGTTGCTCTGCTCCCTCCCAACACAGATTCCATGTTTGCAACCATGACAGGCCATTGGCTCCAGGCTCGGAACCACAAACCTGCGGCAGAAGTAAAAAAGCAGAGGAATTCCAGCCCTGGAGAATTATATGACCTGCCTAGGGGTGGTTTTTCAGAGGAAGACAGAGAAGAAGAAAAGCAAGGTGATTTCAGAATCAGAAGCAAATAGGCCAAGAGTTTTGGAAGCAGGTTAGCGGTTGAATATATAGGATGAGACCACAAAAAATACTAAAGGTGAAGATCCACATTCTGGAACGCATAGTTTCAACCACAGAATAGATCCAAGATGTTTCCACATTTTTCAAAGTGGCAAAATAATACCCACCTCCTGAGGCTGATGTGATGGCTGAACAAAGTAATGCAAGAGTAAGAGCTGGAACAGGTATGTTGTGAAGGCCCAGGGATCCTGGCTGTGCTGTGGGTATTAATCAGTGGTTGACAGCTACCTTTTTACTCCAGCTTAAAATACGGTGTTAGTATAAACACATACTCATAACACTATTCACAACAGCCAAATAATGGAAATAGCCCACATATCTATCAAAAGATGAACGGGTAAACAAATTGTGGTGGAAATACACAATGGAATAATATTCAGCCATAAAAGGAAATGGAGTGTGCATACCACAACGTGGACCAGTCTATAAGACATTACACTAAGTCAAAGACGTTGACACAGAAGGTCACTTATCAGGCTACTCCACTTACACAAAACATCCGAAACTGGCAAACCCAGAGACAGAATGCCAGGGGCAGAGAGGAGCAACCGCTTAAAAGATACGGAGTTTCCTTCTGAGGCAGACAGTATTTGGGACTAGACAGCGATAATGGTTACTTAACATTGTACATGTGCTCACTGCCACTGAATATGCACTTTAAAGTGGTTAAGTCTGTGTTATGTGAATTTCACCTCTGGTTAAAGAATACATAGAACAGGGTAATAGAGGGAAAGAACAGATAGGAATATGGAAGATCACACGCTGATCAATTATTTAAATAGCACTTATTCACATACTTATTTCCTACATATTAGGCAAAGTTTCAAAATGCTGCTAAATGGCTATCACTGAGTTTTTGTTTTTGTTTTTCTTTCTGGCAACACCACATGGCATGTGGGGTCTTAGTTCCCTAACAGGAATTGAACCAGCGCCCTCTGCATTGGAAGGGCAGAGTCTGAACATCTGGACCCCCAGGGAAGTCTCTATTACTGACTTTAAAGCAACTGAATAGAAGGCAAAAATGTTCTGTTATCTCACTAAATCTTTCCTTTTCAGCATGAAATACACTTACCTGCATATACTAGCAATTACCCACATATTTTTAAAGCACACTCCGCCTTTACTAAATGTAGGAATTTAACTTCATTGAGGAGTCAGGGATGAAGTTAGACCCATCACAGCTGGGCACCAAGGGACCCTGATAGCCCGGGAATGAGATCGCAGACGCGCCAGCTACCCAGATCCCCGAGCACAGCTTGACGCTGGCGGGAGCAGGAAGGCCCTCCTTACATTTCTGCTTTTCCTCCAGTGTGATACTGTTCCCTTCAGTTCGTAACAATCAACTGTGCACAACGGGTGAGGAGAACTGAGAGTCGGAATACAGAGTCTGGCAGCCTGGGTGACAGGCCGACAAGGAGGAGATAAGCAAGGATATTTCTCGATTCCAAGGCAGCAGAAACGCCCCTTTCAAGAGCTAAGGATCGGCCCCGTCTGCACATGGGCGGACAATTACCTGATCCAGGATGGTCTTCTTTTTCTTTGAGTCTGTGACGGAAGACAGCTGCATCTCGCCCATCTTCTTCATCTTCTCGTCCATGTCGATCTTCTGCTCCAGCTTTTTGATCTCCGACTTCAGCAGCCGCAGGGTGTCCTCCTTGTGGTGGTGTCTTGCGACAGCGGCCGCGCAAGCGGAGTGGATGGCGGTGATCCAGTTCTCCAGCTCCGTCTGGCTGGTGGTCTGCAAGGGGCGGGCCGGGGCCGGGAAGAAACGCCCACCACGCTGGTCAGCGGAGGAGAGCCAGGGCGTTCCCGGCGAGCCCTGGCTGGGGGGTCCAGACACCCCGCGGGGAAGGCCAACCTCTCAGGCCGCCTTGCTCAGAGAGCAGACAGACAGAAGGAGGGCGCCGCAGGTCAGACAGCACTCCGCCCAGCCCTCGCTCCCAGGGGCTGGCGGGATGAGGCCACCATGTCCACCCGCTCATGCACTTACTGAGCGCACTCGTTACAGTGGTCTGAATGGTTGTGTCCATCCCCCAGCCCCAGATTCAAGCACTGAAATCCTCACCCTCAGTGTGCTGGGACTGTGTGCTCAGTCGTGTCTGACTCCTGGCGACCCCATGGACTGAAGCCCACCATGGAGTTTCCCAGGCAAGAATACTGGAGAGGATTGCCATTTCCTTCTCCAGGTGTGATGGCATTAGGAGGTAATAAGGTCATGGGAGAGGCGGATTCATACAGGGGACTGGTGCCCTTGGAAAAAGGAGACAGAGAGCTAGCTAGCCCCCTTCCACCACGTGCGTCCACAAGAAGACTGCCCTCTATGAACCAGGCAACATGCCCCACCCAAACCCAGTCACGTCCCCACCCTCATCTCACACTTCCAGCCTCCAGAATGTTTATAAAGTCACCTAGTCTCGGGTAGTTTGTGACAGCAGCCCAAACCAAACACCAGCATATGTGACAATTCTATCTGCCATTGTCGTTTACTAAGTGTCCACCTCTTTGTGACCCCACAGGCCCCAGCCTGCCAGGCTCCTCTGTCTTCCACTATCTCCTGAAATTTGTTCAGGTTCATGCCCATTGAGTCTGTGGACAGTTCTAAACAGATAGCTTAGTTTTGGTTTCTTTTTTAACTTCTAATTTTTTTAAATAATGAAAGTATGACAACACATTTACAGGAGACTGGGAAAACACAGAACAAAGTGACATATAGTTCCACTATATAATTATTTTTATAACTAGATAAATTAAGGTTTTTAGTAGGTGTTTCAGATAGGTTGGTTTCTTATTGACAGTTGCTATGAAGCAAAGGTCAGTGTCCAGAGGGGACGGGTCAGTTCAGAGGGGACAGTGAAGCCAAGGGATATTATGGCCAAGGAAAATGCAATAACCCTGCCCCAACTGAACCGCTGTGACCCCAATCCTCAGGTCCCCTGTCTGAGCCAAGCAGCCATAACACAACTAGGGCTGGGATGGGAGATCCAGGAGCCAGAAGTATTACCGACTTAGGAACATAGGGAAGAGTCTAGAAATAGCGACCACTCAGGAGAACTCCAGCCACTAAGAACAACCAGGTCAAAGGGGCTTTAAAGACAACTAACATTGGCGGGAGACACCCGCCAATGAGCAGATAACTTCACAGTGGGCTTGCTGTAACTCTGGGGGCTCTGAAATGCAAAAGCTGGGGGGACAGCTCATGTGTCATCATATGCCATGATTAATCCTCTAGGAACTCAATCAATGAGTATCTCCTTAGAGAAGTTTTAAATGCTCAGAAGTTAGCTCAGAGCCTGAACAGAGGATCTATTTCAATATTAAACTGGCTGACAGCAGCATTTTTCAGTCACAAAACATTGTTACTTTTTGATTTTTTCTCTGATGCATCTTCTTTTCTAACTCATTTAAGCCATGGTTTGAAAGTATATTCTACTAACAGGACTTCACCCACAAAACTGAAGTTTAAGTGAAGGCACCACCGCTGCGGTCTATGTTTTTTCTGAATGTCATCAGATTCATATCCCACAAGAGAAACTGCATCAAATATCACAAACGGTGTCAGCCAGCAGACACCACACGCCAGACAAACCTAGACAATCTGGCAGTTGTTCTGTTTACAACAAAACACTTTGCTGTATCTAAGGAAGACTTCAATAAGCTAGACATTCTCCTAAAGAAACAGCACCTGATAAAGCAAATGGAATCATCCCGTGAGGACTTGGTGGGAAAAGAAGAGCTAAAGATACTGGAAGTCAAAGGTAAATACTTATAGGTAGGGAAAGGGAAAAATGCAATGTGTGTATATGAGATTCATCTTTTCATTACATACCTAGGACTTAATCATCTTATAATTAGAAGCTTGTAACTGACTACCTTTATTCATTTTACTCCCCACTCCCCCCTTTAATTCTTCAAGAGTTAAAGACTCAGCTGCAAATTTTTAATCTTTCATCTCCTCTTGGAAAGTAATTACCTTCCATTTTGTCTTTATGTATCACTTTAAAGTTATTCCAGAAAAACAGAGCTTAAGATCCTCCCACATATAAACCCACCACACTTCCTCACGCCCAGTGCAACTGAAACATTTGCTCTCGTTTTCTCAACCTCGGTGGGTCATTTGCCAGGTGCAGTTATCCCCCCCACAACTCCCACCCCTTTAAAAAATTTTACTAGAGAAGGAATCAGTTCAGATGGGAAAACAATCAAGTGAGGATGCTTTTCTAAAAGAAAAACTTCCACAAAGAAAATACCAAGTATTGGGGAAGACATGGAGCAATCAGAATATTCTTAGGAGCTGCTGGCGAGTAAAGTGGTGTAATTGGCTTGGAAGACGATTTGGCACTACCTCCTAAAGCAGAAAGTCTATACACCTTGTGACCCCCAAAATGCACTCGTGGGTATGTTCTCAAGAGAAATGCATTCCTGTCTTCACCAAACCACATGTCCTGAAATGGTTACAGCCGTACAGTTTGCAACGGACAAAACTAGAAGCTATCCCAACACCTGTCAACAGGAGAATGAATGAAAAACATGGATAATCCCATGGTGACACATGACCCAGCAACGAGAATGAAAGACCAGTAACTACACACTACAACATGGGTAAAGTTTCACACGTGCTGTGTGCTCAGTCGTGTCCAAATCTCCGCGACCCCATGGACTGTAGCCTACCAGGTTCCTCCGTCCATGGGATTCGTCAGGCAAGAATACTGGAGTGGGTTGCCGTGCCCTCCTCCAGGGGATCTTCCCAACCCAGGGATCAAACCCAGGTCTCCCGCATTGCAGGTGGATTCTTTACCATCTGAGCCACCAGGGAAGCCCCACATAACATTGAGGAAAAGAAGCCAAACATGAAAGAGTTGAAAGACTCTAGGAAAACTAATGTACACTGTTAGAAGAGTTGTCTGATGGGAATTGGAGGGGAGGGGAAGCATCTCGAAGGAAGCACAGGGCTGTCTCGTGGGTGCTGGCCATATTCTGCTTCTTGATCTGGGTGCCAGTTATGTGAGTGTATGTCACGGGTATGCCCATGAAACATCATCAAGATGTGTACTCTTCTGTGTATATGTTATACTTTAACAGAGAGTTTTTAAAAGATCCTTCCAAGATATATCACCCTAACATTGAAGCCTAATTTTTCTATAACTATCCTAAAAATGTTACACTTCAGACTCTTATTTTTCAGGAAAAAGTGTCACTGGAGGGTTGTAGTGGAAGTCCCCAACAGCATGACCTTTTCCAGCATCACCTTCTTTGTCCTCCAAAGTGCCTGGCAGCATCTGATGAACAGCTAGTCCCTCAGCCAAAACATGCTCTCCCCTTTGTGCGTGCAGTTCAGTGGGAACAAGGCGCTTTCAGATGTGAAGGGAGCTGGTGTTTTCACCCACATGAAAAGGACATTGTGGGGCTGTTTCAGATGGAATCCAGGCAGAGGTAGCACGTGTCACTAAGGAGGACAGGACGTTGTCTCCAGTAAAAACAGCTGGTGCATCAGTGCTCTGTGAAAGGTCAGCATCTGTTCCCCCAAGACCATCCTCATTCATCTCTGCCTCCCTTCCCCCACACCAGGGGAAGAAAAGCAAGTATCTACTACCGTGACATAACACCTAAGGAATAAAGAAGAGAAAAACCTAAGGAACAGTTAGAAAGAGCTTAAAATTCCTGATACAAACTCTGCTAAATCCAGCTCCAAACCTTACTTTTTAAATAAATATATTCATCAAGTAGGGGGTCCGTGGGACGATTTTACAGATGAAGAAACTACAGCCTGGTCAACCTGGTCAAAGCAGGGATGACAGTCATTTATCATAAACCCTGATCTCTTTCCATCCCTTTTTTTTTTTTTAATTTTAACATGCTACAGACCACTCCAGAGCCCTTCAGCTCTCACCCCTGCTGTGGGGTCTTTAGTGTTGCCCACTCATTCTGAGCTCTCCCTAGGGACACGGGGGGATGGAATTTTCCTGCTGCCTTTGAAGTTAGGTGTGGTCACATCACTTGGATGCAGTCAATGAATCCAATAGAAAAGTGAAACCAAGTACACGTCCCTGTGCCCTTGTCTGTCTGTTCTTCTTTAACTGGAGGATAATCGCTTCACAACGCTCCGCTGGTTTCTGCCATACATCAGCATGCATCAGCCACAGGTGCACACACGCCCCGCCCTCCTGGACCACCCCCCACCCCATCCCACCGCTCCAGGTGGTCACAGAGCGCCGAGCGGAGCTCCCTGCATCCCACAGCACACTCCCACTGGCTGTGTATTTCACGTATGGTAACACGTATGTTCCCATGCTTCTCCCTCGATTCGTCCCACCCTCTCCAGAGTGAAGTCAGAAAGAGAAAGACTGCATATTACCCCACGTGTATGGAATCTAGAAAGACGGTACTGATGAGTCTATCTGCAGGGCAGCAATGGGGATGCAGGGGCTTCCCAGGTGGCACCAGTGGTAAAGAATCTGCCTGCTAATGCAGGAGACGCAGGTTCGATGCCTGGGTGGGGAAGATCCCCTGGAGGAGGGCATGGCAACCCACTCTAGTATTCTTGCCTGGAGAATCCCAAGGACAGAGGAGCCTGGAGGGCTAAAGTTCATAGGGTCACAAGGAGTCAGACACGATGGAAGTGACTTAGCACTGTAATGGAGACACAGAAATAGACTTGTGCCCTTGTCTTTTGAAGTAAAATGCTGACTCAAGAGTTGATGATTGGGAAAGATGAAAATGTAGAAACAAACAATAGCTGTTGGGCTGGGGAACTGGTAACAATTTAGACTAAAATTCTGCCACAGGACAGAATCACGCAAACTCCGGGTTCCCTGAAATATCTAGATAAAGGCCTGACACACATTCCAAGTTGTTTTTACAGGAAGCAGCCCCCCTCCCCCCAGATGAAAATTGCTGACACAAAAACACAAACCCAAGACTGGTTGAAACCAGAAGACTGATTGATGATGCCTGAAACTTCACCTTGATCATCAACCAATCTGAGAACCGTCCACGAGCTAATCACACCCTGCTCCTTGAACTCCTCTCCACTATGCCCCCCAGGGTGAGTCGCACAGTCTCGAGGCAATTAGCCCCCTGTGGCCCCCTTTGCCTGGCAAAGCAACAAAAGCTGCTCTCTTGTATTTCACCCAAAACTGTCTCCCATGTTTCTATTCGGCAACAGTGAGCAGAGGCTGAGTTTCGGCAACAGAAGCAACATTACTAGTAAACGTGTTACTAGTAAACAAAAGCCTGCTTCACCCTATTCGGTCCCTTGGCCTACAGTCCTGGAAGTTCTGGAGGAACAAGACACGGCTCCTGTCCACCTGGGTGCCTAAGTGCGAGGATGAGAACAGCATCATAGCCAATGTCTTATCAGACACATGGCAGGAACAAAAATTTATGTTAAGCCACAGAGATGTGAGGGTTTCTCCTTACTGCAGCATAACCTAACCTGTCCTGACTGATACACTAGCAAAGTAAGAAATTCATTTTGAAATACGTGATGCTTTTTATTTTTATATTTTTTAAAAATTTCTTCTTGGAGTTCAGTTGTTCACAGTGCTGTGTTATTTCCCAACATACAGCAAAGTGACTCAGCTACATATCCCCTCTTTTCTGGATTTCCTTCACGTTTAGGTCACTACGGAGCACTGGGCAGGGCTCCCAGAGCTATACGGCGTGTTCTCATTAGTTAGCTATTCTTTACATAGCATCAGGAGTGTATGCATGTCAATTCCAATGCTTCTTTAACAGTCTATACAATATACTCCAAGAGGAGCCATAGCCTGAGAGGTTCTGCAGAACAACAGCTTTTCACTCTCTTCACTTAATGAAAGGAGAATCCCATCTTCTTTCCACATGTGAGATTCTCCAAGGAGCTCAGTCAAGGGCAACACCCTCCATTCTCCTGGCAGAGAGTATGTTTGCCTCCCAGTTAAGAGGTGGAAATGGAGGAAACTGATACCAATTGATGAAGCCAAACATCCTTTGAAAGGTGTATATTTAATTCTGACAAAGCAGCCATCCTGGAATTAATTTATTTAAAAGAAAGAAGATGGCAGTTGCCAGGGGTTCAGGAAAGCGTAGTATTGAGAGTTCAGCGGGTACAGAGTTTCAGTTCTGCAAGATGAAACGAGTTCTGGAAATGGATGGTGGTAACGGTTGCAAAACACTGAGAATTACCTAATGCTGCTGAGCTGGGCACTTGGAAACGGTTGGTATGTTCTGTATATTCTATCACAACTGAAGTGCTTTTCTAAAAAAGACAAAATAAAAAGGGGGAAAACCTACCAAGTCTCATAATCTAGAGAAAGATGTTTAGAAAATGCAATCACAGCTTTATGAAAAATTTAACAAGCAGCCCTTTTAACTATTAAAGATGCTCAAGCCACCAACCACTTTTGAAAGCTGTCAGAGATGTAAGGCAGCTCCGTTAGAGAGAATTTTTGCTCCTGCTGTCCTGTCTAAATAAAACAGTGCTCTCTGCCATTCTCCATCATTAGGACAAATCAATTTCTAAGAAAGACAACCACTCAATGAGCTTTTCAGCAGAGTCTGTCCCTTAGCTGCGACATACACAGGGTTACGTGTGTAAGAGACGGTGGGTACAGACCGCGCTGACTGCTGTCAACAGCAAGTTAAGTAGAGACGATTCTTGACAAGCTTTCTGGCCACATTACAGGCTGAACACTTCTGACTTGATCACAGCAGACCACTCACTTGACACAAGGTTTTCCAGTGTGGCCATGCCAGGATCTAAGCTCTGACATGCTAGAAAAAGCTTTTCAAAGCTGCTCACCTTGCATCACCTTCTTGAACCAGACAAGTTTAATCAGGGTCACCAGGCCCACATCAGAATCTGGTGGTCAATAAGGCAGGAAGGAGACCCTCTCAACTTCTGCCACACCCATCGCCTCTCATTAAACAAACAGCAGCAGACAGGTAGAGAGAGGGAATCGTGTGCTTTCTCCTTCACCTGCTGGGGACGCTATAAATACTGTATAAAGTTCAGTGAAGGAAATACTAGAGTTCTTGCCAAAAGAGGAATATAATCAACAAAAAAATGCATTCTGCATAAGAGGCCTGTTTGAGCACAGAGCTCCCCTTTGAGCACAGTTAAGATGAAGCTCAGGGCTTCATTATGTATTTAAATAGATCCAGCTTCAATTATCCAACTGAATGGAGGATACTTTGTGATTTCAGATAATCAATGGTTTTACGTGAGTGGCAGGAAAAGGGAAATTCATTCTAAACAAGAGAAGGACTAGAGAATATATGCCAGGTCTAGGAAACTAACATTTTGCATCATTTGAGTGTATAGGAGTGCAGGAAAAATTGTAAAGTAGGTTGAACTTTTGTCCACTTTAAAAGAATAGAAAGGAAAAAGAATAAAGTTACGTATTTTTAAGATGCGAATTGGGAACGAAGTTCCTGCACGAGTTCCTAAAAAATCTTTTTTCTCACTGATTTTTCTGTTTAACGCATTTTAGAGTTTTATTATATAAGGTTTCATTAAACTATCATTGTTAACACTTATAAAGAAAATTATAGATATAACCCCATAATTGTAACCTGAAGCTCATCTCATCTACTGGAGAAAAGTCATGTAACTGGGCAACCCTCCACCCAAGGTGAACTCTTTAATGAAGAGAGGCTTCAGGCCCCAGGAAACCAGACCCAAAAGATGAAGAAACTGTTTACTGCAAACAGGATCCATCTCTGGCCAGTTGAGTAACCCCCAGGAAAGGCCAACAAATACTGTCAGCTGGGGCCCCCTTCACCAAAGGCCTCCAGTACGTGTCAACGTGCACCAGTGAGACCCAAGTACTTCTTTGGTACCTCGTATTCAAATGTGATCAGACAACTAAGGATCACCAGATACGTGCTGAAAGCCTCCAGCATGAAAGGCAGACACCGAAGCACACGGAAGAGTTCACGCGGTGAGTGTGACGCACGGGGCCTTGAAAGAGGCGAGACTGGAGTGAAAGGATCCAGGGCTGCGGACTCCAGGGAGAACCGCAGTGCGCATCAACTACCCAATAAACCAGAGAATTTTAAAAGCACTGTGAAGCAACCAAAGAATAAGCAAATCAAGCAGAAAAAAAAGACAGTCATTAACTACAGGCAAAAAAATAAATAAAATGACAGTCCACTGCTTGGCTCAGCAGCTAATACTATCTATATATATGATCACACAGCATGGGGACGTCAGAAGAGCATAACGGGGACTGCTGACCAAACCCTGAATTTTCATGAAACCACACAGAAGATGAAGAAAGGGGAATTTATATGTAACATGGCTAAGTATTCACCTATCATCAACTAAATCAGTTGTTGTTGTTCAGTCACTAAGTCACGTCCAACAAAATGAGTAGCTAATCTAAGGTCAGTTAAGATATAGAATTGAGACAGGCTGAGACCTAGGACCTGGGACTGTTTGCTGTGGTGCTGCTACTCGGACAAACACCTGCTTCAGCAACAGAATACAAACCATAAGGGACTAAAAATAACTGCATACATGTGCAGTTGGGGCAAATTGTGAACAACAAGATACAAAAAGACCAAAAGTACAACTGCCACTTCTGAGGTGTCAGGAGCAAAAGCAAGGTCCTGTGCGTGACCGCTGAACATAGCACCAAAAAGGGGGTGGGCAGACCACCTAAGCCACCCCTCTGGCCTGACCCACCTTCACCCCATTTAAGGGACCAGCTTGCCGCCATCAAAGAGCAAGCAAAGGAACCTGTTACTTGCTTTCACTCACTCCTGCTGCAGCAGGAGTCCCAATAAGGCCTTGCCTGAACTTCTCACCTGGTCTCTATCAATTTCCACTGATGAAGGGGTCCAACAACCCTGGTCAGTAACAGTATAAGCATATTGATGAGAAATGAAGGTAAACGCAGGAAAAATTGAGCAAACACACACGCCAAAAAACCCAGTTAAAACAGCTGAGTAGAGTTGCTTTAAGGCAGTGGGTAAGGAAGGATAAGAAGAGAACTTCACTGTAGGTCTTTTAAGGTTAACTGAATTCTTCAAAACTATGCACTCAGAACAGAAACAGACCCACAGACAGAGAAAACAAACTCATGGATATCAAAGGGGAAAGGTGGGGTGGAGGGGGAGAATAAATTAGGAGTTTGGGATACAGACTATTGTATACACACACAGTCTATATAAAATAAACAACAAGGTCCTACTGTGTAGAACAGAAAACTGTAGTCAATATCTTGTAATAAGCTATAATGGAAAAGAACCTGAAAAAGAATACATATATATACACATATGTATACCTAAATCACTTTGCTGGCACTCAAAGAAGGCAACATTGTAAATTAACTATACTCAAGTTAATAAAATTATCTGTTTGTATTAACTTAATAAAAATCTAAAATATTGTAAAAAGGAAGAGGAACACAGTAACATATTATTTGGACGATACGTAACAGTTACTATGCCACAATTGAGTGCAGTCACAATTGTACCTCTCCACTGTACTGTGAACACATGTGGAGAAACCTCTGAACAGAAACCTCTCAACAAGCAGCAGGGCCTGCACCTCCACACCCATACTCTCCAACAAGACTCTCCTCAGAGCTGGGCCAATGGGTCCTCATGCTTTGAAAAGGCCCCCTCTGGTGCCTAAAAAGGGCAGGGTCCAGCAGGCACCCCTTCAGGGAGCTCTATGATCCTCTGTCCCAAATGGGGCATTGATAAGAGGCCCTAAGGAGCTCTTGGACATACACCTGTGAGTCTATGGCTCACAAGTCATACCTGCTATTTCTTTTCACCAGATTGCATGACATTAAGCCACCAGAATAGTACTGACAAGCTTATCTGGGTGGAGTCCAATCCTTCACAGAGATTAAAAAAATTTAGCCTGGGGTTCCACACATGCTGGAAGTGACCCTTCGTCACAGCTAACCTATGCCAAAACTGAAGGGAGGTATTCCTAAAGTGGCTGGCTAGAGGTAGGAAAATGATCTACAGTGGGGGGAAAACAGGACTTAGCTAGAAACGAAGCCAACACTTAACGAAGACCAAACTTGGAGTCTTGTCATATCTGCATATTTTAACTCAAAGTTAAGAAGAATATAAACACCACAGAAGATCAAATTAGCATCCTAGATGATTTCATTAGAAGGACAAAACCCACAAAGATAAAATTTCGAAGCGCTAAGCTTAAGTTCTGCAATTTGGAGTTTTCAGAAATCTATTAAAATAAGATGACAAGGATCTTGACACGGAGGGTTTATAGACCACAGGCTGAGCATGAGTCAACAGTTTGTTGTGGTTTCTAATAAATTAAGGAATTGACACCAGCATCATGGAAGAAATGAGCGAGCAGGAACTGAAATGCAGGAGGCACAGGGCGGGCCTCACGAGGACAGGGTGTGGGGTCCTGGGTCACAGTTACGAGGGAGAACATTCAGGAAAGGAGCTGGACCATAGGGAGCCTGGCTTGGACACCTCGGGTAGGGAGACCTAAACAGGAGACGTGGCAGAGGGAAATAAGAGTGGTTTTCAAGTAGTTAGAAGATTATGAGGAAGAATAAGCATGAAAGGCTTATTTGAAACTCTGGGGGGAAATATGGAAGTAAACGGAAATGGCAAATGTCGCCAGAAAGAATGTATCATCGCAACATGACGAAGAACTTTCTAGAATGTGGAACCAACTAACCAAGTAGATGGGCACTTCCCGGGGATGGGAGCCATCCAGACTGGCCAGACTGACCACCTGTCAGGAGCCTTGTAGGGATGGTACCAGCCTTGAGAAGGAGGCTTGATGCTAATCTACTCAAGTCCAAATACAAAATCCCTTCTAAAGGCTTTTCTAACAAGTCCACTTGATGCTCCTGGTGAAAGATGATTTCCAGATCGTTGGCTGTCCTTGTCCAGGGCATATGACACTGACCTTCACTGAATCTGATACACAGAGCCAAATGGGGCACTTGAAGGTAATTCCCCAGAAGCTGATAAAACTCAAAGTTTTAGTCTTTCCTCAGAGAAGCCACACTCAAGTTCTGTAAAGATACTTATTTTAGAGAAGCACAGGGAACTAGTCTCTTTTTCTTCCAGTTCAAATGCTAATTATAACACTTAGCGTTTGCTATCTATCAGACACTTGACTTGCATTACCACATCTAATACCCAATTCAACATAAAGGTGTAAATTTTTTTTAAGTCTTTTTTAAATGTTCATGCTTTATAGGTTAGGAGCTTGGGATAAAATATATATATATATATATATATGCTATACAAGTGACACTATAAATGACAAGAAACTTTCTATGGAAAGGCAACGACCCCTTAGAGATAATATTTTCTACACTTCTTTTTCTGTTCCTTTGGTTTTTGTTTGTTTGCTTTTGACTGTGGTGGGTCTTTGTCACGGTACACAGGCTTCTGCAGTTGGGGTGCATGGGCTTAGTTGCCCCTCGGTACATGGGATCTTAGTTCCCCATAAGAGATTGAACCCACGCCCCCTGCATCGGGAAGATCCCCTGGAAAAGGAAATGGCAACCCACTCCAGTATTCTTGCCTGGGAAATCCCGTGGACAGAGGAGCCTGGCAGTCTAAAGTTCCTAGGGTCACAAAGAATCAGACACAACCGAGCAAACGAGCACCCCTGCATTGGAAGGCAGATTCTTACCCACTGGACCACTTCTTCAGATATATGATTCTAAATGATTTTCTACCCAATCAAGCATCATTCTTACTCTGTCTACTAACTATGTTCCCAAGGCATTGAATACAGAAGTTGAAAACTAATATTAGGATATGTTACCATAAAAGTCACCAAGATTTTTGAAACGGTATACAACATCCTCCAGTGATGGATGAAGAAAGGGGCGAGAGAAAACTGTGCTTTGTAGGTGATGGCGCCGATTCTGGCTTCCAGTTGGAGGGAAGAACACTAATTAAAATATTAATAGTTGAAATGCAGAAGCTCTAGCTTCCCCTTTGTGAACAGCATAGCACTTCTCCTATATAAACTCTCTAACATTCATGTCCATTCCCACCCCCATCTTGGACACAAAACCCCTTTTCTACTTCTGTTGGTAACACGAATCTCTTTTCCATGGGCAGCAAATCTGAATAACAGCATCAGATCAGCAGCATACGGGCTCTGGAAACTGCACTGAGTTGAGCCCCGGGGCTGAAATAAGCTACAAATTATTCCATAATCATGCTCGCTCTCCCTCACTTTCGCGTCACCCCCTGCACACACAGGTTCCTTTCAAATTCAGCCCCTCCAGAGTCATGTGGATTACAATAAGTAGAAGGTAGAAAATGCCCTCATGGATCCCAAAGAGCAGTAATTTCCTCTGAAAAGGTTCATTTTGTGCTCTGTCCCACGTAAGCAGCATAAAAATTTCACCAAAACAAGAGGACACAGTGGTTTTCATGAATAAGGTCCTATGCTGCCACAAAAGAATTTCAATGTGACCTATTGAGTATTCAGATTCTAATAGCAATTTTACGGCCAGGAAAGTCCTTTCAAAGGGAATTCACATGAGGAGTGTGTAGGTAAAAAAGAAGAACATCCTGAAATCAACCAAATTATCATCTAACTTGTACAGTAAGGCAAGGATGGCCAAAATCAAGTTACAAATTTTCAAATATTCCAAGTAAGTGGCTTAATTATAAGAAAGAGAAAAAGTCACTTTTTCCCGTATCACTGATTCTCGCCCATGATCTTCTGAGGGTAAAAAGTAATAGTAATGGGATAAGTAATATGCTTAGACAATAAGGGGCTTTGGAAAACAAGAGGCTTGGTTTGAATCCAGCCCCAACACTCAGTAACTGTGAGCTGGTATCCAATTATCAGCCTTTGTAAGCCTTAGCTTCCACAGAGGGGGTACACAATCCATATTAACTGGTTAAAATGTGGATACCGCTATAAGAATTAAGTGGACTCACACTGTAAAACGTGTTCAATGTGGTGGTACACAGTAAGGGTTCAGTAAATATTTGCTTATTGTTGTTATCATGAGAGTAGTTAAGCATTTATCATTTGCAAGATATCCAATTAATTAATAAAAAGCTATTCCAGATTCGGAAACACAATGGTTTATAAGTTATATGGAAGAATATGTTCATGAGACAGAGCATGGAGATTTTTCAATAGGATACATAAAGAACTATCCATTAGTTCCCTTCCAACTTGAGAAATGAGACTACATTAAAATTAAAGTTTTGGTGTAACAAAGAATACCTTTAAGAGAGTAGAAAGCAAGCCACAGGGAGGAAAAAAGACATTTGAATGCATATAATTAACGAAGAGATGATGTACAAAACATGTAACAAACTGCTGTGAATCATCACGAGAAGATTGACAAGTCAATGGAGAAGTAGGCAAGAGACTTAAAAACTTCACAAAAGATGATACTGAAATGGTCATTAAACCCAGAAAAATGTGCTCAACTTCACACTGATGGCTTAAAAAAAGAAAAAGATCTGACACGTGTGGACAAGGATGAGAAAGAACTGGCATTCTCCTGGGCTGCTGATGTGAGGAGGATAAATTATTTCATTCATTCTGGAAACTGGCAGTAGCTAGTACACATGAATGTGTGCGTACATCCTATGACCCAGCACGGACACTTCTGGGTATGCACCAAAAGGAGTGCAGACAAAGGTATCATGAACACAGATACAAGAGACCGATACGGGTTCGATCCCTCGGTCTGGAAAATCCCCTGGAGTAGAAAACGGCAACTGACTCCAGTATTCTTGCCCAGAAAATTCCCTGGACAGAGGAGCCTGGTGGGCCACAGGTGAAATAACCTATTACTCTCTCTTCCATGCCTTTATTTCAACTCTTTCTTCACATGGCATATCCTCACCATCAATTTCACTCAAATCATCCCTGTTCTTCCTTTAACATTCACTGCCAAGGTTTACCACATCAAAAAGATCCATTTATTCCAATGTCTGCCTCCCATATTATATGTGAACACCTTCAAGCATAGGAACTATGTCAAAATCTTCTTGGTATTCTCAATATCACTATGCATAGCATGCAGGAAACATGGAATGAAGGCTTGAGGACTTCCTGTATTATTCCTATATTAAAAATGGAGAAAGCTTACTAACACACTAACACCCCAAAAAGTGCATCACAACTGACCTAATTCAAAGGATTCCCTATAAAAGCTAATGTTAACCATGAAGTGATACGCAGGTTAGTATTTTTTAATATACTTAACAGTCAGAATTCGATAACTTTTAAGTACAAGGTTCTGAGAAGATGAGGAAGAGAAACTGGTTGGGAAGAGTCAGTCATTTCCAGGATGTCATGATTTTACTTTATGAGTAATATTAGAAGAGAACATATTATGATAAAAAATTTTGACAGCACAAATCAGGTCTAAATTAAGGAATTCATGATCCGTGCTCTCAAGTGCTACACAAATCATATGAGATTTCAGTGAAAAATCTTTCAACCTACACCCCTCCTTCAGGCTTCACCAAGGAGACCTCTAGGTAAGTTCAATCTTTCCTGCAACTCAGCAGAGATGTTTATTTTGTCATTCATTATGGCAACTCAACGGACATGAGCAAACTCTGGGAGATCGTGAAGGACAGGGAGGCCTGGCATGCTGTAGCCCATGGGGTGGCAAAGAGTTGGACACGACTGAGCAACTAAACAACAGTCACAGCATTATTGCTTCTATAATGTGCAAAAGCTAGGACCGCCCACCCAGCGGGAAACAGGATGAAATCCATAGGCAGGAGGGGAAGGTATTGATCAGCGATGTGAAGTGCTCTGCAAAGGAGGCCCACACACCTGGAAGAGGAAGGCGTCGCCCAAGGAGTTGCTGAGGCAGAAGACGAAGTCCTTCTTGGGGTGCTCGGGGACCGCCTGCACGATGCTGTTCTCCACCCAGACGGCATGCTTCGGGACGCTGTTGTGGTCGATCCCGGACCTGCCGTCGCCCTCGTAGAAGAAGAGTGTGCACCCTGGGAAAACAAACCGGCATCTGCGTGAGTACTTCAACGTCTGCAGTGAAAACTGGCTTGTGCGCTGTTACTGGGAAAGGGCTGGAACTTAGCACAAACAGAGGACGTAATGAGAAGGGCGCTACGCGTGTACTAAGTCTTGGAAGGGCTTGTGTTAAGAGAGGATCTTTCTTTTTCTCCCGCTAATTGCAGCATAGTTGATATACAATGTTAAGACTTTTTTTTTTCCCCCCAAGTCTTCATGGAATCTGTTACCACATTGCTTCTGTTTTATGTTTTGGTTTTTGGCCCAGAGGTACCATGGGATTCTTAGTTCTCTGACCAGGGATGGAACCCACACCGCCTGCAATGGAAGGCAAAGTCTTAACCACTGGACCACCAGGGAAGTCCCCTGTTAAGACTCTTACATCTCAATGTCATCACGTGTGCCCTCCAGTTCTTCGAGATCTTACTTTCCACTTCAGAATGTTTTGTTCCAGGTATCCTCAGAAGCATGTGGCGGGCTGAAGGCGCCTCTGACCAGCACCATGGACGATGTGCTTGGTCGCTCAGTAGTGTCTGACTCTGTGGTCCCAGGGGTGGCTGTAAATTCAGCTCCACGGGTCCGAAGAGCAAACAGTGCTGAGTGAGGCCTGGCAGTCCGGACTGTCCCCCCTACAGCCTCCTCCGATTGTATCTCACAGGAAATGCAACCAGGAAACACCATCTATTGGGTTTCTTGACTGTGCCCTTGGTGAAAACAAAATACAACACTGACTTCAGGTGCTTTCAGGATAAGGAAAGAAATGATGGATTTTTAAGTCTCAGATCTTCTCTATAAAATGTCTTGCTAGAAATCAACCAAGGGCTTGTTCCTCCTGGAAGAACAAACACGGGACACCTGTATGAAGGCCTAGGGGAAGCTGGAGGCCTAGGCCACACTTAATTAAACCACGAAACAAGACAGACAGCCACAGTAGAAGCCTGGCCTAGATTTGTGGCCAGCTGGGTTCCATAGATACCCTCCAACCATGGCCTGCATGTGAGGTGCACTTTATTAGCAATTACTCACTGAGGACTTACACTCAAGTCATCAAATTCAATTTCAGGGGAGGCCTGGGCCCAACTTTCTAATTCTTTTAACTTCAACATAAGCCACTTGTTCAGTTTTCAACATCTTCCTTACCATAAGCAAGGGCCACCGCTGATGGGAATCACAAAGTCCTTCCAAGGACCACCTCTTTGGCTGCAATATGAACTTCCACAAAGCAAGTTTCTAACTGACAGTGTACAACGATGGGGATCAATGGAAAAGTCACAAAGGCCATTTTTTCCTAGCCTTTAACATTTCACAGGACAGCTTCCTTGGTGGCTCCGCAGTAAAGAAATCTGCCTGTCAATGCAGGAGATGCAGGTTTCATCCCTGGGTTGAGAAGATGCCCTGGAGGAGGAAATAGCAACCTACTCCAGTATTCTTGCCTGGAAAATTCCATGGACAGAGGAGCATGGCGGAATACAGTCCATGGGGTTGTCAAAGAGTCAGACACGACTGAGAAAATTAACCTAGTATCTCACAGGAGCACGGGACAGCTGCTGAGGGCAGCGTCTCCAGCACAAATGAACACCACACACGGGCTGGCAGGTTCTGCTGCCTTCCCGCTGCTTCCCATGATACCGCCTGACCACCAACTCAGCCGAAAAGTCTCCTGCGTGGTGCTCCTGAACGTCACAGTTTTATAACTGTTGTCCTTGTATCCGCAATTCAGGAGTTTCAATTCTCCCTCCAACCCATTCAAGTTATATTCACCTTTATTTCCCCCCTGAGGGTAAAGCCCTATGTTTTCTGTGACACTTATTGTTGGAAATGTACAGTGTTATGTAATTTTAGTAGGGTTTTATTTTGTTTTTATGTTTTGTGGGTATAAGTTACATACATATAATTTAACTATAGACCTATTACCCCAACACTATTTTTTTTAAAAAATCCCTCTTATTTTGAAGAGCTGAAGTTTCTACAGGAACACAGAGGTTACATTCAGAAACATCTGAATCTCCTCTTTTCATGTCTTAAGCTAGCATAGATTCAGAGATAGAAAAAGAAAAGAAATGGAAAGAAGAGGGTCTCTTCCTTGAAATCTGAGGTTCCTGAGGTGGGGCACTTTTGCTGAATGAGGGACATTGGTGAAGTCTGGAGACATTTCTGGTTGTCACAACTTGGGGGTGGGGAACAGAAGCAGGTGGGTAATACAGGGGTCCCCAACCTCCAGGATCTAAAAGATGATCTGAGGTGGGGCTGATACAATAAAAGAAATAAAGTATACCATAAGTGTAAAAAATTTGAATCATCCGCAAACCATCCCTCCCACTCCCCATAGAAAAACCCGTCTTCCACGAAACCTGGTCCCTGGTGCCAAACAGGTTGGGGACCACTGACTGGACAAGGATACTGCTAAACACCCTACAATGCCCAGGACAAGCCTCATGACAAAGAATTATCCAGAAAATGTCAGCAGTCCCGCTGTTGAGAAACCTTCCTCTAAATAATCCTTAGGACTAATTACACTAATGATGAATAGATTCTCAACAGAAAGGGAACAATGCAGCTTTACTATAGTTAGAACAGAAACCGAAGCCTGTGGATAATGGATACGCAACGTCCACACACTGAACACCTGATGTCTCCCCAGTGCTGTTTCTACCATTTTTCAACATTAGTTTACAATCGCCCACGACAGTGGGTGGTTGAAAATCAGCTTCTCCTCAATTATTGACATGTTCCAACTTTAAGACTAATGTGAAACAGCAAGTCTGGGTACCACGCGCTCCCTGGTAACAGCTTCTTTACCTTTATCTTGAACATAATCTGTTTGCTTTTCAGTCATGGATGGAGACACTCCAGAGTCTAATTCTAAATAAAACTTTTGAAAAATTAATTATTCTATTGAAAGTGAAAGAATCTCTGAAGAATTCTCTAGCCCACAGTTTCCAGGGTCCCTGTTTTTTATTTCTCCATCTCCAAGCCCAAGTCAGCAGTGAGCCCTGCCTGTGAGTGGCAGGGACAAGCCCCGAGTTTGTCGATCTATAACGGGACCCGTCAGGAGCCAGAAGGAAAAGACTCAGCAGCTGTGTGTTCCAGGCTGGATCCTGACAGACTGTGTCATTCAGATCCGGGTCACCAAGGAAGTGCAGGCTTCCTCCTCTAATGGGCATGTGGGCTGGGCTCCTGAGTGCCCACATCCTGCCTTCCTTGATCATTTATTCTCTAAAGGGACAGCAGAAACAAAACAGCCCCCGCTTCCATGTCCCAAGTGAAAAAAATCACCTAATTATTTTTATCCTGTGCCATTAATTCTCAAATTCAGTCTAAGCATCACCTGGGAACTTTGTTTAAACCACAGATTCAGGGCCTGAATCCTATCCCCCCAGGTTCCTAGGCTGAAGTCATAGTCCAGGGCCTCAGAATTTCACTCTATTGGGAGATAAGGGCTTTACCAAGGTAATTAAAATAAATGGAGGTTGTTCCAGTGGGCGCTAAGCCACTGTGACCGCTGTCTTTGTAAGAAGGAGGAATCTGGACATAGACAGGTACAGACAGAGGACATGAGAGAACCCCAAACCTGCTGACACCCTGACCTCAGACGTCTAGGCTCCAGGACTGTGAGACAATCCATTTCTTTTGTTGAAGCCACCCAGTCTGTGGTACTTGGTTATAGCAGGTCCAATACAGGGATTAATACAGGGCCCCAACTCCAATACTTTGGCCACCTGATGCCAAGAACCAACTCATTAGAAAACACCCTGATGCTGGGAAAGATTGAAGGCAGGAGGAGAAGGGGACAATAGAGGATGAGATGGTTGGATGGCATCACCGACTCAATGGACATGAGTTTGAGTGGACTCTGGGAGTTGGTGATGGACAAGGAGGCCTGGCATGCTGCGGTTCATGGGGTCACAAAGAGTCAGACACGACTGAGTGACTGAACTGAACTGAACCACCCTCAGACTTTGAGATTCAGCAGGTATGGATATAGCCCAGGAAGTGACTCAGGCGGCTGTGATGCAGGTGGACTTCTAATCATGTTGTTAAAAACTCAACATTAAGTAATAAAATGAAAGATAGGACAGGCTGCTAAAGGAAAAGAGGCTGAGGGGTCCAGGGCTGGGGCCCTTTGGGGAGGAGCAGGAGGTGGAAGAAGGGGTCTTTCTCCCTCAAGTCATCTCATCCCACCCGCCACGGCAGGACAGTGGATATGATCCAGGGCCCCTTGACCTGATGGTGCCTTCAAACTAAGCTGAGGCAGGTCTCACATGAGAAAGAATGGTAGCAGGTCTCCAAAAGGCTCCCACAGGAAGAACAACCGTGTTTCACAAGCAGAACCACGACATCAAATGGTCTTTTCGCAATCCACAACAGAAAATGAAAAGCAAAGTGTGCTCTGTGTATGCATATGTGTCAGCCGACAAAATTAGCTCAAATCCAACGTTCCTGTATTTTGAACACAGATACTTCACACCTGCGTTCAAAATTCTATATGCACTTTATGTAGACTATAGTACGGTATCCGATTTTGCATAACAACAAAATTTAAAGTTTAATATCAATATTTTCTCAGGTTTTCCACAGAAGATACTATGGGTACGAGAATTCCACCTCTGTTCAAACTTTGAAACCACTAAGGCAGACTTTCAGAACGAGAAGAGGATATGAGAAAAGAACCCATGGCTGACTCACTTTGGTGTATGGCAAAAACCACCATAATATTGTAAAGTAATTATCCTCCAATTAAAATAAATTAATCAAAAAAAAAAAAAAAAAAGGAAGAAGAAGACCCTGACTCTTTCCAAGACATCCTTAGAAGTAAAGCAACAAGATGTAATAACCCAACAAGTCTTAAAAACTAAAGACAGCATCCTATGCTAAACATGCAGGAACATTAGACACACAGCTCTTGGCAGAAAGGAGGGGAACCTGCCCTGTGCTGGCTGACAAGTGTAAAGACACCTCTACAGGACAGCTGGCTGCTCCCCAACACGCCCGACCTCCTTTCCTCTGCAGCAACAGCAACCCCAGCGTTCGGCTGGGCCCATTCCTGCCTCCCTTGCAGCTAGGTCAGACTCATTTCTGGCCCACACGGTGGAAGCAGAAGAGATTCAGCCAACTTCCAGGCTGTACTCTCAGTGCAGAGGGATTCGTCCTCCACACCGCCATATTTCCACTGGAACTGGACCTGCTGGCATGCTCTCCTGATCGTTCAGATGAAAACAGTGCCCTAGGGACAGTTAAGCAGTAAGACAAAAGGAACCCTGGCTTCTGGATGACTTCACAGCAGAGTCGCCCCATCACCCTTAGATGGCCTACCTCTGCTAGGTGGGAGGGAACTCAAGTCTTGTCTTGCTTGAGGCATTGTCACTATAGATCTCTGTGACATTCATCAAGACCTATAGCCGAATTAACATGCTCCCTGCCTGTTTCGCCAGGTATTGAAGCAATAGCAGGCACCGCTAGTAATGCAACCCACCCAAACCCTGCACAAGGGTTGACCTGCCCATCACTGAACAGAGCTCTAGCCTGCTGTGTGCCTCCAGGACTGGTTATTCCACACCAGCCACAGGTGATAAAACCCAGTATCAGACGGTGTAATGGGTGTACCACACGAGGTAAGCCCAGGCTTCTTTCTCTGGGACCCATCCTTCATGCTTAGTAACCTCTCTAACCTCTCCTGCCATACATTAACCTGCTTCAAACCCAGCTTCTGTTAAGGATTCTAAGTGGGCTTGAGAAGTGTTTTTTCTTTTAAGACACAGAGCTCACAAATATGTTACAATTTCTATACCATCAAGACATGCAGAGACATAGGCAAAAACATACGCACATAATTCTAAAATGTATGCAAAACAATAATGAATAGCAACACATCAAAGCATCATGCTTATCAATGAAAAAGCAGTGCATATATATACATGCATGGATATATGTATACACACACACTCAAATATTCAAAGTGTGACTGCAAAACAGTGACTTTTTCACAAACATAGATGGCTCAGACATCCCATTAAACACCAGGTTAAATTCTATGAAATTAACAACATTCTATCATTCTTTATGAAAAAAAAAAAAAAAGGCAATTTCATAAGATTCAAACTACTGATTTTTCCCTCCAAAAGAGTTACCCTGGGAGGCACATTTTTTGGGATGATTTCAAAACAATATTTTTTGGAACTCAAGGCACTGAAACTGTCATCAGAACCAGCTGTACATAAGAAAACAAGGCATGAGAGGCTCTAATAGCTTAAATGTGAAAAAGTAAAGACTATAAAACATTGGCGGGAAATGGGGAGTGACTATCAAGGGACATAAAGTTTCAGCTCAATAAGATGATTACGTTCTAGAGATGTGTTGTACAACTGTGTGCCCTAGTCACCTACACTGTAACATACACCTAAAAAGTGCTAAGAGGGTAATGTGTGTGTGCGCGCTCAGTCATGTCTGACTCTGCGACCCATGGACTACAGCCCGCCAGGCTCCTCTGTCCATGGGATTCTCCAGGCAAGAATACTGGAGTGGGTTGACACTTTCTCCTCCAGGGGCTCTTCCCCACCCAGGGATCAAACCCGTGTCTCCCGTGTCTCCTGTACTGGCAGGAAGGTTCTTTACCACTGTGCCACCTGGGAAGCCCAGGAGAGCAGGTCTCACGTTAGGTACTCTCACCACCATAAAACAACAATTCTGAAATGAGCATGCAATAGAAATCACGTGTAATTAAAAACCATCCCGTGTAAGGGGTACCACGGAGCAGAGGTTACCCAGCGCGGCAGGAAGGATGCTCTCTCTCTCTCTCTCTCACCTTTCAAGGACACCCAATAGTGCTTCCACTTCCTCCGCGTGGCGGACTCCACCTTCTTGTTCTTCTTGTGCACCAGGAAGTTCTTGACGGCCAGGGCGCCGGCCTTGCGCACAGTGCCCTGGGCGGCCGAGAGCAGGATGTCGGACTGGCCCGGGGAGCTCAGGGTTCCGCTGCTCTGCTCGTCGCTGTGCGCGGAGCCCGCCTCCTCCAGGCTCTCGCTGTTCGTGGTGCTCATCTCCAGCTCCCGGCGAAAATTCTCATACACCCCCTGGCGGGCCGCGTCCCCGGTGGAGCTGCTGCCGCTGTCGCTGCCCACAAAGGCACGGCCGGCGGGGGGCGAGTAGCTGGAATTCGTGGCATTGGATCGCCGGGACAGGAGGTCCGTGTCCGTGGTGGCCCCTTCGATCCCGCTGTCGGCAAACTCGCTACCCTCGCCCGCGTTAACATCCTTGGGGGCCAAAAGGGAGAAGAGAGAAGACATGCATCACGCAGAGAAGTAACCCAGGGGCTCCCGTCACTCCAGCCGGGGGCTGCGGAGCTGCGGCGACCTGCAGCGTGTCACTGCTCCCCACCTTCCCGGGACCAATTACCCCTCAACCCCCAACCCCCTCAAACCCAACTTGCCTGCTGAGCAGCTCAGGAAAACCATGAAGCCACCCCACTATGAATGTCAACAACTCGGAACATTCAAAACACACACACACACACACAAAGCAAGAAACGTTGCAAAGAACTTATCGATGATCTGACTCAGATAATTAAGTAATGGGCAAATCAGCTATTCAGAGTCCCTCCCACTGCCCTACTGAGCAAACTCAGCACCCTGGCCCTCATCAGCCAGCTTGGCGCTCCAGGAAATTCTGCTGGCTGATTAGGTAGTTTATTCCGGAGGGAGGGGCTTCCAAGGGAATAATGAGGTCTGTATAGTTCATACTTAAAAAAAAAAGAAACAAATAAATAAAAGGCTGAGTTAGGAGTCTAATTTATGATCTGGTGACTAGAAAGATAACTAGCGCACCACCCCACCCACTCACCCAGCAAGGACCCAGAGCCCAGGAGCAGGGGAGAGCCCTCATGCCCCAATCAGCTTTGTTTCTTGAAAACAAGCAGCTTCTCACTCTGCACTTGAGCTGGGGCCCACGGCTCCAGTGCAGACTCTCCAATTACCCTGCCCTTTCAAAGCTGGGATGCGAGGAGCCTGAGCAAGTTACTCACTGCCCCGGAGGCCAAGTGGCAGCTCAGGGCAACTGCCAAGATGTGGGGGGCATCCATCCCTCGGTTAAAAACATTTGGAACTTCCAAAGTGCTGGCCCCGCTCTCAGGCCCGACGGGACACAGACAGGTCTGTTCTTAAATCAGAATCTGGATTGCTCCAAAGTGCTAAAGGCATTTCCACAAACAATAATTAAAGAAGGGTAGTCCTCCACGGAGAATAATGACAGCAGGATTCGACAGGACAGCTCAACAGTCTCAGGAATAAGAAATGGGACTGGTTTTTCTCCAAGGGAAAGGCTGGGAACATGAAACTGACATGCAAGTAATACGTGGTCTGGAGACTCAACCGTGTTTTAAGCCTTTAGTCTCATAAATAGTTCATTACGGTTTGAAAATGTAAAAGCTAACAGGATATTCCAATTGCCATATAAATGATTTGAATGCTGTGCTTTCAAATCTCTGCTGCCAGGTAATGGGGCAGAATGAACCAAGCCACAAACTATTGGGTTGGCCAAAAAGTTAATTCAGGGTTTTCATACGATGCTACAGAAACACCAGAACAAACTTTTCAGCCAACCAACCCAAATATATTGTCCTGCATGACGCCCAAACAGGTGTTGTGCCCACATCTCTGCACATGTCATGTGATCAATTCTAAGTTAAGGCCCTCAGAGTTCACCTTCATCACGAGTAGATCCTAAGTTAGCAATTAAAAGATGGGCAGAGCCAGACATGAAAACCATCATGGGATGCACAGACAGACAGATACTGTAGGATTCACTTCTATGTGGAATGCAAAAATGTCAAACCCATAGAATCAGAGAGTAGAATGGTAGCTGACAGGGGGGCTAGGGGGAATGGGGAGATGCTGGTCAAGGTTATACACTTTCAGTTACAAGACCAATTAAGTTCTGGGGATCTGATATATAGCCAGATGACTCTAGTTAATGATACTGTATTGCATCCTTGAAATTTGCTAGGATGATAGACCTATAAGAGTTCTCACCACAAAAAAAAAAAAAAAGGAAGGAAGGGAGGGAGGGAGGAAAGAGAGGAGTAATTACGTGAGTGATGGATGTGTTAATTAACTTGATTGTGGCAATCATTTCACAATACATACATACATTAAGCTCCGGGAGTTGGGGATGGACAGGGAAGCCTGGCATGCTGCAGTCCATGGGGTCACAAAGAGCCTGACACAACGGAGTAACTGAACTGAACTGAAACCAGCACAGTGAACATCTTCAAAACCACAAAAACACACAAGGAAGCAGAGTGTGCAAAGCGCGGAAACTTGGCATTGGAGACAGCGGCCAGAACCACCTCGACCAAGTGTTCAAGGTGAACTGAGTGCAGGGTGCATGGGAACCCTGCGTACTATGTTTGCAGCGTTTCCTTGATTCTAACACTGTTCTAAAATAAAAAGTTTATTTAAAAAAAAGAAGAAACAAGGGGGAGGTAAGACGGGAAGACAGTAGCAGGAAGTGCTGAAGCAAATTTCTAAGGACCAATGACGCTTGCAACGGAGTTTAGGTCCCTGGGATACAGAGGGAATTAAGAGGGTCAAAGAGACCATGCATACAGCTAAGGTGCAGACCCTGTAACTGTCGGTCCTGCCATTTTCCTACCTGCTGTCCTGCCTGTTACCCACCACCAACAGTCATCAAGGACGCAGATTTGGAAGGTATGTGATATATATATATATTGTGCCATTGAGTGAGTATGCATACTCGGTCGCTTCAGTCATGTCCCGCTCTTTGTGACCCCATGGAGCCCACGCGGCTCCTCCACCCACGGGATTTTTTTTGCAAGAATACTGGAGTGTGTCACCATGCCCTCCTCCATGGGATCTTCCCAACCCAGGGATCCAGTAGGTAAAAAAAACTCCCCGATACAAACAGGAGAGCACTGTTACCAACACACGTTTTTCCCTGGCAGGACCATTTACCATACGTCCCTTTAGACAACAATAAGTAAAGTCAGTCATCACCGATTATTCAAGATAACCATGGGTGGCGGGAGACGAGGAGTTTGTATGAATCTCCCCAGTATCTGGACTCGTTTTCACATCTCAGTCCTTCTCTGGGAGAAGGGACAAAAATCAGCTACAAATTTGCCTCAAAATTGAAAAATGATGAGCTGCTTCTCTGTAGGACAGGGAATGATCAGCTGCACAGGGATAACCTCCCTGGGTCATAAGAAAAAGAGTTCAGAACAAAAAAGGAGAAATTGATAGCAGGCACCTGATAATTTCCAGAGCTGGGGAACAGGAAGGAACCTTGCAAAACCATCCCCTTGGCAAATGCCTGGGGATGCTGAGGCTCAGAAAGTTACAGGCCAGTCTACGGCCATACCACCCTGAACACGCCCGATCTTGTCTGATCTCGGAAGCTAAGCAGGGTTGGGCCTGGTTAGTACTTGGATGGGAAAAAGTTACAGGCCTGGTGGGCGGCGGATTGGAGGTGAGGGTCCATGCCTCCCATGTCCTCTTCTACTCCAACAAGCTGGCCCCATGGCTCAGCTGCAGGGAGCACCTGATTGGGTCCTGTCTCAATAGTCAACACCACACCTTCCCCATTGTTTGCCAACAGTGCCTCTTCCAGGGTTTCCCAACAAAACTGAGTGACTGGGCATCTGTATGCCGTGACTTTCTGGCAAAGAGCTCAAACTCAAAAGCGACGGGAAGGGGAAAGAGGAGATGAAAGAATCTGAGTGAAACAAGCAGAGAATGGAGAGGCATGTCTCTTAACATCCCTTAACATCTACTGGGCTTAGCTGCTCAATCGTGTCTTTGCGACTCTTTGCGACCCCGTGGACTGCAGCCCGCCAGGCTCCTCTGTCCAAGGGATTCTCCAGGCAAGAATACTGGAGTGGGTTGTCACTCCCCTCTCCACTTAACATCTGCTACATCCCCACAGACCATGAACCCCTACAGAATGCCCTGATGTCCCTATTGGAACTAAGAGTTAAGGACTCAATAGACACTCCCCTCTTTTTCATACTTACACACATGCTCATGCCAACTCATGCTGCAACTCTGCAACGGCTCAGGCTGTGTGTGTCCAACTCTGGGACAGTCACTGAACTGAGCAGTGATTTCTCCAGGTAACAGGCCTGCTGGCCCCAGATGAGCTGGCATACTTTGGAAGAGTAACCACCGGGGAACGCTCCCCATCTGTGACCCAAGCCAGCTCCATCTTGTCTCCACAAGTAGTTAAGCAGGCTCAGTGGTACACATCCCCCTTCTGATATGTGACTCAGCCTGCCCAAAAAGAAACACAAGCTGCCTGCCCAGCCCCAGCCTCTATTTGACCATGAAGCATGGGATGTTCCCAAATACCCAGAAACCCTTGCTCCAGCACCGTGGGAAATGATGTCCACCCAGCTGGAGGCATTACTCAAGACCTGAATGGTCAATAGGACTCCACATCCCCTATATCAGTCATCTCCAACTTCAGTACAGGAGTCATCTACCATGGGGCTGTTTTATCCAGCTTGCTCCTTGGAAGAAGAGCTATGACAAAACTAGACAGCATATTAAAAAGCAGAGATATCACTTTGCTTTTCCAATAGTCATGTGTGGATGTGAGAGTTGAACCATAAAGAAGGCTGAGTGCCAAAGGATTGATGCTTTCAAACTGTGGTGCTGAAGAAGACTCTTGAGAGTCCCTTGGACTGCAAGGAGCTCAAACCAGTGAGTATTCATTGGAAGAACTGATGCTGAAGCTAAAGCTCCAATACCTTGGCCACCAGATTCAAAGAGCCAACTCACTGGAAAAACCCTGATGCTGAGAAAGATTGAAGGCAGGAGGAGAAGGGGAGGACAGACGATGAGACAATTGGATGGCATCACCAACTCAATGGACATGAGTTTGAGCAAGCTCCAGGAGATGGTGAAGGACAGGGAAGCCTGGCATGCTGCAGTCCATGGGGTTGGACACCACTTAGCGATTGAACAATGAACAACGAAGTGCCACACAACAGTTAGAGGCCTACAGGTCACAGAATCTCTAGAAGAAACCAAAGTCAGATAAACGGATGTAGAGGCTCTAGGATCACACACTGAAAGACAGCTCTGAGGCTGCATCCCAAATGCCCAACCTTCTCAAATGCCGGGTGCATATCACTGCCACGCAGTTTCCAATAGCTCAGAAGAAAGACAGCATCACTGCGATGCAGACAATCCCAGTGCATTTTTCCAAAGGGCTCCTCCTCCTACTACCCCCCTCTCAAGGACACTTCAGACCTGAGAAACCTGATTCTCCCCACACTCAAAAGTGCCTGTGAACCACCCCCACTCTTTTAGGGGTCAACCTCAAGGAAAAGTTCCGTGGGAGCCCAACAGTCTTTATTGCCAATGCAAGGTATGTCCCTTCTTATCTAGTTAGACACCTGAGCATACAATCAGTCCTAGAATATCAAACCAAACATACTGAAATTTAAAGCAAAAGTCAGAGGAGATCAAGGGAAATAGTAAGACCCTAGCTAAACAGAGAAGTAACTCCCAGCATGATGCATGATCTGGCCAGAGATTTCCTGAAAATAGCTCAAAATAAACTCCCCGTGTTAGAACCACTCCACTGAAGAGGCTTCCAATTATAAATAACATTCATGGAATATAGAGGCTCTTAAGCCCTGTTCTTCCTGGATGAATCCTCCCAAGCCGGATTTTTCAAACACTCACCAGCTTCCATTCCACCGGCCGAAATCAACACATGCACTTTCCCAGCGGATGTACAAGTGGCCAGCTGTCGCCCAAAACATTCAACAGCGCGAGTTTTCTTAGTCATTTCAGCTGGGCAACAAAGCTTAAATGAGCTCTGGTACTAAAGCAGAGGCGGCAAGAGGCAAATTCAAAGCCTGTTTGCACGGCCTTGAAAATTGAAGGGTCCCCCAGCATGAACATGGGCTAATGACACATTGTGGCAAAGCTCACGTCGTTTCCACCGGGGACTCAGAAATACCCCAAGGAACAGGTTTGCTGTGCTAATGATGTGTGGACACAATTCTGAAGAGGTCATTAACCACGAAGTTCAAGGGCCCTGGGACAAGTCAGGCGACTTGTTTTAAGTCAAATGCAATTAGAAACTGTTATGTTGGTCACTTTCTTTAATTTCCCTGATAAATCCAGCTTTGCGTCAATACACCTGTATAGAGATGGTAAATGCAGCAGAAGAGAGTTCACGGAATTTCAGTGACGGGAGGAGATTCTGACCTGTGGTGGTGGTGGCCGTTTAGTCACCAAGTCATGTCCAACTCTGGTGACCCCATGGATTGTAGCCCGCCAGGCTCCTCTCTCCTCTGTCCACAGATTTCCCAGGCAAGAGTACTGGAGTGGGTTGCCATTTCCTTCTCCAGGGGATCTTCCCAACCCAATGATCGAACCCAGGTCTCTAGCACTGGCAGGCAGATTCTTTCCTGACCATATGATCTATGATCAAGCAATCCCATTACTGGGCATGTATCTGTGGACCTGTGGAAACCTTGAACTAGAACAATTTCTGACTTACTAAATTCTAAAATATTCCTCCTGTGGTTTACCATCTTCTTCTCCCCCAAATCTGAGTACCCCCACCCCCCATACATGCATACACGTGCACACTGTCTTTGGTTTCCAACACTCTCTCCATGGTATATCTCAGTACAGCAAATGTCATGTCCAGGCATGTCATTCTGAACCTATCCATGCCTCAGTTTCCTCACCTGTATAATGGGAATGGCAATAATATCTACTTTGTAAGGCACATTGTAAGACGTGATATAGAGTTAACTACCTTTTCTAGAACTCTGCCCAGCACACACAGCACTTGAACAGGAGTGTTAACCGTCATCGCGGTTGTGTCCATCTCAGCCCAAGGAGGGAAGTCACCGCCTGACCTCACTTGCTAGCTTCCTGCACTAACACAGAAGAAAGTGTGTTGCTGAGGAATGTGGGAAAAACACGGCCTCATGGGGGAAAAGACAGGCAGACCAAGGTTGGTGTGAGCCAATGCCATCCCTCTGAATCATGTTCACATTCATAACACTGCGCAATAAACTAAGAAAATGATGCTTCCTATGCTGTAAGTAATTGCTAGGCACTGTTATAATAATCGCCTTTCTTGATCTACAGAAATATTGCAGTCTCCGTTTTCCATTATGGTAAGATCTTTATTCCCCCTCTCTATAAACAAATGTCCAGTGCCCTTTTGAGTTTGTGATTCTGAAGTTCATCAATTTCACTGGGCCTCCTACTCTTCGACCCTTCACATGTGTCCCGGCTCCGTCTGAGACATTTCTAAACACCAGCTCCATTTCCCACTTCTTCCTTTCCCAAGGCAGAGACTCCATGCCCTCAGTCCCATCCTCGCTAATGATTCCCCACAGCAGTGACTCAAAATTTCTCTCAATTACAACCGCTGGAAGTGAAGTTCTTACTGCTGCTCACAAGGGACTCAGAAGCTGTCTAAAGCTTGAAATGTTGCTCCAGGTAACTTCAGATTGGAGTCAGCACTGTGCTGAGGTCAGTGAATCATCTTCTCTCCTTTCATCTGTTTTTCTACGTGTGTGTCTCAGACCCTGTTGTCGCTCCCCACCACCCCCCCTCCCCGCCCACCCCTCATCTCAGGACATATCACATCTCCAGTCATCAACTCTCTTTTCTAACTACCTTCCTCCCATCAAGCCATCCTGTAGAGTAAGCAAGGTGGAGGGCTCCTGAGGCTGTCCATCAAGGTCCTTCACTGACGTCCAGCCTTAGCACCGGACCTTTGGAGGCACCCTGCCACCAGTGAAACTGAAGAACTCCTGCCCGTGTATGCTCCCAGCCCTTCTTGGGTCTAGGAATTCCAGGAATACTGATCCTTCAAGGCTCAGCTGGAAGCCTTCTTTTAATCTCCTTAGATCCACATGAAACTTCTCAACACCCACCCCACCACCACCCCAGCCACACTGGCCTCTCTGCTCTTTCTCAAAAGTGCAGGGCATGACCCCAGCTTCCAAATCCATGGTCGACTCCCATCTCCCCTCCCAATCCCTACCCAAGCCTGCCCTTCCTGGGGGCCTGACCCGACCACGTGCTCTGGAGTTGTCACCAGGTCCACCACCGCCCACTCCTCCCCACCTTGCTCTCTCTTCCCACAGCACGCCCTGTACTCGTTATGCCGATCGTTTGCTGCGGACACACCCGCACTTCACCCCTGAGCTCAGAGATCTTTTCTGGACACTCCCAAGAGCCAAGAACAGTGCCTGGCATGGCATAGGCAATAAAAAAAAATAAAAAAAATTAAAAAACCACACTGTTGAACAACTTCACTGCTGTTCATTTTCCACCATCCTCTCACAACAAGAAAATCATTCCTCATGGAATACACTTGAGTTTGATTTAAAGCTCTATTCATTTGCAGGCTCAGCTCACGCTCGACTCCAGGTGAAGTCACAACCAGGAAGCCTGACTTCCCACCTTCCAGCGAAGATCCAGGTTTATGATGTCTTTCATGGAGACAACCAGAGCTCATTTACATGTCTTTTTCTTTCATCTTTTTAAAAGGAGAGAAAGTGAGAAGGACATATTGGGCTGTTTTATGGCCCACACTAGATATTCTGTCACAGGGAGGTTCAAAGCAAACCGGGCCCCAACCACAGAGTGAAAAGCTGGTGAGTGTTCCCCGCCCCGGGCTCCGCGGAGACGTTCCCAGGGCTGCAGGCAGGCAGGTTGGGAGGCTCCAGGCTCCCATCGCAGCGCTTTATCCCTCCCAGTTAGAAACCAGTAATTAATTACACAGCATTGCAGGACACGATTTATGTCGAGGGACACGACTCGCTTCTTCTTACGGACTAAATGAAGAGTGTGGTTTTCAAAGCTTTGGACCTCCCCAAGCTATATTAGCATAAATGAGCCACTCCCTGAGTGGGGGCCAGGGTTCCTTAAATCATTTCAGGGGGCCCCTAAAGCCCTCCCTTTTCCAACTACCTATTTGAAGCAAAGGTTTCCCAAACAGTCCAGCAAAAGAGCATATCACAAGAGAGTGAAAGTAGAGCAACTACAAGACTCGATAGGTTAGAAAATGTAGAGAGCTGCAGACACACAAAATGGACTTCCCTGGTGGTACAGTGGGTAAGAATCTGCCTGCCAGTGCAGGGGGCAGGGGTTCGATTCCTGGTCTGGAAAGATTCCACATGCCATGAAGCAACTGAGCTCACGTACCACAGCTACCAAGCCCAGGGACTGCAACAAGAAAGGCCACTGTAGAGAGAAGCCGTCACCCAACAGAGAGGATGAGCCCAGCAATGAGAAGCCCTCACCCAACAGAGAGGATGAGCCCAGCAATGAGACGCCGTCACCCAACAGAGAGGATGAGCCCAGCAGCGAGAAGTCCTCACCCAACAGAGAGGATGAGCCCAGCACTGAGAAGCCCTCACCCAACAGAGAGGATGAGCCCAGCGATGAGAAGCCCTCACCCAAAAGAGAGGATGAGCCCAGCGATGAGCCCTCACCCAAGAGTGGCCCCCACTGCGAGAGAGAGCCTGCGCACAGCGACACAGACCCAGTGCCACCAAAACAAATTCACAGCAAAGAAACAACACCCTTCTCGACCTTTTCTTAATTTTAGAAGATAAAATTTAACAATTAAAGATATTTATAAAAAAAAGAAATTAAAAAAAGAAAAAATAATAAAGATATTTATGTGAACATGCAATGGTTTATTGCTGCTATTTTAAGATGAATTAACAAGTATTTTCTACATTTCTGGTTCAATTCATAGTATGATAAATATTTATAGATATAACCCACATGAATAGAAGCTCCTTGGAGGCTGTGATACTTTTTAAGAGTAGAAAGGAGTCTGAGAACTGCTGATACAAGCCATCTCTTGGCCACGGACTCCCACTCCTCAAAAGAAGATCTTGGCAAAGGAGATGGATATTCATGTTGAAAATGGATGGGCTGTTTTTCAAAATAAGTATCTCACTGCTTAACTTACATGCCAGAAAAAGAAAGATAAAAGAAGAAAGAAGCATCAAAAAGGAGAAGTGAAGGAAGAGGTTGTTTTAAGTGGACTGTATATAAAAATATTTTGTTTCATGAAGAATTAACCTGAGGTTCTTAACCACAAGCTTCTTGATGGACGCTGGAGGACCCATGGATCCCCTGAAATGATACACAGCAGGGTGGTCCCTGTATTTGATCCAAAAAAATCCAATTTTTTCATCTGATTCTCAAAGGAATCTGTGACCAAAGGTTAGGAATCTCTTGGAGGCTGATGCCAATTCTCAGCTCAAGAAACATATTATCCTTGAACCATTTAAGCTAAGTATAAAACAAAACAAAATTTTAAGCACCAACACAGTTTTTCACAGGAACTCAAGATCTTTCTCTGACCATGCTGCACCCTCTATCTGGCTGAAATCACCAATCCTATTACCTGTTTATCCAAGCAAGAAAGTTTTAACAGGGACAGAGCCTTCTAAAGTCATCTTTGGCACCTCTCCAAAAAGAGACATACAGATGGTCAACAGGTACATGAAAAGATGCTCAACACCACTAATTACAAGAGAAACGCAGATCAAAACTATGATGCACTACGACCTCACACCAGTCAGAATGGCCATCATCAAAACGTCTAAAAAAGAAAACATGCTGGAGAGGGTGTGGAGAAAAGAGAACCCTCTTACTCTATTGGTGGGAAGTAAGTTCATGGAAAATAGTATGAAGGTGCCTCAAAAAACTAAAAATAAAGCTACCATATGATCCAGCAGTCCCTCTCCTGGCCGTGTCTCCAGAAAAAACTATAATTTGAAAAGGTACATGCACCTCTGTGTTCACAGCAGCCAAGACATGGAAAACAACCTGAATATCCAGTGACAGAGGAATGGATATAGACAATGCTATGTGTGTACAATGAAACGCTCCTCAGCCATGGCAAAGAACAAAATAATGCTACTTGCAGCAACAGGGACGGAACTAGAGATTATCAGACTACGTGAAGTGAGGAAGAGGAGGACAGACGCTGTGTGATACACGGGGAATCTACCATGTGGCACAAACGAACTATCTGCAAAACAGAACTAGACTCAGGGACACAGAACAGACGTGTAGTTGCGGGGGTGGGGCGGGGCGGGGGCGGGGCTAAGGCCTGGAGTGGGAATTTGGAGTTAGCAGTGTAGACTATTATAGTCTACAGTCTACATGATAAACAAAAGGTCCTACTATATAGCATAGGGAACTATATTCAACATCTTGTAATAAACCATAATGGAAAGAATTTGAAAAGGATTGTGTGTGTGTATATATATTATGTATATATATACAATATTATGTATATATTATGTGGTATAATAATATATAACTGAATGTGTATATATAACTGAATTACTTTGTTGCACAGTAGCAGAAATTAACACTGTAAACCAACTAAACTTCAATTTATGTATATATATAGTATATAATATATATACATATATACATACATGTATACATATATTATGTATATATTATGTAATATAATATATAACTGAATGTGTGTGGATATATATATATATAACTATACAAGTGAGTGAAGTTGCTCAGTCGTGTCTGACTCTTAGCGACCCCATGGACTGTAGCCTACCAGGCTCCTCAGTCTATGGAATTTTCCAGGTAAGAGAATTGGAGTGGGTTGCCATTTCCTTCTCCAGGGGATCTTCCCAACCCAGGGGTCGAACCTGGGTCTCCCGCATTCCAGGCAGACGCTTTACCATCTGAGCCACCAGGGAAGCCCATATATATATATATATATATATATATAAAACTTTGCTGCACAGTAGCAGAAATTAACACAACACTGTCAACCAACTAAACTTCAATTAAAAAAATAAAAATGAAGTCATCTTTGGTCATCTCTCTCAGGAACCACTCTTTTGGCTCATGGTAGTAGACAGTTACTATTTTCTTTTCAGCCCACCACCCCTTTGGGCTTCAACAAAACTGAGGGTTTTGATGTTAAACTCTGAAGGCACAGGAGCTGAATTCTGTTTGAACATGGGAAGACAGTGTGGTGTCTACTGTCTACTCTGGATGCCATGGGGCAAATTTATACTGAGATGTGACTTCCGCTCCTGCATATTCATGTCACAAATTCTGGGCAAATTGAAAGAGTAGATGGGAGAGAATTCCTGGAAGCCATCACCACACAAGGAAGGCTAAAAACAGCCTAATTAGACACAAAATCTATCCCCCATATCCAAACTCCACTGAATGTCAGACTAGATGAAGCACAAGCTGGACTCAAGATTGCCAGGAGAAATATAAATAATCTCAGATACGCAGACACCACCACCCTTATGGCAGAAATTGAAGAACTAAAGAGCCTCTTGATGAAAGTGAAAGAGGAGAGTGAAAAAGCTGGCTTAAAACTCAACACTCAGAAAACTAATATCATGGCATCCGGTCCCATCACTTCATGACAAATAGATGAGGAAACAATGGAAACAGTGACAGATTTTATTTTGGGGGGCTCCAAAATCACTGCAGATGGTGACTGGAGCCATGAAATTAAAAGACACTTGCTCCTTGGAAGAAAAGCTATGACAAACCTAGACAGCATATTAAAAAGCAGAGACATTACTTTGCCAACAAAGGTCCGTCTAGTCAGGGCTATCGTTTTTCCAGTAGTCATGTATGGATGTGAGAGTTGGACTATAAAGAAAGCTGAGCGCCAAAGAATTGATGCTTTTGAACTGTGGTGTTGGAGAAGACTCTCAAGAGACCGTTGGACTGCAAGGAGATCCAACCAGTCCATCCTAAAGGAAATCAGTCCTGAATATTCATTGGAAGGACTGATGTTGAAGCTGAAACTCCAATACTTTGGCCACCTGATGGGAAGAACTGGCTCACTGGAAAAGACCCCAATGCTGGGAAAGATTGAAGGCAGCAGGAGAAGGGGAAGACAGAGGATGAGATGGTTGGATGGCATCACTGACTCAATGGATGAGTCTGAGTAAACTCTGGGAGCTGGTGATGGACAGGGAAGCCTGGCGTGCTGCGGTCCACGAATCGCAAAGAGTCACGACATGGAGCGACTGAACTGAACCGATCACATGCAAGACATTATGCCAGGAGTTCTATCTACATTCATTCCTGTGTGGAACCCTCACACTGGCCTCATTCAAGAGGCACTGAGATCCTTCTGGGTTACACAGCCAACAGGGAACAGGGTTCAAACTCGCAAGCTCAGACCTGCTGCTTCAGAATCTCTTCTTTGCAGGACAGCAGGCTGCCCCCTCTCTATCCATTAACCATAGGAACACCAAGAGAGTAAAGTTTAGGCCAAGAAACCAAAGAGGCATTCATTAAATCAAGAGTCAATCTATTGGGATTTCACAGCAGTCAATACAAATAAGCTCTATTTTACATAGTCTGAGTAAATCCCCCCAACAAATGAGCAGCAGACTGATTCTCAAGATACAGTCTTATGCACACAGCACACACACATATTCACATGTACTGAATTCAACAAATAGAATTCCTCAGCACTTACTGGGTAGCAGACCCATGAAATGTGTCATTTTTAAAAACCGAAATATGAACTCCTCTGACTTCATATTCATAGCTCAGTAACATGTCCAACTACAACTCAAATACAAAAATAGGAAGAATGGTTCCAAACTCTGTTTTGGTCATTTGCAAATAAAAAGATGTTCTTCATGTTTGTTCAGATAAAACATTGTCCCCCAGGCTCGGAGGCCAGACCCTTGGGCCAAATGCCTGCCAGGAACTCTTTTCTGAGGCGTAAAACTGCTGACAAGACTATTACAGATTCGACTACCTCACCAGGGCAAACGAGGAGACTGTTAATATCTATGATCCGAACTCATGGGAGAGGGCCCCTGGGTCAGAAACTTTCACCAACAAAAGAAAAGGAAAAAAAGAACTACTTTCAAAGAAGCCTCCACACCCACTGTCTCTTAAAATACACTGTTTGGAACATAGTGGGTTCTCAAAAAATCACGTTGGATGAACACGCCAAACTTAAGAAGAGGAAGCGTGTGTGGGTGGATAGTGTTGTGCATAATTCTGGGGTTTGTTTCAAGTCATTAAAGATCCTCACTCAACACGTTAACATTGAGACCAAAATAAGACTTCCGTTCATTTTATAGACTCTGCAGAAGCCTTCTATGTATGGAATTCCACTTGGTTCTCCTACTGGCCCCATCGGAGCCTGGTGTCACTCACCCTGGACAGACAAGGAGCCAGTGATGAAGTGAATCGCCCAAGGTCACTGGTCAATAAGGACTGAGCCAGAAGCAGATGTACTTGTCAGGAATCCCAGCCCCCTGTACTCTGGGCTACATTAAGCTACCGGAGTGCTTTATAAGACAGCACTCTGAAATGATTTCACTTCCATATATTAACAATTTTAGAAGGCAACAAGCCAAAGAATGGAAGTGGCATACAACAAGTACACGTGAGAATTTCCCATGATACCAGCTCTGGCCCTCTCCTGGGGGCGGCCAAGACTCAAAGGCTCACAGCCCCATCAGTGAGGGGTGGGGAGAAGCAGGGGTCCACCTGCCCCCCAGGGTCGGAGCCAGAAAGCCAGAATACCACCCAGCACCCCCCACAAATCTTACATAGAATGGATGCTAACTTAGCGTTGTTCCAGGTAGAAGCGAGAGGCGCGAGGTTTCTTTTAAAAGAGTCTGGATCAGTGGACCCTGATGAAGCTGCCAAGACCGTCTCAGAGAATCAGGCCTGCAGTGCCAATCTGGTGATGTCTAAAGAACAAAACCTGCGGTGCCTTTCAGGGGATCCTTTAATAGGACCTCCATCTCACCTGTGTCCTGACTCCTCAAGTTGCCAGTGCAAGCAGAGTCCTGCCCGGGGCAGGCAGAGGGACCACAAGGGGTCATTTCTATCATTATAATCATGCTTCAGAAAAGAGACAGGTCAGGACTTCCCCACTAGTGGTCCAATGCTGAAGAATTCGCCTGCCAATGCAGGGGACATGGGTTTAATCCCTAGTCCACCAGGAAGATCCTACAGGTCTTGGAGCTACTAAATCCCATGTGTCACAACTACTGAAGCCTCCCTTCACTGCAACTAGAGAAAGCCTGCACACAGCAACAAAGACCCAGCACACTCAAAAATAAATTAATTAAAAATACTTTTTAAAAAGAAAAGAGATGGGTCAAAATTCAAGGAGAGCATCTGAATGCAATATCCACGCTCACCTTCTCTCATCTCCGAATCAGCCTTTTTTATCATTTTGTTTCCAAGAGGCAAAGTTTGATATAAACACCAAACTACCTGGGGTCTTCAACTCATAGAACACCATTCAGGATACTGAAAATTACAAGTAACAGACTGTCCCTTACTGGTGGCTTCTAAAGTAGCAAGCACTAGCCTTTACCTTCCATTTTCTCAAAAAATCTTATTTTGTCCATTTGACAGATGAAGAAATTAAGGCTTCGAGAGACTTAAAAACTGTGCCCAAAGTTACTCAGGTAAAAAGAGGTGGAGCCAGGATACCTGGTTGGACACCGGCCAAACTTGTCCTTCAACAAATGAATGACTGGGGTGCGGGGGGAGCTGTTTGGGGAGGGTGAAGCATTAGTGGAATATTATTCAACCTGAAAAAGGAAGGAAATTCTGACACCTGCTGCTATGTATGAACCCTGAGGATATTAGCCTATGAGAAATAAGTGAAAGTGAAATCGCTTAGTGGTGTCCAATTCTTCGAAACCCCATGGAATGTAACATACCAGGTTCCTCCGTCCACGGGATTTTCCAGGCAAGAGTACTGGAGTGGGCTGCCATTCCCTTCTCCAGGGGATCTTCCTGACCCAGGGATCGAACCCCAGTCTCCCGCATTGCAGGCAGACGCTTTACCATCTGAGCACCCATGGAAGCCCAGGAAATAAGCCTGTCAGAAAAAGACAAATACTCTATGATTCACTTTAGATGAGGTATCTAGAGTCAAATTCATTGAGACAGAAAGTAGAATGGCAGTTGCCAGGGGCTGAGGAGAGGGTAAAAGGGAAACAACTGTTTAAGGGGGATGAAGTTTCAGTTCCACAAGATGAAGAGTTCTGAAGATGAAGCATAGTGATGGCTACACGACCATATGAATGTATTTAACACCCCTCAACCACGCAGTGAAAAATGGTCACGATGACCATCTACCCATTATACTTAGACACCCTTCCCAAGACAACTGAACTTCACAATACCCCCCTGACCCGCACTGAAGCAAGCCCAGAGGGGCAGCATCACCCTGCTGGCCAGGTCAGAGCACACCTGCTGATTTCCAGCTGACCTCAGTGGTATTCACTGCTCACTGTGGGCGCCAATACACCTTTTAGGGCAAAGGAGCCCCACCTGGATTCCGGATCTGAAATGCCATCCTGTAAGCTACCGACCCATCCTCAGCACAAGCCAGGACTCCTGGAACCCTGGCTCCAGGGAACAGCAGGACCAGAAAAGGACTGACGCAGGCAGGATTTACTTGACATGTCATTATCCTCATGATACTGGGTTGGTCACAAAGTTCATACAGGGGTGGCCAGACCCCCGAACGAACTTTTTGGCCCGCCCAATAATTATCAGTAATGATTAAGGGAATGTGGGAGCAGTCTTCCTTTCACTAGCAAGACACATTTTAAATCTCTGAAAACACTTTCACATGCACACCGTCATGCCCCAGACCCAGAAGTAGGTGGGTCAAGCATCTTCACCCCAGTGTTCAGAAGAGCACCTGGATGGAAGTCAGGGTTTTGCCCAAGGTCAGAAGCCAGTTGGCTGCAGAACAGACCTGGAACCCACCCACGTTATTCCTCCTGCAACAGCTCCCTCCAGAGAGGGCTGGCCAGCATCGCAAAGGAACAGGAAATTGAAATGGCTCCCGGGAAGGCAGTCAGCCTGCCAACCTCGGACAGAAGCTGACAAGTGACCAGAGCCGGCCCCGAATCAAAAAAGGCTTCCTCCAAGGAGCCGCCTGCCGACTAAACTCTTCCCACCTGCGGCGCGGAAGAAATAAGCTCCAAGAGTCCACAGCCCACCATCCCCATCTGTCCACGGAGAGAAAACCACGTTAGGAAGGAAGCGCAGACCCAGTGAGGTGCTGCTGAGAGCTGAACTGGGGAGGCAGTTTCCCGATACGAACTTATCAGCTTCATTCCCACTCCTGTCACCTCACCCACACACACACGCTTCTTCCTGAATTCCCACCCCTTCAGCAACAGAACTGCCAGAGGGGCGAAGCAGCAGACAGACGAATCTTCAGAGCGGCAGCACCCACCAGGGAAAAACTGTGTTTAACACGCAGCTACAAGATGGGAACCTCCTAAGAGCCCAGTCATGCACTTGGAGTCATGCACCAGTTTCCAAAACACCGCAACAGATTCCAGGCACTTTACCTGAGTGGTTTTTGCTCTTCTGCCTTGCATGCTGCTGCTATGGCTAATCTGTGGGTTGGTGGCACCTTCAGAGAGACAGTGAGATTTCCTACAGGGGAGTGTATTGTAATTACTGTAGGGGAGAGCCTCTTCAGCGGCAGCTGGTGGCATCTTATGGTTCGCGAGATCGGGGATGTCAGACACCAAATCCCGACAGTAGCCTGCAAGTTTGCTCCTGGGCCCCCCGTTTGCCGTCACCCCAGAGTTCTTCTGAGCGTACAAGTCCCCCAGCGAATTGGCCCGTTGACAGGCACTGAGCTGCCGCGGACTCGCGCGGGTTTCCATCGCCCGAGCCTCCTCGCAGTCTTTCTCCTCGGCGGAACCCAAGATCTCTTCGTTGCTTGTTAAATGTTCTTGGCTCAGATCAGAGAGTGAGAATTCCAGGCTGTCCTCCCGCCAGATGTCTGCAGATTTGGAGCGTTTCTTCTTAAAGCTCGCTGTCTCCATGAACGCGGGCCCGTTGGAGGCATAGGGGCGCTGCCGCCTGCCGCCCTCCGCCAAGTACGTCGCGTCATCCCCGTAAAGCCGGCTGTCCTCCGAGTCTGGCATGCTCTGCACGGAGGCTGCAGTGAGGACGATGCTGCTGTCCACGCTGGGAGCGACGGAGGAATCGGTGTAAGACACGGGTCTCAAGCCCATATCCACTCGGTCCACCCAGATGGGGCTCCCGAAGTCCTCGAGGGTGCCTTCCTGGGAGAAGGGCTCCAGGCCATTTTCGGCCAGGGACTGGGGGATGCTGGGGGTGCTGCTGGAGCGGGTGCTCACTTCGGAGCTCCGGTGGATCGCCTTGCCGGAGGAGGCGTGCCGGCTCCGCCGCGCCTTGTGCGACAGGCGCAGGGAGCGCGACGTGGCCTTGCGCCCCAGGACCGCATGCTTCTCGCCGTAGAACTCGTGCACGACGTTCTGACTTTCTGCGTTTCCCATGGTGTTATGGTCTGTAGCAAGGGGGAAAAAAAAAGGAGAGGATCACTGAGTCACCCATGGGTACGGGCGGTCAACGGGAAGAGCTCAGTACCTACGGAGGGAGGCAGCTTGGCAGGTAACAGCAGCGCCTACATGCATCTGGCAGGTACCTGGACTCTTAACGCGGCAGCAGGTGAGAACTAACATCACCTACTGAGCCGACTCCCGCGGAGACGTGAAATAAGGACATAAGTAAGATCCTTGGGGGCTGACCCGGGTCTCTGCCTGGGGACGGGAGCAGCACACCAAGCAAGGCACAGAGTTGCCGTCATAAAGCTGGCAACACCTGCTCTCCTCTCGCTAAACTCTAGAGCTGCCTATTTAAAGCTCCACGCCTCTCCATCAACTAGAAACTCTAAAAAGTACAAACCAAGGTGTCTGCTCCAAATGAGTAACGTTCTGTTTGAAATGACATATTTCAAAAAACCAGGCGAAACTCCGAGATGCACTGGATAAAAGCGCTTCCTCCCCATAGGTTTTCCGTTTCATCCTGACTTCATCTACCCTTCAAAATCAATAAAAAACGGGAAGGCTCAAGATGTGAAGTCCAATCAACTCTTCCTGATAAAGTCGAAAAGGGGCTTTTTACCTTTAATGCCACAGCTTTCTGAAAACCTTAATGGGGGAGAGGGGGGCGAAGTGGGAGGGGGAGAGGGAGATGCACAACAGCAAACTAATGGGTTTATTTCTGGGAGCAAATCCAACCCGAGAACATTAATCTGGTACAGAGTGCCCTGCACAAAGAAATTCACATGATGAAATCACTAAATGTGATTCAGCCTTTTGGAGCTACCCAGGTTAATTCAAGTCCTTTCCTTAACATTTTTCCTGTCTCTCTCATTGGTCTGAGGGCTATTACCCACAGTGAGAAATGAAAACATCCTCAACGCTCAACAAGTATGACTCTATTTAGCCTTATTCTCCTTGCTCTGCAGTGAGGTTTCTCTAGACCATGTCAACTGTATACACTTAGGATACACACATGAAAATGGTCAGAAAGGAGAGAAGAAAAACAGAGTAGCCGAGTGCATCCCTGAGTTGATGCGTACAATCATCTACATGGTCACTCATTCAGAAAATATATATACTGGGACTTCCCTGGTGGTCCAGTGGCTAAGATTCCATGCTTCCAATGCAGGGGGCCTGGGTCTGATCCCAGGTCAGGGAACTCGGTGGCTCAGATGGTAGAGAATCCACGTGGTGATGCAGGAGACACAGGGTAGATCCCTAGGTGAGGAAGGCCCCTGGGAGGAGGGAATGGTTACCTACTGCAGTATGCTTGCAGTATGCTTGCAGTATGCTTGTCCCCATGGACAGAGGAGCCTGGAGGGCTACAGTTCATAGATGGGTCACAAAGTTCATTGATGGGTCACAGGACTGAACAACTAACGCTTTCACTTTCACAGGGAACTAGATCCCACAGGTGGCAACTAAGATCCCCTATGCCAGCAACTAAAAGATTCAGAGTGCCACAACTGAAGACCTGATGTAGCCAAATAAATAAATTTTTTTTTCTTTTTTTTTTAAACAAAGAGGTGGGGATGGAGCCCCGATGCTCATGCCAGCTTCTGCCCTGACTGGCTGAGCAATCTTGAAAACTGTTTAAAAGAAGAAAAAAGAAAGAAAGAAAGAAAATAAACACTGCATAGCTACCATGTTCCAGAATCCAGAGATACAGCAGAGAAAAAAAGATACACATTCTCCACTCTCATGAAACTGATATTCCAAGCCAGGGAAGGGATACAATAAACAAAAAAGTAAAAGGTACAGAGGGAAACAGGAACAAATTTATTGTACCCATTACAGTTTGAAACCCCCTGCAATATAATATATTCCTTCCCAATGCTCCAGAACCACGCTACAATCCTACTCTTCAGTCTCAAAGGTTGCTTAAATTCCTACAAGCACATCTTTACTGAAACGAAATTTGTGGCAACAAAAAGGAAAAAACCTCCATTGAATGTTCCGATGAGTTCAGAGGTAACTCATACAGACACCAGATGTGAGGCTATTCCCATACTGGAATATTCCCTACCAGGTCACACATCATATGATTCTGAGAGTGAAGTTTCCAAGAAAGAGAATCATCCTTTTACTAGTAGCAAATATACTTCAAAGCAATAAGTTCACGCCTCTCTGGCTGGCACCTTTAAGAAGCAAGAAAAAAATACAGAGACTCAACTCAGTGCAGGGAAAATGAAAAGACTCAGGGTCCATGTGTGACCATTTATGTGATCTATATTCCTAAGAATATCATGTGCTACATTTTTACAAGTAAAATATTTTAACAAGCATCTAAAGTAAGGCTAAAAGCCATGACCAATGTCTCAGGGTTCTTGATTTTTTAAGGCTACAGCTTCCCTGATAGCTCAGTTGGTAAGGAATCTGCTTGCAATGCAGGAGACCCTGGTTCAATTCCATGGTCGGGAAGATCCCCTGGAGAAGGGAAAGGCTACCCACTCCAGTATTCTTGCCTGGGAAATCCCATGGACAGAGGGGCCTGGCGGGCTACAGACCATGGGGTCACAAAGAGTCGGACACAACTGAGCAACTTTCACTTGAAGATACATAGATGGGGACTTCTCTGGTAATCCAGTGGTTAAGAATCTGCCTGCTAATGCAGGGGACACGGTTCCAGCCCTGGTCCAGGAACTAAGATTCTACATGCAGCAGGGCAACTAAGCCTGCATACCACGACTACCGAAGCATGCAGGCCCTAGAGTTCGCAACAAGAGAAGCGCACCCCAACAGAGAGGTCCCCACTCAATGCACCTCGAGAAAGCCCCAACACAGTCTAAAGAAGACCCAGCACAGCTTAAAAAAAAAAAAAAGATATGTGGATGTGTCTATGTATCTATATGTTTTGCCAAGGAGCAATTAAAAGTTCAGAAAAAGTGTTAGCCACAGTCCCATTTTAAGAATCACATAGATTTAAACTGAAAAGAGGGAAAGAATGAAGGTGACCAAAACTGTGGTGTAAAAAGGCAAAGCTGTCACCCCAAATATGCTCGAATGGACCCCCCCAATATGCTCGGATAGAGCCCCCTTCTGCTGTATACAAAAGTTTGCAAATAGAAATTGACAGACATATTCTTAACAACAAATTTCTGGTTAGGCTTGTTTCTGCCAACAGAAAACTAATCAAGTTAAAAGCCTCAGGAGTGTTTTCCTAAAGCAAATGGCCCCAACCTTCAAGAATTACAGTGTTCCCTGCATCACTTTGACGGGTCTGTTATATTAATAGCATTTTTAGTAGCAAGATTCTTTTCAGCCAGCCAAGGTAGGAAAGAAGCCATTTTTATCTTCAGAACTAGAATTTAGAGATGAATGCCAAATCTCTTAAATCCTACCAAGAGCGATTCTCAGGGGATGATCTAAGTCAAGTCAGCAGGAAGTTTGAAGCAACTCAAGTCAGGAGAAAAATGTTCCTAGGGACTGCCGAAACACCCCTTCCTTTAAGAGCTTTCCCCCAAAGGTCAGTGAGACTCATGAAGGCCCTTGTGGGGATCAGTGGGGGACCCTGAAACAACACAAGCATGAAAAATGAAAATTGCTCACTGCATACAAGAGACACAATCTCCCCTTGCAGGGACAACCCCATCCCATTAGGCAACCCCCAGAACACTGGTGACTTGAAAGTCCTAATCCTCTCCACATACAAATGGCAAATACCAGCTACTTTCACCATCTTCACATTCCCCCACTCTCTCCTATTTAACCCTTATCATTTACTTATAACAAACCAAAAAAACCTGGCTTATACTTTACATTTACACAGTCTTTATTTGTTTCTCTGAGTCTGAAAGCAACTTTGGGCAGAAAGTGGCTTACACTTCTCTTTTGAAGCCTCTACCGAGAGGGCTTCTCTGGTAGCTCAGAAGGTAAAAGAATCTGCCCGCAATGCAGGAGACCTGGATTCGAACACTGGGTTGGGAAGATCCCCTGGAGAAGGAAATGACAACCCACTCCAATTATTCTTCCCTGGGAAAATTCCATGGACAGAAGAGCCTGGCTGGGCTACAGTGGGGTTGCAAAGAGTCAGACACGTCTGAGTGACGAACACTCACACTCATAGAGACTACAAGTATTCCACGTGTGATAAGGAGTCAAAAAATGCTCATGCACTTTAGAAACAAAAGTACAAGGTAGTGATGAGTACTGAGCCAACATAATCACCACACAGTCGCTAGGAAAGAGGGGAGAGATGAAGCGGGGAGAGATGAAGGGGGGAGAGGACAGGCTGAAATGCACAAACTGGACTAGAAACTGAAAAGCAGGGGCTTGCCCTGGCGGTCTGGTGGTTAAGACTTCACCTTCCAACACAGGGGGTGGGGTTTTGATCCTTGGTCAGGGAGCTAGGATCCCACCAGCCTCTGAAGCCAAAAAACCAAAAGGTAAAACAGAAGAAATGTTGTAACAAATTCAAGTTTATAATAAACTCAGTTTGTAACAACTTGAAAAGCAGAGCATCAGAATACAAGTACTTGATGGCAAGCTAGAAAATGTTACCATTTTTAAACTCACTCAACTCCCCATTGACTTCCTTATGGAAAATATTAGTGGCCCCAAACAGCTTGCACTTGCAGAGGGTAGCTAGTGGGAGGCATGTTAAGCAGGAGGTGGTGGTTAAGCAGAAGGTTAAAGCAAGACTTTAACACGGGAACAACTGTCTGAATTTAAACCTCAGATCTTAAACTTTCTTTCCGGTCCTCTAGGATACAGCTTCCAGCTTCCCCGCAGCCTTTGTTCATGCTCTTTCCGTGGCCTCCAACTCTCCAGCCTCAGGCACCTACACCTGGCTCGCTCTCTCCAGATCTTGACTCCAGCGAGAGAGAGATCTAAAAGATCTAAAAGACATCTTTCCTGGTATCTCTATCCAAAATGACCCCTCAGAGCTCAACACTTCTCACCCCTCTTCTTTGCTTCCCGCTCCCTTTAACATTTGTCAGAATTGTCTCAAAAAATGCTTTTCATTTACTTATATTTTTCATTCTATATCTTTCCCCAGTAGAACCTAAGCATCAGGGAGGCTGAAAGTTTGTCTCGTGTACTGCTATATTCTCAGTGCCTAAAACATTGCCTGAAAGGTAGTAGGTGCCCAGTAGAATGAATGAATGACAAAATTTAATCTAGAATGTAAAAACACACACTCACACAACTGCAAGAGAAAAGAGATGAGGGTGTTGGCATAATGTGAACTAGAGAAAAGATACACTGGCCTTAAAAATGCCAGCTCTTCTACATCAGAGTGCCTAGAAAATCCAGTCTGTGTGCTGTTCTCTAGGCCCCTTCCACCTGCACACCAGCGTAGGTCCCTCATCCCAGGCCACTGGGTTTGGGATCATCCTGATTCTGTGAACTGAGCTGATGGGTTCAGCCTGCCCTGCTCCACTGTTCTCCCAAACCTTCAACCACCTAGACAGAGACTCAAGGCCTTGCCTTTGTCTCATTTCACTTAATTCCTACATCCCGCCTCCTTTTGGAGGTTTAGGAAAGGGGGTTGGAGTTGAGAGAGTACCTCTCCTCCTTGTCGGGGACACAGCTCAGGACTGCACAGCCTGAGATGATCCAGAGAAAATGCAGGCAAAGGAGACAACGCAACATGATGGGGAGGTGTCACTTAAAGTAGAAGGGGTCAAAAAAAATCCAGAGATTCTTAGGGTCAAGAGACCAAGGACACTAGAGAGAGGATGAATTCTCCATTCTTCCCAACACCATGATCTTGCTCCTTAAGTCATGAGTTAAACTTTTCATAGTAACTTCCTTTAAATCCCATCAAAGTAAATACACAGCAAAAGAGTAAAAAAGTACTCCCATCAAAATAAATACACAGTGAAAATACTTAAAGGAACTTTATCAATCAGTACAGGCAGCGCTACGTACAGCAGACAAGACACGGAAGCAGTCTAAAGGTGCATTGCCAGATGAATGGATAGATGTGGCGGATATGTACAATGGAATACTACTCAGCCTTAAAAAGAATGACATAATGCCATTTGCAGCAACATGGAGAGACCTAGAGATTATTATACTAAAGGAAGTAAGCCAAAGACAGATATTATATATCATTGCTTATATGCTGAATCTGAAAAAAAAAAAAAAAAGAACATACAAATGAACTTATTTACAAAATAGAAATAGACACAGAAAATAAACCTATGGTTACAAAGGGGAAAGGAGGAAAGAGATAAATTAGGAGTTTTGGATGAATATAGACACGCTACTATACACAAAAAAGTTAACCAACAAGGACCTGCTGAATAGCACAGGGAACTATATTCAATATTTTGATACAACCCTTAAGGGGAAAGAATCTGAAAAGTAATATAACTGTACCACTATGCTGTACACCTTAAACTAACACAATTTAACACAATTTTTTAAAAAAGTACAGTCATTAGGGTGGTTTACAGATACATCAGATAGGTGGTTCTTTTTCAGGGACTGCTTTTATTGATTTATTACCCTTACTAAGCCTTATATAATAAAATGATATAAAACTATTTACACCTTTTGAAATAAAGTGTCAAATCCCTGGCTTTGGTAGTTTGCGGAAATTAAGGAAGATGCAACCGTTAAGGGAAGCTAGATGAAGAATAGGTTTACTGTGTTCAATTCCCTGTGGATCTATAATTATTTCAAAATAAAAACTTAAAGCCATCACTCACTGGGAGGTTCTGGTTAAGGGAAATTTTTGTTCAAAAGTGACGATGCTGCCGAATGAAGCTTTTTTGAATCCTCTTTTTCAACGAATTATGCAATAAGAAAATAAGCACATACTGGGCATTATCTAGCACAATGTCATCAGGAAACAGACAGCAAACACAAAACAAGGGAGATTCAGCAGAGAGGTAGGGTAGATTAAGTAGGGACAGGGCTTCTGTCTTTAATACAGCAGTGAACAAAACTGAAATACTATTTATAGTACCTGGTGCCAGCCAAGATGAAGTCATACACAGTGGCTGGTCTTTCTTTCAATGATAAAGATTAAAAAAACTCTGAACCAAAGTAAAAAGCAACTACCTGAGGATTCCAAAGAGTAAGCAAAAGCAGGTAAGCTGGGGATGGGAATCAAAACCGGAAGAAAAACAAGGACTTCCCTGGTGCTTCAGTGGTGAAGAATCCACCCGCCAATGCAGGGAACATGGGTTCAATACCTGCTCTGGGACGATCCCACCGGCAGAGGGGCAGCTAAGCCAGGAGAGCACACCTAGAGAGCAAACCCCCACTTGTGGGAACTGGCAGTGAGGACCCAGTGCAGGCAAAAATAAACGAACAAGCAAACAAAACTGGAGGAGCCACTCTAACAAGAGTGAGTTTCCCATTCAGCTTTTATTATTCTCATTTCCCTTCCAGCCTTGCATGGAGGGTGAGCACACAGTCCGTGCATGCACACTGGGTCGCTTCAGTCTTGGCAACCTCAAGGACTGTAGCCCATCAGGCTCCTCTGCCCGCGGGATTCTCCAGACAAGAATACTGGAGTGGGTGGCCACACCCTCCTCCAGGGGATCTTCCTGACCCAGGGATTGAACCCTCAGCTCTTCCGTCTCCTGTGCTGGCAGGCAAGTTGCTTACCACTGGTGCCACCTGGGAAGCCTGAGCACATATCTAGCTGTGACAAAAGCAGCAAAACTCACAAGACATGCCCTGTCGTTCTGGCCAAAGAAATCCAGCCCGGTGGTCCCTGCAAGCCAAAGAGTGAGGGCAATCTCAGAGAAGACAGAGCTGGAGGAAACACATCAGCTAATGTCGTGTGTCAATCTATTCAAGTCCCAGGCTCACCACTCAGGTACATGTGCCTGGGACTGACCTAAAGAGAGACAGCAAAGGCTTGGAGAACTGAGCTATCATATAAAACACAGCTCACCTCCCAGTCTAACTCCCAACTGGTGCATGTGTGGGACAAAGCCACAACTCTGGAGCAAAGTCTTTGAAAACTGAACTGACATCAGACCTACCACCCACAGGAGGTCAAACAGAACTTGCCATCTGAACCTAGCCAGGTTGATTGCTTACTAAAATAGGGGAAAAAAAGAAAATTCAACATTCTCCAGATGATTTTAACAAGACCTAGATTCTCCCAACGTAATATTTGAAAGTGTCCACAATGCACCCCAAAGAACCAGGAAAATCTAATCAGTTCTCAGGGGAAACGACAATCAATAGATGTCAACCCCAAAGTGACCCAGATGTTAGAATTATCAAGCTTTTAAAGCAACTAGTATAACTGTGTTGTCTTAGTAATGGTAAACACTCCTGACATAAATGAAAATTTTAACTGCTTGGAACGTCTATGCAAGATCACCGTGAACACCGATTATTATGAATGAGTGGAGAAAGAGATACAAATTAAAAAGAAAGGTAAAATATTTTTAATTTGATCCAAAATACAAAACGTAAGCTGCATTTTTTAATCATCGGATGTGATATTTTCTTGGTATGGCATGAGAACACATTCCTGCTAACAGAAACTCACCCATGGTCAAGGTCTCTGGGTAGAAAGAACAAAGAAAAATACTCCTGTAACTACAGATTGTTCAAAGGAAAAAGGGGGGAAAGAAAGAAGATACAAGGGAAACAAGAAAGAACCTCATCACCTTGCAGACTAAGGAGGTTATAACAATGCTTTTAGGGTTTAGGATGTCTAATTCCCTAGAGAGACCAGAAGTTCAAGCAGCAGTCCAGACAGCAAAATGCCCCAGCCTTTAGCTGAACAACACGAAAGCTCCACATGATTAAAGCCCAGCCTTGTGGGTCAGCTTGCTGGGGCTTGCCCTGTTCAGAAGCAGATACTCAAAAAGATAATTACATTATTAGGGTCAATCACCTCTGGAGCAAAACTCTTATTCTCAGGAAGGAAAAACTTATATTTGAGATGCACATCCAAGATGCTGGCTTCGAGGAGATTAAAATTCTAGGATGTTAATATTTTACCTTCTTTCTCTCTCATAAACACACACACATGAAGAGGGAGGGCGGGAGAGAGACACACACACACAGAATGTATAGACCTGTGTAAAAATTTTTAAAGTTAGCATCCTAGATGGAGATTATGGGGTAATTTAATTTCCAAAAGTATACTTTGCTTTTCGTATTTTCCAAAGCCACTGCACTAAAGCTATAATTCACTCTTCTGGCCATGCAGCACATGAGGTCTTAGTTCTCTGATCAGGGACAGAACCTGCACACCCTGCAGAGGAAGCAGAGCCTTGATCGACTGCCAGGCAGGTCCCTTACCTAGAATTCAGTTACGGGAAAGAAAAAAAGAAATGCGTTAAGTCCCTGGGTTTCTTGGATAACTCTTGGAGAGTGAGGATGGCGACACCAGGCTGACAGCGACAGCAAGAAAGCACCAAACCCAAACTTAGAGCAGATGACTTGGGAAAATTGCCCACGATAAAGAAGAAAATACTACCGAGTTTGGACTTAACCGTCCTTTCTCGACACCCCAACGGCACTCTGCTTCATCTCTTCCCATCCCATCTGCAGCATGGTTGTTATTCACACACTTGTCTTTTTTTGCATGTACCCCTTCTTATTTTATTACCATCTCCCGATGGCAGGGACCATGACTTACTCATTATTATATTTACCATCTGAACGAACTAAAGTTTTAGTACTGCTTATTTCAATGGGATGTTCATCTCTCAGATTGTCTATAACAAGAATATTTCAAAAATATACAACATTAGAGCCCATAAGTGGGCACAAGGTGACCCAACTTATATTCAAGTCAAAGTTAACTATTAAAGCAAGGTCTCTCTTGTTGGTAAGGGTGCTGTGGAATATGAACATAAGGCATCTAATGATGTATACAAATTATAATTGTTAATAATAAAATTTTTCACTCCCTCCCAAGGTATTTAAGAACTTATTAAAATAAACGTAATGATTACCCTTCTATGATTTGAAAACAGACCTCCAAAATTGCAGGAGAAAGGATGAAATGTATTTATTTCAAAGTTAAATTTGAAGCAAAAATCACAAGACAACAGATTGCAAATTTAAAATTAGATTCTAGTGGGAGGGCTTGGTTTCAAGCCTGTTTTTTCCCTACTGGAGGCTGAGCCTGAAGACAGGCTAGCGGGGTTGGGGGGGGTGTGGTGAGGAAGAGAGCTAAGATTAAACTGAGACAAAGTTCTGAAAGTTTTAGCTAAATCTTTACAAACCCATGAAAAGCATTTTGCCAAGTCACACACAAACACCCCTAACACACGAGGCTAAACAGGAAAGTTCTGCAACAAATAAAAGATGATCTTTGATTTAGAAAGATTATTATTTTGACTGCATTTATTTTGCTTTTTAAAAGATTATCCAAACCAGAAACAAAACATATCATTGTTCTGAAGTAAGATTTTTGAAGCCAGGTTTGACTTTTTCAAACATAATCCCATCTAAAGATGGTAAAGCTTGAGAATAAATTTCCAAGATCCCTGAGGGCAATTCACAGGGGGGGAATGATAGGTACCTGCTTTTTCTTTCTTTCTTTTTTTTTAAGTTTTAATGCTAATACTTTTGTATTGCTAGATGGGCGTAACCTTAATCCAAAAAAGTGAATCCAAATTCTTTTTCCCACAAGCTACATACACCATGGCAATGCTATGGTATCTGTCTCACCACCTCTGAAGCATTGCGTTTAATTCATGGAGGCATACACAGGCTCAAGCACACATCCACAAACTTACCTTACAAGGCAACAACGGTTCCCAGCCCAACTTGCCCCAAGAGCACTGTGGCATTTAGCTATGGAGCCTGGTGATGGTGTCAGGATGAGCAGTGACGGTGGCTGGGAAGCATCTCAGCACCTGCTCCTGGAGGTGGCCATCACAGTCCCATCTGCGTCTACACAGCTGTACCGAAAACCTGGAGAGGGCAGAAAAAGGAAAGCCGATATTCAGCCAGAACACAGGAAACGGGGATTTCCCATCACACCCATTTACATAAACTCTCCAACATCCATTTCGTGTGAAATAGCACACCCCAGATCAAACAATGCAACATTTAGCTACAGGTCTAAAATGATAGGCATAAATCCATAAATACAAGCATATTTACATTTACAGGAATAATTCACTCTGCAAACTCAGTAACGTTTTACCATTTTATTCTGTCTCTACAGATGAAGGTATCACATAGCAGAAATCCATCCCAGTGGAATGACTTCATGGTTCCTCTTCTTTTTAAAGTGTTATTGGAGGACAGGTGCTTTACAATGTTGTGTTAATCTCTGCTGAGGAGCCATGATCAAAAGCATACCAAACAATCCATGCTGGACAAGGCAGGGAGAAAAGGGGTGTTGGTGGGTGGAAATGTAGACTGGGGCAGCCACTGTGGAGAACAGCATGGAGTTTCCTTAAAAAACTAAAACCAGAACTACCACACGACTCAGCAATCCCACTCCTGGGCATAGACTTGGAGAAAACCGTAATTCCAAAAGGTCCCTGCACCCCTACACTCCTGATTCCCTTTGAATCTTTCAAACGTCTCAACAAACAGATGCGAGAGACAGGAAATCAGGGAGTCTCGTTACTCTCAAAGCAGAGCTATAGCTATCACAGAAGTTGAAGAAAATGCTAAAAGACAGTAAAACAAAAGACCAAATTCAATATGATAGACCTTCTCATCATATACACGAGGTATTTCTTTTCAAAATAAGCTCCACGAACAAAGATTGTGAGTGGTCTTTGTTTTCTAAACCCTGGCTTCTGGTGAGACTGGAGATGCTAAGACAGGACAGAGGCTTCTAATGGCTCAGGGCAAAGAACCCGCCTGCCAAGGCAGGAGATGCATGTTCAATCCCTGGGTCAGGAAGATCTCCTGGAGAAGCAAAGGGCAACCCACTCCAGTATTCTTGCCTAGAAAATTCCATGGACAGAGGAGCCTGGTGAGCTACAGTCCACCGTGTCGCAAAAGAGTCGGACACAACTTAGTGACTAAAGTACAAGACAGGAGAAAGCCCCGAGGGCTTCCTGGGGGCGGCTGCCTCTCATTCCTCTCCTACAGATCACTCCCGTGAGGCTGCCCACGACCAGCACCTGTAACTGGCAGCCTCATTAAGGTGGAACTCAAGACGACAAACAGCTTGCAGAGCAACACAGAGAAACTCGCCGACTGTTGTGGAAGGCGGGCACATCAAGACAGCAAGTAAATATCCATATCCATAGAAGAAACATAGTAAGTGAAGTTACCGTTCACCCTATCTTGGAAAGTATGCTCCTTCGCCGTGAACCTGGTGACTCACGCTTGCCAGGAGAGGACACGAGTTCTCAGCAATGCGCCATTATTACCCTGCAGTACATGTCCTTGCCCTCCTTCCCCCACTGCCATTCTGTTCCCTCTCTTTGCCCAGGCATCCTCCTTAAGCTGCTCTCTGCGAAGTTTTACATTTTCAAAGCGGTTCCTGAATTGCTTAGGAACTGGCAGAAATTAATAAGCAACAGCCCATTTATATTGAAATGGACTCATTACAGTGCCAGCTGCCAATAATTTGCAAGGGCTGGATTCTTGCTGGCAAACCGGGCCTGCAGGCGGCTGTCCTCCACCTGCACATGTAGGCTGATAATGCACTTTTTATACTTTAAAAAAAAAAGTACATATTCTGCTACCAGAACTGAAATGTTTCTCTATTACAGTCTTCTATTGCCTGAGCAGAAAAATGCTATGGGGAAGAAAGTGAAAGTTATCAGGCATTGTTTAAAAAATATGTAGGAAGACAAAACCCAGTCCATCTGGGATCTGGGATCTATTTTTTCCCCCCGATTCTGTTTTTTTAGTATATGTGCTGCCGAAGCGAGCACGTCCCCCCTGATTCTGATGGAGAAAGTATTTTGACCTGTGACCCGTGGAACTGACCCCATGATGTAAACAGATGAAGAGAACATATTTGTTCTTTGTGATCAACAGATATGCTAAGGTTGCAACAAGTCACCAAGGATTCAATCTGTATCAAGTACTCACAGTGGATTGATTAATTCTACCATGGGCTTGTGAATATACGCCACAACCACCTGAGAACCACCAGGAGTCCAGGTTTTCTTCAAGAGCCATGAAGAATCCACCTTCAACAGGAGGTAGACAGGCTTCCCTGGTGGCTCAGTGGTAAAGAATCTGCCTGCCAATGCAGGAGACACAGGTTTGAGCCCAGGTCTGGGAAGATTCCACAAGCAACTGAGCCCGTGTATCACCTAGTGAGCCCATGAGCCGCAGCTACTGAAGCCTGCACGCCCTAGAAGCCACGCTCCACAGTAAGGGAAGCCCCTGCAAGGAGAAACCCGCACACCGCAAGTAGGAAGTAGCCCCTGCTCACTGCAACTGGAGAGAAGTCGGCACCGCAACAAGGCCCCAGCACAGCCAAAAACAAATACAAGCAAACGACGGGAAAACAGCTAACTTAGTGATGGAGTTTGAGCCTGGAGTCTCTGCATGCATCAATCACATCAAAACCCAGCTTTGCCACTTACTTGCAAGGTGATTTGCGGCAAACACTAATTATCAGTTTACCCCTCTACAAATAGGGACAAGAATTCCTAAACCATTCTATCGAAATAAGCATTAAATGACACCATCTATGTGGCATGATTATTTCAGTGCCTACTCCTTGGTCAGTTCTCAATAAAAATACCAGATTCTTTTCACTGTTATGCAACATTTGTAAACCATAAGGAAGATGCTACAAGAAGGGCCACTATTAAGGGGAATTCCTTAAAACATGGTACCTAACTCACTGAAACTGGGCCTACAGTCTAAGTTGGATGAAACCGATCACCTCAAATGTGTCATGAGACCAAAGGGGAATTCATTAACCCAGCTGGAAGACGTGATTGACTCAATTTGCCACAGTGCACGCACACACGCAAACCACGCTGACAAAGCCTGGCAGGACCAGTTGGACAGCTTGCATTGCATTAAGATGACCCCCACTGAAGTGAACGATTAATGTGCCAAGTTTTACAGTCTCATTCTGATTCATCTCAACTCATAAAGTCAATTTCTGCATCAGGTGTCAAATAACCAGTTTTCTCAGGGAAGTGACGGTGCTGGAGAAGGGAAGGGAATTAACCAAGCTAATCCCAGGCTTCAAACACCTCAAAAATACACAGGGCTCAGAAGTGTCATCACTTCCAACCCAAGACGAAATATGACAATGTCAGAAACACTGTGTCCATGGCAGTTAATCCATGGCTTTCCCTAAAACGTCTGCCACACCAGAACTTTCTTTTTCACCTCAGAAAACACTCATGAGAGGCATCCTGTCACTTTTAAGTTCTTTCAAGTTCCAGGAATCAAATGTACAGAGAAAAGGATATTGTACTTGCCATCAAAATACCCACATCTACACCCCAAGCTCTATTATTTACTAACTTATGTGAGCTTGGGCAAGCAAACTACCCACCCCAAAACTTAATGGGAAAAATAAGGATGCATAATATTATCTGCTTTACTTAACATCTACCTGAAAAGGTTGTTTTAAAACAGAAAATAGAGATTCAACATGAAACAGTATAAACTATAGAAGACTACAGAAGTAAGTTCATTCTTACTCTGTTCATGAATAAGTGCCCCCAAAGTGTTTCATAATTACTAAATGAATGAGAGTCAGAACATTTCCCTTCAACCTGAAACTTAAAGTGGGATGGGATTAGTAGTTTTGGGTCAAAATCCTAAATGAATCAGAAATCTTGAATATTTTTTATATGCAATAAGCACCAAAAGAATATAGATTTTAGTATTCACATTTAGTCCAAAAATCAGCCTGGGGGAATAGATGGACAGATGAATCTAGGACACTGAAATTTTTTTATTGGTTCAGAAATTAAAGAAAATTCATCATTTTGTTTGCTGACGTTTTTAACTATTATTATATTCAAGCAAGGACTTAGTAGTGACTTCCAAAGATGCATGATCTAAAATCGAATAGGAGAAATCATCGCTGGAAAAATAAAAAGGGCCCAAAGATTAAGACAAAGTGCAAGGGAACAGAATAAGGGGAGTGAATTTACCTGGGTATCAGTTTACCCAGCTGGCTCAATTGGACTGTAAAGTTTTGGTAACAGCCAATCAGATGGGGAAAACAAAGCAGTTGTAAGACTCACAAGGCCCTAATCAAGTGCTCAGAAGAAGGACGAGCGTTCTGGGTGCTGAGATCATACAGGACCTTCCAGCCGCGGTCCTCTGAGGCCACCGTGGTAGACTGAGCCGCGGTTTCGGTGTTGGTTCTGGCGGTGCTGGGGCCTCACTGCGGCGCGTGGGCTTTCTCTGTTGCAGCGCGTGGGGACTCCTCTCGAGTTGCAGCACACAGGCTTCTGCTGCTCTAGAGAGCGCAGGCTCAGAGTTCTGGCCTGTGGGTTTAGTTGCCCTTGCACCATGTGGGATCTTAATTCCCCAACCAGAGATCAAACCCTGGTCCCCTGCATCGGAAGGCAGATTCTTAATCACTGGACCACCAGCGAAGCCCCTGAGTCATATTTTTAGAACCACATCCTTTCAAAGACAAACTTCATATGACTGTTTCTTGTCTTGATAACTGATTCAAGAAAAGAAAAAAAAAATCACAGTTCAGGGACAGAAAGGCTGAATAGGTATGACCCTGCTGAGTTGTAGCGGCTGCTTACCAGGAAAATCTCTCGGGACGCACGCTTGCTCTCCGGAGTACTGGGGCTGAGGAGGGGTAACTCGAGTGAGACGGGGCCCCGTGCCCAAGGCTGGCTCATTCCTACTGCCACCTGGCCACCCCTCATCTGGCATAAAGGGACGGTCCCATCGGGGGTGAGCTGGTCTGGCTTGTGTGAGAACTGAGACAAGCACTCCTGAACAGAGACGGGGAACCCACCTTTCCTGTCCGCTGCACTGGGTGACTACTGGGGGCCCTGGAGCAGGGCCAGAATTCTCCGTGAAAAACCAATCCCTCCACACAGATGGGGGCTTCCCAGCTGACACAGTGGTAAAGAATCTGCCTGCCAATGCAGGAGACCGGGGTTCGATCCCTGGATCGGGAAGATCCCCTGTAGTAGGAAATGGCCACCCCCTCAGTATTCTTGCCGCCTAGAAAATTCCATGGACAGAGGAGCCTGGCGGGCTACAGTCTATGGGGTCACCAAGAGTCGGACACAGCTGAGCACACGTCTCCCCCCTCATCTCAACAGAGATGAATGAATCGTGACAGGGTTTCCAAATTCCTCCTCCCTAAAACTTGGATGAAATGGTTTTAGCCCAACCATGTTTTCCAAGGCGAGTAAAAAATAGACATCCAAATCAGCCAAACAAAATTCCTGAAAGTTCCCCTATCCAAAGACTGCCCTGATTTTGAGCAACTTCTCAGCATATCCAAATGCATCCCAAGGTAACTGGGAAAAAACATGTTCATAGAATTGATACTCTTAAGCCAGCTAAGTCAGTTGGGAAATTTCCCCTAAAATGATAACTTTAAATTTAGAACAGTGAATCTTTGGCAATACTTAACCAACAGGTTCAGCTGGAACAGACATGACTGTGGTTTCCTAGGAGTCAAGGCAGTGCATTGCAAAGTGAAGTAATATATTCTCCCCCGGCTCAGAGAGATCTACCATTTATGGAATGCTTACTATCTGGCTGGCACCATGTAAGTGACTTTAGACCAAAATACTACTCTCTAAGTTTCCCTCAGTTCTTGGTATTTATCATCCTGAGACTATACTTGGACACGGACAAGTGCCAATGCGTACAACTCAACTCCAGCATTGCATCACCCACTACGAAGTGTTTGGAAACCACCAGTCCCAAAGGGCAGAGTTACACAGCTGGTCATCAGATCTTTCCAAACACCCCCACACAGCCTGGCTCTGAAAGGGGCTCCAGCAAAGTCCCAGCTTCCTGAAATGGATCGGCTTGTTCAGGACAGACCCCAAGAATCATGTAATTTTTCAAGATTCTAAGCAGCAGCATCCCTACTCTGAAGGCATGGAGCTACTGAACCCTTGAGAATTCCACCCAACATTCCAAGAGGAGTGACCACACGACGTGAGACAGCTCAACTCCGGGCTCCCGGCTCAATTTCAAGTCTGAGTCACATCCAAAACGCACGCCCATGTCATTGTAAGAGAGCACGGAAAAAGCTGATCTCAAAGAAAAGGGGAATGGAGCTGGCTGACTGCAGCTAACTTCTAATGCTGAAACCCTTCTTTCACGGCCTCACCGTGTCATGGCTTAAGAGCTCCTAGTGAGAGAAGAGGTCATCCAGGTTCCCACAGAAGACAGGGAGAGGGGATGATACTGTTGAAACTGTTTCTGTAACTCCTGTGAAATGTATCAGACTGTTTCACCTTACCCTGCCCTTCCGAACAATCTTCTTGAAAATACATCAATGCCTGGGTTTGGAAGAGATTGCAACATACAATCACATCAACCAACAACATCTTTTCCAAGCCACTCAGCAGACAGGACCCCATCTCCCCATCAGCCTCTCCGAGCACATCTCCTGAGATCCCCACGCAGAGTGGGGTAGGGCAGCTGCTCTTTCACCATCCAAGACGAAAGCTCAAGGGGAGAGAATCTGGTTTTCAAGGCAGAAGTTGAACCTTGAACGGAGACAGGGGTGTCTCCATCCTAAAGGACACAGCCTTGGCCTTGAGTGAGCCCTGCAGAGGAAGGGCACCTGGATGTTCGCACCCAGCAGCGGCTGCCTGCCTCCAAAGACCCTTCCCCAGGCTCATCCAAGAGGACCCAAACGTAGGAAAATTGCCATTTCCGTGATGCTCTTCCAGCCCCTAACAACCTGGCTTCTCCCTTCACCTGTTCTCCAGCAGCCAAGAAGGAAGTCTTTCAGACCAAAAGATGGTCAGGACATCAAGCAGTCCTTTTTTTCTTCATCAGGAAGCAGAGCGGGACCCGATCATCCCGGCGATTTCATCCCTTCGCCGCCGCACAAGCCACCGCTGTGCACCCGGGAGCTGCCTTCCCCACTAAGAATGGGAGGATCACTCTGTGAATCAGGCAATAGCTCCCTGGACTGAGGCCACGCATTCAGGTGGCTGGTGTGGCAACTCTGCCTGCCAGCAAGGAGGGCTGGGACCGTCTTTGTCAGAGGACAGGGGAGAGGCCACCAGGCTGGGATGCGCCCGACTCGTGCGGCTGATCCCTGGCTCTGAGGCTAAAGGGCCCCCAAGAGGGCATCACCCCCATCCCCCCGGGATACCTGCTCCATCCTCCCTGGGTTCTGTGCCTGCCACTGTGGGATCGGTGTTGGTGGAAGGTGTATGCAAGGTGGCAAAGTTCTCCAGGAGAAAAGGTTCCAGAGAGAACTGGTAGACTGGAGGGAGAGGAAGGAAGAACAGCTAGAAAGGTTAAGTTTGTGCATACATGTGCCTCTTTGATAGCAAGTGGATTTAATAACTAAAAGTCAAGGAGCAAGTAAGACAGCTGGAAAACAGAGCCGCCAGACACAAAAACGGAAGCTTGTGATGGGGCCCCACGTAACACTGCTGCTAGGGGGACACCAGGACTTCCATTTCGGATGTGTTTAGGTGGGAAGATAGGATTTGCGGCGGGGGGGTGGCAGTGGGTGGCGTGGATAACTGCTTACAGTCTGGTGTTACTTTTTGCTGCATGACAAAGTGAATCAGCTCGTTTACACACATTCCTGCCCTCAAGGGCCCCCCTCCCACCCCCACCCGCCTTCCTGCCCGTCTAGGTGATCACAGAGCACCCAGCTAGCTCCCGTAGCTTTAGAGAAGGTTCCCTTTAGCTATCCATTTCACACAACAGGTCAGTTCAGCACGGTCGCTCGGTCATGTCCGACTCACACGCCAGTGTACACACGTCAATACTAATCTCCCCATTCATCCCACCCTCCCCGTCCCCCTCTGTACCCACGTGGAATAGATGAACCTATTTGTTGGGCAGGAGAGACGCAGACATAAAGAACACGCATCGGAAGATGGAGTTTTAATCAAATTTCCATCTTCCGCTGAAAGAATCTTCCACTTGAAAGTCAAATAAAATAATTTTTACAAAAATGTTAAAGAAATTCCTCCCAAAGATTTTCAAAATAGGGATGATTCTCTACCTGTAAGTCCTCATCTTATCCCAGAAAAGAGACTGACTCCCAGTCATAAGACAGAAGGACAGCACACTGGCTCCCAAGTCAATCCCTGGGTACTGAGGCCAAAACACTCCTTTACGCTCTCCTCATTTTATAACAAAAAACATCTTTTAAAGGGATCTCAGATTTATATTTTCAAATCAACTCAAATTGTTTTGCAGTTAGGACTTTAAGACTACAGCTCTAACGGGAATAACGCAAGTCCTATGTCACTGACTCTAACAAATGCATTTTTCATGTTGAATGTCTCTGAAGTTGACTATATCCTACAATCACAAAGGTGTGATGAAAACTAGCACCATTTTCTTTCTTGGTTGGTGGTATGTAAGAGTCGTGTGTCTTAGAATGGTTAGCAACTCATGAAAGGGGATATAAAAATAGGTTTTTAAATAGATAGATAGTCATAACTGCTTGGTGAATTATTGGGGTAAAGCAGAGTGTCTACATAAGAACCTACTGATTGAAAAAAAAAAAAAAACAAGAACCTACTGATTGTTCACAATTCAGTTCAACTCAATTATTATTTATTGAGCACCCACTTGTTTGGGATGAGGAAACTAGACAGTTTCTTTATATCCCCACAACCTAAGAAAATGGTGGACACTTTTCCACTCTTGAGATAGGGCTGTAAAGGCTAATCAGACCTTATTAATAGTGAATGACAGGGGAGGGGATAAATCAGAAATCTGAGATTAACAGGTACACCCTACTATACATAAAATAAACGAGAACCTACTATATAGCACAGATAACTATATTCAATATCTTATAATAACCTATGATGGAAAAGAATCTGAAAAAGAGAGTGTGTGTGTGTGTGTGTGTATGTGTGTGTGTGTAACTTAACCAACACACTGTATGCCTGAAATGTTGTAAATCAACTATGTGCTCTGCCCAGTCATGGCCCACACTTTGCAACCCCATGCACTATAGCCCACCAGGCTCCTCTGTCCATGGGATTTTCCCAGCAAGAATACTGGAATGGGTTGTCATTTCCTCCTCCATATAAATCAACTATATGTCAATTTAAAAAATAAATAATTTTTAGAAGTAGTGAATGATGGAAAGAAACAGACTCATTCTGCAAGGGGAGCTCTGGGCCCAGTCTGGTTCTGAAGGTTCATCGGATTTGGCTTGGCTTGTGAGGATGGGAGGAAATGAGCAGGGATAGGAGAGAGCTTGCCAAAAAAGAAGAGCAGAACATTCCAGGAAAAGAGCAAAGACTCAGGCATGAAAGCATTAGTCCAACGTTGTACAGAAGTACGCGGAAAAGAACTGGAGGTGGTGGGGCTTTTAGAAAGATAGGTTGGGGTTGGATGCAACACAGAGAAATTAGATGTTATTAAGTGTAATGGACTCTGTGATAGGATTTGATTAGGGGAGTTACATGATCAAACATGTTCTCCCCCAGCCCCTCCCTACCCTCTGGGATAACATGAAAGAAAAGGTGGAGGCTTGCTGCACCCAAGGCATCAGGCAGTGCCTGGAGGAAATAAGGAGCTGTTGTTCAGTCCCTAAATCATGTCTGACTCTTTGTGACCCCATGGACTGCAGCACGCCAGGCTTCCCTATCCTTCACCATCTCCCAGAATTTCTTCAGATTCATGTCCACTGAATCAGTGATGCTATGTAACCATCTCATCCTCTGTTGTCCCCTTCTCCTCCTGCCTTCAATCTTTTCCAGCATCAGGGTCTTTTCTAGAGTCCGTTGTTGGCATCAGGTGGCCAAAATATTGGAACTTCAGCATCAGTCCTTCCAGTGAATACTCAGGGTTTACTTCCTTTAGGATGGACTGGTGAGCCTTGGGATAATAAATAAGGCTGCCTCCTATCCCATGTTCAGTCATTCTCTTCTATGGATGGAGTCACCAGGACTTGGTGACCACACATACACCTGTGAGAAATAAGAAGGGAAGGAGAAAAAGAAGGAAGAGACACTCGTGGCATTTCTGGTCTGCTGCTGTTGCTGCTGCTAAGTCACTTCAATTGTGTCCGACTCTGTGTGACCCCATAGACGGCAGCCCACGAGGCTCCCACGTCCCTGGGATTCTCCAGGCAAGAACACTGGAGCGGGTTGCCATTTCCTTCTCCAGTGCAAGAAAGTGAAAAGTGAAAGTGAAGTCGCTCAGTCGTGTCCGACTCTTAGTGACCCCATGGACCGCAGCCTACCAGGCTCCTCCGTCCGTGGGGTTTTCCAGGCAAGAATACTGGAGTGGGGTGCCATTGCCTTCTCCGAGTTCTGGTCTAGTAAGTGACAGAAGAGAAGGTGACGATGACACCTTCCACTGTGAGGACAAATGGAGCATCCAGTTCAGAAGCTGAAGACTTGAGAGGCTGAAACACCCTGCCAGCGATCCTGCTGGAAGTTTGGTGTCCAGTCCACACAAGGCCTCAAGCCCAAAGGAACCAAGTTTGGAACACACCAGCTCAACCACAAAAGAAAGAAAGAAAAATATCCTCCCAGAATGCTTACAGCAGGAAGGATACCAAAACAGACACACAAACATTGGCCAATACTACAAAGACCTTAAAACAACAACAACAACAAAAAAAGCCCACACATCTCATAACCTATGAGAGGCCACAGGTTAAAAACACTGTCTCACTACACTTTTATTGACCAAGCCAGGACCTGTAGTAATAAATGGGTTCAATACCATAGACAATTTCACACAAAAGTAAAAGCTTGATGCTTCAGGTTTGGTACCACAAAATTAAAATGTAAATCAGGTTTGAGTGCAGCCCCCCAAACTCCCTAGGGCTGCAGGAACACCCAGTATGCTCCTGACTCACACCTTGGGATTGGGGTTATAATTTAAATAAGATCACTGACTGCAAGGCGGATATTCCAAAACTGTTCAAACCACAGTGGAATGTGCCTGGGCTGAATACATAAGTGTGGCTGAGCACCACTTCCAAGAAAGGTAGCATTTAAGGACAATCACTTCACCTTTCTGTGAGTGAGTGAAATGAGAAGCTGACAGCTAAGAACATCAGGTAGATTTCAGGTGAGGCTCCAAGGCAGTTACGCTCTGCCAGTGACCATGATAAAGATGGTGGGAGTCGGGTACATGGCCAAGGGGACAGAGAGATGGCAGGAAAGACAGACACTGATTTGTTGTTGTTGTTCAGTCACGAAGTCATGTCCGTTTTTTTGAGACCCCATGGACTGCAGCATGCCAGGCTTCCCTGTCCTTCACTGTCTCCTGGAGTTTGCTCAAACTCATGTATATTGAATTGATGATGCCATCCAACCATCTCATCCTCTGTCTCCCCTTCTCCTCCTGCCTTCAGTCTTTCCCAGCAACAAATTCTCTTCCAGTGAGTCAGCTCTTTGCATCAGGTGGCCAAAGTACTGGAGCTTCAGCTTCAGCACCAATCCTTCCAATGAACTATGGGGCCACTAACTTTGGAACTCAATCCAACTTTACTAAGAGGATGGTCCAGAAGTTTCTATGGTCCCTACACTTATAAAGAACTGCACGAGTCTTTAAGTTGCTTAAGTCAAAATCCATAAATATCATAATGGGAACCATCAAGAGATTTTCTCTGCTGGGCATTCTTTTTACAGTAAATAAGTGATTCAATCAAGGCAACAAGTACCACTGAGATAAACTGCAGAAATTCAAGATGGAAAACAAATCCTTACTTTATTTTTTTTTTAAGATTTATTTATTTGTTTATTTTTTTGGCTATCGTCGCTCTTCATGGCTGCACACAGGCTTTCTCCAGTCTTGACAAGCAAGGGCTACTCTCCAGTTGCAGTACGTGGGCTTCTCATTGCAGTGGTTTCTCTGGTTGTGGAGCACTAGCTCTAGGCCTTGAGGGCTTCAGTAGTTAATGGGGTCTTCCCAGACCAGGGATCGAACCTATGTCCCTTGCATTGCCAGGCGGTCTTAGCCACTGGACAAGCAGGGAGGTCCCCTAATTCTGACTTTAAAGGCTGACTCAAGATCTTTTTGGCTGAATAATGACTAATATTCCTCCCAGCCAAATAACAAATTGGAAGAGAAATAAAAAGCAGCCAAAGTCACTGCACACTGGATTTTTGAAAGCAGAAGAAAAAGAATTAAACAAAGCACATACGCCCCGCCCTGAAGTCAGAAGAGGATAATCAACCTCTTTCAACATAAAGACGGTTCCTGGGAGGTCATGAGAACATTTCTAAAACAATGATACATCAAAGTCCCCAGAAAAACCGATACACACAATCGCAAAGTAAATCTGTTCCCTGTATGACAGCAACAAGCTTAAAAAGTTTGACATTCACTGCCAAGTAATATCTATGAGACCACACACAAGGCGAGTGAGACAGACACCAGGCCGTGCCTTCTAAGAATTAATGAGGACGCTCCTACCCAGGGCACTAATGTGCTAAAGGTTTAATGGGAATCCTCATACAGTGAAACCATTCCGAGCATGCCCACCCAAAACAGAGAGAGTGTGCGCCGTCACTGATTTAATCAATGAATAAATTACATGTATGTGCTCTTCAGCAAATACATTATGCACATTTTAAATTTCTGTGTATGTTTATAATTTTCCTCATTTATTTGAACTGAACAGAAACACACAGAAATTTAAATGCATAACAGAGAAATTCTGAAATTCCCTTCCTATGCCCTCATGAAATCATCTTGCACATATATCCAGTATTGAAGACCACTGTTCTGGGACAGGGAAAGCCGATCTAGAAACTAAGAAAAAATAAGGAAAGACAGTGGGAAACGCATACAGATGCCTCCTGAACTTTACCGACATCTCAGGCTTATTGTGAGGCAGTAGTACAGCAATGTCAAAACCTCCCAGAATCTTCAAGAAGGGAATGCAACCATTCAGAAGACCAAGTCAGCAGACACATATGCAAAACTGATGCCTGCTCTGAAACTGTCTGCTGACAGCACCAGCTCTAGAGGGGCCATTAAATTGTGTTTTTGCAATCAAGACAGTTAACAATATCCCTTCAGCAGTCATCAATAAAACAAGGTCATGTGCAGACGAAGAGAATGATATAAAAAGGAAGGACTCATTTTTGCAACTTCCTCATCCCCAATCCCTGGAAGACAATATAACGACAGGCCAAGAAGCAGTAAAAGCAAAAACACATCTGTGGCCATCACTGCCTTGTTCATTGCGGGTATCTCAGACACTGCCAGGGTAAGTAGCCAAGCAATTTCAGTTATATGGTCTGGAAGAATGAAGGCTAGCAATAACACATGCAAAGGAAGATTATTTTTAAAAAGGTTTTTGTGAGTCTGTTTCTATTTTGTAAATAAATTCATATGCACCACGTCTTTTCAGATTCTGCACAAAAGGGAAGTCAGATGATACTTCTCCTTCTCTGCCTGACACACTTCACTCAGTATGACAACCTCTAGGCCAATCCATGCAATTGGCATTGTTCCATTCCTTTTAATGGCTGAGTAATATTCCTTTGTACATCGAACGTGTGGTTGCCAGGGGGAGAAGGGATACATGTACTAGCAGTTCAGATCAACAGGCAGACACTGCTGTGTTTAACGTGGGTAACCATCAAGGCCCTACTGTACAGAGCAGGGAACTCTGCTCAGTGTTATAAGGCAGCCTGGATGGGAGAGGAGTGTGGGGGGGAGAATGGATACATGTACATGCACGACTGAGTCCCTCTGCGGTCCACCTGAAACTATCACAGCATTGTTCATCTGTTGTACTCCATTATAAAGAGTTTAAAAAAGAAATGAATGAAAGAATAAATTAATTTTTGAAAATATTTTTAAACAAAATTTTCATCCTGAAGTGGGAAATAAAGGTTTCCTCTTCTGGGAGAAATACTCTCTCTCTCTAGCTTCCAATCCGAGTAACAAAAGGAGTTCTCACCAGGGGCCCTTCGTCAGCATTTGACCTTGCTGATCTCTCCCCCTCAAAAAAAAAAAAAAAATGGCTCTCTCCCTGTGGATTCCCTTATATGGTTCTCATATGCCCTCCTCACTCCAAATGTAGTTTCCGACCTCAGCCTTCTACCTCTCTCCAGATGGAGTAGTTTTCTCTTTAACAGACTTATTTACTTCCTTCCACACTGTCATCTACCTTAATCTCCATCTTCAGTACAAACCCCTCTTCCTAAGCCCCTCTGGACACCTCCATACAGTGAGCCTGTTGGGTGAGCGATAGTGTGAGATCAAATCCGACACACCATTTGGGGTCAAAACTTTCCACACTTACAATCCCTCCCAGAAGGCAGCAAGATTTATAGATGTAACAGAGTTGGGATGCAGTCAGAACTAGAACAGAACTTCATCTGCTCATTAATGTCCCCATGACCTTGAGTGAGTCAATAAACATCCCCTTGGACCACCTTCTCCATCTGCAAAATAGGAAATCTGCCTTGTAGGTTTCTGCTGGGGACAAAGTGAGGCAATGTGTGAGAAGACATCTTTCTGTCGTATTTACTTAGGGCTTCACAAATGTTCATCTCTGGACTTGCCTGGTGGCACAGTGGATAATAATCCACTTGCCAATGAAGGGGACATGGGTTCCATCCTGGGGACATGGGTTCGATCCCTGGTCCAGGAAGCTTCCACAAGCCATGAAGCAAGTAAGCCCATGAGTCACAACTACTGAGCCTGTGTGCCACAACTACTGAAGCCCACACTCAAGACACACTCAGCGTCCCTCAGGGATGCCACTACATCAGTCCTGCACTCTGCTAAATGATACGCAAACACCCCTGGCACACCCAGCAGACACAAATCAAAGGACTAAAGGAACAACATTCAAAAGAGTCAGTTGTACTCAAAGATTTACTCAGGAGCTTAGGGAGAACAGAAGCGTTGGGGTAGATTAATAATGGAATACAAACTTGTAATGTGTATGATTTTCTACAGGAAAAAAATAGACTGGGAAAGACTAGAGATCTCTTCAAGAAAATTAGAGATAGCAAGGGAACATTCCATGCAACAAAGTGCAAAATAAAGGACAGAAATGGCATGGACCTAACAAAAGCAGGAGATATTAAGAAGAGGCAGCAAGAATATACAGAAGAACTATACAAAAAATGATCTTCATGATCCAGATAACCACGAAAGTGTGATCACTCACCTAGAGCCAGACACCCTGGAATGTGAAGTCAAGTGGGTCTTAGGAAGCATCACTACGAACAAAGCTAGTGGAGGTGATGGAACTCTCTCTAGCTGAGCTATTTCAAATCCTCAAAGATGATGCTGTGAAAGGGCTGCACTCAATATGCCAGCAAATTTAGAAAACTCAGAGTAGCCACAGGACTGGAAAATGTCAGTTTTCACTCCAATCCCTAAGAAAGGCAGTAACAAAGAATGTTCAAACTACCACACAATTGCACTCATCTCACACACTAGCAAAGTAATGCTCAAAATTCTCCAAGCCAGGCTTCAACAGTACGTGAACCGTGAACTTCCAAATGTTCAAGCTGGATTTAGAAAAAGCAGAGGAACCAGAGATCAAATTGCCAACATCCACTGGATCATCGAAAAAGCAAGAGAATTCCAGAAAAACATCTAATTCTGCTTTATTGACTACACCAAAGCCTTTGACTGTGTAGATCACAACAAACTGTGGAAAATTCTTAAAGAGATGGGAATACCAGACCATCTGACCTGCCTCCTGTATGCAGGTCAAGAACCAACAGTTAGAACTGGACATGGCACAACAGACTGGTTCCAAATTGGTAAAGGAGTACATCAAGGCTATATATTGTCACCCAGCTTATTTAACTTAAATGCAGAGTACATTATGCGAAATGCCAGGCTGGATGAAGCACAGGCTGGAATCAAGATTGCCGGGAGAAATATCAATAACCTCAGATATGCAAATGATATCACCCTTATGGCAGAAAGCAAAGAGGAACAAAAGAACCTCTTGATGGAAGTCAAAGAGGAGAGTGAAAAAGCTGGCTTAAAACTCAACACTCAGAAAACTAATATCATGGCATCTGGTCCCACCACTTCATGGCAAATGGACAGAGAAACAATGGAAACAATGACAGACTTTATCTTCTTGGGCTCCAAAATCACTGCAGATGGTGACTGCAGCCATGAAATTAAAAGACGCTTGCTCCTTGGAAGAAAAGCTATGACCAACCTAGACAGCATATTAAGAAGCAGACACATTACTTTGCCAACAAAGGTCCGTCTAGTCAAAGCTATGGTTTTTCCAGTAGTCATGTATGGATGTGAAAGTTGGAATATAAAGAAAGCTGAGCACCGAAGGACTGATGCTTTTGAACTGTGGTGTTGGAGAAGACCCTTGAGAGTCTCTTGGACTGCAAGGAGATCCAACCAGTCCATCCTAAAGGAAATCAGTCCTGAATATTCAGGGGAGGGACTGATGCTGAAGCTGAAACTCCAATACTTTGGCCACCTGATGTGAAGAGCTGACTCATTTGGAAAAAACCCTGATGCTGGGAAAGATTGAAGGCAGGAGAAGGGGACGACAGAGGATGAGATGGTTGGATAGCATCACCAACTTGATGGGCATGAGTTTGAGCAAACTCTGAGAGCTGGTGATGGACAGGGAAGCCTGGCATGCTGCAGTCCATGGGATAGCAGAGTCAGACACAACTGAGTGACTGAACTAAACTGAACTGATGATTTTCTAAGATGAAATACCCATCTTCCTCCCAAAATAAAATGGCACATGGAGTGATTAGAAATTAATTCTCTTTTTGTGGAGCATTTTATTGAAAAATTTTGCAAAGCTCTGTTCTTTCAAGATATGCTTCATCACTCTTCTCCTCTGAATCCCTGTAGTAATCAGTTATTTGAAAACTTGTCTTAATCCTCTCCTCTATTAGGATGACAGGTTCCATGAGGGAAAAGACGACAGTGCTTTACTCTTTTATCATGGTTCCACAGCTCATGGCCCCTGCATTAGTCACGGTTCTCCAGAGAAACTAAACCAACAAGATATGGATGGATGGATGGACGACTATTTTAAAATACTGGCTCATGAGATTGTAGAGTCTGGCAAATCTACAATCTGCAGGGCAAACCAGCAGTCCACAGACCCAGGAAGAGTTCATGCTGCTGTCTTGAGTTCAAAGGCCCCAGGAGAAGAATCCCTTCATTTAAGAGGACCTCAGTCTACTTTTAAGGTCTTCAAGTGATTGGATAAGGATCACCCACATTATGGAGGATAACCTGCTTTACTCAATGTCTGATTTAAATGCTAAATACATTTTTTAAATGCCTGGTAAAAGAAAATAGTGAGCAAAGAAGGAAAAGAAAGAACAAACTACCAGATGATCCTAAAATCCCACCCCCGGGCAGAAGAAACTATACTTCAAAAAGACACATGCACCCAATGCTCACCACAGCACTGTTCACAACAGCCAAGACGTGGAAGCAACCTAAGAATCCATCGGACTGCCCTGGCGGCTCAGAGGGCAAAGAACTGCCTCGAACTGTGGGTTCAATCCCTGCATTGGCAAGATCCCCTGGAGGAGGGGATGACTACCCGCTCCAGCATTTGTGCCTGGAGAATCCCACGGACAGAGGAGCCTGGTGAGCTACAGTTCATGGGGTCACAAAGAGTTGGACACAACTGAGTGACTACCACTTTCACTTCTTTCAAGTATTCATCAACATAAGAATGGATAAAGAAGATGTGGTACATATATAAAATGGAATACTACTCAGCCATAAAAAATGAAATAATGCCATTTGCAGCCTCATGAAAAAACCTAGAGATTGTCATACTGAGTGAAGTTAGTCAGACTGAGAAAGACAAATATCATATGGTATCAGTTACATGTGGAATCTAAAAAAATTTCAGATTAAAATGTACACATGAGCTTATTCACCAAACAGAGAGTGACAAATGTAGAAAACAACATTACGGCTGTCAGTGGGGAAAGAAGGGGGAGGGATAAATTTAAAGATTGGGATTTACACATACACACTCCTATATATAAGATAGGTAACTAATAAGGACCTACTATATAGCACAGAGAACTCGACTCAATACTCTGTAATGACTTATATGGGAAAAGCATCTAAAAAAGAGTGGATGTATGTATATGTATCACTGATCCACTTTGCTGCAATATCTGAAACTAACACAATATTATAACTCAACTATACGCCAATAAAAGTTGTTTTTTTTAAAAAAGCACATGAAGAATGCCTGACATACAAACAAACAGACCTCACAGCAACCTGCAAGGTATGTAACCAAATTACTGGGCACCACAGCCAAGTTCACATGTAATATTAACCATCCCATGCCCCAGGAGAGTTTTTCTCTAGTACCTAGTAATGGCATCAATACTGACCAAAGGAAAAAAAGGAATAAAATGTGTTGCCACACAGAATGTTTACAACAGAATATCCAGCAGATGTTTAGACAACCCAGTCCACAATTCCACCTGATTTCAGCTCTGGGAAAAAAAAAAAAAAGGTCTTCTTGGGGTGTTAGTGGTAACTGCAGACTTTGGGGCATCAAGGGGTCATGGAGAGAGTGGTCTGACTTTCAAGATGTCATCTTTATCACTTATTTCTAGGGGAAACACCCTTCCAAGCTTAGGTCTCCTAGCAGCCAACATGATCCAGAGTTGTGGCTCTCTTTTACGTTATGGAAAACAGTGTCAAAATACATTTGAAGACTGGACAACACAAGTACAGCCGCTGCCCACCCCCAGTTCTCCCCTACCCCTCACACACATACACAAATAACACATCCTAGGTACGCAAGCTTCCCTGTGGCGACATTTCTGCTCTAGCCCTGGATCTGAAATTACCACCCTCTCCCACCTCTGAGCCAAGATTTCAAGCACACAGCAGGGTGGGGGTGGGGGGTGTCCCCAGCAAGTTCTCAATTCCGATGCAGCTGGGCTTAAAATTGAGCTTGCAAGCCCAGGGATGGAGCGGGGAGGGCAGAGTGATTGTTCAACACCCTCCTACACTCGGCTCATGACTAATGCATCACATTGGGAAAGCAATTCCTCCCAGCTAGCTGGAACCGACAAGTCCACATTTAAACCAAATCACCCCTTGGAAGGTTCAGCGCAGCCCTCCCAAGCCCGAAGTGTACCCCTTTCTGAAAATATTCACCTCGACAGAAAACAAGCAGAGAGATTAGGCTTAGGAGTTCTAACTCTGAATGCTTCCCTTCAGCGCTTGTTGCTGTTCAGTCGCTAAGTCATGTCCGAGTCTGCAAACCCATGGACTGCAGCACACCAGACTTCCCTGTCCTTCACTGTCTCCCGGAGTTTACTCAAACTCATGTCCCTTGGATGCTACCTAATCATCTCATCTTCTGCCGCCCCCTTCTCCTTCTGCCAGGGAGCTTGAATTTTCAAGAACAAAACCAAAAAACATACCCACTAGGGAAGCCACAGGTATTCCTCTTTGAGCACCATGAAAACCTGTTAACTCAGGAGCAAATCACTTCATTTCTCTGTGGTTTCAGATTCCTCCTCAGTAAATTCAGCACGCAGTCAGCGCTTTCAAAAGGCAGGAAACAAGAGCCCAAAGTTAGGTGTGGTATGTCACAGGGAGAAAAAGGGTAGCGTGTACATCATCGATGCAGGGATTTGATATTCTATTCAAAATAGCATCCAGGAGAAGGAGGAGGAGGACTAATCAAGTGTATTCACTAAACAGAGCTCGGTGATCAAAATAACACCAGCCTTCTGCTTCTGCCGATGCCTCGCTCACAGAGCACAGCGAAGTGTGGCCCGAGCTGATGCTGGTGCCAGCTCGAGGGCCACCTGTTTGTTCTGCTTCACTCCATCCCCACACTCTCAGGAACAGGGCCCCATCTGTGCTGTACCAGCTCGGCCTGGTTCTCCACAAAGGTAAATAAGATCCTGACGTTGTTTCTCATCTAAAAAAAAAATTCCCTTCAATTTTGGCTTCCAGATCTCAATCTCAATTTAACTCAACCCGGCTCAGTTTCAATGTGTGCAGAGCACCTTCTCGGTGGCTGGCTCCACCCACGATTTCATGAGGATGCTAAGATAGGGAAGGCTCAAGGCACCTTAAAGAGTCTTAAGGATCTTGGAGGTGGGGATACAAGATGAGACAAGGACCCCAAAAAATGCACTAAAAGACCCAAGAGTAATCAGGCATCTATGATGAGCTCAGAGGGGTATGAAAAATGAAGGGTGCAATTCAATGAAGATTTAATGCTAAAGCCTGCTGATGCAGCTAATACCCTTTACAATGAAAAATATGCTCTTAACAGGGCAAAGGCAAAAAAATAAATTTAGATTACAAGAATATGCATAGCAGGACAAGATGGCAAATTAATTTGACTGTGATTTTTTTTAAGTCATGCTTACTCAGGAAAAAAATATAATGACCATTTCGGCACCATTTAATGGGGATTAATAATGGGTATCTGAAAATAATTTTGCTATAAAATCATGGTATAGAAGAGAATGTTCACTCTAACAAACTCATGCATTCCAAAGGCTTTATTTAAATAAGAATAGGTCATTTCAAATTTTAGGCTATTTAATTTTGAAATATACGCTACTTTTCATCCTAAAAGTTACAGAGGATTTCCCCAAAAGAGCCTCATATCAAGAGCCACCATTTTAAGACAAGCAAAAATGATGAAATATTAAGTTTAAAAATCCCCTGTGCATAAATCTAGATAATGAAGATATAACACTTAGGTGTTGAAACTCTTGCCTCTTGTATTTCAAACACTGATTTAAGAGGAAATGAAGGGCTCTCTGCTTGTCAGGGAGAGCCCTGGGTCACTTTAGTTCTTATTTGAGGACAGACTAGATTCTTTTCCTGAACTTTTTAAAATGTATTTATCTTCAAGTTTTATTAAGATATAATTGACACACAGCACTGTATCAGTTTAAGGTATACGGCATAATGATCTGACTTACATCCAGCATGAAATGATCACAGTAAATTTAGTGACCATCCATCATCTCATACAGACACAAAACTAAAGAAACAGAAAAAAATTTTTCCTCATGATGAGAACTCTGAGGATTTACTCGAAACAGTTTTCTTATATGTGCTGCAGTGTTAATTATATTCATCATGTTGTACATTACATCTTTAGTACTTATTGATCTTATAACTAGAAATATGTACCTTTTGATGCCTTCAAGGATGGAACAGACTCCTGATCAGCTTTTCTTAAAGGCACATCCTTAGAAGACCCTCTCCTGAAACGGTGGGTACTGCCTATTCGGGCCTACTCTAGAGGAATGCTAGGACCACGTGCACCCTTCTGTGACTGTGCTACTTGTTAAAACAGCGGCACCAGGGGGACCTCCCTGGCAGTCCAGTGGTTAAGACTCCACGCTTCCACCGCAGGGGGCACAGGTCCGATCCCGGGACGGGGAACTAAGATCCCATGTGATGCATGGGCAGCAATGTGACTCATGTGATTCATGCTGACGTATGACAGAAACCAAGAGAATACTGTGAAGCGCTCATCCTCCAATTAAAACAAACACACAAAAGAATGGCATCAAGGACGAGTGAATTAAGAAATAAAATCTCACATCTTAAAAAAATCAGGATACGCCTGAAGATATTATGCCAAGTCAAATAGGACAATATTGTATGATTACACTTATATGAGGTACCTACAATCATCACTGACAGAGAAAGCAGCGTGGTAGTTGCCAGGGGCTGGAGAAAAGGAGGAGGTGATGTTTCAGTGTGGAAAGAAACGAGACAGAAGCTCTGGAGATGGACGTCGGCAATAAATGCAAAACAACATTAGCCATTAGCAATATACTTAATGGCATTGAACTGTACACCTAAAAATGGTTAAAATGATCAATTTTATGTGATATATATAATATCACAATTTTAAAAGTAGAGGCTTTATTAATAACAAATATTTCCGGAGTGCTTCAAATTTGAAAAGCATCTCTGTATGCATTAGATCATTTGAAGATCGCAGCACCTTGGAGGAAAGGAATGTGTATAAACTCATACTTGTTTCTAAGTGACATGCCTGTTGTCTAGTGGGTAGAACAGGGGCTTGATCCAAACCCATTTCTACATCCTTCACATGTGCGTGCTAAGTCGCTTCAGTGGCGTCCAATTCTTTCGACCCTATTGACTGTAGCCCACCAGGCTCCTCTGTCCGTGGGGATTCTCCAGGCAAGAATACTGGAGTGGGTTGCCATGCCCTCCAGGGGATCGTCCCGACCCAGGGGTCGAACCCGTGTCTCTTAATCTCCTGTACTGGCAAGCGAGGTCTTTACCACTAGCACCAGCACTTCCCCACATCCTTCATACATGTACTCAATTCTCAACCCCACGCTATATGCCACTATTTGTACACATTCCGGAGATACACAGGGAATGTTTATAGATGCTTTAAGAGATACACATTCTAGGGCCAAACTTGGGAACTCCAACTCTTTCAGTCAAGAAGTGGATTTCACTTTATTAAACGCAGTGTTTCCCAAACTTTCCTAATCATGCAACTTTATTTTGCAGAATATCCGTGAGCAACCCGTGAGAAAGTGAGTATTTGATAGGTTACTGCTATATGAACTCATCTAATGAAATGCACTCATTTATATAGTATCCAGCTGCCTCACAGAAGAAAGAGCCAAGTAATCAAGCTGTTTACTTAATTGGCAATTCCAAGTATCAATATCACCACCAGCGGTATCCTCATCTCGTAATGCTCCTTCTCTAATTTTCTATCTTCCCTCATCCAGATCTTTCCATCAACCATTAAAGTACAACAAAGACCATGAGAACCAGAATAATGACTAACTGAGCATCATCCTTGGCTTGCAGACTTCTTACTCACTGGGCATGGATCAGAACAGCATGGATCCATTTGAAGGTTCACGTATAAGTGTGTGAGGGGTGGTGTGTATAAGCATACATGTCTATGTGTATACATGATAACTGGAATGCAACCTTCAAAAAATTAAAACTATAATGATATACATATACCCCCCCAAATTCTTCTTTATAAGTTCTGGTATAAATGAGTCAGACAAAGAGACAAACAGCTACTTTATATGCAATACAGTTTTTTATTTTATATAGCAACAATACTTCAACTTGGAATTTAATGTACCACATGAGTGGTTTCTTCCCATTCATTAAAACAAAAACATCAACAACCACAAACCAAAATCTCCAATCATAGGTTTGGTGTTTCTATTGTGTTTTTAACACAGTACTTCCTCAAACCTTTAAGAAATAGTAATGAATTGTTCAAAATTAACTTGTAATATGCTATGCATATTTAATTCTCAGAAAGAGGTCGCTATCTCCCTCTGGGATGCAATCAAAACTAAATCTCCTCCATGCCTTTCAAAATGAAGGAAAATACAGCCAGGTTCTTAAGGAGTAAACCTGGTCACGTGACCGCAACACCACCCTCCCCCACGTCCATGATATTTCTGAGAACGCGATTAACCAGACACTGGCCCAGGCTTCCACGAAGCAAATGCTAAGCCTGCCGACTGTTGGTTCTTGTTGGGGCTTGTGCAGTTTGCTTGTTACGTAGGTTCAGTTTATAATGGGAGTCTGTCAGCTTCTTTTGGTTGAACTTGACACAATGGGAAAAGCCCTTAAGGGTTAATTAATTAATCTCAAAATGAAATCTGAAACAGATAATGAATAGGTCTTGAGCAACTGTGGACGTCAGGCACCAGCATCAGCCAAAATAAGGGCTGTTCCCAGATCAGACTCATCTCAAACTCAACTGCATTTCATTGTTTCATTAGCCATCAGATGGCTGGGACTCAGAGATTAGGGCTTAGAGAATGGGTGGTGGAGCCAGACAGCACTGGGTGGGAATTTTGCTCCTGCTACTGAATGCCCAAATCACCAGTAAAGTTACTTCACATCATAAAGACTCAGTTTGCTCACTGGTAAAAATGGGGATGATATGAGTAAATGGAATGATCCATTGGAAACCAGGCAGGCCACTGTCTGAGCCAAGGAAATGATCAATAAATTATACCCTGGGGGACAGACTTCAGACAACACTACAAAGCTACAGTAATCAAAACAGCATGCTATTGGCACAAAAACAGACATATGGGTCAGCAGAACAGAATAAAGAGTCCAGAAATAAACCCACACACCTACAGTTAATTAACCTTATCAAAGGAGACAAGATTATACAATGGAAAAAAAGACAGTCTCTTCAGCAAATGATGTTGAGAAAGCTGGACAGTGGAATGTAAATTGACAAAGTCAGAACACTCTCTCACATCCTCTACAAAAATAAACTCAAAATGGCTTAAAGACTTAAACAAGAGACATCACACCATAAATGATTCCCTGGGGGGTAATATATGGGATCTTTCATTACACATAAGTATTGATTAGTAATTATAATCTCCAGGATTGTGTATCACTATTACAAGCTTTCCCAAAAAAGTAAGGAAAATAAAATGAGTGAAATCAGTGCTTGAACTTATGAAAATTCCTTCCTTATTGATCTACAGTGAAAACGTCTGATGCCTTCACACGGAGGAGGAAGGCACAACCCATAAGGGCAGGACCCCTGTTGGGGGCATCTGGTACCTTCCTTCAGTGATAAAGTATAAGGCTGAGAAGTGACAACTCAAAAGACCATCACTCTGTAAAATAATACACCCACTCTCTTCCTCTTGCATGCCTTTGCAAGCTTTTTGAAAAGATTATTGTTCTCAGCAAATGCACCTTCTAAATATAAGTAACCATGTTGATTAAAGATAACCAGGGGTAAAACTTTCAATATCTGGGAAAGAACACTGCCAATGGTAAAACATTATTTATTACCCCAGAACCTGTCAGGAAGGCGCAAAGCTAATCAGACTTACTAAATAAAGATACACTGAAGTATAGATATACTGTCTAGATTAAAAAGATCACAGTTTTTGAGGGATAAAAACCAAATACCTGTTATCTCATGGTAGGAGGTGCCGAAAATAAAATGTGTTGGCTGCTAAACTGACTCAGAAAAGCCAGCACCAAAAGTATGACTCACATGTTTGAGTAGAAACTCTTTGAGTTATGGTTGGAAGTAACAGTAAGGTCAGATCTGAGTTGTGAATTTTAGAGCAGAGTTCATCTAGAGAGTGAGATTATACAGCAAGATCACTTTTTGTTAACAAGCGTAAACAAAAGTTATTACATCTGAGACACTCCATGCTTAGTACTTAGGGTTGGGAAGAGGTTGGGGTGTCCGATGAACTCTGACCCCCATGAGCCCAGGCCTGGAAACAAATGTCCTATTTCCACAGGGCCTCAAGGGCTAAATAAATTCAGTGGAATTTAAAACTACATAACAAAAACCCTGCGTTCAATTTCTTATTCTCCTCCAGACTCTTACTATACAACCCTTAAAACTATGGAATACAGAAAAGGGACACTGTTAGAGCTGAGAAGCATGAAAAGGAAGATCAGATAAGAATTATCCTCCAGGTAAAATCATCAAAGTATGCCAGACATATACAGTTGATCTGTTCCTGCTATCCAGGCAGGACAGTAGGCTCAGAGAACAAAAACACTGTTATTCAACGAACAGTTGAGATGTGAAATATCTCGCAAAACTCTCCATACTCAATTTTAAGTAACTCCCGGATTAGGGAGCAGCATGGCACTGTCGTCCCAGTTATTAGCATCAAAATGATTTATAATTGTTAAAATGAAAAACGGCTTAAAAAAAAAAAAAAAACGCTCTTTGAGGAAGAATGACTAAAATAAAGCCAAAAGCAAACGATACAGTGAATATATATGACACTCTATCCCAAGGTACGACTCACCAACAGCATGAAAAGTGAGACTTCTGTATGGTGGGATTCCTGAGAGTTCTGACCTCTATTTGACTGTGAAAACTACAGATACATTCGTGTGCTCCATATACTCCTCTAAAGCAAAGAAAATGTCTTTTTCTCCATTTCCTCAGAAACTCTAAGCCAACCTAAAGGTCTCTTATCTAAGTTATTAGTATGAGAAATGGTAAAAAGCAACCATGGAAATAACAGCAGCCTGGGGAGTGAAGGATAACAGAGAAGACAAGAAAAGAAGAAAAGAGAAATCTTGGAAACTTAGGGCCCAGAAGAAATCAGGATAAACCGATTAAATCCCAGTCTCAGGTTTAAATGTTCTTTGCTTCTGGGAAGCCATCAGGAGAATTTATTTTTAAGAAACTTACTTTACCGGCCTGAAAATTGGGTTGTAACTCAGCCAAACGATTACCATGGGTTAAAGGTAAGAATGATGTTCTAAAATGAGAATACAGAAATAATTTAGTGTGGGTGTGGTCACTGAAAATTCAAAAGGACCAAGACTTCTCCAGTCCTAGCAGACTTTAATAACAGATTAGAATATTACATCCAATAGTCCAATAATTAATATAAAGGATATCCCTGACATGTTGTTAATTTCAAAATTTACCCAACTCTTGCCACAGGTAAGTATCTTTCATCACACTGGGGTGTGTGTGTCTGTGTGTGTGCACGCATGCACTTGCATGTGCATTAAATGGGGGGGGGGGGGAGACAGAGAAGACATTTATAAAATAAACAGTATAAATTTTAAATATTTTACTTAACAAGGAGGTGCAGCTGAACATGTTCATACTAATCATCATTTCATTAAAATCTCACTTTAAAACAGGCTATTGTAAACAAGTTTTAAAAATTAAACTTGGGGCCAAGAATTTTAGTTGATTATTCTGAGAGTGGAAAATTCAAGGAAGTCATATAGAGAAGTGGTGACAAGTGAGTGAGTGGATCTACAGCTGATTACAGGATTGGGCAGCGTGGTTGAGGACAGGAAAAGTCGAGGAGCGCAAGAAGGAAAGATGAGCAGACAATTAAAAAAAAGAAGAAGCTCTCATTCTCTCCCCTTCCTTCCAGAACCGTGCGTGCATGCATACTCAGTCGATTCAGTCGTGTTCCCCTCTTTTCAAGCCCACGGACTATAGCCCACCAGATTCCTCTGTCCATGGGATTCCCCAGGCAAGGACACTGGAGTGGGCTGCCATGCCCTCTTCCAGGAGGTCTTCCTGACCCCAGGATCAAACCAGCATCTCCTGCATTGCAGACAGATTCTTGACCCACTGAGCCACGTGGGAAGCCCCTCCACTACCACCTGTGAGTGGCCACAGATCTCCTTGAGAGGTTGTCCTTCTATCACCTTGGAAATCCTATCAACACTCAGTAGTGGAGAAAAAAAGGGTAACAGTTTCAAACTTGGGTTTTTAACATGACTGAACTGCTCCTGCATCTTTCAGTAATCTGTGTAAGAATGTGCCTGGAGGCACGGAAGGTCCCCTTCCACGCCAGCTAAAACACTAAACAGGCCCCACTGGGATTTTCTGCAGTTTAGAAACAAAACCAATTCTCCCCTAAAACCTTCATCTAAATGAAAGATATGTGATATCCCCTGATATTTGTCTTTTCTCTTATTTCACTTAGTACGATAACCTCTAGGCCCATCCATGTTGCTGCAGATGACATTATTTCATTCTTTTTAATGACTGAAGAGTATTCCATTGTACATATGTACCACATCTTCCTCATCCATGTCTCTGTCGATGAACATTTGGTTTGCTTCCATGTCCTGGCTGTTGTAAATAGTGTAAATGAACATAGGGGTGCATGCAGCTTTTTTGAAGCATAGTTCTGTCTGGGTAAATGCCCAAGAGTGGGACTGCTGGATCATATGGTAACTCTATTTTTAGTTCTTTTGAGTAACTTCCATTCTCTTTTCCATAGTGGCTGCTCCAATTTACATACCCACAAACAGTGTAGGAGGGTTCCCTTTTCTCCATACCCTCTTTGGAAATACACTTTTTTAAAAAATATGAATTAAAAAAAGGGAAGATATCGACTTGTGGGAGTGGCCTGGCACGGGGGTTTTAGAGACCATGCCGGTCGGGTCGGGGGTCAACAACAGAGAGGAGTATCCAGGGTGTCTCAGAGTCCAGCCAGAGTGAGAAAGGGGTACAGAAAATCACAGAAGAGCTCTTCTTGGAAGGACCCCTACAGATCTGACCAGAGAAGACTCTGTGAGCCCATGGACAGGCCCTCAGTCCATGGGATTCTCCAGGCCAGAACACTAGAGTGGGTTGCCATTCCCTCCTCCAGGGGATCTTCCCAACCCAGGAATCGAACCTGGGTCTCCCGCCTTGTAGGCAGATTCTTTACCATCTGAGCTACCAGGGAAGCCTAATGGATTATAATAACCACTGACTAAAATAGGAAACCATGAGTCCTTGCTGCTAAGTTGCTGCTAAGTCGCTTCAGTCGTGTCCGACTCTGTGCAACCCCATAGACGGCAGCCCACCAGGCTCCCCCGTCCCTGGGATTCTCCAGGCAAGAACACTGGAGTGGGTTGCCATTTCCTTCTTCAATGCAGGCAAGTGAAAATTGAAAGTGAAGTCGCTAAGTCGTGCCCGACTCTTAGCGACCCCATGGACTGCAGCCTACCAGGCTCCTCCATCCATGGGATTTTCCAGGCAAGAGTACTGGAGTGGGCTGCCATTGCCTTCTCCTTAGAGATATAATAAACTCAAAGATTGATAAGAAATGGGGAATCTCCATCAAAGTACGTCTCTATAAAATGCTTACTAATTACAAAAGGGAAAAAAGGAAAAGAATCACTTCCCAGCAGGGAAGGCTGGCAGGAGCCATCTAAACCAAGGGACCAGATGAGTGAGCATCATCAGGAATGGGATGGGCTGGCCTCAGGAGTTCTCAGCAAAGACAGAGAGGGAGGGTCACGCCATCACCACTGAGGGTGACTGCCGATGACTCGGAATGTGGATCCGGTCGCAAGAACGCATCAAGTACAGCCACACTGAGGGACACAACCAAACAACTGGCCTGGGTTCTTCAAAAGAGTCAGGGTCGTGACTCTTGAAGGGCAGCTGTTTCTGACCGAAGAAATCTGAAGACACGTGACAACTCAGAGCAACACGTGCAGCTCGCTGGAAACATCTGTTATTTGAAATGGAGCTAGGGACAAGTGACAAGAGAGTGGGAGAGGGTGTGAGAAGGAGCTGGTGGTTAGGCATCGTGATTTGAGCCCTATAGAGCGGTTTTGCAGAAGACTGTCTTTGTTTATGGGAAAAAAACACTCCTGCCTGAGGGTAATAGTAATTTACTCCCAAATGACTTAGAGAAAACAACCTTCTTTATACCATAGGGCTGACTTCTCCAGAAGTTTCTGACAATTTCAAATTAAAAACTAAATTTGTGGCCTGATCGTTTCTTTATTCTAAGTTACATACACAGATGCAGAACCGTAATGGATAACGTGTACAAGGAGACACCATTTAGCAAGTGACTCCCTATATCAAATATGAGAATTCATGAAAGAATAGATAAAATTCGCTAGTTTCAGCTTAGGGGGGAAAAAAAAAAATCGAACGAAACCCCTTGAGCCACACGTGTGCAAGTGCCCCTCTGGACTCACCAGAATACGTGAATCCTCAGTCAGCAGGCCGTGTAAACGCAGGTCCTGCTTGTCTTTTCACGCCAAGGCACTCCTACGGCTGTTGTCACCACTCCGAGTACACGGTTAAGTACACGGTACGCTCAGAAACACATCCTGCCAGCCAGAACCCTGCCAGGAACTAAGCAACCAGACCAAAATAACTGCACACGTGCTCTGCTTTCAAAGTCCACATTGCCAGAGACTCGGAAAACAACGGTTCTCATCCCAGATCCTCGCTCAGACAGTTCCATGATGCAACCTCACCGAGCCTCGGCTTTGCCATCTGGAAAATGGGGAGATGGCACGATCACCTCTAACGCTGAAGGATTCCACCAGCATTTAACACAGGCCTCCCCAGCCCCGGCCCCAGCCTCAAGGGGCTCCCATGGAGGGGTGCGGGAAAGAGGGTGTTGGACAGATGGAAGGTGCAGTGACCTCATTTCCGAGCACAGATTTCACTCTGTTCAGGAAAGGGACAGTATGACAGAAGGGGCATGTCACAGGACGATGCTGAGTCTCCACTGCACTCTGAGCAGAGAAATGAGGGGCTACCCCAAGTAGAATGAGTGGCTGGAGAGGGGATTTACACCCATGACAGTCTGGCTACTTGTCAACACTACACAAACACCCCCAAGCTGTATGACGTTGGACAGCTTACAGAACTCTGCATTTCCCTTCCCCGTTTATTAAAGGGAGAGGAGAATAATTACCCAGCCTGTCCTTGAGACGGTTACATGCTTTCATGTATCCATATGCCCATAAAGTTATAGCTAATAATAATAATGTTAATTAACTTAATTACACTTAAATACACTTGGGCTTCCCCGGTGGCTCAGACGGGAAAGAATCCGCCTGCAAAGCAGGAGACCCCAGTTCGTTCCCTGGGTCAGGAAGATCCACTGGAGAAGTAATAGGCTACCCACTCCAGTATTCATGGGCCTCCCTTGTGGCTCAGCTGGTAAAGAATACACCTGCAATGCGGGAGACCTGGGTTCGATCCCTGGGTTGGGAAGATCCCTTGGAGGAGGGCATGGCCACCTACTCCAGTATTCTTCCCTGGAGAATCCCCATGGACAGAGGAACCTAGCCAGCAACAGTCCACGGGGTCACAAAGAGTCAGACACAACTGAGCACGCACGATTATTAAGTCACTAACATGTGACATGTGATGTGCGTGCGCTCAGTCACGCCCAGCTCTCTGTGACCCCAGGGCTGTAGCCCACAGGCTCCTCTGCCCATGGAACTTCCCAGAATACTGGACATTTCCAATATTTCCCAGTATACTGAATTTCCCGAGAATACTGGAGCAGGTTGCCATTTCCTACTCCAGGGGATCTTCCTGATCCAGGAATCTAACCCACATCTCTTGCACCTCCTGCATTGACAGGTGGGTTCTTTACCACTGTGCCACTTAGAAAGCCCATGTGATATGTAATAGCATGTATTAATAATAGCTAACTCTTTTAAATATTTAATATTTTTATCTATATCTATACTTAGCATACTCTAAATGCTTTGGTCTCTTGGAGGGTTTAACACTTTAATATCTTCTACAAAAGACCCGGGCACATAAGTACTCAATTAACTTTTACTGATATTTATTACAATTATATGATTTATGAAGATTATGACGTGGTGTGGCTCAGAAAGAGGGTGCAGGGTGCTGTGTGATGAGGGTGGGGTTGCTGCCATTTGTGCAACCAGCTAGGACCAGATGAGCCGGCTGCCAAAGGCTGCGGATGGCGAGATGAGGAGTTTGAACCTGACTCTGTCAATAGTGGGAGTCTCGCTGCTGTAGTCCCCGTTAAGAATCTATTGATTCTCAATTTAACGCGCTCAGTTATACGGCTTGACAGCCAATAGTAAACGAAAGGCAGAGAGCTGGTGGGGAAGAGGAAGGAGGGACAGAAAACCACAGCAGAAGTGACAGGAGGAAATGAAGCGACTATGAGAAAAACAGTTGAGGTTAGCTCCCCGACCTCACCTTTCTCGGCCTTCCAACCTCAATCAACTTCTAAATGACCAAATCCAGCTTGTGAGGAAAAAAAAATTAACTAAAAAGATTCAAACATGTTCAACATACTGTGTTGAAGATGCTGCAAAAAGTATGAAATGTTTTAAATGTTTCCAAAACTATTATTAAAGATGAAAGCTTTGGGATTTATAAGGGGAAAGATCTCCTCGGAGGAAAAACTGCATGACTGGAATTCTACACTCCTGGACAGGAAAGTCTGGCCGGAGTCCTCCTGAAACCCAAGAGACCTGCTTCTCAAAGGAGGAAACGTGCCAATGTGGCCTTCTAACCCTGAAAACTCAGGGCAAAGTGAGGTACAAACATGGATGTCAGGGAATCCTGAAGTCAGCACAGATCCACAGAGGAGCTATCTGAAAAACCCAAATCTGATTGTTACTAGATTGCATCATGCATGTTTTTGTTGTTTAGTTGCTCAGTCCTGTCCGACTCTTTGTGACCCCATGGACTATAGCTCTCCAGGCTCCTCTGTCCATGGGATTTCCCAGGCAAGAACACTGGAGTGGGGTGCCATGCCCTCCTCTAGGGGATCTTCCTAACCCAGGGATCGAACCCACATCTCCTACATTGCAGAAGGTTTTTTTATTAACCACTGAGCCACCAGGGAGACATCATGCATGACCAGACACTAATTCTGGAACTTTAGGTAAGGTATAAATACACCATAAGGCAAAAAAGGAAAAGTACCCAGTGCAGCACTTTTTTCAAAAATAATTCCCTTCTTTGCCATTTGTGGGAAACTCATGAACCCTAAGGAAAAAATGAACCTGGAATTCAGAACAAATACCTAGCTACCAATCCCCTGTCAAGGTCTTCCTAATAGACACACTCACCTTCAGAACCCTTAAGATTAAGTTTATAATATGCAACTGGGGCAGAGATGTTACATGGGTTCCTTTTTCATGTGGGAAGTTAGGAAATGTAGTTTTTCAGCCCAGTCACACTTATATGGGGGCCACATGCCTATGTCATGGCCAGTAGAATACAAATTCCGACAATGCTGGCCACTTCCAGAATCGAGCCCTGACACTTTCATGAGACCCTCATGTCCTCCCCCTTCTCTTCCCTACACACCAAGTGCAGAGCAGCCTGAAAACAAGCAGGCTGAGCAGCGTTGGGTCCTTGCACGATCTTGTAGAGAAAGAGAACCTACAGTAGACCGACAAGGACAATCATAAACCCCCCAATATACACAGCTGCTTAAATCTGGGGTTGTACATGAAAGGGGTCAGCCTATCTAGATGAAAAGCTGCACTGGGTTAAAGAACTTTGGGGAGAGTCTTCTGGGTGTTCACAAAGCCACCAGCTCCAAAAAACCAAACATCTTGGAAATTTACCATCATGGAGGTTAAATTAATTCCACAGGCTTACAATCGAGACGTACTGGATTCCTGAAGACCCAGACTCATCAGCTACCTTTCAGAATTAGAAGTTAATCACTTCCACATGGAAACTCCAAGCGACTGCATTCTCTCCTTACAATTTCAGTTCAGTTCAGTTCAGCCGCTCAGCTGTATCTGACATTTTGCGACCCCACGGACCGCAGCACGCCAGGCCTTCCTATCCATCACCAAACTCATGTCCATTGAGTCAGCGATACTATACAACCATCTCATCCTCTGTCGTCCCCTTCTCCTCCCACCTTCAGTCTTTCCTGCATCAGGGTCTTTTCCAATGAGGCAGTTCTTCACATCAGGTGGCCAAAGTATCGGAGTTTCAGCTTCAGCATCAGTCCTTCCCCTGAATATTCAGGACTTTAGGATGGACTGGTTGGATCTCCTTGCAGTCCAAGGGACTCTCAAGAGTCTTCTCCAACACCACAATTCAAAAGCATCAATTCTTCGGCACTCAGCTTTCTTTATAGACAATTTAGTTGACACCAAAGTGACAAAGCCAAAGAGAGTGATATCGTGAGCACAGCCAGCAACCTTAAAGCAAGGGCTACTCAACAGTGTGGGATGTGAGATGGAAGGAGAAAGATATCAACTGGAAGAAAAACCTACTAAAGGCAGTATGGCCAACTGTTTCACTTCTGCAGCAAAGTGAGATCTGCATTTTTACACGCGGACATGTAGCTCGGTGACTGGCACAGCTCGATCCCTCTGACAAAGGGCAGCATTCCAGCCTTTCTTTAGAGCAAGAGTCAACGTGTCTTCACAAGTCAGCAACACCTGCATCGGCTTGGCAGGCCTCTCAGCATGTGTAAATAATGAACCGCCATACGCTGAGGCTGGAACCAAGGAGGAAAACCTGGATGTTTGCACTGTTGGGAAATGTTTTCAGACACTGCTTTGTTGACACAGTAAGAGGAACAGCATCAAAAATTGCTCACTCTCGGGAATTAATATCCTCCAACACGAGAGAGGAGGTACTGAATTGAGTTGCCAGTTTTTTTAAATGGGGAAGGACCCCACCAAAAGAACCAACAATATTAGTAAGAAATATTTTCTCTGATTATCTAACAACACCACCCAGTGAAAGCTTTAAACATCAAGATGACATCATTCCAAAAATGCCCACTAGGATTTCCTGGGGACTTGAGATAACGATTTTGGCCCAAACAGCCACCTTTGGCCCAAACAGCCACCGGAGGTGGTTGACCACGACCTTTGACCCAACTTGGTGAGTAATTTCTTAAAAGACTCATCCTCCCACACCTGGATCTATGCGCCTGTTTCAGAACAGGTCCATTTCCACTGCATTGGAATGTATCAGTATTTGAAGCGCAGTCCTTGACTGGGAAGGCAGGAGAGACCCTACTGTGGACCCAGCAGTCTAAAGATCTCTGTCTATCTCTTCGTGCAGAAAGAGAGGACTGAAAAGTGATTGAGAAGCTAGGTTCAAGGGCCAGGAAGACTACGGACTGATTCTCATAACATCACAGAATTTCAAGTTTCCATCTATGAATGAAGCTAAACCACCATCCCACCCCCAAGTGAGGGATGATGATTCAATGTAATAAACGCAGAAGCACATATTAGGCTTAGAACATAAAAAATTATCAATAAAAGTTATCATCACTAGCATCTACCACTCACCATGTAATGTCAGAGCCCTTGCAAATAGCAGGAAAACTGAGAAATTGCCAGGTGGTATGGGGGTAAGTTGGAAAAGACCCTGATGCTGGGAGGGATTGGGGGCAGGAGGAGAAGGGGACAACAGAGGATGAGATGGCTGGATGGCATCACTGACTCAATGGGCATGAGTTTGAGTAAATTCTGGGAGCTGGTGATGGACAGGGAGGCCTGGCATGCTGTGATTCATGGGGTCGCAAAGAGTCAGACACGACTGAGCGACTGAACTGAACTGATAGGGGTAAATGGACAGGGGAGCCTGGTGGGCTGCCGTCTATGGGGTCGCATAGGGTCGGACACAACTGAAGTGACTTAGCACAGGGGTAAAGAATCTGCCTGCCAATGCAAAAGACACAAGAGACACGGATTCGATCCCTGGGTAGGAAGATTCCCCTGGAGGAAGAACTGGCAACCCACTCCAGTATTCTTGCCTGGGAAATCCCATGGACAGAAGAGCCTGGCAGGCTACAGTCCATGGGGTCACAAAGAGTCAAACACAACTGAGCATGATGCACACAGTGAGATTTCAGGGCTTCCAAGAAGACCCTCCTTGTTCACAAAATACATTTCCTACCCAGCTGAATAACAACAACAACAACAAAAATCTACAATTAGTTGTTGATTTTTAATTATTTCTCTGAAACACATACCTTTCAGAGAAGTAAGCTTATCAGTATAAAGTGTTCACTGAAGCCACAGATCAGAGGCCCCTTTTACAAACAACAAACCAAAGCCCAGAGGGGTCAACGTTGTTGCCCAAATTCCCGAAAGCAGCTGAGTGGCAATGCCAACGCAGGTCCATCTGACACTAGAGATGTCTTTTCCTATAGAATTCTGCCAGATACTAGTAACTGCATTCCTCCCGACAGCAGTTTTTATTGCTAGAGAGAGTGAAAGGAAGAAAGGAGAATGTGAAAACATTATGTAAATGGAAGGAATGAACAGGGCAGGGCATGGAAGAGAAAGCAGAGTCAGGAAGCATTTTAATGACGACAGGGCTGCCCTAGAAGAGACAGCTCAGCAATCTTCACAAACCCACATCACGCACAACCTTTAAATTATAGCAGCTACTCACCGACCCAGTGCCAAAAAGAGTATTTATATGCATAGAGTACGTCCTATATATTATTTTAAAAGACACCGCAAGGTTTAATTTAAATCTCCTCGCACTACTCTAAGAGTGGTAGAGAAGCAAGATTTTCATGCATGAATTATCTCTTCCAAGAATTTGAATACATTTATTTGCTTTGAGTATTGCTGATAATTCTGGAAATTCAATAAACTTCTTTAAGATTAACACAGTACCTACAAAAGTACTTCTGAGAGAGAAAAACACCAGGAAAATCACTTAGCTCTTCTTGTGATTTTTTTTTTTTTAAACTACATTTACTTTATAACAGACTCTGGCAATTGAGTTTTAATAGTATTCTGAGTTTTCGTGGAGACTCCATCTGGGTTCCAAAAAAATCAACATATGCAACATTTGTAAGTGAACAGAATGTTGATTCAAAATATAAAGAAAGAGGGATTGTTCTCTTAATGTCACTTATGATGAGAGGGGGCTAAATAATTTATACAAAAAAAATGGAGTTAAATAGACTAGATTAAAAAAAAATGATTAGACAGATGCTTCTGAAACAAGAGTATTACCACACCCAGAGCACTCTTCTGCTTAGTAAATACAGCCTGAATGGACTGATTCTAAGAAAGTCTAAGGGAAGCATAAAACACAATTCCTTTACAGTATGCCAACAATTCAACAAGACTCTTGAGAGTCCCTTGGACTGCAAGGAGATCCAACCAGTCCATCCTAAAACAGGTCAGTCCTGGGTGTTCACTGGAAGAACTAATGTTGAAGCTGAAACTCCAATACTTTGGTCACCTGATGCGAAGAGCTGACTCATTTGAAAAGACCCTGATGCCAGGAAAGATTGAGGACAGGAGGAGAAGGGGACAACAGAGGATGAGATGGATGGACAGCATCACCGACTCAATGGACATGGGTTTGGGTAGACTCCAGCAGTTAGCAATAGACAGGGAGGCCTGGCATGCTGTGGCTCATGGGGTCACAAAGAATCGGACACGACTGAGCGACTGAAATGAACTGAACTGAACGATTTAAGTTATGCATTCTATCTATGTAAACTCATAATCTTCCCAACAATCCTAAAAGAAGGAAATTATCATTATCAGGATCATTTCACAAATGAGAATTACCAAGTTTAGGAATGTTATCTAAAAGTGGAGAAGTGGTGGCCTGGTGGGGATCACACTGATTTTTCACTTATCTGGAAAGGAGGAAAACTAAAGAAAAATCACGAGAGCCTTCAAGAGCCAGGTTTAAGCTTATTTTCACAACTGTGAGTAAGTGATGACTTAGGATAGGCTGTTAAGACATTAAAATGTTAGTGGAACCAGTGAACTCTTGGACTATTTTTTAATAAGGAAGAAAAAGGGCCAACAGTCAAAACAGACCATGAAAAGAAAGCATGCATTTCTTTAAATTGCTCCCACTGCCCTGAATATAAAGTCAAACAAGAAGAGCAGACATCAGTTTTCTCAAACGGGGACCCATATTTTTCATCTCAACTCAGTATATGGACATATAGCCTGGTTTCTTTTCCATTCCATTCCATTGATTTGATAATGCTGGCCCCGAACTACTAACGTTATTTCACAAATCCCAAAAGGGTCTCAACCCTCAGTTAAAAATCACTGTCCAGATGGAAGTTACAAGTTTCCACATGAAGTTATTTGTATATTTTTTAAACATTCATGCTCATAAAGGGCAGGCGTCATACAGTCTTGCTCACTTTAGCAATTTCACATAGGCCTTGGGACCTGACTCAATACAAAGGTGCTCAGCATAGGGTCCCTGGAGAACTTTCAAAGGTCTTTGAACCTTCTGGAATTAGAGACAAAACTGTGTGCATGGGCACATCTGCATTTGTATTAAAAGCAGTTCTATGGCTTTTTCCAGTGGTCATGCATGGATGTGAGAGTTGGACCATAAAGAAGGCTGAGTGCCGAAGAACTGATGCTTTCGAACTATGGTGCTGGAGAAGATTCGAGAGCCCCTTGGACTGCAAGGAGATCCAACCAGTCCATCCTAAAGGAGATCAGTCCTAAATATTCATTGGAAGGACTGATGCTGAAGCTGAAACTCCAATACTTTGACCACCTGATGCAAAGAACTGGCTCACTGGAAAAGACCCTGATGCTGGGAAAGATTGAAGGCAGGAGGAGAAGGGGACGACAGAGGATGAGATGGTTGAATGATATCACCAACTCAATGGACATGAGCTTGAGCAAACTCCTGGTGAGCCTGGTGAAGAACAGGGAAGCCTGATGTGCTGTAGTCCCTGGGGTCACAAAAAGTCAGACACAACTGAGCAACTGAACAACAATGGCTTTCTTACCAGCTTTTCAAATGAGTGGGACCCACAGAAGTTTGTATATGAATGCATTTATTCTGTGAAGATCACTAAACTTGTCAATAAAATCACATACAGTTTCTCCCATAAATAAATAAAATGTACGTACCAGCAGAGCAGATCATCTGCACCAAGATGGCCACGAAATGATGTCACAATAAACAGTAGCCACACAGCAGAATATATATTTCATTCATTTATTCCACAAACTGAGTGCCTACCAAGGAAGATTAACCATATTAAGATCCTGAGTTTTAGTTTAGGAGAGGGGGTGAAACTAGAAGGGCTCTGATCCCCCTGGTGGTATCCTAGAGCTGAGACACTAGGATTCTAAAAATCTACAAAATTAAAGACTGTCACCTACATACTGTGGGAGACACAAGTTCGATCCCTGGGTCGGAAAGATCCCCTGGAGTAAGAAATGGCAACCGACGCCAGTATTCTTGCCTGGAGAATCCCATGGACAGAGGAGTCTGGCATAGGGTCACAAAGAGTCAGCAACGACTGAGCGTGCACGAACACATGCACTTACCTACATTTCCTGTCCAACAGACAACCAACCTAATGTTAAGCTAGTTACTTTTAAAATCACTGGCTTTATCATTGCTCACTCCTAGTTTAAAAGCCGAAATACTTTTAGAAAAGGCTTGCACTGATTTAGACAACTGTGAAGTGTAGCCAAAGGGGTGTCCACATTTCACAAAGGGGAGTATTTTATGGGGAGTAAACATCTAAATGCCTATTAAATAGACACAAGCATGGCCTTCTATTCACCCTATGGTAGGGGCAGAATTCACCATCTTGCTGAAAATGAATCAAGACTCTGAGTGGCTCACTTTTATCAGATCAAAGGCGATAAAAGAAATGCGTTTTGAAACGACAACAGCATTCAGCTTGATAGAGCATGTGGGCCATGTCCCTGGAGAGGACCCATGTACAGTAAGCCACAGAAAATCCCCGGTTTTGCTGACCGCTTGGACTGCTCTGGCAGGGGCAGAGTCACTCACTTGGTTTGGGGGAATGAGCCCCGCAGGCCTAACCCAAGTCTTCCTCTGCCCTCTCTCTTGGGATCTTCCAGGCCCATGGAGAACCCAAGGTCTGACCCGCTCTGGACTATGTGGCAGGTAATTTTAGTAGAGAGGATGCCTACTGGTGTCAAGGGCTGGGTCTGCCTAGGTGGGCGAGTTGTGCCAACTTGATCAGACAACTGTACCACATATTCCTGTTCTCAAGCAGTTCTCAACCAGCAGGGAAACCACAACATGTAACCACTAACCCAGTTTAAGAGAGGACTTCAGAGAGAAGGCATGTTTCTTTAGGTCAATGCCCAGTCATAGAACAAATGACAAGGCTGTAGAGTGGAGTTAAGCCAGAACTTGAGCTGTTAACAGCTCCTAGGTCTTTGCACAGAGCATATTTCATTCTATAATTCAAAGTGAATTTCCAGAACAACAAGTATTCAAGTGTGAGTATTCTGATGCACCCACTAAGGCTTTAAGTTCAGGATGAATTATCAATGGTTAATAGGTGGTCAAGAGACTCAACCTTGGAATATGCAATAAATATCCATGAACTCAAATGTTCTAAGCAGATTTTCTGTTCTCAACTGCGATTAGCAAGACCTATCAATTTCGTTGTGGAACATTCAAAAAAATTTAACACTTGGGAAATAAATCTTTGGGGCTCTGTGGCTGGAAAGAAAAAGATTCTGTAGATGAATGTTCTTGACATTATTTTATCATTATCTTGACAATGTTTTTAGACAGAAGAAATCTGACTCAACGTGGATTCTCCCTCAAAATGTTTCCTTTGTGTCTTGATGTTACAAGATGGCCTCTGCAGCTGAACCAAACTTTCTGTGTCTCTAGGGCTTCAGTTTCAACTAACATGGCTTTGCATTATGTGGGTGGGATTTTTTTTTCTGGAGTTCTAATTTCTGCTCTTTTACATGCTAAATGCCCAGATGGCAACATAAGTAAATCCTCCTTAGGAAAGATTAATTGATACACAATAGTAACAATGCATATTCAAAGGTAGCTCAGCTGGTATACAAGTATGTGTTTGTATGAGTCCCGCTTTTCAAATTCTTGGGACACATACCTAGGAGGGGAATGGCTGAGTCATGATAATTTTATGCGTAACAATTTGAGGAAGCAGCAAACATTTTTCCACGGCAGGTGCACCATTTTGTATTCTCAAGAGCAATGTACAAGGTTCCAATTTTTTCACATGGTTCTGATTTCTCCATATACTCATCCTATTTTCCTTTTTTCTCTCCCCAGTTATAGCTACTCTAGTGGGTGGGCAGTGATCTCACTGTGGTTTCGATATACATTTCCCAAATGACTAATGATGCTGAGTATCTTTTCATGAGCTTATTGGTCACATGTAAGTCTTCTTCAGAGAAATGTCTCTTTGTCTTTTTTTATCATTCGGTTTTTTGTTGTTGTCATTGAGTTGTACAATTCAATGCTCAAAGCAAGGCTATTCACAACAGTCAAAGGGTGGGAATATAAATGTCCATTGGCAGATTAATGGACAAACTGTAGTATGTATATACGCTGAAATATTACTCAGCAAAAAAAAAAAAGAATTTCTGACGCATGCTACAACAGGAACAAACCTTTAAAACGTTATGCCAAGTAAAATATACCAGTCACAAAAGGACAAATATTTCACTTAAATGAATGACTAACTATCTGGAATAAGCAAATTTATAGAGACACAATGTAAAATAGAAGTTGGGGGGTGGGGGTATTATTGCTTAGTAAGTACAGAGTTTCTGTTTGGGATGATGAAAAAGCTTTGGGAAAAGATGATGGTAAAGGTGGCGCTTTCCCTGATGGCTCAGTTGGTAAAGAATCCGCCTGCAATGCAGGAGACCCCGGTTTGAATCCTGGGTAGGGAAGATCCGCTGGAGAAGGGATAGGCTACCACTCCAGTGTTCTTGGGCTTCCCTTGTGGCTCAGCTGGTAAAGAATCCGCCTGCAATGTGGGAGACCTGGGTTTGATTCCTGGGTTGGGAGGATCCCCTGGAGAAGGGAAAGGCTACCCACTCCAGTATCCTGGCCTGGAGAATCCCATGGACTGTACAGTTCATGGGGTCGGAAAGCGTCGGAGACAACTGAGCAACTTTCAGTTAAAGGTTATATAACATGGTAAATATACTTAACTTGGCTGAATTGTTCACTTTAAATAGTAACTCTTTTGTTATATCTATTTTACCACAGAAACACGCACATAAAAAAAAAAATCAGCTCAATTTTGTTCATCTCATGTGTCCAAGTATAATTTGGAAAAAAAAAAAAAAGAAATAGTCAAGACATAAAAGAAGGGTGGTTTTAGCCGAGAATGGTGGAGCCAGGGGTTCCTGAGGCATTTGGGAAAAGGAGACAGCATTCAGGTTAGGTGGTATCAAGCTCGTAACACTTACAGCTCTACCCTGATCCATGTGCTATGTTTGTGCAAATCCTTCAGCCTCTCTGAGCCTCCTTAGTTACACAACAATCAAAGGCGAGGGAGTGGTGGGAATTAACCTCAGATGGTTACTGTAGGATAGAGGAAGAGAGGCCACTAGTGGTGAGGGATCCACTTGCCGCTGCAGGAGATGCAAGAGACACGGGTTCCATCCCTGGGTCGGGAAGATCCCCTGGAGAAGGAAATGGCAACCCACTCCAGTATTCTTGCCTGGAGAATCCCATGGACAGAGGAGTCTGGAGGGCTACAGCCCCTGGGATCCCAAAGAGTCGGACAAGACTCAGCAACTAACACCCAGGAAACCATCTGCCTGAAGTGCCCAATGCAGGCACAGGCCTAGGGAACACTCAGTAAGGTTAGCAGGCCTGCACCCCCTTCCTGAGACCAGTCTTCCCCACGTGACTCGAGCCCAATCTAGACACTGCCCTCTCCACGTTATTCTCTGTGCTCTTCTGTGTCTTTTAAATATTTCATGACAGAATTTTAAAAGCAAGTAAAAATTGCTCCTTATATAACACAATGATGTAACCAAATTGACGGAATTAAGTGTAGGAAAACATTAACCCTCCCTGACATCCTTCAAAAAATCCACTCAGCAGAAGAGGAAAAAAGAAGTCTCAAAGGAAATACGCTACATGTTAATCGTGGGTACCTCTGAAAGCAGGTCAAGGGGTAGATTTTGATTGTTCCCTGTTTGACTGTCTATATATTACTATTTTTCTGTAATAAATGTGCAAGGAAAAGAGAACAAAAGCCTGGCTCAGAGTTCAACTTCTCTCAAGTCTTCCTTGCCCCTTCTTCCCCTCTGCCACCAGGGCCCATCACTTACGCTCTGTGTATCCCATCCACCTTACCGTGATACGGACTTCCCTGCTGGCTCCGTCAGTTAAAGAATCTGCCTACAGTGGAGGAGACCTGGGTTCAATCTATGGGTCAGGAAGATCCCCTGGAGAAGGAACTGGCTACCACTCCAGTATTCTTGCCTGGAGACAGAGGAGCCTGGCAAGCTACAGTCCATGGGGTCGTAAAGAGTCAGACACGACTAAGCAATTAACACATCATGATATAGAAGACGGTCCTAGCTCACATTTGCAGGAATTGTCCCAGGGCTGGGCCCTCCTCTGAATCCTGACATGTTAACCCATCGACTACTCACAATAACTGAACGAGGTGGGTACCATTATCCCCCATCTTTCAGGGGAAGAAACTGAAGCACCAAGATCACAGGAGTTTGCCCACAGTCACTCCAGGCATCTGTGACGAAGCTGGTTCCGCACCCAGACAGTATGGGTCCTAAACCCACACTCTTTGCCTCGACACTGCCCTCTCCTAGATGCATTCCTAGGGCCGTCACTGCCTTTCTCATCCACATGCAATGACTTTCCCGGCTCCTCTGCCACACAAACAGGAGCTACGGCCGATGAATATCCATGCCCTACTCGGTTCTACTATTGAACCATCGGCTGAGCTAGTCGATGTTCAATGCCACATCCTAAACCAAATGAAATTCCTAAGTTTCTTACAAATAACACATACGCCACTACTCCTATTTCCATGAGGGTGGTGAGCAGTCACAGATAATAAGAGCAAAGGGTGACTCATCTGTCCCCCCAAATGATCCCCTCAGCCAGGAAGCAGTTAGCCAAATTTCTCTTCAGGAAACTCGGGTTCCCCAGTAAAGTTCACGTTAGATTACGAGGTGCACTTCTGACCCTCACAGCCAAAAGTAAGAAACATGAGACTAGTCGTAGAGAAGACATGAAAGGTAGTGCTACAGACGCATCACGAGAGGAGACGCAAAACAGGGACCCCACAGAAACTGCACCCCTCATGACATCCACCCACTGCAGTTAATGAAGCTCCACGGGCAGGAAACCAAGGGAACTGGCTTAGAAATGGTTAAATCCGACACAGGTTTAGTAGGAGAGAAAAACAGAAATCTTTTTAAAACCCCAACATTACTCATTTGGTTCCAGCCTAGGAACAGAGAAATGATGACAACGATAAAATTGATAATTTGGAGGGACCAACCATAACTCTGGGCTTCCCTTGTAGCTCAGTCGGTAAAGAATCTGCCTGCAGTGCAGGAGACCCGGGTTCGATCCCCGGGTTGGGAAGATCCCCTGGAGACGGAAATGGCAAACCATTCAAGTATTCTTGCCTAGAGAATCCCAGAGACAGAGGAGCCTGGCAGCCTGCAGTCCATGGGGGTTGCAAGAGTCGGACACAACTTAGTGACTAAACCGCCACCACCAACCTAACTCAGACGGTAAAGAATCTGCCTGCAGTGAGGGAGACCACGGGTTCGATCATGGGTCAGGAAGATCCCCTGAAGGAGGGATGCATTCTTGCCTGGAGAATTCCATGGACACAGGAGCGTGGCGGGCTACAGTCCATGGGGTTGCAGAAGAGTCGGACACGACTGAATTGAGTAGGCACAACTATAACTCAGGGGTTTCCCAGGGGCGCTGACGGTAAAGAATCCGCCTGCCAATGCAGGAGACACAGGAGATGTGGATTTGATCGCTGGGAAGATCCCCCGGAGGAGGAAATGGCAACCCACTCCAGTATTCCTGCCTGGGAAATCCCGTAGACAGAGGAGCCTGGTGGGCTCTGCAGTCCATAGGGGGCAAAGAGTTGGACATGGCTGAGCGTCTGAGCACAACCGTAACTCAGACACTGGAGAAATGTGGTGGTTTAGTCGCTAAGTTGTGTCCAACTCCTGTGATCCCAGGGACTGTAGCCTGCTAAGCTCCTCTGTCCAAGGGATTGTCCAGGCGACAGTACTGGAGTGGGCTGCCATTTCCCCCTCCAGGGAAATCTTCCCGAACCAGGAATTGAACCCAAGTTTCCTGCACTGCAGGCAGATTCTTTACCAACTGAGCTATGAGGGAAGCCTACTACTCCTCTTAACAGTTCTAGAAGGAAAGTACTTACCCCCAATGAAATGAAACACTCCAAAGCACAGAGATTTTAAGTGACTTATCCAAGGTCACAAGCTAGCAAATGGTAGAACTATGATTTTTATTCTCAGTGTAGCCTTTTTTCCTCTCTTTCAGATAGCTACCTCAGAATTCTAGGATTCCACCTACAGGGCCCTTGACATAGCCATGAGCAAAGAGATTAATGACCCAACTTGAAAGTGTGACGTTTAGACTGAAGGCGAAGATTTTTGCTTATTTTGGCTTCTAAACAATCAAGTGGATTTTTAAGTCATGTCTCTGCTGAAATTACGTATGCATTTAAAAAACATTCCAGTAACGTGGACACCAACTAGGGCCCCCACAGCACAAGGAAATCCCAAAACCCCGTATTAAGAATGGATGATCTTTCCGTTACTGTTCCGCCAAAGTAATCAAAGACTACACCAAGACTACAGCAACTAAAGGAAAGAACACAGGCCTTTCCGACAGTTCAAAAGGATTCAAAGACAATCATGGAAACACGTGTTCTTTAAAGTGCTTTTGGGATTTACTCCAAAGGACCTTCATCTACAATAACACAAACGTTTATCTCTTACCTATGGAAATATGGATCTTTCTACCTTTTTGGTCATAAAAATGGAAAGAAACCAGGAATCAGCAGGTTGGAGGTATCACATGGAGGGGACATTCAAAGAACCCACACTTCTCAATATTTTTCCATTATATTGTTTATTTCCACATGCAATTCTAAATAAGGCAAGAATACCGGAATGGGTAGCCATTCCCTTTTTCAGGGGATCGTCCCTGACCCAGGGATTGAACCCAGGTTTCCTACATTACAGGCAGATTCTTTACCACTTGAGCCATCAGGGAAGCCAAATAAGGCAAAATTACATTACAAAATCAATAACATATACTTTATAGTTGCATTTTGGAGAAGGAAATGGCAACCCACTCCAGTATGCTTGCCTGGAGAATCCCAGGGACTGAGGAGTCTGGTGGGCTGCCATCTATGGGGTCGCACAGAGTCAGACACGACTGAAGCGACTTAGCAGCAGCAGCAGCAGCATATTGACATTTGGGAATCTTTAAAAATAGAGCTAAAGTTTCTTTTTAAAATAAAAAGGACCAATATATCCAGACAAAACTCTAACCCAAAAAGACACATGTGCGCCTGTGCTCACAGCAGCACATACATAAAAGCCAAGATACAGAAACAACCTAAAAGGCCACAGACAGACGGATGCACTAAAAGAGATGTGTGCAAATACACAACGGAGTGCCGCTCAGCCGCAGAGAACAAAACAGCGCCACGCGCAGCAGCGCGGACGCCGCTAGGGACTGTCACATCGAGTGGGATAACTCAGAGAGACAAATGCCACACAATCATCACTTACACACGGAATCTAAACACGACACAAGTGGACCGATCCACGAAACGGACACAGAATCACAGAGAGCAGACTGGTGGTTGCCAAGGGGAGGAGGCTGAAGTCAGCAGATGTAAGCTTTTATACAGAGAGTGGGTAAGCAACAAGGTCCTACTGCATAGCACGGAGAACGGTATCCAGTATTCTGTGAAAACCCATCATGGAAAGAACACACACACACATATGACAGCAGAAATTAATACAACATTGTTAACCAATTATACTTCCATTTTTTTTAATCGAAAAAATAAAGATAAAAATAAAACAACGCCCATCTCTGTGCATCTGACGGTGCTGTCAAGGCTTGCCTTTTCCACCTGCCATGCAGCGTCCCCTCGTGGAATGACCCCCTCTCTGGCCGTGCCCATGAACACCCTGATCTTGGCAAGAGCCAGATCTTTGCTAACCTCCCGCAGGTTAGCAGCTAAACTCCCCACCCATCGATGACATGACCGTAACAGTCTCCCATTTGTTTTTTTGTTGTTGTTGTGTTCCATCATTTAAACCAATGTCCTCACTTATCAGGAATGAACTGAAGCAGCTTTTTTTCTGGAGAAAGACATGGCTCTCTACTGCCTTTCTGCTGACCCAATTCACTTGGGAAACTTTCCGGAGGAAGAAGGCAAAGGTGAGGGGGAATGTCCCAGGCTCCTAAATGAGAATTGCCCATTACCCAGCTGGAAGGCAGCTGACACTGAAAAAGGAAGTGAAGTGAAGTGAAAGTCGCTCAGTCGTATCTCTTTGCGACCCCATGGACTATACATTTCATGGAATTCTCCAGGCCAGAATCCCAGAGTGGGTAGCCTTTCCCTTCTCCAGCGGATCTTCCCAACCCAGGGATCGAACCCAGGTCTCCCGCACTGCAGGCGGATTCTTTACCAGCTGAGCCATAAGGGAAGCCCAAGAATACTGGAGTCAGTAGCCTATCCCTTCTCCAGCAGATCTTCCCAACCCAGGAATTGAACCAGGGTCTCCTGCATTGCAAGCGGATTCTTTACCAACTGAGCTATCAGGGCACTGATAAAGAAACTCACTATCTATTAGAATACCAAACCAAAGAGATGCAAAGAAAAGCAGACAACCTTATCAGTCAACTCTACCATGCTTCAGTCCACACTATGAGATTCCATACAATCCATAATAGGCCATAAGGACACATGAACTAGGATAAAAGTCCTCTGAAATGATAGTACTGAAAAGCTAGGGCAAGTTCCCCACAGCCCCCAGCCTGGAGAAGTGCATGACAATACACTGCCCACCAGGTAATACTTGCCAAGGATTTAAGATACTAGAGGAAAGGTATTCATGAAATGCAAAATGACTGTGATTGTTTGGGGTCCAGAGGCTGTCCCTCTAAGTTCTCTGCAGAGGTGACTAAAGCCACACCCTCCGCCCCTTCCCCACCTTCCAGTGATGGGAGGTTTAACTAAGGTGCGCTTGGGGTTTTAAGGTCCCTAAATGAAAAAGGGACCAGATGTGAAAGTTACTATCATTCTGTTCAAAGTACATGAGTAAACTAACTGTGGACAAGTTCACCACATGCCACTTGAAATGGACTAACAAGGGCCCAATATAAAAAGATTTAGGGTGGGATTTTTGAAAGAGATCCTCCAATGTTCTGGGCCATGAAGAGGAAGGTAACACACAGGACAAGTGGTTCACCTTTTTAAGACCCAAAACATGATCAGACGGAACCAAAAAGGGGTGTGTGAACTGGAAAGGCGAGTCGAACCTGATTACAGGCAAGAAAGGGGCTCTCAGAGCAAACAAGAGCTAAAGTAGGGAGAAGGAGTTTTCTGTTTTGAAGGTAAATGAAACATCAGACTGCAGAGAACCCTAAATGATCCTCAAACATTTCTCGGGCACTCTGGAACTCATCATGGAACTCATCAGCTAACTAGCCTGGCACAATGAAAATCCTTCTTCTCATCGACTATAAAGAAAGATATCTGCACCTAGAAAAGCAGAAAAAAACTTATTAATAGAGACCTCACAGCACCGGTGGGATCGGGGACTGTGTGGGCCATCACAAAGTCTCGTCACTGTTCAGACTTCAGGATTATTGGCCACAAGGGTGAAGAGAAGGCTCCTGACTCACCCTCAACACTGCAGGCAGAAGGAGCCTTTTAAAACCTCCGTCAGGGACAACCACTGGCGGTCTGGTGGTTATGACTCCCAACTCCCAATGCAGGAAGCCTAGGCTTGGTCCCTGGTCAGGGAACTAGATCCCACATGCCTTAACTGAGAGCCTGCTTGCCTGAGACTCCCTGCTTGCTCTCTCCAGCCAGGCCCCAGGGGCCTGGGCCCTCTACCTGGATCACTCCCCACCTGTTAATAAAAGATCTCACTCTCACCCCCTCAACACGTTTGCTCCAAAGTTATCCGTGCACAGAATTCCCTGGCTGCCCCGTGGTTAGGAGTTTGCACAACTGCTGTGGGAGACACAGGTTCAATCCCTGGTCCAGGAACTAAGACCTCTCATGGCATGTGACACAGCCAAATTAAAACAGAACAAAGTCACCCATGCAGTAGGTTGGTGGTATTTAGTTGCTAAGTCGTATCTGACTCTTTTGTGACCCCATGGACTGCAGCCAGCCAGGCTCCTCTTTCCATGGGATTTCCCAGGCAAGAATACTGGAGTGGATTGCCATTTCCTTCTCCAGGTGATTTTCCAGAACCAGGGATGCAACCCATGTCTCCTGCTTGGCAGGCAGATTCTTTGCCACTGAGCCACGTGAAATGTACACTGTCATGTAATTACCATTAAAATGATCATTCCGAACAGCTTCACTGCCCTTAAAATCCTATGCTTTACCGATCCGTCAATGCCTCCCTTCCCCAAGCTCCTAGCAACCAACAGTCCTTTTACTGTCTCCACGGTTTTGCCTTTCTCAGTAAGCTATACAGTTGGACTCATACAGTATGGAACTTGTTTAGATTAGCTTCTTTCACTCGGTAAGCTTCCTCCATGTCCTTCATGGCTTGAAAGATAGTTTTTAGCCCTGAATAATATCCCATTGTCTAGATATTCCACGGTTTATTTACCCATTCACCTACTTGGTGAATTTATTTACCCATTCACCATCTTGGTGGCTTCCAAGTTTTGGCAATTGTGAATAAAGCTGCCACAGACATCCACGCGCAGAGATTTTCTGTGGATGCTTGTACGGTTTTAATAGCATCTTACGAGGAGAGAAATGTAAAGTACAACCTTCATGAGCTGAAGACAAAATAGGCTTCACACTCTCTAAGGAAGTCCCTCTTTCTAAGAATATTTCTGAGAAGTTAAATTTGTCAAAGAAGGCTGGTTTTAGTTTTATACACACATGAATCCAATTCCAACACTATGGTTTTTTCATGCACTTCAAATGGATCATAAACTCTGAAACATCACACAGGTTTTAAATATTTTCTCTTGTTCCTATTAATAACGCTTCTCTGTGGGATTTTGTCATCAATTCCATTACACTTAGCCCATTTCCCGCAACTGGTAGCACCAGCCCCTGAGTTCTGTTGGGGCATCTACCATACCCGCCACACCCATCCATGCCTGAATCCCATGAGCCTGTCACTAAGACACATAGCAGGTGCTGAGAAGAACTGTTGACTGGAAAATGCATTTTGAACATTCAACCAAGCATTCAACCAAGATTGTGACAAATTTCAAGACAAAGACTCATAAAAGTCCCTTGGGACTTCCCTGGCAGTCCGGTGGTTAAGACTCCACGCTTCCAACGTAGGGAACACGAGTTCAATCCCTGATTGGGGAACCAGGATCCCACACACTGAGTGGCGTGGCCAAAATGTGGAAGAGAAGAAAAGACTCATGAAAGTCCCTGGACCACAGATGCAGAAAGAAATTACAAGAGCATTCACTCAATCAACCATGTCCAAATCTACGCACGGACTATCAAACAAAAACTAGAGAAAGGAGACATCTCAAGTCAGAGAGATCCATCTCTTTAGAAAAGGGGAGCTCACCACCTCCGAACAGACTGCACACAGGCTCATGGCCCCTCAGGGCTCAAAGGCCCACCAGTCACAGCACGTGGAAGGGGAAACATGAGAAAAGATGATATCCAAGTGCCCAAACGTGTTTTAAGACATGAAACACTAGAAGAAACCATTTTTAAAGTCAAAATTCATTCTCAGCAATTTCTAAAATCAAAACGCCTCCCTAGTATGGAAAACCCCACACAACCATACTACTCAGGACTGAAATCCTGGACTGCGTCACACCAGGTAAAAGCTCAAACTGAAGGGCTTCCCTGGTCGTCCAGTGGCTAAGAGTCCAGGGTCCCAATGCAACAGGCCAAGATTCAATCCCTGGGGGTCAGGGAACTAGATCCCACAGGCCACAACTAAGACTTGGCACTGCCAAATAAATAAATATTTTAAAATTTATTTAAATAAATTTAACTTAATTTAAAATTTTAAAAAATTCAAATGCAACTACAAGGCATTTCAGAAGGCCCTCCATCTTACATTTGTAAATGCAGACGTTTACAAAATGTCTACTCAAGGCTGACATTTTGCAGACGAATTTCCCACATCCTGCATTTACCACATTCAAAAGTATTCTTGGTCCTTCACACCCACTACCACGTATGACTTAAAAAGAGAACCAGAGAGGAGGCCAGGTGGATAAACAGGCAGGGGTCACCTGAACCAAGGTGAAGAATTTCAGTCTGATTTCAATCTACAGCAGTAGAGGAAGCTGGCAGTTTGAGTTTAAATGCCAACTTGAGGTGTTCTTGAAAAGACAGAAATATTTAACATTCAGATATGCTTTTTCTGCTTTCTTTTAAACCATAAAGTCCCAATGAAAAAATAATCCATGTACAATGTATCCAATTACTTGGAAAAAGGAGGCAAGCTCTCCCATGTTCCCTTGATCTAGCAACAAAATGGTGGGTTTTCCCATTTAATTTCTCCACTGCTGAAAATTATTTCCAGATCCAATCTCTTCTTTAGTTCCCATTTTCATTCTATATGAAACCCCCTGCTCCTGGAGAGAAAAGAAAGAAAAGAAAACACAACCAGAAGATAACACAATATTTTAAACACCAAAATCGTAAAATCCAGCTGTAGAATCTGAGTCTAAAAAAAAATGTCTAAATAAATAATGCAGTAATATGAAGCTAAAAGTTGAACCTTGATACATAACACCTCTATTATAGGTCTGTATAGTCAAAGCTATGGTTTTTCCAGTAGTCATGCACGGATATGAGAGTTGGACCATAAAGAAGGCTGAGTGCCGAAGAACTGATGCTATTCAACTGTGGTGTTGAAGAAGACTCTTGAGAGTCCCTTGGACTGCAAGGAGATCCAACCAGTCAATCCTAAAGGAAATCAACCCTGAATATTCTTTGGAAGGACTGATGCTGAAGCTCCAATACTTTGGCCACATGATGCAAAGAGCCGACTCATTAGGAAAGACCCTGATGCTGGGAAGGATTGAGGCCAGGAGAAGAGGACTTTTTAACAGAGGATGAGATGGTTGGATCGCATCACCGACTCTATGGATATGAGTTTGAGCAAGCTCTGGGAGATGGTGAAGGACAGGGAAGCCTGGTATGCTGCAGTCCATGGGGTCGCAAAGAGTTGGAGCCGACTGAGCAGTTGAACAACAATGTAGACAGAAACTTCTGTACATCACAAGGACCCCCAAGGATATAATGTGATGCCCCAAGCAACTGGCTCGCCTAATGTCCAAGAGATAGGGAGCGCTTAGGTAAAGAAGATTTGGGTCTCTTCACTTCTAGCCCAGTGTTCTTTTCATATTTTACTGAATAAACACTAGCAAATAATAATGATAATCATTTTGCTTAAATACAAATGATTGAGCTTATTTACCTCTCTCACCTAATTTTTTTAAAAAATTAAAATGACTATTCATTTTTAAGGGCCCAAAGAGAAAACTCGCTAGACCCTAGCAGGAGATCATCTTTAGCAATGTCAACACTGACACTGGAACTATCCAGAGAAAACCTTCGAACCATGACCAAGGAACTGAGTAATGAAACGCCCACATTCACATTCACGCTATTTACACGATAATTAGCGTCACCCTCCAAAGGACCTAAAACATCAGTAGGGTAGATCTGCTCATGACTAAATGGACACAAAACTAGATTCCTCTAAATACTGAAAAGAGTGGAGCAGAAACTAAATGACCATGTTGACTTCTGGCCACTGACTCTTAGAAAGAAACACTGAAGACGTACTGACTGTCCAGAAACACAGGAAAATCAGAATTGGGAAGAAGCACAGAGGCTCGGGAAGGTGGGCATGCAGGCTGCCCGCGCGTCCACCTGGACTTGCTGGGCATAGCTGGGTCCCTTTCTGTCTCTCTGTCTCATTTTCCTCACCTGTAAAGCTGGGCTTCCCTAGTAGCTCAGATAGTAAAGAATCTGCCTGCAATGCAGGAGGACCCGGGTTCAGTCCCTGGGTCAGGCAGATCCCCTGAAGAAGGAAATGGCAACCCACTCCAGTATTCTTGCCTGGAGAATTCCACGGACAGAGGAGCCTGGCGGGCTACAGTCTGTGAGGTCACAAAAGATTCGAACACGACTGAACAACTAACACACACACAAAATCCAGATGATTATAGTTCCCTGGGTTATTGGGCAGATTAAATGCAATAGTCCATGCTAAGCATTTAAAACAGAGCCAGACACGTGACGTTGCTGGTGGTCCACAAGTTATGACTCCACACTCCCAGGGCACGGGCACTGGTTTCATCCCTGGGTGGGGAATTAAGATCCGGATGCAACGTGGCATGGCCAAAAATAAAACTGTGCCAGGTAGAGAATAAATACTTAATGTGCATGTGGGCCAAGTCACTTCAGTTGAGCCCACCTCCTTGTGACCCTATGGACTGCAGCCCACCAGGCTCCTCTGTCCATGGGATGCGTGGGTGGCCATTTCCTTCTCCAAGAGATCCTCCCAACCCAGGGATCAAACCCAGGTCTCCTGCATTACAAACAGATTCTTTTACCCTCTGAGCCAACAGGGAAGTTGGGAATTGTATAAATGCATTAGAAAAATAAATAACCACAGTTATAACCTAGAGGCTGGAATAGGAAAAGCTTTCAATCAACCCTTGTGGCTTTTGCCTTTTCCACTCGGATTGAACTCCATGTTTGGTTTTCATGCAGGCAACTGTAATTACCTCCAGTCTTCCTTCTAAAACTAAAACCACGAAGATCTGTCAACCCTTGATTTTTCTTCCAGGCGTGATTCTGCGGCCTCATGCCCTCCCTGTCTGGGGGGATCTTTGTTACCACACTTCCCATTTCCATCAAAGCCTTCAGTCCTCATCACACCGATTGATGCTGTTTGACCAGCAAAGAGTCCCACAGATAACAGGGCCCCGACTGCTCCATCTGGACTCTCCTGGGATTTCAGAGACTTTCACCTGCACCTCCAGCAAAAGATAACCCAGGTCTCTGGAATGAACTTTGTTTCTAGCTCTGAAAGTAATTAGCTGCAATCCTCTCTCTCTTGTCAGCACCCCATTCCCACCTCACTCCATTCCCATTCTCATAATAAAACGGAACTCCACTGAGCATCAATTAGGAGCAGAGGGGAAATCCTGTGCTTCACTGGTTTCTTCCCAAATTAAACACACAGGTAAACCTGCCTCGGCTGTGGGCCAGCCTGCATGTGGATCAGGCACCCAGCGCTTCCGGAGTTCAGCTTTTATTTACCCACTGTGAAGTGGGTACTTCCCAGCCCGCCTCTCCTCCCATGGAGACTAGTGGCAACCAACCAGACCCCCTACCAAGGCAACCAAATGTGACATCAAAGGCGCCCCCGGAGTGGCCATCTGCCCCTGCCACGCCAATGTTTCTGCAATGTGGGCAGCAGAGGGACAGGACGACCACAGAGCCCAGGGCGTCCGGCTCCAACAAACCCGTGGCAGGACACCCCAGGCCATGTGAGCTCCCCAACAGGACAGTGGGGAGAAGGCCCTCCGTCTGGCTGCAGAGGCTTGTTCTTCCTAAAAAGATGGCTGCAACTACCTTCTTAATGGTTGCCTTTTTTTTTTTAATTGGCAGATAATTGCTTTACAATACTGTGCTGGTTTCTGCCACACAGCAACATGAATCAGTATGCAATGTTTGACTTTCTTTCCTGATGGTATGCAAGAAATGAGCTGGATATGTCTCACCTGTGGGCAGGCAGCTAAAAATAAAATCGGCTCCCTAATTTTGCAGTAATTTTGTGATATTTTTCAAATATTACGCATCCTGCCAAAAAGTTCCACTTCAGTATGGTATCTCACACCGTGCTGTCGTTACCAGACTCATGAACGGTGAGGTGCTAAGGGGAATTGGCTAAGGCAGAAATGAAGAGATCAGACACGAACCCGGGAGTTTCAGAATTCTAGAATCCTCATCTAAACGCCTCTGCTTTTATCGAGAATGGCAGGTCAAGATGCACGGAAGCGGCCATGGATGTAAAAGCCAGATAAAGCACAGTTCAAGTCCAGGGTCACCATGCCAGGGTGAGTTTGGTGAAGTCACGTGGGTGCCATCAGCAGGACTTGGTCAGGATGCCACTTCCGAGGAGGTGCTGAGGTTTGATCACAGTCTGTGTTGAGAGCAATGAGCAGAAAGCAAGGCACACAGCACGTGGTCAATGTATGTGGACCCTTCTCTGCAGCATCTTCAGTTCCAGCCCCGCCCTCTCTCCGGGACCTTGAAGTGAGACACACCCAGGAGGCAAAGCATGTCTGAGTCTCTTTGCCAAAGAGGAGGGGTCACTGTGAACAGTGGGGCTGACCACCAGCTCGAACTCAGCACACAGACTCTGCTGAAGCACGTCATTATTATCTTTCAAATGTGCGCTTTCACCTACCATTTTCATGAAGTCTGTCAAACCACATCCCAAGAATTGGAAGAGAGACCGCATTATTCATCACATAAATCTGCTTCCATTCCCCCAGGGGGGGAAGACGGCTAACCACCATGCTTGAAGCCAAGAGATGATCCATCCACCCTGTGATTCAGCTTCAACAGCTGCAGCGAGAAAATGCAACACTAACTCACCCAAAAGCGGGCTGACGAGTTTTAGATCTGCCCCTCACTCATCTTATTTTTTTCAAGTCTGATCATTGACCTCGACTTCCCTTCATTCATAGAACCGGGAAACAACCGTGGCATCTCTCTGACAGCATGGGCCAGGTTACAATGCATCCCGAAAGAATCAGATCACCAAACGCTTACTCTGTGCTTCCAGGCACCATCGCAACACTCAGGGATTTACAGTTGAGTTGGGAGGAAAAAAAGATTAAAGAGGCAACATCTGACTAGTAATATGGGGCTCTGAAGGGGGGAAAATGACTCGGGGCTGGAAGAGACCGGAAAGGCAGCAAGGAGGAGGTGGGCTGACACTGATTCCAAAAGACAGCTGGGGGGAAGGTCACTGGAGGGGGAGACGGAACAGACACGCGCCCGGAGGCAGGACTCGGTAAGGCTGCTCAGAGGTCAGCTGGGCCGATTAGCCACTCATCAAACAAGGATTTACACAACAGTCTGTGGCAGTCTGGAGAAGGCAATGGCACCCCACTCCAGTACTCTTGCCTGGAAAATCCCATGGATGGTGGAGCCTGGTGGGCTACATTCCATGGGGTTGCGAAGAGTCGGACACAACTGAGCGACTTCACTTCCACTTTTCACTTTCCTGCATTGGGGAAGGCAATGGCAACTCACTCCAGTATTCTTGCCTGGAGAATCCCAGGGACAGGGGAGCCTGGTGGGCTGCCGTCTATGGGGTCGCACAGAATCGGACACGACTGAAGTGACTTAGCAGCAGCTGTGGCAGTCACTATAACCCACGATGAGGCAAATATACAGAAGAGGACGACCAGCCCTACCTTGGAGAGACACACGGGAGCCTTCAGGGAATCAGGCAACTGCGGTTCAAATTCTCACTCCTCCATTTCCTAACGCTGTCGCTTGGAACAAGTTCCTTAACCCAGAGATGAGAACTCACGCTTAAGTTACTTAGTGGAAGCAGTTTCACAGAAAACCAGTTGGGGAGTGGAAGAAAGAGGCCTCCAGAGCTCTCTGGAGACAGGACAGGGAAAACCTCAAGAGTATGCCTGAAATACCCACACCCGGCTCTGGCTAAGGATGGCCTCAAGGGACAAGGCCTCCATGGTCAAAGGGGAATTGAGCCTCGAGGCCGGCTCGCCAACAAAGAGAAGGGACTGCTGGCTTGTGGGGTGAAAGCATGTGGGGGAAGCTGGTATGTGCAAAAAACAACGTGGATCCAAACAGACGGGACAGAGCACAAACAGCATGTGCTACAGGGGGTTCGATGTGGTTTTTATTATTGTTGTTTATATTATTTTACCCCTTAATAAAAAGCCAGCAACCCAACTATGACAATGCATTGGGATTCAAAAGAGACCAAGAGGTCTGTAGGCTGCCCTGTGCGAAGGCTGCCAGTCTGGATTCAGGTGTGGCCAGGAGAACAGGTAGGACAGGAAGAACAGGTCATAGCAAGACCTGCAGAGGAGAGCCCGAGATGCTGGTGGGAAGTAAACTGCAGGGATCAGGAGGCAAAAGCGTGTAGCCATTACAAAAGAAGAGACAGAACGACCAGAGGATCCAGCAATCGCGCATCTGGGTGTTTACCCAAAATAAACGGGAGCAGGATCTCAGAGAGACAGGAGCCGTCCTATGTTCACTGCAGCATTACTCACACTAGCCAAGATGGGGACGCCACCCAAAGGTCCAACAATGGAGGAAGGGGTGGGGAAGGCAGTATACACCACACACACAAATATCACTCAGCCTTAAAAAAGAAGGCAATCCTCATATGCAACAGCATGGATGACCCCTAAGAACACTGTGCTACATGAGACAAGCCAGTCCCAGAAAGACAGATGCTGCATGCTTCCACTTACATGAGGCTATCTAAAATAGTGAAACTCATCATGAAAGCAAAGGCTAGAATGGGGGTTGCCAGGGGCTGGAGGGAGGGGGGATGAGGAGGTGCAAATCCACGGGTATTAAATTTCAGGTATGCCAGATGAGCAAGTTCTAGAGACTCACTGTAAAATACCACACCTACTGCTAATACTGTGCTGTACACTTAAAAATCTGATCAGAGGGTAGATTGCGTGCTGTGTTCTTATTACAGTGAAAAAAAAGAAAATTTTTTTTAATTGCAGGGCTCATGCCTCAGGAAGCATTGGTGATTCAACCTCTCCATCAAGCTGGAGATCCCTTATTTGTTCAGATCCTGGATCAACTGGCATAGGACCCAAATCTGATCACTGTTAAACAGTAGAGCATTACATCACCTGCTAGCCAGGCTTGAGCGGCCACACTGATGGGAGGAAAGCAAGCTGGTCTGCTTGCTGTTTCTTATGTTCCCCAACCCGGGATCGAACCCAAGCCCCTGCCATGGAAGCATGGAGTCTTAACCCCTGGACCGCCAGGGAAGTCCCTGGAGGAAGGCAAGCGTGGAAAGAATAACTATACGTGTATAGTTAGAAAGCCCCTTTTGGTCTAAATCATCCTCGCCCAGAGACGTTAAGTGGGAGATGTTGCTCAGGGCAGAGGACACTGTCCCCACACAGCAGAGGAACTTTAGAGCCATGAGTTCCCTTTTGCTGGACTTCCTAGAAGAGTCTCACGCCACACACGGGAGGCAGGAAAGCTGTCTGCTCCGCATATTTCTTTTCTCCAAGTGCCTGTAAACCAGACACTTTTCCCCCTGGATCCTTCCAGCAGGAAGGCCCTTGCCTCTCAAGCGATGATGGGACCCCATCTGGGCACAGCAGTGAAGGCCACATGAAGCACCCCACTGCAACCAAACCTACTTCCCAATTCAGGAGAAGATTCAACCTCCCTGTTCCAAGGAACCTGATCTCACATACGACAGTCCCAGAAAAAGCCCATCTGCTACCAAGCTTTCCCCACCGATCTCCAAATCAATTCTTTCTTCCTCTTTTCTGGTGTCACGAGGGCAGGCAAAGAAAAAGTCAGGAAAACAAAGGTAGGAAGGTTAACCCAGAAAGTCTCTAAAATGATGTAATCTGAAAATCAGTGGGAACCGTCTTCCTCACGACTCAAGGTGAAAGGAATCAGTGCATATGTATGGAGGCTCCCAAAGGGCAGACCGACCCGGCTCACAGTGGCCCTGACTTGGGGTGCCCCCCCACCTCCTCATCAAGCCTGAAAGACTGGCCTGTCCATGTGGATGACCCAAGAAGAAAGGGCCCTAAGTGACCCAGACAGTAAAGAATCTGCCTGCAGTGCAGGAGACCCAGGTTCAACCCCTGGGTCAGGAAGATCCCTTGGAGAAGGGAATGGCAAACCACTCCAGGATTCTTGCCTGAAGAATCCCGTGGACAGAGGGCCCTGGCGAGCTACATTCCAGGGGTCCTTGAGTTGCCAAGAGTAGGACACGACTGAGTGATTAACCCTTTCACTTTCAAGCATCAGAAAGTTCCCAGGAAATCCATTTTGAAGTCTCAGTTTCTGAGCAGGTAGAATCAGAACCCCTCTTCTCATCAAAACAGTCACAGATAATGAAACTTCTATCGTCCTGAATAGGAGGATTTCGACGGATCCTAAGACAAGAAGGACTTTAAAAGCTTGCCTCCTCATGTCCCAGCCTTCTGCAAACACTCTACTTACCCCCATCCCAAACAGGAGAGGCTTCTCAAGATCTCCAAATGTGCCATCCGCAGGGGCAGCTCATGTCCTAGGTGAGAGGCTAGAACCCAGAGCCATCACACCCCATGGGACCAGCCCTCCTGCTTCTGGCTTCAGGTCTAAAGGGGTGGGGCTCAGTCCACTGTGGTTCTACCCACAAGAAAAGACACAGGAAAGCAATAGGTTTTGTGCTCACCTTTCATATTCCTCTAGAGGTTACGAGATCCTCCTCGGAAACCTCACTGTGATAACTTAGGAAAAGTACCTCACATGCTGTAGACAGGCTTCCCCTATAGCTCAGTCGGTAAAGAATCTTCCTGCAATGCAGGAGACTCGGGTTCGATTTCTGGGTTGGGAAGATCCCTCGAGAAGGAAATAGCAACCCACTCCAGTATCCTTGCCTGAAGAATCCCATTGGCAGAGGAGCCTGGCAGGCTATAGTCCATGGGGTCGCAAGAGTCAGACATGACTTGGAAACGAAACCACCACCACCACCACCATGTTATAGGTACTCAATAAATCAGTATTTAGTATTCATAATCTAACAAGCAATTTGTATTTGAATAATCAAAGAAGCATTTGCGTGTATGCTAAGTCGCTTCAGTTGTGTCCAACTCTGTGCGACACTATGGACTGTAGCCCACCAGGCCCCTCTGTCCATGGGATTCTCCAGGCAAGAATACTGGAGCGGGTTGCCATGCCCTCCCCCAGATCTTCCCAACCCAGGGGTTGAACCTTCATTTCATACGTCTCCTGCACTGGCAGCCGGATTCTTTACCACTAGCACCACCTTCGCTTACCAGGCCCCCATACCACCGTGGCTTCATACAAAGCTCTCTGGCCATGGTTATTCTTGCCCACTAAAATCTCATAATTTATGAAAGCCCAAATTGTCAAACACTAGAGGAAACGAGTCCAAGGTACCGCATGAGGCGCTAGGACCTAGCTCAAGATCTTACAAATCCATCCAGAACCATTAAAAAAGACAGCTTTCCAAAAGTGATGACCTCTCACCCTCAAGTTTCACCAATGAATGGTATGCTAATACTTTGTTTTCAAGCAAAGGAATCAAAATAAACTAGGGAAGCAGAGCTGCAAAACACTTAGGAAGACTATGGGCCCTCTTGTTCTCCGTTCTCATAAAAACACCAGCTAAAACAAACAGCAGCTCCGGTGCTATCACTAAGCCCTCGGGGTCATAGCAGACAGGCCAGGTCAAGGGCAGCTGGTTAGTCAATCTGCCGACTTGGAAAATAACCCCATGGCGAAGGCCAATTCACTCCGCAAAATGTAAACCAAGACTCGCTCCTTGGGCAGAATAGCAAATGATGCTGCACCACACCATAAAGCCTTTCTCTGCTCACAATCCTTCCCCATGCCCAGCTCAGCCCCCATTGCAACACTGAATGCCTAAATAAATCTTAACTAATTATGCCACAGATTCTCCCAGGATCTATTCAGAGGAGAAACCCCAGGGAGAACAAACAACTTGAGTTTGGAGACGTCAATAATGCTACAGTCCTTTGTGCAGGAATATTACCCAACCAACCTCCTCCACCCTTTGCTCTTCATTTCCCTTCTTGGTTAAGAGGTCGGCAGCAGCATTCAACGATCCATATCTCCCCACAAAGCATGAACAAACTCCAAGCCCGGGAAGAAGACGCTCAGAAAATGCGGCGGAAATACGAAATCAACGTGGCTATCAACCCCAAGCATCTCCCAGCTAAATTCTGTAGTAACTAAGGTTAACAAACTTTGCCTTCAAAGGAGCAACCCCACTGCCTTACATCCCAAGTTTTGAGCTTTGTACCCTGTGTGGGCTCAGCCACTTCAGTCGTGTCCGACTCTTTGTGATCCCATGGACTGTAGCCCGCCAGGCTCCTCTGTGCATGGGATTCTCCAGGCAAGAATACTAGAGTGCATTGCCATTTCCTTCTCCAGAGGATCTTCCCGACCCAAGGATCAAACCCAGGTCTCCTGCACTGCAGGCAGATTCTTTACCATCTGAGCCACCAGGGAAGCCCCGATGTGGACCCTGAAGACAGCCCAAAAAAAAGAAAGAAAGAAAGGGAGGGAATTAGAAGAGAGCAGTGAGACTCTCAAGGGGGTGAAATGAACTGAAGGAAAATATACAATAACCCCAGGAAGCTGTCGATGGTGAGAGTTGCACAACAATGCGTGTGTACTTACTGCCTCTGAACAGTACGCACGCGGGTGTGTGTGTGTGCGCGTGTGTATGTGTGTGTGTGTATGCGTGTGTATGTGTGTGTGCGCACACGCACATGCTAAGTTGCTTCAGTTGTGTCTGACTCTCTGCGACCCTTAGGGATTATAGCTTGCCAGGTTCCCTTATCCGTGGGATTCTCCAGGGAACAATACTGGAGTGAGTTGCCATGTCCTCCTCCACGGAATCTTCCTGACCTAACAATAGAACCAGAGTCTCTTCCGTCTCCTGCACTGGCAGGAGGGTTCTTTACCACTAGTGCCATCTTATAGTATTAATATCAGGAAATGTGGTGGAAATACAAAATCAATGTAGTGTTCATCAGCCCCAACCATCTCCCACCATATTAAAATAGTATGTTTTAGGCTATGCCACTTTTTCCACAATTAAAAAAAAATTTTTTTCATTAAAAAAAAAAGTGGAGGGGGGGAAATGTACAGTCAGTTTACCATCAATTCACTGGGATAATTTGAAAATATGGAAAGGGACCCTGGTAATTCCACTTGCCCGGAATTAAAAAAAAAAAAAATGCTAGAAGTAGATTTTTTTCATGCTGCTGCAGTGCCCTTCCACATTTCTGGAGGGAGGCAATGAGAGAGCTGTGACCTTGGACGAGCGCAGCGGAGGAAAGAACTCCATGGACTACAGTTTACTATCTACTTGTGCCAAACCACGAGGTAGGCACCTGACATGAAAACTCAGAGAAAGCTCACTAAGGCCCCCCAGAATAGTTTCCATTACCTGTCTCACAGTAGGGGACCCACAGGCTCAGAGAGGTTAGGCAACCTTCCCCGGGCCACACAGCTACACCCGAGAGCAGGAATTCAAACCCAGCTCTTTCTGACTCCAAAGTCATTGTTCTTACACCACCACCACATACTCAGAAAGATTTTCTGAGGAAACTCTAAAATGCCAAGGCTCATGCATTAAATATGAACCAAACTGAAACTCTTTTCCTCAGTCATTACAACAAATTTGCTCTGTCTCAGTACAAAGTAAACTTGTATTGTTAAGTGGGTTGAAATCACCTTCAATTCACTTTAAATTATCAGTAAGTCTTGGGTGAATTCTAGTAAGGTATTTCCAAAACAATTTCACAGGGTGTGTCCCAGTGAATATGCAAAACCCCCGTTACAACAATTTGCTCCAACAGGTATGATACTCAGAGACATAAATACACAGTATCTTCCTCCATACAACTAGGAGACTTAGTTATTTAGTTTCAAAGGCTCTTGAAATCTTTTTTGACAGAGTTCCACAGGGCACAATTTTTTAAATGCATGTAAACTTACAAGAAGTTGTGTTTGTTTATACTTCATTTAAAATATAAACAAAATAATATATAAACAAAACCAAAGTTAGGTCTTTCAAAAATGAATAAAACTGATAATATATTAGCAAGGTTGATCAAAAAGAAAAAAGGCACAAATCACCAATTCCAGAAATGAAACAAGAAATGCTTCTACAGATGCTATACTCTTGAAAAATATTATGAAAGGATAGTATGTGTAACTTTATATCAATAAGTTTAACATGAAATGGGAAAATCCCTATTAATCCCTATTAAAAAGAAAACAAAACTAATTACTGAAAACAAGATTATCTTAATAGCCTTACTTCTACAGAATAAACTGAACTTGCAATAATAAAAAAATAAAATCCAAGGACTTTCTTGGTGGTCCAAGGGTTAAGACTCCACAATACCAATGAAAGAGGGGCAGGTTCAATCCCTGGTCATATAACTGAGATCCCACACGCCCTGCAGCGCAGCCAAACAATATAAACAAATAAATAAATAAGATAAAACTCAAATATCCAGAGCCCATCCAGGTTACTTATGAGCGAGGTACAGAGACCACAAGAAAACAACGATACAGATAAACACCTGCAAGGTCACATAGCATAATTAACACAGGTTTCAAACAGCTTCACGATGCTATCCCCAGGCAGTCCCATGTGACAGTGTCTAGAAACCTTTCTGAATAACATATTCCCCCTTCCCTAGCTGAGGATGACTGTTCCATAAACTCCATAAACCAGGGTCTATTAGTCAGTTTTAGCAGCACCATCACGAGATCGAGTCTGGTTGTCTTTCCTGTTGAGTAAGTCACTGAAGGCTCCTTGGCGGGGTAGGAGGAATCAGCATCAAGTTCATCCCCACGTGCATGCTCTTTCTGGAGCCCACAACAAGCTGGGACGCGGGGCTCCCGCAGCCCAGACCATGCCTCCTGTTGCTTCTCCCTGGCACGTGTGGGTGCTCATGTTCAGCAGCTAAGTCACGACTGACTCTCTGCGACTCCATGGACTGTAGCCCTCTGCAGCCAGGCTCCTCTGTCCCTGGGATTCTCCAGGCAAGAATACTGGAGTGGGTTGCCATGTCCTCCTCCAGGGGAATCTTCTCCACCCAGAGATTGAACCCCAGGTCTCCTGCATTAGCAGGCAGGTTCTTTACCACGGAGCCACCTAGGAAGCCCAGCATGTGTCTAGATTGGTTTAAAAGTAATTTCATTCTACTTCTGTATCATAAACTTCGAGCAAGGTACAAGGCTAAGACTGTGGGAACAGCATCCTGTCCCCCAAGCCCCGAAGTTCAGATGGAAGGTTGCCTGGGGAAGTCAGGCTGGTCCATTCTGGCTTTAGAAGAACGACAGAATCGGCCACTAACATCGGCCAGTCACACCCACCCCAGAACTTGGAGAAGCCCTTACAAAATAAAACTCAGTTTTCTACAAATATAAGACCCACACATTCATTCGCCTTTGCTTCTGGCTCAGAGAGTAGGACAATTCTCTAAAAATTCTTACAAAAGATCAGCTTACAACACACACACACCCCTCCCACTGGTCTGCACTAACCTGTTGATCAGATAGGAAATAGATGACACAGATAACAGTTAGCCCCCAGGCCTCCACCTAACGACCCTGCAGTGAGGACACACTGCACATGTCAAAAGAAAGCTCTTTGAGGGGCTCAAAATAAAACCTAAAGAATGCCCGCATTTGTCCAAGTTTATCCTCTGCTGAGACAAGTGTCTCTTGCAATCAACCCAACCTCTGTGCCACCCTCCACCCAAACTTCCTCTCCCCACCCCACCAGAAATCGACTTGGGCAATCAACCTAAAGACAAGCCAACTGCCACAGAAAACTAACATTTTTCAAGAAAAAAAGTTCCACATAAATAAATAACACCTCAATAGCCAGAAACCCTGGAACTGTACTCACTCAATCAGACAGAATTAATGAGAAACGTAGACTTCCCAGGCTTCACTCCAGAATTCCCACCCAGGAGCCTGTTAGCACCACAGCTTCGGAATATTCCTTCGGAAGTTTTTGTCCCTTAAAATCCCGAGACTTTCACGGGGTTCATTTTCAAAGACGTGGCCACTGAGCGCGCGGCAGGGCAGCCTGAGACACGGCGCATCTTTGGTGGATAACAGGATTCCCCAGTCTCCTTCCAGAACCCAGATTCAGCGAGATCCTTGGTTACAGAAAGGGCGCGCGCGGAAGGGGGTGGGGGATGAAGCGCTTTCAAAACCCCGAACCCCTTTCCCCAGGAAGCAGAACCCACTTGGGTGGTGTCCCCGGGCAGCCCCAGCGCAGCGCGGAGACGCGCCCCGCCGATCCCGGGCGCACAGGTCCCCGCGCGGCAGCTGCGGAGGCCGGGCTCCCGTCCGGCCTCTCGCCTCCCCAGGGCTGCTGGCCCACACCTCCCAACACAAAGAAATTTGCGGGTGAAAAGAACCGGGTTTGAAATTCAAGCTCACCGCCGCTCAGCGAGGCGCACATGCCGCTCGCGTCTTGCTTCCCATCTCTCAGAACTTCCAGTAACAGAAATGAGGAAGCAGCCAGCCTTCCCCGGGCTCCAGGCGGTGGGAGTGGGCGTTACCTTGAGAAGTTTCGTGCTGTGATGAGTCCGGTCATTTGGGTGTGTAGAAGAAGGCTTGTGGCTCCTCCCCGCACACCGTCGCCTCCCTCCTCTCCGCCTCCTCCGATTCAAGTCTGCCTTTAGTGTGCGCAACGCCGTGGGCTCCCCAGCGCCCAGCGCCTGCATCCTTAGGGGAAATTTAATTCCTAACAGGTTTTACCCATTTTACAGACGAACCTGGTCACCCTGCAAAAAGTCTATTTTTCGAAACCACGTGGCATAAAAGCAGTGCCTCTTACCTGATTTAAGAGGCTATAAATCTTAAATAACTGCACGTACCCGCTCTTCCCCGGCAGGAACATGGGTAGTTCAGCAACTGGAGACCTAATTTCCTGAATATGTAGTTTAAAAGAGTCGAGGACAGGAAGAAAAAAAAAAAACCACTTTCAGCTGCTTATTTTTCCTTTAAAGCCTATTAGAAAATATTTCAGGTATACAAAAATATACTTGAAAATAATATAATGAACCAGACAACTTAAAAAAATTAAAATTACCAATCTTGTTGAAGCCATCTGTAAACTCCTCCCTGAAATGCATCCCCCTGCCCCTCCTCTTTGAAATATAACTGCTGTAATTTGATTTCCCATGAGCAATTTCTATATCACAGTTTCCTAAAGGACACAAGCCAACAAATTTCACCTGAAAGCAGTCCAGTGGTGTCTTTCAGCTGGGCTTGCTCTTGGTTCCCAAACAGAAGTTCGCTTAAATAAAACTTAAAAGGACCACACATGAAATGAAGCCTCAGGTGGCCAGTTCAAGAGAAGGAAAGAAACCACAGTATAAGAAAATAGGATATCTGGAATGACAAGCAAGAGGCCCTGTCTGAAAGAGTTGAAGCATTCATGGATGAAATTGATAGATTAATAGCGTATTATCATTTTACAAGGTTAATAGCTGTGTCAAAAGCCAAGGATACTGACCCACGCTGCAAGGGACTTTTTTCAAACAAACAGGCTACAGAAATAGAAACACAACATTGCTCATTAAAGAGGTCCTAATTGCTCAAGTGCCTGTCAGAGACACAGGCTGGGAGCAATACTCAGAAAAGGGAACTTTCAAGATAATCATAAAAATCAAAATGGTAAAAACCACAATCCATTCAAAGCTGATTCAAAAATGAGGAAGAAGTAGATGCCTAGTCGATTTTTATATTCCCAGTACCTTGCTGAGAAGCTAGCGTAAGTAAACATTTAAAGACTGTCTGATAAATGAATGAAGCAAACAACCAAATGAATGTTCAGTAAGACTTCTGAAGGAGCAGAATGAAAAAGGAAGGCAGTGGTCCTGATAGGGGATAGTGGTTTCGGTCCTGGATTTGGATAATGGTCCTTAACAAAAGGTGACTTTGCCCTGAGGGGATATTTAGCATTGGAGACACAACTTGGGGGTGCATTACATTCAAACAGGTGACAGTCAGGGATGCTGCTAAGCACCCCAAAATGCACAGGAAAGCCCCCTTCAACAAAGGGTTATCCAGCCCAAGAGACCAATAGTGCTGCTAGCGAGAGACCCTGACAGAGGTCTTGCTATCAACTGTCGCTTAACAGACATTCCATCTATGATCACCAACATTATAAAGAGACTCTCCTGGGACTTATGAAAATACAGAATAGCATTTCTCCTTCATTTTCATTGTGCAGCATTTGATGACTGATAGCTGTCCATGTGAGCTCAGAATCAGGAAAAAAGTTTACCGATCTGGGGCACAGCCTCAGGTTCATGCAACTCACAAAACCAAATTCTGTTGAACTTGGATGAAGATAATCAAGACAGGGTTGAGAGGAAGATAACAGAAAGCCAGGGTATCAGCTTGAGAATCATTGTATGGCTGGGCAAGGATCATCGGGTGCAAAATGAAAGAGTTGTGAAAGATACACAGGGCCGGGCTTATCCCAGTCACATCAGTCATCTCTCTGTAGACAGTCATTAGCTGGAGACACTTCACTGAGAACAGGAAGGATGTTTAATCTCATTACAGCTTATCGAAAAGCAAGTTACAAATCACTTACAGGAAAAAGAATGCAAGCATCACAAAGTCGACATCTTTTCTACAGGTTTTTCTAGTCTCATCATTACCTAAGAAGTATTGAATACTTCTTTTAACTAGGATGCCGTATTTTTTTTTCTTCTTTCTTGAATAAGAAAGAGATTTGTGGTTGTGGTTCAGAGGGGTGAGGAGTGTGTGCAAGGGGGCAGTGGGCTTGCTCATTTTGAATCCCCCTTAAAACCTACCAGATGGTAGGTTCTCAATAAATGGACATGGGATTAAACTGAAGGAGTCCCCACTATACTACCCACCTCTCAGGCCAGAAAAGAGAGTCCCCTTTAGTTGCTTCTGGCAGAAATCCACAGGACACCAGGGGGTTCAAGAGTCTGCATGATCTGACAGCACATAAAAGTCTGCTGACTGCATTCAGTAGCTGACAGATTGCCAAGGACCTGATGTGGGCGACAAGGGCCAGCCTAGACCAGGATCAGAACCCAAGCGTTCCCAAGCGGCGGCCACTGGCCTCACAGAGGGATGTCTCTTTGCACCAAAGCGCTTACTCCCATAACAGAAGGAAGAGTGCCAAGCTGTGGGTCCCCTCCACAAGCCACACGACAAACTGACTAGGAAGACACTCGAGCCCTTCTTAAGGCACCAGCTTCCGAACTGCAGCTTCTAAGGCCACTCGTTTTGCTTTTAAAAATTCATATGAATTTAGGAGAAGAACAAGCAAGCACAGTTATGAGCCCTACCACCAGCAATGAACTCGGGCATCCACATGCAATACTTCTGTAACAGAGAAATACAACCAGTAGAGGGCACACAACTGGCTTTTGTTTTCACCAGTCATCTGCGATCAAGATAAACCTGGAGACGATATTAAATGAAACGAGTTACAAGAGTAATCCTCCACTACCACAAGTGGGAAAAAAGAAAGATTTACCTAAAAAACAGTTTGAAAAGAATCTCCAAGCCATCACACCCTTAAACGGTATTTATACTGCTTATGGATATTTTATACAAGAGCTAGCTAAACAGGCAATTATAATTAATTAATTAACTAAATAATCAATTAATACATGTTGGAAAACAACATTTAATATGTGGGGAAGAAAGCCACAAAGGGTTAAAGGTCTCTCTTCTTTGTCAGCTGAATTTACACTCAGAAAAAACTAATTTTTTTTTAATTTTCCCCAAAGATTTTACTAGGTCTTTATCTTGCTATTTTGCTTATTAGACCTATAATAGCTGGCTTTTAAAATTCCTTAGAAATTGTGTTCTCAACGACACAAATGCCCTTCTTAAACAAGATTCTTCTAGATGAGCTGCTCAAGTGTCTTCAAAACCAACTTGCTCAGGAATCAAAGCAGCTTAACCCCAAATCATCGTAATCAGCTGAGCTGAAAAGATCTGCAGAGTTGATATCAGTGCCTGCAGTGAGCCCTCCGCCACTCTCCCCAGTCTGCATCTGCAGCTAGGAAGGAGGACTAAGGAATCAGTGCTCACACCAACCTGCCATCACCTTTGTCACCCTGAATCAGCAACAAAGCTGGGGAGAAAGTGCTCCTTAAGGGAGGTGAAGCCCAACTGGGGTGTTAATTAACACCGTCAAATATTCTGAATCCAAATAAAACGATTCCCCAGCATAGGTACGGATCTAAACACAGATCCGGTTAATCCTATGATGTCACTATGGAAACTCAGAAGCTTCTTCACAAATACATTTCGCAGTTGACTGCCGTCTGATCGCCAAAATCAATTTTTTATGTTTGAAACTGACTGAAAGTCTAAATATGGATCCATGTCACCCAGCCCGCTCGGTGATCTGAGGATGTGTTCAGGGACACCAACATGTTTGAAAACCCTTGACTCAGCCCTGGACGAGCGAGGCCTTCCTTCTCTCTGAGAAGAAACCAAAGCCCACCCTTTGAATGTCTTGTCTTGTCTTGATGTGCAAGTGAAAGTGAAAGTGTTAGTCACTCAGTTGACTCTGTGTGACGCCAGGGACTGTAGCCCCCCCCAGGCTCCTCCGTCCATGGGACTCTCCAGGCAAGAATACTGGGGTGGGTTGCCATGCCCTCCTCCAGGGGATCTTCCCAACCCAGGGGTGGAATCCGGGTCTCCTGCATTGCAGACGGATTCTTTACCATCTGAGCCACCAGGGAAGCCCATAATGTGCAAAGCTCTCATTAAATTAGATTCGATAAAAGAATGTTTTATGACTTTACACTTTGCACCAACCAAACTTTGAGAGTCTTTCTTTCCTTTTACTCTCTTAAAGTGCTTATATTGTTGTTATTGTTTAGTGGCTAAATCATGTCCAACTCTTTTGCAACCCCATGGACCCACCAGGCTCCTCTGCCCATGGGGTTTCCCAGGTAAGAATACTCAAATGGGTTGCCATTTTCTTCCCCAGAGAAACTGTTAACATAGTTTTTACTATCTGAAAACTGAATGCAAAATCAATAAGCAGAAATAATCCTGAAAAATACAACATCTGCGGAAAGAGGCTGTGCAAACTCTAATAGCCTTTAAAGGCCACCTCCAGAATACACTGCAGTGACTGTGTGGCAAGTTCCTTGAAATCCAAAGGCTTCAATTTCCTCAACCATATAAATGATGGTGTTCAAATTAATTTTCTCTGACTTCCCAGCTCTAACTTCCAATTATATGTTTCCATGACTTTAAAATTCCCATTGGCTTTCATTGCCCCAAATTACATTTCTTTACAGACCACTTTTATCTCACATGCCAAGGCTAAGAGTTTCAGGACTCAGTGGTGATTAACGTAACTGAACCCGGACTTGTAACTGCAAGGGTGATGGGGAGAGGGGAGGAAGGGTAGCCAGGGGACAGAGGTAACAAGGAAGACAGAGGAAGAGTCCATGAACTCTCAGCCCCTATTAGCTTCACCCACATGGAGCCCAATGCTGTCCTGCCCCCCCACACACACTGTGAGGCAGTTGGTTCCAAGGTCTCCAAGCTCCTTGCGCAAGAGATGCATGTGGTTCGTGGGGGTGAGAGCATCTGGGTTCTCACTGGTGTGGGATCTTTTAGGCATCTCTCTGCTCGAGAGCAATAAACAATAACAGTTATTATTGGCACGAAGAGTCACATCACGGCTGAGTAACGAATGTACCAAGATAAGAAGTCAAGCTCTAATTTCATTCCCGCTATCTTTCCAAAGAACATGCAGCCGTGATAACCTTACCATTCAGTATGATAGCCTCCTGCAAAAGCTGGGGCAGGGAGTGTTCTCACTGGGGAGGCCTCCTTTGCTCACAGGAGGTGCAAAAACAGGCAGTAAGAAGACCTAGTTCAAGTCCAGGCTCCACCAACAACCAGTAAGTGACTTAAAGCAAACCCTCCAGTCTCTTCAGTAAACTGGGAAGTTGACACAGATGCCTTGGACAATGGGCGGGATGGGCTAATGGCTTTGTAGGAGCACATGCCTAATATTTTCCCTAAACGGTAAAGAGCAAAACACAGGCAAAGACATGTCAGTCAGGAAATAAGCCAAGACTGCGTCTCAAGCTGTTTTAGGGTTTAGAACGTTTTTGATGTTTTTCTGTTGATAATGTTATTTTGGTCGTGGATATAGATAGTACAGTTGGGACATGAGCTTCCCAGGTGACTCAGCGGTAAAGAATCGACCTGCCCATACAGGAGACACGGGTTCGATCCCTGGGCAGGGAAGATCCCCTGGAGAAGGGAATGGCAACCCACTCCAGTATTCCTGCCTGAGATATCCCACGGACAGAGGAGCCCGGCGGGCTGCAGTCCAGGGGGTTACAGAAGAATCAGACACGACTTAGTGACCAAACAACAACACAGCTGAGACTAGTCACATGCTGAATGAGAGAGTGGGGGCCCTTCCAAGACCCCAGGTCCACAGAGACCCCTCTTGAGCCCTTCCTATCAAGTCTCTATTATGAGGAAGCAACACGTCCCCTCATGAGGATCACCACAGTGAGTAACAGCAGCCTTTGGTGTTCACCAAGGACAGTCAATAAAATAGTATTAGGTTTTGTTTTTCATGGGGAAGAGTAGCTTTTAACTTTATTTTATATTACAGTAGAGTGGTAAATGTCATTTCACATTTTCTGCATTACCCAGAACATATCCAGGTGAAGCTGGGTAGGGAGGACACACCTAGCACTTGAGTACAACCGGGAAGTGATGCATTTCAACACCTGACATCTGACAGTTCTCTGCTAGTGAAAGGAACACAATCAATTCAAATCAGGGGACTTGTAATGCCAGGAACTTGCTAATGGGAATCCGCTTATTTCGCTTTCCCTTCCAAGCACACAAGTATTGGATTTTATGTCTCTAAGACCACACGGTGCCATTTTCCCTAGACACAGATCCAAAAGGCAAAGATTACTTTCAATCAGGAAATGCAACAAGCTTATACATCAGAATAGTAAAAGGCCTGAGGTGAGGCAACAGACTCATGGAGAGTCACAGACCAATGTATACAAGAGCCGAAACGAGGGTGGCAATCTTGCAGGTCAGAAAGGTGAAGTGACCGGCTCAGGCTCACAGAATAAAATGATGGCAGATTCAGCCTGGAAGCCAGACTGACTGAAACCTGCTGTACATTCCACCAATTCAGGTATTCCCTCCTTAAAATAATTCCCTAAAATAAACATTAAAGGCAGCATAAAAGTGAAAGTTGCTCAGCTGTGCCCCACTCTTTGTGACCCCGTGGACTGTAGCCTGCCAGGCCCCTCTGTCCAGGGGATTCTCCAGGCAAGAATACTGGAGTGGGTAGCCATTCCCTTCTCCAGAGGCTCTTCCCAACCCAGGGATGGAACCCAGGTCTCCCTCATTGCAGGCAGATTCTTTACTGTCTGAGCCATCAGGGAAGCCCGAGAATACTGGAGTGGGTAGCCGTTCCCTTCTGAAAGGGATCTTCCTGACCCAGGAATCGAACCAGGGTCTCCTGCATTGCAGGTGGACTCTTTACCAGCTGAGCCACCAGGAAGGCCAAAGGTGGCATATACATAAGTAACTCTGTGCCCCAACACAGTGCAGAAGACATGTATAAATTAAAAATGATATGCATTGATCCCATCTACAGCCAATAGCAAACATAGTAACTGGATGCACAAGAAACTTCTTGGCTCAACTCCAGACAAGCAAACAAGAGGCTCAGAGGCCTGGGATGGAAGGATGCAATCAAGCCAGGATGGCTGGAGGCCGGCTGACTCACCAGCTGCCAGCATCCTCCCAAACAAACCACAGTGGTAAGCTTGGCAAGAAAACGGGGAAGCCTGGTAAAGACATGGGACACTCATACCTGCCCAAGGGTCAAGAGGGCACCCTGGTCAAAGACAAGGATCCCCCAATTTGAAAAGTCCTACTCCTTGAGTCCCAAGAAATTAAAATATATCTCCACAGATGATACAAAATGGCATCATTCCTAACTTGCACATGAATGTTCAATGCAGTATTATTCACAACAGGCAAAAAGTGAAAACAACTGAGGCGTCCATCAGCAAGTGAATGGGTAAACAGGATGCCATCTGATAAACACAGGGCAATATCACTCAGCCATTAAAAGGAATGGAGGATGATACTTGCTACAATACGGATGAACCTTGAAAATGTCATGCAACAGTGACAAGATCAAAGCCCACTCAGGTGAAATACCTAGACTAGGCAAACCCATGGATAGAAAGAGGAGATCAGAGGTTACCAGGCGCTGAAGGGCAGGGGATTTACTGCTGAATGGTTACAGTGTTTCTTGGAGGTGATGAAAAAGTTTGGGACATAGACAGTGACGGTCATTGTACAATCTTATCAATGTAATAACTGTTACTGAATTGTAAACACAAAACTGGTTAAAATGACAAGTATTATGTTGCCTTTTTTTAACCACAATTTTTTTTTAAGATTCAAAACGAGAATTCATCGCTTTCAAACTACTGGTTGAGGTACATGTAGCTTTTCACAATACGGCTGTTAAAAAGTCATCAAAACTTTAAGCACATTAACTAGCTTTAATATGTGCCTAAATCCTGAAAGATGATGCTGTGAAAGTGCTGCACTCAATATGCCAGTAAATTTGGAAAACTCAGCAGTGGCCACAGGACTGGAAAAGGTCCATTTTCATTTCATTGCCAAAGAAAGGCAATCCCAAAGAATGCTCAAACGACCGCACAATTGCACTCATCTCACATGGTAGTAAAGTAATGCTCAAAATTCTCCAAGCCAGGCTTCAGCAATACGTGAACTGAGAACTTCCAGATGTTCAAGCTGGTTTTAGAAAAAGCAGAGGAACCAGAGATCAAATTGCCAATATCCACTGGATCATCGAAAAAGCAAGAGAGTTCCAGAAAAACATCTATTTCTGCTTTATTGACTATGCCAAAGCCTTCGACTGTGTGGATCACAATAAACTGTGAAAAATTCTGAAAGAGATGGGAATACTAGACCACCTGACCTGCCTCTTGAGAAACCTGTATGCAGGTCAGGAAGCAACAGTTAGAACTGGACATGGAACAACAGACTGGTCCCAAATAGGAAAAGGAGTATGTGAAGGCTGTATATTGTCACCCTGCTTATTTAACATATATGCAGAGTACATCATGAGAAACACTGGGCTGGAGGAAGCACAAGCTGGAATCAAGATTGCCGGGAGAAATATCAATAACCTCAGATATGCAGACGACACCACCCATATGGCAGAAAGTGAAGAGGAACTAAAAAGCCTCTTGATGAAAGTGAGAGAGGAGAGGGACAAAGTTGGCTTAAAGCTCAACATTCAGAAAACTAAGATCATGGCATCTGGTCCCATCACCTCATGGGAAATAGATGGGGAAACAGTGTAAACAGTGGCAGACTTTATTTTTTGGGGCTCCAAAATCACTGCAGATGGTGACTGCAGCCATGAAATTAAAAGATGCTTACTCCTCAGAAGGAAAGTTATGACCAACCTAGATAGCATATTAAAAAGCAGAGACGTTACTTTGTCAACGAAGGTACGTCTAGTCAAGGCTATGGTTTTTCCAGTGGTCATGTATGAATGTGAGAGTTGGACTGTGAAGAAAGCTGAGCACCGAAGAATTGATGCTTTTGAACTGTGGTGTTGGAGAAGACTCTTGAGAGTCCCTTGGACTGCAAGGAGATCCAACCAGTCCATCCTGAAGGAGATCAGTCCTGGGTGTTCATTGGAAGGGCTGATGTTGAAGCTGAAACTCCAATACTTTGGCCACCTCATGCGAAGAGTTGACTCATTGGAAAAGACCCTGATGCTGGGAGGGATTGGAGGCAGGAGGAGAAGGGGACAAAAAAGGATGAGATGGCTGGATGGCGTCACTGACTCGATGGGCATGAGTTTGAGTAAACTCCGGGAGTTGGTGATGGACAGGGAGGCCTGGCGTGCTGCGATTCATGGGGTCGCAAAGAGTCGGACACGACTGAGCAACTGAACTGAACTGATTCTCCCTGTCACATCACCGTGCCCTTGATCATACACCTAGGACCATTTTTCTCTGACTGTTAGTGGTAAAATGGGATTGTCTAGTCTGTAAAATTAAATCTCTTGTAATCACCAAGATAAAACGAGGCACAAGAGGCACATCAAGAGCTTCCACGGGGCCAGGCGTCAGACCTGTAGAGAACATCTCTCACTTCCACCAATCCATCCCAGTCCCAACTTTCACAGCAGAACATGAAGCCAGAAAGGGTGGGACCTGAGCCCAGAACAGTAAGAGGAGAAAACAACTCAAATTCAAATTATCAAACGAAAATACTAAATGGCACACTTTTTTTTTTCTCGAGAGTGATAAACAGTCTTTTACTGGGTTTGGTTCAGTTCTAAGATGAAAGAAAATATAGCCATGGAAAATGTCTTATACTCCTAGTGTTAACTGTTTCACATTTCCGTTTAATTGAATATTGGTTGTTTTTTATTATTGAAACTTTATATTTTCTTTTTCTACTGTTTTCTAAATATACATTTTAGTTTTTTGCAGAGCATGTTTTATACATGTAACCCACATAGCAGACCTAGACTAGCCAGGAATTCCTTTTCTAGTCACAGGCCTATTTTCTGATTTTCCTAAAGCCTCAGCCCCTCATCTGTAAAATGGTTATAATGTGGGCTGGCCAAAAAGTTCCTTTGGGTTTTTCTGCAACACCTTACAGAAAAGATGAACAAACTTTTCAGCCACCCCAAACAGTATTTCACTTGTGACGCTATGGGAGGCTGAGGGCACTGAGAAAATTTATGAGGACCTCTGTCAAAACCATAGGACTGGGGTCTGCTCATCAATTTTTGTAGCCGGGTCTCATGACAATGCAACAAAGTGCTAGACCCATTTAACAGATAAAGAGACTGAGGCACACAGGGGTTAAGTGAACTGCCCAAAGCTGTTCAACAGGAGGAGGCAGGTCTGAAATTCTAACTTGGTCTCACAGAGGCTGGGAGCCTGGCTCTTCCCAACCTCAATACTACACTTGGCCTGTAGCCTGGTCACTCATCATTGACCTGGGCAGCCTCACGTGCACAGCTTACTGTCCTCATCACCTCCAGAAGTCATAGATTCTCACCTCCTCACAAAGTCACAGAAGATGAGTCTGATTGCCGAAGCCTGTGGTTACTCACAGGGCACCCTGTCTCCCTCCCAAGACCAAATGGACAGCAAGCCACATACTTCAGGGTCTGTCATTAAGTTTCTGCAAGATAATCATCACTCCATCTGAGAAAGATGACTGAACAATGTATCTAAGGTGAGCAAGTTCAACTGGGCAACAGTCAAAGACTATGCATAACCCACATGAAGAAAATCCATCAGTTCAGTTCAGTTGCTCAGTCATGTCCAACTCTTTGCAACACCATGGGCTGCAGCACGCCAGGCTTCCCTGTCCATCACCAACTCCCAGAATTTACTCAAACTCATGTCTAAAGAGTCAGTGAGGCCATCCAACCATCTCATCCTCTGTGGTCCCCTTCTCCTCCTGCCTTCAATCTTTCCCAGCGTCAAGGTCTTTTCAACTGAGTCAGTTCTTCACATCAGATGGCCAAAGTACTGGAGTTTCAGCTTCAGCAGCAGTCCTTCCAATGAATATTCAGAACTAATTTCCTTTAGGATTCAAAGTGTCCTTTCGCAGAACCAAGGTCCCCTGCCAGAGGCAAGTTCCAGGTCCAGGTTGAGATAATTAACCATTGGGTGGGTATTTTATACTAACCTATTTGCAATGTTGGTTCCCAGTCAAAAGAAATACATGATGAACAGAATCTTGTTGGCGCTCAACCAGCTCACACTCTCCCAGACTTCCCACTAAAGCACAGCAGGTGACTCACAGGATGAAACCCTGCTCTTGGCATAGGTACCAAGAGTTACGCATGCCGCCTGGTCGGTGTGGAGGGGGCTCCTCTCCAAGCGGGTTGAGCAACGCTTCACCAGGTCACCTGAAACCCTGAGTGCAGTCTTCTACTCCCAGCCGCCTTGCTACTGAGAAAAGGAATTTCTCAGCATCGGATTATGATGATGCCCGACCTGCCAAGCTTTGAAATCTTTGCAGAAGGCTGGCAATGACCAAGATAAGCCATCTCAGCTTCAACGCATTCACACACCTTGCTCAAGCTCGGGTCTGTGACTCAGCCTCCTCCCTCCTCCCAAAGCCCTGCGCCCTGAGAGCCTTTGTCCTTCTTTGCTGACCACAGATGAACTCAGCCATTGGAGAACAGCTGTGATCCCTTCCGTGCTGAACGTTCCATTGGCAAAAATTAGTCAGGTCGGCTGGGTGTGAGGTCAGCTGTTTCCTGAAGGAACACCCACCAGAGAGTTCCCTTTCCCGCTCCAAAAAAAATCAAATATAGCTCTTAACCAGCCTCATAGATGCTACTGCACATACATGGAGCCTATTGACTCAGTCGACTTTGATAACCACAAACAACATTCTTGGCTTTCGGCATCAGCATGGGGTTTTTGTTTCCATGGGAACATGGTACCAGCTTGCGCTATTTGCTCCGGTGGGAACGTGCCCTCATTCTGAGTATACATGGACCCTAGATTTGAGCCCTTTATTCAAGGTACCTTCTCTGGGAGGTCCTTACGCCTCCCTCATCCTCCTTCCCACTTCCCGGCTTTATTTCTTCCTCCTTTATACACACAAACGATGTTAACACATGCGCGCTACATCAACAAGAAAAAGACCAATGACCAAATAGAAAAATGACAAGTGATTTAAACAGGTTGTTCACAATAGAGGATATTCCAAATGGCTGAGAAACCCATGAGAAGACATTTAGCCTTCATTAGGAAAATATAAATTAAATCCAGAAAATCCTCTTATTACCAGAACAGCTAGAATAAAAATGAGTGATAACGCCAGGAGTCCCCGAGGACATGAAACAACAGGAACTGTTTTATACTCTCAGGGAGAGCGGAACTGGCTCAACTTCCTTCTCTATCAAAGATGAAAAATCAGCAATTCCACTCCCAGAGATAAACCCAAGAAATGCATGCACATGTGCACTCAGGGAGCTGTCCCCAAACATCCTTTGCAGCATTATTCATAGTAGCCAAATGCTCGAACTAACCCATATTTCACCAGCACTAGAATGGTTAGATCAGTTACAGTCTGCTTATACAATGAAACTGTGAAATAGTGAAAATGGACCAATTAGACCTACACACGAGAGGAATCTCATTGTTTAAAAAGTGAGGAAATGAAACCATATCTAAAATAGTAAATAAAGAACGGCGGCTCAGATGGTAAAGAACTGTCTGCAATGTGGGAGACCTGGGTTGGATCCCTGGGTCGGGAAGATCCCCAGGAGGAGGGAACGGCTACCCACTCCAGTATTCTTGCCTGGAGAATTCCATGGACAGAGGAGCCTGGCGGGCTGTAGTCTGTGGGGTTTCAAAGAGTCAGACACAACTGAGTGACTTTCACTTTCACTTGGGCTTCCCTGGTGTCTCAGCTGGTAAAGAATCCACCTGCAAAGAAGGAGACCTGGGCTCCATCCCTGGTTTGGGAAGATCCCCAGGAGGAGGGAACGGCTACCCACTCCAGTATTCTGGTCTGGAGAATTCCACGGACTGTATAGTCTATGGGGTCACAACTGAGCCACTAACACTTTCATTTTCTGCTCATATAAGATTCAAAACTAAACTACAGTGCTCAAAGAGACATAATTGAGTAATAAAATGGAAGAAAAGCAAAACCAAGATTTCATAGAAGTCTGGCCCAGTTGTTATCTTCAGGAGGTGGGAGGACATCGTGATTGAGCACAGAGGGGCAGGTCTTCTGGCGGGGCTGACAACACCTCCGCTTCTTGAGCTGGTGATGACCACACCCACCTTAGAGTGGTAAGCACATAATAGCACATTCAAGTGTGCTATTCCAAGCGTGTGGCCTGTTTCACAATTTAAAAAGAGTTTAGAAACCCCCTCCACCAAGAAAATCCACATGAAAACTATCTTGGAGAAAAATATCTTTCATCAAATATTAACCCCCTTCCCAAATAAGAAAGCCTCTTATTTTTAGGCTACAGATATAAAATCCTGTATAAACAGCGGTGCTTCATTAAAAAAAAAAAAAAATCTCTGAAAGAAAGCTCAATGACTAAGACAGTTAATGACACATAAGATAACATTCTTGTTCTAAAGGGAATACTTAGTGCATGAAGTCATTCTTTTCCAACCATTAAAGTACTAGTAGGTCATATGGACATAGATTCCAGTAACTCTTTTCCTTAAGGACTATTGTCATAAGTGTGACTGATTAGAAAAAGATCCTGATGCTGGGAAGGATGGAAGGCAGAAGAAGAAGGGAGTGACAGAGGATGAGATGGTTAGAAAGCATCAACAGCTCAGTAGACAAGAACCTGAGCAAACTCCGTGAGATAGTGGAGGACAGAGAAGCCTGGCGTGCTGCAGTCCATGGTGTCAAAGAGAGTCAGACACAACTCAGGGACTGAATGATAACAACAGATAGATCTTCCCAACCCAAGGATCGGACCCGGGTCTCCCGCACTGCAGGCAGATTCTGTACCGTCTGAGACACTCAGGAATCCCGAGACATAGATAGATAGATAGACAGATAGATATGATGTATATATTTATCATTATGTACACATATATGTACATGTTTATGTATTATAGCTCAGTCAGTAAAAGAATCTGCCTGCAGTACAGGAGACCTGGCTTCAATCCCTGGGTTGGGAAGCTCCCCTAGAGAAGGAAATGGCGACCCACTAGAGTATCCTTGCCTGGAAAATCTCATGGACAGAGGAGCCTGGTGGGCTGCAGTCCATGGGTTCACACGACTGAGCGACTAACACTTGCTTACTTACTTATGTATTATATACAGTCAGCCTAAGAATATGCCACTCAATATGCACTCCATACGCCAGCAAATTTGGAAAACTCAGCAGTGGCCACAGGACTGGAAAAGGTCAGTTTTCATTCCAATGCTTTTATTGAAGAATTGATGCTTTTGAACTGTGGTGTTGGAGAAGACTCTTGAGTCCCTTGGACTGCAAGGAGATCCAACCAGTCCATCCTAAAGGAAATCAGTCCTAAATATTCTTTGGAAGGACTGATGTTGAAGCTGAAACTCCAATACTTTGGCCACCTGATGTAAAAAGCTGACTCATTTGGATAGACTCTGATGCTGGGAAAGATTGAGGGCAGGAGGAGAAGGGGACGACAGAGGATGAGATGGCTGGATGGCATCACCAACTCAATGGGCATGAGTTTGAGTAAACTCCGGGAGTTGGTGATGGACAGGGAGGCCTGGTGTGCTGCAGTCCATGGGGTCGCAAAGAGTTGGACACGACTGAGTGACTTAACTGAAGCATAAGAATACACCTCTTGCAAGGACTTTAAGATGACAGAAGCATGTAACAGTGGGCTCAGCACACTGACTCTTCCCTACTTCTTCTAAGGAGTCACTGGAGGTATGGACCTAATGCTTACAACTTGGAAGCACCAGAAAGAAAGTACAAAAGATCCAGTGGTCAACCCCCCACTGATCCCAAGGACTCAAGCCATTCACCCAATAGGTTTTGCCCTTGTCCTCATGATGAATCATGGAACCATTACCCTTGAATGTGCTATAATTTTTAATTTTAAAGAAATGCCCAAATGACCATTCATCTCTTAGAGCACTCTTCCTTACCCACACCATGAAGCGGTTAATTTCTTTATGTTCTGATGAGTAGCCAACCTATAAACAGGAACATCAAGTTCTGTGATGTCTTTTTTGCAGAGGAGTAGCAGCGGGGACCACTCCTTCCCTCCTTTATTTGTTACTATTTTTCTCTACATGCTTCACCCTTTCTTCTTTCTCCATCCTCAGACACAAAGGGTGGGATAATCATTAAACCCCAAGCCCCTGAACACAGTCATTGGCCCAGACATGGGTTGACCACCTATATTAGCCAATCAGAGAACTTCCTTCAGAATAATTTCTTTAAAGTGAGGAAGTCAGTCTAGAGCTGCTGGCAGCCAAGTCTCTGCTGTGTTCAAGCCAGACAGAGAAAAATCTAATTCAACTCAGGGAGAAACTGGGATGAAAGACAGAGACTCCTGATGTGCCGACACCCTTAGATCTAACTGTCCCCTAAATCCAGCTTTACCCTGCTCCTTACAGGGTCCAATGTTTCCATTTTGACCTTCTGTAAGTCAACTTGTGTTAGTCACTCAGTCATGTCTGACTCATTGTGATCTCATGGACTATAGCCCAACCAGGCTCCTCTGTCCATGGAATTCTCCAGGCAAGAATACTGGAGTGGGTTTCCATTTCCTTCTCCAGGGACTCTTCCCCACCCCGGGATCGAACCTGGGTCTCCCACATTGTAGGCAGACGCTTTACCAAGTGAGCCTCCAGGGAATCAACTTGAGTTTTTAAACCCTGCAACACAAAATTCTAACTAATAGTGGTGGGACCTCAGTTTTCTTTTTTTTGGTGGTTTTATTGTTGATGTTGCTATTTTACTGATAGAAGATGCAGAAATCTGCCCCTGTGATCTACAGCACACCTCCACACCACACATTTGTGAAAAAATCGCTTGTGAGTCCCTAAGCCTACCCTCTTTTTTTAAACTGTTATTTTATATTGGAATGGAGTCGATTAACAATGTTGTATTAGTTTCAGGTATACAGCAGAGTGATTCTGTTATACATGTGCATTTATCTATTCTTTATAAATTCTTTTCCCATTTACATAATACTGAGTAGAGTTCTCTGTGCTATAGGTCCTTGTTGGGTGTGTGTGTGCACACACTAAGTCGCTTCAGTATATGGACTGTTGCCCACCAAGCTCCTCTGTCCATGGATTCTTCAGGCAAGGATATGGCTATGGGTTGTCATGTCCTCCTCCAGATCTTCCCAACCCAGGGATCGAACCTGAGTCTCTCACGTCTCCTGTGTTGGCAGGTGGGTACTTTACTACTAGCGTCACCTGGGAAGCCCCCTTGTTGGTTGTCCATTTGAAATATAGCAGTGTGTGTCCATGTCCACCCAAAACTCCCTAACTATCCCTTCTCACCCTTCCCCCCTGGTAACCATAAGTTCCTTCTCTAAGTCTGTGAGTCTCTTTCTGTTTTGTAAATGTTTGCTATATGCAGAATCTAACTTTCTCTTTTTACTTCTTTTAAAACTGCACCCTAGGTGTGTTCTTCTCCCTATGTTACTTACTTCTTATTTAATCTTGATCTTTTTCTTTACCCAATGTTGAATGATGCGTGGCGAGTATCTTGGATTCTTCTCTGTTCCGTGAGATGGGTGATCTCCCCCAAACTAAGGCCTGAAAGTGGCGCAGCGGCTGTGGGTGCTTTTGCAGCATCCAGAGTACGGTCTTAGAGCTCTTCCCAAAGAAACCTCTGTAGCTCTGAGGAAACTCCACGCTTGGGGTAACCAAAGGAAGTGCCTTTGCAACCACACAACATGCAACGGAACCACAGAAAGGGGAAAAAAAGCCACTTCCGGTATATTTTCTGAAGCATTTCACTTAAAAGGAGATCAAGAAAGAAACAGGAGGAAAAACACAGAGCAAAACAGCTCCTTGACAACAGAGGAGAATGTTCAGGGCTGCAGGGGTCATTTGCATGGACTTCATACATCTCTCCATTATCCTGATAATAAAGGACATAATTTCAGCATTTTCTAAGAGGGCAAAAATGCATTCCTCGTTGCACCAGCTAATAGCTTTCTGAAGTAATTCCACGGTGAGTTCACAGGACACCCCCCTCCTCCCCGCCTCTGCCCTGCCCCGCCCTGCTTCCTAGGGATGGATTAGAGGCCCCAGCACTGCATAGTTTTACCTTTCTCTGAACCACAAAAAAAAATTAAAAGGATCCCAGGTGGAGTAAATTTGTTCAGCAAAGAACCATGTAAAAATGAAATTGCTTCTAGAGAGTTCTCTCAGAGCTTAATGAATGGGACCCCGTTTCTCAATCAAAAATTCTGATCAAATGGAAAGCCCTTCAGAGGTTCCTGCCGAAAACCCACTCTGCTGGCCTTGCAGCCAGCAGCTGGAGTGGAGTATTGGGGAGCAGAGGAAGCTGCGTTTGGCAGTGGAATAGTGGAACCGAGAAAATACTGGAATAAGAGCCACAGATGCAAAGTAAAGCACAGCTCAGCCTACAGGAATTGCTGATACGAGCTGGGCTTCCCTGGCGGATCACGTGGTAAAGAGTCCGCCTGCAGTGCAGGAGACCCGGGTTCAATCCCTGGGTCTCGAAGATCCCCTGGAGAAGGGAACGGCTACCCACGAGTACTCTTGCCTGGAGAATCCCATGGACAGAGGAGCTTGGCAGGCTATAGTCCATGGAGTCGCAAGGAGTCAGACACACCTGAGCGACTAACACTTTCCAATTCAATACAATCTATGCTTTATAAAGATATCTTGGAGCAGCTGATGCCATGGTGGCCAAAAACCACCATGGATGGCTGGCTGGCTGGCTGGACAGACTAAGAAGAGTGACAGTTACAAAAGTGAGCGTGTGCTGAAGGAGGGGAGAAGGAGGACAGGCAGACCACATCAAAATCGCTGAACAGTGGCCTGCACCACAGGGGACAAGTTTTTCTATGAAGAGCAGATGGTATTTCAGGCTTTACGGATATTATAGGCTTACCTGGATCTCCCAAAATTCCTATGTTCTAACACTGGGCTTCCCAGGTGGCGCTAGTGGTAAAGAATTCGCCTGCCAATGGGCGAATTACTGCCCATTAATGCCCATTAATGCAGGCTTAATGCCTGCATTGGGAAGATCCCCTGGAGGAGGACATGGCAGCCCACTCCAGTATTCTTGCCTGAACAATCCCAAGGACAGAGAAGCTTAGCAGGTTAGAGGGTCCATAGGGTCATAAAGAGTCAGACGCAACTGAGAATCGAGCATACAACCCTCAAAGCTCAGAATACGACAGAGTATGACAGTATTTGGAGATAAGATCTTCAATGAAGTAATTAAGTTAAAATTAGCTCAAACCAGGAATTCCCTGCCAGTCCAGTGGTTAAGACTCTGTGCTTCCACTGCAGGGGGTACAAGTTCAATCCCCGGTCAGGGAAATAAGATCCCACATGCCATGTTTCACACCAAAAAAAAAAAAAAAAAGACCTCAGTCGTGTCCAACTCTTTGTGACCCCATTTACTGCACAGTCAATGGAATTCTCCAGGCCAGAATACTGGAGTGGGTAGCCGTTCCCTTTTCCAGGGAATCTTCCCAACCCAGGGATCGAATCCAGGTCTCCCACATTGCAGGTGGATTCTTTAACAGCTGAGCCACCAGGGAAGCCCAAGAATACTGGAGTAGGGAGACTATCCCTTCTCCAGCGGATCTTCCAGACCCAGGAATCGAACCGGGGTCTCCTGCATTGCAGCGGACTCTTTACCAACTGAGCTACCAGGAAAGCCCTTAATGAAGTAATTAAGTTACAATTAGCTCAAACCAGGAATTCCCCAGCAGTCCAGTGGTTAAGACTCTGTGCTTCCCCTGCAGGGGCACAAGTTCAATCCCTGGTCAGGGAAATAAGATCACACATACCGTGCTTCATACAAAAAAAAAAAAAAAAAAGCTCATACGAGTGGGCCCTAATCCAACAGCACTGGCGTCCTTATAAGAAGAGGAAATTAGGACATAAACCGTCACAAAGGGCAAAGCATGTGAGGACACAGGGAGAAGACATTCATCTACAAGCCAAGCAGAGAGGCCTCAGAAAGAATCAACTCTGCCAATGTCTTGACCTCAGACCTCTTCCCTCCAGAACTTAAACAAGAAAGAAGGAAAGACGAGGAGGGAAAAAGGAAGAGATGAGTGGAGCGAAAGAGGACCCCAACTGTGTAACTCAAGCTGGTTCAGCCCACCCACCCCACCCCTGATAAAGAGACTCGGCAGAATTGGGGGTTATAAGCACTATGAACAGCAAAGAGGGGCGCAGAATCCCTTTCTACTTCTAGGTAGGTCAGTAACTGCTAGATTGAAAATCAAGTCACAGTAAGACTTAGTTTCCTAGTCAGCAGAATGGAACTAGATGTACCAGGCAGGCAGACAGATTTAAATAGCAGAATACATTTTTTAAAAAATTCACTAGCTACCCATTTTAAATGGCTGTGTATTCTTTTTCTTTGTGGAGAAATCTCCATAGCAACAAAACCTGAATACCTCGCTTACCAACCCAAGCTTACCCACCCAGCGAATTTGGCAAGAATGGTTTCTTCTTACTAAAGGCACAAAACAATTAAGGGTAGCTATAAAATCTGACAGACCTCATGCATCCTTCTTGGAGCCAGGAATAGACAACTAAGACACATCCTCTTGTTTCTCAACCAAGGTGGCAACGTTCCGATTACTCGTGGTGTAGTAACAAAATCATTTATCAAGTTGCTCCAAAAGCCAGTTCACTGTTCACGTTATTTACACATCTGTCCTTGTTTCGGTATTTTCTGCATCCTTGTGGGCCACTATAATATTTTACTTTAAATGACATCTTATTTGGCATCATATGATCAATATAACTTTATCAATCATTAGTCTTTTCTGAACGGCTTCATGGACCACAAATGAAGGGGGCCTAAAGAACAAAATCAGATGCCAAGTTCCAAGGAATCAATGTGCTGAACCCCCCAAAGAGGCCACCTATAAATTCCCACAGGAAGTTCATCTCAGTTTAGACACTTCATGCACAGATTCATGTTAAAAGAATTAATTTTGAAACACTTTTTTCTGAATTCAAACTTAGCCATATATATTACGTTCAAGGAACTTGAACCAACCTGATGGTCAGTTGGCAAAAGAAATCCACCAATTATTTTAACTTCATGAAAGATTTTCAGGGAAAACATGTAAGACTGATATTAATAACTCCCTACTTTGTATATTAGACTCCATTCTTAAAAGACCTTTAATATTTCAAAATAATTGGTCTTAAGCTTTCCAAATAACCTTTCCTAAAAATCCAAGTGAATCACTTCAGCAGTTTATTACTGTTTGTAGCTCAACAGATTACTCACTCGAGCTGAGCCATACACATACCATTTTTAATTAGCATGTCACAGTGTGCCTTGATTTCAAATCCAAAATATTCTAATCCAAAGCGATTCTGTAGGCTTCCTATTTGCTGCCAGGAGCTTGAAAAGTTAGAAATAGCAACCAAGTTTTCACATCTCAAGGCAGCACAGAGCATTTCAGGAAATCTCACAGGCTTCAGATAGGTCCACAAAGAGATTCCCAAACGCCAGCTATGGGTTGCTAAGACCTTAACTGATTATCCTCCCCTACACCCATAAAGAAAAAAGGATGCTGGGAGGACACTGCATAGCATCCTATTGCTAAGAGGAAAAACTCATAAAGCAGGAACTTGTAGTTTAAACTCTTCAGTAACAGGAGAAAAATAAGGCAAAACTGCTAAAAATACAAGTAGATAGACTCTTCAGTACTATAAAACTAAAGATGCTGGCTGTGCATGCAAATTTTGAACAAATCCATAAGGATTCAACCAGCAAAATCCAGAAAACGGGAAACCTGATGGGTCAAAGACTGAAGTCACTTTTTTTAGTTTATTTATTAGAGTCTAGCTGCTTTACGATGCTGTATCGGTTTCTGCTGCACACCAATAACATTCAGTTATGCACATGTGCCCTCTTTTTTGGATTTCCTTCCCATTTAGGTCACTCAGAGACTTAAGTCACTTTAATCAATACAGTGAAAGGGACAAAAAGAAAGCAAGAGAGAATAACAGGGAACTTATTGATCATGTGACACGTAAGACATTATCCATCAGTGGCAACATAGGCGTGCAGTTTGGATTCTGATGTAAAAAGATAAGACATTCAAAAACTATGAGCCAGGAGGATAAATTTGAAAACTGACTAGACATTGGATAGTGTTAATGAGTTACAGTCAGTCTGGTTTTTTATGTTATCTTTCTTGCAACATATACTGATATATTTACAGAGGAGACGATATGGTGTCTGGGATTTGCATCAGAATAATCTGCGTGTGTGTGTGTGTGTGTGTGTGTGTGTGTGTGTGTGTGTGTGTGTGTGTGTGTGTGTGTGTGTGTGTGTGTGTGTGTGGTGACTGTAGAGGAAAGCAGATTGGCCATAAATTCTCAATCCCTGAAGCTAGGCAAAACAGTTTGTATGGGGCCCAATATACCATTCTCTTGTGAATGCTTGAAATTGTCAATAATAAAAAAAAAATAGTATGTACAAGAAATACTGTGGTCTGAACACCCAGAAAATGCCTCTGGGTGGCCTGAGGGTGTGTGTGGCCTAAAAGACATATTTTGTTTGGATTCTGGAACTGTTTTTTAAAAAAAAAAAAAAATGTGGTTTTTTTTTTTTTCTTTTCCTTTTGGATCCAACATTTAAAAATGAGAAGACTTCAGGATTTCCAACTTCTCTGAAAACACGGGAATGATCTGGCAACCCAGGACCACAGCAGCAAGGCCTGGAGTGTGGCCCGTGCCGACCCCGTCTCCCTGGCACTTGCGGACTGATAACAGCCTCCCCTGGTCTGCAATCAGCTGAGACCGACCCCATGCACAGCGCTCTTCAGAGCCTTGACACAGCGCCAACCTGAGGTCCAGGGCCTCCAGAATTCACAGGTTCCACCAATCAGCCCAAACCACGCGAGTTCTGTTTTCTGACCAGTAATCAAAAGGCCCTGACAATAACTTCAAGACAAGCGCCTGGAGAGTTTCAGTCTATATTGCACAAAGCCATGATTGGAAACATATGGACAGTCAGGATGCTGCGAAAGAAAACTCTGGAGTTCTTAGTCGACTGGGTTTGGGCCCCCCCCACCCTGCCGCCAGCTCTGCCGGCCTGCCCTATCGCTGAGGACACAGGCCTGGCTGCTCCCCAGGCCCCAAGAAGGAGACGAGGGCTCACCGAGTTCCTTACCTCCCCCCTCATTCTACAGCTGAGGGTGCAGCCAATGAAGGGTGAGTCATTCACCCCTCTTTTCCAAAGGGTCATCAGAGGGAAAGGACAGGAGGTGAAAAGGTCCTCGGGAGATACACTCCAGAGTTCCTGGGTGGCTATTTGTTCCTGCATGTTTTGAGTCCCTTTAAAATATTTTCCCAGTGTGATATATAGAATGTATAAATGACAGGTCTTATGATATCACACTGTATTCAATATCCTGTCATAACCATAAGGGGAAAGATATGAAAAAGAATGTATATACGTGTATAACTGGATTCCTTTGCTGTATAGGCAGAAATTAACACCACATTGGACATCAGCTATACTTCAATAAACATAAAAATTACTAAAGAAGATTACAAAAACAAAAATATATTTCCACGGTGACAATGGAATAAGTACAATGTTTCCTTAGGAAAAAAAAATAGACCTTGAACCTTGAATAGAACCAAAGTTTGAACCACCTGGGTTCTGGCATGACTGTTTAACCAAGCTACGTGGGATGATTATTAACAATATCTCTGAGCAACTGACAGACATTCCTCACTTGTGTAGGCAGTTGTCTTCTCATCTGCCTATGTAGATGAGACAACAAATAAGTCCTTCCAACTCTTCAGGTTCTCTGAAGACTCAGATCCCAGTTTCTCTGTAACACAGGCTCTCAGCTTCACTCACTCCTTGGGCTCAGCTTACCACGCGGAGTCAAAGGCAGCTCCCAAGGCTCAGACAGTGACTGTCATATTTTCAGATCCATCTGTCTATGACCTTGGGTTCTTCCCAAAATAAGCTTCCCAGTTAACAATAGACTGTTCTCAAATTTGGACTAATTCAACTGCAGACATCAAAAGCGAAAAAATCAAAACAACCTGGGGAGATATGTACATGAGCTATGACTCTGGTGAACAAGGAACTCTCCCAGCTGTCTAAGGAGGAGATCTCGTCATCCTTTAGCAATACCTCGTGGGTGGCACATTTGTTCACCTTCGCGTAACTTCCAACATACCTAAAGGTCAACTCTTTGTTCCCCACTGAAAGTGTAGGAAACATCATCTGGTGCCATCTGAGGTCAAAGGGCAACACAGCAATCGCTGGCTGGGCTTCCTTAGCATCTGAGCATGTAGACTGGAGGAAATCCTTCAGGACCCATGGTCAGTGGTTCTATGACATTAGCCTGATAAATGCACAGGTTACAACTCATCCTTTGCTCACCACCCCTATAAGAGGAAGAAAGGTTTGAACTCAACCCAGTGTGAAACATGGAGGTTTGGGGGATTTAACAGATCGCCTACGGCTAACCCCTGCTTGACCAGAACTTGAGAGTCACTGAGAGTTGTCGAAGAACGTCCATAGCAATTGGTCTGGCAAGAAAAAGGCAAAAGTCTAAACTGGGACAGAAGCCACAGAGATACAGAGAAGGGCTGAAGGGAAGAAGGAAAGAGAAGGGGAGGAGAAGGGCTTGAGAAATTAGGTAGCTAGAGACACTACAAACCAAGACAACAGAAAGAGAGAACCAACTTTTATTTTATTCATATAATAAATATTTCCTGAGCACCTCATTTGTGACAGGTACTGTGCAAAACACCGAAGATACAACAGGGAGCAGAATAGAATAAGTAGGGAATGTAGAAAGAGGAGCAGCAGGGTATCTGGGTGTTTTTTTGTTTTTGAAAGGGGAAAGTAGAGATGAGACTTGCCAGCTCATTCGGAGAGATGTTAAGTTTGAGGCGAAGTCTAACAGGCTGAAATAACTTGGGCTAATTCAAGGAAACGATTGACTTTAGACATTCACTACATAAATATGCTTACTATTATTCTCCGACCTTCTAAAGTAAAAGCCCCAGGACTTTCCTGGTGGTCCCATAGTTAAAACTTTGCCTCCCGACGCAGGAGATGCGGGTTTGACTCCTGGTTGAAGAGCTAAGATCCCACATGCCTCAGAGCCGAAAAAAAGATCAAAACATAAAAGAGAAGCAAGACTACAACAAATTCCATGAAGACTTTAAAAATGGTCCACATTTTTAAAAATAATAATAATCTTTAGAAAAACAAAGTAAAAACCCCTTCTCTGGTACTACAAACCCCTCTGGTTATTGCCCAACCCCTGCCCGTGAAAGCCACGGTCACAGAAGTAACAGGGCCCTCCATATGGTCTTTCTCTCCTCACTCTTGCTTATTCCCAGCCAAGGTCACCAGACACTCCCCCAGTGGTCCCTATGAAGGGTCTTCACCTTTCCCAACAGCTGCAGAGTGCCTGAGGCCATCAGCCACACCTCCTTTCAGGAAAGCCTCTTTACATCAATTTTGCAGCAATTACAGAAAATGCCGTGTGAGTTTCAGGCCCAATCGGATCAGCACTGCGAAGAATATCAACACTGGGAGTAGCATCCATTCCTCCCCAAATACACAGCTAGTGTCCCATGAGCAGGGCTGGCTCCCCCAAACCATATGCTGGGTGCTGGTAAGAAGAAGATGGGAAATGAACACTGGGTAGACAATCAAAAAATGTCCACTATAGTGTCTATGCTTTCCCTCCAAAACTGGGGCAATTTCTTCTCCAACTTCTGCTAGCTTCCTTTCTCTGTACAGTTAGGTATACAGAACATTCTCTATGCAGTGGAACCCTCTCTTTTTGCCACGTTGATAGCATCTGGGGAACTTTCAGGACCTCACACGTACACTCCATTCCATACTGAGATAGCCTCTCAGTTGACCCGAAGTCAGAGGAGAAGGAAGAGATGGACAAGGACAGAGGTGGGGAAAGGATGCTGTGTGTCCTGAGACTCCCAAGGACATCCTGACACAGGATCTGCGCATCCCAGCATCACTCTGCCTCTGGTAAGAAGCCCATCCTGTCAAAGCAGTGCTGGCCAGGAAGGCAGACACCAGGTTCCCAGCAAGAAGACGTTCCCAAAGCAACGGAGGACAACCGCTGGTTCCTACACTGTATTTGTTCAACTTTAGGACCAAAGCCGCAACGAAACAACTGATCGGTTTGGAAAATACTCATAAAAGAAAAACAGCTACTCATGATTCCTCTTCTCATTAAGCTATTTTAAATACATTTATGCCCCGCCCCTCCAAAAGACTGAAACTGTTTCGAACCATTAAAAATTTCGTTTGGCCAAGGTTTAAGTGGCAAGGGAACAAGAAGAAATTTAGCAAGAAATGCCAGAGAAAGGGTGAAATTTCAGGTCTTTAGAAAATCACGGTTTATACTTTAAAACCAGCATAATAAATGTTTTAGTTTTCAACCTTGAACCAGAACTCTATGTTTTCTACACAAGCAAAGAAATGTGCCCACTTTTGAACCATTAATTTGGGCTCTTTATTATTTATATTCTTTACTATTAATAACATCTTCAGAAACATCCATTTTGGAGATGTTGAATTTAACCAGCATTTCAGACAAATACAATGTCGAAAGCTCAATATTTAATAGAAAAGGTGACTTCAAATTACCACCAACATATTAAAAGTCGCTAAAATAGCATAATCACCTATATCCAGGTAGTTGAGGTGATTGTGTGAAAAATGGATAACATTTGTGTGTGTGTATGTACATATCAATATATTACATGTGTGTATGCCCACATAATAAAGAATACCAAAAACATCACTACATAAGCATGATTGATAGGGGTGGGAATAGACAATTATTTCCCCTTCCTCATATTTTTCTGCTTTTTCAAACTTTCTACCATAATCACTCATAAATAAATAAAAGAAAAAATAACTTTGTCACATACATAAAGATATATGTTTTTATAACATACATTTATCTCCTTAGATCAAAAAATCCAGACACTAAATATGGCAAGTTTCACAAACCCTCTGGCTCCAAATTAACCCATTAGAAAAAAGCAAAGAAAAACTCAGCTTCATTTCTAAAGTAAATCTGTTCACTGAGAAAAAGAAACGACAGCCCTTTTGTATCAATATTGCTATCTGTATCCTTCAAGCGCCTTTCAATTTCGCAGCTGAATGTTAATTATCTATCTCATAAACCGGAAGGCAACATCCTTCCCTTTGCTTTTTTTAGCTCTCTTGTTCTCTGTTTCCTTAACTGTGCTTCCCCCGTAGAGCTGATACACACAGCACACTCACACGTGCCTGCAGATACACACCCGTGAGCACGCCCGCTTCCGCTCCAATCCTCACATATGAATCTGAGTCTCTGATCATCATGGGGATCACCAAGAGAAGGCCTCTCCCAGAAGCACAGCACTCCCTCGGAATGCCAGGTTTCCTTTCCTGCAGCCGGTGACCTGCGGGGGGAAAGCAAGCCTCCAGCAGCACCTTCTCTATTTCACTTTTTCACCGGAAAGTCCGTACAGTGCTGCAAGCAAGCTCCAGATTATGCACCCTGATGAACGCAAACACTGAAGCAGACGCGTGCTCAGCTCAAGGTATCCCTAACTGCATTTTGCCTAGGCTGCCATCAGAATCAGTTAGTGTTCCCCCCAAACACACACGCAGCAAAAGGAGGATACAGTGACTAGAAGAATTTCTAGGTGATGGAGAAGCTGACTGAAATATAAAACAGGCCTCAAGTAATGTAGGGAGAAAAAAAAAACAACATGTTTCATATTCGCAACCCTGAGTTGTGCATGTGAAAAACAAATAGGTCCAAGTATGTTTCTCACAGCTACACAGTACATTTCCATGTGGCCCACTGTTACTGCCTAAATGCTGACTAACGTCATGATCAAATAGTATCAAAAGTACAGAGGAAATCTAGAATGCCATCTATAGATATAGTATCCTGAGTGAAAGCAATACAGCCACATCTAGAAATTATAGCCACTCCTTACTCTGTTTCTAAAATTTTTTCTTAGGTGGACTTAAAAGATGCCTCTCTGTAACTCCTATCTGCTGGAGAAACCAAACCAAATCTCCATCTTTTCTGTATGCTAATATTTCAAACAGCAGAAGGAAGTAAGTCTTGTCTCCTTTTTACTGTTTCCACCAGCAAGGTGTTCTATCACCACTTCAGTTCTGCTTCTCTGACTTCATTTTCTCAAAGTTGTCCTTCCAGTGCTGGTCAAGGAGCAGCTGACCTGATGAACAACCAGGGGACCACAACATGACGTTTCCCCTAGCCCATGATGAGTCCATTCATTGCGAGTAACCACACCACCCTTCCCAACACACACTGTTACAAGTCCTATCTCCCCTGTCCCATCTGCGTACAACAGTGTTTTCTATTTTCTTCTTTTCCCTAAACCCGGGGAAAGACATCACATGCTGCTTTTTTAAATGATCTGTCACAGGTTCTGCCTGCCATCCCAGGCTGCTGAATTTATTCAGAGTTCATACTGAAGACTGTACAGGTCTTCTGTCCAGATGTAATATTCAAGTTCAGAACCTACCGGCAGTCATGTTTTAGCCATGTCAACTCAGGAACAAGACAAAAATACTTTCCAGGTGGTGCAGTGGTAAAGAATCCACCTGCAAATGCAGAAAACAAAGGAGACACAGGTTTGATCCCTGGGTTGGGAAGATCCCCTGGAGAATGAAATGGCAACCTACTCCAGTATTCTTGCCTGGAAAATTCCATGGACAGAGGAGTCTGGCGGGCTACAATGGGGTGGCAAAGAGTTGGAGTCAAGTGAACACACACACACACACACACACACATACACATAGGAGAGAAAAAACGACACAGATTAGCAAAAACGAGAGAAACCACGTGGACCAGGGAGTCTAGAAAGTGAACACACACACACACACACATACACATAGGAGAGAAAAAACAACACAGATTGGCAAAAACGAGAGAAACCACGTGGACCAGGGAGTCTAGAAAGTGAACACACACTCACACACACACATACACATAGGAGAGAAAAAACGACACAGATTGGCAAAAACGAGAGAAACCACGTAGACCAGGGAGTCTAGAAAGTCAACACATACACACACACACATACACATAGGAGAGAAAAAACGACACAGATTGGCAAAAACGAGAGAAACCACGTGGGTCAGGGAGTCTAGAATCCTAATGACCTTCCCAATGGACATAATCCCTAGACATACGCATAACTACCAGATGATCTAGGAGGCACTCTGTATCCTCAAAAAACACCAATCCCCTTAAGAAACCAACACAAAACAAAGTTACTTCACCTTGAACTGATCTCTGTTACTTACAAACATGGTCCCAGCTAACAAAGGGGCTTCCCTGGTGGCTCAGACAGTAAAGAATCTGCCTGCAATGTGGGAGACCTGGGTTCAACCCCTGGGTTGGGAAGATCCCCTGGACGAGGGCATGGCAACCCACTTCTATATTCTTGCCTGGAGAATCCCCATGGACAGAGGAGCCTAGCAGACTACATACAGTTCATGGGGTGGCAGAGAGTCGGACACGACTGAGCGACTAAACGCAGCCCAGCACAGCTAACAAAGAAACGGTTGCTCATACAAGTGAGCGTCCCGTGTAAGCTACCACGCCAGGTATTCTTCAGGTATTGAGCAACCTCTGGTATAAACTATAGACATCCGCCCAGTATGGGGATGAGTCATTAAGGAACATTTTAGTGTGTTCCAGCCAGCTGCAAATCCAGCCCACATGTATCCCATGCTCTACCCAGAACACCTGAACTTTTAACCCTCATGGCTTTTTAACTGTTTTATTCTCATCTTTCGTTGGCTTCTGCTAGTCCGTGAAACTTATCCTTCTCCCACGCATGTTTTCATCCATACAACCAGGCCAATAGGTTGAGAGTAAATGAAGTAATGAATAATTTCTGTTTCCAAAACACCGTGCCATGCCCTTGACCAAAGAATCACCCAAAGCTGGACTTTAGACAAGTTAGATGCAACTCTACACGTAATTCTAAACTGATAATAGTAAAGGAGACAACAAAAATGTCAACCCCAGCACAGGTGTGACTTACTTTAGAAGAATACACGCACAAAAATCCATATTTAAAAGTCTGTTTCACATGAAAAGATGCACACCCCGCATTAGCCGTTAAGGGAGCAAAAATCAAAACCACAATAAGGTATCACTTCACACCCACGAGAATGCCTGCAATCCAAAAGGTAGACAATAATAAGTGTTAGCAAGGTTGTAAAGAAGCTTCATATGTCATTGATGGAAATGGAAAATGGTTCAGCTGCTTTGGAAAATAGTCTCGTAGTTCCTGAAAACAGTAAAAGAGTTAGCATCATTGTTGTTGTTCAGTCACTAAGTTGTGTCCTGCTCCTTGTGACTCCATGGACTGCAGCAGGCCAGGCTTCCCTGTCCTTCACTATCTCCTGGAGTTGGCTCAGATTCATGTCCATTGAGTCGGTGATGCCATCCAACCATCTCATCCTCTGTTGTGCCCTTCTCCTTTTGCCTTCAATCTTTCCCAACATCAGGGTCTTTTCCAATGAGTCAGCTCTTCAAATCAGGTGGCCAAATTATTGGAGCTTCAGCATCAATCTTATAAATGAATAGTCATTGTTGACTTTCTTTATGATTGACTGATTCAATCTCCTTGTTCTCCAAGGGACTCTCAAGAGTCTTCTCCAGCACCACAGTTCAAGAGCATTAATTCTTTGGCGCTCAGCTTTCTTTGTGGTCCAGCTCTCACATCCGTACATGACTACTGGAAAAAACCATAGCTTTCTGACTATGGTCAGAAAAATGAAGTCTCTGCTTTTTAATATGCTGTCTGGTAAATGATAACATATGTCCTCATAAAAGCTTGTACATGAATGTGTCATACCAGCTAAAGAGTAGAAATAACCCAAGTGTCCATCAGCTGATGAATGGATAAATAAAACATATGAGTCCATACAATGTGATATTATTTGGCAATAAAAAGAAATGAAGTGCTGATACATGCCACAACATGGATGAAACTTGAAAACATTATGCTAAGTGAAAGAAGCCAGACACAAAAGACTGTACATTATATGATTCCATTTATTCAAAATGTCCAGAACAGGCAAATCTGGAGACAAATTAGGTTAATGGTTGCCTGGGGCTGGAGACGGGTTGGGAGCGCTGGGGGGAAGTGAGGAGCAACTGCTAATGGTACAGAGTTTCTTTTGTTCTAAAAATGACTATGGGGATGGTTGTAAAACTCTGTGAATATACAGAACACTATTGGAGTGTACGCTTTAAATGGATCAGTTGTATGGTATGTAAATTATAGCTCACTAAAGTTGTTTAAATGAAAAGTCCATTAGAAGGTAATCCATCCCATTACCAGTCATGATATAAAGAAAAGGAATCTATTTGGTGCCATAGCTTTTCCAGCTCATTAAAATGGTCCAGATTCTAAAATTAACATATAGACAGTTTTTCATAAAACAGGCTATACATTAAATTTAAAACATCTTGCATTGTATCAGATTGGGTAGGAACAGGGGCTTTGGAATCAGAACTAGTGTGATTCTCAACCCCACCACTCAACAGCTGATTGACCCTCAATGCTCCACTTAACCTCTCCAAGCCATAGTTTCCCTACATATAAGGGAAGGAAAGTAATAGTGCCTCTCCCACTGGGTTACTGTGAAAGACAAAAGAAATAACGCATATAAATTTCTAAGCAAGGAAATGGCAGAGAGTACCTCTCTAAAACTAGTTTCATAAATACACAAATACATACATACAAAAACTAACAACAAAACCCACAAGCTCTTATGCGCCATGTGCCAAGCCTTTCAAGGGGACAAAGATAACACAGTCCCCTTCTTTGATTATGATACCAAGCAGACCAATAAAACTCTATGAGATGAGATTTGTGCAGGAGACATTTAAACTAGGTAAGTGGAAACTCCTGACTCGGAGAGTAAAAGGGAGGAAGGAAAAGAAAATGGTAAGCATCTCTCACAGGCAACGCTTTTGTGAGCTCGAACGCAAACAACGGAGACCCACATGGCTGGAAGTCTCAGCACTCATCAGTAAATTATGTGTCTGTGTGCAGAGCCACAAGGAAATAAGAAAAACGCTGCCTAAAAGCACAGAGACACAAAGCATGACTATGCAGGCTCACATCCATTTAGTTCCAACCTATCAGCAGGAGGAATGGACAGCAGAAAGATTAACTATACATCGTGGCAAGGTCACACTGGGGAATCACATACACAGGATTTCCAGTCTCAACATTTCTGACCACTAGCTATCACACTGGTCTGTATCTCATTAAAGAAATTTTAAAAATAAAATAAATTGTCACAAAGTTTAACAGCCTCCTGACAGCTCTGTGGTCTCTTTTTTCCCCAATACCATATATAACTCCGAAGGGTAGCCAATGAAAAGAATGGAGTACGCAGAATGACACAGACTTGAAGTATCTTTTTCTGCTATATAAAACAAAATCTTTAAAAATTGGCAGTCCATTTATGATACTTAAAATGAGATAATAAAAATTAAGGTATTTCCCTATGACTTCACTGGTGAATTCCACCAAATATTTAAAGAATTAATGTTAACTCATCCCAAACTTCCAAAATATTGAGGAGGAGGAAACACTTCCAAACTCATGAGACCAAAATTACCATGACACCAAAGTCAGATAAGGACACTACAAGAGAATTATAGACCAATATCCCTGATGAAACGGATGTAAAAGTCATCATCAAAATACTAGCAAGCCAAATTCAACAGCACATTAGAAGGCTCAAAAAACATAATCAAGTAGAATTTATCCCTGCATGTAAATACAATTCAACATATGCATATATGTGATATACCACATTAACAGAATGAAGGGGGAAAAACATACAATCATCCCAACAGATGAAGGAAAAGCATTTGACAAAATTCAACATCACTTCAGGATAAAAAGTTTCAACAGTTCAGGCATAGAAGTATATCTGACAAGCCCTCAGCTAACATCATCTTCAACAGTGAGAAACCAAAAGCTTTTCCTCTAAGATCATGAACAAGACAAAGACGCCCACTCCTACCATCTCTATTCAACACATTACTGGAAATCGCACACAAAGCAATTAGGTAAGAAAAAGAAATAAACAGCATCCAAATCAGAAGGGAAGCAGCTAAATTGGCTCTGCAGATGAAATGATCTTATATACAGAAACCTCTAAAAACTCAACAAAAAAATTGTTAGAACTACACACATAAAACCCAGTTGCTTTTCTATAAACTAACAAAATAAACTATCCAAAATAGAAATTAAGAAGAAAACAGTCCCATTTATAACAGCACTAAAAGGAATAAAATACTTAGGAATAAATGTAAGCAAGGAGGTGAAAGGTTGTACTTGAAGGCTATTAAGTCTTGATGAAAGAAACTGAAGAAACAAATGAATGGAAAACTATCCTATGTTTTGGTAGAATTAATACTGTTAAAATGTCCCATAACTATTCAAAACGATCTACAGATTCAGGGCAATCCCTTTGGAAATTCCAGAATTCTAGGCATTTTTCACAGAAATAGGGGAGAAGAATCCAAAATTCATATGGAACCACAAAGGATTCCAAATAACCAAAGCAATCTTGAGCACAAAAGAACAAAACTGAAGCCATCACATGTCCTGATTTTAAAATATTTTACAAAGCTACAGGAATCAAAACAGTATGATATTTGCATTAAAAGCAGGCCTATAGGCCACTGGAACAAAATAGAGGGCCCAGAAATAAAGCCATGCATGTGTGGTTAATTAATTTATGACAAAGGAGCCAATATACAATGAACAAAGAATAGTCTCTTCAATATATGGTTTGAGGAAAACTAGATACCCACATTCAGAAGAATGAAACTGGAACCTTATCTCATACCATAAATAAAAATCAACTCAAAACTGATTAACAACTTAAACATAAGACCCACAACTGTAAAACTCATAGAAGAAACATAGGGAAAAAAAACTTCTTTACCTTGGTCTGGGCAAGATTTTTTTTGGTCTGACACAGCTAAGATAAGAAAAAATAAATAAGTGGGATTACATCAAACTAAAAAGTTCTGCTTAACAAAGGAAACCATCACTAGAGTAAAAAGATGACCTATGAAGTTTTAGAAAATATTTAAAAATCATTAGCAGAGGTTAATATTCAGAATATGCAAGAAACTCAACTCAATACCAAACAAACAGAAGATAACCAAAATTTAAAATGAGCAAAGCACCTGAATAGTTATTCTCAAAAGAAGACATATATAGGGCCAACATTCATATGAAAAGGGCTTAACATCACTCATTATCTGAGAAATGGACATTAAAATCACAATGAATTATTACCTCACGCCTGTTAGAACGGCTATTATCAAAAAGACAAAAGATAACAAATGTTGGAAAGGATGCAGAGAAAAGTGAACCCTTGCATACCAAGTCAGAATATGTAGAGCCATTATGAAAAACAATGGGGAGATTTCACAACAAATTAAAAATAGAACTACCATATGAGCTAGCAATCCCACTTCTGGTTATACATCTAAAGAAAATGAAATCTGGGCCTTAAAGAGATATGTATACGCCCATGTTCACTGCAGCATTATTCAAAATAGCCAAGATATGGAAATATGGAACACCCTAAGTGTCCATCAACAGATGAATGGATAAAGGAAATTAGGTTTTATATATATGAGAAGGGAATGGCTATCCATGCCAGTATTCTTGCCTGGAGAATTCCATGGACAGAGAAGCCAGAATTGGTATGGGCTTGTCCAGTGGCGCTAGTGGTAAAGAACCCACCAGACAATGCAGAAGACATAAGGGACATGGGTTCAATCACTGAGTCAGGAAGATCCTGTAGAGGAGGGCATGGCAACCCACTCCAGTACTCTTGCCTGGAGAGAATCCTGTGGACAGAGGAGGCTGGTCCATAGGGTTGCAAAGAGTCAGACACAACTGAAGCAATTTAGCATGCCCGAACAGTATTCAGACTTGAAAAAGAAGGCAATTTGGTCTTGAAAAGAAGGCAATTCTACCCGTTGCAGCAACAGGGATGAACTTGGTGGACAGTATATGCTAAACTGGAAAAGCCAGGCACAGAAAGACAAATACAGTATGATCTCACATGGAACCTACACAAGTTAAACCCAGAAGAACAGTGGAATGATGGTTGCCGGAGCAGGGGTGACAAATACGGGGGATGTTGGTCAAAGAGTGAAGTTTCAGTTATACAGTATAATAAGATTGGGATATCTAACATACAACACAGTGACTATGGTTAATAATATTGTATTGTATACTTGAAGTTTGCTAAGAGAGCAGATCTCAAGTATTCACACCGCCATCAAAAAAAAAAAAGAGGTTCCTATGTTAGGTGATATATGGTAATCATTTCACAATGTAGACCTAATATATATCAAAACACCATGTTGTATACCTTAAATATATACAATTCTTATTGGTCAATTATATCTCAGTGAAGTTGGGGGAAAACAAAAAGACAAGGTATTTGCAATAAAAAGCACAGCAAATAAACTTGAAAATTAATAAAAGTGTATGATTCAAAATAATGTAAAATAGTAAAACAGTGATCCATGCAATGTCTCCAGTTCAAGAATTATGCTACTGTCTCTTCAATACAGAAAATTAATCATTTTGTGAAGTATTATAGTGCACTTTATGCCTAAGTCATATTTCTCAGTATCATAAACATCTTTAAAAAGTGTGGATAACCAACAGGGACCTACTCTATAGCAGAAGGAATTCTGCTCAATATTCTGTAACAACCTAACTGGGGAAGGAATTTGAAAAAGAATAGATACATGTATATGTAAAACTGAATCACTTTGTTGTACACCTGAAACTAACACAGGTAAGCAACTATACTCCAACACAAAATTAAAAGTTTAAAAATACGTAATCACCTTTTTAATAAACTTACGAGTAAAATGTTTGTTTTTTCAGCAAGATATTTTAATCCTAGCCTGTCAATCAAAACATACAGTGATTCTGAGAGCCATCGTGAGCCACTGAGCAGTACAAAGACTCTGCAGAACGATGTTTAATGAACACCTGTTTTGTGCCTGAGGCTGGGGTATGTGTAACGCCCCAGGAACTCAAAAAATTGGTAAGTGCATCCTGTATCCACACCTCTTCACACACCCAGTTTTCTCACTCTGCCTTGCAAACAAGCTCCAAATGTGCTTTCACAGATCCCCCCCAGCTGACAGTGGCCTTGTCTGCACTCACCCCTTCCTAGTTAAGGTTTTCCTTCCTACTGGCAGTTAACTCCAGGTATGCCAAGGGAAACAACAGTCCTTATATCCACATTTGATTGCATGTGTCATACTGGATGTATGTATCTACATCTTAAAGTTACACATCAAGTTGTGTCCCTGCAAACAAGGAATGCATGTAAATTTGACAACTCAGAGAACGTGACATCATTTGGGGCCTCTGATTTTGTTAAGACCAGCTTAATTCGCTGGAAGTTTGCATTTCCCAGAATGGAAATCTGGAACGGAAAATGAAAAGATGTTCCAAGGTTATGCTGCAAAACCTCAGAAAGATCTGGGCCAGCGGACAGACAGGTTTCCTGATCTGACAGCTGCTCCTCTATCTGCTGGGACCTGCCATTTCAAAATTCTCATCTGCAGTTGAATGCCTAAGGAGCAGTACAAAATGATAGAATCTAAGTGGAGCGTGTGAAGACAGTGGCTGGCGTCTGACCATGCTTCTGTAAGCTCACCGGGGACCATACATCCTGGTGTGTTCACAGAAGTGCCCTCAGCGTCTAGCACAGCAGTGGACACGGGAATTCTGAGTTGAATGAATGGACCACACAGTCAGGATATTCAAGGAAACAAAGAACATCCGAAGGGGCTTGGGAAATAAAATAATCAAAAAAACACATCAGCAAATGAAAAAAGTATACAAGATCAAGAAGGAAGGTGCCTGCATTTTTTTGTTTTTTGTTTGTTTGTTTGTTTTCTAACTTTCTCAAGTTATTCTAGGTCTTATTTTGTACTTCAGGGCTGTTTGAGTTTGTTTTAAATATAAAAATCAGAATCAACAAAGGTCCATCTCGACTGCTCACTTGGATAGTTGCCAGTGTCTCTCATGCCTCAATTTCTTTACCTGTAAAATGAAGATAATAATTGTATCTACATCACAGAGCTGTTAAAGGTTAAATAAACTGGAGACCAGGGAGCACTATATAAGTGTTATCTATCAAAATAATCAAACATCCATTCATTCATGTATTAGGGAAAAGATAATGAGATGAAAGGAAGGGCACGGGCCGCCGGCAGCATGTCGCTGCTTCCACTAAGCCAGGGCTCAGCAAATACGTTCTGCAAAGGGACAGAGAGTAAATATTTTAGGCTTTCCAGGACATATGGTCTCTGTCACACCTACTCAACTCTGCCACTGCAGCGTGAAAGCCGCCAGAGGCAATACATGAATGAAAAAGCATGGCCGCATTCCAATAAAACTTTATTCGTGTACACTGAAACTTGAATTTCGTACAGTTTTCTCCTACCGCAAAGTATTATTTTCCTTATGATTTTTTTCCAGTCATTTAAAAAAAATGTAAAACACACTCTTAGCTTAAGGGACAAACAAAAGAGGCAGTAGCCCAGATATGGACTTTGGGTCCTCGTTTGCTTACCCCTGTACTAAGCACTAGGCATACACATTTTGCCCAACTACATTTTATAGTCATCTGAACCGGCCACTGGATGATCAAAGTCCCTTGCTGCGGACGACAGACATTTAATCTCTTATTTCCAACCAGCAGAGAGAAAGAGAGATTTGAACCAAGATTTGATGAACTGTCTAACCTACTTAATGAGAACAAGCTTCAACTTATCTATTTTAGTGCTGGTGTTCCTCTTTATAAATCAATTCTTAAAGTACACATTTATAACCATAAACGTCAGGCCTCCACTCTGAGTTTTGGGCTCTTCATTCTGTGCCCCACCACGCACTACATCCAACATGACAAATTTATTTCATTACTCTGGCAGTTAGGAATACTTCTAGCAGTGGGGGGGTGGAAAAAAACAACCCTGGAACATATCTGTTTTCTGTACAAGCTTCCTCATCTTAGATCCTTTTTTTTTTTTATCTTATCAGAAACACTTTTTTAGAAGTTTCCCTGTCAGTCCAGTGTTTGAGACTTTGTGCTTCCCCTGCAGGGGGCGTGAATTCGATAGCTGGTCAAGGAACTGAGATGCCACAAGCCTATAACACAGCCAAAAAATTTTTTTTTAACTCAAGACAAGAGAAATTATTTTATAGTCTTTGAAACAAACTCTTTGCAAAGCAAGAGTAAGAGAACTGGTGAGTCCTCTGCTCTTGGTGAGAAGTCACATTACCCAATCTGAGTGCCCAACTCTCTACATACGGCACTCAGTTCAGTTCAGTTCAGTTCAGTTGCTCCGTCATGTCCGACTCCTTGCGACCCCATGGACTGCAGCACGCCAGGCCTCCCTGTCCATCACCAACTCCTGGAGTTTACTCGAACTCATGTCCACTGAGTCAGTGATGCTATCCAAAGATCTCATCGTCTGTCGTCCTCTTCTCCTCCTGCCCTCAATCTTTCCCAGCATCAGGGTCTTTTCCAGTGAGTCAGTTCTTCGCATCAGGTGGCCAAAGTATTGGAGTTTTAGCTTCAGCATCAGTCCTTCCAATGAATATTCAGGACTGATCTCCTTCAGGATGGACTGATTGGATCTCCTTGCAGTCCAAGGAACTCTCAAGAGTCTTCTCCAACACCACGGTTCAAAAGCATCAATTCTTCAGCACTCAGCTTTCTTTAGTGTCCAACTCTCACATCCATATATGATTACTGGAAAAACCGTAGCTTTGACTAGACAGATCTTTGTTGGCAAAGTAATGTCTCTGCTTTTAATGGACACTATATTTTCCATCTTGATTAAATTACTCAGGATATAAAAGCAAAGCACTGCTTTAATACACTCAAATCTCAGGAGAACAGGACCTCAGGAATCCAACTTGGTTCACTGTCCACACATCTCCGAAGTATTTTGAGAACTTCACTCATTTTGTAAAACCTTTATACTATTATTACCAAAAATGACAAACGCTTCATCATGAGAACTTCACTCTTCTACTTTTTAGAAATACCCCTTCCAATTTAAACTTGACCTTGATTTTGACTATTCCTATGTACTGAAATGAGCTCATCTCATGAGAATCCTCTTCAAAGCAAGAATTAAGAACATGGGAACATCTAGACAATCACAGATGTTGCGAGCATTAAGAATACCATTAAGGAGATTCCAGGAGGTGAATCATTACATTAGCTCAAAGGAAACTGTGATCCCTGGGATCCAATGCCAAGAATTAGTTTTTAGGCAACAACTTCATTACGGTTCCTGAAAAGTAAAAAAAAGACAAAAAACGAAGCAAAAAAACTTCCATCAATGTCTACTGCAATATCTGATCAAGTCGAGAGCTTTCTAAACGACTCTGACAGAACACAATGGCATCCACCTGATAATAGCAGCCTTTGAACTGCATGCTGCCGAATTCCAATGAATTTAAAAGTGGGTGCTTCTTGGTCTACTTTCATTATGTGAAAAGTGATGGCTAACTTTTAGGGGATGACAGAGGGTGAGATGGTTGGATGGCATCACCGACTCGATGGACATGAGTCTGAGTAAGCTCCGGGAGTTGGCGATGGACAGGGAGGCCTGGCGTGCTGCAGTCCATGGGGTCACAAAGAGGTGGACACGACTGAGCGACCGAACTGAACTGAACTTTTCTAAGATCAAAACCAAAGCCCTAAGACTCTGGTAGCAAGAACTCCGGATCCCTTTTTGCAGAATCATCTCCAATACCAGGGCAAAGGGCCAGAAGTGGGTACTCACATCAGAGGGCCTCCTCTGACCCCCAGCAGCAGCCATGGATGGATGCCATCCCCAGCCCTCTCCAGAACACACCCAGGTACCCCGGCCCTAGAGCAAATCCCCTTGGAAGACTTTCTTGGTTCTGTCCCACCCAAGGTGGGGGCAGAGCCTGTGTGTTCTGCAGGGCAGACAGCAGAGCAGGGCATCCACGGGGTTTGCAGAGGGAGCCTGCTTATGTAGGTTGCGGTATCCATGCTCCAAGATGGAGCCGGGGTGGGAAGGTAATGATGAGCCATGGGCTGGAGGCGGGCTGCTCCTCACCTCCAGATTCCTTCTGGTATTTTAAGGAGTCGAATCATTCGAAATCTGAATCCAGTTTTCCCAGATCACTATGAAAGCTTATTTGTCAAGGGAGGAGACTAAAACAACTTTTATTTTATAATTTATTAGCGTGACTTACAACTTTTTATAAATTTCTATACTTAGACATAGGTTATACAAGCCTTCGGAGAAGGCAATGGCAACCCACTCCAGTACTCTTGGCTGGAAAATCCCATGGACGGAGGAGCCTGGTGGGCTGTAGACCATGGGGTCGCTAAGACAGGACTGAGCGACTTCACTTTCACTTTTCACTTTCATGCATTGGAGAAGGAAATGGCAACCCACTCCACTGTTCTTGCCTGGAGAATCCCAGGGACGGCGGAGCCTGGTGGGCTGCCGTCTAGGGGGTCGCACGACTGAAGTGACTTGGCAGCAGCAGCAGCAGCATACAAGCCTTCATGTGTACTCTTGCTATGGACCAGCTCTTCCACAAAAGGGAACAATAGATATTTAAAATTTTTTTAAAGTGGCTAGGCATATAGGCCCATTCACAGAAATCATGAAAAGATCATTTTAAGTTGACTTATGGTATGTTTGCCTTGCTAAAAATGAATAATGAGGGAATCCCCTGGCAGCCCAGTGGTTAGGACTCTATGCTTTCACTGCCAAGGGTCCAGGTTCAACACCTGGCCAGGGAACTAAGATCCCACATCCCACAAGCTGTGTGGTGCCATCAAAACAAGAAAAAAGAATAATGAGGACAGAATAAAAAGAGATGATTTGTGTATACGTACACACACACACACACACACACACACACACACACACACAATGGAATATTACTCTGCCATGAAAAAGAATGAAGTCATGCCACTTGCAGCAACAAGGATAACCTAGAGATTGCCATACTAAGTGAAGTAAGTCAGAGAAAGAAAAATAACATATAATATCACTTAAACATGGACCTAAAGTACAACACAAATCTACCACACAGAAACAGACTCATGGACAGAACAGATTTGTGATTGCCAAGGGGGAGGGCGGTTGGGGGGGGATGGATTGGGAGTTTGGGATTAGCAGTTTTATATATATATATATATATATATATATATATACATATATATATATGTATATATATATATATATACACACACACACACATATTTAGGCTGACCCAGTGGCTCAGCAGCAAAGATTCTACCTGCAATGCAGAAGGCACCGGTTCGAACACTGGGTCGGGAACATCCCCTGGAGGAGGGCATGGCAGCCTACTCCAGTATTCTTGCTTGGAAAATCCCATGGACAGAGGAGCCTGGTGGCCTCATTTAAAAAATTCACAAGAAACCTATGAATGTTCTTTAAAATATATATATATAAAGAGAATAATGAAAAGCAGTAGGATACCTGGATCAACTTATGTCCTCTTCTGGTGCTACTATTCAGGGGGCTACTCCACAAGCCCCCACCTCCCCAGCAGCAACCTCTACTCCTGCCAGAAGACACCCTGGAGAGACAAACGCTCCTACCACCAGGGCAGTGACATCAGGCATTATAAAATATGCACGCACCCAATCTGCTGAATTCCACATGGATGATTCCCCTTCACCAGCACCAAGGGTCATGGCTAACGTATACCCGGATTTTTTACAGGAGAGTTTCAGTACCTGAAGGTAAGTTGCTCAAGGGACTTCCAAATCAGCATTCTGCAAAGCTGACAGTGTTTGTTTGAATGTTGATTATCATAAAAATTCAACTTAAGAAGCAATTTTCATGGAAACTGAGCCAGCATTTAGAATGCCCCTAAATCTTGCCAGTCTTCACCACTATTATAGTATAAAATTACCATGTGTCCTACATTTTCCAAGACAGCTCCAATCTCACATGTTTTACTACGTTAAATTAATAAATGGGCTTGTACTGAATTTTTAAATTTTTCTTCTTTTATATTTTTCAAATAGTATACCATCAAGCACCTCAGAAGAATAAAACTTCCTTAAACATATATCAAGATATGTATATATTACATCCACATAAAAATCTGCTCATGAATGTTTATGGCATCTTTATTCATAATTGCCAAACCCTGGAAGCAACCAAGACATTCTTTACTATGTGACTGGATAAATAAACTAGGGTACACCATACAATAGAATATCATTCAGCGCTAAAAAGAAATGAACTATCAAACCACAAAAAGACACAGAAGAGCCTGAAATGCATAAAGTAAGATGATCAGAAAAGGCTACATACCACACGTCCAATTATATGACATTCTGGAAAAGGCAAAACTACAGAGACAATAAAAAGATCAGAGATGGCCAGAGACTGGGGAGGAGATGGGAAATTAGGTGGAGCACAGAGGACATTTAGGGCAGTGAAACTCACTTGCAGGATACCATAACGCTGGATACAGATCATTACACACTTGTCCAAACTCCCAGAACCTGGAACACAAAGAATGTACAACCATGGACTCCGCGTGATAATGACGTGTTGAAACAGGTTCACAGATTCAGGTTCACAAATGTACCACTCTGGGGTGGGGGATGGAGGGGAGGTGTTGATATGTTGATGATGAAAATGGCTGGGGATTAGGGCAGGGATGAGGGGCAAGAGGTGTGTGGGAACTCTCTGAGCTTTCTGTTCAGTTTTGCTGTGACCCCAAAACCACTGTGAAGAAATGCAGTTCATTCACACACACACACACACACACGAGTCAATTCAGGGCTCACAGTGTCGATGACTTGGCCGCCAGCACTGGGCAATCACCCCTCCACAACCTCACTTTGTAAGCCTTGGGTTTCTTCTTCCACGGTGTGGAGTGATCCCAGTTCTTACCCACCAGCTACAGACCTTATTTCAAAACTAATAAGACTGAGCTGTCTGTCTGGAGACGGCCCTGCTTCTCAAGGGGCTACTTCCAGCGAAGTAACAAATACCCCGACACAGATCACCGCTCACCTCCAGAGCGAAGCTGGTCCCTGGGGCAGGGATGCAGGCGATATGTCGGTAAGAAGGGCTTTTGCAAAAACAGCGGAGAGAGGCAAGGGTTATCCAAACACAGCAAGTCACCCAGTATGCCAAAGAGGCAGAGAGGAGACCCTTCCTTGTATTTGCTAGGACAGGAGAACTGATTCTTCAACCCAACTGAAAAAACAAATGTGATTACATCTCTCTACATAAATGAACTTACCGGGAGGACAAGCGGGTAGTAAAAGGTGGCAGACAGGAGAATAAATATTGACTGAGACATCTATCTTGGGGAGGGGACACGTGTTCCCTTGGCTGTCAGCTGAAAATGTTTGCTATCCGAATTTGAGAGGTTACCAAAAGGACGCGGGATACACAGAATTCATTAACAGCTATCTGTGAGAGGATGTCCTAATTAGAAAAACAACACGCTACATGCCTGCATTAGCTCGCCAGCAAAAGAGGGCCTGGGCAGAGGCGGGGAGCCTTATAAACTGAAGGAAAATTAGACAGACAAGTGGAGTGCAAATAGATGGAGCATTCTCCCCTCTGTATTTAAAATTCAACAGCAATATGCCTTTTTTTTCCCCTCGCTCCTTAACGGCTGCAAAATTGATTGGGATATAGGCTAATAGAGGTCCCCAAGGTGCTAAGGGAAATTAGAGGAAGTCCTATAATTACAGCTAGCAGTTAATTATTATATGATGGGAATTGTAATCAAAGTAACAGATACACTATTATTTTCCATCTTCTCTGCAAAATACGACTAATGAAGTCTCTTTAGAGGAGGAGAGAAGCCAGTTTTGTAGTTTGAGTATGTCGCTGACTGTCGCATGCAAATAAAATCCAAGCAAGAAGCCCCTGCAGGTGGTGGCCCTGTGGCCTCAATCTCTGTTCTCCCACACCTTTCCCACACAAGCTCTTGTTGAGCTTCAACCCACTCCTAGTTCCCTCTGCCATGAATGGAGGTAACTCAGCCCATGCACCACAACTAGAGAAGCCTGCACACTGCAAACAGAAAAAGCCTGTGCACCTCAACAGAGACCAAGACCACCAAAAAGGAAAAAAAGATCGATATGAAAACCAGGCGGGGTCTGTGTTCAATTCAGCTAAAGATAGGTGACGCTAAACGGAAAAGGTAATGAATGGAAACTAGGATTGTTGAGGTATCTTTTATGCACTAGGCAGAGTGTTTGGCTTCTAAGAGATATTATTGGTCAACAAAGCACTATCATGCTTGCTTATAAATGTCATTTAATATGACAAAAACTAAGGCAGGGAGGTTGGCTTGGCCAAAGCCACACAGACAGGACCAAGTTCTTACACAAGTCTTTTTGCATCAAAAAGCACTGTTAAGAGGATGTGGAAGAAAGGGAACCCTCACACACTGTCGATGGGAATGTAAGTTGTAGCCGATGTGGAAAACAGTACAGAGATTCCTCAAAGAAGCAAAAGCAGAACCACCATATAATCCAGCAGTCCCATTCCTAGACATATATCAAAAAAAAAAAAACACGCCCCAAAACACTAATACAAAAACATACATGCACTCCAGTGCTCAGGGCAGTGTTATTTACAACAGCCAAGACACGGGAGCAACCTAAGTGTTCACCAAGGGATGGATAACTAAGAAGACGAGGTAAATATATATGACGGAATATTACTCGGCCCTAAAAAAGAATGAGATCTCACCATCTGCAACAACGTGGGCGGACTGAGGAGTATTATAGTAACTGAAGTAAATCAGACACAGAAAAACAAATACTGGGGGACACCACTGATAGGTTAAACCTAAAAAATACAACACACTAGCAAATGTAACAAAAAGGAAAAAGACTCACAGATGCAGCCAGAGAACAAACTTTGGTGGTTACCGGCGGGACCAGGAAGCAAGGAGGAGCAAGACAGGGATGGGGAATTAGGAGGAACAAGCTATTACGTATAAAATAAGATGTAAGGATATGTTGTACAACACAGGAAATACAGCCAATATTTTATAGTAACTACAAATGGAGTATAAACTTTAAACTTGTGAATCACGATACTGTACACTTGCAACTTACGTAATACTGTACATCAACTACACGTCAACAAAAAATTAAAATAATTTTTAAAGCACTGATAAGGGTCCATGCATTAATTTGCTTTTCTGCTTTTCTTCTCTCTTCCCTTTCCCTTCCCTTTTTTTTCTTTCCTTTGGAAAAAAGAAGTAGAGATCAATATATAAACATCTTTATACCTGCCACCCAAAATGAACACATTACATTTTGTCAGATTTGCTTCAATTAGCCTTTTTTTTCAAACCAGAAATTAAGTCACTCAGTCATGTCCGACTCTTTGCGACCCCATGGACTATACAGTCCATGGAATTCTCCAGGCCAGAATATTGGAGTGGGTAGCCTTTCCCTTCTCCAGCGGGTCTTTCTGACCCAGGAATGGAACTGGGGTCTCCTGCATTGCAGGCGGATTCTTTACCAGCTGAGCTACCAGGGAAGCCCAAAAATTGCCCAGAAAGTTCAATGTCATTTCCTCTAAAATGAACCAGAAATCACATTAACTTATCCTCTCTGTCAACATTTAGACAAAGAAAAGGTCGGCAAAAGGTCTTAGCACTTGTAAAACTATACCAAGGTAAAAATTTAAAGCATTCCTTAGCAGCCATTTGGACTCATTATTCCTACTCTTCAGAACACCGTGTGAACTAGCTGAATACCTTCCGCTCACACTGTAGATTTCAACGTGGGGTCTCGAATGTAAAGTAGTACGATCTCATGGACCAGAGCAGCTTTGGGTTTCCCAGAATGTCCAACATCCCCTGCCAACAGTGAGGTGACAGGACCAAGACTCGATGAAACTTCGTTCAAATTACAATTTATGACTCCTCCGTGGCTGGGCACCAACACTCCACGTTCTAAATCTGTTGAGGGAAGTCTGACCCGTCAAAGGCAGCTCTGTGTAAAACAAACCTCTCCCTACAGAAAGAAACTCTTTCATTCCACTCCGGAAGTCAGAATGTGAAGATGCCGGGGCCGCTTTCTGGCAGGGAGAGTGAAAAACTCTTGGAAGAAAAGGACCCGAGAGGTAGATCAGAAGAGACAGAGGCAACAGGTTTCAACGCTGACATTGAACGGGAACAAAGGGAAGGCAGCCTTCTTTTCCACTGTTGACTTGCAGGGTAAAAACACCAGAAAGTTCCTGACAAACACCTAAGCAAGCTCCTGCGGGTGGGCAGACGGAAACATATCCTGAGCCCCTCCTGCTGCCCTGGGAGAGCACTCACCAATGTCTCTTCTTGCCCCGCCATCCCCACCCCCCACCCAATGCCCCAGAAAGCGGACCCAGGGTCACAGGAAGTGCCCAATCTTTGCAAGCGAATGTCAATCTTCAGGGCAAAGAGAACATCTTTGTTCTTTAAAACCAGGGTGGAAACTGGGTTGAAATGACCATATACATTCACTCATTTGAGCCCACAAAGGAAGCACCTGTTTTCACGACGGCCTGGAAATGTCCTAAACAATCTTACTTTTTAATGCTGTCCTTCTGAATGAGTGACTACTGGGGGAGGTGGGCCTCCGAGAGCCTGGGGCTGCTTTCCCACTCAAGGGGAGTGATTTATGTGACTGGTGGAAATGTGCAGATTCTTTCAATAAACCACCATGTGATTTTCATCCACTAAAAAACAAAAACAAACACAGCCCTGGGAAGAAGCCCACACGCTTCCGATTCCCCCGCACACCCCAGTGCCTAAGCCTGTGGCCAGGCATACGGCTGAGGGGTGGACGTGGCATCGCTGCTAAATTCTTGCTGCGTGTGTGCAAGAGTGCCAAGTTGCTTCAACTCATGTCTGCCTTTTGGCAACCCTGTGGACTGTAGCCTGCCAGGCTCCCATGTCCATGGGATTCTCCAGGCAAGAATACTGGAGTGGGTTGCCATTCCCTTCTCCAGGGGGTCTTCCTGACCCAGGGATCGAACCCGGGTCTTCCGCACTGCAGGCAGATTCTTTACTGCTGAGCCACTGGGGAAGCCCAGATTCCTGCTGAAGCAGCTTCCAAGCAGCATTCACTGTTCCTAGATCTGAAGATTACCTGATATTGCCTCAGTGCAGGAGAAAAGTTGTACCAATTACAATAACCAGCCATTTGGGACAACTCGGTGTGCTGTGAAACTATGGAGCTGATCACTTACCCCATGTCACTGACAAAGAAAAACAGAAATGTAAACATCAGCATCTCTTGTCCCCAACTTCTGTCTCTTCTCAAACCATTAAAGACACTCTGCCAGAAACTGCAAAGAACTAGCAAAGCCAACATTAATTCCACGAGATGGAACTGGATGCTTTCCTCATTAATACCTTCTCACTTCCCCATTAATACTAAGTCTGCTAATAAGTACTTTTTGATGTTGTTGAGTCACTAAGTTGTGTCCGACTCTTTCGCAACACCATGGACTACAGCCCACCAGGTTTCTCTGTCCACAGGATTTCCCAGACTAGAACAATGGAATGGGTTGCCATTTCTTTCTCCAGGGGATCTTCCTGACCCAGGGATTGAACCGGAGTCTACTGCATTGGCAGATGGATTCTTTACCACTGAGCCACCAGGGAAGCCCAATAAAAAAGTACTAACTTTCTATTATCATGGGTCTTTAACATTTTAGACATGACATTGATACCCCCACAGAACAATGAAATTATTTTTTATACTGGCTTAGATAAAAACTGTCTTTAAAATTTCAACCAGCATATCCTTAAATTCTTTGTACAATTTCAAACTACAGTGGATTTAGCGTACATAACAAAATGCTAAACAAAGAATAAATTAAAGTTTAGGTCAACTAGATGAAATCATTGTATCCAATATATTATTGCTTCCAATCCCAAGGCAAAGAAAGGAAATTGCTTCCTCTGGCAGGGAGAATGACTTATTTGGATCCACTGGGGGAAGAAAATATTTCCTTCCATCTAAATCAGCCTGCCTCCAAAAGTTTCTATTTCCCATAACAAAGGTTGCAAAATGTGAAAGTCTTAAAAAATGGAGGACTTTATGTCTTGAGAATATGCTACACAGCCCAAGAGAAGAGTAAAACAGCAATTAAACAGAGGTGTTATCTGAAATTGTCCAAACTTAAATTCACTGGGACATTCAGGGTTATTAAAAGCCATTAAGAAACTTCACTTTTATTTTACAAAAACAAAGTGAGTTACCCCCTGCATAAGTAGGAATGTTCTTTCCTTGGGTCATCAGACAAGATACCTGCTCAGAAAGGTCTCTCACAAATTTTATTTATCCCCTGAACTCAAATAAAGCTCATTTAACTTTTCCCTTGAAATACAGACCTTTCTCAATGCATGCAGACATTTCATTGACTCGTAATGGCTTTTGATTATGTTCTCACATACATATGCATTCAAATACCCTGGTTTTCAAAAGACAGATTAGTCCACCTGCCTGCTACACAGTATTACTTTTAATAAGAATTGGAACTTCTAAATGTTTATAGAATTGGAAAAAAGGTAAGGAAACCACTCTTTTTTGATTTCTAAATTAGAGAAGTGACAGCAGGTACTAAAACATAAGCTCCAGGGAGCAAGACCTCAGTGAATTTCACTCATATATCCTGAGTACCTAAAAGTGAAAGTGAAGTCACTCAGTCATGTCCGACTCTTTGCGACCCCATGGACTGTAGCCTACCAGGCTCTTCAGTCCATGGAAATTTTCCAGGCAAGAGTAGTGGAGTGGGTTGCCATTTTCTCCTCCAGGGGATCTTCCTGACCCAGGGACTGAACCCCGGTCTCCCACATTGCAGGCAGACGCTTTACCGGCTGAGCCACCAGGGAAGCCCACAAGTACCTTTCAAATAATATAATAATACTGGATGATATAAAATTCACTTTAATTCAGTATAATTCTACTTCTGCTTTATTGACTATGCCAAAGCCTTTGGCTGTATGGATCACAACTGACTGTGGAAAATTCTTAAAGTGATGGAAATACCAGACCACCTGACCTGCCTCCTGAGAAATCTGTATGCAGGTGAAGAAGCAACAGTTAGAACCGGACATGGAACAACAGACTGGTTCCAAATTGGGAAAGGAGTGTGTCAAGGCTGTATATTGTCGCCCTGCTTATTTAACTTATATGCAGAGTACATCAAGCAAAATGCCAGGCTGGATGAAGCACAAGCTGGAATTAAGATTGCTGGCAGAAATATCAATAACCTCAGATACATAGACAACACCCTTACTGAAGAAAGCGAGGAAGTCTTGATGATAGGGCGTCTTGATGACAGTGAAAGAAGAGAGTGAAAAAATTGGATTAAAACTCAATATTAAGAAAACTAAGATCATGGCATCCAGTCTCATCACTTCATGGCAAATAGATGGGGAAACAATGGAAACAGTGACAAGCTTTATTTTGGGGGGGTTCCAAAATCACTACAGATGGTGACTGCAGCCATGAAATTAAAAGACACTTGCTCCTTGGAAGAAAAGCTATAAACAACCTAGACACATATTAAGAAGCAGAGACATTACTTTGCCAACAAAGGTCTGTCTAGTCAAAGCTATGGTTTTTCCAGTAGTCATGTATGGATGTGAGAGTTGGACTATAAAGAAAGCTGAGCGCTGAAGAATTGATGCTTTTGAACTGTGGTGCCGGAGAAGACTCTTGAGGGTCCCTTGGATAGCAAGGAGATCCAACCAGTCCATCCTAAAGGAGATCAGTCCTGGGTGTTCATTGGAAGGACTGATGCTGAAGCTGAAACTCCAATAATTTGGCCACCTGATGCAAAGAACTGACTCACTGGAAAAGACTGTGATGCTGGGAAAGATCGAAGGCAGGAGGAGAAGGGGATAACAGAGGATGAGGTGGTTGGATGGCATCACTAACTTGATGGACATGAGTTTGAGTGAACTCCAGGAGTTGGTGATGGACAGGGAGGCCTGGCGTGCTGCGGTTCATGGGGTCACAAAGAGTCGGACATGACTGTGTGACTGAACTAAATTCATTATTGATTTGATACAACATTTCATGACATAAAATTCAATGAGATGTTATGTTAAATAATATATTATTCAATATAGCATCTCATCAAATCCTCTCAACATTAAAAGATGGATGTTTTTCTTACTCCGTTTTACAGATAAAAAAACTGAGCTTCAGAGAACCAGGTTACCAAGGTAATGCAGCTAGTTAGTGGGGAAATGTGGCCTTCAAGTCTTTGCCCACACCTTTTCTCCTTCTTGCCACTCTGTCGCTGTAGCCTTGCCATCCAAAGACTTCAACAAACAACCGAAGTTCTTGGCACTAGAACTGGAATTGCTGAACAATCTGTATGAATTTTTTTTCAAGTCTAAGTTAAGAAAACAAAAAGTAAGGAAGGGCATGTAAAAAGACAAATTCAAATGCATTCATTTCATTCAAAGGCATGAATTAAAATACTTCTTAAGTGAAATATTGATTGGCCAGGTATCCAACTAATCCTGGTTTTAATTAGTGTTATAACCAGCTCTTCATTACCTACAGACAAACTAGCAATTCTGTACCTCTTCCTCAGTCGACTGCCTAGACCTAAAACTTCAACTGGGAAAAGCTGGAGGCTAAGACAAGTCCAAAAAGGTATGGCCTCTACTTTCGTAATGCAACCAAGAGCCAAACAGACACAATGGTGAATTGTTCCTTGACTGGGATATGGTAGCCATGCCAATCACTGCCTCCCACCAACTCTGCCTTCTTGAGAGCCTGCCTGGGCGTGTCTGGGACCACCCAAAGCACTAATGACCCCGGCATCCCAGCAAGAGCCAGGTAGACCAGAGGTGCAAACATGACTCTACATGGCCCAACAGACTCGGACTTAAAAGCCTGGAATTGAGACACTGGGAGATCAAGATGTTATCTAAAAGAAAGCCTGCAAAAGCCCTGAAGGAGAAACATTGTATTAAGTCAAGGCCATGTAAACCTGAGAATGGGAGCAACCAGATCAAGCAAGGCAGTCACTCTGCTAGAGGAGGTAAGAAAAAAAACAGCAGAGCCTCCTAGAGAAAAGCAAAAACTACAGACTACCCGGGCCTCTGAAGAATGTGAGACTAGCATCCCTTCCTGATTTTTCTACCACCTTCCTTGGCTACCCCGTGTCATCTTCTGGTATCTCTTCAGTAACACCATTTTGTATGTTTCTTTTAGAACTTCTTTCCATTTCGTTATAAGCAAATGACCCCCAGGGGCTTCCCTGTTGACTCAGATTGTAAAGACTCCACCCGCAGGAGACCTGGGTTCCATCCCTGGGTCGGGAAGATCCCCTGGAGAAGGGACTAGCAACCCACTCCAGTATTCTTGCCTGGAGAATTCCATGGACAGAGGAGCCTGTCCTCTGGTGGGCTACATTCATGGGGTCACAAAGAGTCGGACATGACTCAGCAACTAACAGTTCTTCTTAAATGACCCACAAGACATAGTACTTTGCGTCACACCTACTGCCCTTTTAGGAAAGGTGACCGAAAACCTTATTTTTCCGTAGGTCTCAAAGAATGCAAGGCTCCACAGCCTTGGAAAAGCCAGAGTTACAGACCCCTGCCAACTCCCTTTAAAAGCCCAACTCCCAAAGGCAGCCGTGAGTCAGAAGAAATTTAAATAATTTCCCCAGGTGTTAACAGTTACGTACAAAAGATGAGTATACTTTTTCAAAAATCTTTATACTATAGGGAAAAAAACAAACAAAACTTTCCACTGCTTTCTTGAAGAAAAAAAAAAAAATCAATGGAGCTCTCAGGCAGTTTTAATGCTGTTCCAAGAGAAGTAAGGCCAGTCTGACTCATGGTGGCCCCAAATTACACAATAATCTATCAAGGCTTTCACCTTATGGGTTTCAAATGTACATACATGCAAACAGATAGATGCCTGGATAAAGAAGTGAGACTAGGATGAGGAATAGTCTGGAAGTTGCGAGAGGCAGAGGAATACAGATCCCCCGTGCTATAAGCACTTTGCTTGATCTAGGGAGGAAAAGTCAAAAAATGTGTGCATTGCTCACTCTGTTTGCGACCCCTTGGACTATAGCCTGCTAGGCTCCTCTGCCCATGGGAGTTTCGAGGCAAGAATATTAGAGTGGGGGGCCCTTTCCTCCTCCAGGGGATCGTCCCGACCCAGGGATCAAACCCGTACCTCTTGCGTCTCCTGCATTTGCAGGCAGATTCTTACCACTGGCGTCACCTGGGAAGCCCCCGTATTAGACAGTCCCTGCCCACAAAGAATTCCTAGTCTAGTTGGAAAGACAGGCACCTCCACAAACAGCTCAGATCCGGGGCAGATAGTGACAGAGGCTAACTGGAAGTCTCAACAAGGCGTGATGAGATCACGGAGGCAGAAGCACTTGATCACAGCCCGCCGGAAGGTCGACATTTAGCCCCAGCCTACTCCTGGGCTGTCATCTGAAAAGTAGATCCACTCTAACAGTTATCATGAAATTGCATCCATGATCTTTGAGTCCCATCAGTCCATACATTTTATCTGATTAACCAATCTCTCCCCAACCTTACCAGAGATAACAACATCTGTTTATCATTCACTCCAGGAGCTCTTCATATGACACAATGACCTTGAACTATACTTTATCTCTAGAAAATATCCTGCCTCTGTAAAGACAGCAAAAAATGAAGCTAATATCCCCCCCAAGAGTTCAAGATCCTAAATGAAAATAACCAAATGACTTGGTTCTTATTCCAACACTCAGCTGCTGGAATTCGCATTCCATTCAACTGTTTGCTGAGTTAACAACACTTTAGGCGAACAGCGTTCAACTAAAAATCATGTGTCTGTAAAATATTTATTACAGTCTTAGTCAGAGGTTCTCCAGCCTAGCAAGAAACAATGGTCAAATTATATACACTAAGTCCCAACAACAACAAGAAAAGCCCGTACACGTAAAAACAGATGAAATCCCAGTATGCTGTGTAGTTTTGCTGATTGCATAGTGCCAAAATCAACTTCCTGCTCTGGAAAACCCACTGTAGTTAAGTGAGACATCACCAATGGGTGATAGGTACACAGGGCCACTCGGTATTATTTTTCAATTTCCTGTGGGTCTGTAACTATATGGATAAAAAGAAACGCCATTTATCACATTAACAGCGAGTTTTGCAGGGCTTTGCCCATATTAACAGTTTCCTTTTCCTCCTGGCTTCCAACACTCTGATATTAAGTCTCAAAACTGGCAGATGCAATTCGGAGAACATGCGGCCCCAGTCCTGGGAGTGGCAGCCAGCAAGGGGAGATCCCACTGGAGTTGATGCTGTCTTCAAGAAATCCAAGAAAGTTAATTTCCTCAGCCTAATCCCACCATGGACTAGTTCCCTACTGACCTCCTGGCTTTGCTCTGTCACAAACATCCCCCGCCCCAGACTACTCTCCCCAACACACACACACACACACACACACACACACACACACAATAGAGGGACAATTAAAAAATGATTAAGAAAAGCAAAACCAGCAGCATCTCTCACCCATAAAACTGACCTCCATCCTCCCAAGACTGAACCTGAATGAGTCTCAACTAGTTTGGCTCTAAGAGTCTAAAGAACTGAGTCTGATGAAATTCAAAACACAAGAAGCCTTCAAAGAACCTGTCATCCTAAACTCTTCTCCAAGGTATATACAAGCACCCCCTGGAGACCACTGCCTTAGCAGCTATTTATATAGCTCATTCTCCACCTCCAGCCCACCTCAAAGTGTCAGGTAACACAAATTGAGCTCCCTGGCTTAGGACTTAGAGTCTTGCATGAAAAGTTTATGGCCTCTGATATTGGCATTCTTGAGCAGTTTCCAAGACAAAATACAGGCATCTCTATAGTAAAGCAGATGGTAAAGAACTCACCTGCCAATGCAGGAGGCATAAGAGATGCGGGTTTTATCCAGGAGTTGGGGAGATTCCCTGGAGGAGGGCATGGCAACTCACCCCAGTACTCTTGCCTGGAGAATCCCATGGACAGAGGGGCCCGGCGGGCTACAGTCCACCGGTTCGCAATGAGTCGGACATGACTGAAGTGACTCGGCACGCACGTGATATAATCGATTAGATTTGTGAGAACCTTATTTCTGGGTCTTCAATGCAACAATTAAGAACAAAGAACTGGATGTTGAAGATCCCTGTAGCATCTCCCTGGATGCATGTCCTACCATTTACCACCCAAATAACCTCCGGCAAGTTACTTAAATTTTCTGTGGCAGGTTCCATCTGGAAAATGAAAATAGTAATAGGATTAGAATCCTGCCACACAAGATTCTCTTGAGGATTCAAATCAGTTAATACATGTCAAGGGTTCAGAACAGTGCCTGCCATATAGCAAGTACCCTTCCAGGGTGAGCTACTATTATTATTCTTGTCATTGTTGCTGCTGCAATGATTTTATACTGAGCGCCTATGTCCCAAAGGTATGAATCTAAGATAAAAAGAAGGTGCTACTATTATTCTGCAAGGATCATATATTACCAAATATGAGGACATAGAAGGATGAGACCTTGCAGGTGTTCCCAGTTCAAAGAAACACCTTTCTTAGCTTTTAGGCTGAGTGCTACACACAGAACCCATGAGTCACAGATGATGAAGGCCCAAGATTGAGAAATTGAAAGCTCCGGACAAGCCCCAAAAGGCAGACTTGTGAAAATCATGGGGATATGTACCACCCTGTCCTTCCTGTGTTCACCTTTCACCTTAAAATCAACAAACTTCCCCAAATGGTGCACAGTCTCTCATAAAACCTGGGCTGTCAGACAAGTTTTTCAAGTTCTGCAGATAATTTTTTTAAAACACACCCCTAAAACACTGAAAGACCTAGTCATGCTTTTTCCAACTTGGCCCTTTTCCACTGAGGACACATTTGTGGTCCCCCACCATCAGCTCCCCTGTGATGGAGAGAGATTCCTCATAAAGGAAGGTCTCACATGGGGCAGAGTTCTGCCCCATACAGACAGGGTGTGCACGACACAATTCTGAGAAGCAGGGATCCCCAGGGTTTCGGACACATTGCAAATCACATAAAGGAAGGCTGATGTATGATTTTCAAGCCGATCTTATGAAAAGAACAATTACAAATCCCTAAGTGTGCGAAGACAAAATTATAAATCCTGCTAAAATCCCTAGGGCTGTCTCATATTATTTATTATGATTCTTCCTGGCACCTCTAAAGTGGGCTCACAGAGTCCCTGATTAATTTACACAGCATCAGTGGGGTTCACAGATGGTGAGACCCACACATGAAAAGACTGGGAGCCTTGGCCGAAACCCTAACAACGTGTAAATAAACACAGCTTGGAAGGACCCAGAATGTTACTCAGTCACAAGCTGTAATGCTACCACTAGGGCTGAGGCAGGACGAAGCGAATACCCAGGGTAAAATCAAAAGTCAACGGACTGAGTCATGAAGAAGCAGGCTCCAATTCTAAGGTCAAGGTTTTCAATGCCTTCCCTTTCAAGGGAGTCACCTGCACTCAAATTAATTCTCATAAGGGCTTATAAGGACTCAATGGGTGACAGATCCATCTAATGTAAACAAAGAAGGAATTAAGAGATCGTCTCAAAGTTGCACATTTCCTTTTCGAAAGGCTTCTGGCAGTTTTGATATGTCTCTCCGTTAAAGAAAGTAGATCCTAATTTAGGGCACACCACATCAGTTCTTTTAAGATCTAGAGTTTCCATTGAAAGTGAGGATCATTTTAACAGTGCTAACTGAACAAATAAGAATAGAGAATGATTACTACCCTATAATATGCCAAACTTTAACAAAATATAATTTTTAGTACCTGCAGCAAAAATTTCTTGTTAACTTTTATATGATCTTGAGGCTTAGATTTTATATCTCATGGTGATACAGAGTTGCAGAATTTGCTTCTAATGAAAACTGATTTTAACATCTGGTACTCAGCCAAAATGTATATTAGATTCATTTCCAAGATTATACAGAAAACTTGCAGCATGGTGAACCTACATGAAGTACAAAGGAAATGTAACTGGGTCATGTGAAGGATGCAATTTTACTGAATTCCCAATAAATAATCCTCAGTTCAGGAGAAGAAAAGGAAAAAAAAGGCCTAGAGTTTATTCCAGATCAACCCAGGATATTTTTGAAGCATACAGCTACACTGTTTTTTATGTATTTGATGGTTTAGCACTTTTTTTATTTATATTTTAGATGTTTTTACACTTGTGTACAAATCTTATACCAAGTGTGTTACATTCAAAATTTTAAAAAAAGAAATGAGAGTCTGTCAACTGAAAATGTAGTCCCACTGACATCCAATGGTCTTCCTGATATTGAGATGACAAACCCAGACAGTGAAAGAAGGGAGCCATTCAGACCCTAGAATTACCTTCTTTTTACAAATAAAAGTTCAAATGAGGCACTCTCTTTACTGAGTCAGCTAAAAGGATTCAAAATTAGAAAGAGCCAAAACTCAGTTTTGAAACACTCTTCCTGTTTATAGTGAATAAATTCCCCAAATGCAGAGAGGAATTAGATTTTAATGAAAGTCTCTACTAGCATGTTCTTGCTCAATAGCATTTTGGCAAAACTAGCTTAACTCTTCCTAGAGTTCAGTCCTGACACAGTGATCAACCAGATGGGGACAAGCTACTGTTCTTAAGATACAATCAGCTTTATTTCCCATCTTATAATCATATCTTATTTTAGTTCTATTGTGTGGACACTAACAGAATTCAATGGGAACAACTGAAACAGTGACAGACTTTATTTTTCTGGGCTCCAAAATCACTGCAGATGGTGACTACAGCCATGAAATTAAAAGACGCTTACTCCTTGGAAGGAAAGTTATGACCAACCTAGATAGCATATTAAAAAACAGAGACATTACTTTGCCAACAAAGGTCCATCTGGTCAAGGGTATGGTTTCTCCAGTATTCATGTATGGATATGAGAGTTGTATCATAAAGAAAGCTGAGTGCCGAAGAACTGATGCTTTTGAACTGTGGTGTTGGAGAAGTCTCAAGAGTCCTTTAGACTCCAAGGAGATCCAACCAGTCCATCCTAAAGGATGGGTGTTCATTGGAAGGACTGATGTTAAAGCTGAAACCAACACTTTGGCCACCTGATGCGAAGAACTGACTCATTGGAAAAGACCCTGATGTTAGGAAAGAATGAAGACAGGAGGAAAAGGGGATGACAAAGGGTAATAAGATTGGATGGCATCACCAACTCGATGGACATGAGTTTGAGTAAGTTCCGGGAGATGCTGATGGACAGGGAGGCCTGGCGTGCTGCAGTCCACGGGGCCGCAAAGAGTCAGACACGACTGGGCGACTGAACTGAACTAAACAGATTCCAACATGTCTTCTACACTTAAACCAGCAGTTCTCCAAGTGTGGTTCCCAGAACCACAGCAGCAGTATCACCTGGGAATATGTTCTTTTTCTTTTTTTTTTTTTAAGGAAAGGGATCTATTTTTTCTTACTATAATTTTATTTATTTATTTATTTCTGGCTGTGCTTGGTCTTCATTGCTACACTGACTTTTCTCTAGCTGCAGCGGGCTGGGGCTATTATTCTCTAGGTGCAAGGGCGTCTCACCACAGTGGATTCTCTTGTTTCAGAGCACAGGCTCTAGGGCACGTGAGCTTCAGTAGTTGCAGCTCCTCGACTCTATAGCACAGGCTCAGTAGCCGTGGCGCAAGGGCGTAGCTGCCCCGAGGCATGTGGGATCTTCCCAAATCAGGGATTGAACTCCCGTCTCTTTCAATGGCAGGCGGAGTCTTTACCACCAAGCCACCAGGGAAGTCCTGGAAACTTGTTAAAAATGGAAATTCTTGAGCCTCCACTGGAAACCAGTTGCTGTTTTTCAGTCACTCTGTTGTGTCCGACTCTGCGACCCCATGGACTGCAGCACTCCAGGCCTCCCTGTCCATCACCATCTCCCGGAGCTTACTCAAACTCACATCCATCAGGTCGGTGATGCCATCCAGCCATCTCATCCTCTGTCGTCCCCTTCTCCTCCTGTCTTCAATCTTTCCCAGCATCAGGGTCTTTTCTAATGAGTTGGAAAAGAGTTTGGCCACATCAGGTGGCCAAAGTATTGGAGCTTCAGCTTCAGTATCAGTCCTTCTAATGAATATTCAGGACTGATTTCCTTTAGGATTGACTGGTTTGATCAATTCTTCAGCACTCAGCCTTCTCTATGGTCCAACTCTCACATCCATACATGACTACTGGAAAAGCCATAGCTTTGACTAGACGGACCTTTGTCAGCAAAGTAATGTTTCTGCTTTTCAATACACTGTCTAGGTTGGTCATAGCTTTTCTTCCAAAGAGCAAGCGTCTTTTCATTTCATGGCTGCAGTCACCATCTGCAGTAATTTTGGAGCCCAAAAAATAAAGTCTCTCACTGTTTCCATTGTTTCCCCTTCTATTTGCCATGAAGTGATGGGACCAGATGCCATGATCTTAGTTTTCTGAATGTTCAGTTTTAAGCTAGCTTTTTCGCTCTCCTCTTTCACCTTCAAGAGGCTCTTGAGTTCTTTGTTTTCTGCCATAAGGGTGGTTGACTGGAGAAGGGAATGGCAAACCACTTCAGCATTCTTGCCTTGAGAACCCCATGAACAGTATGAAAAGACAAAAAGATAGGACACTGAAAGATGGACTCTCCAGGTCAGTAGATGCCCAATATGCTACTGGAGAAGAGAGGAGAAATGACTCCAGAAGGAATGAAGAGGCTTAGCCAAAGTGAAAACAATGCCCAGGTGTGGATGCGTCTGGTGGTGAAAGTCCGATGCTGTAAAGAACAATATTGCACAAGAACCTGGAATGTTAGGTCCATGAATCAAGGTAAATTGGAAGCAGTCAAACAGGAGATGGCAAGAGGGAACATCGACATTTTAGGAATCAGTGAACTAAAATGGACTGGAATGGGAGAATTTAATTCAGATGACCATTATATCTACTATTGTGGGCAAGAATCCCTTAGAAGAAATGGAGTAGTCCTCATAGTCAACAAAAGAGTCCAAAATGCAGTACTTGGATGCAATCTCAAAAATGACAGAATGATTTCTGTTCATTTCCAAGGTAAACCATTCACTATCACAGTAAGCCAGGTCTATGCCCCAACCAGTAATGCCGAAGAAGATGAAGTTGAATGGTCCTATGAAGATCTATAAGACCTTCTAGAACCAACACCAAAAAATGATGTCCTTCTCATCATAAGGGACTGGAATGCAAAAGTAGGAAGTCAAGGAGTAACAGGCAAGTTTGGCCTTGGAGTACAAAATGAAGCAGGGCAAAGGCTAACAGAGTTCTGCTAAGAGAACACACTGGTCACAGCAAACACTGAAAACCTACTGAATCAGAAACTCGAGGAGCGGGGCGGTCTTGGGTTTAACAAGGTGATGCTGACGCATGCTCAAGTTCAAGTACCACTGCTTCAGGCCATGTAAACCCCCTGTATGTGTCACTCAAACAGCCCCCAGGTTTCACCAGGGTGGTGGTCCTAAGGATGTCTCAGACACATCGCTACCCCACTCACCCATGTCCACCACCCTCCTTGCAAATGGCAAAAACTCAGACTTTCTCCTTGCTTAGGTCTCTCTGGAAATCTCGAAATTGGTTGCCTCTCACAGGCCACCTCTGCTCCAGCTGCTACTCCACATCTCTGTGGGATGACGGAGGTCCCATGGGCCATCATCACTCTGCACTGACTCTGTATGGCAGTCAGATACTGAGCACGATGGTCCTCTACCCGTAGGCCACCATCACACCCCACTCTGAGCTCAAAAGTCCTTTTTTTGAGTGTGCTAAGTTGCTCAGTCGTGTCTGACCCTTGGCAGCTCCCTGGACCATAGCTGGACATGCTCCTCTATCCATGGAGTCTCCAAGCGAGAAGACTAGAGTGGGTTGCCATGCCCTCCTCCAGGGGATCTTCCTGACCCAGGGATCGAACCCTCATCTCTCATGTCTCCCTCATTGGCAGGCACATTCTGGAACTGCTAACTCCATCCTGCAGTCACACCTCTGTCCCTCTCCATCTCTGAGAGCCTCGCTGCTGTCTCTGGGCCAGAGGAGACAGCTACCCTCCCCAGGCCTCCTTCTCCAGTGGGGGCGCCCGGCTAGCTTCCTTCGAAAATAATAAGCCAAGTCCCAGAAGCCAAGAGGGCCAGCTGGGGGAAGGTGAAGAGGTAGGAAGATTTTTCTTTTTTTTTAAAGCAGGATTAACAAAGGCTAGTGATTCCTATGAGACAAAAGAGGAGATCCAGGTTTTCTCCAGCACTACACAAGCACGAGAAATGAGGAACATCCTGTCCTGGGAATTGACTGAAGCAGAGTCTTCAGAGTCAACAGAAAGGAACACCGAGGGTGTAGGCGTGAATATGTGTACGCAGGGGAGACAGAGAGAAAAACTGAAACAGAGAGAGAGAGGAGATGGGGTGGGGGCTCTTCCCCGGTGGTCCAGTGGCTAGGACTCAGAGCTCCCAATGCAGGGGGCTCAGGTTCGATCCCCGGGCAACTAGATACCGTATATTTGCAAGGAAGATGGAAGATCACGCTGTGACTAAGACCCGGAGCAGCCAAACAAATAAATAATCTTTAAGTGCAAAAATAAATAAATAAAATAAATGTTTCCTCTTTGGAGAAAAGAAAAGAAAGAAACAGAGGTAGTCACATGAGATTCCCCTGTCACTGGCAGGCAGAAAAGCTACCAGATGGTCTCCTGTGTCTGATGGTAGCTTACACAAAAAGCATGAAAGCAGCAGGCGCAGAAAACAGTAAGAATCATCTCACCCCTGAGAGATGGTACCAAGATCCCCCGAAAAACTTTAAGCCGCAAACAAAAACAAAACCAGGTAAGTATACGGCTCTCAAAACGAGTGTGCTCTGGACACACAGCGGGGGCAGTCCTACAGCCTGGGGGCTCTTTCAAACCATTTCCTGCCTCGGCAACATAGTGATGCCTCCCAACTGCAAAAGCTCCTCCCACCCCATAATGTCAAATATCCTCAAGAGGAAAACAGCATCCCACCGAAAATGAAAACTCTAAGTAATCTAAGAGCTAGGAGGAGAGGACACCTGTGAAGGACAGGGAGGCCTGGCATGCTGCAGTTCGTGGGGTTGCAGAGTCGACACGACTCAGCGACTGAACACAACAACGAGAGCAGACGGGCAAGGGGGAACTCTGAGCTCAACCGAAAATAATAAAAAGCAGCAAATACAAAAAACGAGAGATTTTAAATACAGGGGGATGTCTTACATTTTTCTGTCTAGATAAAGGTGGATAAAGAACAAAGATCAGCAACTTTCTATAAGACAACAGGATGGAAGTCTTTCAAGCTCTCGGGCCCATTTCTTCCATCAATTCTGCCATATAAAGTGCACATGCAGTCACAGAAACAAAGAAATGGGCATGGCCATGTTGTGATAAATTTAATTTACAAAAACATGTAGTAGGTCAGATTTGGTCTGCCAAGTTCTGGGTATCAAGTGTATGTATGTACGCATGGAATGCAGAATTGGGCAGCATTAAAAAGTATGTTTCATCTGCCCCTTTTAAAAAACAAGATGATGATCAAGACCATAATATTCCTTCCTCAGATATTCCTGTGTTTGGCTGGTACGACTTGCCCTCATACACTAATCCATGCCCTTCATTTGCACACTCATCATTCTCCCTCGCATCAAGCCCTCATCCCTGTGCCCCTGAGAAAAGTGTGTGTGTGTTCAGTCATGTCCAACTCTTGTGACCCCCATGAACTGTAGCCCACCAGTTTCCCCTGTCCATGGGATTCTCCAGGCAAGAATACTGGAGTGGGTTGCCATTTCCTCCTCCAAGGGATCTTCCCCACCCAGGGATCAAACCTGTGTTTCCTACGTCTCCTGATTGCAGGCGGCCCTTGAGAAAGGGATATTATAAAACAGATTATCGTCCTGCTTCTTCAAAATAAGCTGATGAAATGTACTGTTTAGAGCTGACAAGTCCCCTCATCACATGTGCTTACACTTGATGCCAGGTCCAAAGCTCGTTTTTAGGGAAGGCATGGGCAAGAACCAACAGACCAGGCACCATCTCCCTCCACAAGGTTCCCACCTCTAAATGCAGTGGCAACTGAATCCCAAAGTCATGAGCGTGATTCGGCCGCCCCCCCCCTCCCCCCGCAACACCAGCTGCAGTTACGTCACCTGCCTAAGGTCAACATCTGGAAATCCGCAGAAGGACCCTGGTGGGATGGATGGAAGTAGGGCTCAGAGAGCCCTCTTCCAAGTTCACGGGGACTGCAAACAAGACACTGGACAGATGGCAAGGACTAAAACAAGAGCTCTGATCTGCCTCCTCACCTCCACCCTTCAACCCACATCAGCTACCTCCTCTCCAGAGCAAAGGTCTCAGCAGCCCACACACAAGAGAGAAAATCCGTGAGCCGCAAAGAAAAACCTCTGACAAGCCTCAAAAAAGGCCAGGATTCATTTGCTTGGTAACATTAGGAGGTGCGATCTGAGAATCCCAAGGTTCAGGCTCCCTTCTTCATATGGATTTCCTTAGCAGCCAGGGGAGCCGCTGAGTGTCCATAAGAAAAGCATAGATCGACTGCCGATGTACACATGTTTGGCTCAGATGGTTTTCATCAGACTTAAAAGAGAAGCTGTCCTTTTTCTTCTCAAATCCAACAGTGAAGAAGCCCAAGGGACATGAAAAGGTCTCAGAATGAATCACCCACACATGGGAAACGCTTCCTAACAGGACCAATTATGGGTGGACAGAGGTGGGGAGAAACAGTTCTTCCTATGTGTCCAGAAGAAGCATCTTCGGAACATACAGCCTAAAAGAGCAGCCCAGGTCAGCCGGGGGCCCTCCCCCACCTCCTCCTTGTCTCTTGTCCAACTTGATGACTTCCAGAACTAGGATATAAAATGTCTCTGCAGCAGGAAGCGATACCACGCAGAACAATACGAGCCTCCGAAGGACAGGTGTCCTCACAGTTGGACCTGAACCACAGAAAAGAGAAATTCTCTCTTCTCTTGCCACCAGCGCAGATGGATGGGATCCGAGGATCATTTCCTCAGCAGGCAAAAGCCCAGGGAAGAGGAACTGGGAAAGGTCACGTCCAAACAAATCTATCAACCGGACTGAGAGGGCCCCGGAATGTGCAAGTGGACACGCACATCGCCTGCGAAAGGAGGAGGAGAGCGAACCCTGATGGGCAGGGGCCATCTTCTCTGGGGAGCCTTCCTGCACGGGGCCCCGGGAAAGCCCGACACGGTCAGCTGGTTCGACAGACAGCTCCCTGAAGGCAGGAATAAGCGAGAAGAGGTGTAGCCCCAGCGAGACGGGGAATATCCTGGGTGACTCTGCCAGCCACGAGTGACTCCCTCCACCCGAGAAACTAAAACTCTTGCGAAATTAACACATGATACAAAAGACAGGGGAGAGATGCGGTGTTACAAGGTCTTTCTGACCCTTCGGTCCCCAAAGAAAGAAAGAGAATCCTGTTTCATCAAAGACACCTTTTTGTAACACGCTTATAAATAAGCGCAAGGCGGGGGAACTGTTAGCAGAGCTTGCTAGAATTTACAGTAATAGTACAGGTACTGATTATCTTATTAACAACATCAGTAATAATATTTGTGATTGTCACTGAAGCATGTGTTCCTCCCAGAGATGAAAACTCACTCACTCACGGTTAAGCAAATCCATTGAGTTAGTTAACAAATAACTTTCGAAGTACACTGGTAGATGCCGGGGGCTCGGGAGGCAGGCGGGGGGTTGCGGGGGGGGGCGGGGGGCAATGAGGAGTGAAGATGGGGAGTTAGTGTTTAACGGGGACAGAGTTTCAGTTTCGGAACATGGAAAATTCGGGAGATGGATGATGGTGAAAGTTGCACAACGATGCAGATGTACTTAGTACCGCTAAACTACAATTAAATATGGTTAAAATAGTATGTGTTTTATTATGTGACTCCCACCACAATAAAAAAAATATTTTAAAATCACTTACTGCAATCATATCCATTGAAGATACTTTCTCAAAGTCCACACACCTATGTGTAAAAATTGGAATTTATCCTGGTCGGTACCCCTGCACCCGCCCCGCTGCAGAGATCTCGTGAGGAGCTGCCCCCCTCACATCCAGATTTTAAGTTATGACACCCCACCCCCCTGTCAACCTGCTCACCCTCAGTCTGTGGCCCAACAAACCCCCTCCCCCACACCAGCCCTGGGGTTTTCCTTTCCTGCCCTTACCCACAAGTGAGATGAAGAGGAGCTGTGTGACCCTGGGCCAGTGGCTTCTCCTTTGCGAGCCTCGGTTTTCTCATCTGCACAGTGCAGGTAGTGGCGGTGTGAGGGTCAAGGATGATTGCGGAACAGGGCAGGCCGGGACTCGGCCCCAGTCACAAGGTTCCAGTTCTGATCCTGAAAATCACACACCCACCCACATATGACAGGACTTCCCTGTAGCTCAGATGGTAAAGAATCTGCCTGCAACACAGAAGATCCAGGTTCCATCCCTAGGTCGGGAAGATCCTCTGGAGAATGGCATGGCAATCCACAGCAGTACCCTTGCCTGGAGAATCCCATGGACGGAGGACCCTGGCAGGCTACAGTCCGTGGGGTCACAAAGAGTCGGACACAACTGAGTCACTAACACTACCCCTGTGTTTTACTGAGCTCCAAGCCACTGCTTACTCCCAGCGATGAGTAAAAGTCACTCAGTCATGTCCGACTCTTTGGGAGCCCATGGACTGTCCATGGAATTCTCCAGGCCAGAATACTGCAGTGGGTAGCCATTCCCTTCTCTAGGGCATCTTCCCAACCCAGGGATCAAACCTGGGTCTCCCGCACTGCACACTGATTCTTTACCAGCTGAGCCACGAGGGAAGCCCAAGAACACTGGAGTGGATAGCCTATCTCTTCTCCAGCGGATCTTCCCAACCCAGGAATGGAGCCAGTCTCCTGCATTGCAAACGGATTCTTTACCAACTGAGCGATGAGGGAAGCCCTCACCATCTTTAAAAGGCCTCCACAACCCCACGCCCCTGTGAAGTTTCCCTCTCCCCCTCCACATTGGCCCCCACAAACCCCGTCCACCAACCCCACAGGACAAGTCCCCCCTCCGATGAGGCCTGCAGCTCACGTTCCATCACTGCCCCGGCGCTGCCCCCCCAGCCCTACACGCCTTCCCCTGCTCCCCAAGCCCCCCACCCTTGCTCATCTTCTACTCACCCCACAGGATCCACATCAGGGCTGTGCCTTCCACAAAAGGACCTTTAGTCCCAGACAAAAGGGGGCCCCTGCTCAGAGCTTCTGCCCCACTTTGGTTGCACTTTGACACAGACTAATTATGTTAATAACTGATCATCACGTCCATCTTCTTGGCAAATTATGAAGTCCTTGACGCAGGGATCACGCCCAGGAGGCACAGCACCCACTCTGCTGCTTCACACACGGTAAATGAGCAACGGACACAGGCCAAAATCGGAAATGCAATTAAAACACTGGGGAAGGGACGTCCCTGGCAGTCCAGTGGTTACGACTCCACGCTCACAATGCATGGGACACAGATTTGATCCCCGGCTGGAGAACTAAGATTCCACATGCTGCACAGCACAATCAAAAAAAAACATTTCAAAAAAAAATTTTTTTTAGAACACTGGGAAGAACAGGGAGTCTAAATGCACCCTCCACTTCACCTTGGAACCTGATCAGACCCACTGTAAACAGCTGCTTGGAGCAGTAAGGATTTTTTCTTAGCCATCCGCCAGCCCCTGGGATTCATAAAGAACTGCTCTCATTCAATTTGACACCTGGACTCCTGAACCAAAGAGTACAGACCTTCTGTGGGTTTGCGAGGCTTAGAGATTTTCCATAAAGCCGAGATAAACTCAGGGATTTATTTAATACGTGTCTCACCACCATCCATCACTAATTAGTTAAATTCCTACAAGCGGACGTAACAGCCTGAGTGAGTCTCACAGCTGAAACTGGAGGGATCTCCGAATACTACTGGACCTTGGGAGACTATTTTGGGGACAGCTGGTAGTGGCCTCCAAAGCGAAACATTAAACATTAAATATGACCCAAGCAAAGGCCCTGATCTGGGGCTGAATCGCCACAACAGATTGAAATTGTGGAATGGACTGAAACCCAAGAATGAAACAGGAACGGTCCCTAAAAGAGACTCTGCCAAAAAATGCAAGAAGGCCTTCTGCCATCAAGGAGGCCGGGAACAGGCGCATCCGTGCTAGAACCCATGCAGGTCGGTCAACCTCCAGTCCCCATGGACAGTGTAGACACTGCCAACACTCTCAGCCACGCTCTACCTACAGAGTCAGGGATGCGGGGGACACATTCACGATGGTTTTCAATGGGCTCACCTGGGATAAGAGTCTCACTGAAAAGGAGATGCCATAAACCCACATCTGCAGGGCTGGAGGGCACCCCATGTGGTTCCTAGGGGACGAGGGCTCCAAGCAGAGAGAACAGCCAGGATGACGGCTTTGAGGCAGGGGTCTGCCTGGCATGTCTGAGCCATAGCCGGAGTGCAGGAAGCGAATGGAGAACCACGGAGGGAGAGGGTAGCTCCTGCCAGGCCCTGAAACTACTGAAAACACTTTGGTTTTGATGCCTTGCAGGTGGCGGGGTGGGGGTGCTGAAAAGCACAGGAAGGTTTTGAGCAGAGCATCTGACCTAAAAGCTCCCCTGTGGATACTATGTGGGGGCAGATCTTGGTGGCTCAGTGGTAAAGAATCCACCTGCAATGCAGGAGACAGAGGAGACGCAGGTTCTATTCCTGGGTAGGGAAGATCCCTCGGAGAAGGAAATGGCAACCCACTCCAGTGTTCTTGCCTGGAGAATCCCCTGGACAGAGGAGGCAGGCGGGCTACAGTCCCAAGGATCATCCTAGGGTCACTAAGCGTCAGACACGACTGAGCACGCACGCTAAGGTGGGAGGGCAGAGAGGCCAGTTCTAGAAAAGACTCCACAGCATCCTTGCATGGACCACACAGCTGTCATCTTGGGGTGAGGAGTTTTGCACCAGCTACCAACATAAATTTAGGAACAGCCAGGGGTGTCCCCCTCACCCACCCCAGCGGCTCCAGACAGAAGCACCAGAGCGGCCCTGGCAGGGGAGAGCGCGGGACTGTGGATGAAAGGAGAGGTCCCCGCAGCCCTTTCGGCATCATACGGCAGCTCCGAGCCGAAAGGCGGGCAGTGAACTCCATGCAGCTTTAAACCCGGGCAGTGAGAGAGGTCACCCCAAATGAAAGGAAACCGACACCTACCTTTTTATGGGCGCTCCCCTGGAAATATGGAGAACACAGGCCGCCAGAGAAGAAGGCAGCCGCCAGGCCAGCAGCGTCAGAACTCAGCTCAAAGAGCAGCCACTCGGAGACAGCTGTGCGGCGAGGCCTCTTAGAACTGGCGCTTCTTTGCCTGCAGCTGAACAAAAGAAGGGGGTCAAGGTTACACACTCAGGTGGCTCTGAAGTCCAGCGGTCTCCCAGGCCTCCCGCCTCTCCACGGACTCACGGCTGAAAGTACAAGCGAAGCACTCTCTGCGCCCCCTCCCTTGGTCTCCCCCAGACTCGGCTGGTACCCACGGCATTCCCGCCAGGACTTCCCCTCACCCTGCAACCAGCTCAGCCCCACTCACGTCGGAGGCCTCCAGCAAGTCACTGAACACCTCTGGCCCTCCTTCCTCCCCTCTATGAGAGTTCAGTTCAGTCAGTTCAGTCACTCAGTAGTGTCCAACTCTTTGCGATCCCAGGGACTGCAGCACGCCAGGTTTCCGCGTCCATCACCAACTCTCGGAGCTTGCTGAAACTCATGTCTTCAAGTTGGTGATGCCATCCAACCATTTCATCCTCTGTCGTCCCCTTCTCCTGCTGCCCTCAATCTTCCCCAGCATCAGGGTCTTTCCCAACGAGTCAGTTCTTCACATTAGGTGGCCAAAGTATTGGAGTTTCAGTTTCAGCATCAGTCCTTCCAATGAACACTCAGGACTGATCTCCTTTAGGATGGACTGGTTGGATCTCCTTGCAGTCCAAGGGACTCTCAAGAGTCCTCTCCAACACCACAGTTCAAAAGCATCAATTCCTCAGCGCTCAGGTTTCCTTATAATCCAACTCTCATATCCATACATGACTACTGGAAAAACCACAGTTTTGACTAGATGGACCTTAAGTAAGATCACTCATATAAAGAGCGGACTCATTGGAAAAGACCCTGGTGCTGGGAAAGGTTGAGAGCAGAAGAACAAGAGGGAGACAGAGGACGAGATGGCTGGATGGAATCACAGATGAAAGGACATGAACTTGGTCAAACTCCGGGAGATGGTATGAGGGAGAGAGAAGGCTGGCATGGGGCAGTACATCGGGTCGCGAGGAGTCGGACACACTAGGCAACTAAACAACAGCAAAGATCATTCATGAATGCAACCGGTAACTGGATGGCACACAATAGGAAGAATCATTCTTGGGGTTACTGTTGCTAATTCTCTTAACCTGTCCATGCACACATGACAAATTTATTTATTGGAAATAATACAAAATAATGAGAACATTCAAACAAGCTGGCACCAATAAGCAAGACTACCTGACCTGCCTCTTGAGAAATCTGTATGCAGGTCAGGAAGCAACAGTTAGAACTGGACATGGAACAACAGACTGGTTCCAAATAGGAAAAGGAGTACGTCAAGGCTATATATTGTCACCCTGCTTATTTAACTTATATGCAGAGTACATCATGAGAAACGCTGGGCTGGAAGAAGCACAAGCTGGAATCAAGATTGCCGGGAGAAATATCAATAACCTCAGATATGCAGATAACACCACCCTTATGGCAGAAAGTGAAGAAGAACTAAAGAACCTCTTGATGAAAGTGAAAGAGGAGAGTGAAAAAGTTGGCTTAAAATTCAACATTCAGAAAACTAAGATCATGGCATCTGGTCCCATCACATCATGGCAAATCTATGGGGAAATAATGAAAACAATGAGAGACTTTGGGCTCCAAAATCACTGCAACTGGTGACTGCAGCCATGAAATTAAAAGACCTTGGAAGGAAAGTTATGACCAACCTAGACAGCATATTAAAAAGCAGAGACGTTACTTTGTCAACAAAGGTCTGTCTAGTCAAGGCTATGGTTTTTCCAGTGGTCATGTATGGATATGAGAGTTGGACTCTAAAGAAAGTTGAGCACAGAAGAATTGATGCTTTTGAACTGTGGTGTTGGAGAAGACTCTTGAGAGTCCCTTGGACAGCAAGGAGATCCAACCAGTCCATCCTGAAGGAGATCAGTCCTGGGTGTTCATTGGAAGGACTGATGCTGAAGCTGAAACTCCAATACTTTGCCCACCTGATGCAAAGAGCTGACTCACTGGAAAACACCCTGATGCTGGGAGGGATTGGGGGCAGGAGGAGAAGGGGATGACAGAGGATGAGATGGCTGGATGGCATCACTGACTCAATGAACATGGGCTTGGGTGAACTCCGGTAGTTGGTGATGGACAGGGAGGCCTGCCGTACTGCATTTCATGGGGTCACAAAGAGTCGGACACAACTGAGTGACTGAACTGAACTGAATAAACAAGAGATGTGTCAGCATTAGACAACAGAATGGGGCTTTCCTGGTGGTCCAGTGGCTAAAAGTCCACATTCCCAATGCAGGGGGCCTGGGTTTGATCCCTGGTCAGAGAATTAGATCCTATTTGCTGCAACCAAGGCCCACAACTAATTAAACAAATAATTTTTTTAAAAAAACAAGGCGGTTACACATCTTATATAGTAATGTGGTCTGCTGAGTTGCTCAGGTGTATACAACTCTTTCCGACCCATGGACTGTAGACTGCTAGGCTCCTCTGTCCATGGGATTTTCCAGGCAAGAATACTGGAGTAAGTTGCCATTCTCTTCTCCAAGGTATCTTCCTGATTCAGGGCTCGAACCCAGGTCTCCTGCATTGCAGGCAGATTGTTTACCATCTGAGCCACCAGGCTATTGATGGGCCCATGTATACACAGAAAAAACCCACCTTCCCCAAGAACTTGACCCCTAATAAACAGATAAATGTCATCTATACTTGCAAGGAAACTGTTAGAATGAGCACATTTGGACACTGATAATGACAGCATTTAAAACACTCCTTCCGGACACAAATTCAGCAATAGAATGCATTAGATGCATTTAAAAGTTCACACCCTTGGGCCCAGTAAATCTGTGTCTAGAATTTTTAATCTAGAGATATAATAAAAGATGCAAAGATTTACACAAAATGAAGTTCATAGATCCTGCAACTAAAAGTCAAAAACTGGAAAACAACTTAAAGCATGTCACATGCTTAGAAGAAAGAAAATATGCAAATTTTAAAAGGATGACTTTAGGAAAAACATCTAGAGGAAAGCTTGAGCTCCCTGAGAAGGTGGTAAATGGACTAGACTGGATTAGAAGCACACACTTAACTTTGTCACATAATAATACATCATGGTACAGAAAACAGGTTTTGAAAGGGAAAAAAAATTCCTTAGAGTCAAAAGTATGGTCCAGGCTAGTGACATTAGCCACTGCCCTTGGACAGACCCCGGGGTTAGTGACTCCTACTTTACTGACACCCTCTCTGGACGCCAGTGAACTCGAGTTCCAAAATTTCTAGCAATTGAGTGTGAAAAACAGCTAGGAGGCTCCCTGAAAAACAGTTTAGGGAGGCTTACTGAAGGGATGTTTGTGAAAGAATTTTCCAGCATCCTATATGCAAGTCAACTTAGATTATAAAGATAAATGAATTCAACCTGGGCTCTCAGAAAAGCATGCCAGACTGTTTACATGTTGCACCAGTTTAGAATTGAAGTGACCACCTGACTTGTTTTGTTGTTGTTGTTATTGTTATTCGTGAAGGAGCATCTGAGCAAATTTTGACCAAATACTTCTCAAATCTTTGTTTGACAATGTAGAATTGCCTTCACAACACAACTTCTATGTAGTTAATTAAATGGTATCCCTGAAAATTCACAACTACCTAAGTACATCCACATAACTCCAAAAAGTGATCTTATTAGGAAATAGGGTAGGGTCTTTGCAGATGTTATAAAGTTAGGATGAGGTCACAGTGGATTAGAATGACCCTAAATCCAATGACTGGTAACATTAAAAGAAGAGAAGACACACAGAGAATAAGGTCATGTAAAGACAGAAGCAGAAACTGGTTGGTGCAGCTACAAGCCAAGGAATGCTAGACATTGCCAGAAGAAACCAGAAGCTAAGAAGAGACAAGGAGGGCTTCTTCCCTAGAACCTTCAGAAGTATGACTCAGCCAACACCTAGGTTTTGGACTCTGGCCTCCAGAAATGCAAGAGAATGAAATTCGGTTGTAAACCATCAAATAAGCGGTGGTTTTTTCACTTGTTAAGACAGCCCTAGTAGTCTAATACAGTGCACAAGCAGAAGTCCCAAAGACAAGAGAAGATAAACACACAAAGAAGGATTGCTATGGAATGAAAACATTCATTACTTGTGGTTCAGTCACTCAGTTGTATCCAACTGTTTGGGACCCCATGGGTTGCAGAATGCCAGGCTTCCCTGTCTTCTCTATCTCCTGCAGTTTGCTCAAATTCACGTCCTTTGAGTCGATGATGTCATCCAACCAGCTCATCCTCTGTTGCCCCCTTCTCCTTTGGCCCACAATCTTTCCCAGCATCAGGATCTTTTCCAAAGAGTTGGCTCTTCACATCAGGAAGCCAAAGTATTAAAGCTTCAGCTTCAGCATCAGTCTTTCCAATGAATATTCAGGACTGATTTCCTTTAGGATTGACTGGTTTGACTCCTTGCAGTCCAAGGGACTCTGGAGTCTTCTCCAACACCACAGTTCGAAAGCATCAGTTCTTCAGCACCCAGCTTTCTTTATGGCTCAACTCTCACATCTATACATAACTACTGGAAAAGTCATAGCTTTGACTTTAGGACCTTTGTCGGCAAAGTAGTGTCTCTGCTTTTTAATATGCCATCTAGGTTTGTTGTAGCCTTTCTTCCAAGGAGCAAGTGTCTTTTGATTTCATGGCTGCAGTCACCATCTGCAGTGATTTTGGAGCCCAAGAAACAAAGTCTGTCACTGTCTTGAAGCACTAATCCCCAGTGTGTTGTTATTTGATGGCAGGCATTTGGGAAGGTGATTAGGTCATAAGGGTGGAGTCCCATGAATGGGATTAGTGCCCTTCTAAGAAAAGTAATGCGAGAATCTCTCTCTCTCTGCCATCAGAGGATACAACAGAAGATGTCCCTCTCCAAATCAGGAAGAGGACTCTCACCAGTGCCTTGACCTTGGACTTCCCAGGCTTCAGAACTGTAAGAAATAAATGTGTCTTGTTTAAAACACCAGTCCATCATATTTTTCTTATAGCTGCTCAAGCTGACTAAGACAGGATCACCAGAAGGAAAGTGTTCTTAGGACATACATTACTTCACAGCTCCATCTCAGACTGGGCGTAGGAGCTGGGGGATAGTTATGAAGGAAAGCTGCAAGATGAAAATAATGCTATGACTTTATTAGCAGTTATCTTGTTTCTCAGAGCAGTGATCCCTAAGCATCTGTGTGCATAAGCATTACCCAGCAAGAGCATTAGAATGCAGATTCCTGAGCCCCCTACCCCAGACCCTGATGCAACCAATTTTGAGCTTCCCTGGTAGCTCAGATGGTAAAAAATCTGCCTGCAATGCAGGAGACCTGGGCTGGATCCCTGGCTTAGGCAGATCCCCTGGAGAAGGGAATGGCAACCCACTCCAGTATTCTCACCTGGAGACTTCCATGGACAGAAGAGCCTGGCAGCCTACAGACCATGGGGGTTGCAAAGAGTCAGACACGACTGAACGACTTTCACTTTTCACTCACATTCTGACAAAGCTGGTTTCCTGATCACACTTAGAAAGATTCTGCTAGGATTCACCATGACATGTAACAGAAACATCCTCTCTGGAGCTTCCCATCTACCTACCTCTCCAATCTGGTCTCTCAAGTCTCTCTCCAACAACCCAATAGCACAGGAACCCTTTGTGTCTGAGCTCACACCATCCATGTGTGAGCTGCCAGGAATGTGCTGTACTTCCATCCGCATCCGCCTTTGCCTGGCTACTCCTGCACAGTAGACCTGAATGTCTCCAGGAAATCTTCCTGACCAGGAACTGACCAGTCACTCATTCCTTCACCGTTCTCAAGAGCCTGCGAAGAACCAATGCTCTTGGTACCAAGAAAAACGAGCTCAACAGAATTGATATTCTTCTTGGTAAAGACACAACACACACATAATGGCTAGGAGCTGGTCTCTGGAACCAGACTGCCTAGCCTAAAATCCTGCAATAAGCTGTAGACTCTATGGGGCTGTTGCCAGGATTCAGCCAGTGGGTACTTGCCACAGTGCAATAAAAGATCATTTTTATTCGATAAACAAGCTAAGTTCAGATTCTGATACACACAGTAATAAGCAGGGTACTGAGACAGAGTAACCTGGTACTCTATCATGGGGTGGACACCATGGAGTTGGGGAGGATTATTTGGGGTAAACCTTGAAGACGCTGTGTCGTGAGGCTTGGCCAGTCTCAGGGATCTGACACATTCATTTCCAGGTGACAAAAATTTCCGATGTCAGAGAGCCATTTTCCAGCATCTCTGCATGCAACATGCCCCTTGGCAAGGACTTAGCTATTCTCACCATAAAGATTCGAGTAAGACAGTTCTTCAAGCAGATATTAGAGCAGGTAACTGATGGATGAAGGCACAGCAAGAGAGGAAGCACAAGGCAGATACTCATGTGACCAACCACGATCAGTTTCAGGTCCATTAGACGCCATCCTTTGAGAATCCACAGAAATTCTGAGAGATGCCACAGCTAAGAGCTCCACAAGCCCAGGTAGGAACAAGGATGACAACGTTCATTATCAACACCAAGACAACTGCATGAAATCCACATGCGGGGGAGGCCTGCTGACATCTGAACTCTAAGTCTGCCGCCCTGGGCTACCTCCCTGATTACGGTGTAGGGCACTCCAGCATGGAGATGCAGTCGTTGAATGCACACAAGCTATAGCTATCAGCATGCAATAAATGTAGTGGTGGATGAATAAAGGATTGCATCTATCAATGGTCCTGGATAAGAATGCATTCAAATATAACACAGTTGGAAAAAAAAAAAAACAAATATAACACAGTTGGGACTTCCCTGGTGGTTCAGAGGTTAAGAATTCGCCTTTCACTGCAGGGGACACAGGTTCAATCCCTGGTTCAGAATCAAGATCCCACATGGCACAGAGCAACCAAGCCCTTGCAACGCAACTAGAGAGAAGCCCGCGCACTGCAATGAAAGCTCCCACGTGCCACAGCTAAAACCTGACGCACCTAAATAAATACATAAACAAACACTTATTTTAAAAAATATAACACAATATGTACTTGAAACTAATCCTGTAAATCAACTTTACTTCAATAAAAACACACACTATGATAGTTAGATTGCCTGGAAATGAACGGCTGGACCTTACATATCACAACATTTTTGATCACCGTGTAGAATCCTAGATATCAACGTAGGTGATCTGTGATGAAATACGCCCTAAAGCTATGATGGACTGGTCCATAACCTCATCTATTTACCAGGCATGACAGGTACTCTCCATAAATGGCAGCTCACAGAATCCCTCTCCACCTAGAGTCTGGGCCCTTTATACCCTGTAGCTGCTGGTTCCACTCAACTTCTTCCTGCCTGTCTCCCAACTTCTTAAGTTCCTATGTCCCAGTGAGGCTAAAAGAGAGGCTTGATCCTTCACTGCTTCCAAAGCTCCGATGCCTTCAGCACTGACACTGCAGAGGAGACGGCTCCCTCCAGAGGATCCTGGTGCCGTCTAGAAAAGCCACCGGCAGATATGCCACCTGGTGGTGAGTCGCATTTAGGAGAGGGATGCGGCGACAGCCCCAAGTGGGGGTGCAGGTACTCAGAATTAAAGGATGCAACCTGAGACGTGTAGGATAAAGCTGCTAACCTTGGCTCTAAGGTGCTTCACAACCCTCCCTGCCGCCTTCCTTTAGCTGGTCCCCATGCCCTGGCCACAACCGGCTCCTTGATGCCCCATCCCCGAAGAACACGCCGAGTATCTTTACACTTTCGCTCATGACCTCTGCTCAGAATTTCCTTTCCCTCCATGCACACGGAGGCTCCCTAAGACATTTAACTTATCAATCAAAATTCCATTCAAGCATCATAGTGGCTCCCTAAAGATTCCCTTGAATGCTTTGGGGAGGTCCACCCAAGCTCCAGCACTCACAGTCCAGACTCTGAACTACCCATCAGCATGGTTGGCTATCTGCCCTGTGACACAGTGAGCTTCTCAAGGACACAAACGGGGTCTCGTTTTTTACCGTATCATCATCACCAACAGTCACATGGTAGATCCTGATGGGAGGGATGCCCAGGTGTGAGCTCCGTGGACAGAAACCATCCTGAAGATGAGGGCATTGCATCAGAGCTCCCCTCACCTTCTGCCCGGTATACCCTCCAAAGCACCCAAAGTTTCTCTGTAGAGAACCCAGTACTTTGTGATTAACATCTAAGTCGAAATTCACTGAATGCCCTTCTTACCCACAAGACAGAATGCTCTTCAGAGCCAGGGGATGTGTTAGGTATTTCCTGCTGTGTCTTCAGCCCCAGTCCTACAGCTGGCTCTTGGCATGAGGAGAAATATGATGGTGACAATAAATGAACCCCTCACATGTGAGATTAGTTGACACCTCGGAAAGTTACACACGAAGCTTGCAAACGTTATGCTGAGTGAAAGAAGCCAGTCACAAAAGGTCACATACTTATGATTCCACTTATATGAAACATCCAGAATAGGCAAATCCACAGAGACAGAAATAGATTAGTGATTGTCTAAGCTGGAATGGGGGTTGGGGGGCAGGCTGGAGGGAAATGGGTGGTAACTGCTGATGGGTACAGGGCTTCTTTTGGGGATGATAAAAATGTTCGGAAATTGACCATTGCATAACCTTGAGAACATAGGGGGAAAAAACACTAGTTTGTACACTTTACATGGTAAATCAAACGGTATATGAATTATATGTCAATAAAGCTTTCAAAAAAAAAAGTTGCACAAATTCTACTGTTAAGGATATTCAAAGATTCAGTCAGCTCAAGAAAGGTAAATGGTATCATCAGAGGGAACCATGGAAATCTTTAGGCGGCATGTAATTTTTTAAATAGTGTGTGTGCTTAATCGCTCAGGAGATGTAGCTTTTATTTAGTGCCCTATAACTGGAGCTGACGAGCATGCTGGAAAGCATGTGAATGTCCCTTTTTAATAACTTCTGTTGAAGCAGAGTTGCTCTGCCATGTTGCGTTAGTTTCTGCTGCGGGGCACAGTGCGTCAGCCACACGTGTACACGCGCCCTTCCTTTTCGGGGTCGCCAGCAGCTGAGCGGAGCTCCCCACGCTGTGAGTGGGCTCTCACCAGTTACCTGTTCTATACAGAGTAGTGTATACGTGTCAATACCGATCTCCCAGCCCATCCACTCCCCTTACCCGCCTTGGCATCCTGACGTTTGTTCTCTACATCTGTGTCTCTATTTCCGGAAAGCATCTGAATTTCCTATTTTTACAGTACTGGAAACTGAGATGTGGAAGTTCAGTGATTTGTCTGAGATCTCACCTCCAGTCTGTAGTAACTGAAGGTCCAATCACAGCAGCATCATAATAACTTCATTATAAGATGGAAGCAACCCAAGGATCCATGGACGGATGACTGGTTAAACAACAGGTGATATATACATACAAAGGGATATCATTCAGCCTTAAAAAGGGAAGAACCATGCCACGTGCTACAACATGAATGGACTTGGAGACATGACGCTAAGAGCAAGAAGTCAGACACAAAAGAACAAATACTGTATAATTCTGTTATGTGAGGGACCTAGGGTAATTAAATTCATAGAATAAGAAAGTAGAATGGTGGTTATTGGGAGCTGGGGGAGGAAAAAATGGGGAACTGTTGTTTGATGGGTACAGATTAAGTTTTGCAAAATAGAAACGGTTCTATAAACTGATTATTGCTGATTATAAACTGATTATATAAACAGCAATATGAATGTACTTGGGCTTCTCCGGTGTCTCAGTGGTAAAGAATCTGCCTGCAATGAAGGAGTTGCAGGAGACTTGGCTTCCATCCTTGGGTCGGGAAGATCCCCTGGAGGAGGGCATGACAACCCACTCCGTGTTCTTGCCTGGAGAATCCCATGGACAGAGGAGTCTGGCGGGCAACAGTCCATGGGGTCGCAAAGAGTCAGACACGACTGAAGGCACTTAGCAGGCACACACATATTTTATCACAAATTTACAATAAAATTTTTTAAAAAGAGAGCGATCCAACCTCAAGTCTCCCAATACTTATCCTAACCACACCCTGCAGCATGGTGCTCTCAGACCCCGCAGAATAACCAGATGAAAAGCAGAAAAAGCCCATTCTGCTCCGTCAGGCTTCACGGCGGAGAAATGAAAGTCAATTTCTCCAAGAGACTGCTTCCGAGGAATTTCAGGAATTTTAACAGACCTCAGCAGCACCAATCAGTACACAGATCAATAAAATAGACAGTCCACTCCTCAGGTCTGAGTGTTTTCCAGAACAAAGCCCGGCCAGAAGGTAAGCTGGTGATGGTGGCAGAGCAGGTCAGACAGCTTTGTCCAGGACAGGGCTCCTCAGACCAAACTGAGCATAGAATCAACCAGAGATCCTGTGAAAACGTAGGTTCCAGTTCACCAGGGTGAGGCCTGAGAATCTGCATTTGTAATGGGTGCCTAAACGACGGGGCTATGATGCTCGTCCCAGGGACCAGTCTTTCCCACTTTGATTAGCCAGAATGGAGATGAAACTCCACACCACATTCCTCTCCCCAGAAGAAGCCTGTCTTCGTGGGCTGAAGGCTCAATGGCAACACTCCACCTTCAGCGGAAGTACGTACCCCCATCACAACCCAATACATTTCAGTTCATTTCAGTCTGAGTTAGACAACCCACATACTTTGTGGTTTCTGAAAATGCAGGTTTGATTTACACTAAAACTGAGTCAGTGGGTTGACTGCTTGATTATTGGCGGCATGGGTAAGAAACCAACTGTGGTCCATTCTTTAAAGGGCATATTAAATATGACTTAAAATTCCGAAGTCAATGGAATGTGGTCTAATATCTGATTCATAAATGTGCTTTGGTAAACCATACTGGAAAAAGCCGCAACACGGACAGAGCTCAAACATTCTGTCCTACACGGGGTCACAGACGACAGGGGGTTTGGGTTTGTTTCTGCTTTTCTTATTTTTTTTTAATTTTTAGTTATTTATTCACAGCCGTGCTGGGTCCCTGCCACTGCACCGGCTTTCCCCTAGTTGTGGAGTGCAGAGGCTGCTCCCTGGTTGTGGAGCATGGGCTGCTCACTGCAGTGGCTTCTCGTTGCAGAGCACAGGCTCTAGGGCACTCGGGCGTCAGTAACTGTGGCACATGGGCTCAGCAGCTGGGGGCCCCAGGTTTAGCTGATCCGTGGCATGTGGGATCTTCCCTGACTAGGGATCGAACCCGTGTCTCTGGTATTGCCAGGCAGATTCTTTACCACTGAGCCACAAGGGAAGCCCTACAACATGGTTTTTTAACCTCGATGTTCATGAAGTTTTGGTTTTCCTGCCAGTTCCCAGTAGAAATGAACAAGGAAGGAAACTCATCTGCATAGGGACAAGAGGTCTGTAAGGACCGGAGCCCATAATCAAGAGGACAGATGTTACAAGCACAAGACAAGAACCAAGAGAAATGAAAATGACAGGTTATGTTTTCAGGATTAGAGGGTACCAATTAAAATTTAAAGTATTCTTACAGAATACTTCTCTTAAAAAGAGAAGGCAAAAAATTGACTCCTTGCAATCAGAAACTATCCCAAAATACTCTATAGCAAGTCTGAGACGTGACTTCTGAGAACTGTGCAACTTGACACCAAACGAGCTTCTAACTTTCACTGCAGTTGCTAATACCCATTTCTATACCCCTGTGTCAACTAATTAACCCTTTCACTTTATCGCTGTTACAAGTAGCGAGTCCCCAAAACAGGAGAGGGTGGTTTACCTATTACTCACAAGATCTACTAGGTGATTCTCTCAAGGTTCAAGGCACACAACTGTCACTAGTCCTTACGTATTGCCAAGTCATTTTAACTTAAAAAAAAGAAAAGAAAACCTCATCTGAAAGGACAGTTATAAACAATTCAAACGAAAATCTCAAGACGTTAAAGGAGAAAGAATACAGTAGTCAGGATCAGCCACAGAGCAGGAAGAGAAGACGCTTCATCTGCTGACCTGGTGGTGTCAGCCGCACAATCTTATTGTGTGAACTGGCAACACATACTCTCTATACTGTTTAGACTTTCTAACCTAATAATTCCTCTTTTGACGATCTATTGTCAAGAAATAATCCAAAATTCAGCAAAAGCACCAGATGGGTATAGAGACATCATCTTCAGTACATAGTCACAACAGAACGAGCATAGAGATGAGCACTGGGGTATGTACCCTGTGGCCGTAGCTAAGCAGGAACTACATTTCCCAGAATCCCCTCTGCTAGGAGCTACTTGTTAGAATCAGCCATGAGGGGCGTTTACTCAGGCTCTGAAAGCCCATTTCAAACACATTTGAAATGACACTATTTTGAAAGACATTACTTTGCCAACAAAGTTCTGTCTAGTCAAAGTTATGGTTTTTCCAGTAGTCATGTATGGATGGGAGAGTGGGACTATAAAGAAAGCTGAGTGCTGACGAATTGATGCTTTTGAACTGTGGTGTTGGAGAAGACTCTTGAGAGTCCCTTGGACTGCAAGGAGATCCAACCAGTCCATCCTAAAGGAGATCAGTCCTGGGTGTTCATTGGAAGGACTGATGCTGAAGCTGAAACTCCAATACTTTGGCCACCTCATGCAAGGAACCAACTCATTGGAAAAGACCCTGATGCTGGGAAAGATTGAAGGCAGGAGGAGAAGGGGACAACAGAGGATGAGATGGTTGGATGGCATCACCGACTCGATGGACATGAGTTTGAGTAAGCTCTGGGAGCTGGTGATGGACAGGGAGGCCTGGCACGCTGCAGTTCATGGGGTCGCAAAGAGTAGGACACGACTGAGCAACTGAACTAAATTGAACTGAACTTGAAAGCCCAAGTAGAGAAGCTGGGAGGGTCAGGGTGGTGAGCTCCACGTGGCCTGGCAGTGGGGACAGACCCTGGAGCTCCTGAGCCAGACAAACATGTAGCTCTGAGGTCAGGGGCAAGCCTCTTCTGCAACTCACCCTGTGTCATCATCAAGGTGGGAGGCAGGGGAAACTAGGGCTTCAGTGTGTCCTGGCTCTTCCTCCTACTCCTGCAGCTGTTTTTCCTGAACAACCTTCAGTAGACTTCTTCCAGTGCCCACAAGTGCACGGGGTCAACTTCCCATGAGAAATCCCTATTTCACACCCATCACTGTGATGGTGAACTTTATGTGTCTACATGACTAGGCAAATGGATGCCTAGAGAGTTGGTAAAACATTATTTCTGAGTGTGTCGGTGAGGATTTTTCTGGATGAGATAAGCATCTGAATCAATAGACTGAGTAAAAACTGATGACCATCACTAATATGAGTAGGCATCATCCAATCCACTGAAGACCTGAACACAACAAAAAGGTGGTACCTCCATCTTCTCCTGCCCTGGGACACTGGCACTCCTGCTTCTCAGGCTTCAGATTCAGACTGAACCACACAACTGGCTCTCCTGGGTCGCCAACCTGCAGACAGCAGGCAGCACTTGGGGCTTCTCTGCAATCATAATTGCATGAGCCAGTTTCTACAATAAATTTCAATGCCCACCCACCCTTTCACACAGATGTGTGTGTTAGTTGCTCAGTCATGTCTGACTCTTTGCAACCCCATGAACTGTAGCCCACCAAGCTTCCCTGTCCATGCAAGAATTCACCAGGCAAGAATACTGAAGTGGGTAGCCATTTCCTTCTCCAGGGTATCTTCCCGACCCAGGGATTGAACCCGGGTCTCCCACATTGCAGGCAGATGTTTTACCATCTGAGCCATCAGGAAAGCCCTCCAGATAGACAAACAGATAAACAGACAGATTCTATTACTTGTTCTTTTTCTCTGGAAAGCCCTAATACACTCACTAAACCCTAACTGAGAAATAATCAGTGCATGCAAATGAGATTCCAGTAAACCTCAGTACAACATTCCATAGAATGTTAAACATTTGTGAAAACAGCTATTTACTAAGTACTTAAGCATATTTGCAACACAACAATTTTTCCCAACAAAGGAGAAGAAACAACAAGCTAGAATCTAAATTAATTTATTACACATACTATAAATAATAAACAAACACAAGACAGAAAAAAAGACTACATCAAAGTACAACTGAAAGGTAAAGAGTTCAATCTAGGTTGTATTAGAAATTAGCCTTTATTTCTTTCTCCTGGTATTTTCTAATTTTTAAGTCTTGTATGAGTTTTCTCTATTTTTTAGAATTAAAGTTAACATTATGTGGAGAAGCAAAAGACCCAAGATAGCCAAAGTCATATGGAAGGAGTAGGACAAAGTTGAAGGATTAACACTACTCAATTCAAGACTTTCTACATTACAGTCATCAAAACAGTGTGGCATCTGCAAAAGAGGTCACATAAAGATCAATGAAACAAGATAAGAGAGCCCAGAAACAGATCTGAATAAACAGACAGAATGGATCCTTGACAAAGGAGGAAAAAAAAAAAAACAGAGGAAATACAGTCTTTTAGACACATGGTGCTGAAAACTGGATATCCACACACAAAAAGAAGAATCTAGATACACACCTTATGCCCTTTACAAAAATTAACTCAAAATGGATCACAGACCTAAATGTATAGTTGTAACTAAGAAAAATGAAACTACAAAAGATAACATACAAGAAATTTTAATGACCTGGCCTACCACAATGACTTTTTTTGATACAATACCAGACGCATGATCCATGAAAGAAAGAACTGATAAGATGGACTTCATTAAAATTAAAAACTTCTCTTTTACATAACACAATTTTAAGAAAATGAAAAAACAAGTCACGAGTTAAGAGAAACCACTTGCAAAAGACACATCTGATAAACAGCTATTACCTAAAATATACAAAGAACTCTTAAAACTCAATGATAAGAACACAAACCACCCAGTTAAAACATGGACCAAAGGCCTTAATAGGCACCTCAACAAAAAAGATACATGGATGGTAAATAAGTATATGAAGAGGGGTTCCATATCAGATGTCATCAGAGAAATGAAAACCAAAACATAAATAAGATACCACTACACACCTATTTGAATGGTCAAAATTCAAAATGATGACAATACCAAGTGTAGATAGGAATGTGAAGCAACAGGAATTCTCATTCATTACTGATGGGGATGCAAAATGGTACAGGCGCTGTGAAATAGCAACAAACTGTGGAACATCCTTAAAGAGATGGGAATACCAGATCACCTGACCTGCCTCTTAAGAAACCTGCACTCAGGTCAAAAAGCAACAGCTTGGACTGGTTCAAAATTGGGAAAGGAATACATCAAGGCTGTATATTATCACTCTGCTTGTTTAACTTATATGCAGTGTACATCATGCAAAATGCCAGGATGGATGACTCAAGCTGGAATCAAGAATGCCAGGAGAAATATCGATTACCTCAGATATACAGATGACACCACCCTAATGGCAGAGAGTGAAGAGGAACTAAAGAGCCTCTTTAGGTGAAAGAGGAGCATGAAAAAGCTGGCTTAAAACTCAACATTCAAAAAACAAAGATCACAGCATCTGGTCCCATCACTTTGTAGCAAACAGATGGGGGGAAAATGGAATCAGTGGCAGATTTTATTTTCATAGTCTCCAAAATCACAGTGGACAGTGACTGCAGCCATGATATTAAAAGATCATTGCTCCTTGGGGAAAAAAACTATGACAAACCTAGACAGCATATTAAAAATTTAAAATTTTGTCAACAAAGGCCCATACAGTAAAGCCAGTTTTCCCAGTACTCATGTATGAATGTGAGAGTTGGACGGAAGAAGGTTGGGCACCAAAGAATTGATGTTTTCAAACCATGGGGTTGGAGAAGAACCTTGAGAGTCCCTTGGACTGCAAGAAGATCAAACCAGTCAATCCTAAAGGAAATCAAACCCTGAATATTCCTTGGAAGGACTGTTGCTGAATCTGAAGTGCCAATACTTTGATTACCTGATATGATGAGCCAACTCACTGAAAAAGACTGTGACGCTGGAAAAGACTGAGGGCAGGAGGAGAAGGGGGCAACAGAGGATGAGATGGCTGGATGGCATCATGGACTCTATGGACATGAGTTTCAGCAAACCCCAGGAGGCAGTGAAGGGCAGGGAGACCTGGTGTGCTGCAGTCCATCGGAGAGCGAACAGTTGTACACAAGTTAGCGGCTGAACAACAGCAGGCACTGTGGAAGACAATTCGGTAGCTTCTTACCAAACTAAACACACACTTTCCATAAAATTCACTAACCACACCCCTTGGCATTTACCCAAAGGAGTTGAAACCTTGCATACACACACAAACTTGCACACTGTTATCAATAGCAGTTTTACTGTTTTACTCCTAACTGCCAAAGCTCAGAAGCAATCAGGATGTCCTTCAGCAGGTGAACAGACAAATAAAACTATGGTACATCCAGACAAGGGAATAATACTCAGTTCTATAAAGAGATGAGCTATGAAGCCACAAAAAGACATGGAGAAACCTTAAATGCCCATCACTAAGGCAGAGAAACCAATCTGAGAAGGCTACATACCATACCATTCCAGCTATACAACATTCCAGAAAAGGAAAAACTATGGAGATAGTAAAAGAAACACTGGTTGGCAGGAGCTTGCAAGAGGGAGGCAAGATAATTTGAGGATTTTTAGGGCAGTGAAACTACTTTGTATGATAATTACAATGGTAAAAACATGCCATTATAAGTTGGTCCAAACCCATAAAATGTACAAGACCAAGAGTGAACCCTAACATAAGTAGGGGCTTTAGATAATAATGATATGTTAATGTATGTTCACCAATTGTAACATATGTTCCCATCTAGTTGTGAATGCTAATGAAGGGAAAGGGATTATGTGCGCAGACCATGGGTATATGGGAAAATCTCTGTACCCTCTGCTCAATATTGCTATAAACCTAAAACTGCTGTTTAAAAAAAAGGCTATTACACTTTTCAATTAAGAATCATTAATAATAAAAATAGTAAAAATTAAATTCTGAATTCTTTATGTTTTTCCTCCTTTACTCTCAGTTTAGGTTTCAAACACATCACAAAAAATGTTTTTTCTAATTTGTAAAGGGCTCTGTTATTCTGTGTATATTCAACAGAATTGTAAACCTGATCTTATTTCACTGCACAGACACAAAACAATTCGGTTATTTTCCAGGAGAAAAGCCAAACTTCTCAGCAAGATCTGGCCACTGATCTCACCAGCTTAGCTCATCTTCTGACCCTGATAGAAGAATAACAGCCATAAGAAGGGCACAAGGACAATAATAATTGTGCTCCCCAGAGGGGACCAAGTCCTTCGATTGCTCTGTACTTTTGCATGTGGTTCTTGTTGTTGAGTCGCTAAGTCGTGTCTGACTCTCTGCAATCCCATGGACTGCAGCACACCAGGCTTCCCTGTCCTTCACTATCTCGAGTCTCTCAAACTCATGTCCATTGAGTCGGTGATGCCATCCAACCATCTCATCCTCTGTTGTCCCCTTCTCCTCCTGCTCTCAATCTTTCCCAGCATCAGGGTCCTTTCCAGTGAGCCAGCTCTTTGCATCAGGTGGCCAAAGTACTGGAGTTTCAGCTTCAGCATCAGTCCTTCCAGTGAATATTCAGGATTGATTTCCTTTAGGATGGACTAGTTAGACCTCCCCCAAGTCCAAGGGACGCTCAAGAGTCCTCTCCAGCACCACAATTCAAAACCATCAATTCTTTGGCACTTAGCCTTCTTTATGGTCCATCCAACTCTCACATTCATACATTACTACTGGAAAAATCATAGCTTTGACTATGTGGACTTTTGTCAGCAGAGTGATGTCTCTGCTTTTTAATATGCTGTCTAGGTTTGTCACAGCTTTTCTTCCAAGGGGCAAGCATCTTTTAATTTTGTGGCTGCAGTCACCATCCACAGTGATTTTGGAGTCCAAGAAAATAAAATCTGTCACTCTTTCCACTTTTTCCTCGTCTATTTGCCATGAAGTGATGGGATCAGACGCATTACCTTGCTAGCATATGGAAGGAGTCCAATTGCGCAGTTGTTTGAACATTCTTTGGCATTGCCCTTCTTTGGGATTGGAATGGAAACTGACGTTTTCCAGTCCTGTGGCCACTGCTGAGTGTTCCAAATATGCTGGCATACTGAGTGCAGCACTTTCACAGCATCATTTTTTCAGGATCTGAAATAGCTCAGCTGGAATTCCATCACCTCCACTAGCTTTGTTCGTGGTAATGCATGTGGCTTTCTTGATAATGCTCTCCTTCTAGCGCTTATTCATCTCAAGAACAACCACTCAACAATTAAGACTTCACTCAAACATCATTCGTCCGAAGGCCTATCTAACTCTCCAAAGGCATTAATTCTAACTCCCCAGTTACTCTTTGATACATACAATGTGCTTTCAGGGACTACAACCAGACTCTGCTGAAACAATCTCCCTTCAGCTGGAGAGTTCATTAAAATCCACATTGTTAGGCCCCGCCCCCAGGGCGTCGACTCAGCAGGGCTGAGTTAGGGCCCAGGAATGAGCATTTCTAAGAATCCCAGATGGCAATGGTGCTGCTGATCTGAGGACCACACTGCGAGAGCGGCTGAGTTAGCACTGTGAGGCCCTTTGACGGTGGGGCCTGTGATTTATTCGCCCTTGCCTCTCAAAGGTTGAAATACAGTCTCTGGCACGTAGCAGTGTTCAAATTTGGAGGGAATGGCAACCCACTCCAGTGTTCTTGCCTGGAAAATCCCATGGACAGAGGAGCTCAGTCCACTGGGTCGCACTGAGTCGGACATGACTGAAGAGAATTAGCACACACGCAACCGTATTTATTTTACCTTTTTAAATAAAGAAAATCCTGATACAGAGAACAAACTAGTGGGGAGAAGGAAGGCAGGGAGGGGGCAATATAGGGGTAAGGGAGAAAAAGGAACAAACTATTAAGTTATCAGGATACACTGTACAACACAGCAAACATAACCAATATTTGATAACAAGTGGGGTATGATCTTTATAAATTGTGAATCACTATATTGTACACCTGTAACTCATATATAAATAACACTATAGATCAATTAAATTTCAACAGAAATAAATAAATACAAACCTTTCCCCCACACTTGGCTAACCTCACTAACATACGATCTGACATGATGTGCAGCTACATGGAATCTGACGACTATTTTCTTGTTTATGCCTTTGTGAAATCTGGAAACCTTAATAAATACAAGGTGAAAATGTGAAAAATCCAAGATTTATTTTTCCCCACACACACTCTTTGTGAAAAGCTCTCCACATTTTACATAACCATTGTAATTTCTCTGTTACTCCAGGCAACAGGAAACAAAGCCAGAAATAGGAGGAGATGGACAGAAGATACCTGGCTACTCTTTGGCTCCCAAGTTTTCAGTGTTAAAAGACGAGATCATTTTCCCTTCAGGGCTGTGAACTCTGTCTCTCCTATCCACACAATGACGGGGGGACTGGCAGTGCTAAACCCAGGAGCGGTACCCGGGTCGCCTGACCTTCCAGGCTTATTCATGACCTTCCTGGTAACAGTGACTGTCACCTTCCCAGGCACACCCTCAAGCCAGTTGGTGAGAACGTTACTGGAATCCAGGCCGGAGAAGAAGCAATTCCACATATCAAGGTTGGGAAGATGTCCCAACATACATGATTTGGGAGGGGAACACGGGAAGCAAACACACAGAGGTGTTAAAATACATAGCATGTCCTGGCAACAGCGAGAGCCCAACAGCAGAAACATAACATGGGATGGAGATACCCCTGGAGGAGACTCTGGGGTCTGAAATGCCACATCACAAAGATGGGTCTGTGATGTGGACACAGTAACTCCTGTCAAAACAGAGTGACAGTGATCAGATCTCCACGTTGGGTAACAATTCTGGTGGCTGAATGAATGATAAGGAGATGCTAGTGTGGGGAGGGGGCTTCCTTGGCAGCCCAGTGGTTAAGACTCCATATTTCCATTGCAAGGGGCACAGGTTCAATCCTTGGCTGGGGACATAAGATCCAAGTGTCATACAGCACAGTCAAAAATTTTTTTCTTTTAATAAAATATGAAACAAAATAAGGAGGTGCTGGAGGAGACGTGCTCTGTGTTACTGATACTCAGAGAAATTTCAAGTGAACCTGCAAAGGCAACATGAAGAAAACTGCAATTTATATACCGGTATGCCTTTGGCAACCCACTCCAGTACTCTCACCTGGAAAATCCATGGGGTCGCTAAGAGTTGGACATGACTGCGTGACTTCACTTTCACTTTTCCTTTCATGCTTTGGAGAAGGAAATGGCAACCCACTCCAGTGTTCTTGCCTGGAGAATCCCAGGGATGGGGAAGCCTGGTGGGCTGCCGTCTATGGGGTTGCACAGAGTCGGACACGACTGAAGTGACTTAGCAGCAGCAGCAGCAGCATGCCTTTCTTGATCCAACTGTGAAGTGGAGGCTTTTTATATTCTCTTTCCATTCTATCTCTCACTTCAGAAATAACTTAAGGCAGGTAAATAAGTAATTGAAGCAATAAGGACCAGAGAAATCAAAAGCTAGACCTCTTCAGAGCAAGGCAGCCAGACAAGTGTTCGGAGGTTTGATCCTGACCTTTAAAGATAAGAGAGCCTTCACCAGGAGGAGCAGTGCCATTTATAGTTATTGGTGTCAAGAAGCCTTTGCAGAAGAGCTCAATTTACCGTGCTCTTTAACAGCCAAAATCTTCTGAAATACATTTTAATCCCAAATTAACAACATACAGGTGATTAGACTGAGCAAACTGAGTAGAAAGAGAATGAAAACAAACACATCGCTTATGCCACAGATAACTTCAAGCTCTGAAAATAGATCAAGCAATGTGATATCTCGGAGAAGGCAATGGCACCCCACTCCAGTACTCTTGCCTGGAGAATCCCATGGGCGGAGGAGCCTGGTAGGCTGCAGTCCATGGAGTCGAGAAGAGTCGGACACGACTGAGCAACTTCACTTTCACTCTTCACTTTCATGCACTGGAGAAGGAAATGGCAACCCACTCCAGTGTTCTTGCCTGGAGAATCCCAGGGACGGGGGAGCCTGGTGGGCTGCCGTCTACGAGGTCGCACAGAGTCGAACACGACTGAAGCGACTCAGCAGCAGCAGCAGCAATGTGATATATCTGGGTTTCCCTGGTGGCTCAGTGATAAAGAATCCACCTGCCAATGCAGGAGATGTGGGTTCGATCCCAGAGTGGGGAAAATTCCCTAGGGAAGGGAATGGCAACCACTCCAGTGTTCCTGTCTAGAAATCCCATGGACAGAGGAGCCCGGCGGCCCCAGTCCATGAGTCGCAGAGTTGGACACGACTGAGCGACTGAATAACAATTTGGTATCTATTGCAACTGCGATTAGGTTTTACAGTCCGTGCTTTCAGTCCGAAGAAACGATTCCTACTGAACTTTCAAAACTCAAGTCTTTCTAAAAGAACAATTTCTCAACACATATGAGAAAGAGGCAGTAAATTAAAAGAAAGAAATTGATCCCCAAATGGCTTAGAAGAGAGGTTTTAATTATGCTTTAAGATGAGCATGATATAGAGAACAAACACCAAAAGTGGGGAAAGGGAGGGTGGGATAAACTGGGAGATTAGGATTGACATATATACACTCCTGATTCTGTATATAAAACAGATAACTAATGAGAACCCGCAGTATAGCAGAGTCAAGGAAATCCAAAAAAGAGGGGCTAAGTGTATACGTACGGCTGATTCACACTGGTGAACAGCGGAAAATAACACAACATTGTGTAGCAGTGATACTTCAGTAAAAATTTAAAAAATAAAAAAAATGAGGAAGATAACTGGCTTATATACTGATCTATCATAACTCCAAGATCATACACAGAAACAAATTAATTATCAACTAAGACTGTTAGGGAACATGCTACTCCATATATGTGAATTGTCTCTGTTAACTGAAGCTTAATGCTTTTAAATGAGCAAAGTTATTTTAATTTCTTAAGATCTATTTTGAAAGGGAAGGAAAGCACTGTTAAATATGTCACACAACTTCTACATCCAGCCAAGATGAAATAACAGACCAGATCTATAAACCCAAATGAAACCATTTTTTAAACTGAAGTATAGCTGATTTACAGTATTGTGTTCAAGTGTTCAGCACAGTGACTCAGTTTTACATATATTTTTTTCAGATTCTTTTCCCTTACAGGTTATTCCAAAATACTGAGTATAGTTTCCTATGCTATAAAGTAGGTCCTTACTGGTTATCTATTTCACAAATAGCAGTTTACATATATTAATCCCAACCTCTTAACCTGTCCTTCTGGACCCCTTTCTCCTTTGGTAACCATAAATTTGTTTTCTATGTCGGTGAGTCTATTTCTGTTTTGGAAATAAGTTCACCTGTATCTTTTTTTTAGACTGCACATAAAAATGGTATCATATGATATTTGTCTTTGGCATACTGCACTTTGTATGATAATCTCTGCTGCTGCTAAGTCGCTTCAGTCTTGTCCGACTCTGTGCGACCCCATAGACGGCAGCCCATCAGGCTCCGCCGTCCCTGGGATTCTCCAGGCAAAAACACTGGAGTGGGTTGCCATTTCCTTCTCCAAGGCATGAAAGTGAAAAGAGAAAGTGAAGTCGCTCAGTCGTGTCCAAGTCTTCGCGACCCCATGGACCACAGCCCTCTCTAGGTCCACTGCTGCAAATGACATTATTTCATTCTTTTTTCACAGCTGAGTAACATCACACACACACACACACACACACACACATATATCACTTAGGCTGCTTTCATGTCTTGGTTATTGTAAATGTGCTGCTATGAACACCGGGCTGCATGTATCTTTTTGAATTATACTTTTCTCTGGATATATGCCCAGAAGTGAGATTGCACAATCGTATGACAACTCTATTTTACCCGTTCTTAAAATGGACAAAATATATGAAAGATGGTTCTGAGACCTTGGACAGCAGAAACACAGGACAGTGACCTCTAACAGGCTGCAAACAGAGACGGTGAACCCAACGACTCCCAGGAGAGGGAACCCAGGAGGAGCCCAAAGTCTCCCAGGGTGGAGGGGAGGAGTTGAAATAGAATGCATGCCACCCTGCCATTTGAAACAAGCATGGCAAAGAGTTTACTGAATGCAGAACCATTCGTTTTCTTGATGACAAATGGTCACCCATTATTACGTTGTGAAGACTGTGAAGACCACGGTTAGGAGCTAGAAATATCTCTTCTCAACACCACTAAAGTCTTTAAATTCAGGCATGCTCTTGTACTGGATCTGCTCTCTTCTAACAGGTTGCTACCATCCCTAACACCAGCCCTCAGATGATGTACTTTCGTTGACGTTATAGTTCACTGCACCTTCCATTCTTATGATTCCCAAACCCCAAAGTCCCCAGCGGCAGGCTCTGTCCCACATCCGCAGTGATTCTCCAGAATGAAGCCAAGAGCACTGGTGTGGGGACTGCTGTGGCATCTGGGTTAACAGTTTGATCTCTCGGATTGTCTGTGTTCTGGAGAGTACAGTTTTCCACAAGTGGCCTCTACCTAGTCCACAATGAAGAACTACTGAATTCATCCATCCATTCATTCATTCACTAGCAAATGAATAACTTACCGTGGTTAAAAGTCTCAAGTACCTTCTTTTCCAAATTTCTAATCTATTCATGTTTAGATCAGCCTAACCAGACCAGTCAAACATCCCCCTCTACCAAGCAGATTATTTCTTTCCTTCTGAAGAGCGATCTCCAAGGCTCACTATTGCACCCCACTCACTATACTGAATCCATTTGTAGAGGAATAATGGAATCCACAGTTCCACGGTGGCGATTTCAGATTTCAATCTGAAAACAATCTCAGTGTCTAAAACCAACATCGAACTTCATTCAGGTCAGCCTCTGAAAGGCCCCTAGTCCAAGAGTTTAAAGCAACAAGATAACACAACAAGGTTTAAAAAGGCTTCTTTTATGGTCCTAGGAATGTAACATTACTCTAAACATAGGTACCTCTAAGGCCAAAAAATGCCTTGTCAAGCAAAGCAAGCAAAAGCAAAATTGCAATTAACTCATGGAAAATGACCCATCTAACTGTCATATAAAAAGGACCAATGGGAAGAAAGCCTTGAGCCACATACTTCTGCTCTAAGTAGCATTACAATGACTTTATTAAAAACCATAATAATAACTTTCACTCACACAGCAATTTACAGATTACGGGACAGAACTGATCAGCAACTCCCATTCATTGTTCAGAAGCAATTTTATGATACAGATGAACTTATTTACAAAATCAGAAATAGCGACAGACATAGAAAACTTACAGCTACCAGGAGGGAAGGGGGGGAATAAATTGGGAGATTGAAATTGACATATAAACACTACCATATATAAAACAGATAATTAATAAAGACCTACTGTATACCAAAGGGAACTCTTACTCAGGGCTCTGTGGCGACCTAAATGAGAAGGAAATCCAAAAAGAGGGGATGTGTGTGTATGTGTAACTGACTCACTGTGCTGTAGGGCCGAAACTAACACAACTTTATAAAGCAACTATACATCAATTAAAAAAAATTTTTTATATATATTTTAAAACTGGTCTGGTGTTTCTCAGCCCTTCTTTACCTCATAAACTCCTACCCTGGCATCAAAATCTTCTCACACGCCACCTCCTCACTGAAGCCTTCCTTCGTATCCATTCTGCCTGCTATTGTCCCAGAGAACTCTATTCCCATCCCCACATCAGCCCCTACTCCACTACAGTGGAAGGTATCCATTCACTTCCTGGCCTCTGATATGTCTAGCACCATCTCTGGTGGGTAGCAGTTACTTGATAAACAATTCTTATCTCATATGATGTAGTCAATTATTTTAAACACAGAAACTTCTAAATACTTGCAGCCAACTCTAAAATATGTACATTGAATCCACCTGCCAATACAGGAAACATGCGTTCAATCCCTGGGTCAAAAGATCCCCAGGAGAAGGAAATGGGAACCCACTCCAGTATTCTTGCCTGGGAAATCCCAGGGACAGAGGAGCCTGGTGGGCTACAGTCCATGGGGTCGCAAAGGGTCAGACACGACTTAGAGACTAAATGACAACAAGCACAAGCCTACCTTAAGCTTATGTGTCAAGCTGTAAATGCCTTCTCGCCTTTTCTTCCAGATATCTTACTCTCTCTCTCCTAGGTTCTCGTCTATATCCTACATCTTACCCATGACTGACTGTTCAGAAACCCTCCAAAGATCAAACCAGGGATTCTCCAGGGAAGTCTGGCATGCTGCAGTTCCAGGGGCCGCAAAGAGTCGGACACGACTTAGCGACTGAACAGCACCCACCACCCCCACTTTGGCAGCACTGGCACTGGAGCTGGGTTAACCCTTTGTCATGGGGGGGAGGGCACCGTTCCATGCATTGTAGGATGTTTAGCGGCATCCCTCATCTCTACCAGCTAGATACCAGCAGCAAAGCCCATGCTGAGATAACAAAAAATAACACCAAGCAATGCCAGATGTCTCCTGGAAAACAGATGGTCTAAATCAATCATTTAGTTACTTGATATCAAAGGTGCGTTTATGGTCACCCAGCGTTGAAAACTAAGCTTCAACGAATATGTTACAATCAACTGGGAGTACTGACGTCATAGCCCCAGGACAGTGCTACATCCATTAGGGATGTCCGCCACCAACTGGGAAAGGGCAGTGTGCCATCTCCGTCAACTCAGCAGAAGCAGCGGGACAGAAGGAAGTAGTGAGCACAGTGTTTAAACCTGGACTTGGCTACAGAGAGATCCGATACCATCTTCCCTTGACTCCATAAAAGGAATAACAGAAAGCTTAAAGGCATTCTATTCTTTCTCTTTTAATGTATTATTATTTTTTTATTTGGCTGCACTGAATCTCCAATGTGGCACACGGGCTTCTCTTGCTGTGTCAGCTTAGCATGAGTTAGTTGCCTCGCGGCATGTGGGATCTGAAGACCCTGACCAGGGATGGAACCCACGTCCCCTGAACTGGAAAGCGGATTCCCAGCAACTCGACCACCAGGGAAGTCCCTCTATTCTTTCGAATGCATCTGACTGGTAACGTTCTCTGAAATGATCCCTAAGAGAATTCATAGTTGGCCAGTCATTAATATTTATAAGCTTCTTCTGCTATCTGAGCATACTGTACACCATCAAAGGCTGGAAAGAAACAGAGCTGACTGCATCCACAGCCCCAAAAAGCGGGCAGTGCTGAATGCTAACCCCGAAACCATAATTTTCATGAAAGGAAATGGAACCACTTGCTTCTGTACCATATAATCTACGTGCAAAAAGAAAGAGAGAGCAGGCTCTCTCCGAAAACCGCTGGTTTTTCAAGAATATAATGGCCAGTGCAGAACAAACCAGACTGAGAAGGCACAAACCATGGATTACAGCTCCTTCTGATTATCAGCAGCTTCTGATCACCCACAATGTAACTTCAGACGATTACTGAACCACCACGTGCCTTAGTCTCCGTTTCCTGCATCTGGTAAAACCTCCTCCTTGTGTTCTTAGGATGAGGAAATAAGATCATCACAAAGGCCACATACTAAGATTTTCTTAGTTGATATTGCTTGGTGTGTGTATGTGTGTGTGTGCATGCATTCAGTCATGTCCAGCTCTCAGTGACCCTCTTAGACTGTAGCCCACCAGGCTCGTGTCCATGGGATTCTCCAGGCAAGAACACTGGAGTGGATTGCCATGCCCTCCTTCAGGGGATCTTCCCGACCCGAGGACTGAACTCACATCTCTTCTGTCTCCCACTCTGGCAGGTGGACTCTATCACCTGCATCACCTAAGAAGCCTGATATCATTTGGCGTCAGTACTACATTCAAACCAGAAGGTATCCACTAACCTCTTTTATATTTGCCTGTAACTTAGCAGCTGATGATGTTGAGAAATTAGAAACCTCAAAAGGTATTACCCAAAGCCTCTGTATCCACAATCCAGTTTCTCTTTACAATTGCGATTTGCTCAAACCATATCTCACGCAGATCCAAAAGTTTCTTCTCACTCCACTAACTGGGTGCAGTTAAGGAAAACTGATCACTACGCTTTCCTTCCCTACCCCCGTGTCTGCTTTTAGTATAATTTCTGACATAAAATAAAACCAAATCCTTGGCCTTTTTAAAACTCACAACATAAAGGACCAAGTCAATAGCAGAAACTATCAGAGTTTTCATGGTCCCAGTCTAATCAGAAGAGATTAGAACAACCCTAATGTCAGTCTAGTCAAGGCTATGGTTTTTCCAGTAGTCATGTATAGATGTGAGAGTTGGACTATAGAGAAAGCTGAGCACAGAAGAACTGATGCTTTTGAACTGTGGTGTTGGAGTAGACTCTTGAGAGTCCCTTGGACTGCAAGGAGATCCAACCAGTCCATCCTAAAGGAAATCAGTCCTGAATATTTATTGGAAAGACCGATGCTGAAGCTGAAACTCCAATACTTTGGCCACCTGATACAAAGAAATGACTCATTGGAAAAGATCCTCATGTTGGGAAAGATTGAAGGCGGGAGGAGAAGGGGAAGACAGAGGATGAGATGGTTGGATGGCATCACCAATTCAATGGACATGAGTTTGAGTAAACTCCAGGAGTTGGTGATGGACAGGGAGGCCTGGCATGGTGCAGTCCCTGGGGTCGCAAAGAGTCGGACATGACTGATCAAGTGAACTGAACTGAACTGAATGTCTTCAGTGGGTTTAAAGAGACAAACCATCCACTGTTGCTAGCTCATAAGGAAAGCAAGCATAGTTCCTGTGCTCTGCATTCTGGTCCCCAGCACCCCAGTATGTAAGGAGCTTGTTGTTGTATAGTCGCTAAGTCATGTCCAACTCTTACGACTCCATGGACTGTAGCCCACCAGGCTCCTCTGTCAGTGGGATTTCTCAGGCAAGAATACTGTTGTGGTTTGCCATTTCCTCCTCCAAGGGCTCTTCCCAATGCAGGATCGAAACCTGCACAGGCAGGCAGATTCTTTACCACTGAGCCATGGGGAAGCCCCATGTAATGAAGTATTACCCTGGTGCGTTCCATGAAGCAGAAGAGTTGCAACAAGATGCTTGTGGGGCCACTGGGAAGAAGGGATGACAACCCTGATCTGTTAATCAGTTGATCTGAACAGGTCAACATGCATTTCCAAACTTAGAATACAGGCAGAAGAATTGATTACTATTGTTCAACTTCCCTTTTCACTTTGGAAGCACTTGCTTGCATTTTTTTTTTCCTTGTAAAAAGGAAAAAACCTCTTCTCCCATGAAAATTCTTCTCCCAGCACAAGAGAAGCATAGACTATCAGGGCTGGGGAATATTTGGCAATGATTATAGAAAGCATTTCTCAAAGTGTGATCCAAGTATCCCCCTACATCAGAATTACATGCAAAATGTTTAAAATGCAGATTCATGGGTTGGTGTTCCATAAATTCATTCTCTTTTCCTCTGGCTTATATTGCCTCTGGTTTATATTTCTCTCCTCCGAAGAGAAATGTGACCATGTGACTTGATCCTAGCCAGTGGAATGTGAGTGAGTGGAGAGATATGCCCTCCCTCATACAAGCCTTCAGCCTTTTTGCCCTTCCATGACTTGACTCACTTGAAAATCATGGAAGGTACTGATGGAGATGGCAGACCCAGGATAAGGAAGGAGCCTGAGTCTTAGCTAAGGTAAAGAGTTCCCTCCTAGACATTAACATGTTAAGAATCCAGAATCTTGTTAAAGAAAAAATTTATTCTGACACTTTTTACAACAGTAAGGAAGACCTAATTCAAGACTATTATGGTAAGGGTATAATAATAGAAGACAGAGATAAAGTTCAATTCTGAAAACAAGGAGGACAAGTGGGGATTTATGGCCACGTATAGGGTGAGGAAGTCACAGTGGATATAAAATTACTAAGAGGAAGTATCAAGAGTAGGTGGGTTCTTGCCAAACTTGCCTAACAGGATTCTTGCTAAAGACAGGCCAAGGATATAGACATCAAAGGTAGGGGGTGAGGAATTTGATCAGATATCAAGAGTGGTCAGATATCAAGGGTAGGGGTAAATGAGCAGGATTCTTTGCTAAGACTGGGCCCAGCTGGCCAAAAAGAGAACCAGAGGCCAAAGACGATTCCTAGGTGAAAAGAGGGTTCAGAGGAGCCTGACTAAACTTTGGTCAAGGAGAGAGGCTTTGTCAACGGAAGGTCTTGGAATTCTGCACTTTACCAGTCTCATTAGAAAATAAGCCACAGGAGAGATACTCTACACCAGGCCATACAGGTAAATACTGGAAAGAGCCAGGGCTAGAAGTCTCCAAGAGATCTGTCTCCTGGTTTGATCCTATGTTTCAATGAAATTATAACTAAATAACAAGTTCAAAGGTATCTCTACACGTATACTTTATCCAAGATTGAAACAAACTTTTAATGATCCTGGAGCAATTTAAACAGAAAGCATCCCTGCCTAAAATAGAGAAAACACAGACTCTCATCTTTTCTTTCACAGCTCAAACTCTGAAAAGCTAAAGAAAAGAAGGATGGGAAGGAATGGGTTACCAAAAAGCCTAACGAGGGGCATGGCCAGGCCTGTCAGATTCCCCAGCTGCCTGAAGTCATTGGGAATAATTAGACCCGCTAGTTAGTAACAGGCAAGAAATAATGAAGAGAGAATTCAGGGCCAGCTCCCCAGACATTATAAAACTACAGGAAAAGGGATAGGCAAACTTTTCCCCAAAAACAATTGCCTTAGAGATGCAAAGATGTCCCCATGGTCCCAAACACTTTTTAGAATTGGGTTCAGAGTCTATTCATGCTGGACCTGGTTATTTGGAAAGGGATTTAAAAAAAAAAATAATCCTGCAGGACTTCCCTGGTGGTCGAGTGGTGAAGAATCCCCCTGCCAACACAAGAGACACAGGTTCAATCCTTGATCCAGGAAGATATCACAAGCCATGGCAACTAAGCCCATGAGCCACAAGGACTGAAGCCTGCACACTGCAACTACTGAAGCCCATATACCCTGGAGCCTGTGCCTTGCAACTGAGGAAACCCCACAGTGAGAAGCTCCCACACTGCAACCAGAGAGTAACCCCAACCGCTGCAACCAGAGAAAGCCCGCATGCAGCAACCGAGACCCAGAGGGGCCAAGTTAAATAAAAATTCATTCATAAAACCAAGGCAGAGTTTACAGTTAATATTCCTTCAGTTCATCTCCTGCTTCTAGCCTCTCTTGCCTGACCTGGCAAATCTGCTTCTTGAAGCCCTACTTGATCATCAAGCCCCATTTAAATGCCCCCTTGGAAGAAATCTCACTTTCCCCACTAGGCCAACCATTGGAATAAAATCCCCAGATCTGAGATGCCTGTGGTCCAAGCTGTGAACCCCTTTTAGCATTTGAAGTATCATTTCTGATATGTTTATTTGGGACCAAAAGAATCATATTTTATTGACATGGCTTCTATGACCCTTGAATTATTCTGGTTTTCCAAGTATTCGATCTCAAGTCAGCTAAGAGGATCCCTACCCCTTTGGCAAATCCCAGTTTGGATTGCATTGCAGGCAACATAAACCTGACCAGTTATGTAACACAGAACATCAGACAGAGCCAACTTCCATGCCAGTCATTGAGAGCATATTTCATAAGAGCTGGACTTCATGGAGTGCAGCCTCCCGACAAAGAGAAGGCACAGTCTGTAACTTCCGCATCCCTGGACACTCCTCAGTCGCAAATTTAAATACCCTGGAGGATAGAAATTGATGAGATTTCATTAAGTGAAAAATTTCATGAAAATCAATTCTAACCTCTTTAGCTCCCAGCAGTGGGGCCTGTGTTTATAAAGACAGCGTTGAAGATAAGCTCTCCAGGAAAATGGCAACAGTAGTGATCACACAGCTTTTCATTCACTCTCTGAAGTAGAGGCTATGATTTAGAATTTGCACTGGCTTTCCCATCACCAAAAAGCATGGCGCTGAGTCAGCCAGCCAGCTCATAGAGACAGCGGCTAAGGAATACAATACAGCTGCCTGACTTACAAATATTAATAAAGGCAGGTTTCCACCAAATTCCTTATTGTATTAAATTTCAAAGGAGGAATGGAAGTATCTACAATGCCACAATGGTTTTAAAAGCATGAGGGATTTGGATTAATGAATTTCATGCTTATGTTCTGGGAATTTACAAGGGAAAAATTCAGAATAGATGACTAATTGCTGCAATATTAATTTCATATTTACATTCCCCACAAGCACTGAAGTGAAATTTGTCAGCTGGAGGAAAAAGAGGCTGGACTATTTATCAAGACCTCAGATAAATAATGATCTAATATCTGAATGAACTGGAGACTGCCATTAAATATGTAACAATAAAAGAAATATGTCAGCAATCCTTTCTAAGAATAAGAGGATGTAAACACAACTACGGCTTCTGCTGTAGACAATTTTATTGACAGTAAGCAGGTATCATTTCCATGGGAAATGTCACGTGGCACACGGAATATAACACCAAATGTCACAGGCTAAAGTGACAAATGGTCTATGGTGATGATGATGATGAGTGAATCTTAACTTTGAGCAAAACACTTAATCCAGGGCCTCAATCCTTAATCCGTATCATGGAAAGCTTGAATTCACTTTACCGCTATACCCCTAATGGCTTTCACATTCTGTAAGCCCATGATAAACTTTACTCCAGGCAGTACAAGGGTCTTCTAGAATGTTCTTGAACCACAGTTTTTTCTTAGTACATTTGGGTTTTGCTGAAGGAGGTACAGTGCTCACTCCAAAAGACTCCTTCGTGCAACATTAAGTTTTGTGGAAAATAATCTGACAAATCAAGATGTAAAGCTTCCCCTTGTCATTCTGGAAGTTGTCTATATTCGCAATTAAAAGAAACTCAGGCCCTTAGCAACTGCATAGAATTCTGGCTATTGTCACAAAGGCTGCTCCACCACAGCCTACCTGGCTAAGATCTCAGACACTCAAACTCCTGGCAACATCTGAAATATCCTGTTCTCTTCAGAGACATAGGCTATCCCAAATTCTTGTGAACTCCAAGAATGAATTTAGGACTACCACCCAGTGCTTCCTGAGTTAGAATATACCCACTGAGAATTTATCATTTAGCCCTCCTGATACAGGGAGAGGAATACAGTCTCAGGGAAGTTGGGAACAAAGGGGAGACTGGGGGTTTTATTAGTTGCACTTCTGGTTGGGGTTTGGGGGAGGGTGGTTTGGGTGCAGGGGGTGTTGTTTAACTCAAGCCTTTAGCAGAAATTTCTGCAGCTGACAATTGGAAGCAACCTCTGGTGCTGTTATCTATTGAAAATCTCTGTGAGTTCTGGCTCTACCATCTCTCATGACGCAGACACCCATTCCAAGGGCAGAGTGGCATGCCCCATTCTGTCCCATGCTCACTCTCAGAGAGCTCACCGGGCCTCTAGTCCACATCCTGGCTTTCAAGGAGCACAAGGGCTCCACCGGACTGCAAGTGTCTGGGTATTACTGAGTAAAGTCAGGGCATGAAGAAGTATGAATGAGAAAGGCGCAGAGAAGGCAAAGCAAAGAGAAAAGAAATGCAGAGCGCCCCAGCGTAGCAGTGGGAGGTCGTCACTGACCACAGTCGGGCAATGAGACGGTGAAGGGCCCAACGGAGGCATCCCGGCCACTCTCAGCCCGCGCTCAAGCCTTTTAACCCAAACTACAACCAGCGCGCTGCTCATCTTCAATGAGAACAAATGCTGCAAACCCTGCAGTAAAATTAAAGCAAAACAGTTCAGTTCAAAAGGAAACAATTTATTCAGCATAAAACCTGATGCTTAAAGAAAACTAGATTTAATAAAAAAAAAAAAAAGGCAGGGTGGCTGGAGACATTCTTGGAAATTCCAGACTGGGCCTGAGAGACTGATGGATTTGCTTGTTATGAAGGATTTCGTGTTAAAACTAAAGATATCAATACTGCCCTGGGCCTTACGAACCATGGTTATTCAGGCCATTTTGGATCCTAGCTAGGATAACAGTAAGAAAGAAAAGCAAGGGGCGGGGTGGAAAGAAGAGACAATGATTGGGAAAAGGCAGAGAAAAGGAAGAAAGTAGACCAAGGCAGAAGTTTTCCTAAAGTCATTGAAAAATAATTGGAAAAGGAGGAAGAATGCAAGAAGGAGCTGCCTGTGTTAAAAACTGAGCTGTGAGTTCAGAGATAAAGAACAAAGGAAACCAAAGACTCCGATAGGAGCTGTAGCCGGATGGCTGCTGATCTGACAAATATGGAGACAGGCCGTGACCTGGGTCGAGCACTTATGTCGGTCCGAGTTCCCAAGAGACACAGGAAGAAAAAATACACATACACACACTCACACACACATTTATACATCTGGCAAATTAAGCAGACGTTAAGCTTCCCTTTGCCTTTCTGGAAGTTGTCTATATTTACAATTAAAGGAAACCCAGATGCTCAGCGACTGCAGAATCTATATAGAGAGATAGATACATAGACACACACAGAGAGATTCTGTATGAGGAACTGGTCCACCTACAATTGTGAAAGCTGACAAATGCAAGATCTGCAAGTGGCAAGCTGAAGACCAAAGACAGCTGAGGGTATAGCTTTCGGTCCAAGGTCAAAGGCAGAAGGAGAGCGCAGAGTCCCAGCTTGCTGTAAAGTCAAGCAGGAGGCACTCTCCCTTTGTGGCGAGAGGCAGCTTGCTGGTACATTCAGGCCTTTGACCGGTTGGACAAGGCCCGCCCACGCTGGGTGGAGCAGTCTGCTTCATTCAGTCAATTCAGAAACATCCTTAGAGGGAATTCCCTGGTGGTCCAATGGGTAGGACTCCGCATTCTCACTGCCAGGGGCCTGGGTTCAGTCCTTGGCTGGGGAACTAAAATCCTGCAAACCATGCAGCATGGCCAAGAAAAAAAAAAAGACTTCCCTGGTGATCCAGAGGTTAAGAATCCTTCTGCCAATGCAGGGGATACAGGTTCGATCCCCAGGCAGGGAAGATTCCACCTGTGGCAGGGCAGCTAAGCCCGTGAGCTGCAGCTACTGAAGCCCACACGCCCTAGAGCCCACGCTCCACAACAAGAGAAGCCGCCACAAGGGATGTCTGTGCACCACAACTGGAGGAGAGGCCCACTGCCGCAACTAGAGACCCACACAGACAGCAGGAGAGACCCAGAGCAGCCGCAAACAGACAGATGGACAGCTATCCAGACAACTGGGCACTGGGGAGCCCGGTCAAGACGTCACGTAAGAGTAACCATCACAAGACTCACGTGTTAACAGGATCCAACATACACCCGTGAGAAACACTGGTCCCTCCTAAAACATCGGCACTGGCCGAGATTCAAGGACAGAATCTAAGCTAGAAATGCAAAGTGGAGAAGCCCCAAAACAGGGGCTGACGGTGGAGGTGTTTTGTAAACTCACCCTCAACTGCACCTCTGACCTCAGTCTGCAACTTCAGTGTGGCCCAGGAGTCTGAGAAGACACGGACGCCTAGAAGAGGGGCTGGCAGACACCCAAGTTCTGGGCACGAGTTTCTCAGATCGGAGTTCAGCTCTACCCAGGTGAGCCCCCTGACTTTTACTCTTAAAGACCCCTGTGACCAAGGTACGTGACCTCTCCCGGACTTGGTTTTCCATCTGTAATAGCAAGTGAGCCAAGAGCACCCACCTACGCAGACTGTCCTGAACACCCCAGGAAGCAAAGATGCTAAAGGACTCAGTCCAAGGCCGGACGTAGTAGGTGCTTAAAACAATAGTAGCAGCTACTTTGCTTTGCTTCTTAATTGCTAGTTCCCTCCACAACAATTCCACAGAAAAGTACCAGCTACTTCCACCGTGAAAACAGCTAGGCAGTTGTTACAACACAACTCCCTTTTCTTTCTTCGGTAGGACTGGGTTTGGCATCAGGGCAACCTACTATAAGAAGTACCAGGAGCGCTCCCTGCCAACTGACCAAGACAGAGCAAAAAATGCCCACACCGGGCATAATTGGATTAGGCAGAAAAGCAAATATCTGGCAGGCTGTAAAAAAAGAGAAGGAAAGTGCATGGGGCCCGGGGACTCCCTCTGGGCCCCCAGCCTGGTATCAGGCAGAAACCACACAGCCAGCCTGCTCCCTCGCTGAAGAATTTATGAGATGACGAAAGGAGATGCCCATGGAGAAAGCCCCTGTGGAAGGCAGCGTGCCCTGGCCCTCGGGGAGCAACACTGCCCTTTTGCCCACTGGCTGTGGAGGAGGAAGGAAGAGGGAGGACTCGACTCCCTCCCTCCCAGAATATAAAGCCAACTCCATATCCAACCCAAAGAACTGGAATCCTCCCAAACCACCTCCTTTCAAAGAGGCACATTTAGGCCTTCCCTAACACAAGCAACAGAGCCTCTCTCCTATTCCAGAAAAGCGAGTCCAAGATACTTCTCCAACATGTCTTCTGGGTCCCTACGTAACCATGGCGGTCCTTCCTCTAGATCCACTGATAGGAAGAGCGGCTTTCTCTCACGGGCAACCTGCTTGCCACCCAGGTCTAAGTTTCTTCAAGGCAGGACCACTGCTTTCTTTCTGCCTGTTGCTTCCCAGGGCTTAAAAATGTGTGCAGAGCACACAGCAGACAACACAAAAGACCCTAGCAAAGAAGTGTGTTGACCCACAGCAGGACCAGGGGAAGAGGACCATCTCTTCCTCTTAGAGAGTCCATCAAAACAGTCCTGGTGGGCCTCAGACATCATTAAACCGCACCTAATCCATCCAGAAGTCAATTAAGTTAAGAAGCCAAACTGAGAATTTAAGAGGAAAAAAAAGTTCCCACAAGATGGATAGGGCTGAGGCCCCACAAGCTAAGACAGGCCCTGTCATCCGTGTCATACCACGGGGTGATTTGTAGCTCCAAGGTGGACATAAATCAGGCCTCGAGGGGCAGACACGGCCAGTCAGCTGGGCCACTGGCATCCTGGCGTCGCCCATCCATCATGCCTGCTGATATCTGGGGTACCCAACCCCAGGCAGAGCTGGCCGAAGGGGCAGGCGGGCCCGGTGACTCAGACCGCCAAACAGACTGCGTGCATGATTTAACAGATCATATTTTTCTCATGCATTTTTAAATTCAGATAATTCACCCCACATTACTTTAATAAAAAATATATATATGCTCTGTGAACAGGGACCTTTGCCAAGTCTATCCATGGTTGAGTAATCCAATTCAAGTGACCTTCATGAGTCCAGCACTAGGCATTAAGTAGGGCTCAGAGAAAGGCGTGATCAGAGGGGCTCGGAGCTGGGGGGCAGGAGGTGAGGTGGAATCTGCTGGAAAAGAAAGGAAAAGGGGAGCTGAGGACATTACAAGAGGGACAGACACGCTCTGAACCCCAGGGCAAAAACAAGATAGCGAAGCAACTTGCTCTTCAGGAACAGGTTGGACAATTAGGCACACACCAGACTCTAGGAGAAATGAGATACCAGAGTCTGTGTGTGTGTGTGTGCGTGTCACAGACACACAGAGAGAGATTCAAGTCCGTGTTTAGGGAGACAGGTTTCAAGGACATTTCAAAGAGAATTGGAGAGGACTTAAAAAGCGAAACGTGAAATGAGAAATAAGTGAAATGAAAAGGACAAAGAAAGAGAGGTATCAGTGTTAACACTCAGACTGAAAATCTGGTGGCTGGAAGACTAGTGCCCATACTAACAGCTACCCGGAAATTGGAAGAGGCAAGACGGTGAGTTCTGGCTTCCGGGAGAACTTTCCAGAGCAGTGAGTCATGCTATGGAGGGCACATCCCAGAGGCCCCAACACCCTCACCCCAGGGCAGGCCCTCCCCTCCACTGTGGGCGGGGCCTGTAGCTGAACTCTGACCAATGGAATATCAGGGCAAAGCGCTGGGATGCCCCCCACTGACCACAGCTCATCATGAAGAAGTCCACCTAAGCAGGCTGGGCCTTTGGTAAAAAGCTCTCAAGGTTCCGAATGGCCTGTGGAGGGGGCCACGTGGTGGGAACAGAGGGCAACCCTGGGCACTGGGTGACCTCCAGCTGATGTCCGTAGCAATGCAGGCTGCTCCATCCCACAACTGGGAGGAAATGAATGAATTCTGCACCACAGGGAAGAGCTCCAGGGCAGGTTCTTCCCTGTCCATGGGATTCTCCAGGCAAGAATACTGGAACCAGAGAAGCTGTTCAGTCATGTCCGACTCTGCGATCCCATGGACTGTAGCCTACCAGGCTCCTCCATCCATGGAATTTTCCAGGCCAGAGTACTGGAGTGGGTAGCAATTCCCTTCTCCAACGGATTTTCCCAACCCAGGGATCGAACCCAGGTCTCGTGCACTGCAGGCAGACTCTTTACCATCTGAGCTACCAGGGAATAGCCTTGTGAGACCCACTCAAGTGCGCCCAGACTCCTGACTCACAGGACTGGGAGAACACCAGAGTGTGTGAAGACCCTAAATTTGTGGGGGTTTGTTGTGAATCCCCCAGAAACTGGGGGCAACTGGGCTGAAGCTCAGTAGAGAGATCAGGTGTGGACATAAGTCCATCACACAGAGGATAAGCGCCCACATGCCCGTAGCAAATGGCCTGGGGCTGAGCCCCAGCGCTTCCTAACTGTGTGATTTATGTATTTGCTCTGTACTTCAATTTCCTCATTCATAAAGTTTAAAAAAGAAATAAGAGAACCTATCACCCAAGGTTGCTACTTATGATTGAATATTAATAACTGTTCAGCACTTAGAATAATACCTGCTCCAGGGTAAGCACTACTAGGGGAGGGCGGGTGGATTAAGTTCTCAAAGGCAGAAAGTGCTGAGGAGGGTGAAGCAAAAGGCAAAGCAGCAAGCAAGCAGGGGAAAGAGGATGGACCAGGGGCAAGTGAGAGCAGTCAGACAGGAAGAAGCCAGGAGGATGCACAAAAGCATAGTCCAAAATCTCACTCCGCACTCCTCAGGATGGCAGAACTTCGATGGGGAACGTCAAGACATATAAGAAAAGGGGGGACCAAGGAAAAGTCATCAAGTGAAAGAGCAGTAGCAGAATGCAGACATTTCCATAAAGTATGCATTTGAAGTTTCTGGGTTTTAATTTAGAATATTACAAAGTCCAAGTATAATAAAGGGCTCTCAGATTTAGAGTTTAAAATATAGCTGTAGAAGTGGCTTTGATTCTTTTAGATGTCTCATAAAATGAAACTTTGTATATGCTAATGTATTGATGTAATAAAACTGAAACAAGATTACTCTCCATTTGAAATTTTTGGAGAGCTTAAAAATGCTTCCATATTTTTTGCTCATCTTGTGGCACTGCAGAACTTTAGTGCAGAGTTTATATTTAGCTAAACTGTTATGTTAATTAAGAAATGCATAAATTTTTTATTCTTAATATTTGTAATTCTAAATAAACTGATCTATGAAAAATATTTTTTTAAAAAGGGGTCAGCTCAAAAAAAACAGGAGGGGGGAATTAACTGGCCTACAAAGACTGAATGATCTGGCCCCCCGACCTCCTTGCTCAGACACACAGGGATGCTCCCTCATCAAAGCCTTGGCACTGGCTCTTATTATTTCTTCCAGAATGTTCTTCCTTGATATACACACTTCCTTTCAGTGTTTGCCCAAAAGCCCCTTCTCATCAAACAAGTTCTGACCAACGTATTTTAAATGGCACCCCAATGACCTTGCACCCTGCTTTTACCTATAGCGTTTATCTCTTTCTACTATTAAAGATTTAGTGTTTGTTACGTTTATTGTTTTTCTGTCTCCCCTGCTAGAAGCTCCAAAAAGACAGATTTTCATCTATACTTTTTACTGATGCATTTCCAGAGTTTAGAACAAGACATAGCTCATAACAGGCACTCAGAAACATGACAACTAAATACAACATCTCATTTGGAATTAGATGCTTTGGCTTATAAAGGACATTATGAGAACAAGAGCCAAAAAAAAAAAAAAAATTTATTGTTAGGTGGGGTGGAGGAAATAAAATTATTCCAGGCTACACTCCCAACTTGCTGAGACTGCTTAAAAATTTTTTTGCATTGTTAAAAATTAAAGAGATAAAACTCTAACATGGTGGTAATAATCCAAAAAGACCAGAAGGATCCTCATCACTTTATTATAAATATTTATGTATTTTTGCAGATAAACTTACTTATAAAACAGAAAGAGACTCCCAGACTTGGAAAATGAACTTATGGTTGCCAGGGTGAACAGTTAGGGAGTGTGGGAAGGTCATGTACACGCTGCTATATTTAAAATGGATAATCAACAAGGACCTATTGTATAGCACATGCAACTCTGTTCAATGTTATGTGGCAGCCTGGATGGGAGGGAGGGTATCGGGGAGAATGGATACATGAATACGTACGGCTGGGTCCCTTCACTGTTTCCCTGAAGCTATCACAACACTGTTAATCAGCAGTACCCCAATACAAAATAAAAAGTCCCAAAGAAGCAAATAAATGTTTATACATTTCTGGAAAAGGCGATGAAATCAATGAAAGGGGAAAGAGTGAAGGACAGGAACGTTCATTTTCATTAACACTCCCTGTGGCTTTTACAAAGAACATATATTAGTTACATAATATTTTAATAGTGAAATGTACATGGGGAAAAAAAAATAAGCTGGTCCACAGACCATTTCTGGGAGGGAGCAGAGGGATGGAGGGACAATCAGAGAGGAAGGCCCTTGGGTTTCCACAGCTCCCCAGGGGCACTGCAGGGTCCCTGCTGGCAGAGGGGATCTGGGCCAGGGCTGTGGGAAGGGGTGCTGGGGTGGAGACCAGCAGTCAGGTGCCCACAGGAAGGCAGCCTGCCGGCCCAACTGCTGAGGACAGCTCCCCCCAATGCCCCTTCCCAAGCCCTGCAAACGAGAGCGTGCCTGCAGGGCTCTGAAGACACTCCTGAAGTAAGATTTTCAAATTAACACATGGCTCGTGCTATTTATAGTTTTTGCAGTGCAAAGAAGTTAATAGTTTACTGAAATCAATCAACCTGCCATTTAGCTTACTATGGAAAGTTGTCTTATGTGGACGTCATCCCCATGGACCCATAATCCAATTGAACTATTCAATCCTATTTACACACACACACACAGTTAGTCCATTAAAATCAACATATAAGCAGGATCCACACACTGCAGTGGGCTGACTGAATTCTTTGGTTCCTCAGGAATTCCCCTTCTCTTCCTCTTTTTATTTCCTTCACGCTGTTTTTTCTCACCATTTCCCCATTTCCATTCAATGGCTACACAGTTTAAAACACTCCTCTGTCCGCACTTTCTCTGACCTCCACCCCCTAATTTCCTCCTGGATCACTTTTTTTTTTTTAACTGAAGGATAATTGCTTTACAGAATTTTGTTGTTCTGTCAAACCTAGACATGAATCAGGCATAGGTATACATATATCACCTCCCTCCCCATCCCACCCCTCTAGGTAGATACAGAGCCCCTGTTTGAATTTCCTGAGACATACAGCAAATTCCGTTGGCTCTCTATTTTACAGATGGTGATGTAAGTTTCCATGTTACTCTTTCCATACATCTCACCCTCTCCTCCCCTCTCCCCATGCCCATAAGTCTATTCTCTATGTCTGTTTCTCCATTGCTGCCCTGTAAATAAATTCCTCAGTACCATTTTTCTACTGGATCACTTTTTAAAATTTATTTATATGGTGCGGGATCTGACCAGGGAATCTAACCAGGGCTCCCTACCAAGTTCTCTGACCAGCCTAGGACAGACACACTTTATGTTCAGGCTCCAGGAGGGAGCTCACAGGAGAGATAAGCGCCCCTAGAGAACTCTGCCAATCACAGCATCAACCACACAGAAAACTAAAGTGTAAGAAAATTCCCCAGAAACACCCATGCAGTCGTGGCTCTGCCACGAACCACAACTTAGGTGAATCGCGGTCCCTCCTGGGCTTCAGTTTCTCCACCTTTAGAATAGTTGAAATAAATAAGATGATAATGATGAAATGATGATGTTGACATTAATTGGATGTTCACTGCCCAAAGATCCTCCAAGATTCCTTCCAGCCGAGACTGTGGTCTTTGGTACTCACACAATGCATTAGCAAAGGATAACAACCTCCTTGGGTGGGGAAAGGGTGGAGCAAGCAGGTGGTGGAGGAGACTGTTTCCCCAATGACAATGGGGAAAACTAGGGGAAAAGAGAAAAACCAGGGACAATGGTGACAAAGACACTGAGACCACTAATGTGGATAACAAAACTAAACTTCAGTCATCGGCATAACCCACATCTGAACAACGTGCCACTTTCCCAAAGCACTTTCTTACACATTAGCAAATTTGATCCACACTAACTGACAAAGGTTCGTCTAGTCAAGGCTATGGTTTTTCCAGTGGTCATGTATGGATGTGAGAGTTGGACCATAATGAAAGCTGAGCACAGAAGAATTGATGCTTTTGAACTGTGGTGTTGGGAGAAGACTCTCGAGAGTCCCTTGGACTGCAAGGAGATCCAACCAGTCCATGCTAAAGGAGATCAGTCCTGGGTGTTCATTGCAAGGACTGATACTGAAGCTGAAACTCCAATACATTGGCCACCTGATGGGAAGAACCAACCCATTGGAAAAGACCCTGATGCTGGGGAAGAGTGAAGGCAGGTATAGAAGGGGATGACAGAGGATGAGATGGTTGGATGGCATCACCAACTTGATGGACATGAGTTGAGTAAACTCCAGGAGTTGGTGATGGGCAGGGAGGTCTGGCGTGCTGCAGTCCATGGGGTCACAAAGAGTTGGACACGACTGAGCGACTGAACTGAACTGAACTGAACTGACAAATGACACAGGATGGAGTAAGAAGTTAATGGTAGAGTCTCGGGTATAAGTGTATCACTAGACCCATGGTTCTCAACCAGGGCAATTTTATTCAGCTTCCTCAGGAAACTTTGGCAATGTCTGGGGCCACTTGGGTTGTCACAGGTGGCCTCTACTGGGCAGAGGCCGAGAATGCTTCTTAGCATCCTGCAAAGCTCAGGACAGCCTGCCTCACAAGGACGCGTTCAGCCCATAGTGTCTGCGGTTCTGAGGTAGAGAGACACTGACCGAGGGACCCTTCTTGTTACAAGCGAAGCTGCGCTGGGAGGAGGCGGGGAGAGAGAGGGGAGGCAGTGTGTGCTGTGTGCTAAGTCGCTCAGTCGTGTCTGACTCTTTGACATCATGGACGGTAGCCCTCCAGGCTCCTCTGTCCATGGGATTCTCCACCAAGAATACTGGAGTGAGTTGCCCTGCCCTCCCCCAGGGCATCTTCCTGACCCAGGGACAGAACCTGCGTCTCTTACATCTCGTGCATTGGCAGGCGGGTTCTCTACCACTAACGCCACCTGGGAAGTTCTCAAACCACGGTTATATAAGACACCCTGCACCCTATCTAAGCCTCCATACTGCAGATCACACCAACACACAAGATCTGATATGAAGGGATTTCCCTGGTGGTCCAGCAGCTAAGAATCCTCACTCCCAGTGCAGGGGCTCCTGGTTTAGATCCCTGGTCAAGGAACTAGATCCCATGTCCCCCAACTAAGAGCCAGTGCAGCCAAATAAGTAGTTTTTTCATTTTTTTTTTTTTTTAAGATTGGATAAGGAAACTGTCTTGGTTTAGTTTGGTCACTGAAATAGGTCAGAACACATCTTTCTGAATCTCAATTATTCCCTCAATGTAGTCACCTTGGAAAACTATTTATAATATACTCTCCACCTGAAGAATTTCCCCTGCATAGCAGACTCGTCTCTGAATGAGGGGTATGGCAGCCTCTCACTGAGATTACGGGCCACCGGCGACCTTGGGAAGGATAGGCAAGGAACAGGCCAGTGAATGAGAAAATTGCGAGGGCCTTCATTCTATCATGAGACCAGAGCAGTGAGACAGGCGTTGCTGATGGGATGGGCAGAGTGTGTAACGAGGGATGCTACTTCATATTCAGTCCTCAGGAAGGCTTGCTCAGGAAGGCGATATTTGAATCTTTACTAGAAAAAAAAATTTTTTTTACTAAGAAAAAGCACTTTTTAAGAAAGAATTTTAATGAAAACTAAAGCCATCCAAATAGAGGAAAAAAGAGCTACTGATGAAGATATTCCAAAGAATACACTCCAGATTGTAAAAGCTATTTTCAAAAACCAGTGAACCAGCGAAGTTGCTCAGTCATGTCCAACTCTTTGCGACCCCATGGACTGTAGCCTACCAGGCTCCTCCATCCATGGAATTTTCCAGGCAAGAGTATTAGAGTGGGTTGCCATTTCCTTCTCCAGGGGATCTTCCCGATGCAGGGATCGAACCCAGGTCTCCCGCATTGCAGGCAGACGCTTTACTGTCTGAGCCACCAGTGAAGCCCTACATTTCTGAACGGCAGGAGTCTCCTTCAGAGTATACTGGGCGGTCCTGGCCCGTTAGACCCGCACCTCCAGGGTAACTCTTTCAAAAGATGAGCTCTGCTGTGACTGTTTTGACCTCAAGCTCTTTAACATCTTAACCTCCTCCAACAAGCTGGGCCTCAGGTATTCAGCACCAAGGGTGGTGAACAGCACCCACCACCACCACCGCTCTGAGAAGAAGACTGGATCTGGCGGGTCCAGGACAAGGAATGCTTGAGCCAAAGGGAGGAGCAAACAAAAGCTCAGGTCTAGCAGAGAGCAGACTTGTAGTTGCCAAGGAGGACTGGGGTGGGGGTTGGGGATTGCTGCTGCTGTTTAGTCCCTAAGTTGTGTCCGACTCTGCAACCCCATGGACCGCAGCACACCAGGCTTTCCTGCCCTTCACCATCTCCTGGAGTTTGTTCAAACTCATGCCCACTGAGTCAGTGATGCCATCCAACCATCTCATCCTGTTGTCCCCTCCTCCTCCCACCTTCAATCTTTCCCAGCATCAGGGTCTTTTCCAATGAGTCAGCTCTTTGCATCAGGTGGCCAAAGTATTGGAGTTTCAGCTTCAACATCAGTCCTTCCAATGAATATTCAGGACTGACTTCCTTTTGGATGGACTGGTTTGATCTCCTTGCAGTCCAAGGGACTCTCAAGAGTCTTCTCCAGCACCATAATTTGAAAACATCAATTCTTTGATGCTCAGCCTTCTTTATGGTTCAGCTCTCACATCCATCTGGGATTAGCAGATATAAAATTACATATAGGATGGATAAACAGCAAGGGCCTTCCTCTCATACAGCACAGAAAACTCTAGTCAATATCCTGTGATAAACCATCATAGAAAAGAATATTTTAAAAAAAGAATGTCTATTTGTGTATAGCTGAGTCATTGTGCTGGACACTTTGCCCTACAGCAGGGATTGGCACAACATTGTAAATCAATTGTACTTCAATAAAAATAATTTAATTTAATTTAAAAAGCTCAGGTCTGCCTGGAATGTTCCCTCCCAGTGCCTTTATTTTAGTCCCTGTATGATCTCGTCTCCCAATCCTAGGAGAGCTAACTGCCCGGCCACAGGGAAACTGAAGTTTAGGCTCTGAGTCTGGGAGTCCAACCCCTTCCCCTCTTTTTCCTGGTTGTGCTTCTTCTTGGACTCATCATCTCTGGCCATCTCAGCAATAAGATCCTCGGGGCCAGATTAGGGGATGGGTCTAGAATAGCTCAGGAGGGTTGTCAGCCTGACTGAAGCATAAAGCCCAGGCTAACCTCACCTGGCAGGTCCACTACCTGGTCTATATCAACTCCCCAGGAAAGTATCCTGTGATCTGAGCTAAAGCCACAGCCCATATTAAAGAGTTTCTCTCTCCTCTCTTCCCTAATCAACACGGCAGTAGTAGGCTTATGGTAAAGCATTAGAGGACTCTCTGCCCTAACCCTTCCTCCAGTACGTATCTCTCTCTGCCACACACACACACACACACACACACACACACACACAGCACTTAATAAGGCAGGCAAGATGCTACAGTCTCTGCACAGATTCAGAAGTGCTATTGTAGGAACGAATTCAGATATCATCACTTCCTAAAAGGTTCCCTGCCCACCCAAGCTTAAGCTTCACACTTCAAAGAAGGATTGTTAATTACACATTATGATACCAATTATTTCCAAATGTATTATGAAACAGGAGCTATGCTAAGCAATTTTATTGTTTTAATTCTTTCCTTCTTCGTTTTTAATAATTACACTCTGGTTTTTAATACATTAAGATGCAATGAAGGAAAAAAAAGTCCTTTATATTTTAAATCTATTTCCATTTTTTTTTTTACACAAAGAATTTAAAAGCCATCCATAACAACGTAGCATAAGGAAGAGCTTAGGGAGGCAACTTTGCACTCACTAAGTAGACAACATGAGCAAAGCTCACCCTCCCGACTTGAAGAAATTTAGGGACAAGAAGTGATCAGTGAAATTAAGTGGTGGCAGACATGTCCAAGGAATATCATGAGGCTTTGATCCCTTTGTGAATCTTCTGATAGATGACTGTGTGGAAATAGTGAGCGACAGAACAATACTGACTGGTGGTAATATAGGAAACAGAACCTTCATGTTAGAAGCCCTGGAATGAGTAAGGACAAAGGCTGTGTTCACCAGTGAATCACTTTCATGCGTCATCTCTCCATATTTTACTACGGTAAAAATTGGGTCGTGGACATTCTTACTGAAATTTTTTGTTAAATAAATTTTTATAATAGTGAAAAAAAAAAAGGAGTAGCTTAGATAAAACTAGCTGAGTTCCATTTAAGGGAAAAAATGCAAGTCTACTTACTTTGAAAACTTTTAACATGAGACATTTGCTGAAAGGATACAGAATTCTTCCTCATACAAAGGCAGAACAAATCACAAAAGAGGACACTGGTAGGAGAGAAAGCTTTATACTAGCTACGGAAGAAAGCATAACAAATCAAGAGTCAAATGCTGAATGTGGAGATTATTAATAATCAATTATCTGCCCGGTAAAAGGACACCATTCTTTAATGTGAACCCACCCATGTTGAATTAGATTTCCAAGTAAGTAGAAGGATGATGTCATCTAACGGTTAGAAAAATGAACAAAGAAAAATAAAATTATTTCAACAACTTACAATCTGTGAGTCGTGGAATTTCACATTCACAGGTACTAAGGCTGAGTGACATTTCAGTGATGAGGAATTATTTTTGTTTGATCCATAGGCTAAAGCCTTATCCTCTGCTTTCCTTCCAGCCCAGAGGTCAGAAAACTTTCTTTCTGTAAAGGGCCTTTGTTCAGGCAATTACTCAACTCTGCTGTTAGAGCACTAGAGCAAACACCAACAATACATTAAAAAACAGGCATGGCTGTGATCCTCTAGAAATTTATTTACAAAAACAGAATCATGGGCTGTGATTTCACCTACTCCTGTTCTCGTCCTCATTGTGCTAAGAGAGGTGAGGCGGAGCACGCTTAAGACAGGCTTGTAAGAAATGGCAGGAATGGACTTCCCTAGTGGTTGTGGCTAAGACCTCACACTCCCAGTGCAGGGGGCCTGGGTTCCATCCCTGGTCAGGGAACGAGATCTCACGTGCCGCAAATGAGTTCGTACGTCGCAGCTGAAGATCCCGTGTGCTGCACAACTAAAGACATGGTGTAATCAAATAAAGAAAGAAAATAAATATTTTTTTTAAAAAGAAAGAAAGAAATGGCAGGAATAATCAAAGACAGCAGGTAGATCTAAAACTACCCACCAAGACATTAAGCATAGCCCCTCATACTCAGGAGCATTCTTCAAGACCAAATTCAAATCTCGATACCCGAGGTAGGAATCTCTAAGCAACCTTTGTTCTCAAGCTACAAGAGTTTCCCCCTCACAGAATCAGCTTCTACCCTACCATACGGCTGGTCTTCCAAACTGGGGGACAGAATATGTTACACTGCTGCTAAGTTGCTGCTAAGTCACTTCAGTCGTGTCCGACTCTGTGCGACCCCATAGACGGCAGCCCACCAGGCTCCCCCGTCCCTGGGATTCTCCAGGCAAGAACACTGGAGTGGGTTGCCGTTTCCTTCTCCAATGCAGGAAAGTGAAAAGTGAGAGTGAAGTCGCTCAGTCGTGTCCGACTCTTCGCAACCCCATGGACGGAGGAGCCTGGTAGGCTGCCGTCCATGGGATTTTCCAGGCAAGAGTAACGGAGTGGGGTGCCATTGCCTTCTCCATATGTTACGTTATCATATACAAAATATTCTGGACCCAAAATCTGAACCTAAGTCTGAGAAAGCCCTTAGTTTATAGGTCCCTTTGGGGACAATGAACCATGTTAAATGACAACACCAGGATAGTGGCAATAAAATCTGTACTGTAGGAAACCACATAGATCCAGATTCAAAAGACTCAAAAGATCCAGCTGCTTTGACCAAACATATCACAAGACAGGACAAGAGAGGGACATGAAACCTGTGTGTTAAAAGAGACTTCAAGGACTTCCCTGGTGGTCCAGTGGTTAAGAATTCACATTCCAGTGGAGGGGACAAGGGTTCGATCCATGGTCGAGGAACCAAGATCCCACATGCCTTGGAGCAACCAAGCTGGCTCAGCACAACTAGAGACACACCTCCCGCGGTGAAGGCCCGGCACAGTCAAAGAGAGAGGTTTAGGGACATCAACCAGACGCACCCCGTGGGCTTGATGTAAATCCCTTGGTGGCGCTACGGTATTTTTAACTAACCGTGAAAAGATATTTCTTGGACAATCAGAGAAATCTGAACATGAATATTCAGTGATATTAAGAAATGAGTCACTGTTCATTTTTTATCTGTAATAATAGCATTGTGTTGCTGTTTTAACAAAAAGAATGCCTATCTTTTCAGAGAGTCATATTGAAATATTTATAAATAAATCTGATTTTCCTTTTAAATCCTCATCCTAAAATTCTTCTTTCACAAAAATAATTCTGGTTGTTTTGATCCTGCAGAAGTCACTGCTTTTCAAATATACCCATGAATGGGGTGATGCAGAAAGAAAAGAGGGTGAAAATCAATAAATACTAGAGACAGGCTTAGGGTTAAATGACAGATAAACTTAAAAGGCTAAAGTATTTATATACCCTTGATGGACCTAGAAGGTCCTTCAGAGCACATATACCATGTGAAGGTCAGGCTTCTGATAATGTTAATATCTGGAAAGCAGCCATCAATCTGGAAATTTAAAAAAAAAAAAAAAGACTTCTGAGTGATAAAGAGCTTTCACAAAGCCCATGCACTTTACTCCCTGAAAGAAAAAGAAGCACATCATTTATAAATTTGTACCAAACAAGGCCTCAGAAAGAGCTAACTCCAAAGAGAAGAAACAAGAGACTTAGAGGAGAAGAAGCAGGAAAGTCCAAGAGTTCATAAGAGAAAGACAGAGTCCACACAGAGTGAAACCCCAGGGCGTCCGCCTGACGCAGCCTTCTACAGGGAACCACATCCCAGAGCTGGCAGCACAGCTTCAAGCAGGCTCGGAGTCCTGCTAAAGACAGCAAGAAGGGCAATGGAGACGCTGCTTAAAACTACCTTCATTAAGATGGGCAAATTTAAGAAGCTGAACTATTCACTTAATGGAGAGATCAGGTTTTACAAAAAGGCAGAATTGAGGTCAATGAGTAAAAATGAAGACAGACTTTGAGCTTGACATGGAGGTAGAGTTTCTCAACAATGAAACCCAGCCCCCAAGGGAGTGAATGGGGCTCCTGGATTGCAGTCCAGAGATGCTGAACCCCTCAGAGTGAGTTCCACGTGGTTCACGACACTGGGTGAGGTTGTACCAGAGGTCCTTGAGATGATCCAGAGCCATTTCAAGGGTTTCTGGTGGGTAAAGTTTAAGAAAAAAAAATTACTCTGATGCTTGTTAAAATAGTAAGAAAGACTTTTTTCAGAGCTATTGCAAAATAGGAGAGAGATGAGGTTCAACTCGGAATGTAGCAAAGACAGCTGAGGATTCACAGCAAACAGACAGAGTGAGGTGGTCAGCAGTCAGAAAATTACTAAGAGGAGACATCCGGGTAGGGAGATTCCCATTAAACAAACAAGCCACAGGATTTTTGCTGAAGGCAGCCCTGGGTGACCAGATATTGAGGATGATCGCATCCCAAGAAGGCAGGGGGCCACGTTCCTTCCTAGACTGACTTCATATTCTTGCTAAAGTGGGGTTGGCAGACAAAAGACAGCACGGGGACCCAGGTCCAGATCCAGACAAAAATGGAACTCAGAGGAACCTAAGTCTGCTCCTCAATCCCAGACTGCCCAGATCCGAGCTTGGTGACCTCACTTACACCCACAGCCTCATAACAATGCATAACACTGCTTAATTTAACAATTTCTTCCTCATATAATCTTCTGCTTGTAAAATCCACAAATGCTCATTTCTATACATCAAGCTACCTTAAGATGGGGGAAACTACCTTCAAAAATAATGCCATGTGAGTAATTGATAGGCAATCCTCTGTGATGCTGAAGCAGACAGCTTCACCATCATGAGGCAAAATGAAGCCTTTTAAAGCGGCCTTGAGGGCTACAGTCCATGGGGTTGCAAAGAGTCAGACACAACTGAGCACTCACTCACTCTCCGTAATAACAGGCATACAAATAAAATAGAGAAAAAAAAATAAATGACTGGATTTCAAAACATCTGCAAAGAGCAGGGAGCTTCCAATCCCTAACAGGATTACACAACCTCCACAGCATGGGCTCAGCAATTTTCCACGATGCCCAGTCCCCAGGGAGAGTGCTTATGGATGACAGGGCCGCCTCCTGCTCTCCTGAAAGTACCACAACAGGATACGTTATTCACCAGGTGTAAAACAGACAGCGAGTGGGAACCTGCTATAAGGCACGGGGTGCTCTGTGATGACCTAGATGAGTGGGGTGAGGGTGGGGATGGGCGGGAGGTCCAATACATACAGCGTATTCATTCAGTTCTACAGCAGAAGTGACACAATCTTGTAAAGCCATCATACTCTAATTTAAAAAAAAAAAATCTGAAGGGCAACAAACTACATATTCTTGGTTACCCTTCTTTATATTACTCCCCATCTTCTTCCACTCAGTCTGTGTCCTAAGAGTAAAGTGAGGTGAAAGCGTTAGTCATTCAGTCATGTCTGGCTCTTTGCGATCCCGTGGACCATCACCCACCAGGCTCCTCTGTCTAGGGGACTTATCAGGCAAGAATATGGGAGTGGGTTGCCATTCTCTTCTCCAGATCTTCCCAACCCGGAGATTGAACCCGGGTCTCCTGCATTGCAAGCAGATTCTTTACCATCTGAGCCACCAGGGAAGCCCTGGGTGACCTCAACGACATGCATCACCCAGGCCCCCGGGTCCTCTGGCCCCTTGGGAGGTACCAGGAGACGCCAGGAGAGTAGGCAGAGGATAAGGGAGGAAGGGGCATTCATCCCCTGGAGTCTTCCCTGCAGGGTCACCTGGAGGTCCCCCCCGCACAGGTCACAGCTTCTCCCAGTGACCGTCTCCCTCTATCCTTGCTTCCAGGGGTTAGAGGGCGCCACAAACTTTTTGTTGTTGTTATTCAGTTGCTCAGTCACGCCCACCTTTGCGACCCCATGGACTATATAGCCCTCCAGGCTCCTCTGTCCTTCACTATCTCTCGGAGTTTGCTCAAAGTCATGTCCACTGAGTCAGTGATGCTATCTAACCATCTCATCCTCTGACACCCCCTTCTCCTAATGCCTCCTACTCCTCTTGCCTTCAGCCTTTCACCACAGACCATACTCTCCCAAAATTCATAGAGTGAAACCTAATCCCCAAAGTACTAGCAGGTGAGGCCTTTGAGAAGTTATTAGCTATGAGGGTAGAGACCTCACAAGGAGGACTAGCACCCTTATGAAAGAAACCAGAAGCCTCCCCTCACCCATTTTCCACACGAGAGCCAGCTACAGACCAAGAGGCACACCCTACGCAGACGAGAAAGCCACCGGGGTTTTGATCTCGGGCTCCCCAGCCTGCAGGGCAACGAGAAAGTGATGGCATTGATCTTGACGGCGCTGAAGGCAGTGCGCCAGGGCTTTCCGCTCTCAGCACAGAGAACTTTCTGCCCCTTCTGCTCAGCACCCTGACACACCCTCATTACACCCTCTCTGTCACGATGTTGAGTGGGACGTGCATGCGGCTGGCCGAAAACCTCATTCGCGTTTCTCATAACATGCTGCTGCTGCTGCTGCTAAGTCGCGTCAGTTGTGTCCGGCTCTGTGCGATCCCATAGATGGCAGCCTACCACGGAATCCTGTCCCTGGGATTCTCCAGGCAAGAACACTGGAGTGGGTTGCCATTTCCCTTTCCATTTCATAACATAACAATACCCAAACAAAATTTTTGGCCAACCCAATATTTCCTGCCCTCCTTCCAACTAACAACAATGAAATGAGAAGGGGGCAGAGAATCAAAATTTTAAATGTCCATATTTCCCCTCAAATTGGTAGTGGGGAGAGTGGGGCTCAAATTTTAAGCTAGATTTCATGATGTGTGTATGGGAAATAAGATATTAATATGTTCAAGGAGGCTCTGAGTATACGACTCAGAAATTATATACAGGACTTTGTAGATGTGGACATTTTTTTCTGAAAAGAGAAATTCAGAAAGCAAAGGGTCAAATTTTTAATTATATTCTCCAAACTGAAGTGGAGTGAAACTCGCTCAGTCATGTCTGACTCTTCGTGACCCCGTGGACTACAGCCCGCCAGACTCCTCTGTCCATGGGATTCTCCAAGCAAGAATACTGGAGTGGGTTGCCATTCCCTTCTCCAGGGCATCTTCCTGATCCAGGAATCAAACCCAGGTCTCCAGCATCACAAGCAGATTCTTTATGATCTGAGCCATGAGAGAAGCCCGAATTCTCCAAAACCGACCTAAAAATGGAAAGTCAGCGCTGCAAGAGAAAAACAGAACAGAAACTGCCGCCCAGGAGAAGAAAAATGACCAGGCTGACAGCGGGCACCCATGCCAGCTATGGGGGCAGAACAGTCTCCGAGCGGCCGGGCTGGAGGAGGGACCCCCACCTCCCCTCCGCCCACCATCACCCGCCCCACGGAGGCAGCTGGGATGGTTGTCTTCCTGAGAACCACTCACAGCTCCCTCCCAACAGTCAAGTGACATTTCAAAAGCTCATCAGCTCAGCAGGTGCTTGGATGCAACAGCAACAGCAAAAAAAAAAACATTCTGGGCTATGGAAAATCTTGTCCTGTTGTTCTGAGAAGCTCGGAGCATGGAAGCCAGGAGAGGGTAGAAGCAAAGTGTGCGCAAGAGGACAGGAGCAAAGAAAGCAACAGCCGAGTAGAGCTGACCCCGCAGGAGATGCCCCAGAGCTGGGCAGGCGGGACGCCCGCTGCGGTGCCAGCCCCCCACCTCACAGACACATATTGCAAGTCCCGAACCCAGCACTGCCCCTCACCTGCTGTGTGACCAAGGATACATGGCTCACCCTCTCTGAGCCTCACATGCTTTCCCCCTTTACCCTTCAGAATAGGGAAGCCCGATGGCTCTTGGTAAAGAACCCGCCTGCCAATGTAGAAGACATAAGTTTGAGCCCTGGGTGGGGAAGGTCCCCTGGAAAAGGAAATGGCAACCCACTCCAGTATCCTTGCCTGGGAAATCCCCTGAAGGAGGAGGCTGGTGGGCTAAAGTTCACGGGGTCACAAAAGAGTCAAGACCCAACTGAGTGACTAAAAAACAAAAACAAACCAAAAAAAAAAACAATGAATTTCATAGAGGTGTTGTGGGGATCAATAAGAAAACTCCTCTTAGACCCAGGAAATGCCTTCCAGGGTGTATTATGCCTTCTGGGTAGGTTTTAGGATTCACATCAGAGCTCTTATCCATTTCCATGACTTAAGGAGGTGATCTCACGTGCAAACAAACAGAAGCATACAAAGGACTGATAAATAAAAAAAAAAATCAACTTCAGATTCCATAACAGGATGGGTGCCAAAAGGGAGTGACGATCACTCGGGCAAGGGCACCTGAGAGCATCCAGAGCCTCCATCACTTACAAAGCCTCTAAGTATCCATTTCCTTTCCCGGCTGTGCCAGGGGTCTAAGCTCAGAGGAAAAGCGCAGAGACAGCCTCAGCCAACACTCAGCCTTGCCACGTACTCCCTGGGTGACCCGGGCAAGTGAGATTACCCCACTGACTCGGCTTCCTCCTCTAAAAATCAGGAATAACCAGGATCAAAGTACCCATCTTTTTGTGAGGATTTTAAAAATTCATGTAAACTTCTTAGAACAGCACACAGTTGCTGTTGCTCAGTGGCTCAGTCGTCTGACTCTTTGCGACCCCATGGACCGCAGCACACCAGGCCTCTCTGTCCCTCACCATCTCCCGGAGTTTACTCAAACTCATGCCCATCGAGTCAGTGATGCCATCCAACCATCTCATCCTCTGTCATCCCCTTCTCCTCCTCCCTTCAATCTTTCCCAGCATCAAGGTATTTTCCAATAAGTCGGCTCTTCGCATCAGTTGGCCGAAGTATTGGAGCTTCAGCTCCAGCATCAGTCCTTCCAATGAATATTCAGGGCTGGTACACAGTGATTACTCAATAAAGGCTGGCTATAGTATCACCCTGCACATTTCAGCTCGTCACCAGGCCCATCTTGTAAGAAGGCACCTGTGCTCTGAAGAGCAGTCAGATACAGGCAACGCCAGAGCCCACGAGCCACCTACATCCTTCATTCTAAGACGTGCTGCGTATTTTAGCATTCCCATTCCCAGCGCCACAATATACATGTACTGTAGTGGATTTTCTCATCTGAAAAATAGGAATAGCAACAGCATCCAGCTAATAGTTAATATGTGCTAAATGCTTCAAACAGGGCTTGGCATCAGAGATTGTTCTCTACAGGTATTACCCTCGGTATTATTCTTTTAATTGCCTGCCTCAGGTCTTAGTTGAGGCATGTGGGATCTAGTTTCCTGACCAGGGATCGAACCTAGGCCCCCTGCATTGGGATCACAGAGTCTTAGCCACTGAACCACAGGCAAGTTCCCCTTGGCATTATATTAATGATCTGACCTGCTGTAGGCATTCCCATCCCAGGAGACTTGTGAGAATTCTCCCTCATTCCTCTCTTGATCTGAGGGTCACTGGATCCCTGGTAGCTGAAGGTGCTGAGGGTGTATGTTAAAGGGTTGTATGTTAAAGGGTTAGTCGCTCAGCTGTGTCCAACTCTTTGTGATCCCATGGACTGTAGCCCACCAGGTTCCTCTGTCCATGGGATTCTCCAGGCAAGAATACTGGAGTGGGTTGCCATTTCCTTCTCCAGGGGATCTTCCTGACCCAGGGATCGAACCCAGCTTTCCCACACTGCAGGAAGACTCTTTACAGACTGAGCCACCAGGGAAGCCCTTGAGGTGGGGTGGGGCCCTAGGAAACCCAAAGGACATGCAGAGTTTCAGGTAGCTGCTTGATTTTTACCATCCCCTCAGCTTCGTATACCTGGTTACTTACACAGCATCATTGAGAAGTCGCTGAGTGTGGTCCTGGGTTTATCGAGGTTCCTTTCTTTTGCCCATTGAGTAAGGTGCAGGTCAGAGTGTGGACCTGGGGTCTTGGAAGGGCCCCCACTCTCTCATTCAGCATGTAACTAGTGTCTCAACTGTGTTGTTATTGTTGAGTCGCTAAGTCATGTCTGACTGTTTTGTGACCCCGTGGACTGTAGCCCGCCAGGCTGCTCTGTCAATGGCATTTTCCAGGCAAGAATACTGGAGTGGGTTGCCATGTTCTTCTCCAGAGACCGAACCTGCATCTCGCACCTTCTCCCGACCCAGGGATCAAACCTGCATCTCCCGCATTGGCAGGCAGGTTCTTGACCACTGAGCCAAGAGGGAAGCCTTGGGGTAGACCACGTGGATTCAGATCCCCATGTCCCCAGTCATTGGCCACGTGGCGTTGGACCATCCCCTAGCCACTCTGAGCCTCAGTTTCTTCATCTGTAAATAAGGACGGCAGGAGCTAAGAGGGGAGTGAGGCTGACCAGCATTACGAGTACAGGGGGAGCTCTTGGAAACAGGCTGGGCCCCCAACAAGCACCCACAGACCGTCAGCCACCATCGCTCTCCAGTCTCTGAGCCCCCGGAGCCATACCAGGGGGAGCCTGGTTCAGTGAAACCGGGGTATCAGGGTGGGGGCAGACTTTGCTAGCTCCCAGCTCCAGTGAAGGGTTTCCCTGGTGCCTCAGACAGTAAAGAATCCGCCTCCAATGCAGAAGACCCGGGTTCGATCCCTGGGTTGGGAAGATCCCCTGGAGGAGGGCATGGCAACCCACTCCAGTATTCCTGCCTGGAGAATCCCGTGGACGGAGGAGCCTGGCGGGCTGCAGTCCATGGGGTCGCAGAGAGTTGGACGCGACGGAGCGACTAAGCACAGCCCGGCACCAGTGAAATGGGAAGGCGGCTGGAGAGAAACAAAACGGGGTTCCAACAGCAGACACCCCACGTGCAAACTGTGACTGATGTTCTCTGAACCTCAGCATGCCCACCAGACACACGGGCTTGGCTTCCTCAGCTCTCAGGGTTTCGTGAGAAACGAGATCACACCGTGCGGGCATCAGACAAGCGGTGCTTCTTGTCATCTCTCCCTCTCCCCTGGAGAGCGAAGAGGGCAGCAGAAGCCAACTCTGAGACCCCGCGGTCGGCCCCGCAAGTGAGGTGTTCTGCCAACAAAGCCAGACGCGTCCCTGCGCCCCGCTCACGTCGCCACCTTCCAGCCCTGAGAGGTCAGCCATTTCCCACCAAAGGCCCAAAGAGCAGGATTCAGGGCCAGTAAAACCCTGCAGAATGGACTTCCCTGGTGGTTCAGAGTTTGAGGATCTGCCTGCCAATGCAGGAGACATGGGTTCGATCCCTGATCCGGGAAGATCCCACGTGCCGCGGAGCACCTGTGCCCGGGCGCCAGAACCACTGAGCCCAATCTCCAGGGTCCATGCTCAGCTGCAAGAAAGCCTCTCTGTGCAACCAGAGAGAGCCCTCGCAGCAACAAAGAGTCATCGCAACCAAAATAAACAATTTTTCTTTTAATCCCTGCAGGAAAGGGGGAAAAGGCCTAGGTTTTGGAAGTCCTCCTCGGGAAAAACCTCTCACCAAAGGTTACAGGGGCTCTTTGACAGCTACGTCAGCCTGAGTCATTAGGCAAGAAGGGTTACAAACATCTGAGAGATGGGGTATAAATAAATGTCAAAAAACAATGCCCAAAACAGTTGCGCGCTACTTGCTTACACAGCTTTTTCCTTCTTCAGACAAACGATAAAACATCCACGTCTGAATATAAATCAGCTTCAATTAAGACACGGCTGTTGGAAGGCACTTTTGGCAGGACGCACGAAATATTTGCCACCGTTCTCTGACTTGGAGTTTTCAAGGTTGGCAGGGTGATTTATTTTTGTTGATTAAACAAAATACCAATGGAAAGGGCCTAAAAATTGATTTGCCAATTAAACTCAATGATTCTGAACAATGAAACGTGCTCTGTGCGCTTTGCCAGGGTGATGAAAATGCCTCCCAGCTTTCCCGCCGCTTTCAAGATTTACACCCTTGATGTCTGTGCTGACAGAAAGATTAAGGAAGGGCTGGATGATGCAAAAATGTGTCTTCTCTTGCTGGAACGGAAGGGAGAGAAATGATGAAGGGCCCGGGCCATTTCAGGAACAGCATCTGCCCAGCAACCGCGATTCTTGAAACAGTGATCTGGGTTGAGTGAGGCCACTGTCATTCACGTTGTATGCCCTTGTTCTTCAGCAAATTACAGAGTCACTACTAGGGGACAACTGGTTGAGATGAAAACAATCACAAAGATCCAAATTCTTCATTTTCTTTCACTTTTCCAAGGGATGAGAGCTCAGATAGGCAGCCAACCAAAGGATAAGTGTGCTAGAAGCTTCTGCAAAACAGACCCATGCACAGAGGAACGCCAGAAGCCAACTTTGGTCCAGCACAAAATTTTTCTGAGCTGCAACCAGGAGATCCAGGTTACAGCCGCCATCAGTTCACACACAGCAGCCGTAAACCCAGGCCAGCAGGACACTCATACGTCCTGGTGGCCCAGGGCATGGATGTTGCAGACGGCTATGCATTTTTAAACTTGATTGTACATAATTGTTCATCACTGACCCATTCTCCAACCCTCCTGGGGTGGAACGTGTTGCTAGGCAACCAATTTTGCTCTAGATACTTTCCAAAGGCTAGTGAGGCAACAACCAAGCGTGACTACTAACCATTAGAGACAGGCTCAAATAAAACAGGATGTCTGGGGTCCTGAAAGCACGTCCATCTCATGCTCTTTTCCTTATGCAGACACCTACTTCCCATATCTTCCAACTCATCCAATAAGCTCTCTTAGGTTGAATTGGATGAAATTGCCCTTTTGGTAGCTCAATTTGGCGATTCATATGGTTCAACCTAGTAACTTAAAAGAGGTTCATGTAGACTGTAAAACAGAGGAGCCATAATCCTCGGCTATTATAACCACAATCGTGCTTTGTATCAGTAACATATCATTTACCTAGTCCACACATCTCTGGAAACTGTTTTTACGGGAGACAGTTGGGAGAGGCAGCCTGCATCGCCTTGCAAATGCCTGAGTAAGCAGTCACATTTCCTTTTCCATTTTAGGCTATTCCACACTGATCTGACAATCTCTCATACAATAATCCATACATTCCCTGACTTTTCCAGTCGGAGCCACAGGCAATGGGACTCAATTTATTTTTCCTAATTTGAGAGCAGAAACATCAGGGGAGTAAAGATAAGGACAGAACTGCCAACTCCAGGAGAGAAGTTGCTTCAAGGGGAAAGAAATGGGAAGGCGGGATCGCTGGCATCACAGAACAAGATGCTGCTCCGGGAAAAGCAGCGAGATAATAAACTGTGTGTGTGCTGAGTCGCTTCAGTCGTGTCCGACTCTTTGTGACCATGGACTGTAACCCACCAGGCTCCTCTGTCCATGGGATTCTCCAGGCAAGAATGCTGGAGTGGGTTACTGTGCCCTCCTCCAGGGGATCTTCCCGACCCAGGGACTGAACCCGTGTCTCTTGTGTCTCCTGCATTGGCAGGCGGTTCTTTACCACTAGCGCCATCTGGGAAGCAATAAAAAACGGTATAGAAACATACATATAAAGGTAAAGGTGGGAAGTTTTCTCTTGAAGTCACGACTGCCCTCATTTTCACTGCCCAAAGGGAAGCGCCTTTGTTTACCTGTGCATGTGGTGGCGGGAGGTGGGGGGTGCCCGCCCAGTTACTGAGTCGTGTCTGACTCTTTGTGACCCCATGGACTGTAGCCCGCCAGACTTCTCTGTCCATGGGATTTCCCAGGCAAGAATCCTGGAGTGGGTCGCGATTTCCTCCTCCAAGAAATCTTCCCGATCCAAGAATCGAACCCGTGTCTGCTGCATCTCGCACATTGACAGGCAGTTTCTCTATCACTGCGCACCTGGGAAGGCCATTTGTTTACTTGCTTTTAACAAGAGTGGCATCCGAGGAGTATCCCAGCATCTTGGATGTTTCACTCAACATTACAACATAAGAAGCTAGTTCTAAACAGAGTCCTCTGGAGTATTCAGTTCACCAGACCATCTGTCTGCAGTTTCAAAATAAAGCTTCTCGGATAGTAAGAGTCAGCCTTCCTCGCTCAGAGCTGACAACAATTTAAAGACCATCAAGGAATACAGCCAATATTTTATAATAACTACAAATGGAATATAACCTTTAAAAATTGTGAACCATTATGTTGTACACCTGAAGCTTACATAATATTGTACATCAACTGCACCTCATAAAAAAAGAAAGAAAATCGAGACCATCAAAGCAGTACCAATTATTCATTTCCTAAAATCTCCAAGACAGATTTCTAGAAGCTCAGGAAGGAGGAAAAGACTTCTCAGATCCGTAGCTATCTCGCTGAAAATTCAGCCCAACACAAAGGGGACTCCCAAGAAGAGTGTGGTTGGCACCACAAATGGGGGCCTTGAGTTGGAGTCGCCAAGGAGAGACGTCTGTATCAGAAAAAGAGAGAGAAAAGTGAAACCCGGAAACATCAAAGACTGAATAAGTACCAAGAACCAATTGCTGGATTAAATTCCGAAGCCCACTGCTACAAACTGGGAGCAGAATATTACTACAACAGCGACATTCGGAACCGCCGGCGAAGGAAGTTGTGAACCTGCTGAGAACCAGCAACTGTCAAGACAAGGAACAACAAAAGCAGTTCCACGAGCAATAGGAGGATCACAGAAAAGGAGAGAGTGACAGAACTCTGGGATGTGCGTCAGGAATTCCACACTGCCCCAACTCAGGAATTACCAAGGCATCCCTGAGACTATGTTTTCCTTACATATGGGAGCAGGTGCAGACTCAAGTTCTGAAGCCAACAGTCTTAATCTCAGTTTTACAGGTCAACTTAGAAAGTCAATTCCCCTCTCCAGGTGTCAGTTTCTTGTCCGTACAATGAGAAGACCTAACTAACAGAACTCTGAAATCTTTAACATGACTTATTCTGATGATTCTGTTTGGTTAAACTATGTTTGTGGATGGTTGGATGGATGGAAGAACGAGTGGATGGATGGATGGACAGAAAATGGAGGGATAAATGGGTGGTTGTGCAGGTGGAAGGACAGATAGATGGATGGATGGATAGATGGGTGGATGGAAGATGAATGGATGGATGGATGAATAACAGAAGATGGGTGGATGAATAAATGGAAGGATGGGTGGATGATGGGTCTATGAATGAATGGATAATAGATGGATGGATCACTGATGAATGAATGATGGATGATGAATAGATGAGGGATGAACGGGAAGCAGTTGTCTACTGAGTGGGACACTACGGGCTTATGACTAATTTTTAAAATATTTTCTAAATCTGTGGGCCAACTAACATTCTCTTGGTAGCTTGGAGTCAGTCATGGCGGGATTACTTACAGCAGGGGAATTGGCAAACATTACAAAGCAGGCCTTTTCATTCTCCCCTGAATTCTCTTCTGATGGAGTAGACTGAGGAAGGAAAAGAAGAGGAAAAAAGAGACGATAGAGCAGTTCCTGTGTGTACACTGCTCCCCAAGTGGGCTGTCCTCCCACTATTTCCATATTGATACACTTCCTTTCTTCTCTGCCTGAAACACCTTTACTCAGCTTTGCCTGAATAACTGGAACTTGCCCAAAACTCAGCTCAAGCATCTCCACTTTTGGGAGAGAGGATGCTTTAAGGAAAGCATCCCTTAGACTGTGTGAGACACCACCCTACCCCCTGCAAGCTCTCACAAGATGCTGGAATGACCTCCCCCTGCCATCGCAGGCAATACCTACAATACAGAGATAGCATCACAGACTCAATGGACAAGAATCTGAGCAAACCCCAGGAGACACTGTAGGACAGATGAGCCTAGTGGGCTGTAGTCCCTAGGGTTGCAGAGTAGGACATGACTGAGCAACTGAATAACAACACCATCCATTTAGCCAGAAACAGAGTTCCAGAAAAATATCTACTTCTGCCTTATTAACAAAAAAGCCTTTGACTGTGAATCACAACAAACTGGAAAATTCTTGAAGAGATGGGAATATCAGACCACCTAACTTGCCTCCTGAGAAATCCATATGCAAGTCAAGAAGTAACAGTCAGAAACAGACTTGGAACAATGGACTGGTTCCAAATTGGGAAAGGGGTACATCAAGGCTGTATATTGTCACCCTGCTTATTAAGGGGTGACATACATGCAGAGTACATCATGTGACATGTCAGGCTGGATGAAGCACAAGCTGGAATCAAGACTGCTGGGAGAAACATCAATAACCTCAGACATGCATATGACACCACCCTTATGGCAGAAAGCGAAGAGGAACTCAAGAGCCTCTTGATGAAAGTGAAACAGCAGAGTGAAAAAGCTGGCTTAAAACTCAACATTCAAAAAACAAAGACCATGGCGCCTGGTCCCATCACTTCATGGGAAATATATGGGGGAACAATGGAAACAGTGAGAGATTTCATTTTCTTGGGCTCCAAAATAACTGCATATGGTGACTGCAGTCAAAAGTGGATTGCTCCTCGGAAGAAAAGCTATGACCAACCTAGACAGTATATTAAAAAGCAGAGACATAGGTCCATCTAGTCAAACCTACGGTTTATCCAGTGGTCATGTATGGATGTGAGAGTTGTATCATAAAGAAAGCTAAGCACAGAAGAATTGATGCTTTTGAACTGTGGTGTTGGAGAAGACTCCTGAGACTCCCTTGGACTACAAGGTGATCAGGCCAGTGCATCCTAAAGGAAATCAGTCCTGAATATTCATTGGAAGAACTGATGCTGAAGTTGAAGCTCCAATACTTTGGCCATTTGATGTGAAGAACCGACTCATTGGAAAAGACCCTGATTCTGGGAAAGATTGAAGGCAGGAGGAAAAGGGGACAACAGAGGATGAGATAGCTTGATGGCATCACTGACTGAGTTTGAGCAAGCTCCACGATTTGGTGATGGACAGGGAAGCCTGGCGTGCTGCAGCCCATGGGGTCGCAAAGAGTCAGACACAACTGAGCGATGAACTGAACTGAACTAAACTGAACCAAGCTGGTTCCGAGCCGCGACTGTGCACTGCGGTCCCTGGTGCTCAGTGCCCAGCACAAACCAGGCACACAGTCGCCATCCAGGGAGTACACTCAGAACTAATGCGGAGCTATAACCACGAGGCAGAGCAAAAGTGTCTGATGTAAAAGGTTTTAGCCTCAAAGAGCTGCACTTACTCTCTCCCAGTCATAATTGGGTAATTGGAGATTTTTCAAGGATTTAAGCTTTTCAAGTCCACTTTTCCCTAGATTGTGGTTTTCCATTAAATCAGTTAACCTACATTTATCACAAAACAGTGCAGTGTGTCACTGACCCACTTTGTTCCATTTCTTTGCTAGTCAATGACATCCACATGTCACTATGAATTGCATTTTTAAATAAAGAATTAAGTATATTTGCCCTGGATTTACCCAAGCGAGCTCTGAGAGCATCGGGATTCACCCTCGGGCCCCATTGCCTAATCTACTAAAGTGGCTTCCAGCAAACTGCTTAAGCTTTCTCATCTCTAGCTATGCAATCCATTAACTGCAGACAGAAGACTAAAAATAACACAGACAAGAAGCTACCAGCCTCCCCTGTGCCACCATAAAGGCAGGCTCACCACCCCTGAGCTCAACAATGGCCAACAGTGCTGCAAGCAGAACAACACATAGCTGTCACCATCAGAAGAAAGTGAAATGACAATCGCTCCATCATGTCAGACTCTTTGCCATCCCATGGACTAGTCCAAGGAATTCTCCAGGCCAGAACACTGGAGTGGGTAGCCTTTCCCTTTTTCAGGGGATCTTCCCAACCCAGGGATCGAACCCAGGTCTCCCGCATTGCACGTGGATTCTTCACCAGCTGAGCCACAAGGGAAGCCCAAGTGTTTTCATCTGCCTGCTCAGACACTCAGTCGTGTCTGACTCTTTGTGACCCCTGGACTGCAGCCCACCAGGCTTCTCTGTCCATGGGATTCTCCAGGCAAGAATACTGGAGTGGGTTGCCATTTCCTACTCCAGGGGATCTTCCCGACCCAGGGATCGAACCTACATCTCTTGTGTCTCCTGCTCTGGCAGGCAGATTCTTTTATCACCATTGCTACCTTGGAAGCCACTTCATCTGCTTGGATTGCCATAGTAAAACACCATAGGCTGGGTGACCTAACAACAGTTATGTACTGTCTCACACTTCTGGAGGCTGAAAGTCCAAGATCAAGGTGTCAGTAGGGTACACAGACAGAGAAGACAGAGCTCTGGCCTCTGTTCCCTGTCTTGTAAGGATATTATCCCTGTTGGATTAGGGCCCTACTCTTTGGGTCTCATTCAACCTTAATTATCTTCTTAAAGGGGCCTCCCTGCTGGTAAGCTCAGTCAGTAAAGAATCTGCCTGCAGTGCAGAAGACCCGGGTTTGATCCCTGGGTCGGGAAGATTCCCTGGAGAAGGAAATGGTAACCCACTCCATATTCTTGCCTGGAGAATCCCATGGACAGAGGAGCCTGGCGGGCTACAGTCCGTGGGGTCACAAGAGTCCGACACAGCTTGGTGACTAAACCACCACCACCACCATCTTCTTAAAGGTTTACTATATCCAAAAGCAGTCACGGGAGGAGGAGGAAGGGTAGATTTTCAACATATTAATTTGGAGGAGGGGGGACCACAATTCAGACCATAAAAGAAAGCTACTCAGCACCTACTGGGTAGGAATGCGTTTTGGGGACTTTTCTGGTGGTGCAGTGGCTAAGATTCCACACTCCCACTGCATAGGTTCAATCCCTGGTCAGGGAACGAGGTGACTTCCCAAACAACACTAGGGGTAAAGAACCCACTTGCCGATACAGAAGGCGTAAGAGACAGGTTTGACCCTTGGGTTGGAAACAACCCCTGGAAATGGCAACCCACTCCAGTTCTTGCCTGGAGAAACCCCTGAACAGAGAAGCCTGGTGGGCTACAGCCCATAGGGTCACAAAGAGTCGTACACGACTGAACGACTTAGCACACACACAAAGGGAACTAAACCCCACGTGCCGCAGCTAAAGATCCTCCACGCTGTAACAGAGACCCCAGGCACCGCAGCTAAGACTCAGCCAGTCAAAGCAGTAAATACAATTAAGATTTTTCTTAAAAATACCATTCTTCACAAAGGAAAGAATCTTTCTTCACTCTCGTGGAAGGAAAAAAAAAAAAACTCAACCTCCTTTCTGAGTTGAATTATGTTTCCCACCCACATTCACAAGTCAAAGTCCTAATCCCCAAAACTTCATAATGTGATCTGATTTGGGAACAGGCTCACTGCAGATGGTGTCACTTAAGATCACGCTGCAGTACAGTGGCCCCTATGAGAGAGTTAATTCTTCAGTTCAGGTCAGTCGCTCAGTCATGTCTGACTCCTTGCAACTCCATGACTGCAGCACGCCAGGCTTCCCTGTCTATCACCAACACCCAGAGTTTACTCAAACTCATATTCATTGAGTCAGTGATGCCATCCAACCATCTCATCCTCTGTCGTCCCCTTCTCCTCCTGCCTTCAATCTTTCCCAGCATCAGGGTCTTTTCAAATGAGTCAGCTCTTTGCATCAGGTGGTCAAAGTATTAGAGTTTCAGCTTCAGTATCAGTCCTTCCAATGAATATTCAGGACTGATTTCCTGTAGGATGGACTGGTTGGATCTCCTTGCAGTCCAAGAGACTCTCAAGAATCTTCTCCAACACCACAGTTCCAAAGCATCAATTCGTCAGCACTCAGCTTTCTTTATAGTCCAACTTTCACATCCATACATGACTACTGGAAAAACCATAGCCTTGACTAGACGAACCTTTGTTGGCAAAGTAATGTCTGCGCTTTTTAATATGCTTTTTAATTCTTAGGTAGGTTGATAAGGAGTCCAGGGTCCTCAAGGAGAAAGGGGTCCAGGGCTCTCAAGGAGGAGAAAAGGACAAACTTTTTTTCTACATTGCTTTGTCTTAGACACATAAGATATTTTTTCTAAAACTCTGAGAGTTGTTATAACAACAATCTCTAAAACTAACTTTAAGCCCAGAGCTAATGATTATACAACAAAACAACTCATCTTGCTCAAGGGGATGTTTTTTCCTTAAGCTCTGTACTAATGATTATATACCAACAATGTATCTTGCTGGAGAACATGTTTCTCCTCCTTAACAAGAACTTTCTGACTAATCCTGTTATCTTGAGACGCATGTTGTGGGAGTGGGTCTGGTGAAGGTATATAAGGCCCTGATAAGACTAGCAAGTGGGGCACTCTCTGACCCCCTTCTGACATCTATGACAGAAGCTTTCTCACTGTCCTTTTTCACTTCAATAAAAATTCTGCCACACAAAAGGTCTGAGTGATCAAGCATGGTCCCTGATCCAGAAGCTAAATCTTCTTCTTCAGAGATCACAAACCTGACACCAGCCACCATAAGCTGTCACTTCTAAAAAGGGGGATTTTGGACCTAGACAAACACACTGGGAGGACATCATGTAAAGATGAAGGCAGAGATCGAAGTGACAATTCCTCAATCCAAGGAACACCCAGGGGTTGCTAGGAAACTGCCAAAACCTGGGGAAGTAAGCATGAAACAGGTCCTCCATCGCGGCATTCGGGAGAAAACCTGACCTTGGACTTTTGGCTTCTGGAACGATGAGACAATAAATTTCTGTCGTTTCAGCCACCCAGCTTGATATGCTTTGTTATGGCAGCCGTAGGAACCTAATACAAGCTCTTTCCACATCCCCTAACTCACTCCTCCCAGGGAAGAGAGGACTCCGGCAGCCTGGGCTGGGCTATACATGTGCTCAGTCGCTCAGGCACCTCTGTCCATGGGGTTCTCCTGGCAAAAACACTAGAGTGGGTTGCCATTTCCTCCTCCAAGGAATCTCCCCAACCCAGGGATTGATCTTCCAGGGTCTCCTGCATTGGCAGGCAGGTTCTTTATTGCTGAGCCATGGTAGACTGGGAGAAGATACGAAACACATGACGCCTGACGCCTTCTAGATTCTGTCTTCTGGAACTGATCACTTTCAGGACATACCACTTCCTTCTCTGCCTGTTCTCAGGGTTGACCAGCCCTGCAAGGGAGGTGAGTAAGCCCATTAGGCCCACACCTCTAAACCTATTCTCCAACCAGCTTTTTCCTGTAATAATGCTGATGTCCTGACCTCCCTTTTGTCTGAATTCTCTTTTATACTCATCAACTGGTGCTAAACACTGGGGTGGGAAGGGGGGCAATTAATTACCATCCTTCAGACCTTGACGGTGCCCTTCACAGAGCTCCATCACCGAATTCTCATGACACCCACGCTCTCAGAAACAAAGGAAGCAGCTGAGACTCTGAAGGTTTCGTTTCTTGACCATAGTCCCAGGACTGCTAGGTAGGGAGGGAGCCAGGAGTCCAACCCACATCTTCTGACAGCAAAGCCTACATTCTTTCAGTAAGAACCCCTGTTTGGACTCATTACAGCAAAGCAAAGGTAGAAGTCTTTGCTAAACATCCTAAGAAAAGTAGAAGAGAAAATCCAGTTGGTTACCAATGAGAGCTAATAAAAATGACTAGGCCTGGGCTTTTGCAGCCAAACAGTACTTAGTCACCTACTAATGTACCCAAGAGGAACATCTTTTCCATGCTGAGGGGAAACTCTGACAATTTTAGGCTTATTAGTAAGACTGGTTCAAGTAGAGTTCTACTTAAATATCAAGCCAGAATTACTTGAACACAATGTTGGCCTGTACACTCCAATGAGCTGCCATTATTAAACACACATACACACACATTTAGAGAAGAATTAACACCTATCCTTCTGAAACTATTCCAAAACATTTCAGAGTAAGGAATACTCCCAAAGGCATTCTATGAGACCACCATCACCCTGATACCAAAATTAGACAAAGATACCACAAAAAAAGAAAATTACAGACCAATATCAAAGAGGAACACAGATGCAAAAATCCTCAACAAAATACTAGCAAATGAAATCCAACAACATATGAAAAAGGATCATAGACCATGATCAAAGGGCTTCCCTGGTGCCTCACTAACTCAATGGACATTAGTTTGAGCAAACTCCAGGAGATATTGAAAGAGAAGCCTGGCGTGCTGCAGTCATGGGGCTGCAAACAGTCAGACGCCACTCAGCAACTCAACAGTAACAACTGGAGGCTCACTCAGTGAAGAATATGCCTGCAATGCCGAGACCACATGCAACGCAGGAGACCTGGGTCCAATCCCTCAGCAAAGGGAATGGCTACCCGCTCCAGTATTCTTGCCCAGAGAATCCCATAGACAGAGGAGCCTAGTGGGCTACAAATCCATGAGGTCACAAGAATGGACATTACTTAGCAACTAAGCCACCACAGACCATGATCAAGTGGGATTTATCCCAGGGATGCAAGGATTTTTCAATATCTGCAAATCAATCAGTGTGATATACCACATTAACAAACCGAAGAACAAAAACCATATGATCGTCTCAACAGATGCAGAAAAAGCTTGTGACAAAATTCAACACCCATTTATGAAAAAAATTTTTAAAACTTCTCCAGAAAGGGGGCATAGAGGGAACATACCTCAACATAAAAAAGACCATATATGACAAATCCATAGCTAACATCATATTCAATGGTGAAAAGCTGAAAACATTTCAAACAAATGCGATTCCACACCATCTAGAAAACGGAAAGCTCAAGGAGATGACTGTCATGTGGCTGCAATTAAAGCTAGGAAGGGGGTTTTCCCTTCCTAGCTTTCCTGCTTCCCTAGCAGCCCAGTGGTTAAGACTCTACGCTTCCACTGCAGAGGCTGGGGTTCAATTCCTGGTCAGGGAACTAAGATTCCACATGCCGGCTGGCGCACCCAAGGTAAAATAAATGGTAAGCTCCAGTGTGAGTGTTTTGACATCAACATCTTTACAGAGCTAACTTCCCCCAAAAGGCTGGGACTCAGACCAAAAAAAAAAAAAAAAAAAAGATTTTTAACTTTTTTTAAAAAATCTAGGAAAACCTATAAGAATGAAGGTCTTGATCAAAGTCCAGCTGGAAGAATGGATTAACTCTAGAAAACCCAACTCACTTCAAGGAGGTCTTTGACAGTCTAGAGAATAACCTAGAAAAGAAAGCAGGAAGAATATCCTGTGTGGCCTAAAAACAAAGCCCAAGGGATGAGAGTTACAGGAAACGGCAAAGTTTAACTGGAAAGAGAGATAAAAGGGAAGACATAGCAACAGTCGTCAGATACTCAAGGGCTCTCATGTCAGGTGAAGGCATCAGAAGAGGGGATTTCAGCTCAATATAAGCTAAAATTAGAGATGCCTCCCCAAAATGCAGAGACTGTTCAGTGATAGAATTTTGATCTCTGGTAACATTCAGGGGAAACATAGACACTCACAGGTCACAGATGTTCTAAAAGCAGACCCTCCGTTAAGACAGGGGCTTCCTGGTGGCTCAGACGGTAAAGAATCTGCCTGCAACGTGGGAGACCTCGGTTCAATCCCTGGGTTGGGAAGATCCCCTGGAGAAGGGAATGGCAACCCACTCCAGTATTCTTGCCTGGAGAATTCCATGGATTTAAAGGAACTTGGCGGGCTACAGCTCACGGGGTCGCAAAGAGTCAGACACGACCGAGAGACTAACCATTAAGACAAAAGTGAGTTTGGATGACCACCAACCTCCTTCTCAGCTCAACAATAAAAGCCAACCCAAACCCCAGGGCAACGCTTGTTTGCGCATTCTTATTTTCGGCTGCAGGGGGTCTTCGCTGCCCCCAAGGGTGTTCCCTAGTGGCAGTGAGCGGGGGCTGCTCTCCAGCAGTGCACAGGCTTCCCGGGCTTCCCATTGCGGTGGCTTCTTTGTCGCAGTGCACAGGCTCTAAGGCACGCGGGCTTAGCAGCTGTGGCAAACGGGCTTAGTTCCTCTACAGCATGTGGGGTCTTCCCAGACCAGGGATCGAACCCGCGGCTCCGGCACCGGCAGGCATATGCTTAACCGCTGGACCACCAGGAGAGCCCCCAGGTGATGTTGATACCTCCAACCTCAGCCCTAAGCTCCTTGTTGGGGGACCTCCTGGTTAATCACGCACCTGGACTGCATGAAAACCTAAAGATGCATCCTTCCAGTCACCTGGGATGTACCTGGCATGAGGAAGTCAAGAAAGAGATTCTTTTTTAGGAACCTACGCTCTCAAGTCTCCTCCGTTTCTATCTAGTGACGCTGGGAGGTGGGAGAAACACGGGCAGGCAGGAGTGCAGAAGCGCCTCGAAGGGTGATATAACGTGCAGGCTGACGTTCGGAGACTCAGCCACCTGCCAGCCCAAGTTTATCCCGTCAAGTTCATTTCAGGCTCACCAGTCCCTAACCAAAGCAGAAGCAACCCCAGGCAAGACCACCCTAGGGCTGAAAACATCGTGGGAGACCTTGGCAGTGACTCAGTGCAAGGTAAGGACTATACCATTAAAATTTAATAATAATGGATATCATTTATCAAGCGGCTACAGTGCATGTATAATCTATAATCATCAGTGTCAAACCGGTAAAGAAGGTGACGTACCAATATTAAAATGAGGGTACAAAAGCTCAGAGGCTAAGTGGTCTACCGGAGCCATGCCGTTAGTTAATAAAGAAAGATATGAGGACGTCCCTGGTGGTCCAGAGGCTGACTCCATGCTTCCAATGCAAGGGGCCTGGGGTCGATCCCTGGTCAAGGAACTGGATCCCACATGCCGCAACTAAGAGTTCGCATGCTGCAAGGAAGATTAAAGATGTCATGTGCTGCAACTAAGATTCAGAGCAGCAAAATAAATAATTTTTTTTTAATAAAGAACAGCTATGAACCCATATGTATCTGGCTCCAAGGCCACACATGGCCCTGGCCTCACACCAGACCATGCCACCTCTTATGCCAGCTCCTTCCATTAAGTTTTTAGACTTACATTTAGACAGAAGGCCTTTTATAAACATAAATGAAGATGAGGAGGAGTTTGCTGACAGTCCAGCAGTCCGGACTTGGCATTTCAACCACCATCACCCCAGGTTCAATCCCTGGTTGGGAAACTAAGATACTGCAAGCCTTGAGGTGTGGGCAGAAAGTAAAAAGAAATGAGGTTGATGAAAGGGATTCCTGGGTGGTGACTGAAGCAACTTAGCATGCGTGCACGCAATTAGACCAAAACCAGTTAAGTCCACAGCAAACGGCGCTGCGGACCCCACCACCGTGGGGGCAAACACCATCCCTCTCCTCCGTGGATGAAGCCGGAGGTCTTGAAAAGACACACACACCACTACACCACATGTTTCCACCCGCAAGAGTCAGCGTGTAAGTGGCGGAGTGGGTCTGGTGCCAAGAAGCAGGAGCTGGATTATTTTAGTCTCAGTGTTAAGACAGCCAGCACCAGGTTGAGGCTGAGAAATGCTCCTTCTAATTAAAACTTTATTTTCAAACACATGTCACAGTTGCAACATGGTGAGACTCATTTCTGGCTTTGTGGACGCCTCCGAGGAGAAGCAGCTTCCCTGGGACAGCCTCTAGCATTCATTCTGGGACGGCCAGAGGAGACCCAGGGGCCAAGGCTCCCGGTGACACCCAGGGCGCTGGCACAGGGGACCCTTCCATTATTCGAAAGGGTGGCAAGATCAAGAATGGGGAGAGGCGATCGTAAAATACTCAGCATTGCAAGAGTCTGCACACCCCATCGAGGAACAGCCCGACAAACATGCACAGAGAATCAGAAAATATCTCCCTGTGTCTCCAGCAGGGGGGCAAGCTGAGTCCAGCAGGAGAACTTCCAAGCAGAACCGTCGCGGCCATGGAAAACAGGAGTGAACCAGCTGTTACAGACCCTTGATGAGTGTTGAAAAAGGAGTTAGGAAACCCCTTAAGCACACTGTCTCCCACCCCCCAGGCTCCCCTGGGGGCTCAGCCGTGAAGAACCCGCCTGCAGGGCAGGAGTGCTAAGTCACTTCAGTCGCATCCGGCTCTTGGTGACCCTGTGAACCACAGCCCACCAGGCTCCTCTGTCCATGGGATTTTCTAGGCAAGATTACTGGAGTGGGTTGCTATTTCGTTTCGCAGGGAGTTTTCCCTACCTAGGGCGCTCAAACCCTCATCTCTTGTCTCCTGCACTGGCAGGCGGGTTCTTTACCACTAGCACCATCTGGGAAGCCCCGCGCAGGAGATGCAAATTCAATCCCTGGATTAGGAAGATCCCCTGGAGGAGGAAACGGCAACCCACTCCAGTATTCTTGCCTGGAGAGTCCCATGGACAGAGGGGCCTGCAGGGCAGGCTACAGCCCACGAGGTCGCAAAGAGGCAGACACGACTGAGCAACTGCACCCCAACCACCTGCCTCTCTCCACGGCCCCACGGACGCCAGCAGGCAGCTGCCAGGGTCGGGACAGGGTCTGCCTTGGTTCCTGTTCCATCCACGGGCACATACCCAACGGGCATGAGCCTGATACTGGGAGACCTCAACCCCTGCTTATTGAAGTAACACTGTGGAGTGGGCATTGTGGGTGCCTCCAAACCCAGCTGCTTCTGAACGAGGACCTTCTGTGTTTAGTAGCTCTTCTGAACCAGTGTGAAAATCAGGGAGAGTAACAGAAAGAATGTGCGGGGGCCTGGAGGAGCGGAAATCTGTGAGTTTCAAATCCTTCATCCACTGCTTTCTACATGGGCTTCCCTGGTAGCTCAGGTGGTAAAGAGTCTGCCTGCAATGCAGCAGACCCAGGTTCGATCCCTAGGTCGGGAAGATCCCTTGGAGAAGGGAATATTGACCCACTCCAGTATTCTTGCCTGGAGACTCCCACAGACAGAGGAGCCTGGCGGGTTACAATCCCGGGGGTCGCAAAGAATCGGACATGACTGAGGGACTAACACAAAACCACTCAAGGCCCGGCTATCAATCACACCATGAAGCTCACAGTGCTGTGTGTCCTGAAATCTCAGATTTCCACTCACCCAGGATGAGGACCACACAGGCCATGGAGGACCTGACCCCAGCCATGAGCCAAGGCCTTCCTAGGTACAGCCAGGTCAAGAGCTAGAAAATGATACTTCACTTTTCATGTATGGCAGAACAGAGCCTGCAGATAAGACCATTTCTATGAGCTAGAGAAGAGACCATAAGTCAGGCTGTGTGCCTTGAAGGCCTCCCTTGGGGTGAAAAAGCCACAGAGAAACAGAGTCAAGACCGAGCCTAGGACACCGAGCTGCCTTCCCAGCCTTCCTGTGTAACCCACGTGTATTCCCACTGGTCCCAGGAGAGCAGCCCCAGGTGTTTCCCAGACTGGATCATTCTAATCCTCATATCACTTACGCTGAGACCATGCCAGGATCCAGACGCCAAGAGGCTGTGCTGTTGGGTGAACATTTCACAGGTCACTGAGGCATTTTCTAGGAGCCTATGAAATTCAGATGGAAATTTCAAGACAAAGAAGTAGAAGGGTTTAATATCACTGTTGCCTGACAGTATGGAAATGGGAGGCCGGGGGAAGCCAAAAAGGTTAACTGTGGGTTACAAGTCAAAACTGAGACCTCAAGATGTGAAGAGAAGGGAACCCTTGTGTGTGGTTGGCAGGAATGCAAATTGGTGCAGCCACGATAGAGAACAGCAGAGAGGTTTCTCAAAACACTAAAAACAGAACTACCATATGGCCCAACAATTCCACTCCTGGGTGGACATTCAAAAAACATTAATTCAAAAAGATACGTGCACCCCAATGTTCACAGAGGCAGTAGTTACAATTGCCAAGATACAGAAGCAACCTAAGTGTCCATCAACAGATGAATTGATAAAGAAGATGTGGTGTGTACCATGGAATATTACTTGGTCATGAAAAGGAACAAAATTTTGCCATTTGCCGCAACATGGATGGACTTGTTAGGTGTGAAGGGCTCACGGACTTAAGGGAAATAAGTCTGACAGAGAAAAGACAAATACTGTGTGATATCACTTATGTGTGGATTCCAAAAAAACAAAAGACAGCAAACTAGTGAATAAAACAGAAAACAATAGAGAACAAACTAGCCATGATGGGATAGGGGTGTGCTAGAACATAGGACTGGGGAAGGAGGAGGGACAAACCAGTGGGTGTAAGACAGGCTTAAGGATGTACTGTGTAGCACAAGGGATGTAGCCAATATTTTGTAATAACTGTAAATGGAAAGTAACTTACAGTAATTGTATAAAAAGTCCCCACTGCCCCCTGAAGGCCTATCAATCTACCACTGAACTGGGGAACCACGGATGGGTGAAATGACATCCTTCAGGGTCAAGACAAGAGGAGCCAAGGAAGCCCCCACACCGAGATGTGCCAAGCACTGCATTGACGTTTGACAAACACCAGATCCTGACCTCTGCCCTGGGCTCGGCGGTGGGCTTGAACCGTACAGCGTTACATTAGACAGCTCTTCGTGATTGCGTTCAGCAGTCTGGCCAGGCTCTGGGTGGAGAAGGGGATGAGTTGGCTCCCTTCCTGGGCGCTGCAGGACCATCAGAGCCGGATGGTCTTTGATCTGGAGGCATTTGGGAGCAGCAGCCCGGTGAGGGAAGGTGTCTTGCCCACAGTCTGGGACAGAACGCGAGCCACATCACTGCTGGGGGAAACTGCCTCCTGTGTGGCCCTTCACCCAATGATCCAGGGGAGATGCAGGCATCTCAATGTGGAGCCCAGAAAGGACAGTGAGAGAGGGAAAGCTGAGCCAGTACAGACTCCTTTAAGGAGGAGGTGAACATTCTGGCTCATGCTTTCCTGAAGCCTTGTGCAACAATGTATCCTGCCCCAGAACCGGCCCTTCTTGAGGAGCTAATGATCACACAGCCCAATGTCTTACTCATGGAAATGCTTTGCTTAGACTCCATGTTAATAATTATTATAATTGTAACAGATCTTGCCTGGGAACCTATTTCTCCAGACTTGTACCCCTGATTACATAGCAACAGTATATCTCACCCAGAGCCGGTGCCCTGGAACCGTTCTCCCTGGCTAATCTTGCGCTGGAGTTATCTCAGGATGTATGCCTTGGGAAAGGGTCTGGTGGAACTTTCACAAACCTTGAGGTATCCTTTGTATCTATTTTCAGCAGCTAGCAGAAAAGTACATAATGCCCTGCTTAAACTAGTGAGGCGGGTACCCTCTTATCCTGATGTCTCTGTCGGAAGCTTTTTCTGTCACTTTCACTTTAAATAGAGATCTACACAAAGCTCTGAGCGACTGAGACTGACTTTGGTCCCTGAGTTAGAGCTTCTTTGGAGACCACGAATCCAGCAGCACCATTCACCAAACGCCGTAAGCTCTCCCCAGGCACACAGCGGGCACAGCCTTCGATTCTAAGACTGCTGGATCTTGCAGCTTCAAACCAAATGCATGAGAGCTGTTCAGAGACTGAGGAAGGAGGCAGGCGAACCCTGTGCCCGACCTTCATGACTGTATATCCTGATAGCCCATCAGTTTTGTTCCAGGTGCCCATGGGCAGTCCCAGGTGACAAATCCTGAGGAGTCAGCCCAGCGGGTCTCAACCCAAGGCGATTCTGACAGTGTCTGGGGTTGCGGGGAGAGATACTACAGGCTTCCCTGCAAGGCATGGGACAGCCCCTCACAACAAAGATGCATCAAGCCTGAAGGTCAGTAGTGCCAAGGTTAAGAAACCCAGCTCTAAGCTACCCAGTACATCCTATTTTCCTTTGCCGGAAGCTACGGTTTTCAGCCCTGCTTTACAGGCCCAGCGGTCTGGGTTTTGTGGAAAGATGTGATGGCGTTTGATCACTGAGATAAAAAGGAACTTCAGTCAAGAGACATTAACACCAGCACCAGACTGAGCCTTCACAGAGATCTTTACAATGAGTCATCAAATACCCATCGTCCCCTTTCACAGACCAGGAAACTGAGGCACACAGAGGTCACTCACTGCCAGGACTTCCGTCCAATCAGTCCAATCCCAGACAGTGTACTAACTGGGGAAAAAGTATAACATTGTATCTGTATTCTGTGTGATCCTCTTTACCTGCTGATTTTTTTAAAAGGGGAAAAAAGAAAGGGAGGAAGGAGGGAGAGAGGACATAGAGATGTAGGAGCAAAAGGACTGAAATGTTAACAGCAGCTATTTATACACAAGCGATGAGACACGGGCAACTTCTTTTCTTCTTCTATCGTTGTCCTTCAGCCGCCCAGTCGCCCAGTCGTGTCCGATTCTTTGAGACCCCGTGGACTGCAGCACACCAGGCCTCCCTGTCCCTCACCATCTCCTGGAGTCTGCCCAAGTTCATGTCCATTGCACCTGTGATGCCATGCAGTCATCTCATCCTTTGATGTCCTCTTTTTCTCTACCTTCCTGCATTTCTACATTCTCTCCCACAGAAATGCCTTTACGGGCAGAAAAGAAACAATGACGAAAAGAAAAACTCCAGCCAAACACACATGTCAAGACGGCCGTCAGCACCAGGTTCACGCCCATCTATAAGGTAACAATCCCTGCGCGCGGGGAAAAGATGCAGACCCCGCCTGGCAGGACGCGAGGGCACACCCTGGGTCACTCGGGCCCACGGCAGCCTCGATGACAACCAGCACGGGGAAGCCGTGCCCCGGAGGCCGTGTACACAGCACGCCTGCAAGAGATCCGCTCCCGAGTAAAGACGCCACCCTGAGTCTGAGACAGCGCGTCAGCTCCTCATCCATCTCAGAGCGGAAAGGGCCCAGAGGGGGAGAGCCAAGGACCCCCAGGTCAGACTCCCCCCCCCCCGCACCGCCACGCCTGACCGTCTCCACGCTCGAAATACTCAGACGGCTTCGGGAAAAACAAGCTTTCCAGATCATTGAAGTTTCCTTTCAACAGTTTTATTAACCAGTAGGAATGAGAGAAAAAGACTTTAAAAAAAAAAAAAACCTTACGGCCTAATGTGCAAGATTGTTTTAGGAGGACAAAAAGGGAAAGAATTCTAAGGAGCACTGAAAAGTTCGCTTATCCTGTTTTTTCCCATAGAATTTGTATTCGCATTATCTTCAAGTCCTGTTCCACAATAAAACACCTACACAGCACACAGATGCCCATTATCTACTGCATGTTTTTGTTAGCCTTGGTTGTTGGTCACTCAGTCGTGTCTGACTCTTTGCGACCCCATGAATTGTAGCCCACTGGGCTCCTCTGACCACAGGATTGTCCAGGCAAGAATACTGGAGTGGGTTGCCATTCCCTTCTTCAGGGGATCTTCCCGACTTCCCGACCTGGATCAAACCCAGATCTCTGGCATCGCGGGCAGATTCTTTACCAGCTGAGCCATAAGGGAAGCCCAAAAATACTGGAGTGGGTAGACTATCCGTTCTCCAGCGGATCTTCCCAACTCAGGGGGAATCGAACCAGGGTCTCCTGCATTGCAGGCAGATTCTTTACCAGCTGAACTACTAGGGAAGACCTTGATATCCTTACTGTTATCTTATCCTTGCTATCCTTACTGTTAACTAAAAAAAAAAGGTGGTTGTTCTGTCCCCTCTCATGATAACATGGGGATAATCATGAGGCCCTCTCCAATTCCACCTTGATTAAGTAGTTCCATAGCCATAAAAAAAATCTTGCATATCACCTAAAGTTTCATGAAGACATCACACCCCAAATGCAGAGATTCAACACATCCAAATATCACCACTGGGCAAGGCAAGAAGTAATTTTCAAGGCTATCAGCAGGCCTAGATTTATCTTTAAAAACTAATAATAATAAATCCTTAGTTGTTATCCCAAGAGCCACGGCTGGGTGCCACTCTCCTGGCCAACAGAGCACTGGCTGCTCAAGGTCGCCATTCTCAGGCCACTTGGACTGGAGAATAGCTTTCCCCAGCCTGAAATAGGCCTGACATGAAGCAATCAGGAGCATCCTACTCCTCCTTGCCTTTGATTGGGTTAAAGCAAGACATGTGACCCAGCTGTAGCCAACAGAACAAAAGGTGACGTCAGCAGATCAGGGAAGTTTTCATTTCCTGTGGGAAAAAAGGAAGCTGGAAGCAATGCCTATCATTTTTTACCAAGGACTGTTGCACTTACTTACCATGCAGATGCCACCCTTGCTACTGTATAGAAATAAGCCCAGGATCTAGCAAATACAGACTTCCCAGGTGGTGCTAGTGGTAAAGAACCTGCTTGCCAATGCAGGAGACATGGGTTCCAACCCTGGGTCGGGAAGATCTCCTGGAGGAGGGAATGGCAACCCACTGTAGTATTGTTGCTTGGAAAATCCCCATGGACAGAGGAGCCTGGTTGGCCACAGCGCATAGGGTCACAAAGAGTCAGACATGACAGCAGTCAACTTAGCATGCACGCACAGGTAAATACACTGAGCATAGTGAAGCAGGAAAATGGAACCAAAGAACTCAATTCTGAGGCCAGTCCTGAATTGCTGAATTAGCCTTGAACCCACCATGTGAAACACTCACCCCCGTGTTGTTTTCTTGACTCTTTTCTTTGGAATATAATTGCTTTACAAGGTCATGTCACTTTCCACCATACAACAAAGTGACTCAGCTACACGTTCCCTCCATCGTTCTCTTCCAACTTTTAGTTGTCTTTTGCTTCTAGCAATCAAAAACATCCTCACTGATAGAACCCTACACCAAGGCTCACTAAGAGTTTAAGGTCCTCTTAAACTAAGAGTTTAAGAGTTTAAGGTCCTTAACGCTGAAAGAGAACATGTCCAATGGTAGGGACGAGATCCACAGCCAGACAGTGGGAAGACACATGGCTGGAATCTTTATAATGACTTCCTGTCAATTACCAATCTGTGTCCCAACCCTGCCTCCTCTGCACCCCGACTGTGACTCACCGCAACAGAAAGTTAAGCAGCTGATACCATTTGCAACATATTCAAGAGGTAGATAGTGTATGCTCTAGGATGAGAGGAGTAACGAAAGTGAGGATGTGAACGCATTTATCTCCTCTGCTTCAGCAATTCACAGAGTACCAGATGCTAAAAGGCTTCTCCAAATTTAGACTTTAAATAAACTGACTCATGAATCTTTAAGGCTTGCTGAAAAGAAAACTTAACAAGGCAATTTTTTTCAGGAATGGAGGCTGGTGAGAGGCACAAGCCACAGATAATAGTCAGTACTTAAATCATCTTGTTAAAGATGTGAATTTCATGTGAGGTTTTCTATTCTCAGAAAACAGACATATAACAAATGATAACACCATCTCATTAGACAGAAGGTCTCTCTTCTATCTGCCTGCAGGTTTATTCTTCAAGAATTTGTTTCCTGTAGGCATTAAAAATAATTACCTTTAAATATATAATATGAAATGTTAAGTGAAAAAGGAAAAATCCACGGATCACATTACATATATACCGATTCCAAAAACAGTGCACAAGTGCTCAGCAAGAAGACAAGCAGTGAATTCGGGAAGATAAAGATCCTTAAGATGTGTTTTAATGAAGTTGCCTTTTGTATGAATTTAAGTAGCTAGTGAAAATGTGTACGTTTTTAATGAAGTTTTTACCTTGTTAATGAATATCTGAACATCCTCAGACATCCACAATTACAATTTTTTTTTTTTTCTTTTTTGGCCACACCAAAAGGCTTGCAGGATCTCAGTTCCTCAACCAGGGATTGAATCCGGGCAGTGAAAGGCCAGAATCCTAACCACTGGGCCAGCAGGGAATGCCCCTCTGCAGCTGTAAATTTACCAATACCACTCAGGGACCTCTTTCCTTTAAAGAAGGAAGCTCAATCCTGCAAATATCTGAAAGCCAACTGCATGCCGGGTGCGGTGCAGGTCTGCAGAGAATTCAGCTAGGTTTCAGATAGAGCCCAGGTGGCCTTGAATTCTTTCTAGAACATGGGAAGTGAGGAAGAGTGGGAAGGAGGATGAACTGAACCTTTTAAGAATGTGTAATCTAATCAGAAAAAGAGAGGAGTATAAGAGGGGTAAAAACACAAATATACAAAGCACACAACCAATGATTAGAAAGAGATACTAAAAAAAAAGAAATGAAATGACAGAAGTCTTTTTTAAAAAAGAAGAGATCTTATTGAGTTGAGAATTTCAAGAAAGGCTTCACAAGAGAGGTGTCACTACAAGTGGCTCTTTAAGAATGAAGAATTAGGTAGATGGGATTTTCAGACAGTTGGAACAGCTTAAGCAAAACCAAAAAAAAAAAAAAAACTCCAAGAATTCTGAAAACAATGCTTCGTGTCAAACTGGGCTGAAATGAAAGGTGCATGTGTGCTCAGCTGTGTCCGACTCTTTTCAACCCCAAGGACTGTGGCCCGCCAGCCTCCTCTGTCCATGGGATTTCCCAGGCAAGGATACTGGAGTGGGTTGTCATTTCCTTCTCCAGGGGATCTTCCCAACCCGAGGATCGAACCTGCATCTCTTGCATTGGCGGGCAGATTCTTCATCACTGAGCCACGTGCGAAGTCAGAAACACTGGGGATGCCCAGACCAATCACGAGTGAACAAACGAAAACTGGACAGTGAGACCTGGTGGGGCTGGACGCCAGGCTGAGACACCGGGCTTGGTCCAACAGGCAAGGGAAGGTGGAGTGAAGCAGGGTGCACTTTAGAAAAACGAACCCGACAGCGCTGGGCAGTGAGGTCTGGAGCCAGGAGAAGGACGAGCGAAGACCTCTGCACTAACTCAGGGCAGAAGCACAGCGTGCAGCCCGAGGACTGGCAGCATGCCTGCAGAGAGTGGACAGCTCCACAGATGCCTGGGAAACTGAATGAAACTTCTCGTCAGAAGGGATCAGATAGGTCTGTTTTTTTCCTGAGCTTCTGACATGCTCCTAATGCACATTTAGGCACTAAATAATGATGCCAACTGTCCCCTAAATGAGGCTCCCCCTGCCTTCGTCTTCTGCTACAAGTGATCCAGTCCAAGAAAAAAGATGAGGCACCAAAGATCGAGAGAAACACTCCTGTCTTCCCATTCCCGATAAAGAAAGTTCTCTGTCCCAGAGCAAACATTAGTAAAGGACAGTGGTCCCTCGGCATCCACAGGGGACTGGTTCCACGACTCCTCAGACACCGAAATTCACAACGCTCAAGTCGCTCACGTAGAATAAATACCACAATACACTCAGCCTGCCATATCCGATGCTGGGCATCCTCGGATTCAACCAGCTGCAGATTAGATTGGTTGAACCAGTAGACGCGGAACCTGTGGATATGGAGGGCTAATTCTACAAAAGATCAGTACAAACTACAGGAAAGGCAGAGTGGGGAGAGCTACGAATCCAAGAAAGAACACTTCATGGGCACAATATGAAATAACATGCTTTACCCTCCTACACTCCGACTGGTCCTAAAAATTAACAAAAATGTATGCCCATGTAATCCACAAAAAAATTAGACTTGGAGAAAAGTGCAGTTAAAGTACAAAGTGATTCTCAGAACATACGGTTCTCAGAGTATATGAAAGGGTATCTGCGTTGTTAGGGAGGACACGTTGGAGTATTGTCGAGGCAAAGAGACATGATGGATCAAATGGATCAAGAAAAAAGTGTGCGTGTGTGTGTGCGTATAAATGTGCTTAGGTATATATATGTATATATGATAAACGTGTGCAGATGTAAACGTGTGTGAAAAGATATTTATACACATGGAGAGATTATTATAAAAGCAAATGGGGCAAAATGCAAATCAGTGCTAAATTTGCGTAAAGGACCGAAGAAAGTTTCTCATATCATTCTTGCAACTTTTCTGAAACTTTGAAGTAATATCAAGGCAAATAGCTGTTTATATGTGTGTGTGTGTTTGTGCATATTCAGTCCTGTCTGACTCTTTGCCATCCCATGAACTGAGGCCTGCCAGGCTCCTCTGTCCATGGGATTTTCCAGGCAAGAATACTGGAGTGGGTTGCCATTTCCTCCTCCATATATAAAGTCCATGTTGCACAGCATTCAGGACCTTAGTTCCCTGACCAGGAATCAAACCTGTGCTGCCTGCATTGGGAGTGTGGCATCTTAACCACTGGACCGCCAGGGAAGCCCCTCGCACTTGCTGATCATAAGCTTTTGGGCTCTTCCATCGCTGGGAGGTCCCTGCAGAATACAGGACCCGGATGTCTGGGCCCAAACACAGCTGCCCAGGGCCAACCCCACCCTCCCCTGGGTAAGAAGGATCCTGACCCCAGGCCAAGGTGCTAGTCATCTGCACTCCAGGGACGCCAGGGGTCCTCTTAAGTGACTCACACAATATAGGAACTGTTATCTGATCCGCTGATTCAACTCAAGAACTAACAAGTGGATGGGAATGTGCTGCCCACGCATTTCCAGAGAAGACATTTCCAGAGAAGCCCAGGTCCCAGCTGGGAGTTTTCTGAGAAGGTTATCTTATAAACAGCACACCCACCAACTACCCCAGGGTTCAAGTTAGGAAGAACATGTCAGGCAGGCACTGTGATGTGTATTTCATCTTCTCAATTGAATTTTATTCTCCCCAAAGCCCTGGGAGGTAGAAATTATCCCTGTCTGTTTTAGTTGAGGAATGAGACTCAGAGACACGAACACACAGCCAGTGACAGGCAGAGCAGGGGCTCACATCCAAGCGTCCTTCTCAAGTTACCGAGGATTCTTCTGTCATAAGGCGTTTTTTCATTTTACTCTGGCCAGGCTAAATATCAATAACCTCAGATATGCAGATGACACCACCCTTATGGCAGAAAGTGAAGAAGAACTAAAAGGCTTCTTGATGAAAGTGAAAGAGGAGAATGAAAAAGTTGGCTTAAAGCTCAACATTCAAGAAACTAAGATGATGGTATCTGGTCCCATCACTCCATAGCAAATAAATGGGGAAACAGTGGAAACAGTGACAGACTTTATTTTTAGGTGCTCCAAAATCACTGCAGATGGAGACTACAGCCATGAAATAAAAAGACACTTACTCCTTGGGAGAAAAGTTATGATCAACCTAGACAGCATATTAAAAAGCAGAGACTTTACTTTGCCAACAAAGGTCCATCTAGTCAAGACTATGGTTTATCCAGTGGTCATGTATGGATGTGAGAGTTGGACTGTGACGAAAGCTGAGCACCGAAGAATTGATGGTTCTGAACTGTGGTGTTGGAGAAGACTCTTGAGAGTCCCTTGGACTGCAAGGAGATCCAACCAGTCCATCCTAAAGGAGACCAGTCCTGGGTGTTCATTGGAAGGACTGATGTTGAGGCTGAAACTCCAATACTTTGGCCACCTGATGTGAAGAACTGACTCATTGGAAAAGACCCTGATGCTGGGAGGGATTGGGGGCAGGAGGAGAAGGGGACGACAGAGGATGAGATGGCTGGATGGCATCACCAAGTCGATGGACAGGAGTTTGAGTAAACCCCGGGAGTTGGTGATGGACAGGGAGGCCTGATGTGCGGCAGTCCATGGGGTCGCAAAAAGTCGAACACAAGTGAGCAACTGAACTGACTTGGCCAGGCTTCCCTGGTGGCTCAGTGGTGAAGAATCCGCCAATCCGCCTGCCAATGCAGGAGACACAGGTTCGATCCCTGGTCCAGGGAAATCCCACTTGCTGCAGAGCAGCTAAGCCTGTGTGCCACTCTAGAGCCTGGGAGCTGAGCCCACGTGCCGTAGAGCCTATGCTCCACAACAAGGGGGCAACCGCGATGTGAGCCCACGCAAGGCAACTAGAGCGGCGCCTGCACACAGCAGCAAAGACCCACACAGCCACAAACAAATGAATAAACAAAAGTTTTACATTTACTTTTGTCAAAATAATACATAGAGCTGAACAAGCATTAGGTACCCCTGGAAGTTTATACAAGACAGTGACCATGTTACTTTCCCCTGGGAGGGGAATGAAATAGCTGGGGAAAGACATTTCACAATAACTCCTTTCTTGTGCCTTTAGAATTCTGGCCCATATGAACATACTAGCTATTTTAAAATAACTAAATAAAATCATTCTAAATGTAAAATTAAAAGTTGCAAGAATGAGGAAATTATATATTGATAAAGTGAAAGTGAAGTCGCTCAGTCGTGTCTGACTCTGCGACCCCGTGGGCTGTAGCCTACCACACGCCTCTGTCCGTGGGATTTTCCAGGCAAGACTACTGGAGTGGGGTGCCATTTCCTTCTCCAGAGGATCTTCCCAACCCAGGAGGTCAAACCCATGTCTCTCGCATTATAGGCCAACGCTTTACCATCTGAGCCACAAGGGAAGTCGATATATATTATATATTGATAAGATCTTTGAAATCCACTGTTAAATGAGAAAAAAAAAAAAAAGATCCAGAATGGGATAAATGGAATGTTATCATTTGTATAAAAGGTAGAGAGGAAAAAGGGGAAGGGAAGATAAATATATAGATATACTGACATAGATGGGCTTCCCTGGTGGCTCAGATGTTAAAGAATCTGCCTGCAGTGCAAGAAACTTGGGTTTGACTCCTGGGTTGGGAAGATCTCCTGAAGAAGGGAATGGCAACCCACTCCAGTATTCTTGCCTGGAGAATTCCATGGACAGAGGAGCCTGGCAGGCACAGTCCATGGGGTCTCAAAGAGTCGGACAGGACTGAACAACTAACACACACGTGTAGACATAGATAGATACAGATATGCACACATATGTGTAGTTATCTCTACATATCTGTACTGACATATAAGAAACTAGAAACATTAGGAGGTTCTCTGTAGGAGGAACAGGGTAATAAAGGGAAGTTCGCATTATAAACTCACTTATATATTTTTAATTTTGAACTATGTGAATACATTACCTATTCAAATATATAAATAAACAAAATACAAGTGCCTTCTTAAAAAGATACTAAAGGAAAATAATAGGGCAAGCATATGGTTTGGGGTATCTCAGAACAGAGAAACACAGAAACTGGAATACAAACCACCTGGTGGGGTGCTGCCCAGATGCAACCCCACAGGCCGCTGCGCTTGGAGAGCTGCCTGTTTAGAAAGGAGTTGTTCCAGACCAGCAGAGCTGGGGGCTTGGAAAGCACATGCTATCAAGTTGCAGCCCAAATTGGATAGAAATTTCCCCTAAAATAAACTATGTAATTTACTTCCAACAGACAATTCCCCATTGCCCTGTTCTCCACATTGATACTGTTCATTCTAATATTTAATTATCTGGCACATGGTCCATCTGTCCAGCATCTGACCACCACAGCCTGCAAAGCCCTGGTGAACAGCTCCAGCAGCTGAGAGAAACCCACTGCTCAGCAGGACGTGACCAAATATAAACAACAGCCAACTGCCTTCATCCGCAGGGTGCCCGCCCTTGGAGATGATGCCTACAAGGCATTCATAGCTTGTGTCACTGGAAGGAAAGACAGTCTGGTTTTTTGTTTTGTTTTTTTTAATGGTCAAATACACAGAACCTAAAATTTACCATCTTAACCATATATAAGTGTACAGTTCAGTGCCAAGTGATGCTGGCAAAGACTGCAGGCAGGAGGAGAAGGAGGCGACAGAGGATGAGATGGTTGAATGAGATGACTGGATGGCATCACAGACTCAATGGACATGAGTTTGAGTAAACTCCGGGAGTTGGTGATGGACAGGGAGGCCTGGCTTGCTGCAGTCCATGGGGCTGCAAAGAGTCAGACATGACTGAGCAACTGAACTGAACTGACATTCACATTGTGTGTTACCAACCTTGTGAACTTTCATCCTGCAAGACTGAGACCCTGTCTGTCCCCACTAAACAACTCTCACGTCCCAAACCCCAGCAAGTACCATTCTACTTTCTGGCCTATGAATCTGACACCTCTAGACACCTCACCTGAGTAGAATCATACAATATTTGTCCTCTTGTGTCTGGCTTATTTCATTTAGCGAAATGTCCTCAAGGTTCATCCATGCTGTAGCTTCTGCCAGTACATCCGTTCTTTTCAAGACTAAAGAACATTCCACTGTACATATATACCAGGTTTTGTTGAGCCATTCATCCACTGAGGGACACTTGGGTGGTTTCCGCTTTTTGGCTATTGTGAGTAAGGCTCTTATGAACATGATGTCTCTTTGAGAACCTATGGAAAGACATTCTTTAACCTACGCGATATTTCTAAGGCTTTCCAAGATGCTCATCTAAGATTGCAGAGTACAGCAATTCAGAATAGGGAAATGGAGCTTCCTACCTGTCTAGACTCAGCCCCTGTTAAACTTCATGGGGACTGAGCGAGTTCTCAGAGAATAGAAAGATAAGATAACCTCTGGGGAAGCCAGAGGGAGCAGGTATCTTCCAGAGCTCACCTGCCTTTCTGGCTATCAGAATGCCAGGCAGGGGACCCCTGGGCACTGCCTTCTCCCTTAAGGAAACACATAGTTGCTCTCAGAGCCAACAGCTCCACTATTCAGTCTCTAGTGCTGGGGGTGGGGTGGGGGCATTAGTATTTAGGTGGGCACATCTACCTTTGCTGTTTGTGTCTGAAACTGCCGCATGAACTGTGATGAGAAATGTAACTGATACTTGCATCTGAACAGGGGTAGGGAAATAGTAAGAAAATAGGACAAAGGCTTCCCTGGTGGCTCATGGGAAAGAATCCAGCTGCCAATGCAGGAGTCACAGGTTCTATCCCTGGTCTGGGAAGATCTCAGGTGCCATGGGGCAGCTCAGCCTGTAAGCCACAGCTACTGAGCCTGTGTCCAGCAGCGATAACTGCTGAGCCTTACAGACCCTAGACCCTGAGCTCTGCAACAGGAGAATCCAGGGCCACGAGAACTCCGCGCAACACAACTAGTGAGCAGCCCTGCAGTCGGCAACTAAAGAAAAGCCTACGCAGCATCAAAGTCCCAGGAGACCCAAAATAAATTTAAAAAAAAATTTTTTTTAAACCAGGACACAAGTGGAGTTAAAGATCGTTCTGCTCCAGAACTTTGAAGATAATGGACTAAGGAAGGAACTCCCAGTCTAGTGGAGGGAAATGAACCCTTGTTACAAATAACGTAAGGACGCACATATCCGTCCACCCGGAGCCCTACTTCTGTGTCTTAAGAAGGCATGTCCACATGTGGGTGATCACCGCTATCTAAAACGGGCACACTGCTAATCGACTGTGCTCAAAAACAAAATAAAAAGTTAAACAAAGACAGTGGAAAGGAAGGGCACGCAGCACATGGAAAGAGCACCTCGTTGTCAGAAACCTGGACCTCAGCCCAGCTCTCCCTGACAAGCTGGAGGTGACTGGGCCAGTAACAGCTTCTGAGACCCAGTTTCCTCACCCATCAAAACGGAAGAAACTACACCGACCTGGAAAACTGTCCTCACAGTGAAATTAACTTCACAGGTGAGACAGAACGTGCCTAACAGCGCCAACCACGGGAGCAGACCCCTGGCCAGCAAAGCTTTCCTCTCCTCCTGTTCACACCAGACTCAGCACACAAAGCCGTAGTTAGGAGTTGGCTTCCCTCGTGTCTCAGACAGTAGAGAATCCTGCAAGGCAGGAGACCTAGGTTCGATCCCTGGATGGGGAAGATCCCCTGGAGAAAGGAATGGCTACCCAATTCAGTATTCTTGCCTGGAGAATCCCATGGACAGAGGAGCCTGGTGGGCTACAGTCCATGAGGGTGCAAAGAGTCAGACACAACTGAGCGACTAACAATTTTCAGAAAAGGTATGTTGCTTTCAGAGTTTGGAATAAAGTGCCCACAAGCTGAGAACACCAAAGAGAACACCAGAGCTTAGGAAGAGGTACGAAGCAGACTGTCCCAAAGAGCCCTTGGGGAAATCCACCCTGCTGACACCTCCACCTTGGAATTCTAGCCTCCAGACCCTATGAGAGAATAAATGGTGCCTTAAGTCACCAAAGAGGAAAAGGAGTATGTGAAGGCTGTATATTGTCACCCTGCTTATTTAACTTCTATGCAGAGTACATCATGAGAAATGCTGGGCTGGATGAAGCACAAGCTGGAATCAAGATTGCCAGAAGAAATATCAATAACCTCAGATATGCAGATGACACCACCCTTATGGCAGAAAGTAAAGAGGAACTAAAAAGCCTCTTGATGAAAGTGAAAGAGGAGAGTGAAAATGTTGGCTTAAAGCTTAACATTCAGAAAACTAAGATCATGGCATCTGGTCCCATCACCTCATGGGAAATAGATGGGGAGACAATGGAAACAGTGTCAGACTTTATTTTTTTGGGCTCCAAAATCACTGCAGATGGTGACTGCAACCATGAAATTAAAAGACACTTACTCCTTGGAAGGAAAGCTATGACCAACCTAGACAGCATATTAAAAAGCAGAGACTTTACTTTGCCAACAAAGGTCTGTCTGGTCAAGGCTATGGTTTTTCCAGTGGTCAAGTATGGATGTGAGAGTTGGACTGTGAAGAAAGCTGAGCGCCGAAGAATTGATGGTTCTGAACTGTGGTGTTGGAGAAGACTCTTGAGAGTCCCTTGGACTGCAAGGAGATCCAACCAGTCCATCCTAAAGGAGATCAGTCCTGGGTGTTCATTGGAAGGACTGATGCTGAAGCCGAAACTCCAGTACTTTGGCCACCTGATGCGAAGAGTTGACTCATTGGAAAAGATCCTGATGCTGGGAGGGATTGGGGGCAGAAGGAGAAGGGGACAACAGAGGATGAGATGGCTGGATGCCATCATCAACTTGATGGGCATGAGTTTGGGTAGACTCTGGGAGTTGGAGCCTGGCGTGCTGCGATTCATGGGGTCGCAAAGAGTCGGACAGGACTGACTGAGCCACTGAACTGAACTGAACTGAACTAAGTCACCTGGTTTTGTTACTTTGTTGCAACAGCCCCAGGAAAGGAAATTTATCCTCCTTCCCTACTTCCCCTTAAAGGAAAAATGCAATTTCTGACTTGCCTGAAGAAGTAGGACACTTTTTAAATATAAATAATAAATAACTTCCCAGGAAAGGTAATTTTTGGTAAAAAGCCTCTGCAGAAGGAGAAACATGAGAAATTCAGAGGCGTCTTACTGGTCTTTTTCTCTGTTGCCTCCTCTTCCTCTCTGCCCACTCCTTCTGGGAGCAGCCACCATTAGGGGTTCCTCATTCTTCCCAGAGGGATGAAGACACGCCAAGAATGATTTTCTGATACAGTCCAGAAGGTCAGAGCGATGAACCCTCACCACTGGAGAGACAGGTTCACACCCCACACACTTCCCACCTCCCCAGAGAACTTGAAACACACCCCCCTCAGTAAGACTAATGACCACGCTTTGTGGCAAAGAGGAGTGGCGCCTGGATTTTTTTTTATTTAACACAATCTGCTGGCAGTCAAACACAGGGATGGAAAGAAGACAAAGAAGAGTCAAACCAAAGCAGAAAATCACTTTCTAAATGCCTACGTAGGGACTTCCCCTCTAGTCCAGTGGTTAAGATTCTGTGTTCCTGATGCAGGCGGCACAGGTTCAATCCCTGGTGAGAGAAGGAGGATCTTGCACCCCACACAGGGCAGAAAAAAATCTTTTTCCTTTTAATGTTTAAAATAAAATTTTAAACAGTCTATATGTAGCTAGAAGGAATAGAAATGATGCCTGAGTCTGATTTAACCAACCGATGTTAGCCAAGCGCAATCCTCTCTTTGGTTTTCCGTCTCTACCTGTGGTCTGACCATCTGTGTCACCTCAAAAATCATCTTAAAATCCTAATGCCTAAGATGGTGACATTAGGAGACAGGGCCGTTTGAGGTGCTTAGATCCTGGGGGTGTCGCTCTCCTGAGTGGGATGAGTGCCCTTATAGAGAGACCCCCACGGAGCTACCTTGGCCCTTTCATCAGAGGACACAGCAAGGCGCTGGCAACTCTGCAGCCCAGAAGAGGACTCTCACCAGAACCCGACGATGCCGGCACCCCAGACCTAGACGTCCAGGCTCCAGAACTGTGAGAAACACATTTCTAGTGTTCTGAAAGCACCCAGTCTCTCGTATTTCTCTACAGCTGCCCAAATGGACTAACACAACCCTACTATTCCATTAACACCAATGGTATTCTTGCCAGAATCCACACAACCCATTCTGTGGTTTGAACCAGGAACAAAGAAGCCATTTGTTTGGATATGGGCGTCCAAACTCCCATAACTGGCTACAGGCACGGTTATCAGCCATCTGATAAAATTCAACCTGAGTGAAACCAGGAGTGGGCCCAGCTCTGGCCACTGTTTCTCTTCTTCTCCCTTCTCTGTTCCACCAGATTGTCCAGCTTTCACCTAGCTGTTCAGGAAATTTCCAGTGTCAAGGAATGAAATTGCAGTAAGTAATGACTCAATAGCGCTGGTTCTAATAAGGTCACCAAACCAGTCCACCAAGTGACATGTCTTAGAACAGTGAAGGCAGAAACACCAGATGGGACACTCTGGGACCCACAACCCCGCCAGGAAGCAAGGAGGCACTGACTTCTCCCTCGGCCACCAGGACGGGCACCACCCGCACCCAGGGCAGCACCCAGCATGCGGGCAGGAGGCAGAATGGGGGGGCAGGGCTCCCGCTGGGGAAGAGGAAACCGTGATGCTGAGACAGTGAGTCAGGTGAGAGGGTTCCTGCTCAATTCAGGAAGCTGCCTTAAGATGCTTCTCACCCAGATCATTGGTCTTCAGTTTCCCAGTTCACCCTGGCGTGCCCCTCTGATGCATTTCATAGTTTCCCTTTACACTCGGATCTTAATTATTCAAGGACTGCTAATCCAGGTGGCAGAAATCTCCAACTCTGGCTGCCTGCCATTTCTCTGCTAGGGAGCATCTCCACGTGAGGGAGGGCAAAGGAAGCTTAAGGAAAAGCAATCAGTCAGGCAAGGAATCCTCATATTCAAACCCCTTAGCGGAGTGAGGATGATGAATCTGTCTTGGCAGGAACCAATTCAAAATGGGGAGGAAAAAAAACTGAAAGAAGAGGAGAAGAAAGATCTCAGAAAGAAAATTCCAAGAATCTTACAACCTGAATACTACTACGCTGGAGATCATCCTGGGCTCTATGCTTGTTCGTTAAGAGACACGGGTTCGATTCCTGAGGTGGGACGATCCCCTGGAGAAAGAAATGGCAATCCACCCCTGTATTCTTGCCTGGAGAATCCCATGGACAGAGGAGCCTGGCGGGCTACAGTCCATGGGGTCACAGAGAGTCGACATGACTGAAGCAGACACGCACAGACAAGAACACTGGCACTGGAAATGCCCTCAAGTCACAAAAACGGCTCCTGCTGGGCTTCCCCGGTGGTGCAGTGGCTGAGAGTATGCTTGCCAGTGCAGGGGACATGGGGATTCCACCCCTAGTCCAGGAAGGTCCCACATGCCACGGGGCAGCTAAGCCCACGAGCTGTAACACGAGATGCTACCACACTAGAGAGGAGGCCCAGACTGCCACAACTAGAGAAAGCCAGCACGCAGCAAAGAAGCCTTCAGTTCAGTTCAGTTCAGTTCAGCCGCTCAGTCGTGTCCGACTCTGCAACCCCATGAATCGCAGCACGCCAGGCCTCCCTGTCCATCAGAGCCTTAGTGCAGCCAAAAAAATAAAATGTTCCTGCTCATCGATTGATCGGGCCTCCTTCCCCAGCAGGCCACTCCGCACACTGCTCCACCTGCGAGATGAACACACAGGTATGACAGGAGGCCTGCTCACAACTCAGGACCAGAGCCATGTGAGCCTTTAAAAGACAAAACGAACACCGCAAGAGGCTTTGCTGGCTGTGGTCCCCCGTGTGAGCACAGGAGTCAGGTCCTAATTCCATGCATTCAGGGAGGGGAGCAATGCGGTCAGTCACACTGCAGGGTCTGACACTGAGCTTTGAGAGCTCAGACAGGCCCGGGGCCCACAGTCCCGGCAGCGGCACGGCCCTTGTCCCAGGGTTCACACCCCAGGGCTCTGCCCTCGTACCACCGACCCGCACCAGGCTTGTTCTGCAGAGTCTTGAATGAACAGCTCCACACATCACCCTAAAAGGACCAATCCCAGGCTCTGCGCAAGACACCAAGACCCACTGAGATGTGAGCGGCGACCCAGGGGTCTCTATGGGCGAGGACTTGCAGCTTAGTCCTTTCTTTTTTATTTGAATCTTACGTGTATGCCTCTTCTTTGACCACCACTCCAAGTTTCTAGAAGGCTGTCTTTCCATCTCAGTGGCCTCAGGACTGAGGACACTGCCAGTACAGACGGACACTCCAGGACAGATGGCCCATAACTTCAGGGAGTGCTCACTCCAGTCTACTCCCATGACAGAACTTGTCTGGGTCAAACCGCTAGAGAGCTGATGCTCTGTCTACTATCAAATGTGAAAGCTGAAGTGGCCCCTTCCAACGCTAAAATGCTCACGATGATTCAATGCACCAAGTGTTCCAGGTATTCTGATGAAGGAGTTGGGATCAACCCACCCCTTTCCCAGAGCAGATCTCTGATTAATGCCTACCACGTATCATTTGCAAATGGATAAAAGATTCAGTGTCTCTCCTCTTGATCCATGCCCAATCCAACAGCAGACAAGAGCCTGAATCTTCCAATGGAAGCCTGACTTCATTTGAAGTGAGATCTGAGCAAGCTGACGGTTGGCCTGCTGTCTGTCTTGACTTGCCAGGGGACTTACAGGTCCCTGCCTGACTACCAAGGCAACACAGGGCAACCTGGAATATCAGCAAATAACCATGTTTGAGAAACCGATCAACCTGAGATTAGTTGTGTTTCGTGTGCGTGCTCAGTCGTGTCCTACTCTTTGAGACCCCATGAACTGTAGCCTGCCAGGTTCTTCTCCATGATATTCTCCTGATAAGAAAACTGGTATGGGTTGCCATTTCCTTCTCCAGGGGATCTTCCTGACCCAAGGATCCAACCTTCTTCTCCTGCATTGGCAGGCAGATTCTTTACTACTGAGCCATCTGGCTCAGTTGGACTAGTTGCATCTGCAGGCAAAGGAAGAGCTTGATTTAATCTTCACTGAGATGCAAGGGCACATCTGGAAGAGTGGGCAGGTCAGTGGAGAGCAAAGAGTTCACTCCTTTCGGTAACTCCTGTCCTGATACTTTCCAAGGATGGGCTATATTTTGGCAAAGAGAAGGAGGCTTCGAGCAGGCAAGATCTCTACCAGAAGCCACCCTGAGAACAAGTCCCAACCCTCCAAGTTCAAAAATGCTGGTTTGAGAAATGAAAGCAATATGGGTGGCTAACTTATATGCAGAGTACATCATGCGAAATGCTGGGCTGGATGAAGCACAAGCTGGAATCAAGACTGCCAGGAGAAATATCAATAACCTCAGATGACACCACCCTTATGGCAGAAGGTGAAGAAGAACTAAAGAGCCTCTTGATAAAAGTGAAAGAGCAGAGTGAAAAAGCTGGCTTAAAGCTCAACATTTAAAAAGCTAAGATCATGGCATCCAGTCCCATCACTTCATGGCAAATAGATGGAGAAACAATGGAAACAGTGACAGACTTTATTTTCTTGGCCTCCAAAATCACTGCAGATGGTGACTGTAGCCATGAAATTAAAAGATGCTTTTGCTGCTTGGGATGAATGGATAAGAAAGCTGTGGTACATATACACAATGGAATACTACTCAGCTATTAAAAAAAAGGCATTTGAATCAGTTCTAATGAAGTGGATGAAACTGAAGCCTATTATACAGAGTGAAGTAAATCAGAAAGAAAACACCAATACAGCATAATAACACATATATATGGAAGCTGGAAAGTTGGTAATGATGACCCTATATGTGAGACAGCAAAAGAGACACAGATGTAAAGAACAGACTTTTGGACTCTGTGGGAGAAGGCGAGGTGGGATGATTTGAGAGAATAGCATTGAAACATGTATATTGCCATATGTGAAATAGATCACCAGTCCAGGTTCGATGCATGAGACAGGGTGCTCAGGGCTGGTGCACTGGGATGACCCAGAGGGATGGGATGGGGAGGGAGGTGGGAGGGGGGTTCAGGATGGGGACACATGTACCCCCATGGCTGATTCATGTGAAAGTATGGCAAAAAACACTACAATATTGTAAAGTAATTAGCCTCCAATTAAATAAAGTAGTTTACAAAAAAAAAAAAAATGCTTACTGCTTGGAAGACAAGCTATGACCAACATAGACAGCATATTAAAAAGCAGAAATATTACTTTGCCAACAAAGGTCCATCTGGTCAAAGCTATGGGTTTGTTTTTTTTTTTTTTTTATTAGTTGGAGGCTAATTACTTTACAATATTGTAGTGGTTTTTGTCATACATTGACATGAATCAGCCATGGATTTACATGTATTCCCCATCCCATTCCCCCCTCCCACCTCCCTCTCCACCCCATTCCTCTCAAAGCTATGGTTTTTCCAGTAGTCATGTATGGATGTGAGAGTTGGACTATAAAGAAAGATGAGCACCAAAGAATTCAGGCTTTTGAACTGTGGTGTTGGAGAAGACTCTTGAGAGTCCCTTGGACAGCAAGGAGATCCAACCAGTCCATCCTAGAGGAAATCAGTCCTGAATATTCATTGGAAGGACTGATGCTGAAGCTGAAACTCCAATACTTTGGCCACTTGATGCGAAGAACTGACTCATTTGAAAAGACCCTGATGCTGGGAAAGATTGAGGGCAGGAGGAGAAGGGGACAACAGGATAAGATGGTTGGATGGCACCACTTACTCAATGGACATGAGTTTGAGCAAGCTCCAGGAGTTGGTGATGGACAGGAAAGCCTGGTGTGCTGTAGTCCATGGGGTCACAAAGAGTCAGACACAACTGAGTGACTGAACTGAACTGATGGGTGGCTAGGATCTAAACCTCTCTTCCTCTGTTGGGTTTGAGAAAATAGCAACGTGAAAACTTCCAGAGTTGGGAAATGATCTACTTCCTAGTTAGCGCAAAGTGAAAGCCACTCAGACATGTCCGACTCTTACAGACCCCATGGACTATACAGTCCATGGAATTCTCTGGGTCAGAATACTGGAGTGGGTAGCCTTTCCCTTCTCCAGGAGATCTTCCCAACCCAGGTATCAAACCCAGGTCTCTCACACTGCAGGCAGAGTCTTTACCAGCTGAGCCACCAGGGAAGCCCAAGAATACCCTTCTTCAGAGGATCTTCCTGACCCAGGAATCGAACCGGGGTCTCCTGCACTGCAGGCGGATTCTTTACCAACTGAGCCATCAGGGAAGCCTAGTTAGCTCAAAGCAGCGGCCCTAAGGCTAGTTCTCCATGTGAGGGTCCCTGGATGCAAACGGGGGCTGCTGATGAGTTCTGGAGCAGAGGGGAAACGCAGGAACCTAGTGTGGCTTTTCTATGCTCAGATCTTGAGTCATCCTTCAGACGTCAAATTAGCCTGCATTTTTCACAGGATACCACACTCACTAATAGCCACTCTTGAGTTTATATAGGAAATTTTTAGAGGAAGCCAACTCTTCTCCCCAGAAGCTAAGAACCTGACTATTGTGTTCTGCTCAGCACAAGAGCTATTCCTTCCCTGACACAGTGAGACAGAAAAGATTCCTCTTTCTTTTTTTTCGTGGAGCTGTACAGCTTAGGGGATCCTAAGTTCCTCGACCCTAACCCTAGCTCCCTGGCCAGGGATCAAAATTCAGGTCCCAAGTAATGAAAGTGCGGCTGTTCCACTGACTAACCACTGGACTGCCAAGGACTTCCCAGAAATGATTCATCTTAAACAAACTAGAAAGGACCTTTTAAAAAATAGTATTAGTTTCTGACAGATTTGTACTAGAGACCTCAGAAGGACCAAAAACACAAAGATAATGTCCCAGCCATCAAGGGACCTAGGACACAGAAGGACTGCATTAACCTAGAGCAGCGTGCATGGTGCGTAGGTAGCTCAGAACAGGCCAGGTGCAATCACGACGCGACCACAGCCCAGCTGGGTGATCTCGAGCCCAAACAAGCTACTTAACCTCTCGCTTCCCATTACCCAGAAAACAGAAACCATGAATCCACGTCACGGTGCTGACACAAGGTTTCGATGATAGAATCCATGCAAAAAGCTTAGCTATATACAGGAGTTACTATTATCAGCATAAGTTATTAGAATCCAAGAAGAGCAAGAACTACAAATGTTCAAATAACGATAAAAGGCCAAGGAAATTTTTTTTAGGGTGACGATGTATTCATTTTTAAAAATTTTTCGTGGAGCATAGTTGACTTACAATGTCATGTTAGTTTCCTGTGTGCAGCAAAGTGAATGTTAGACACACACATATATCCCCTCTTTTCTAGATTCTTTTCCCATATAGGTCATAAGAGAGTATTGAGTAGAGTTTCTTGTGCTAAATGAAAGCAAAAGACTTAGTCACTCGGTTGTGTACGATCCTGCAACACCATGGGCTGCAGCCCACCAGGCTCCTCTGTCCATGGAATTCTCCAGGCAAGAATACTGGAGTGGGTTGCCATTCCCATCTCCAGAGGATCTTCCTGACCCAGCGATGGAACATGGGTCTCTAGCACTGCAGGTGGATTCTTAACCACTGAGCCACCAGGCTCCTTATTAGTTATCTATTCTATATATAGTAGTGTGTACATGTCAGTCCTAAACTTCCAATTTATCTCTCCTCTCAGAAGTCTTCCCCCTGGTAACCATAAGTTTATTTTCTACATCTGTGAAGGAAATTTTAAAACTAGGAGACATGAAAACTGGATGGGAGTGAAGAAAGACTCAGGAAAAATTAAATGTGTTCTTAACCAAATGAACTGATGACATTAAAAAAACGGGAGATTCTTGACCGAAAGATGATTCCTTCAAACTCGCTGTCTGAAGCCAGTAGGATGGGAAGAGCCCCCACCGAGTGTAGACATTGGAGAGAATTGTGAAGGGAAGAAAAAAAAAAATCAATGACTCAGTGATACCTTGTTAGATGCTTCAAACCTCTGAAGTTTTCTGAGCTGGAAAGATGTGCAGAGGTTACTGTGCCAGCTCCCTTTCAAAGCAGATGCCCACAATGGGAAACGATTGATTTGCCCAAGATCCCATAGCTAGCTGGAGACAGAGCTCTGATTACAACCACAGCCACCGATAACTACCCAGAGGCTTTCCCCCCAGTGCAACTTTTCCTCTCAACAGGCATTCACCAGCCCCTGTGGCTGCATCCCCATTCATCTCTCCCTGCCTTTCCTTTGGAACATTCTCCAAATCCACTCACTCTTTCACACACAACCCATGCACAGAAATGTGGCTCGGTTGGGGTTGTTTTTCGGGGTTTTTTTGGTTGTTTTTTTTTTTTAATCTTTCCATAATATTTTGCACATGTGCATGTGTGGTAATCTACACAGAACATTAAATGTATCAGGACTCTCCTGGGGGTCCAGGGGTTAAGAATCCACCTGCCAATGCGGGGGACATGGGTTCGATCCCTGGTCGGGGATGATCCCACGTGCCCTGGGGGCAACTAAGCCTGTCCACCACAACTGCTAAGCCTGTGCCCGAGAGCCCACAAGCCCAACGACCGAAGCCCGGGAGCCTGCGCTTCACCAGAGACGACACCGCAATGAGAAGCCCACGGACCACAACCAAGAGGAGCCCCTGCTCAGTGCAGCTAGAGAAAGCTCGCAGGCAGCAACGAAGACCCAGAGCAGCCAAAAATAAACAAACACTAAAAAGTGTATCACCTTTCAGTTCAGTTCAGTTCAGTCGCTCAGTCGTGTCCGACTCTTTGCGACCCCAGGAATCGCAGCACGCGAGGCCTCCCTGTCCATCACCAACTCCCGGAGTTCACTCAAACTCATGTCCATTGAGTCGGTGATGCCATCCAGCCATCTCATCCTCTGTCGTCCCCTTCTCCTCCTGCTCCCAATCCATCCCAGCATCAGGGTCTTTTCCAATGAGTCAAATCTTCGCAGGAGGTGGCCAAAGTACTGGAGTTTCAGCCTGACCACTGTTTCATTCCGTTTTTTACTTACTGGCCTTTGGGTTTTGTTGGCTGTGCTGGGCCTTCTCTAGTTGCGGTGAGCAGGGGCTACGCTCTGTGGCCGTGCGCTGGTTCTCACGGCACTGGCTTCTCTCGCTGAGGACCAGGGGCTCCAGGCCCGGGGCCTCCAGCAGCTGCGGCACCTGGGCTCAGGAGTTTCAGCCCAAGGGCCCCAGCATGAGCTCGGTAGTTGTAGTGCATGGGCCTAGTGGCTCCGAGGCATGTGGGACCTTTGAACCAGGGATCGATCCAGGTACAAAGGGTACAATCATGCCAGAGCTAAAGTCATGGACCCTTGTGTTGTTGGGGTTTACAGTCTAGCGGGACAGACAGGAATCAGATCTCGGACGAATATCTGTTTTTTCTCCGAGGCGAGTGCCATGCAGGATCTTTGGAGAGTGTGTATATCCTCCGGAAAGGCAGAAAACTGAAATGTCCAGACAGAAGTGTGCTGTCATCAGAGGCTTGACAAAGCCAAGAATAACATTTAGCATGGAAGCGTAGAGCAAGGGAGTCGGGGGGACACACAATCGAAGAGTGATCTGGGGGCTCCCATGGCAGCCCGATGGCTAAGACCCCATGCTTCCACAGCAGGGACTCGGGTTCAACCTTCCGTTGAGGACCTAAGATCCCACATGCCACAGGTATGGCCAAATTTTAAAAAAAGAAAGAAAGGACTAGGTCAAACGAAGTGGGCAGAAACAGATAATAATGAAATCAATGCAGGCAGCTGTGCCTCTAACATCATTCATACTATGGGAAGGCAATTCAGGACGGCAATGCAACGGCAGTGGGTGGGGGGGGTGTGGTGGGTTCAGTTGGGTCCCCCAAATATATGCTTAAGTCCTAGCCCTGGTACCTAGGTATATGATCTTATTTGGAAATAGGGTCTTTCCAGATGATTACATCGAGATGAGGTTACACTAGATTGAGGCGGGCCCTATTTCAACAGCTGGTATCTTGATAAGAAGGGAATGTGGAGAAAGAGAAAGACCCAGGGACATGTGAGGATAAAGGCAGAGTCTGTAATGATACAGCTACAAGCAGAAGAACGCTAAAAAGAGTTGCTGGGAGGGACTTCCCTGGTGGTCCAGTGGCTAAGACTCCACGCTCCCAAAGTAGGGGGCCCGGGTTTGATCCCTACGGAGGGAGCTAGATCCCACATGATACAACTAGGAGTTCACATGGCAGGCTGCAAGGAGAAACCCTGCTTGTACACTGAAGATCAAAGATCCCCTGTGTTGCAACGAAGATCTGGCTCAGCCAAATACATAAATATTAAAAAAAAAAAAAAAATTGCTGGGAGCCACCAGGAGCTACTCCAGCCCCCTTTTTTGGGTGATAGTTTAGAAGGTCTCGTAGGTCTTCATAGAACTGTTCAACTTCAGCTTCTTCAGCATTAGTGGTTGGGGCATAGACTTGGATTACTATGATACTGAATGGTTTGCCTTGGAAACAAACAGAGATCATTCTGTCGTTTTGAGACTCCATCCAAGTACCGCATTTCAGACTCTTGTTGACTATGAGGGTTACTCCATCTCTTCTAAGGGATTCTTGCCCACAGTAGTAGATATAATGGTCATCTGAGTTAAATTCGCCCATTCCAGTCCATTTTAGTTCATTGATGCCTAAAATGTCGATGTTCACTCTTGCCATCTCCTTGGAAGATGGAAGGTTCCACTGGAAGTCTGACCATTTCCAATTTACCTTGATTTATCCATGAGCCAGACATGCTGGAATGTGAATTCAAGTGGGCCATAGGAAGAATCACTATGAACAAAGCTAGTGGAGGTGATGGAATTCCAGTTGAGCTATTTCAAATCCTAAAAGATGATGCTGTGAAAGTGTGGCACTCAATATGCCAGCAAATTTGGAAAACTCAGCAATAGCCACAGGACTGGAAAAGGTCGGTTTTCATTCCAATCCCAAAGAAAGGCAATGCCAAAGAATGCTCAAACTACCGCACAATTGTATCTCATACATCTCATACAATAGTAATGAACACACATTACTAGCACAAAGTAATTTTCAAAATTCTCCAAACCAGGCTTCAACAGTACATGAACCGTGAACTTCCAGATGCTCAAATTGGATTCAGAAAAGACAGAGGAACTAGAGATCAAATTGCCAACATCCGCTGGATCATTGAAAAAGCAAGAGAATTCCAAAAAAACATCTATTTCTGTTTTATTGACTATGCCAAAGCCTTTGACTGTGTGGATCACAACAAACTGTGGAAAATTTTTCGAGAGGTGGGAATACCAGACCACCTGACCTCTCTCCTGAGATATCTATATGAAGGTCCAGAAGCAACAGAACTGGACATGGAACAACAGATTGGTTCCAAATAGGGAAAGGAGTATGTGAAGGGTGTATATTGTCAGCCTGCATATTTAACTTATACGCAGAGTACATCATGAGAAATGCCAGACTGGAAGAAGCACAAGCTGGAATCTAGATTGCTGGGAGAAGTATCAATAACCTCAGATATGCAGATGACACCACCCTTATGGCAGAAAGTGAAGAGGAACTAAAGAGCCTCTTGATGAAAGTAAAAGATGAGAGTGAAAAAGTTGGCTTAAAACTCAACATTCAGAAAACTAAGATTATGGTATCTGGTCCCATCACTCCATGGCAAATAAATGGGGAAACAATGGAAACAGTGAGAGATTGTTTTGGGAGGCTCCAAAATCACTGCAGATGGTGACTACAGCCATGAAATGAAAAGACACTTACTCCTTGGAAGAAAAGTTATGACCAACCTAGATAGCATATTAAAAAGCAGAAACATTACTTTGCCAACAAAGGTCCATCTAGTCAAAGCTATGGTTTTTCCAGTAGTCACATATGCATGTAAGAATTGGACTATAAAGAAAGCTGAGCGCTGAAGAATTGATGCTTTTGAACTGTGGTGTTGGAGAAGACTCTTGACAGTCCCTTGGACTGCAAGGAGATCCAACCAGTCCATCCTAGACAAAATCAGTCCTGAATATTCATTTGAAGTATTGATGCTGAAGCTGAAACTCCAATACTTGGCCACATGATGCGAAGAACTGACTTGTTGGAAAACACCCTAATGCTGGGAAAGATTGAAGGTGGGCGGAGAAGGGGACGACAGGGGATGAGATGGTTGGATGGCATCACCGACTCGATGGACATGAGTTTGAGTAAGCTCCTGGAGTTGGTGATGAACAGGGAGGCCCGGCGTGCTGCAGTCCATGGGGTCACAAAGTCTGACAGGACTGAGTGACTGAACTGAACTGAACCCGAAACTAGGAAGAAGCTAGGGTGGATTCTTTCCTAGGGCCTTCAGAGGGAACGTAACTCTGCCAACACCTTGATCTCAGCCTTCTTAGCCTCCTGAACTGTGAGAATAAGTCTGTATACTGTTTTAAGCCACCCAGTTCAAGATACCTTCTTACCGCAGACCCTGGAAACTAATACAGGGTAGAATGTGGGAAAAGCCCCAGACTGGAATTCGTGTGTCTTTTCTTGGGATGTGGAGGCGAGAGAAAGAAAAATAAAGAAGTAGACTTTCATCTCAAAATTCCTATCCAAGCACCCAGTTATGATCCAGGCCTGCTGACCTTAATCTCAGTTTCCAAATCTGATGGATAAGTAGGTGCCTGGGCTTCAATACCCCAGGGCGGGGGCCGGGGGGGTGCCTCTTCCAACCACTTCACCAGGGGCAATTCCAGAGTTTAAATACCAGAGGGAACAGGGATACTCCTGGCATTTGGGGTATGACATGCTGAAGAAGGGTTAGCAAACAGGGTGAGTTGAATCACTCACCCTTTCCCTCCAACATCACGAACACACATATTTCTAGTGGAGTCAGGTGCTGAGTTGAGCCCCACCTGCTGTTCCACACAGCACTCTGATCTTATGTTATGTCTGAACACTTGGGGGATATTTGATGGAGATCACGGGGATGCAGAGCACTCCCCACTACGGCTTCTCAATGCAGTTCAGTCGCTCAGTCGTGGCCAACTCTTTGCAACCCCATGGACTGCAGCACGCCAGGCCTCCCTGTCCATCACCAACTCCCAGAGTTTACCCAAACTTATGTCTGTTGAGTCGGTGATGCCATCCAACCATCTCATCCTCTGCCATCCCCTTCTCCTCCCACTTTCAATTTTTCCCAGCATCAGGGTCTTTTCCAACAAGTCAGCTCATCACATCAGGTGGCCAAAGTATTGGAGTTTCAGCTTCAGCATCAGTCCTTCCAATGAATATTCAGGACTGATTTCCTTTAGGATGGACTGGTTGGATCTCCTTGCAGTCCAAGGGACTGTCAAGAGTCTTCTCCAACACCACAGTTCAAAAGCATCAATTCTTCGGTGCTCAGCTTTCTTTATAGCCCGACTCTCAGTATCGCCACGAAAGCTTGCCTGAAAAGACCGGGGTGCCCGCAGAGAGAGTCTCCCACTTGGGGAGCCACGGAAGAGCAGCAGGCAGCTGCTGCTGCGACAAGGAGGACACTGTGGGATCCCCAGCCCAGAGGAGCACTTCCAGTTCTGCCACCGTCCTGCTGGGCCCCCAGGGCCACGTGAGCGCCAAGTCACCTGCCAGACACGGGCACCACCGCCCACCTGGGCAGCGCCCAAGTGTTCCAAGCGCCCGTCACCGCCTCCTCTGCCGCTGTCAACACAAACGCCCACACCCAGGAAGGAAGCAAAAAAAAAAAAATAACCAGGCGTCTCAGAGCGATGCCTCATCCCCTTCCCCAGGGGAGCTGCGCACCTCTCCCATCCCCTGGAGGACCTGAGACTCCAGAGAGCTGGGAGGAGGGGACCAGAGGGGAGGGGAGGGGCCAAGACAGGGGAAGGGGCGCCGAGGAGGGCGGGGCCGGGAGGGAGCGCCAGGTCCAGGCCCAGAGCTTTGACCACAGCGTCAGAGGCAGAGCATCTTTAGAAGGGATAACGTTGGAGGCTCTTCCGAAATCAGTGAAGGCGGCCCTATGTGTCCCTCTCCCAGGAGACCTAGGCTGACAGCTCCTGCCACCAGCAAGTTCCCAGGTGCCTCTAAAGCCCGAAAACTTGGAGGATGAGTCAGACAGCCTCTGCGTTCTGCCTCCAGGGCCCTCCCCGGCACAAGAGGGGTGTTTATTTCTTTCAGGCAGATATATCAGTGCTCAGCTGGAAAGAAGCCAAAAGCTGCCTTTCCATATATTCCAAGACCAGAACCAGGATCCTAAGGTAAAGAGTCTCCCTGCAATGCAGGAGACCTGGATTTTCAATCCCTGGGTCAGGAAGATCCCCTGGAGAAGGGCATGGCAACCCACTCCAGTATTCTTGCCTGGAGAATTCCATGGACAGAGGAGCCTGGCAGGCTACAGTCCATGGGGTTGCAAAGAGTCAGACATGACAGAGCCACTAACAGTTCCACTTTCTTTCATGAGGATGGTCATCAAAGGACCTCCAAATCTGAAAGGTAAAATCAAACCCTGGCGTTGTGGGTTCAACTGTGCCTCCCAAAAGTATGCTTAAGTCCTAAGCCTCATACCTGTGAATATGACTATATCTGTCCTCTAGGGCGGTCATAATAAAGAACCACAGGCTGCGGGGCTTAAATGACATAAATTTATTTTCTCACAGTTCTGGAGGCTGGAGGCCTGAGATCCAGATGTCGGCAGGGCTGGTTTCTCCTCAGCTTGTAGATGGCCAGCTTCTCACCGTGTCTTCCTGTATCCATGCATCTCTGATGTAAGTGTGTCCAAATCGCCTTTTCTCATAAGGACACCAGTCAGACTGGATTAGGGCCCACGTAAGGGCCTTATTTTAACTTCAACCTCGAACTCGGATTCGATCCCTGGGTCGGGAAGATCCCCTGGGGGAGAAAGTGGCAACCCGCTCCAGTGTTCTTGCCTGGAGAATCTCGTGGATAGAGGAGGCTGGTGGGCTACAGTCCATGGGGTCACAGAGAGTCGGACATGACTGAGGGACTGAACAGACACTTCTTTAAAGGCCCCATCTCCAAGCATACTCACATTCTGTATCACTGCGTGTTAAGGCTTCAGCCCTTAGAGACGGAGGGCCTACACTACAGGCAGACTCTTTACCAGCTGAGCTACCAAGGAAACCCAAAGATGGGGGACACACACCCCCAATTCAGCCCGTAGCAGTGACCTTATCTGTAAATCATTTACATTTTACAGTTGGGTCTTTGCAGCGGTAATGAGTTAAGATGAGGACATACTGAGGAGAGTGGGTTCCTAATCCAGCGTGACTGGGGTCCTTCCAACAGAGGCAAAGTCTGGAGTGACGGACCGACAAGCCAAGGGACACCGAGGACTGTCGGCAAGTTTGCATCTAGGAGAAAGGAAGAGATTACCCCCTAGACCCATCAACAGGAGCAAAGCCCTGCCGACACCTTGACTTTGAATCTGTCTGTAGCCTCCAGAACTGCGGGAAAATAAATCTGCGGGCTTTTTATTTTTCTGAAGCACAGAATTTTACTCTGTTTTTTAAAATTTATTAATTTGTTTGTTTCGGGCTTCACTGGGTCATGGCGGCAGTGCCTGGGCTCTTCGTTGCTGGCTCGGGCTTTCTCTGGCGGCGGTGTGCGGGCTTCTCATCGCGGGAGCGTCTCTAGTCGTGGAATATCGGCTCTAAGGCGCTCAGGATTCAGTAGTTGCCGCTAACAGGCTTAGTTCCCTCGCGGCATGTGGGATCTTAGGGCTTCGACCAGGGATCGAGCCTGTGTTCCCTGCATTGGCAAGTAGATTCTTAACCACCAGACCTGCAGGGAAGTCCCCTAAATCTGAGTTCTCTGAAGTCACCCAGTCTGTGGTACTCTGTTAGGGCAACCATAGGAACTAAAGCCTAGGAGCCCCAGCTGGCCCTGAAGGTTTAGACCTCTGAAGCCACTTGGCAATAAATAGAAAGCCTCAATCGAAATTATTAACTTTCTAAATCACCTAAACTTAAAACAAACTATTAGCTGTAAGGGCTTTCCAGGTGGCGCTCGTGGTAAAGAACCCGCCTGCCAATGCATGAGACTTAAGAGACGTGGGTTCAATACCTGGGTCGGGAAGATCCCCTGGAGGAGGAAATGCAGTCCACTTCAGTATTCTTGCCTGGAGCATCCCACGGTGAGAGGGGCCTGGTGGGCTACAGTCCATAGGGTCACACAGAGTCGAACACAATGAAGCAACTTAGCACGTACGCACATGTTCATTTCAGTTCAGTTGCTCAGTCGTGTCCGACTCTTTGCAACCCCATGGACTGCAGCATGCCAGGCTTCCCTGTCCATCAGCAACTTCCAGAACCTACTCAAACTCATGTCCATTGAGTCGGTGATGCCATCCAACCATCTCATCCTCTGTTGTCCCCTTCACCTCCTGCCTTCAATCTTTCCCAGCATCAGGGTCTTTTCCAACAAGTCAGTTCTTCGCATCAGGTAGCCAAAGTATTGGAGTTTCAGCTTCAGTATCAGTCCTTCCAATGAATATTCAGGACTGATTTCCCTTAGGATGGACTGGTTGGATGTCCTTGCACATGTTAGCTTCAAATAAAATTCAAAAGTTGATTTACAATTCAGCAGAGTGACTGGCAGCATTGCCTCTATAGCCAGAATGCTTGAACTTATATCCCTGCCCTGTCACTTACCAGCACTCAGCCTTGCCCAAGTCATACCCTTGGGGCCTCAGTTTTCCTCATCTGTAGAAAGGGGATGATGGTGATGATATCATCTAGTTTGTACTATTATGAAAATCAAATCAGTCAATATTTATAAAGTATAATATGCCTGGTACAGACTCAAAGCTGTAAAAAGGTTTGATTGATCCTCACAGATAGTTATGTCACCAAAGCTTCTCTCAGTTGTGTGTGATGGTCCTAAAACTCTTGGATCAGGCCTCCCCGACCCAGACTGATCACATGCAACATGAAAATTCACCAAAGTTCCAGGAAGAGAAGAGCAAAATGGAAAAATTTAACACTTAAAGAAAAAAAAAAGAAGAAGAAAGTATTAAAACCCTAAACTTACATCTGGTTGCTAGGACAAGGAGAAAATATTTTTAAGAAAATCTAATTTGAGACTCCATGAGAAACTGACAGGCAGTTCAAAGTGACTGGCAGAAACAGACATGAGATGCCACGCTGGCAGGTGGAGACGGAGAAGGCCAGTGAGGTGGGGACCAATGGTACACCCAGCCCGCCCAGGTATGCAGCACAGAAAATGTCTCACACAACACCGACTCTATCAGGGGGCTGCACAGAAATGTTTTATTCTACTTCAATTCTTCAGTGTTATCACAACTGTCTTAAATAAACCAACAGATACCCTATAACCCACCGTTGGGGTCTGCAGGAGTCTTCTGGGGCTTTCTTTTCCCAAACTATTTAATGTCAGGGACTAAATTCTGAGGGAAACTCCGGGTGCCTTCTTTGCTTTTGCAAAGTCTAAGGTAATCACAGAGGAAACATGAATGTTCTAGAGCAAACTACATAAAACTGGACATTAAAGGCAAAGCAGAGTTTCGAACGGGCTACAAGCTCTGTGCTAAAAAGTCAGAGAAGTTTATCATTAACTTCTTTCAACATAATTCTTATGTCCTAGAGAGTGATTTATTGTAATTAACATTTATACACATGCACCATATATATGTTCCATACATACATATGGGCTTCCCTGGTTGCTCAGCAGCAAAGAATCTGCCTGCAATGCAGGAGACTGGGTCAGGACGATCCCCTGGAGGAGGGCATGGCAACCCACTCTAGTACTCTTGCCTAAAGAATCCCATGGACACAGGAGCCTGGTAGGCTGTAGCCCACAGGGTCATACAGAGTCAGACACAGCTTAAGCAGCTAAGCAGCAGCATACATACACATGTACCACGCACCAGACACTATTTTAAACCCTTCACAAATAACTCATTTAATCTCTATGATTATCCTGCGAGATAGATGTATATTATACCCATTTTACAGATGAGGAGACTAAGGCCTGAGATGTCACTTACCTTTGGATACGTGATTTCTCAGGGTCTTAGAGCTGGAATTCACACCCAGGCAACCGGTGTCCTCACTCTTCCCCACTAGATCATGCAGTTTAGACTGCTCTCCTCATCAGTTTTCTCATCACCATTTCAGTTGCCCGTGTTCATCACTACGCAGATTGCTTTTTGAGTCTCAATGCTACCATCTTGCAAAAGGCTAACTTGCTTTACTCATTTTTAATTGAAGATGGCATCACCAACTTAGGCTTCCCTGATGGCTCAGACAGTAAAGGGTCTGCCTCCAAGGCAGGAGACCCAGGTTCGATCCCTGGGTCAGGAAGATCCTCTGGAGAAGGAAATGGCAACCCACTCCAGTATTCTTGCCTGTAAAATCCCATAGACAGAGGAGCCTGGTGGGTTACAGTCCATGGGATGGCAAAGAGTCGGACACGACTAAGCGACTTCACATGGTCACCAACTCAATAGACCTGAGTTTGAGCAAACGCCAGAAGATAGTGAAGGACAGGGAAGCCTGGCATGCTGCAGTCCACGGGATCACAGAAAGTCAGACACGACTCAGCAACCGAACAGGGAACGACAACAACTGAGATATAATTGAGTACAACATTATTATATTAGTTTCAGGTGTGTATCATTAATTCCATGTACGTGTATATTGCAAATGATCCCCACAATAAGTCTCGTTAACATCCATCACCACAGTGCAAACTCTGAATCACTACAGCTCAGCCACCAAGAGGGCAGATAACCCACAAACTGTCACCCTCTCAGTACTGATCATTCCTTCCATGCTTTTTAGCAGTGGAATCAGACTGTCAAAATAAGCTCCTTAGAAACCCGGACACACCTTTCTTGAAAAAGTGAAATTCTGAATGTGTTTTAAAGGAGTCTGTCTCTTATGCAAGGATCACGCCTGTCAGGTGCTATCTTTACATCAAACCAGATCTGTTTGTAAAGACAATGTTCCAGCACAATCCCCCAAAGAACTGCAACAGAGGGATGTTACTGGGAGGCGGCGGGGTGTATGGGGCGGGGGCGGTGTGAATCCCCTTGTATCTCAAAAGCTGCTGAAGGCCCCCTTCTTCCACCCCATTCCCAATTCCTTCCACCTCATAATCAGAGAGCAGAAATGAAAAACTGACCACCCCCCCACTGTAGACTCAAAGATGCTTGCCCCCAAACATAATACAAACTCAGGTCTCAAGAAAGTAAAAACTGCTTTCAACCGAGAAGGCAATTATCCAACCAAACTGGTTGAACAAGAAAATTTGCAAATTCCAGGTTCTTGCTTCTGGGGTTCTAAAGGTGAGCTACCAATACACAGGGTCAGGAATGCAGAGGCTGAAAGTGTTACAAGGCAGAAAGAAAGTAAAAAGATTCAATCTTGATGCAACCACAGTCCTGGAATCATCCAGGATGTGAACTGCAGAGCCCTTGCCTGTAGGTCTGGGTGTGGTTCCCACCCCTGTGACTGAGCTGCCCTCTCTGAAAGAAACAGGAGTCCTGGGGCCTGAAGCTGGGGGGGGGGGGGGGGGGTGGTAGGGGTGCAGGGGAATCACAGGACAAAGCTGATTTTGTTCAAGTGGAAAGCCTGTGTCCCAGGTCGGAAGAGATGGAAAGCAAGATACAGCCACATTATTTCTTGCTTCCAACCCTCATTATTCCTATCACACGTGTACATGCAGCCTCCAAACCCATTTCGAGATACTGACACAGAAGTGGACGGAAGAACCTCGTCAGGTTCGGCAGCAGGCACTTAGCTTTCTGCAGACGTGATTGCACTTCTACAGAAACGTAACATCCCTGTGCCCTTGCAGAAAAAAAGACCCTACAAGGGGTCTACGCTGGCTCCAAGGGCACAGGAGTTTGTTCTCGGCCTTTGCATCATTCTTCACACTTCACTCACCAGCCACCCCTCCAAAATCATGGCCTGGCATTCCATTCCCTAACCTGCCACACACACCGCACTTCCCTGGAATGCCCCCTCTTCTTTTGTCCATCTAGGAAAATCCAACCCACCCTTCGAAGGCCAGCTGAACCCCTTCCACCTCTGGGAAGCCCTTCTGACCTCCAAGCTGGGTTAGATGGTCTGTCATCCATGACTCCCATGCACAGTGCTTCTCAAAGTGTGGTCCCTGGATCAGCAGCATCAATATAAAAATTCCTGCCCCTCCACCCCAGACCTGCTAAACCAGAATCTCTGAGCCAGCAATCTGTGCTTTAACAAGGCCTCTTAAATCAGGCTCTGATGCCCACTCAACCTTGACTTCCATTGCTTTAGATTATGATCAACGCTTTATTCCACCTCTATGCACTTAGCTTAGGAGTTCCATCTGGCAAGCCCCCCAGAGCCTGGCATGCAATAAATACCTGCTTGTTGAATTAACCTAAGGAACCACTTCTAAAACCAGAAGAGACAGTGTGAAATCAGCAACTTTACAGACTATCAAACCTCCGCCACTACATACATTTAGGCACACAATGCTAGCGACACCCATTCCTACAGAGTAAAACTGGAATTGGGTAACATCTCCACGGAACAAGTGATCTAAGAAAAATGAACGTTGAGCTCCCAATCGTGGCCACGATCCAAGGAAAGATTCACTGAGCAGGGGAAAACGAATTCAGGGATGTTGGGAAAGACATGGGTTTGTGTCTCACAAGAGGTCTTCATTGGCTCCACTGAACCGTCCCCATGGGTGCGAAAGGAAGGGAATTACTAGCCAGGTGTGATTAACCCAAAACATTTGGCATCATGTCCTCTTGTCTCATCAGAGCTATGGACAAGCTCGACCCTGCAAAACTCAACACGCTATTGGTGCCCACATAACTTAAGTCCTCCATGATTGAAAAAGAAGAAGAAGAAGAAAAGATGGACAGGGCTTCCCTGGTGGCTCAGTAGTAAAGAATCCGCCTGCCAATGCAGGAGACACAGGTTCAATCCCTGATCCAGGAAGATCCCACAAACCATGGAGCAACTGCGCCCATGTGAACCCCAACTACTGGGCCTGTGCCCTAGAGCCGGGAGCCCCAACTACTGAGCGCACATGCTGCAGCTGCTGACGTCCGCGTGCCCTGAAGCCTGTGCTCCCCAGCAAGAGAAGCCACTGCAATGAGCCACACATCGCAACCAGAGAGCAGGGCCCGCTTGCCACAACTAGAGAAGAGGCCTGGGCAGCACAAAGACCCAGCCCAGCCAAACACAAATTTTTTTTTTTTTTTAAGAAGGGATATTAGAATAAAACAATGAGAGACAGCACAGTGTAGCAGAAAATTATTGGAAATACAGTAAGTTATCAGGTACTGGGCTCCTGTCTTCTGCCAGGCACCACGCCAGAGGCTGAAATAGTCACAGTGTGGGGGTTAAGGCCCCAGCTGTTCCCTGACCCACCCTGTGATCTCAGATGATCCATGCAAGAAACTTTAAGACCGTCCCAAGCACACAAAATCACTGGTAGAGAATACTGTTATTATTTTTGCTGATTGTGGAAGGCTAAAAAATGTCCCCTCAGACAGTACCAAACCCTAATTCCCAAAACCTGTGAATATTACATGTCAAGAGAGAGAGTTGAGGATCTCAACCAAAATGCAGTCATGGGTATCCTAACAAAATGGAGATTCGTAGGGAGATTCACAGCTACAAGAGGAGCGCATACAGAGGCAAAGATGGGAGTGATGCGGCCACAAGCCAAGGAACTCGGGCACTCGCCTGAAGCTGGGAGAAGTGGGGTACAGGTTCTCCCCTAGAGTCTTAGAGAAAGTGTGCCCCAGGCCGACAATCTTGATTTTTAGCCAGTGAGCCTGATTTTAGATTTCTGGCTCCCAGAACTGGGAGGGAGACTGGTGCTGTTTTAAACCACCAAATTTGTAGCTTAGGAAACTAATCCACTGATTAATCAGTTCACTCCTTTTCCCCCACAACAGTTCATGCTGGCAGATATTATCCCCATGTTATGGATGAGGTTGGAAGGAAAGTTATGACCAACCTAGACAGCATATTAAAAAGCAGAGACATTACTTTGTCAACAAAGGTTGGTCTAGTCAAGGCTATGGCTTTTCCAGCACTTGTGTATGGATGTGAGAGTTGGACAATAAAGAAAGCTGAGCACTGAAGAATTGATGCTTTTGAACTGTGGTGTTGGAGAAGACTCTTGACAGTCCCTTGGACAGCAAGGAGATCCAACCAGTCCATCCTAAAGATCAGTCCTGGGTGTTAGTGGGAAGGATGATGCTGAAGCTGAAACTCCAATACTCTGGCCACCTGATGTAAAGAGATGACTCATCTGAAAAGACCCTTTCCCTGATGCTGGGAAAGATTGAGGGCAGGAGGAGAAGGGGATGACAGAAGATGAGATGGTTGGATGGCATCACCAACTCAATGGACATGAGTTTGAGTAAACTACGGGAGCTGGTGATGGACAGTGAGGCCTGGCGTGCTGCGGTTCATGGGGTCTCAAAGAGTCAGACACGACTGAGTGACTGAACTAACTATGGATGAGGAAACCTGAGCGTGGTGCTGTGGGACAGTCGCAGGGATGGGGCAGGGCCAGGTGCAAACTCCATCAATCTGATCTTCCCAGCATGCCTGACACGTGAATTGACACGTGGGTTCCCTGGTCCTTAGGGATGGCCTGGGAAACTCAACCCCAGAACACTGTCTCTATGAAAAATGCTCTAAAGATTCCAAAGAAAAGACAAATGGAAGTTTAGAAGCAGAGGAGAGAAGGGTGTGCTCACCCCACAAACACTATTATCTATTTAGAAATCAAGGCAATGTATTTAACCCATTCATTGAAGGGTCCAAGTTACGAGGTCATACACATCACAGACAGGCTGTCCCCAAACCTTCCAGGCACCTGGATCGAAGGAAAAATTAAAACTTATCCTAAGACTCCTTCCACTGCAAAATAAACCTCAGAGCCTTTACTTAGAATTCAGAGAGCATTTACCATGTGCAGGGCCCTGTGGTCCTACTGATAGACAGCTGCAAAAATCCCAGTGATCTTGGCTTTCCTAAGGAGAAGAGTTTGGGGTGGTGAAAATCATCACGAAATACAGCACCAACTGGGTGGGTGTGCACTTTTGCTGCAAGTCTAGACCTATAGATGATGACATTTGGTGGATCAAACATAGTTTTGCATAGATTATGATTACATTCTGGAAAAAAAAAAGAGAAACAAATGCCAAGGTAAACACTTAGAAGGATAAACACTAACAATAATATTGTCAAATAATAATATTGTAAACACTAACAACACAAGAACATATGCTCAACATCACTAATTGTTAGGGAAATGCACATCAAAACTGCAATGAGATATCACTTCAGAAATCAGAAGCCTTGTGCGTTACTGATGGGAATGTAAATTAGTGCGGCCATCGTGGAGAACAATGTGGAGTTCCTCAAAAAATTAAACATAGAATTATTTTTAATTCTAAAAATAAACATAGACTCCAAAGATATGTATGGATAAACATAGAATTATCCAGCAATTCAGTTCCGAATATCTATCTACTCAAAAGGACTGAAAGTAGGGACTCAGACAGATATGTGTACATGTTTGTACCAACGTTATGCATGCACAGGAGTCAAGATATGAAAACAGACTGTCATCATCAGATGAATAAACAAAATGTGATCTGCACATACAATGGAATATTATTCAGCCTTGAAGGAAGGAAATTATAACACACGCTACAACCCAGATGTTAAGCATGCTAAGTGAAAGCCAGTCACCAAAAAACACATTATATAATTCCACTTACATGAAGTCTCTAGAACAGCCAAGCTCATAGATACAGAAAATAAAATGGTATTTGCCAGGGACTAGGGGGCGGGAGAAATGGGGAGCTATGGTTTAAGGGGTATGGAGTTTCAATTTGGGAAGATGAAAAAGTTTTAGAGATGGATAGCGGTGACGGGTGCACAACAGCGTGAATGGAAAGGCTTAAAAATAGTTAACACGGTAAATGTTATGTTATATCATTATACAACACCAAAGAAAAGAAGAAAGAAACACTAGCAAAAGCTGTTTAAGAATAATGAGTTTGGACTTCTCTGGTGGTCCAGGGGATAAGAATCTGCCTGCCAATGCAGGAGGCATAGGTTCAAACCCTGGTCTGGGAAGATCCCACATGCTATGGAGCAACTAAGCCCATGGACCACAACTACTGAAGCCTGCACACTCAAGAGCGTGTGCGCCACGAGAAAAGTCACTGCAACGAGAAGCCCAAGCACCACAACGAAGAACAGCCCCTGCGTGCGGCAACAAAGACCCAGCCCAGCCACACGAAAAATAAGTAAATAAAATCAGTTGTTTTTTTAAAAAGTCAGTCAAAAAAAGAATGAGTTTAATACATAACTGAATCACTTTGCTGTACATCTGAAACACTGGAAATCAAATATACTTCAATTAAAAAAAAATAAACAAAGAATGATGAGTTTGTGGGTGAGGTTTTATTTTTCCTTCCTTTTGACTTCGACCTTTCATTCATGAAAGTTTTCTTGGAAAAAAAGGTATGTGTGGTATTAAATATCAAAAAAAGAAAAAAATGTGACCATCCTAGGGCAAGCCAACTCATTTAGGACCCACCGCTTCGGGGGGTTTCGTGGAATTCCCGTGGGAATGACCTTTCCCACTTCTGGAATATGAATTATCACAACGTGACAATCCAAGTCCCTCTCTGTGTTTATGAAAGCCATTCCTTTCAGACAGCTGAAGCAACAAAGCCAGCCAAAAGCACTTCCCAGCCGTCCAACTAGAGATTTATATTGCACATAAACATAAAGAAACATTATGTAACATAAGCTGTGGGGAAGGAGAGAGAACTCTGGTCTTGGAACCAGAAGATGAATTCAAGACCTGCTTCACCCACCAACTCCCTGCACTGGGCCAATTAAAAAGTCCCCAGGCTCCCGCTGCCTTTTGCATGGGTGAAGGAACACCGGCTTCGTAACGAGAAAATAAATCCTGGAAAGGACCCACACCTTACTAGTATCAGGGGTTTACACACAGCATGTGTAAGGCTATGGTTTTCCCAGTAGTCATGTATGGATGTGAGAGTTGGACTATAGAGAAAGCTGAGCACAGAAGAACTGATGCTTTTGAACTGTGGTGCTGGAGAAGACTCTTGAGAGTCCCTTGGACTGCAAGGAGATCCAACCAGTCCATCCTAAAGGAGATCAGTCCTGGGTGTTCATTGGAAGGACTGATGCTGAAGCTGAACCTCCAATACTTTGGCCACCTGATGAGAAGAGCTGACTCATTGGAAAAGACCCTGATGCTGGGACGGATTGGGGGCAGGAGGAGAAGGGGATGACGGAGGATGAGATGGTTGGATGGCATCACCGACTCGATAGACGTGAGTTTGAGTAAACTCCGGGGGTTGGTGATGGACAGGGAGGCCTGGTGTGCTGCGGTTCATGGGGTCGCAAAGAGTTGGACACGACTGAGCGACTGAACTGACTGACTGATCCACAGCATGAGTGAGCGAACACAGCCCGCCACAGAGCAGGTGCTTAATAAACGATGCATGCCTGCTTCCTCGCCTTCCCAAACTGCACAAATGTACACATCAAGAGGGTTCATGTCTGCTTATTCCTGAACTTCTTAGGAAAGGACAGACTGCTAGACTGAATTAATTACCTCAATTCTGCCACCATCTCTGAAAAGAAACCCTTGTCCTAAAATTATTAATGAGGCTGGCTTTCTATTTTATGGTCAGATAACCAGAAATAAGAAAGCTGGCAAAATATCAAACTGGAAGTCTTAGTTTCAATTAGCCCCTTCCCCCCACCCCCACCCCCCATAAAGACAAACAGTTTGTAGAGTTTTTCTTAAAGTTCGTATTCTGGAATTCCAGAAAACAGAAGGCTCCAGTACTCAGTTCTGTGTGACCTTGGGCAAATTACTTGCCCTCTGTGAGCCTTGGTTTTCACATCCCAAAGGATGATGTGAAACACACAGGGCAACTGAGCCTCTAAGAAGTGAAAGTGAGAACTCTTGATTGTTAAGGAATTACTCATTTAACTCTAATCGTTAAATTAATCAGTTTAACAATTGCTATAATTCCCCATCCATCTGTAAAACAAATTTTAAAATTTTAGCACATACTTGATCATTCTCAGGAGACCATCACCATTCAGGGTTTAAACAGCTTTGTCCTGGCACCCAACATCCTGTTTCTGAGCAGCAGTAACTCCTCTGCAAAGTAAGGTTTCCCTTTTCAACTTTTCTCACCCTACCAAAGGTACCAACCAAGAGAACTAAGTCAAATAAAACATCTGTTATATTTATTTTCTTCCTGCAAATGTAATCAAACAACAGGTCTACAGCACCAAGACATAAAAAAGGGCACCCTCAAACTTTTGTAGGTGCAATTTTCACTAAGTATAGCTTAATGAACTGAGCAGTTCATTAACTTTTGCAGAAAAAGTTCCAAATAGTGCAATTAAGAGAGGTTTACAGGAACACAATGCATTTCTTCTCAACTAAGGACAAGTCACATGGACCACCCAGTTAAGAGTCCTTCAAGGAAGATGTCTGGACTTTGCAATGAGGGGGAAAGACCATTATTTCAGAGCAAGGGCATGAACGACCCTGGAACAACCCTGGACACAGTCCAAAGAGCTTCTAGGCTAACTGTGTGACTGTGGGCAAATCTTGGAACCTCTCTGTTCAGCAGTAAAACAAAGATAATAATACACACCCAGCTTCCCATCCTGGCATCCTGAGGCATCTCATCCAACCATCTCATCCTCTGTCGTCCCCTTCTCCTCCTTCCTTCAATCTTTCCCAGCATCAGGGTCTTTTCCAGTGACTCAGTTCTTCGCCATCAGGTGGCCATTGCTCAGATGAAAAAACCTAAAACTCAGGGTCAAATTCCATGGCGAGTCAATGCCAGAACCAGGACTCAAAAGTCAATTCTCTCTACCTCCACAGCCCAATGCTCTTCACTTGCTACATGGCAATAAGCTCCAAGATTTCCCTTCTTTTGCTGGTGATGGGTTTGATCCTGAGAGCTTTCCAACAGGAAAATGGATAATCCAGTGTAAAATCGTGAAATATAATCAGAGTTCATTCTCTGCCAAGATTAATAGGCAAATGGTCTAAAACACATTGAGCGCACACTCTGCCCAAGTGTTTTATACTCCATCTGATCCTGTAACGCCCCTTTAGGTAATTCATTAGAGCAAAAACTCACGCACCACTTAAGGTCCATATCTGGGAGGAGTCACTTACTCCCCCCAACAAGTGACCTGCCCCAAACCACACACCTCCCAGTCATGGGGCGAATTCAAGCCCAGGCAGCTAGGTCCCAGAGCTGTGTCTTAATCCCGACTCCCAACACCAGGGACTCATCACCACCCATCCTCCTGATGAAGACAGAATCTGAGGGGTGGGATGGCTAAACAGCTCACCCAAGTGATCCTGATTTGCCTGACCTCATCACCTGGTGGCTCTGAACCTGGCTGGCCTGACCTCATCACCTGGTGGCTCTGAACCTGGTCGGCCTGACCTCATCACCTGGTGACTCTGAACCTGGTCGGCCTGACCTCATCACCTGGTAACTGAACCTGGTTGGCCTGACCTCATCACCTGGTAACTGAACCTGGTCAGTCTGACCTCATCACCTGGTGGCTCTGATCCTGGTCGGCCTGACCTCATCACCTGGTGGCTCTGAACCCTGACCTCATCACCTGGTGGCTCTGATCCTGGTCGGCCTGACCTCATCACCTGGTGGCTCTGAACCCTGACCTCATCACCTGGTGGCTCTGATTCTGGTCGGCCTGACCTCATCACCTGGTGGCTCTGATCCTGGTCGGCCTGACCTCATCACCTGGTGGCTCTGATCCTGGTCGGCCTGACCTCATCACCTGGTGGCTCTGATCCTGGTCGGCCTGACCTCATCACCTGGTGGCTCTGATCCTGGTCGGCCTGACCTCATCACCTGGTGGCTCTGATCCTGGTCGGCCTGACCTCATCACCTGGTGGCTCTGAACCTGGTCGGCCTGACCTCATCACCTGGTGACTCTGAACCTGGTGGGCCTGACCTCATCACCCGGGCCTGACCACCGTGCTGCACTTTTAGGCCCAGCTGGCAGAGGTGATTCCCACGTGACACCACTGGGCCCAGGTAGGTGAGTTACCAAACAGGACCAGATCCGTGTTCTCGCAGCAACAGCCTGCAGGAGGAAGGATGGGAAGCCCGTGGTGGCAGAGCAGAGCAGAGCAGGCAGCACAACCAGATGAGCACAAAGGCCCAATCAGCTGTTTCACTGACTCTGTTGAATGCACAGGGTATCGCAGAAACTTCTAGAACCTTCCAGACCAGCCGACAGTTAACTATTTTGTCTGTGGTCGGGCGCTCTAAGAGCCAAGTTCATTTAGCAAAGTAATGACCTTCTGAGCCTGTTAAGTCAACAGGAATAGAAACAGAACTGCTCACTAGACCACCTGCGAGGAAGTCCTCCAAGGAGGGCCCATGACTGCCCTTCCTCCTCAGACAATCCGATGACACTTCAGACCTTGAGGCCATAGGAGGGAATCCTTCCGCTGAGTCTGGGGGTCACAGAGCTCATCGTGTGCTTTACCTTCACAGCATCTCTGTGGGGATCGCAAAAGCTTCGTGGTCTCCGCGTTTCTTGATCTTGACCTTCCATCAAGCCTTTAAGAACTTCCAAAGATGTCCAGGCCACCCGTTCAGGAGGAGACACCTGAGAAGCAGACTTCCAGCACAGGGAATCCATCTGACACACTCTGGCTCAGATGGAGTCACCCTGGAAGAAGCTCAAGCTAGAAGCTCCCCCCAGCAATACACACCCACCCCCCAAATTCCTCATACCTCCTGCCCTTGTTAACCCAGGAGTCTGGGGTTCCTGCCTCACTTTGAACTGAGACTCCTCTTATACCCACTGGAATAATCTCATGTTGATGGAGGCATTTTCCAGAAAGCCAAGTGTTGGTAAAGGGACGGTGGGTGAAACCTAAATTATAAGCCTCTTTTGGGAAGGTTACCTGCCTCTCAACATTGGCAGGAAACCTATGCCATCTTTACAACCTCTAGTGGAAAGTTTTAAAACTAAAGGGTCTTAATGACTCCTGGCAGAGGCAATTTAAAGCTACAGTTTATTATTTAAATAACAAACAGTTATCGAGAAACTACTAAGAGCAAGACAAAGAGGAATAAAACATTTAAAGAGCACGCAGTGTATACACTGCTATATTTGAAAGAGATAACCAACAAAGACGTACTGTATAAAACAGGGAACTCCGCTCCGTACTCTGCAGTAACCTAGATGGGAAAAGAAATTTGAAAAAGAGTAGATATATGTATAATTGAATCACTTTGTCGTACACCTGAAACTAACACTTCATGGACTATGCTCCAGTATAAAAGGTAAAGATTGAATTAAAAAATAAAAACAAACAGCGTGGAGATCTCATAAGCAAAAAGCAGGCATTTCTGCCATTTCCCCCTTTACCCTGATGGATCTCAGAGCTGACTCGCCCAGTTAGTCACTGACTCCTGGGCAAGTGTAGACACTCCCAGAAATCACCCTTGTCAGTGACCTACCCCCAGCACTGCCCCACCCTGCCACTTATCACAAAGCCTGAGGATGCAGAAAGGATCTCAGAGGTCACCAAGCCCAATCCCAAACGGACACCCCTGCCCCGCATCTCCCAGTCTCCACCCTCTTAAGCTCGGTGGTCCACACTCTCCCATCTCTGACCAAACCCATCACAATCGTTCAGAAAGAAACTCTCCACCAAGGAAATGTCTCCTTCGCCTACACAGAGTGCAAGCTCCTCCTTGGTTCATTCAACAGCCTGGAGGACTGTGGCTGACAGACATGTGGCAGGATTAACCTAGCTGAGATGGGAAGCCCCAAACAGGGATGATTTTAAGCTCCCCAGCACTCAAGGAACTCTGCATTCAAACTGGCATACCTCTCCTTTCCTCCTTTGCCTTTAGCGTCGCTTCTTTTCCCAGCTATTTGTAACGTCTCCTCAGACAAACGTTTTGCATTTCTTTTCCTTGGGGATGGTCTTGATCACTGCCTCCTGCACAATATCAGTTCTTCAGGCACTCTGTCTATCAGATCTAATCCCTTGAATCTATTTCTCACTTCCACTGTATAATTGTAAGGGATTTGATTGAGGTCATACCTGAATGGTCAAGTGGTTTTCCCTACTTTCTTCATTTTAAGTCTGAATTTGGCAATAAGGAATTCATGATCTGAGCCACAGTCAGCTCCTGGTCTTGTTTTTGCAGACTGTATAGAGCTTCTCCATCTTTGGCTGCAAAGAATATAATCAATCTGATTTCAGTATTGAACATCTGGTAATGTCCATGTGTAGAGTCTTCTCTTGTGTTGTTGGAAGAGGGTGTTTGCTATGACCAGTTTCTCTTGGCAAAACTCTGTTAGCCTTTGCCCTACTTCATTTTGTACTCCAAGACCAAATTTGCCTGTTACTCCAGGTATCTCTTGCTTCATGACCCAGATAACCACAATGGTGTGATCACTCACCTAGAGTCAGACATCCTGGAATGTGAAGTCAAGTGGGCCTTAGGAAGCATCACTACAAACAAAGCTAGTGGAGGTGATGGAATTCCAGTTGAGCTATTTCAAATCCTAAAAGATGATGCTGTGAAAGTGCTACTCAATATGCCAGCAAATTTGGAAAACAGCAGTGACCACAAGACTGGAAAAGGTCAGTTTTCATTCCAATCCCAAAGAAAGACAATGCCAAAGAATGTTCAAACTATCGCACAATTGCACTCATCTCACACACTAGCAAAGTAGTGCTCAAAGTTTTCTAAGCCAGGCTTCAACAGTATGTGAACTGTGAACTTCCAGATGTTCAAGCTGGATTTAAAAAAGGGAGAAGAACCAGAGATCCCAAATTGCCAACATCTGCTGGATCATCGAAAAAGCAAGAGAGTTCCAGTTCTATTTCTGCTTTATTGAATAGGCCAAAGTCTTTGACTATGTAGATCACAACAAACTGTAGAAAATTCTTCAAGACATGGGAATACCAGACCACCTGACCTGCCTCCTGAGAAACCTGTATGCAGGTCAAAGAGCAACAGTTAGGACCAGACATGGAACAACAGACTGGTTCCAAATAGGGAAAGAAGTACGTCAAGGCTGTATATTGTCACCCTGTTTATTTAAGTTTTATGAAGAGTACATCATGCGAAATGCCAGGCTGAATGAAGCACAAGCTGGAATCAAGATTACCGGGAGAAATAGCAATAACCTCAGATATGCAGATGACACCACCCTTATGGCAGAAAGTGAAAAGGAACTGAAGAGCCTCTTGATGAAAGTGAAAGAGAAGAATGAAAAAGCTGGCTTAAAACTCAACATTCAGAAAACTAAGATTATGGCATCGGGTCCTATCACTTCATGGCAAATAGACGGGGAAACAGTGGAAACAGTGGCAGACTTTATTTTTGGGGGCTCCAAAATCACTGCAGATGGTGATTACAGCCATGAAATTAAAAGACACTTACTCCTTGGAAGGAAAGTTATGACCAACCTAGACAGCATATTAAAAAGCAGAGACATTACTTTGCCAACAAAGGTCGGTCTAGTCAAGGCTATGGTTTTTCCAGTGAGAGTTGGACTATAAAGAAAGGTGAGCACCGAAGAATTGATGCTTTGGAACTGTGGTGTTGGAGAAGACTCTTGAGCGTCCCTTGGACTGCAAGGAGATCCAACCAGTCCATCCTAAAGGAGATCAGTCCTGGGTGTTCATTGGAAGGACTGATGTTGAAGCTAAAACTCCAATACTTTGGCCACCTGATGGCGAAGAACTGAATCACTGGAAAAGACCCTGATTCTGGGAGGGATTGAAGGCAGGAGGAGAAAGGGACGACAGAGAATGAGACAGTTGGATGGCGTCACCTACTCAATGGACGTGAGTTTGAGCAAGCTCTGGGAGTTGGTGATGGACAGGGAGGCCTGGCGTGCTGCAGTCCATGAGGTCGCAGAGTCGGACACGACTGAGCGACTGAACTGAGCACATGAGGGGGTGGATGAGGCCTCAGTATTTAGACACCAACAGTCATTTAGTCACAGAGAGAAATAGGTTACTAGGGACATGAATATTCAGGACTGAAGGGGGAGGTGGAGGGGGCAATGATCCATAATGATATTTTCTCCAGAGTTGGCAGGAATACCAATACACCAAATATATCAACTTTTATTTAAGATACTTCTTCAGATAAAATGTCAGTAATATTTGGGGAATTTCCTGGTGGTCCAGTGGTTAAAGATTCCACACTTCCACTTCAGGGGGCATGGGTTCCATCTCTGGTTGGGGAAATAGAACCCCACAAGCCCCACAGCTACACACACACACACACACACACACACACACACACACACACACACACACACACACACACACACACACACACACACACACAAGTTATATCTATCATGTCCTTTTGGGAAACAGAAAGAATATAAATTATGGAAATTAAACCCCTCTTTAACTCTTCAGCCAGGTATTCAGTCCAATCATGGTGGAAAATAGTCTTGAACTCTGTTCTTGAAGGGTCCTCAGGATTAGAATTAGGGAGAGAAAACAAACACACGTAAAGCAATTAGAAATTGTTATGGGCTGGTTGGAGTTCCAAGGGTAGGATTTCAGAAACTGAAGGGAGTGTGGTCCAGACACCAGTTCATTAGTACTTTGACTACAGCCAGAGTCAGGCAGAAGAGGAAGCTGTCAGCAAAACATTCTCTTCTTTATCTCACAGCGTATCTTCTCCATCAGCAAATGGATTTCCTTTCAGCCGGTCTAAGACCTTGCGGGTCAGGGCCACCTGCCCAGTTCAGACCAGGAGGAAACAGAGGAAACAAATTAGGTCACCCATCCAACAATACTCCTCTCCCCAGAATAGTTCCTCTTCAAAAGGACAGAGTAACAGGCACTGCAAAACCGCTCTGCGGATGTGTTTATAAACTCTAAGCCTATAACCTCCAACCTGGTCACCTTTCATCCTGCAATTCCATGGAAAGCCTCTTTCAAGCACCTTCCTTCTCAAGGAGGCACCCATGAGAGCCAGGGCAAGATGCTCTCAGAAGGCAGATTTGACCCTCTGCGGCCCCCGGAAGTTTTACACACCTCCATTTTTGCTTAAGTAAGCACCTGTCATTGCCTTCGTAAACCCCCAACAAATGTTTATTTACTCCAGCATGTCAGAAGGCAAGAAGATAATTTGGCAATGAAGCAACCATATCAGAAAACTCAAATGTGAACCTCTATCCTGTGTCGTGCTAGGAAAGACTGAGGGCAGAAGGAGAAGGGGCCGACAGAGGAGGAGATGGTTGGATGGCATCATCAACTCAATGGACACGAGTTTGAGCAAACTCTGGGAGATGGTGAAGGACAGGGGGCCTGGCGTGCTGCAGTCCATGGGGTCGCAAAGATTTCAGACACGACTTCACGACTGAACGAGTCCTGTGTCAGCTCCACTGGGCCCAACGTCACCAATTTTATCCCAGTTCTTGTCTAGGGTCAGTGCCGTCTCCCAGGGCACCCTCATCTGCTCGGGTCGCCTCTGAACTCCTAGTGAAGGGGTTCTGAAAATGATCTATACTTGGTTCAGGGACACTAAAGACTTCCACAGCTGAAGTTCACTCCCAAGCAAAGGTCTCTATCTACATCTCTTTAACCTTCTGGGGCGATTTTACAGATAAGGAATTTGAGGCTGAGAAATGAAACAACTTGGCCAAGATCACAGAGACTTGAACAGATATCTAACTCCCCAGATGGCTGCTCTTTACCCTCGAGGCAATCCTGTTTTCCATCATAAGAGTGTAGTTTTGGGGGCTTCCCTGGCGGTTAATATAATCTGAACTTCCACTGCAGGGGGCTTGAGTTCAATCCCTGTTCAGAAAACTAAGATCCCACATTTAAAAAAAAAAATGAGTGCAAGTTTTCAAACTGGCAAATGGAAGCCGGCTCAGAGCACTAAAGCATCTGTGTGTGATTACAGGGCTCCCAGGAAGCGGCAGGGTCATGAAGGCTGGAGAACCACAAACCTATTAACTGTCGGGTACCCCAGAGACCGATCGCAGGATCCCTCCTGGTGGACACACATCCAGAAGCAGGGCACGTCTTGATCCACACTGAGCAGGCAGCTGCCCCCACCGGCTGGTCAGCCACACTCCAGTTCCCAGACCCAGCCTCCAAGATCTCGGACCCCTGGCCACCCTCGGGGTCCAGGGTGGAATAAAATGGAAGCAGATGGGCAAAGGATTTTGGAGGAATACCCTTCTTATCAGTTTACCTTTAAAGCTGAGCTTTATAAACACAGCAGGACTGGCCCGACCCCTGAGTCATAAATTCAGGGGTTAAAAAAATAAACGATTACTACTGACTATCAAGAACAAGAAACAGAACTTCACAGTTCTGGCTCCAAGTCAATTACAGCGCCACTGACTTACGCCCCACAGAGCGCGCTTCCAATGGCTAATTTCTCTCCAGATGGCGGCTTGTACTTTTCCAGGCAGAATCTCATCTCCCCAAGCCTGGCCTCACCTTTCCACGGCTCCGTGTGTTTTCCCAACGTCCTCTGTGTGCAGAGGGCTTTGCAACACCTCCAGGTTTGCTGCCACCTCCAGATTTAATTAGCAGACTGTTTACTCCCCCTTCACTGTTTGGAATATCTTAAGTAAAACCAGGCCTCTATTGAGCCCGTGGGGACTCCACCCCGGGCCTCCTTCCAGTCAGCTCCCTGGTGCATTAGCGCTTGCCCAGCTCCAAGCCTGGGTCTGGCCCTTGTCCAAGGCGAGTCTGTGCTGTGAGCCAGCCACTGGGTACCACGTGAGTGCCTTCCAGCCCTGGGGGCCGCCTTAGTGCCAGGAGGTTATACAGAAGGAAGGGCAGAGGTGGTCAAATAATAAATAAAGTGACACTCAGTGAAGGCAAGGCTTTATTGTTTTGTGTTTTTTAAAAAAGGGTGTAGACAGGCCATCTGAACACACATTTTTTTAGGACTTCTCCATGTGACCTATACCTTAGAAGAAAAAAAGAAATCAAGGAGCGAAAGGGTGAAAGAAATGGAGAGAGCGGGGCGAGAAGGGGAAACACAGATGAGAAGCCAAATGAATGATCAGCTTTTTTTTTTTTCCCAAATGAACCACTAACTATAGCCATTAAAAAATACAAACTGAATATGTATTTTCTGTTCAACAACACAGGAGTTAAACATGTAAAACGAGGTCTCTCCTTGCAAGGATTTTGGCTTCCATCAGAGGAAACAAATCAGCAACGGACAGCAAGGGAAATAAACGTGAAACCAACTGCAAGCCATGTAAATAGGCATGAAGTTAATTTTCTACATGAGATTTAATGATGCGACGATGAACAAATCATCCTGGCAATGGAGCAGGAGCAGAGATGAGAGAGAAACATCTCTCTGGACCAGCTACAACCAGGCACAATCCAGGAGGCCCCCGCACAAACAGCCTGACGCTGACGGACCATTACGGTTATGACAAAGCAACGCATGAGATTTCATCTCCCCATGCTGTGCTGCCCATCCTTTTCTACTGCTTCCAGGCGCTTGATTAGCTTTTCTGAAACTATTTTAGGGTTCTTGTGACTACTCTCACTTCTTTACTCTTAAGCTTTTAGAAGGAAGTCAGGCAATTAAATGTGCAGAGCTATTATTATTCACAATAGGTGCTGGTATCCTGTCTACCTGATCATCTATATTTGCCTCAACTAATTCTGCTGCAGAGAAAATTCCTCTGTCCTTCCAGGGAGCTGGTTATGAAAATGCACTGTTTGTAAGTCACTCTCCCTTCAATTTGTCATTTTCCCCACACCCTGGCTTCAAAACACACTTCAGACAACCCACAAGAACTAAGAGATTTCTTAAATAAGAGAGACTCCACTTACTCTGGGCTTCCCTGGAAGCTCAGTCGGTAAAGAATCTGCCTGCAGTGCAGGAGACTTGGGTTCGATCCCTGGGTCAGGAAGATCCCCTGGAGAAGGAAATGGCAACCCACTCTGGTATCCTTGCCTGGAAAATCCCATGGACAGAGGAACCTGGCGGGCTGCAGTCCATGGGTTCGCAAGAGTCAGACACAACTGAGCAACTAAACCACCAGCACCACCACCTATTCAGGTGGTCCTGGGAAGATAAAGGAATAGCCATTCCCTCCACCAGTTCTACTCAATAAAACACACGATTTTAAATTTTCTAGTAGCTACATTTTTTAAAAATGAAAAGGTTAAATATATGACAATCTCTAGGTCCATCCATGTTGCCCCAAATGGCATTATTTTATTCCTTTTGATGGCTGAATAGTATTCCATTGAATATATATACCACATCTCTTTATCCATTCATCTCTTGATGGACATTTAGGTTTTTTCCATGTCTTGGCTATTGTAAATGATGCTGCTGTGAACATAAGGATGTGCGTATCTTTTTGAATTACAGCTTTGTTTGGGTGTATGCCCAGGAGTGGGACGGCTAGGTCACACGGCAACTCTAGTTTTCTGAGGAACCTTCATACTGTTTTCACAGTGGCGGTACCAATTTATATCCCCACCAACAGCGTAGGAGGGTTCCCTTTTCTCCACACACTCTCCAGTTTTTGTTCTATATCGACTTTTTTACGACTATTCTGACCAGTGTGAGGTGGTATCTCACTGTAGTTGTGATTTGCATTTCTCTAAAAATGAATGATGTTGATCATCTTTTTCATGTACCTGTTGGCCATCTGTGTGTCTCCTTCAGAGACAGCAGCGCACCCAGATTTCAAGAGCAGCAGCCCCGGTGGCTAGTGGCCACCAGAGAGGGCAGTCCAACTGCAGGTGCTCCAAGTGTGCCCAGTTGGGAATGAGGTTTAGATTTAAAATTTCTAAAGTATAAAGGACTCCTGATCTCTTAAATACCTAATCACAGGATATGCTGAACTTTCCTTTCACACAGCCCCCATTCAAGGGCCAACACACCCTTTGTTCTGTTCGAAATAGCCACCCAGAATCAGGAGAGCCTCTCTAGGGTCCTGGATTTCATATCCAAAAACCTAACACCCCTCAATAGAACAGAAAACACAAGGTATTTATTGAGTACTCCTAGGTACAAGAAATCACAGTAGGGGCTGAAACAAAACATGTCCAAACTCGCTATTAACTTCTAAGCGCAACAGGCAGGCCAGGAGGTGTTTTTATTTGTGGATCTCCAGGCCTTATTAAAAAGTCATTAAATCTCAGTCCTGCATTGAGAGCAAGCATCTTTAACCAAGAAACTGAGTGCCCTGTGTTAATAGCCAGCTCTGTTCTAAGTTCCAAGAGGAAACACAGTATCCAAAATCAGCACTTGGTGAGCTTAATTTCTGTCTGCCCATCACTCAAGTCTTCACCATCCAAAGAATCTTAAAAGAACAATCACTGTCAGGGTATCTGCAGTGCATGACACTTTCTCAGGGTAGTTCTGCTTTAAGTTAATGTAGGAAGTTCTTCTTGACCCAATTTTTTTTTTTATATCATCTTAAAACTGAAGCATATTTAAATTAGTTCTGATTCCTTAAAATTCCTGAAAGGTATGAGTGCCAAAGAATTGATGCTTTAGAACTGTGATGCTGGAGAAGGCTCTTGAGAGTCCCTTGGACTGCAAGATCAAACCAGTCAATCCAAAAGGAAATCAACCCTGAATATTCATTGGAAGGACTGATGCTGCATAGAGTCGCCTCATTGGAAAAGACGCTGATGCTGGGAAAGATTGAAGGCAGGAGGGGAAGGGGACGACACAGGATGAGATGGTTGGATGGCATCACTGACTCAATGGACATGAGTTTGAGCAGACGCTGGGAGACAGTGAAAGGCAGGGAAGTCTGGCATGTTGCAGTTCATGGGGTTACAAAGAGTCGGACACGAATGAGCGGCTGAACAACAAGAGTGAATTACAAGCTTCATGGGAAGATGACCCTATTTGAGGACTCATGATGCTAGGAATGAGCTTGGCCCACCCATTGAAAGACCTGGGTCCCTGCTCACCCCAGCCGCCACTATGAAGCCCATGGGGCAGCGCATCACCCAGGTCAGCATCGCAGGGTGGCCAAACCTTCAAGCATCCATGGCCCCTCTTCAGTGGAATGCTGCACAAACAACCCGCAGGGAGCAGGACTTGGCTGGTGGTCCAGGGGTTAGGACGCCACACTGCCACTGCAGGGGGCACGGGTTTGATCCCTGGTCGGTCAGGGAATCAAGATTCCACAGGCTGTGCAGATTGTCCCCCACAAAAATGTAGGGAGGAACAAGATAGACAGCCCAGAAATAAACCCATGCACCTAAAGGAACCTTATTTTTGTCAAAGGAGGCAAGAATACACAATGAGGCAAAGACAGCCTCTTCAATAAATAAAAATGGTGCTGGGAAAACTGGACAGCTACATGTAGAAGAATGAAAATAGAACACTTCCTAACACCATACACAAAGATAAACTCAAAATGGATTAAAGACCTAAATGGAAGACCAGAAACTATAAAACTCTTAGAGGAAAACATAGGCAGAACACTCGATGACATAAATCAAAGCAAGATCCTCTATGACCCACCTCCTAGAGTAATGGAAATAAAAACAAAAGTTAACAAGCGGGACCTGATTAAACTTAAAAGCTTTTGCACAGCAAAGGAAACTATAAGCAAGGTGAAAAGACAGCCCTCAGAATGGGAGAAAATAATAGCAAATGAAACAACTGACAAAGGATTAATTTCCAAAATACACAAGCAGCTCATACAAGCCAATACCAGAAAAGCAAACAACCTAACCAAAAAATGGGAAAAAGACTTAAACAGACTTTTCTCCAGAGAAGACATACAGATGGCTAATAAACACATGAAAAGGTGCTCAACATCACTCGTTACTAGAGAAATGCAAATCAAAAATACAATGAGAAATAACCTCACACCAGTGAGAATGGCCATCATCAAAAAGTCTACAAACATTAAATGCTGTAGAGGGTGTGGAGAAAAGGAAACACTCTTACACTTTGGTGGGAATGTAAACTGAGACAGCCACTATGGAAGACAGTATGGAGATTCCTTAAAAAACTAGGAATAAAACCACCATACGACCCAGCAATCCCACTCCTAGGCATATACCCTGAGGAAACCAATATTGAAAAAGCCACATGCATTCCATTGTTCATTGCAACACTATGTACAATAGCTAGAACATGGAAGCTAAAACATGGAGATGCCCATCGACAGATGAACAGATAAAGAAGTTGTGGTACATATACACCATGGAATATTACTCAGCCATAAAAAGGAACGCGCTTGAGTCAGTTCTGATGAGGTGGATGAACCTAGAACCTATTATGCAGAGTGAAGTGAGTCAGAAAGAGAAAGATAACTATCGTATTTTAATGCATATATACGGAATCTAGAAAAATGGTACTGAAGAATTTATGTACAAGGCAGTAGTGGAGAAAAAGACATAGAGACTAGACCTATGGACATGGGGAGAGGGGAGGAGAGTGTGAGATGTATGGAAAGAGAAACTTACATTTCTCTTACATTATGGAAACTTACATTACCATATGTAAAATAGATACCAACAGGAATTTGCTGTATGTCTCAAGGAACTCAAACAGGGGCTCTGCATCCACCTAGAGGGGTGGGGGGAGGCGGGAGGGAGGTTCAAAAGGAAGGGGACATATGTACACCTGTGGCTGATTCGTGTTGAGGTTTGACAGAAAACAGCAAAATTCTGTAAAGCAAATATCCTTCAGTTAATACAAATAAAAACAAAAAAAAAAAAACAGAAGCAATATTATTTAAAAATTCAATAAAGACTCTAAAAAGGAAAAAAAATGTAGGGAGCACTTCCAGAGCAAGAATTCCCCTTTTCCAACGTTCTGTTTTACATTTCCCCTTTTGCCCATTTTTCTCCAGGTCCCAATTTTCATGGAGTTGGACTCCTAGAAAGATGCACAGTTGTGAAGAGCTGTTCATAGGGACAACCTCTGACAGTGAGTAGGCCCAGCCAGCCCGGGTGCAAAGTACCCAGAACACTCCACCTTCCTCACTCAATGAACCCTGCAAGGAACCGGTCAGAATATAAAAACCTCAGGATGAAACATTTCTCTTTTCCACCAATTTCTTATAGCCACCCAACCATTAGTCATCACTTGACCACTGTAGTCTAGTGTGATCATCAGGGGCCCTGATGATAAATGTATAAAAGGCAGTCATTTTAAAAGCTCAAGCCAAGATAATAAAAGTTGTTTTGTTTTTAATTTAAGAGTAAATAAAAATAGGGGTTTCCCTGGTGGTCCAGTGGTTAGGATTCTGTGCTTTCACTGCTGAGGGCTTGGATTTGACCTCTGGTCAGGGAACTGAGATTCCACAAGCAGGGCAGCTGGGCCAAAAATAAAAATGAAGACCCAGGTCTCTGAGATCCCACAGCAGCTTTGGGATGGTGGCAAGTCGCAGGCTGGTTCTCCACCCAGATTCTTCCTCCTTCCCATCACCCTGATCTCGCTAGAGGTGAGATGTTCCCTGCACCTCCTCATGGGCAGCTAGGTGCCCAGGCAAGGGTTTTCAGCTGGCATGATGTCCAGCCCTGGCACAACCCACTGTGTGACACTCAGGGAGACTGTCAATTCATCACTCATTGTTTTCCCGAGAAGCACCAAACTGAAGGCTAGGAGGCGCCAGCCCCCACGCTAGGAACGGGGTGACCATGGTCTGCACTGGACCCGCCCCCAAGAACTCCAGAGCCCCAACAAAGACACAAAAACAGATGGACAGAACACAGTGGGACTATCACACAAGCAGAGAAGGTCCCAGACGGCTTTCTAGAGATGGTGATGCCTGCTCTGAGCCTTACAAAGTCAGCAAGAAGAGAGCAGGAGAGAAATCCAACTCAGCAAAGAGCTTCTCAAGCTTTTATTAAAGGCTAGGCCCCCTGCCTTTCGAATTGCAGTGATGGAGAAGACTCTTGAGAGTCCCTCGGATAGCAAGATCAAACCAGTCAATCCTGAAGGAAATCAACCCTCAATATTCATTGGAAGAACTGATGCAGAAGCTGAAGCTCCAATACTTGGGCCACCTGATGTGACAAACAGACTCATTAGAAAAGACCCTGATGCTGGGAAAGACTGAAAGCAGAAGAAGGCTGGGCAGCAGAGGGTAAGATGGTTGGATGGCATGACAGACTCAATGGACATGCGTTTGGGCAAACTCTGAGAGATCGTGCAGGACAGGGAAGCCTGGCGTGCTGCAATCCATGGGGTCACAAAGAGCTGGACACGACTGAGCGACTGAGCAACAAAAAGAGGAGTCAGGATGGGGTGCTGTCTTTTGAAAGAGTACAAAATTTAGAATACACACCTTTATTTACCTAACCACAGAAATCTGCAAGGACTCACAGGAAACCAAGAAAAGTAGTCAGCTGACAGCACAGGAAGAAGGCAGCAGGACTTACACGGTGGCCCAGCGGTTGAGGCTCTGCCTGCCAGTGCAAAGTCACAGGATCGATCCCTGGGCCGGGAAGATCCCAGACACTGCGCAGCAACACGGCCCACATGCCACAACTACTGAGCCCACGCTCCAGAGCCCACGCTCCACAACCAGAGAAGGCCCGCACACAGCAACAAAGGCCCAGCGCAGCCAAAGCGAAGAAAGAAAGAAGGGGGCGAATGGAGACAGGGCAAGAACACAGCTTCTTCATGTGTACTTCATGACATTCTACGGGGCTAGAAATTGCCTGGCTTGAGGTGCTCTTAGAAGGGGCCTGAGGAAGGTTTGGGGGTCTCAGCATGTTCTGACTCTGGATCTGAATGCTGGCTACATAGGTGTGTTGTTTGTAAGAATTCATCAAGCTAGACACTTCACATGATGTACACCTTTCGATATATGCGTTACATTTCAATTTTTATATTTTTGGAAATTGCACTTACTTTTTAAATGCACAAATGTTGTTAAACAGCTTCCTATCTGTTCAAGGAAGCAGACATCACCCTGCGTACAGCAGAGCTCTGGCTCGCTGATAACGACAATCCTAAGAGAGATGACACAGAAAGCCATTCCAGACAAATCTACCGTCATGGAATTTCACCGGACAAAGTCCACGTAATGTGCTTTAAAAATCATCATTTTTTTTTTCCCTAAAACCCATGTGAAGACAATGTTTTCACTAGTGCTTTCTTTGCTCCCAAAGGGATTTGATCCCCTTCGTCAAAGGCTGAAAGGTTGGGGGTGGGGGGCAGTGAGGAGGAAGGTCTCTGAAAATATTTTTATGCTTTTCTCACCGAAACAAAACACCAAGAATGGATTTTCCATGAGAAGTGGTGGGAGAAGGCAGCAGCCTGAGCTTAGGAGCTGCAGAGAGTCCCTGCCTGGCCGCCAGCTCCAACCACCTACCAGGCCCCCGAGTAATGGAAACACCAGATTTAAACAGGTGTCATAACAGTAAAAGAGCCCGTAAATGGGAAATGCAGAATGCCTGAGGAGATGCACAGCTGGTGCGGGGGTGAGGGTTACAACACCGAGTGGTCCCCAGGCTCCCAGAGTCTGTGGTCCTTCGCCTCACACACACTTAAACGTCCATCTGCCTTCGCGAGCACACACACAGCACCTACATAAAACCTCTGCACAGGAAATCTCTGCCATTCTTCAATGGTCTGGCCCAAATAAACCACCTCTGACAGAGTGCTCTGAGCGATTGGATTGCATTAAATGAGGAAAAAACGAAAATGGGGCTGGTGATTCCACAATAAACAGTCGGCTCAGTGCAGCGGGTCACGTGTGCACCCTGGATTCTCCGAGGAGGAGGCTGGAGGACATGGCGGACTTGACAGAGGAAGAACATTGGGGTGAGGGGATGGAGTCAGTCTATTTCCACCCCTGTAACCACCCTGATGCTGTCACTGGCTGATGATCATAGATATTTGTGGATCCATGAAATCTGCATCGCCTGGCCTTGCTCATGTCATCTCTCTCTGCTTCCCCACTTTCTGGTCTGTCAAATGAGATGGCAATACCCACCTTGCAAGCATTTCTTTTCCTTTATTACTGTTGTGTTTTTCTATTTTTATTTTATATGGGAAAGATTGAAGGCAGGAGAAGAAGGGGATAACAGAGGATGAGACGGTTGGAAGGCATCACTGACTCGATGGACATGAGTTTGAGCAAGCTCCGGGAGCTGGTGATGGACAGGGAGGCCTGGCATGCTGCAGTCCATGGGGTCACAAAGCGTTGGACACGACCGGGCAACTGAACAACAGCTGATTTACAAAGTTGGGTTAGTTTCAGGTGTATAGCAAAGTGACTCAGTTAGACAGGCACATGTATCTATTTTTCAAATTCTTTTCTCATTTAGATTTTTACAGAATGTTGAATAGAGGGACTCCCCTGGTAGTCCAGTGGTAGGGACTCCATGCTTCCACTGCAGAGGGCACGGATTCACTCCCTGGTCAGGGAACTTAGGATCTCATATGCCATGCAGCGTGGCAAAAACAAACAGAAACAAACAAAAAAAAAAAAACCAGAATATCGAGAGTTCACTGTTATAATCAGTAGGTCCTTGCTGATAAGGGTTTCTGCAGGCGGTGTGTAAAGCAGCAGAAAGGCCAGGCACAAAGGAGACGACCTATAAAAGGCAGCCAGTCTAAAGGTCACCATCCTAAACACCGCTCACAAAACTCTTCCCTGCAGAAAAGGGACTCTTCATTCTTTGCCCAGAAGAACGTATAAGATAAAGGACAACATTCAATCTGAAAGTTTCATTAACTCCCCAAAAAAGCTCAATACGGAAAGCATAGAGGGGCTGCAAGAAGACTCTGAAGATGAAGAGGCGGGAAGGCCGGGGTGAGACTGAACTCTCGTCCCGTCTGAGTTTGCTCAGGCTGCCGTATCAAAGCACCGCAGGCTGGATACCTGCGACCACAGAGATGTGTCTACTCCCAGGCTGGGGAGGCTGAGATCGAGGTGCTGGCAGGTTAGCTCTCCTGAGGCCTCTCTCCCGAGCGAGCAGACGGCCGCCTGCTTGCTGTGAGCTCACCTGACCGTCCTGCGTGCTCAGGTGCCCCTAGTGTCTCTGTGTCCACATTCCTCTTCTTAAAGGACACCAGTCTGACTGGATTAGGGGCCACCCTAAGGACCTCATTTTATAGGCTCTGTCTCCAAAGGCAGTCACATTCTAAGGTCCTGGGGGTCAGGGCCTCAATCTATGAACCTGGGGGAACAAAATTAAACCCATAACACTTCTTTATACCACAATCTGAAATGCTGAATTGGGTGTTCACAGAACTGAAGAATCCATGTGATGGGAACAACTCAAGGGGCCATCAACAGATGAATGGATTAAAATGGTGTGAGATATATATACCATGTAAATATATCTATATTTATATATAGCTATACAGATGTCACATATATAATGAAATATTACTCAGCCATAAAGAAGAATGAAATATTGATACTTGCAGCAACATGCATGGACCTAGAGAATATGAAGTCAGACAAAGACAAACATCATATGATATCACTTACACATGGAATCTAAAAAATAAAATAAATGAACCTATACACAAAGCAGAAACAGACTCAGATCAAGGAAACAAACTTATGGTTACCAAGAGAAACAGTAGGGGAGGAAGGATGACTTAGGAGTATGATTGATGTTAACATATACACACTACTATAGATAAAAAAGACACGCAACAAGGACCTACTGTATCGCACAGGGCACTATACTCAATATCCTATAATAACCTGCAATGGACGATAATCTGAATATATATACGTATATAAATGAATCACTCTGTTAACTTACAATGTATAAAGCATATACATATAATGTATAAAGCATTATAAAGTTAGTATAATGAAACTAACACAATAGTGTAAATTAACTCTACTTCAACAGAAACGAAAAATGAGTTGAAGACAGAAAAGTCTTCCCATCTTTTGTTAAACTGACTTCTCCCTACTAAAATACACTTAAATTTAGATGAGGAGGAGGAGAATCCATGTGATATGAGGGACCGATGAAGCAGCAAAGACGTTTTCTTGGAAAGAGTTTCTGCAGTGTGGTGGGGGAGGCACGACGGCCAACCACAAATGGTTATGGGCCAGAGGGGGCTGGCTTTATGCCCCCAAAAGACAGTGCTGGCACAAACGGGAGGAAGCGTCAGGACAGCAGACCTCCCTCCCCTGCAGGGAACAACGTTCTAACAGTTCACTTGCTCAACCAAGGCCCAGACTGCCTGACTGATGCACCTTCTTCAAGGCCACCCCACAGGGCCCTGTAACTGGGAGCGGGCACTGCTCAGCATCACTCCACAGAGAGACCGAAGGGCCAGCCTCAGAAAGGGCAAGCGACTCAGCTCATCCGAGTCTCGCCAGGACTGGAGCCCAGACCCCTGGCCTCCGAGTCTTCTGTTCTCTCAGCTCCACAAGGACAACTGCAACAAAGGCTCGTGTGACACTCCTCAGCCAGGGTGTCACAGAGAAGATTCCTGGGTTGGGAGGCCTTTATCAATCCCTCTGACTCTAAAATCCCAATCTAGAGGTCATCCCAGTAGAAGCCAGAGAATGGTGAGGAAAGACTCCTGAGGGATGACTCTCAACAGTGACATCATCCTCCTCAAAACCAGCCAGATATCACATATATAATGTGATATCAACTACATGATATACTGGAAAAGGAAAGTCTATGGCGATGCTAAAAAGATCAGTTGTTGCCAGGGGCTGGGGGAAAGAGAAATGAAAAGACAGAGCACAGGAGATTCTTAGGATATTGAAACTACTATATGACACTGTAATACATGTAGACACACATCACTCAGTTCAGTTCAGTCGCTCAGTCATGTCCGACTCTGCAACCCCATGAACCACAGCACGCCAGGCCTCCCTATCTGTCACCAGTTCCCGGAGCTCACTGAAACTCATGTCCATCAAGTCGGTGATGCCACCCAACCATCTCATCCTCTGTCGTCCCCTTCTCATCTCACCTTCAATCTTTCGCAGCATCAGGGTCTTTTCCAAGGAGTCAGTTCTTTGCATCAGGTGACCAAAGCATTGGAGTTTCAGTTGTAGCATCAGTCCTTCCAATGAATATTCAGGACTGATTTCCTTTAGGATGGACTGGTTGGACCTCCTTGTAGTCCAAGGGACTCTCAAGAGTCTTTTCCAACACCACAGTTCAAAAGCATCAATTCTTCAGCGCTCAACCTTCTTTATGGTCCAACTCTCATTTCCATACATGACTACTGGAAAAACCATAGGTTTGACTAGACGGACCTTTGTTGGCAAAGTAATGCTTATGCAACAACCAACCGAAAGCCCTAATGTAAACAGTGGACCCTGGGAGATGATGAGTCCGTGTAGGCTCACTGACTGTAACCAACACACCACTCTGGTGGGAGCTGCTGACTATGGGGGGCTGTGCACATGTGGGGAGAGGGGATAGATGAAAACTCTCTGACTCTCAGCTCCATTTTGCTATGAACTAAAACTGCTCTATAAACCGAAACCTATTAACAAAAAAAACAAAAACTAGCCACAGCAGGTCATCTACAGCCAGTTCCCCAGTCCATGTATCAGTACTCTTAATGTCGCATCCCATTCACCCTTTAAACTTTAGGTTCATCAACTCAAAGCTATGGTCACTGGAAAGCTAGAAAGGCCCTCAGAACAATTTGTTTCAACCTCATTATCTCACAGATGGGGAAGTCAAAAAAAGTTCTTTCTCGTTCTATCTTATTTTTCTCCAGGGAATGTAAAGGAGTTAAGAGATAAGGCAATAATCGTGTTTTCTAAAAGCTTGAAATAATATTCAAAATGATAGACACAAAAAGTTCAGTCTACCTAAAAAGCAAAGAGAGAGAGACAGATTCTTTATGATTGTATTAACAATAACAAAATTAAATTAAATAATTAAGACCCAGAGCAGATCAGTCATGGTGAGGTCAATATATTCATACATATGAACAGATCAAAACTTTTTAAAGCAGGTTGGCAATTCAAAGCAAGAGCTTTTTTTTTAATGTCATATTTAAAACAGATATCACATCCTGAGAATTTAGCCTGAGAAAAACAAGTTTAAAAAAATAGTAAAAAAGCAAAATATGCATCAAGAACTTCAAAGGAATCTTAAAATAATGATTAAAAAAGAAACACAACAAACAGTTACAGGAGGATGGTTATGTAAGTGATCAGATCACTGGGACATGTGACCACCATAAACAAGTATGGACATGATAAGGCTACTTTATTTTTTTAATAGATAAAGTTTAATATCAACTTACTTTATAAAAATGAAAAGAAAATGTTTTGAAACAGACACCACACAATGATTATCTGGTTTTCCCACTGATCTACAGAAGGCATTTAAGGAAGGGAACTAGGTCAAAAACAAAGACTAACCCCAATAGATATATTAACATGTTAATTTACAAATCTGATTTGCCCGAAAACTAGTTGGTTACCTAGTTTTGTTGGTGGTTTTGTTTTGCTTTTTGCTGATTCTTTTTTTATTTATCAATTTGCAGATACATTGTTGCCCTAGTAACCTTTAGTGGCAACCAGTGAGGTTTGTTATAAAATTTTACATATCTGGTATGATTCAATGAATTTTATTAAAACTAATTTCTTTTCTGAAGTCTAACTTCCCCCACTAGTATTTGCTTTAATTTTGCATGAAGTCACTCAGCCGTGTCCGACTCTTAATTTTATTGAAGGACAATTGATTTACAATGTTGTCTTTAATTGCTATGCAGCAAAGTAACTCAGTTATACACATATATATATTCTTTTTCATATTCTTTTCCATCATGTTATCACAGGATACTGAATACAGTTCCCTGTACTATATAGTATGACTTTGTTGTTTGGCCTAGTTTTCAAACTAATCACAAAATCCACTTTCTTAATGGTCCAGACATTTTGCCAATTCTTCCAGCTCAACAGAAGTTCCACTGATCTCCCATTCACTGCAAACAACAGATCTCACATCAGTTTATCTCCACTGGGAGTTTGTACCTGGTGTACCCACAGTTCTTTTCACCTTTGTCCATGTAGCTACTTTATAGAACTGACGATGTAATGTTGCAGAAAAGAAAATACAAAGCTGTAACTCTGCAAGAATTACAAATAGGTAAAAAGGGTGTGAAAAGATGGATAAGAAAGAGCAAAGAAAAACCAGAAGCAACAATGTACTCCAAGAGTAGCAACATGCAGAACCTTTCCTTTTAAATATACTTGATTGTTCTTACAGGACACAGTTGGGAGCTGAAACCAACTATGATCGGTTTTAACAACGGTTTGTTTCTTACAACAAACATACAGTATAAAAATATACTTTGTAGGATCCCATGGACTGTAACCCTTCAGGCTCCTCTGTCCACGGGATTATCCAGGCAAGAAGACCGGAGTGGGCTGCCATTTCCTATTCCATTTATTAGCCTCTGCTGTCCTCAACTAGGGCTTCCCCAGTGGCTTGGTGGTAAAGAACCCGCCTGCCAATGAAGGGGATGTTGATTCAGTCCCTGGTCTGGGAAGATCCCCTGGAGAAGGAAAAGAAACCCACTCCAGTATTCTTGCCTGGAGAACTCCATGAACAGAGGAGCCACGGTCCATGAGATTGCAAAGAATACAAGACCTCAACGAGCAAACAGTTTAGAAATGCCATAGCAGAGACTTGGACCCTTATCTGATCTCAACCAGCAACTTGAGATCTCACTTTCCCTAGAGCCAGTGGCCTTCATCCCTCGCTCTGTGGTCATCTGCAATTAATGCTCTGGTCTCAACACTGCACCCCCAACATGCTACAAGTCATCCATCAAGGAACATGCTTGTCCCGAGTCTCTCCTGAGTCCAGACCTTTACCACCTTAGGTTTCTCATCCCTTAGCGACAGCCCAGCATCTTGGCAAAGAGCAGAACACAATGCTTGTATACTGACTGTGGAATGTTATAAGTTGGGGGCAAGTGTACCCTAATGCACATCGAGCTCCTCCACAGAGGCACTATGGGCAAAACCAAGATCCATTTGGCTGAGATCTTGACTTCAAGAAGGATGGATCCTTCCATGAAGAACCTCTTTCCCATGAGGTCCCATTGTGGGCTGGTTTCATCTCCCAACTACAGGGCATTCTCCTGAGGACACAGAACTTCCACTTCCTGCTACTTCTACCAGCCCACATCCCTCACTAGATAGTGAAGGACAGGGAAGCCTGGGGTGCTACAGTCTATGGAGTCACAAAGAGTGAGACACGACTTAGCGACGGAAACAACAAGCCCCTCACTATCACCCTTGGGCTCTTTCATTATTTCCTGCAGTGTCCAGGTATAAATTCCTCCCCTGTCCATCTGCAGGCGACTTCCTGGGCTGCTTTGCCCCAAGCCCCCAGGAGCCTTTACAAAGCCCACCTCAGCATTAAAGACATATTGGGGCAACGCTCTTGGACTTTTTCTTTGTTTTCTGGTTCCTGTTTATCTGCTGGCTCCAAACTGTGTGCCTGATTGCACATTCACCACTATGGACTGAATATCTGTATCCTCCAAAAACTCATACGGTGAAGCCCTAACCTTTGATATGCCGGGGGTAGGGTGGGCGGACAGTTTAGGGAGGTAATCAGATTTAGATGAGGTCAAGACGGTGGAGGCCCCATGATGAAATTAACGTCCTTATAAAAGGAGGACGAGATGAGAGCTATGCATGCACCAAGGAAAAATCCTATGAACTCACAGCCAGGAAGAAGGCTCTTCACCAGAACCTGACCATTCAAGCACCCTGATCTCAGGACTTCTGGTCTCCAGAATGGTGAGAAATAAATGTAGCTGTTTAATCCACCAACTCAAACTAAGACACCCATCCATCTTCCCCTCCTAAGGGCAAGCTGTCTCATTTTGGCTAATGCTATAGCACCAACTTCATTCTGGCTGAAGACAGCTCCCAGCAACACTGTGTTCTTGCCAGTGGGGTCCTTGGGGAATATGCTTGTCCTGAGTCTCTCCTGAGTCCAGACCTTTACCACCTTAGGTTTCTCATCCCGTAGCAACAGCCCACCAACTTGGCAAAGAGCAGAACACCACGCTTGTATACTGACTGTGGAATGTTATAAGTTGGGGGCAAGTATATCCTAACATACATCGAGCTCCTCCACAGAGGCGCAATGGGCAAAACCAAGATCCACTTGGCTGAGAACCTGTCTGCAAAGTGTCTGCACTCTAGGGTCAACTCCACTTTCATGCCGTCTCTGTATATCCCAGAGTCCATACATTTTCCAGGAAAACCAGGTAACTGCTCTGTCTTGGGGCTTCTCTCCAGTTGCTACTGGGAGTGTATGATGACCTCTAATTTCCAGCACCATGGTAACCGCTTGCCATTTGGAGCCTGAAGACTTAGTGAGATTTCCAGCTGGGCCTCCCCACTTGGTTTCTTTGGGCTAATAATGGACCTTTCGAAGTCATGGCTTTTCTTGGCTATGGTGCACTTATGAGGACCTTTCTTGAAGTGACTGAGAAATCCAAATGACATTAAATTTTTGAGAAGACTTCCAAGGTGGGGGAAAAAAAAAATAGTGCCTGCAGTCTAGGAAACAAAGTGAGGCAGACTACGATAACACTTCTATATAAAAAAGCCATTAAGGACTTCCCTGGTGGTCCAGTGGTTACGACTGGGCTGCAGGGGTCCAGGTACAACGTCTGGTCAGGGATCTAAGATCCTGCAAGTCACATACATAGCACAGCCAAAAAATAAAAATAAAGCACCATTAAACACTAAAACATCGGGGAAACGACATAAAGATGGCTGATTTCGACCAGACCTGGAAGAAGGGCTAGGAAAAATAGGAATAGTCTGTATCTAGAGACAGGGTGAACAAATATATATATATATATATATGAGAGAATAGGATATATTCCAGAGCAAATAGGACTCCGGTTTCATTGGCTCTAAGCATGAGAAAGGAATCCTGAGAGATGAAATGGGAAAGCAGGGCTGGGGCCAAAGGGCTAGATAGAGTCTTTGTAAGTTTAAAACACATGGTGACATATCAGAGCTAAGCTCTAAGAAAGTCACGTTTCTTAGCAGTAAGTACACACCCATATTATGCTATCTCAAGTGACTTTAGCTGGCAGTCTAATGGAATGGTTGCACACACTTGTGGGCTGAATGGTGTTCCCCCAAAATACATGTTTCAGCTTTGATCTGTAGTAACTATGACTATGATCTTATTTGGAAATTCGATCTTGGCAGATATAACCAAGCTAGGGTGACATTAAATAGGATTAAGATGGACCCTACATCCAAAAACTACTGTCTTAACAAGAGAGAGGAGGAGATTCAGAAACAAACACACGGCCACAAAAGAAGACGACCACGAGAAGGAGGCCGAGATTGCAGTGAGGAGGTCGGAAGCCCAGGAACGCCAAGAGCCGGCAGAAGCTGAAAGAGGCAAGGAAAGATTCTACCCTGGAACCTTTGGAGGGAACATGGCCCTGCTGCCATCTTGATTTTGAACTTCTGGCATCCAGAACTATGAGAGAATCAACGTGTCTTGTCTTAGGTCATCCATTCAAGGCACCTTTTACTAGGAGCCCTAGAAAATGAACGCAAATATGAATTAAGCTTGACTTAGAAATAATCAAGGTTATTGATTATTATCTTCTCTCTTCAGAATTAGGAGGTGATCCTAGAGAAAAACTGAGCTCATGAGACACAACCATGACTGGAACTGTGGATGTTCCACCGTCTAAGGGGAAAGGAGTGTAAAGAAAAGGACGCAGGCAACCCTGGAAGGTCAACCACTTTCTGGAGGTCTGGGTTCAATCCCATCCTGAAAAGATCAGTCAACAATGGGGCTAATCCATCCATTGACATTTAATCACTGGGCTTCTTGGCTGCCCCGAGGGCTTTCTCATCTTTGTCTATTCCAAGCCAGAATCCACAGTCCTGCGGTCCTTACTTTTGAGAGGGCACTTTGCTCTTTAATCCCCATGTTTAAGTGGATTACAAAAAAATACAGTTTGGGAGATTAAGCTTCTACTAGTCACCATCTACCCAAAGACGTATGTGTATTTAATCAATATAATTTTTCTGACTATACAAGTAACCCCTAATGATTATAAAATCTTTCAGTTTGAGAAAACTGTGCCTAAGAAAATAAGATTCTCCCTAACTTCAACACTAAAAGATAGTCATTGTTGCTATTTGGCTATATTTACCGTATTACCTAATGTAATTAAGAGAAATACTTTATAATTAAAAAAAATATTGAGGATGAGTTATTTGGGAAGAATCACTCAGACAAAGAAAATATGAGGGAAAAAACCCCACAGAACATCTGAGAAAAATGAAGAGTGAGCCAGGTAATCAAAGGCCATTTACATTAACCATTTTTAACACTGCTAGAGGTCAGAGAGATCTGATTCAAATGAAAAGAGGAAATTCAGAAACATGACTCTCACAGCATCCTTAAGTTAGTTATATAATCTTCAAGGCATTAAAGTATTCAACTTGACTCCTAATGAAGCTCTTCAGTTCAAAAATCTACCAAATAACTTTTCCAAGATGGAAACCTTATTGTTTAAGGTACATGAAGATCTTTTTGCGAGAGTTCCACTTTTTCCCAAGTTATGGTTTCCTAGCAACCATAACACAGCAACCAAGAGCTACATCTTATGGCCTTGGTACCAGTCTCCCCAAGGCCTGTACGTGTAACCCTTGGCTGTCTTAGCTATGGCTGGGCTTCGGAATGCTGGAGGGGCTGGGTCCATATGGTCTAATAGAATCCAGACACTATACACTGCTGCTTGCTAGCAGGCCCATAAATTCACTTATCCTGACATAGATGGAATTCAGAACCGCTGCATCACAGGCTAAGAAGGCACAGATTAAAATTAAAATTAAATTAATTAAAATTAAAACTAAAATTCAGAGGCTATATGTAAGGAATCATTTTAGCACAGATTAAAATTAAAATTAAATTAATTAAAATTAAAACTAAAATTCAGAGGCTATATGTAAGGAATCATTTTAGCCCTTCTCACTCACATAAGCTCTGTTAACTAGTTCCAGTTTAAAGAAAGGCTCATTCACTTGGATCTCTAAAGATTCGGAGGTCCTAAGACTAATCTAACAACATCTATCAAAAAAGTCCAACTGGTTTTGACCCCATTTCTTCAAGAAAGAGGAGGTCATTTGGGTGCTTTCTTATTTGAAGTGAGCTAAAATCATGCCGCAGGCACCCACAGAACCTTTTCTTTAAAGTAATTTAAATGGTTTGATACAATTGGTGAGAGGTCACAGGACCAAAGTTGCAGGCATTCAGTCCCCAAATTAAAGCAATTAACTGTCAGGGAAGTGAAGAAAAGAAAAAAAAAAGGAAAAACAAAAACCACTGGGTGAATTTTTAAAATCTACTTTAAAATTGTTAAATTGTTTGGTTAAGCGAAAACCATAGTTGGGAGGCTTTAATTTTTTAAATGACAATGAAATGTCAAGGTCCAACTGATATAACTGTAGAAGTGAAATAATTTCTAATCATAAAGATTTCAAAGTGAGATGATTCCAACACTCATAAGACTTTTCTATAATAAAACTGAACAGTAGATCTTGCACTGCACTTGGAACACTTTTTTCTAAAAATACTTTTCATGCTCAATAAATTACTTAAGAAGAGTAACATTATAATGATCAGCCTGCAAATATTTTTCCTCCCATAACACGAAGCACAGCAGAATTCAGGATACAGTCATTAGCAACATCCGGAAGTCATTAAAAAGATGAACTTCAGCACGGAGAAGCCCCACATGCCTGAAATTGTTAGCCAATATCTTAAAACTCTCTACCCGAAAAAAAGAAAGCTACTCAAATCTAATTTCTGCTAAAATATGACCAAAATGTTTTAAATAACCAAAATTATCTGATGTCTCAAGATAGTTCACTTCCAAATACCTAAACAACACAGGAAACTATCCTAAGTAAAGCAATTTAAATGTGTGGATCTCTAACAATACTTGTGTCTTTTGAATGCAGTGTTACTCAACCTCAGCACCACTGACTATGGACCAGAAATTCTTTGTCTGAGGGACTGACCCCTGCATTGCAGGACCTTAGCAACATCCTTGGCGTGTCCCACTTAGATGCCAGACATCTCCTTGTATCTAGGTAGATGCTCGATACTTCCCCAGTGCTATGCATAGTTGCTCAGTCGTGTCCATCTCTTTGCGATCCCATGGACTGTAGCCTGCCAGGCTCCCCCGCCCATGGGAATTCTCCAGGCAAGAGTACTGGCCTGGTTGCCATGTAGTTCTCCAGGGGATCTTGCCAACCCAGAAACAGAACCCAGGTCTCCTGCACTGCAGGCAGATTCTTTACCATCTGAGCCACCTAGGAAGCTAGGTAGATGCTAGATACTTCCCCAGTAGAACAACCTAAAATATCTCCAGACATTTCAACCTAATATAACATAGTGATAAATATTTCAACCAGCAAAAAAAATGTATCACCCAAAAGTTGATACCCAAGACAGCTCCCTTCAAATTACTTTACAAAAATATACCCTTCTGCAACTTTGGTAAATAAATAGCTGAGTCATGCACACAGTTTTTAAAGTAAATGGAAAAAATTGCTCTTTTTTAATGTTAAATCAGAGAATTAAAAATGTCCCCAGTATTTCTTTTCTCTCTATCAGTTAAGTCATATCAGTATAACTGTAGAAAATATAAAACTTGTATAACCTAGAGTACAAAGTTGACTTAGTTACTGTCAGAGTCATAACTAAGCAAACATCTTTACTGACTTTCAGCTTTTCAAAAGCAAATCACATGTAAAGGATGCCATGGGAAGAGTGAAATGGTGACTCACAGAATGAAGAAAATGTTTACAAATCATATATCTAATAAGGTACTTATATTGAAAATATGCAAAGAATCCTTATGATTTAATAAAGAGACAGAAACCAAATTGTATGATTTAATAAAGAGACAGAAACCAAAATGAGCCAAGGGTCTAAATAGACATTTCTCCGAAGAAAATACACAATCCGCCAATGAGCACTTGAAAAAATGCTCAACATTTTTATGTATCAGGAAAATGCAAATCAAAATCAAAAGGCGGTATTTCCTCTCACCCATAAAGGTGACTAAAATCAAAAAGATTAATAATAAATGCTGGAAAGGATATGAGAAGTTAGAATCCTCATTCATTCACTGCTGGTAGGAATGTAAGATGGTACGGTTACTTTGGAAAGCAATCCAGCAGCTCCTCAGAAATTTACATAGAATTATCATACGACCCAGCAATTCCACTCCTAGGTATATACCAAAAAGAATTTAAAACAAGTATCAAACAAGTATTTACACTAATGTTTCACAGCAGTAACTATGCACAATAGTTAAGAGGCAGAAACAACCCAAATGCCCACCAACTGACGAATGGATGTAAATAAAATGTGATATATCCATACAAAGAAACATTATTCATCAATTAAAAAAAGAACCAAATGCTGGGACTTTCCTGGTAGTCCAGGGGCTAAGACTCAAAGCTCCCACTGCAGGTGCCCTAGTTCACTTCCTGGTCGGGGAACTAGAACCCACATGTCGCAACTAAGATCTCACATGCTTCAACTAAGACCTGGTGCAGCCAAATTAAATTTTTTTTTTTTTTAAACAGAATGAAGTACAGACATGCCACAACCTGGAAGACCCTTGAAAACAATATGCTAACTCAAAAAAGACAGTCCTGTTTATACGTAATGTGCAGAGTAAGCAAGTCTATAGAGATGAGCACAATAAAGGACAGAAATGGTATGGACCTAACAGAAGCAAAAAATATTAAGAAGAGGTGGCAAGAATACACAGAAGAACTGTACAAAAAAGATCTTTTCACGACCCAGATAATCATGATGGTGTGATCACTCACCTAGAGTCAGACATCTTAGAGTGCAAAGTCAAATGGGCCTTAGGAGGCATCACTACGAACAAAGCTAGTGGAGGTGATGGAATTCCAGTTGAGCTATTTCAAATCCTAAAAGATGATGCTGTGAAAGTGGTGCACTCAATATGCCACAAATTTGGAAAACTCAGCAGTGGCCACAGGACTGAAAAAAAGTCAGCTTTCATTCCAATCCCAAAGAAAGGCAATGCCAAAGAATGTTCAAACTACTGCACAATTGTGCTCATTTCACACGCTAGCAAAGGAATGCTCAAAATTCTCCAAGCCAGGCTTCAACAGTACATGAACCGTGAACTTCCAGATGTTCAAGCTGGATTTAGAAAAGCCAGAGGAACCAGAGATCAAATTGCCAACATCCGCTGGATCATCGAAAAAGCAAGAGAATTCCAGGACATCTACTTCTGCTTCAGTGACTATGCCAAAGCCTTTGACTGTGTGGATCACAACAAACTGTGGAAAATTCTTAAAGAGATAAGAATAAAAGACTACCTGAACTGCCTCCTGAGAAACCAGACATGGAACAATGGACTGGTTCAAAATTAGGAAAGGAGTACGTCAAAGTTGTATATCATCACCCTGCTTGTTTAACTTCTATGCAGAGTACATCATGCAAAATGCCAGGCTGGATAAAGCACAATCTGGAATCAAGATTGCCGGGAGAAATATCAATAACCTCAGATACACAGATGACACCACCCTTATGGCAGAAAGCGAAGAGGAACTAAAGAGCCTCTTGATGAGAGTGAAAGAGGAGAGTGAAAAACCTGGCTTAAAACTCAACATTCAAAAAACTAATCACGGCATCCGGTCCTATTACTTCATGGCAAATAGATGGGGAAACAATGAAAACGGTGACAGATTTTATTTTCTTGGGTTGCAAAATCACTGCAGATGGTGAGTGTAGCCATGAAATTAAAAGATGCTTGCTCCTTGGAAGAAAAGCTATGACCAACCTAGACAGCATATTAAAAAGCAGAGACGTTACTTTGTCGACAAAGGTCCATACAGTCAAAAGCTATGCTTTTTCCAGTAGTCGTGTATGGATGTAAGAGTAGGACATAAAGAAGGCTGAGTGCCAACAAACTGATGCTTTTGAACTGTGGTGTTGGAGAAGACTCTTGAGAGTCCCTTGGACTGCAAGGAGATCCAACCAGTCCATCCTAAAGGAGATCAGTCCTGGGTGTTCACTGGAAGGACTGATGCTGAAGCTGAAGCTCCAATACTTGGGCCACCTGATGGCTAAGAACTGACTCATTAGAAAAAACCCTGAGGCTGGGAAAGACTGAAGGCGGGAGGAGACGGGAATGACAGAGGATGAGATGGTTAGATGGCATCACTGACTCAATGAACGTGAGTTTAAGTAAGCTCTGAGAAGTGGTGAAGGACAGGGCAGCCTGGCCTGCTGCAGTCCATGGGCACAAAGAGTCAGACGTGACTGAGCGACTGAACAACAAATAGAGACAGAAAATGGATCAGTGGTTCCTGGAGACTGGCTGGATGGGCGGGGAAAGGAAGTAAGTGGTATCAGGTATGGGTTTCTTTAGGAGATGATGAAAATGTTCTAAAATTGATGTTTGCTCAATTCTGCAAGTATACCAAATACCACTCAATTGTATACTTTAAAGAACTTAATTGTATGGTATGTATGTTGTTGTTCCGTCACTAAGTCATGTCCAGCTCTTTGCGACCCCATGGACTGTAGTCTGTCCATGGCATTCTCCAGGCAAGATTCCTGGAGTGGGTTACCATTTCCTTTTCCAGGGGATCTTCCTGACCCAGGGATCGAACACACATCTCCTGCATTGGCAGGCAAGTTCTTTACCACCGAGCCACCAAGGAAGTATGCATTGGTTGGCCCAAAAGTTTGTTTGGGTTTTTCCATAAAATGTTACAGAAAAACCCGAACGACCTTTTTGGCCAACCCAATAAATCATATCTTAATAAATCTGTTATCAGTAAAAAAAAAACAGAGAAAGCACAGAAAACTTCCATCATCTTTATCAGGCTTACAGAACAGTCCCAGCAACCCTGACATCTGACAGAAGCTGGAGGTAAAACGGGAAGGGAAGTTGAGAGGAAAGGCAGGTCAGGACACTGATATGCTCATTTTACAGAGGGAAAGGAGGAAAAGGGCGCTGTCACTGGTTGATGGAACTAAATTAGTCTATATCAGCAACAGAAAGATCGAACTATAAATATAAGCATCAAAAATCTGGAGAATAAAGGAAATAAAACACAGTAAGGAAGCTAAACTGTCTTCTGTCATAACAGGAAGTGAAATGAAAATGGCATACAGATTATATAGCAATACAGAGATAATCAGTAGAGGAACTAAAAACAAAAATGAACAAAAGTGATTATTTCTGGAGAGTACAGGAGTGGGTGGGAAAAAAACAAAACAGAACATGTTTTTCACAACAAGCTCATCTTTTCCCTTAGTTTGCTAATACGACATGGGATTATTATTTTGCACATCGTTTTCAGAAACAAATCAAACTTGGCATTACTTGAACAGAAGAATCCACGTGAAAGAAGGAGTATAGCTGGCATCAGGAAGAATACTGTGGTCGATCACCATCAGTGAGTGAAATTGCAATTTCAATATATCACAGCAAAACCGACTCAAGTTTTATAGCCAAAGACTGCATCCTTAGTAAGCCAATTTGGACATGTAACGTGTTAGACCCTTAAGAGAATAAGAAGCGCACACAGAGTCCCTACCCTCTCTGTGGCAGTTAAGAAGCATCATTAGGTCAAAGCTTCACCACGGCAAGAATATTTTAAAAGTCTTAACAACTTCTGGATTACCGGATAGCTCAAACAGTAAAGCATCTGCCTGCAATTGCTGGACACCTGGGTTCGATCCCTGCATTGGGAAGATCCCCTGGAGAAGGAAATGGGAACCCACTCCAGTACTCTTGCCTGGAAAATCCCATGGACGGAAGAGCCTGGCAGGCTACAGTCCATGGGGTCACAAAGAGTCGGACATGACTAAGCGACTTCATTTTCAACAGTTTCTGGATCCAAAGACATCTTAGATGAGAGAAGGCACATGGGGCATTATTCTCCCTGCAGAGCTTGAAGGCCCTTACTTAGTTTTTTAAATGGAGTACAGTTGCTTTACAATGTTGCGTTCGTTTCTGCTATAATTAAAATGAATCAGCTATACGTACACACACATCTCCCTACTTCTTGGCCCTCCCTCTCCCTCTAGGTCATCACAGAGCACCAACTTGAGCTCCCTGCATCGTACTAGCTGTCTGTTTTACACATGGCAATGAAGGCATTTTAAAAACCAAAAGGTGGATATGGAGGCTGATGCCACAGAACTAAGCAGGATTTGCCATCTGGGAAGCAAGACCCACAGTTACTTCAGCATACTCAGGGTGACAGCTCCTGACGCTTGGGACTCTGGACCCCAGGCGGCCACACCGGGGCACTTCTGAGAATGGCAGGTGACAGAATCAGCCATGACGCCGGAGACCAGGCATGACCGAGTGACCAGGGTACCCAAGCGAACTAGGGGCCTTATAGGCATGGAGAGCGATGCCCTGGTTATCAGATCCCAGGGGTCTACCGCACCAGAAAGAATTGGACCCCCATGTTCCCACTCCAAGGATATCCTTGTGTATGTGAGGAGGTCAGGAGGTGCATTTCAGGGACTCCCCTGGTGGCCCAGGGGTTAAGACACAGCCCTGTCACTGCTGAGGACCCAGGTTCAATCTGGTCAGGGAACTAAGATTCCACAAGCTACCCCTGATGGCCAGAAAAAAAAAAAAAAAAAGACCAAACCTAACACATTAGCTCAGTAGTTGGGTCAGACTCCTGTTAAGTCCAAAAAAAAAAAAACCAAAATGCACATCTGAATGTCATGATGAGACTAAGCCCACAGTTCTCACCCTCTCAAACACTGTCCTAAAAGCAAGTGGGAACTAGCTAATGAGGTCCTGGCTGTTCTAGACATTCCATCTTGAAATCTTCTTGTGCCCAGAATGCAGCCAAGAGCTCCCTGCCCAACACAGGAGAGCCGTCTGGGTCAAGAGAGATCTTGTCCCCAGGGTCTGAGGAACCCTGAGATGGTCAGGCTTTGGGCTGGAATGTCTCTCCCAAAGACCTCTGGGGGTGGGGTGGGAAGCAGGGGCAAAGCAGATCCCCCCCTCCTAAGGGCAATTCAGGCTCAACCTGCAGACCTCAGGCCCACCTCCTCTTCTGAAAAGCGAGCACTGGGGACTTTCCTGGTGGTCCACTGGCTAAGACTCTGTGCTCCCAAGGCAAGCTGCCCAGGTTCGATCCCTATCAGGGAACTAAGATTCCCACGTGCCACAAGTGAAGATCCGCATGCTGCAACTAAGACCCAGTGCAGATAAATAAATAATAAAAATGAAATAAATATTTTTTAAAAAAGAAAAGAAAAGCGCGCATTGGATAGAAAACCCCCAACCACTCCATTTCCGTGGTCCTGACAACTCCACAGGGAAGATTCCCAGACCGAGGACTCCTCTGACTTCCTCTCCTCTGGGGCCGACCTGGGGACCTTCTCCAGCTCATCATCCCTGCCACAGATGGCAGAGGAAGCAGGAGCAGGAACCAGAATGGATCTGGGTTTAAAAGGTTAGCCCCTCCTGGCCCAGGAGGCGGGCACTCGGACGACAGAAGGGCAGCCACTGAGAAGGCAGGATATCCTGCCTCCTCCCAGGGCACAGAGAACTGTGTTTGGAGTTTTTAAGGACAAGCAACTGAATCTCCTTCACCTAATTCCCCATCCACTCCTCACCCATCCCAAGCCAAGCTGGGTCCCAGGTCCACCATCTTCCAATCACCTACCTCCTCACTCATCTGTTTATTCATCAATATATTTATCCTTTAGTCTGTAATAACATTCTGCTGTAGAAGCTGGAAATAAATAATCGGGGGGGGGGGGGTTGTTTTTTAGCCAAAGACAATGCCCCCTCCCTTTCATCTCTCCTCCTTCAAAGCGGCCCGAGCCAGGACACACGTGGTACCTTCCTGCTTGGCTCCAAACTGGGACACCCAAACCTCTCTGTAGGAAAGAAACCCTGTGACAACGCCAAGACTCAGAGGGCCTTGGGCTATTCAGAAAGTGCTCGGCTGAAAGCACCTTTCCTCCCACAGGGCTGCTCCCTGAATCATCACTGTGTTCAGCCTCCTTCGGATGTACGCAATTGACTGGCTCTTACATTGTGCCACGGTTTTGTTCTGGTTGTGGGTTTTTTGTTGTTGTTGTTTTTTCTTTCTTGCTGCCATTTCCATGAACTGAGACCCCACTTGCAGCCAAATGCCAGGCTCTAAACTCAGCCTCAGCCCAATGAGGGAAGAATCTCTCTCCACCTAGCAAGAGCTCCAACGTCTTCTAGAAGAATCTCACACAAGTCTGGGAGAAATCTCTGTATACCCACAGTCTAGGCCTTTACGGATGGCTTAATGAGCTCCCTGGAGACCATAGGAACAGTGAAAGTCTTGTGCTGGAGGGGTGTGGAGGTTGGGAAGGGGATGGAAGGGAAAAACCCGCCTGCTAATATTTTGTACCTTTTACACTAGAGCATTGTTTTCTTTTCCAAAACTTCTGTTCCTGCCTGAGTACTGCTTTATTTTTTGAATGCCTCCTTTATTTACTTTTTTAAAAGTTTTTAAATAAGTGACTGGCCTACAATGACAACCGAAAAAAATTTTTAATAGGAATTACTAATTACATAAAACCAGATATTTACAGATGAAATGTGAATCATGAAAAACCGAAGAATTGTGCTGGGGACCTTGCAAATCTGTTTTTCTCTCATCCTACATGGAGGGGGGCGGAAAGGGGAGGACATAATGCAGAAACATTCTACCCATTTGCTAAATTTAGAAAAGAAAATGAGTATGTATATATGCATGTATGTAATACGTACACACACATATACACACAAATTCCCAGTGAAACACTGTTTTATATGTAGGAGTCCACACTGACATATATACACTAACATATGTAAAATAGATAACTAATAGGAAGCTGCTGTAAAATACAAGGAGGCCAGCGTGGTGCTCTGTGACGACCTGGAGAGGTGGGATGGGAGAGGGGAGGCAGGCTCAAGAAAGAGGAGATTTATTTACAATTATGATTGATTCACATTGTCGTAGGGCAGAAAAAACACTGCAAAGCAATTATACTCCAATTTTTTAAATTTTTAATAACATTTAAAAAAAAAAAAGATACAGGAGTCCAAATGACTGGACGGAGTGAAAATAAGGATATTTCTCAGCCACAAGCCCAAACCTGTTGGGATTCAGGAATTCCACAGGACTCTGCACACTGCTCACAGGAATCAAATTCTCTCTGCCCGCTCAGCCCCGTGCCTCATGTACTCTCAGGCAGACGTTCCCCTCCATCACTGGCTTCTGGGCAAGACCTGGACGTGATTCCCATCCCATGCTCCTACCTGCTCTTCTCATTTGGGAAAGCACAGGCTTGAACTTCACCATCTATTCAAGTGCTGTCTCATAGGCAGTAAGCAAGCTCCTTGCAATGTGGAAAGGAAGGAAGAGGGGTTAACAGGCACAGCTAGCTGGCCCTCTGCAAAGCTTTGGGGATAAATTCCTGCCCCAGCGCTCCAGAAGGCCTGGGGTTCCATCTGCTAGTCCACAGAACTGCAGGAATTTCCAGGGGTGGGGGGGGCGGCAGTTAGACCCCCACCCAAACTCCTTTCTGGTTTGTTGGGGCTGTGCTGGAAGAGTGGGGAGCTGGGAGAGACAACTGCAGGGGGACAGGAGAGAAGGTCTTTGTCCTAGCTCTTTGGATGCACATTAGAGTGGAGCTGAATTGTCAGCTAACGAGATTTCCTAACCACATGTTCGCTTTAAAGTCTAGGCCCCCCACTGATTTGATCCCCAGACAGCAGCAGGGGGCAAAGCTGCCTTCAAGCATCCCTAAGGGCCAGAGAATTCCCAGAACAAGTGCAAGAAGGGTTGGAATCATTTCTGCGAGTGGAATTTTAAATGGGTTATCACATTTATGCCTTGGCATCTAGCAATAATGCCATACTCCTACATCTGCTTAGGGTGACGGAGGCAGGCCCAGGGGGACAGAGGTTGTGGGGAACAGTCCCTGTGGGCTTCTGCCCCCACTAGACAACCTGCAAGTTCCCCCTGCCCGCTTAGTTTTTGTTTGTTGGTTTGTCGGCTTGTTTGCTTGCTTGCTTGTAATGGCCCCTGGGATCTACATTCAAATAAGGTGTTACAGGACCCAGCTCAATAACTTGCCCCAACAGGCAAAAGAGGGTTGAAACCAGAAGCATTTTTTTTTTCAGTATCTGATTCTGTAGCCGAACCCAAGATTGTCTTTTTCAAACTATTTATTCATCTGATTACAGACAGGTTTTTCCTTGTTTTTGTTTTTCCTGTACACAGCAGCTTGTCTCTTCGCCTGGAGGAAATCAGCAGTGCTCAGCTGGTGGACCAGAGGAAAAACAAGTCAAAACACATTGACAGCATTTTGCAGATACTCAATGAAATCAATTCTCCTCTTCCACACTTCCGAGTTAGACAACAGCCTCCTCCTAAGGTATATTTCTCTTCCATGCAAAGATAATTACCTAGCAACTTCGGTGTTTACGGCTCCAAGACAACCTGGCTGGCAGAATTCTTTACGGCAGGGTACAAAAGAGCATGTTCCAGAAACTAGCCGTTTACCAAACTTCTGCTACAAGACTCAGCTCAAATTTCACTTCTACCAGGAAGCGTTCCTCCCAGCCTCCAGGTATCTCTTTGTTCAAACCTCCCTCCATCCGGGTATTATTCACTTTGCACACCGGCCATTGGTTTAGCTGTAGAGCGTCCCACTTAGACAAGGTTTCCTCCTCCAAACACAGGCCTGGGTCTCAGCATAACCTCAAGGAAGAAGGAAGGAAGAAGAAACAACTAAAAGCTAATGGGAAAAAATTAAAAAAGAAAACCTAATGGAAATGCAAAAAAAAAAAAAAAAAAAAAAGCCCTAAGGGATTAGATAAGTAGAGTGAAATCTAAGGTCCAGTAAAACAAGGCCTGTTTGAAGCTGAAAACGGCAATCCTACATGCTTTTTAAAATAAAATAGGAGTTGGGAGAATGGAAAGCTGCAGCAAGGGTACGCGATGCGGGGCCATCCTCTGCAGTAGATTCCCTCTAACAGGGAAACATTATTCCAGTGTCTCTCTGTGGCCGTAACTGCCAGTTGCTTTATATTGTCCTTTAATTCCCCACCCCCACAAACGTGGACACTCATTATCCCCACTCTACAGACTCGGAAACTGAGACGCAAGGAGACTAAAGTCGCTCTTTCTGGAACATATCACCCACCTCGTGGGTGACGCTGAGCAGGCACTGGAAGCCAGGTTTTTTGTTTTGGTTTTTTTTTTAATCTCACTGCTCAGGCTCTCAACCTCTACTCCAGCTCAAACAAAGTGGATGCCAAGTCAGCACGCGTGGGTAACCCGATCCGGGCTGCTCTGACTCAGGAATGCCCCACAGCTGCTCCGCGGGGCCGCGCGGGTACCACTGAAACGGGCACCAATTGGCCAGCGTCCGCAAGGGCTCGCGCGTCCTTCAAGACTTGCCAACATACAGGAAGAGGGAGACTCAGAATCAACCTGGGCTGGCTCGGGGACGAAGCCAGAAGATGCTACTGGAAGGGAGGTGAGCTTGACTCCATCAGCGCCCCGACGGCGGCCAAACTGAGAGGGCCTCTGATGTAAGGGGGCCTGGGAGCGCCGTGCGCAGCGGGGCCAGGGCACGAAGGCGCCGTCTGGGCGTCTGTTCCCCCGCAGCATCTCGCCCAGGAGGCCTGGGGAGGGGGCGTCACCTGACAGCAAGCACCAACTTCTCCTAGCTCGGAGGGGGCGCGCGGCAGCCGGGGAGCGGGCGCGCAGCTCTCGCCCAGTGGCGAGGTCTGTAAACAAAAGCGGGGCCCCACACGGGTCCCCCAGCTGGGCGATGAGCCGCGCGGCGCAGCAGCATCCGAACGACCGGGCCCGCAGGCAAGCGAAGCGGGACCGCGATCCCGAGCGAGGATCCGATGCACAGACCCCAGCATCCCGCGCCCGGATCCGTCATTGTCTGCGCGCGCGCAGAAGGCCGCTGTAAACGTCTGCTCCCGGGTCCGCCGGGGGCTCCCGGCCCTGTGTGCCGATCCCCCAGGCTCTCCGCCCCGCGAGTCGGGTCCCGAGCTTAGCACCGATCGCCAAGGTGAGCGCCCAGTCAGCGTCGCGGAAAACCCAGGCCTGGCGGGGTGCACAAGTCAGGGACGCAAACACACACACGAGACACACGCAAGCACACGCACGCCCTCCCCGAAGTTGATAAAAAAAAAAAAAAATCAGCCGACACATACAAAGTGCCGTCGTCGCCGCAGGTCAGCGCTGACCTCCCGCTGCCGGGAAGACCGAATGCCAACGCCTGGACACTGTCACTTCCATTCGGCGCCGGGCACCTGGGCGCCACTGCCCGTCTCCCTCCGGACTGCTCCCTCGAGCGAGGGATGTCTCCCTCGCTTCCCTCTCCAGCTCCCCACCTCCCTCCCCGAGTGTGGGAAACGTGAAAACAATACGAGCAAACCCCGATCAAGGGGGGAGCTAGGACCCGCCGGGAGCCCCAATGTGCGGGGGAGAGACTGGGGTCAGGACGTGCCCGTCACGGGCAGAGGGGCTCCGGGCTTCCTCATCGCCGTCCTCTCCCGGTTAGCTCCGGCCAGCCAGCTCTCCCTCCCCAGGCTCGCGGTACTCACCCCCCGACGCTCGTCCCGGATCTCGGCCACCGGGCCAGGGACAATGCGGGGCCGCCGGGCTCCGGGGGGCTGCGGGCGCGCCGAGGCGTTCGCCTCGCTGCAGAGCTGCGCGCCCGACGGCGGCGGCGCTGCGAGAGCCCAGCCGCGCTCCGAGCGGGCCCCCCTGCGCCGTCCGCCAATGGGAGCCGTCACGGTGCCTCGGCCGGCGGCCTCAAGGGGCGGGGCCACGGGATGCCCGTGGGAAACCAGGCTCCGATTGGGCCGTCTGACAATCGCTCCGCCTCCAGCCGGCCAATCAGAGGCGGCGGATACAGGAGCGGGGCGTTCGGAGTTGGGCTCCAGCGCTCCAGCAGGCGCACGCTGGGTACCCGGGCGGCATAGCCTCCCCTCCGCGCGCGCGCACAGCTTGGAGAGATGCTCGCACCCGCGCGCACGCGCGCGCGGAGGCTGCCTTCTGACCAGGTTCCGGCGGCTCAATCCGAGGAGGGAAGGGGAAGGCCAGCGGAGGCGCGGAGGAGAGGCCGTGGAACGGCGAGGAAGCCCCTAACAAAGCAGCTCTGGGAGGGCCGAGAGGCCTCCGCCTCCTTCCTCCATAGGTCCGCGATGCTGCCTGTCACTGTGCATAGGTGGAGGTGGCCAATGACGTGGAGAGAAGGCGCTCGGGTTGGCGGGCGCGCGCGCGGCTCGGCATCGGTGGGATTGGCCCGAGGTAAAGGCTTTTCCTGCCACCTAAGGCGGAGAGGAAAGAGGAACGGGGGAGGGGAAGAGCCAAAAAAAAGAAAAAAAAAGAAAGTTGTACCTGCGACACGTGGTCTGGCTTAGGAGGCGTGTGCCTGACTCTAGCGGGGAGACGAGAACTTTTGTACGAGAGGAAGAAAAAAAGAAAAGACCCTACCGTAATCCCTTCCTGCAGATGCTGGAGGTGTTAGGCGCTAACCGAGCTCCGGGTAGGGCAGGCTGGCCTTAACCGAATCCTGGGGAGTGCAGGACTCAGCGGGCGACACACCTGGGCCAGCAGGTACACTTGAAATCACAGGCCCACAGTCACCTACTGTGAAGTACGCACCTCGAGAGCGGAGTCCACACACTCCTGGGCTCTTCCGTAAAATCCAGAAACATTTGCTCTTTACCTTTCTCTAGGTTTTGAGGAAAGGCAACACTCGCACGCCGGCAGTCGAGACGCTGAGGAAATGTCTTCCCCACACCCGCCAAGGCTTCCTCCTTATCTTAAGAGCTTTGGACACCGCCGCTAAGAACAAAGGCCCGGACTGAATATTCCTCACAACCTGGCTCAGTGGACCCATTCGCCCTGAGGGAGTGGGGAGGCCAGTGCTCCTGGCGTTATCTACTTGAAAATAGAAGGAAACCGCAAAAAAGAATTTCCTGTGCGCTAGAAGGTAACACCGAACTGGAAAACTCAAAAGTTACCTGTTTCTTCTCCCTCCTTCTTCCATCTGTTCTGTGTGCTCAGCCTCTCAGTCCTGTCCAACTTTGAGACCCCATGGACTGTAGCCTGCCAGGCTCCTCTGTCTATGGGATTCTTCAGGCAAGAATGCTGGAGTGGGTTGCCATTTCCTCCTCCAGGGGATCTTCCCGACCCAGGGATGGAACCTGCGTCTCTTGTATGGGCAGGCGGATTCCTTACCCCCCAGCTACCTGGGAAACTCCCGTCTATTCTAGCCTACTCCTAAATCCATGACCTCTTCTGGATCATCTCTTCTCTGGCCACGTCAAAGGCCTCCCATCTCCTCCTACCTCCTCCTCCAGGCCTTGGCTCCTGAAATCTGTTCTCCCACTTTTCAGAATCATCCTTCAAAACAGGTAAATCTCATTTTGCTGCCTTACTTCTGGGTCACTTCCTTTTGCCCAGAACCCACCCCACTCCCCCACTTTCCCTTCACCTGACTTATTCCCACCCATTCTACACATCCCAGCTTATCGGCCAGTGCCTTCACGCAGCAGACTTTTGGCAAACTCCAACTGCAGCATACAGTCTAAAAGACACTCCAAACCTGACGTATCCAGTTAAGATCATGTACTCACATCTCCCACCCCCAGTGCTCCCACCAACCGCTGTATTAAAAGAGGCTGACAATACCAGTTAATTATGATCTCTAGCACAGCACTCCATTGTATTCAGATTCTTAACTATCTTGCTCTCTGCTCTATCCCAGTGCTTAGCACCATACTTGCCACACTTGGGGTACTCAACAGTATTTAATCAATGAATTATAGAGGAGCAAAAAAGAGGCAAGAGCTTTAAAGATCTCTGAGAAGAAGGATTAGGTTAGTATCTGTTCAGTTCAGTTCAGTTGCTCAGTCGTTTCCGACTCTTTGCGACTCCATGGACTGCAGCACGCACCAGGCTTCCCTGTCCATCACCAACTCCTGGAGCTTGTTCAAACTCATGTCCATAGAGTCAGTGATGCCATCCACCATCAGGATAGTATCAGGTTAGCTAAAAAATTGGTTCGAGTCTTTTTCTAGGCAGTTATGGAAACACTCAAATGAACTTTTTGGTCAGCCCCATAGATCTCAGAGTGATATGTCCACCAGGTCCCATAATGGGTATTGCAGGAACGTTGAGTGAAAGATTTTCCAAAAGACACCCTTTCAAAGAACAACCTCATCTCAGCCAAGAATTTACCCAAGCTTCTCAATGGAGAGTCTTTCCTTTGTGAAGCTTTTCATCCCAGGGGAATAGCAATTTCTTAACCTATTACAAGCTACCATCATGGAAGGGGAGCATATATATATGAGAAAAATATATGTGTGTATATATATATAAACTATAAATCGATCAGTCATATGTGACCTTTGATGACCCCATGGACTATAGCCCGCCAGGCTCCTCTGTCCAAGGAATTCTCCAGGCAAGTGGGTAGCCGTGTCATTTACTTCTCCAGGGGATTTTCCTGACCTAGGAAATGAACCCAGGTCTCCCACAGTGCAGGCGGATTCTTTACCATCTGAGCCACCAGGGAAGCCCAGCTGTACACACACACACACACACACACACACACACACACACACACACACACACATACATGCTTATGTACTAAAACCAAGACTATTGTATGTCAGAGAAAGAAATTTTTGTTTTATTATGCCTCTGATACTTGGGTCTCTGGTACTGCAGCTGAAATTATATTTAAATAATATAGTGAGTTTCTGTTTCTTGCGACCCCCTCCCCCTGCAAAATTATTTCTGCTCCGCCTCACTCAAGTCTACCGCCATCATGGCTCTCCTGTTAAGGAGCTAACGTGGTTGCAAGATGAGCCTCAGAGGAGTCCTCAGAGAGGCCATCAGGTTGTCCTGCTCCTCAGAAATCCTAAAAGCAGTGAAGAGGCAGAACCCCGAAGTTAGCCTGCCTGGTTTGAATCCAGGTTCCTCCGCTTTCCACCTCCGGAGCCTTGTGCAAGTTGTTTAATCTTTCGCAAGCCTCACTTTTCCACTCTGTGAAACAGGAGTGATACCACCTAATCCACAGGGATTAAACAGAGGTCACGCACAGCACCTACTATGCACTCATAAAAGTTAGCTATTGGGTTTAGCTGAGTTAACTAAACACTGAGTCACAGTTGCCTCATTTTGAAAATGGGATAATAGCGTTTCATTAAGTGGTTGAAAACCCTGAATGAGCCAGTAGAAGAGAAATGCTTAGCCCTGCTCGTAAAGGGGAGATGGTTACATAGGAAACCACCATTTGGGTCTTTTTGTAGATCATTCTCTCCGTCAGCCCCACCTACATCAACTCATTAGGACTTTGCCTCGCAGAATCGACTTCGGGCTGACCATGACAGGTTTTGCTTCCATAATCATGGTGGTTCCACAGAAGTTGGAATCAGGCTGACCTAGCCTTTGGGTACATTTCTTGTCCTTGAAATCCTGCAAAGTTACTAGAGGTTTCTCTATTATTTCTTGTCTCTGCTCAGCTCAAAATGCTGCTGCTTCACACCATGGCAAAGAGAACAGGGCGTTTTGATTAAAACACAGACAGATGCCATCTGGCGTCCCATCTCCTGAGGGCACTGTTGACATCTGAGAAGAACATATCATTGGCAATAAAGAAAAAAAAAAAATGGAGTGGTCAAAGACAGACTTAAGGGTTTAGGATAAAAGAACCCACAGAAATTATATTTCTGGTTCATGGCCCTAATTTCAACTACAAGTCAACATTCTCTTCCCCATCGCTTACTGAAAGCCTCACTAATAGCTTAGTGAGACTATATGTGACATAGCTAAGTCACAGCAGGTAATCCTCCTCACTATCTTGTTGTTCAGTCGCTCAGTCGTGTCCGACTCTTTGTGACCCCATGGACTGCAGCACGCCAGGCTTCCTTGTCCTTCACCATCTCCCTGAGCTTGCTCAAATGCATGTCCACTGAGTCAGTGATGCCATCCAACCATCTCATCCTCTGTCGTCCCCTTCTCTTGTCCTCAATCTTTCCCACGCATTTCCAATGAGTCAGCTTTTCGCATCAGGTGGCCAAAGTATTGGAGCTTCAGCTTCAGCATCAGTCCTTCCAGTGAATATTCAGGACTGATTTCCTTTAGGATGGACTGGTTGGATCTCCTTGCAGTCCAAGGGACTCTCGAGTCTTCTCCAGCACCACTGTTTCCCCATATCTAAACCACATAGATAAGCCCGTACCCTCCTCTCTAGGCAGCCCTGCATTTCTACCTCCGCGTTCCATTCAAGCAGATGTTCCCAGAGGGCAGAACTGAGGTCTGTTTTTCCTGCTGTAATTCTGGTATCTAGAACTGTGTATGGCACAAAATAATTGCTTGGTAAATATTTACAGAATGAATGAGTTAGCCTCCTGTGTTCCCTACTATGAAGAGTTTGGCACTTACTTTTTTTTCTGTCATCTGTTTGTGAGTGGCCTCTTTTAAAAAGGATGTGAGGCAGTTTATTAAACACACATGTCTTGGGACTTCTCTGGCAGTCCATGCTTAAGACTCTGTGCTTCAAAAGCAGGGGCATGGGCTTGATCCCTGGTCAGAGAACTAAGATTCCTCATGCTACACACCACAGTAAAAACTGAATACATAATAAAAAAAAAAAAATTTTTTTAAGAAATACTATCCAAAAAAAATATACTATCCACAAAACAACTTACTGGTTGACTTATCATTTACTTGGGGAGCAGCCAGGGGAAAGAGGTGACTGGTTTTCCAAAGCAGCTGTTGATGAGTTTGCTCTGAGTCACCCTCAATCTCTTACCAAGAACCCCCTTGACCCAACAGATTGCCTCAAAGATTAGCAGACAGTCTGAGTTGAAAACTAGCATCAGAAAATTCTAGTTAGTCATATCTTACTGGCAGGGACATCTGTTTTTTATCTTGCTGAGCTTTTCTCTAACCAATCAGCCAGGTCACAAATGAATACCAAGGTGCTGACAATAGGGAAGGAGAAAGCAGAAGCTCTGCCTCCTAGTAAGCCATTCTTGGGATGGTTTTCTTTTGAAAGTCACTCTTCTAGAGCTTTATGGTGTATTCTGAGAAACAGTTGGAAAACCACTTTAAAATCCAAACTGAGTGTTTACAAGGACCTCCTAACTTTAGACTGCCATCCAACCCCCGACCACAGAGCAGCAGCCTTAGAATATAGGATTCTGACTGTAGCCACCAGTGCAACAAAATTTAAAGAGTGACATAAGGAAACAGAAACACTGATTTTTAGAAATATAGGTACCCCATGTTCACTGCAGCGTTATTCACAAGAGCCAAGATATGGAGGCAACCTAAATATCCATCAATAGATGAATGTTTAAAGAAGATGTGGTATCCATATACAATGGAATACTACTCAGTTGTAAAAAAAAAAAAAAAATGAATGAAATCTCACCATTTGCAACAACATGGATGGACCTAAAGGATATTGTGCTAAGTGAAATAAGACAAAGACAATTCCTGTATGATTTTGCTCATATGTCTAAAAAACAAAACAAATAAACAAAATAGAAACAGATTCATAGAGAGCAGACAGGTGGCTTCCATAGAGAAGAGGTTGGGTAAGACAGATGAAGAGGATCGAGAGGTACAGACTTGCAGTTACAAAATAAATAAGTCATGGGGATGTAATATACAGCACAGGGAATATAGTCAATAAAATTGTAATGATTTTATATGGGGACAGAAGGTTACTAGACTTACCATGGCGATTGATCTGTACGTCATTTGTACACATTCCAAACGACTACGTTGTACACTTGAAACTAATAAAATATTGTATGTCAGCCATGTGCTAAGTCACTTCAGTCGTGTCTGACACTTTGCAACCTCATGGACTGTAGCCCGCTAGGCTCTTCTGTCCATGGGATTCTCCAGGCAAAGATACTGGGGTGGGTACGGCAATACAAAATAAAAAGAAAAATGAAATGACATAAAAATGACACAAACTGGTTTAATTTATAAGTATCTATGGAATGACACATATAGTGGATGATGAACACATTATCTCACTGAAAGTGGTATGATTTTGTAACCTGCCTTGTAGGAAGGAAAGAAAGGGAAAAAAGGAGGGGGGAAAGGAAGGGGAGTGGGGGAGGAGGGAGGGAGGGAGGAAAGAAGAGAAGGAAAAAGAAAAGCAAAGAGAAGCACGTCGGCGCCCCAGCATTTCCATCTGGCCCCTAAGCTGCCTCTCCCTCCCCTCCTTCCACCTCACTATTCCCTTCCCCAACACCCAGGACCAGCGTCATGGGCATACGACCCATGTCTTCCCACAGAGGCCTGCTCTCAGAAGGGCCCCACACTTAGCTTATTGCTCTGCTATTGCTATCTTGAAAAATGTAAATTTTTGAGCAATGAAACTGCACCATTCTCGTTTTGCTCCTGGCCCCACATTAAGCAGCCTGTCCCTCCACACCCCTGCCACCCCAGGGTGTCTTGCCCTGGGCCTTCCTTGACCCTCAGGTTATACTTTCCCACAGAAGGCACTCACTATAATGAAATAAAGAGGCTGCACATGAATGTACAGTAGCGTCTGTCCCTTGTCTGTCAGAATGGATGGGACCTGGCCAGGTGTTAATATTATGTAGAGAGATGCCCGAGAGCTTGGAGAGGCGGTGCGGCGATGAACACTCCGCTCGGGAGCGGACCCGCGTGGACCCTGTCACGAGAGCATCCCATGAAGGCCCCGGAGGAGGACGCACACTCCCATCCTGTGCGCCTTCTTCTTACGCGTCAGCTGGACCAGGCCATGGGGGCGCCCAGACGCTTGGCCGGACATCACTCTCAGCGTGTCTGTGAGGGTGTTTTCTGGATGAGATCCACATCTGGATCAGTAGACTAAGGAAAGTAGACCGCCCTTGCTAATGTTGGTGGGCCCTGATCAATCAGTGGAAGGCCTGGGTAGACCCAGAAGGCTGACCCTTCTGAGAGGAAGAGGGGATTCCGCCTGCCTGGTGAGGCCTGTGCAGACATCAGTCTTTTCCTGCCTTTAGACTCAAACTGAAACCGCAGCTCGTCTCGGGCCCGAGCCTGCTGGCCTTCCGACGGAACCGACACAGGCAGCCCTCCTGGGTCTCCAGCTTGCCAATCACAAGTCTGGAAGCCTCTCAGCCTCCACAATTACATGAGCCACTTTCTTAGGATAAATCTCTTCACGTACCTATGGGCTTCCCAGGTGGTGCTAGTGGTAAAGAAGTGCTGGAGACATAAGACGTGAAGGTTCTGGAGAAGGAAATGGCAACCCACTCCAGTATTCTTGCCTGGAGAATCCCATGGATGGAGGAGCCTGGTGGGCTACAGTCCACCCGGTCGCAAAGAATCAGATATGACTGAGTGACTTCACTTTCACTTTCACTTTCAACCCTCAGCTGAGACTTTCAGCTCTTGTGTTTGCTATTGATTGTTTTCTTGAGTTCTCAAAGACCTGTGACCATATTTTTTTTTTTAAGTTGCCTGTTTTCTAATTGCATCACTTTACACACTGTTATCTAATAATATGTGGTATTTAGAATGCCTTCTTAATTATTTTGAGCAGCCATTACCTGTATTTTCTTAGCACCTCCTTGGTTTTCTTACGTGAACTCATCTGACAGGGAAATGCAGCTTTTTGTTTGCCCTCTGCATGCTGGACCGTCTGAGTCAGTGTTCTAACTAATCCCTGATGGTCTCTGAGCTACTGTTCTACAGGAGACTCTTGGTGTCACCTTTGTTATCTTAAAAGCTGGTCCCTTCGCTGAGGCTCTTAATTTTTTGAAAACTTGATTCTATTTCAGCTGAAAATTGGCAAGGCTATTTAAAAAATTGAGGAAAGCCATTTAAGAAATTGAAAAGTAATCGCAAACAACTTTGGGTAGTTGTGACTTTCAGTTCTGTATCAGTTGAATTTTTGTGCTCTTTTCCCTGTGTACGTGGTGGTTCTATTTTTCTCCAATAAAACTTTTTATTTAAAAAAAAAAAAGTGAAGGTTCGATCCCTGGGTCCGTAAGATCCCCAGGAGGAGGGCATGGCACCCCACTCCAGTATTCTTGCCTGGAGAATCCCATGGACAGAGGAGCCTGGCGGGCTGCAGTCCATCGGGTCATCTGAGTACGTCTATATCTAGCTATCCCCTGTTGGCTTGCTTCTTTGGAGAACCCTGGCTGATGCCCATCCCAGTGGAGTCCCTTCCAACCATTCGGCGTCCCTCTACAACCTGGCGACTCAGAGTGGGGCCGGCCAGCCAGCGGCAACATCACCACGTGGTGTCAGAAATGCAGGGTCTCGGGTGGCGGGAGGGGCCAATCCCAGACACGCTGAACCCGAAAATCCAGCACAGTAAAAGCTTCCGGTGATCCATGTGCACACAGTGTCTAGGAAACATCAGCCCTCTGGGAAAATGCATCACCTGGGAGCAATGACAATATGTAAAGTAACTTCTTAGTAAAAGAATTTGCTTAACCGAGTCTCTCTTCCCTGAGGACAGATGTAGGGAGGAGGGTGAAAAAGGGTTCAAAAGAGGACTTAGGAAGCCAGGACATTTTCCGCGTCATGACAAGCCACCAGTTACAGAAACAAAAAAACCCAGGGAAGTATCAATATGCAAACTAACCAGCCCAACCAACACAAAGTCAAGGTCAGAGAGGCAGGGCCAGGCAAATCCAGCCTCATCACAGCCTCCCTTTTGTAATGTGCTTGATTGCATTTTATTTTCTGTGTTTTCACTGAAATGGCAGTTTGTGGAGAAACCCTCGCATCTGGCTGTGAACAGGCTTTGAGCAGCAAGAACACTTCTGCAGAATTGGCAAGAGGGAAGGGACTGTGGAGCATTTCAGAAACTTCAAAGCAAGGGGACAACCGAAAGGGGATAAAAAGACCTCCTCCAAATGAGGGGCAAGAGCTGAGCATTAAAAACGATGAGCAGGACAAAAACAGAATCCTGGACCTAGAGAACGTCTTAGTGGTCGCCAAGGGGGAGGGGGTTGGGAGAGGGATGGAGCGGAGGTTGGGATTAGCAGGTGTAAGCTTTTACATATAGAATGGATAAGCAACAAGGTCTTTCTGTAGAGCATAGAGAACTATATTCAATATCCTATGATAAACCATAAGGACAAAACTTTTTTAAAGAATGCATGTTTGTATACATATGTATAACCAAGCCACTTTGCAGTACCGCAGAAATTACCTCAACCTTGCAAATCAACTGTACTTCAAATCAGTAAATAAAACTGTTACCAGCGATGCACCCTCAGGTCTCCAAATAAAAACCAACTTGGTTTTTTTTCACCTCTACCTGCCTCAGCCTGATTTTTTTTTTTTTCTGGCCATGAATCATGTGGGATCTTAGTTCCCCAACCAGGGCCTGAACCCACGCCCCTTGTAGTGGAAGCCCAGAGTCTTAACCACTGGACCTCCAGGGAAGTCCCCCCAGCCTGATCTTTAATTGATCTACTGGATAAGATGTTAGGGAAAAACCCAAATGAATTTTTGGCCAACCCAGCACATGGGAAAGAACAAAGGCACTTCTTGAAACAAATTACACCAACTGTATAGTGGTGGGGCTCTGGGTGATTTACCAGATGGAAGCTTATTGAGAGTCTCTCTTCACTTACCGACAATGTGAGGGTGGGGTGGGATGGTGCTGGGGGTGGGGGTGGGGTCGGCAGGGCCTTTCCCACGCCTCCAGGACCTGGGCAACGTGCAATAGACAGAGCACGCAGGAGCCCGTGTCTGCAGCTCTACCCGCCTCCGACCACGCGCTTCTTCTCCATCCTGCAGAAGTCTCCCTGAAGGGCACGGAGAGGCGCTTGGAGCTTGGCCATGCAGCCTCAGCACAACAGTCACCAGGGCCTCACGGGATGGCAGACCGGTGCCGTGGGGCCCCAGAAATCAACCTCTGCCCTCAGAAGAAGATGTCTCCATCCACATGACGGTGATGCCCTCCCGCCCCGCCCCCCTACACACACACCCACACACACACACACACACTGCCTAGAGAGGCAGCAGTTAAAGCCAGAGCCTGGTGGTTAAAAGCAGAGACTCTGCCCTAAGACGGATCCTGCCGCTGCTCCTTGCCAGCTCTGTGACCTTGGGCAAGTTACCTAATGTCTCTGTGCTTAGTTGCCCTTGTATTCGTCATCCTGGGCTGCCATTAACAGAGTAGTATAGAGGAGGTAACTGACACATTTACTTTCACTTAAAATAGATGAAAGAAATTCATTTTCTTCCAGTTCTGGAGACTAGAAGTTCAAGGTGGTGGCCGGGTTGGTTTCTGATGAGAACTGTCTCGCTGAGCGAACTGTCTCACAGACAGCTATCTTCTCACTGTGACTTCTCCTGAGAGAGATCTCTGACGTCTCTTCCTCTTTTTTTTTTTTTTTTTGGCCACACTGTGTGGCTTGTGGGATCTTAGTTCCCTGATCAGGGATTGAACCCGAGGCCCCTGCACTGGGAGTGTGGAGTCTTAACCACTGGACTACCAGGGAAGCCCCTTTTCCTCTTCTTAGAGGACAGCAGCCCCAGTGGACTAGCCCCCACCCTTATGGTTTCATTTACCTTAATTACCTCCCATGGGCTTCCCTGGCGGCTCAGATGGTAAAGAATCCACCTGCAGTGCGGGAGGCCTGGGTTCAATCCCTGGGTTGGGAAGATCCTCTGGAGGAGGGCATGACAACCCACTCCAGTATTCTTGCCTGGAGAATCCCATTGACAGAGGAGCCTGGTGGGCTACAGTCCATAGGGTCACAAAGAGTCCATAGGGGTCACAAAGAGTCGGACACAAATGAGTGACTGAGTACCTGATTCAACCAGCATTTAAAACTGCCTCCTCTGTGCTGTGTTCCATCTGGGGTTGAAGGCGCTTCCCCAGTCTTCCAAGGTGCACAGTGAAAGAGGCAAAGGGGTCGAGCAAGGATTGAATACTGCCTGCCAGGCTGGAAGGACAGTGCTGGTGATCAGTGGTAAAGAATCTGACTGCCAATGCAGGAGATGCAGGTTCGATCCCTGGATCCAGCAGATCCCCTGGAGAAGGAAATGGCAGCCCACTCCAGTGTTCTGGCTTGGGAAATCCCATGGACAGAGGAGCCTGGTAGGCTACAGTCCATGAGGTCACAAAGAGTCAGACACGATTTAGGGACTAAACAACGAGCCTGTGGCAGGAGCCAGCATCCGGCTTCCACACTGGAACCCAAGAATTTCTGTTCGGGGGCTGCTGCAAAGTCACAACAGTGGTGCCTCCAATGTGGTTTTAGAGTCGAGCTTCCTAAGCGTGCACTGTATTTGTGCTGTATTCATTACTGGGGCTGCCCTAACTGGCCACCGCAGACCGGCTGGCTGACACAATGGAAAAGGATTCTCTCTGCTGCTCGGGAGGCTGGAAGGCTGAGGTCGAGGTGTGGGCAGGACTGCGGGCCTGAGACCTCTCTTTTTGGCCTGCAGGGGGCTGCCTTCTCACCGTGTGCTCACGTGGTCCTTCTTGCGTGTGTAAGCGTCCCTGGTGCCTCATACTCTGTCCTAATCTCCTCTTCTTATAAGGACACCCGTCCTATGGGATTAGGGCCCACACTAAGGAGCCCCTTTTAGTGGAATCATCTCTTTAAAGGCCCCGTCTCCAGAGTCACAATGAGGTCCTGAGTGTTAGGGCTTCAACACGGGCAGGTGGTGGGACAGGGGCATTGTGTGTGTGTGGGGTGGGGGGGGTTTGCACAATTCAGTCCATGGCAATTACCAGCTTCACACCACCTCTTCTAAAAGGTGAAGAATAAACACAACAGCTGGGGATTCAAAATCATCATCCAACACCCTTTGCCCATCGTGTTTGGGTGAGTCTTCTTATCTGAGTCACCCTTTGTGGGATTAAATTGAATTCTTTAGTTCGTTCCAAGGGTCACTGAAAAGGTGTCTCCTACCCTCTGAAGCCTTTCCTTTCTTCCTTTTGAAAAGAAAGGAGAAAACGTGTTATGGAGACGTCCGAAAGTGTTTCTTTTAAAAGCCTGAGAGTGAAGGACAATCATGATTTTACAGCTTTAGAATCAAAAATGTGTAGGAGCCACAGGGAGGGTGAGGGAGCCCCAGGCAGGAGGCAGAGATGTCTGGGCTTGGAAAAAGTCCCCTTTTCTCACAGGGTTCTGAATATGCCGAATTATTCCGTGTCTGTGACTCAGTTCTGCCTATAGAGTCCTTTCCATAGCTGCATTATTCATTCCTTTCAGCATTTACATTATTATCTTTTTCTTTCTAAAACAAGTGTTGCTTTGATCACCTCAAAACTTGTGGTATGTAGGAAGGAACATTCCAGGCTCTCGGAATACCTGTTATTGCAAATGATTTTCCCAAATATCTTCCCCCATATATTTCTTTATTACATCTATATTATTTCTTTGGACAGCTGATGGAATGTAAAATGTTCACAACTATTTTTCCCCTAGTCACCACTCTAAGATAATTCCCGATTGGAAATAAAGAGCTTAGACATTATTGTTGTTTCTTCACTGTGAATGATTTTATTTTTATTTTTAATTGGAGGATAACTGCTTTACAATGTTGTGCTGGTCTCTGTTGTACAACAACATGAATCTGCTATAAATATACATATGTTCCCCTCCCTCAGGGGCCTCCCTCCCACCCCACTCCAGTAAGTAATTTCTCATAGCCATCTAATAAAAGACAAAATAATCCCTCCTGGTCAAAAAAAAAAAAAAAAAACAGGAATAATTGTTTCATGTAATAAACACCGGTTTTTATCCCAAAGAGAAAATGTATACAAAACAGCAAAATATATAAGCATAAAACAGTATGCTTACCTGGATGGTACTTGGATGCAATCTCAAAAACAACAGAATGATCTCTGTTCATCTCCAAGGCAAACCATTCAATATCACAGCAATCCAAGTCTATGCCCCAACCAGTGATGCTGAAGAAGGTGAAGTTGAACATTTCTATGAAGACCTACAAGACCTTTTAGAACTAACACCCAAAAAAGATGTCCTTTTCATTATAGGGGGCTGGAATGCAAAATTAGCAAGTCAAGAGCTACCTAGAAAACAGGCAAATTTGGCCTTGGAGTACAGAACCAAGTAGGTCAAAGGCTAATAGAGTTTGGCCAAGAGAATGCACTGGTCATAGCAAACACCCTCTTCCAACAACTCTAGGTGTGATGACTCACCTAGAGCCAGACATCCTGGAATTCAAAGTCAAGTGGGCCTTAGGAAGCATCACTACAAACAAAGCTAGTGGCGGTGATGGAATTCCAGCTGAGCTATTTCAAATCCCAAAAGACGATGCTGTGAAAGTGCTGCACTCAGTATGCCAGCAAATCGGGAAAACTCACCAGTGGTCACGGGACTGGAAAAGGTCAGTTTTCATTCCAACTCCAAAGAAAGGCAATGCCAAAGAATGTTCAAACTTCCGCCCAGTTGCACTCATCTCACATGCTAGCAAAGTAATGCTCAAAACTCTCCAAGCCAGGCTTCAACAGTACGTGAACCGTGAACTCCCAGATGTTTAAGCTGGATTTAGAACAGACAGAGGAACCAGAGATCAAATTGCCAAGATCAAAAGCAAGAGAGTTCCAGAAAAACATCTATTTTGCTTTTTGACTACGCCAAAGCTTTTGACTGTGTGGATCACAACAAACTGTGGAAAATTCTTCAAGAGATGGGACTACCAGACCACCTGACCTGCCTCCTGAGAAATCTGTATGCAGGTCAAGAAGCAACAGTTAGAACTGGACATGGAACAACAGTTCAGTTCAGTCGCTCAGTCGTGTCCGACTCTTTGCGATCCCATGGACTGCAGCACACCAGGCCTCTCTGTCCATCACCAGCTCCTGGAGTTTACTCAAATTCATGTCCACCGAGTCAGTGATGCCATCCAACCATCTCATCCTCTGTCATCCCCTTCTTCTCCCACCTTCAATCTTTTCCAGCCTCAGAATCTTTTCAAATGAGTCAGTTCTTCATCATCAAGTGGGCAGAGTGTTGGAGCTTCAGCTTCAGCATCAGTCCTTCCAATGAATATTCAGGACTGATTTCCTTTACCTTTGACTGGTTTGATCTCCTTGCAGACAAAGGGACTCTCAAGAGTCTTCTCCAACACCACAATTCAAAAGCAACAATTCCTCGGTGCTCAGCTTTCTTTATAGTCCAGCTCTCCTATCCATACCTGACCACTGCAAAAACCATAGCTTTGACTAGATGAAACTTTGTTGGCAAAGTAATGACTCTGCTTTTTAACAAGCTGCCTAGGTTGGTCATAACTTTTCTTCCAAGGAGCAAACGTCTTTTAATTTCATGGCTGCAATCACCATCTGCAGTGATTTTGGAGCCCAGAAAAATGAAGTTTGCCGCTGTTTCCACTGTTTCCCCATCTATTTGCCATGAAGTAATGGGACCAGATGCCATGATCTTAGTTTTCTGAATGTTGAGCTTTAAGCCAATTTTTTCACTCTCCTCTTTCATCAAGAGGCTCTTTAGTTCTTCTTCACTTTCTGCCATAAGGGTGGTGTCATCTGCATATCTGAGGTTATTGATATTTCTCCCGGCAACCTAGATTCCAGCTTGCACTTCATCCAGTCCAGCATTTTGAATAATGTACTCTGCATATAAGTTAAATAAGTAGGATGACAGTATACAGCCTTGACATACTTCTTTTCTGATTTGGAACCAGTAACTAAAAATCTTTAAAAAAGAAAAGGAAAAAGATTCTAAACAATATACCGACTTTAGGACTTCCTTGGCAGTCCAAGGGTTAGGACTCCATGCTTCCACCGCAAGGGTCACTGGGTCCATCCTTAGCTGGGGAACTAAGATCCCACATGCCACGTGTCATGGCCAAAAATGAAAAAAAAAGGTAAAATACACTTAACTTGGGACACAGAAAGGAGACAGAGAGGAGCTAAGCGTCACGGGGCATCTTCCAGGGGAGGCAGGAGCTGTGTTAGGGATTAGCCTGCAGGGAGAGTCCTGGGGATCAGGAAGGAACCTCTGGGGAGGAGACAGCCTGGATGGGCATGGGGGGGGGGGGGCGCGATCTTGCTGCTGTGGAGTCTCAAGGAAGGGGCCCAGGCCACCGGGGGGGAGCTCAGAGCCGGGCTGGCCCCTCAGGACAAAGCGGGGTGCGGGGGGATGGATCTTGTGGAGGCCACTTTCTGGAGTGAAGTCAGCTTCTGAAGAGGGCTCATAGCTGTGAGCTGTCAGTGGACAACTTTCCAGCCACTGGTGGAGAAAATTCTCCATCCTGAAGGGAACTCAGAGTCTACCTGAGCTCCTGCTCACCTGGAGAAGCCACTAACGTCTCAGTGAAGGGAGCGCCTGTGTGGCCCAAAGAGCTCCCCAAGTCCTGTCTGCTCCCTTCCTGCCCTGGGCTTCCACAATCTTACCTCTCAAAGGAGGGGTTCCTCTTGATGTGGGAAAGGAGCAACCTTCTCACTGAATCGGCCCGTGAGTGGGTAGCCATACCCTTCTCCAGGGGATCTTCCTGACCCAGGGGTGGAGCCCACGTCTCCTACGGATTCTTTACGCTGAGTCAGCAGCGAAGCCCTCAGTCCCTTCTTGTTGTGTTGTTTTTGCTTAATCATGTGAAACACGCTGATTGAGTCTCTGCCTGGTGGTTCCACAATGAACTTTCAAGAGGGTTAAATTTTCTGTTTGTCTGTTGTACTTTGCATTACTGGATTTTGGTTGCGAGTGTGTCTCCAGCAGAAATCTTTGGCAGCTTAGGTTTGAAGTTGCATTCTTCTAGTTTCATGTGTGTTTCTCTCAGGGACTCCAGAGAGATTCACCTAGAACCACTTTTTTATGCTGACATCTGGAAGTTGTTCTTGTTCTTGTCCTTGTCTCGTTGCTAAATTGGGTCCGACTCTTTTTAGACCCCATGGATTGTATAGCCCACCAAGCTCCTCTGTCTATGGGACTTCCCAGGCAAGAACACTGGAGTGGGTTGCCCTTTCCTCCTCCCTCAGTGTTTTAAAATGTCAAGACTTTGTTGCTAATATTCAAAAAATTGAGAGAATTTTTCAAAATTTAGGTTTCTGGATTTTTTTTTTTTTTTAAAGCAGATCTGTCCAGACTCAGCCTAAATCCCTTCAAGGCCACAGTCATTGGACATGTTACAAGCCCCTCGATGTGCCAAGATTCTCACCAGGCCTCCAGCCCCTGGGAGCCCGTGCTTGAGCAACTGCTAGATTTTGAAACATATTCATTTATTTGAACATGACTCCTACGTTAACTCTCTTTTGTTTTTAATGTCAATGAATCAGCTAACCTTTTATGAAAACTGAAGTGAACAAATTTCTCAATTACACATTCTTTGGAAGCAGTAAATATGAATTTGAAAATGAAGAGGAAAGAAAACAAGCCCAGGGAGGCATACTTTGTCCAGAGCAATCCCCCAGCAAATGGTATTAGTGGGTATGAGTAACACTTCCGTTCTTAAAAAACCAACATCAGTGACAACTCATGACATGTTACAGAGTAATTGCATATTTGTTGTGGATCAAAACCCTTAGTATGAACCAAGAGTAAGACATGACATTTAAAAATCACTCTTTTACTAGAGAGCACTCTATCTGCAAAGTCAAGCTACTCAAGGTAAGTGGCAAGTTGGCGTTCTGACGTGTTCCCTGGTGATTTGTGTTGAGATGTGACTTAGTCCCAATCTTAGTCACCTTAACCCAATACATGAGCTACCATTGGTACAAAATCTTCAGCATTATCTGTTTCCACTGTGAGGAGACCTACTAGGAAAACAGTATCACTAGCAGAGAGGACAGATGTTCTTGGTGGCCTTCACTCTTTCCTCCTTGATATTGGAACACAGATGTTGCTCAGAGGGAATGCAGCCAACCCTGGCACATCCCTAGGGGTTAGATCACAATCGAGCTCAACATGGCAAGGATATCAAGATGGACTTCCAGCTTGAATTGCAAATACACCGGCCAAGTTTCCTAGTCTCTTTACTGACACATAAGGAAAACTGCTGGCCTGATTTTGAAAAAGATAATGTGTTTCCTGATGAAAAGAGACAAATGCAGGAAGACAGCCCACTGGCGCCTCTCTTCTCCTTTCTTTCGGATCTGCGGCAGCCACATTGTGACCATGAGGTGACTGTTACACAGATGAAAAGCCAACCAGAGTGAAATAAAAATAAGAGTCTGAATACTGGAGAAGGCGATGGAAACCCACTCCAGTACTCTTGCCTGGAAAATCCCATGGGCGGAGGAGCCTGGTGGGCTACAGTCCATGGGGTCGCTAGGAGCTGGACACGACTGAGTGACTTCACTTTCACTTTTCACTTTCATGCATTGGAGAAGGAAATGGCAACCCACTCCAGTATTCTTGCCTGGAGAATCCCAGGGATGGGGGAGACTGGTGGGCTGCCGTCTGTAGGGCCGCAGAGAGTCGGACACAACAGAAACAACTTAGCAGCAGCAGCAGCAGCTGAATATTGAATGACATGGATGATCATCTGAGCCATCTCTGTACATGTACATGCTTGCCTCTGTCCAGCCTTTTTATGCTGAGACAGAGGTATATTATCTAGTTTATTAAATTTATATTTTTATTATGCTTCTTATTATTCATTTAGATTGTCTATTATGAGCAGCTAAGAATATTCCTAATTGATGAAGAATTTTGGAGAGCAATATGCATTTAATATCACGAAAAATAAGATAATTCCCTATAACTTAGAAAAAGATTTTGCCTGGGTTAACAATCTTGTGTTAATAATGAACTTTGTTCTGTCTCAGGCACCTTTTCAACCCAAATCCTACTGACCACATACTTCCTGGTTTCTCTGAAGTATGTCAGAGTCTCAGGACTTAATGCTTACTTAGGAACCACATTGAGGACTTCCCTCCACTCATTTTTAACTTAATGATTGAACAGGCCACTATTTTGGAACATTCTATCACACAGTAGCGCAGAAAGCACAGTCCATAATGCCAGGGCACGGACCAAGGCTTCACCATTTGTAGTTTCTCAGAATCCGCGTCTCCCTTTTATTCCTTTTCCTACCATCGTTTCTCACCTCCCCTTAACTCCATCATGTTCCCAACACCCCCCGAACCTGCTTCCCTGAAGGCCACCAAGGCCCTGCCAGTCAATCTCAAGGTCTTCACTCCTCCCCACTCCCAGGTCTACATTAAGCGCTCATCGTGGGGTCCACTGAAGTCCAGCCTCGTTCCTGGAACCTGCCCCTTCGCCTCGTGGCCTCAGAGTGCTGGTCCCTGCTCAGGGCTTTGGACACTCCTCTTCATCAGACGCGACCAAACCCAGCAGCAGACCCCCGGTCACCTCTCCCTGGCTGGACGGCTTTGCATGAGTCATCTAAGCACTCTCAGCTTTAACGCGATTAGCCAGTGAAACAGCTGCTCCAAGTCTCCAGAAGAGGCAAATCTGGGGGCAACTGCCCAGCCCACATCCCCTCCTCTGAGACCCGCTCCCACCATTGGCTTTGACAACCATGTGAGTGCTGCATGACCCTAGTGAACAGATCACTGGACTGATGGGGACTGCCCAAGGACAGCAACACGTTGGCTGCTCAGTGACCAAATGTGAATTTTTTTTCCCTAGAAACCCGAGCAAAGAGGCCCAGAGAACATGGTTTCACGGTGGGAGCAGGAATTGAAAAGTGCGGATGCCGGGCTGGACAGCCATCCTTCCCAGGAGCACAGCAATGAGCGATCAGACACCTGCAGCCGCTGAGATGAGGCGCAGGAGCAGATGGACAGACGGGACAGGCCGCCTGCGGGACGGGTCTCGTCCCAACGCCCCCGTCTTCCCGAGTTCCCTGGATCCAGCTGTTTTTGGGTTCTAGGAGATATTCTTGAGTAGAGTCCACCCCCTTATCGTTTGTACTAACTCGCTTCTATTTGATCCTTTCAACTATAAAGCCTTGACCAGCAGAGAGTCCCATGTAGGCATGATGAAGACAGATAGCTAGGATACCTATTTTCAATTCAGCAAAAGGTCTGCCGCCCTTGTGAAGCTTCTTCAGCGTTGCATCGGCTCCCGGAAGAACCCATAAAGCACTTTCTGAGTGGTCATCATGGGTTCAGCCTTGATGGGCCTGGTTGGGCTTGCTAAAGTGGAGAAGGGGAATGACTACAGCCACAAAAAGCCCATCACGCAGATGGAGGCAAAGTGTAGGGGAAGGGTGGAGTCACGGGACAGACTGAGAAGAGTTGTCATTTTGGACACACATTTCCTCTCCTTCGAGAACTCGGAACTCTTTCTTAAAGAGAACGCATCCCATCTGACTGCAGGAGAGCGCATTCTTACACACCACCCTGCAGCAGGTGGGTGGGCACAGGGACCCCTCGGTGGCCAATCCCGGCCCACTGTATTCTCCGCGTCACTGTGATTGGCTGAGAGGTGGGCTTCTCAGCCGTGTAACCCGGCTGGACCAATCAGAATCTCCCCTCCGGTTTTGCTAAGGGAACACTTGGGGGAATGATATTTTTCTCTAGATCATAAGCCATGAAGAGTGCAAAATGAGAGCTGTTAGGGGCAATCTTAGCCTCCGTGTGGAGAGCTCTGGACAAAGAACGTGTCCCAGAGGAAGAGACGGGATCACAGAGAAGGAGAGGGTTAGGGAGTCTAGATGACATCAACTGGACTCCTGAATCCAGCTATACCCGAAGCCGTTCCCAACCCTTGCTCAGTTATAAGGAAACAATATATCTCCTTTTCTTTTCTTATACTGGCTTGATTTAAATGTATATTACTTGCAAAACAAAAACAAACATACTGACAATGAAAGGTAAGGAAGCGAGGTGGAAGTAGGCTTGGACAGGATGAGTGGTCTTTGAGGAAAGCCTTCAGGGAAGTTTGCCTTGTGGTGGTAAGTAGGTTCTCCCGAGTTGTCGGTAAGAGATGCTGTAACCCAGCTTCAGTCTGAATCTTCCGTTGATGGGCTGAGGGGTTCTGCGCCCATCCTTTCCTTTAACTGTGAGAAGTGAAAGTCACTCAGTCTCATCCGACTCTTTGTGACCCCATGGACTGTAGCCTGCCAGGCTCCTCTGTCCATGGAATTCTTCAGGCAAAGAATACTGGAGTGGGTAGCTGTTCTCTTCCGCAGGGGATCTTGCCAACCCAGGAATCTCCTGCATTGCAGTTTGAAGTGAAATGTTGTTTCTTCCCATCAAATGTGATACCTTTAGACAAAAGAGGCTGTTAGTCTTGGAGAGGGCCGCTTCCATTACCCTCAGAATATGTTCTCTTCCCGCTTTCTTCTGCGGGCTCTGCCCCTGTCCCTGAGTTCCTAGATGCAAACTAGAGTGCCAGGCGTGGAGCAGTAACATCCGGGATTATTTCAACAGCACAGTTCAGTATAACTGACCACCCTCCAGAGCTTGCACCTTTGCTAAAGCAAGCAGCACATCCGAACAGAAAAAGTGCAAAGAGAGCTAAGAAAGCATTAGAGAACTTGATTCCAGTGATTTTTTTAAAAACCGGGCTGGAGGGACTTCCCTGGTGGTCCAGGGGTTACAAAATCCATCTCCCAATGCAGGGGACGTGGGTTTGATCCCCGGTCCGGGAAATAAGACCCCACCTGCCAGAGGCAGCTAAGCCCATGCACTGCAAAGCACAGCCAAAATAAATAAAGTTCAAAAATAATAATAAAATAAATAATAAAAATAAAAATAATTTTAAATAATAAATAATATCATAAAATAATAATATAGTATAAATAATAAATAATAATAAAATAATTTTAAATAATAAATAATATTATAAAGTAATAATATAATGTATATTATAGTATTAATAATTAATAATAAAAATAAAACTGGGCTGGAGAAAAGAGCGTGTGTCCACGAGTAGAAGACCGAGAGTAAAGGGGGAAGATGGTGCAGAGAGCAGGGAAGCAGGAGGAGAAACGGGAGGAGGAGGCAGCACAAGCAGGAAGAGGAAGCTAAGAAGCACGTGGAGAGATGAGGAGGAAAGAATACAAACCTCCTCTGGGGCCTCCATAGACAGGGACAGCCACATCATTTATGGGGCCCAGTACCCACGCCAGTATTCTTGCCTGAAGAACCCCGGGACAGAGAAGCCTGGCAGGCTACAGTCCATGGGCTCACAAAGAGTTGGACATGACTGAGGCAACTTAGCACGCACGTGCAAAGCCCAAGTGCGGAGCTGCAAGCAGGTATGGTCGGGATGCGGGGGGGGGGGGGGGGCGTTCCTGGAGAAAGAGAACGAGCCATGGCTTTCTTGACATCAGAGAAGCCATTTTGACCTAAGCCATTTTGTGATCTAAGCCGGCCCAGTGCTTGCCCTTGAACAGGTCTCAGCAATCAAGGATCTTATGGGAAGTGAGGGAGTGAGGGAAGGACAAGCTGTCAGGAAACAACAGTTGAGCAATAACACAGAGTTCTAGTTCCTCTTCAGGTGAGACAGATAAGTAAATAGAGATCTGCAATGATATGATACCTGTCCTTGCATTCTATAGGAACTAAGCCCTCCTCTCTATGGGAGGAAAGAAGGATGATGTTGACCCTCCTTGCTTCATTCAACTAAAGGACTCTCTGTCACCCTTTAGCCAAATGCTATGCTAAATTTTCCTCTGCCCAACCTCCTTCATGAATATGCACATACCCTTTTGCTTAAAACTTCCCCAGTGTTGCTGTTTGGGGAGACCCTACTTTGGGGAAGATCCCAGGTATTATTCTTACCTGCTGCAAGTAATAAATCCTTCCTTCCCCTATCTTTGACTTGGTTGTGCCCATTGGCTCAACACCCACCAACAAGCGAACCCAGTTTTCAGGTAACAGAGTCCCCTTGTTCAGAGCTTACTAAGAGTTTCACGACGGTGACATCCTGGGTCCTGTGACTGTGCGGTTGCTTGCCATGAGGCTGGCGCTGTCTGCAGAGCAAGAACTAGATCAGGGTTTTCACGGGATGTTCTGTAAGTCTCAGATGTTCCCGGAACAAAAGGTTCCTTCATCTCCTATCTGGGAAGCAGAGCACAAACCTCATTCATTTTTCTTTTTTCTCAGTTGGGGTATAGTTGCTTTACACTGTGTGGTAGTTTTTGCTTTACCACGAATATGTATGAATGTATATGTACATACAGTCCCTGCCTGAGAGGGTGTGGAGGAAAGGGGGCTCTCCAACACTGCTGACGGGAAAGTAAACTGCTGCAGCCACTATGGAGAACAGTATGGAGGGTCTTTAAAAAACTAAAAATAGGACTACCATGTGACCCAACAATCCCAGTCCTGGGCATATATCCAGAGAAAACCATAATTGAAAAAGACACATGTCAGGCTTCCCTGGTGGTCTAGCCGTTAAGAGTCAGCCTGCCAACGTAGGGAACACAAGTTTGATTCCCAGTTTGGGAAGATTCCACATGCCTCGGAGGAACTAAGCCTGTGCGTTCCTGAAGCCCCCGCCCGAGCTCCACAAGAGAAGCCACTGCAGGGAGAAGCCCGCACACACTGAGGAGGAGCCTCACCTGTCTCAACTAGAGAGACTCTGGCAACAGCAATGAAGACCCTGAGCCACCAAGACTAAATAAGCAAACCTGAAAAACAAACAAACGTGCACCCCAGTGTTCACTGCAGCGCTATTTCCAACAGCCAGGACATGGAAGCAACCTGGATGTCCATCGACAGATGAGTGGACAAGCCCTGTTCTGAAAGATCCCCTACTCACATGAACACCTCCAAGAAGTCCTGTGGAGAAGAAGCTTCTGTGACTTCATTTAAGCTAGCGTTGACCATGGAAACACTGTCCCTCTTATATCCATGGTAACATCCCACAGAACCCATTTTGCAAAATGCTTGAGGCGCTAGATGACCTTGAGGTTCCCTGAGGTCACCCACAGCAGCCCTTCCCAGCCTGAGATTTGATTAGCTGTGCTTGGCCTTGAGGTGACAGCCACTTCCTTGTGCTAGACTGGGTGGCAAGGGGAGGGGCAAAAGAGGGGGCAGGAGGAGCTCCCAGAGTTTACTGGGGCTGCAAAACCTGTAGGAGGTTCTCCAAGATGAGCCATCCATTCCCCTGAACTCCCCTCCAGCAGACACAGAAAAGCCTTTGCTTTAATCTAAATGTACTCAAAATGTTCCCACTTCATGAATGCCTAATGTCCCTGGAAACTTTTCAAAGGGAATTTGGCTACTATGTGTGAGACAGGGACTCCATGGCTCTGGTAAATAAGTACTGATACAAAGTTTGTAGGAGCCTTGCAATGGCAGATCATTGTATCCAGAGTGTATCATTGCTTGCCTGGGCAGAGTTATACCCAGAAGTCTGTATTTCCAGCAGCTTTTACCAGGAACCCAAGAACTCCTCAAATTTAAACCATTATCCTTGACAGAAAGTGGGAAAAAAAAAAAAAAAGAAAGTCACCCAGTCACGTCCAGCTCTTGGTGATCCCAAGA